>NC_071526.1:16153452-17626281 GCF_027887155.1 Malaclemys terrapin pileata | reverse complement strand
TTACTGAGCCAAGCTGTTTTGGACACAGCACTGTTGGATACTTATGCTCATAGATGTAAATGGTGATGTTACATTTTGAACAGAAAAATTCTGGCTAATGTAAGTGTGTGGGGGAGTTGGGGGATATTGTTGAATGTGGATCAAAGCTCCAGCTCTCTGTACTCGGTTTCCATACTGTACGGCACAGTCATGCTCTATCCCCCTACCCAATATACAGTATAGGTTTCTTCCAACTGTTACATCTTTTATGGAAGCCTTGAAATCAATGGTTCCAGTTTGAAACCAGGGTTCTGACTAGATCCCCTTAATTGAGGGGCAGATGTGAACACCTCATTGTTGCTGCCTGGGTGGCAGCCTGTGTATTGGAAATGTATGTTCCAAAAGAATAGGAGTTCCACTAGAATATTGTAAAGTAAAATGATATGACATCATGGGGAGGAGAAAATGTGCCCAGGTGGAAGACTTTACTGGGTGTGCAGAGGACACATTCTTTGCTGCTTTGGGGAAGGGAATGACTCCTTCCCACTGATCCAGGGACATCCCAAACAGGCTGTGGAGGGTACCATCTACATCTCTGCCTTTGGTCTCTGTAAAGTAGAGGAGAGGGCGGTGGGAATTAAAAAAGAAAACTGAGGAAATTCCAGAAGACTAAGAAGCAAATAGAGAAAACTCCAGTCATGAATGTACAAAATAAGGTGAAATATTATCCTTCTCCTACTGACTCCGTCAACCAAGAAGCAATTTTGCTGCAGCACAAAAATGGACTCAAAGATGCTCATTCATGGCAGTGTCCTCTGTTTTTAGCAATTTCACTCTGGAATATGATCAGTCACGCTCCTGATCCAAAGTGATCTACCGTTTACTAGTAAGCTAGTCTCATGTAGTCATTTTTGTTGGGTGATATTTCCCTCTATTACATTTATATAGGAGAGTTATTAATATACTTACTATGGTATCAGAAGGATACTGTAAAGACAACGTAGTCAGAACAACCCTTTCCTAATCAGGGCATTATGGTCATAGATTAATAGATTCCAAGGCCGGAAGGGACCATTGTGATCATCTAGTTTGACTGTATAACACAGGCCATAGAACTTCCTGAGAATAATCCCTAGAGCAGATCTTTTAGAAAAGCATCCAATCTTGATTTAAAAATGGTCAGTGATGGAAAATCTACCATGACACTTGGTAAATTGTTCCAATTGTTAATTACTCTCCCCATTATAAATTTGTGCTATCTTACACTAGGTCTCTCTCTGGCAATGACTGCATGAAGCTGTTATCATTAGTGCTCCATGTTTGGCACGGAGGTCATGGATTCTGTGACTTCCCATGAACTCCCTGACTTCTGCGGCAGCCAGGGGGCTGACCCCAGAACTGCCCAAGCAGCTGGCTCCCGGGCTGCTTGCCGCTGCTGAAGCGGCTCCACAGCCACCCGCTCGGGCAGCACTGTAACCAGCTGTACCAGCTGCCACTGGAGTGGCCCCGGGGCCAACGGCACTGGAAGCTGCTCAGGCAGCCCCAGGCAACTGGCCCCAGGGACCGCCTGAGCAGCAGCCAGTGTGGCTGGACCCGGGCGACCGCCCGAGCAGTGGGGTCAGTGCGGCTGCCCTGGGGACCACCTAAGCAGCAGTTCCCCAGGCAACTGGAGCAGCTGCTGCTGCTGGTGGTGCTGGTCATGACCCCTCTCCCCCTCCCCAGCAGTGGGACCCCCAGACACCTCCCCTAGCAGCAGCCCCAGCTCCCTCTCAGCAGCACCTCCCTGCCCCCCACGATTTAGTTGGGGGTATTTATAGTATAAATTATGGACAGGTCGTGGGCCATGAATTTTTTACTAAAGATACTCGTGACTAAATCGTAACCTTAGTCATCCTACTTATCAACATCTCCAGAAAAATCATCACTTCTTTACATACTAGAGATTGCTACACTTATTACAGTAAAGAGCTGGTATGGGTAGAAGCCTACAATAGAAGAAAGTAAAAACTAAGATTGTGCATTTGGTTATCATGGAAACCCAAATAAACTTGAATATCTCTGTATTTGAATTTCAGAGCTTAATGCCTCAGGGATCCATTTATGGAACCAAAATAAGATTTGGTCTTCTCAACAATATTTTCATTATCCTGGTTCTGAAATATCACAATAACAGCAGATGAGGTGTTATTTTTGGACCCAGAGATGGCTTCCTGAAGCATTTAAAAAGTCCCTGAGAAACAAACACACACAATTTTAAAAATAAGAGAAACATAAATATATGACTACTGGACTTTGTGCCCACCCTAGTAACATGTCATTATTAAATGTACCTCCCCCTTTGATTTCGTACTTACTACACAAAAGCTCCAACCTTAAATCAGTGGCATTATGCAGCTCTCATTGTAACATTTTCAGAATTAAACAAATTATAATTAAAAAGAGGTTCTTCTCCAAACCATGAAAGTATGGAGCAGGGGCAGGGAAGGCAATCCCAGGAACTTTAAAATTTCATAACAATAAGAAATCAGGGAAAAGGTTCATTGTGCATTTCCATCTGTCCTCCCAATCTGAAAAAACTGCTTAACAGTAGCAGAGGATATATTACGGGAAGCTATTTTTAACAATTCATATTATAATGGCTAAAATAATGATAGGGCTATCTTATTGCAAAGATCGCTGTGTACTGTTCAGGTGGCTGGAGGTACAAAACTTAGGCTTGGCCTACACTACCAACTTACGTCAGTATAACTACGTGACTGAGGGGTGTGGATTTTCCACATCTTTGAGAGTCGTCGTTCTACTAAGCTAACCCCCGGTGTAGACAGCACTACGTCGACAGGAGGACTTTTCCCATTGACAGTCTCAGGGAGGTGGAGTACCTGTGCTATCAGGAGAAGCTCTCCTCTTGGCGTAAGTAGCGTTTTCACTAGAGCTACAGCAGCGCAGCTCCACCGGCGCAGCTGCAGTACTGTAAGTGTAAACAAGCCGGTAAACATAATGACACATGAGGTGTGAATTAGTGACCCAAAAAAACAAGTTCCGACACATCTCGATGAGAACGTAGGACCTGCACTACTGTAGCGGCATTTTGCACTGCAGAAGAGTCAGGCTTTATTTTGGTTGAGATGTGGTTACAGCTATGTTGTGGTATCATTGGTTAGAACTGTTGTACTGAAAACAACCAGTCACATTAGCTCTTTCCTTTCCCAGCTTGGTGTCAAAAGTGCTGAGCATTTAAATGCTTGGGATAAAATTCTAGCCTCAGTGAAGTCAGTGGGATTTTTGCCAATGACCTCAAAAGGGCCAGGATTTCCCCATTGGTGTTTGGTTTTTAATGTGAATGAAAGGTAAAAATGGCAGGCAGCCTTTTCTTGTTAAGCATTGAATGCTGACATGAAAATAAAGTCCATTAGCTAGATTTTTCCAATTTCTTTCTTTTAATCTCCTTGCAAGTATTGTTCTTACTACTTGAACCAATGTTTTTGTTTTGTATGCTTCGTGTAGATGAATGGACAGATGTGGACAGGAAACGAGGTACAGTAACCTTTTAGCTGCATGCAGTAGATCAACACAACCATATCCACATATGCACTCTAAACCCATATGCACATATACACTCCAAACCCTGTTGCTGCAGTGTTGTAGTTATAGCAATTGTCAAGAACACAAACAGGTGATTCTTCAACCAAGACTTTCTATTTAAAAAATACATTAATAATTTTAGATCTAAACACAAATAAATCAAAGACCCTTTAACAATAAATATCTTATAATCATGCAGCCCTCTGAAAATTAATTATAATCAGGGCAGTGCATATCAATAGATGGTATCTTCACCAGAGAACTTTCTAGCCAAATCTGAATGTCTTTGTTGATTAACCTTACAGAAATACAAGCATATGACTGCATGAGTTCTGTGAGCATTGTTCATGTGTAAAATGCAGGCAGTAATCATGTATGCTGCATAGCTGTATTTCTGTCAGGATATTCCCAATTCCCTAATCCCCTACCTTTCCTGATCTTAATTAGTCTCCAGTTTCCAGGGCCCAACACCTCTTTAAGCAGCTTCCTTTTAATAGTTATGATTCGCAGTTTTCAGAATAAAGCCTTCAGCTTTCTCTGTACATTTAGCTAAGGTGCTTCATTATGTAGGACTGTCAAGCGATTAAAAAAATTAATCGTGATTAATCACGTGATTTAAAAAATCGCAATTAATCACGCTGTTAAACAACAATAGAATACCATTTATTTTAAATATTTTTGGATGTTTACTACATTTTCAAATATATTCATTTCAATTACAACAGAGAATACAAAGTGTACAACGCTCACTTTATATTTATTTTTAATTACAAGTATTTGCACTGTAAAAAACAAAAACATTCTTTTTCAATTCACCTCATACAAGTACAGTAGTGCAATCTCTTTATCACAATAGTTGAACTTACAAATGTAGAAATAAGTAAAAAAAAACTGCATTCAAAAATAAAACAATGTAAAACTTTAGAGCCTACAAGTCCACTCAGTCCTACTTCTTGGTCAGTCAATCACTCAGACAAACAACATTGGTTACAATTTGCAGGAGATGATGCTGCCTGCTTCTTTACTTGTTTACAAAACCACAGAACCCAAACCACCAAAAAGAAAAATCAACCTTCTGCTGGTGGCATCTGACTCAGATGATGAAAATGAACATGCAGCAGTCCGCACTGCTTTGGATTGTTATCAAGCAGAACCCATCATCAGCATGGAAGCATGTCCTCTGGAATGGTGGCCGAAGCATGAAGGGGCATTCAAATGTTTAGCATATCTGGCATGAAAATATGTTGCAACGCCAGCCAGGGCCGGCGCAACCCATTAGGCGACCTAGGCGGTCACCTAGGGCACTACAATTTGGGGGGCAGCAACCGCAGCGGTATTTCGGCAGTGGGACCTTCCGCCGCCTCTGTGGGGGGCGGCATGTCAGGGTGGCAGAAAAGCTGGCGGCGATCCTGATGCCAGCTACAAAAGTGCCATGCAAACGCCTGTTCTCACTTTCAGGTGACGTAAATAAGAAGCAGGCAGCAGTATCTCTCGTCAATGTAAACAAACTTGTTTGTCTTAGCGATTGGCAGAGTAAGAAGTAGGACTGAGTGGACTTGTAGGCTCTAAGGTTTTACACTGTTTTGTTTTTGAGTGCAGTTATGTAACCAAAAAAAATCTGCATTTGTAAGTTACACTTTCATAATAAAGAGATTGCTTTAGTACTTGTATGAGGTGAATTGAAAAATACTATTTATTTTGTTTATCATTTTTACAGTGCATATATTTGTAATCAAAAATAATAATATAAAGTGAGCACTGTGCATTTTGTATTCTGTGTTGTCATTGAAATCAGTATTGAAAATATTTAATACATTTCATGTTATAGGTGCGATTAATTACGATTAATTTTTTCAATCACAATTTTATTTTATTTTTAGTTAATCGTGTGAGTTAACTGCGATTAATTGACAGCCCTATACCTAAGTGTTCAAGTGATATTGATATGTGAATATGCTGGAGTTTGCTTCCGTTTTTTTCTGTGGCTCCACAATGTGTTTTGTGCAGTTACATGTTCTTGCAGCATTTAAAATGTACTAACACATCAAAAGGCTCTGTAGGGCTCTGTTGTAACACATTCAAAAGTGGGATGCGGAGGATAAAACCACCTGCTTTTCATATTTATATGGTCAAGGCACAAGTGTGGATTCCACATAGATCAATCAGTAAAGCTTTAATACTTTCATTGTGCAAGGATTATACAGTAAAAACATACTGTATCCATTGCTGGATGCTACTATTAAAAGGAATGATCCCTGACCAGTCAACAGTCCAAAATCACAAGGTTGATGATATGATGATTCAGGATTCACCCATCCTCATCTATTTCATTGACTTCAGTTATTTATCACTAATATACAATTGTTCATGTTTACACAATGAGTAGCTAAAGGAGCTGCTGCAACTGTGTAAAATGTCACCAGTGACTGGTGTCTGAAGCAGTCATTAGTAGTTGGCAGACTGTGATGTGAACGTGTATGTGTCTGTTGTTCACAGCTGGAGTCAGTTATAACCTTGGTTGTCAGCAGTTGTGTACCTGGATTTTGTTTTAAATGGAAACTTGTTGCAGGTAAAAATGTGTACGTGTTTTGGTCTTGGATTATTCCTTTGGCTGACTTGAATGTAATCTAGGAAGCATGAGCTTTATCAAGACAGAAAGTTATCTGCTTCCTGTCATGCATGTGAGCCATCTCTCGTTAAACTGCATTAGAAACTGAGATGTATGGGTCACAAATGATGTGACATGATTATGGAAAAACCTCTATGAATCCTCCCTCTTCTCTCTCGTCCATTGCATTCTCTCTTTGTGGGGATGTCTCCTGTCTGCACTTGGATCCCTTTCCTGGTCCTGCTTGCTCAGCTCCCTCTGTGCCTAGTTGCCTTTGTGCTGCACTGCTTAGAGTGTCCTTATCCCTGGGCTGACACACCTCTGGTTTGTTTGTTTTTTCCTAAACTCGAATGGCTAACATGTTCTCCTTGGGAGAACCTACACTCTGGGATCCCTTTGCTTGATCCAAGACTATGGTCTTTAGTTCCTATAAAGAAATTAATACCACATTTCACTATCAGAAGTGTGTTTGGTTTTTGAATGATACTGGGGTTGGCTGTGCCCTTTTTACATTGAATATTTGTTTCTTTCATAGCTCTATTTTAAGAAATGTGAATGGTTTTAATTGCAGGAATTAATTTATGTAAGGATTGATGTGTGGTTAATACAAGTCATCCCATTTCATTCCATTGTAAAACACTTATAGAGAGACTGAGTATTGTTGCAACTCTAAATAGGATTGTTCTGCTACCAGTTTGAATGGCCTTGGTAACCTTAATGGATCTTGATGGGCACACAAAATGTGCAATGTGTGCAAACAGCTATAAAATATTCATGTTAGTGTTGCCATGGGGCAGAAGGTCTGATTTTTTTCATGTCTGACCAGCTGCAAAATAAAATATGTAATGACTGATACTTATTGACATTGGATTGGATTTTCTTCATTTCCAAAGGGATGTTGGATTAAGATTCTGGCTAGGATTGACAAATAAAATGTTTTATGGACAGTACATTCCAAAGGTAGGCAGTGGGGGAAAGAAAAATCTTTTAATCGTAGTTACTTTTATTTGGGTCACTGATTCTTAGAAGCTGAGAATAGATTGGGATCCTATGAAATGTCTTAAGATGCCCACAAGGGGAAATACTGTTTTGCATCTTTGTAAATATTACCTCCAAGCAAGCATAGAGGGAATTGCATCAGTAATGACTTGCGCTCCAGCACCCTGAATGATCTGTTTCCAGCTTCTCGGCACCTGAATGGTACCTAGCAACTGCCCTGGATATCTAACTAAGTTTCCAGTATTATTTAGCGCCAGAGAAGGTGAAAATAGCTGCTACATAGCTTCTGCTGCACTGCAGTAGACCCACTCACCACCCTCTGCCCCCCCAATAGTGAGCGTGCATGTCTAACTCTACCAATAAGAAATAATGTCAGTATTTATATAACTAATCACTACCACCAAGTATCTCTTTGTTCTCTGACTTCTGCCCGGAGCTTTCTGTAATCCTGTTTGAATTTGCTAGCATCACTATCTTTGGTAGTGGTCATCTGCTTAGAAGAGGCTTAATCCTTGCTCTGTAGTCTTGGTATGGACTACAATATTAGCTTTCATTCAGCATTTCCATAGTGGGAAGTGAGTGTTTGTGATACAAAGTTTAGGGCCAAATTCAGTACTGAAGACAGTGGAGTTGCACCTCCTTGTATCACTGCTAAATTTGTCCCTAGTGTCTACCTTTTCAGAAAAGCAGTGTACTCTGATGATTAGAGCAAAGCTCTGCGAGGCAGGACTCCATGGTTCTGTTCTTTGCTCTGTCACTGCACCTCTTAAGTAAGTCACTTAACAGCTCTGTGCCTCAATATACATATATAAAAAGGTACTATTCATAAGGTTGTTGTGAAGCTTAATAAATGTTTTGAAGTGCTTTGAGATTCTCATATGAAAATCACAGTGGAAGAGCTCAGTATTATCTTCCAGTGGTGCCGTGTTTGAAATGCTTTCCTTACCACCAAAAGTCCAAATCTGTGCAACACAAAAACTTCAGACAATGAACCTTGAATCATTTGAAAGACTTCTGTTCAAAAGAGGAAAAGAAATTGATTTCTTACATTTCTAAAGGGAAAAAAGATTCAGTTGACTATAATTTATTTTAAGATGGTAATGTGGAAGTCTAATATAATTTAGAACTACAAAGCTTTCCCTGTGGAGCAGAATAACAGCTAAATAGGCATTAGATGCAGTATCAGCCTGTTCACAGAACCAGACATTTCTAATTTAAATAAAAAAATAATAAAAGTGATAGACATGACTTAAAAAACAATGCACCAAAAAGAGTCTTATTCCCATCAGAAAAAAAGTGTTTGTTGCCTATGGCTAGGTCTACACTGCAGACTTCTGCCAGCCCAGCTCTGTCATTCGCAGGGGTGAAGAGGTGTGATCCCTGACTCACAGAGCTGTGCCAACAAAAGCTCCTAGTGTAGATACATTTATACTGGCAGAACTTCACTTTTACCAGTATAGTTTGTTTCTCCATAGCAAAGGACAGCTTGGCTGGTTTAGCTGCGTCCACTCTAGAAGTGCTTTGCTGGTATAGTATACCAGTATTTTTTTCTCTTGTGGCTCTGTATGTGGTTTGCATAGGTAACAATTCATATGAATCCTCGCACACCCAACTGTCTGTGTCCTCCATGTGGAACAAAATAGAGCATTAGCTATTTCTGAAGTCTGTCAGTATAGAAAATCAACAGAATGGGTTCTTTTGTCTTTACAGTTATGAATGATATCATCACAACCATGTTCAATAAAAAGTTTATGGAAGAGCTGTTTAAACCACAGGAACTCTATTCCAAGAAGGCCCTGAGAACAGTGTATGACCGGCTGGCTCATGCTTCAATCATGAGGCTGAACCAGGCGAGCATGGATAAGGTAAAAAGAATGTCTTCCCCTCATAAATTATTCTAGATATTAGAAGCCATTTGTTGCTTTCTTTGATGCTGCTTCTCACTGGGTGTTGATTGCAGTAGAATTTTTGTATATCATTCTAATTGATCAAGCATTTTGTGACAGAAAACCTCCTTGCAAAAGTTCCTCCTAGTTTCCTCCCAGGAAAGGTATTAGAAAATATACATTTAGTATCAGACACATTAAGATAACTCAAAACAATAACAAATTCCAAACTCTCTGTTTCTGCTTTGATAATGTGAAAGTGTTTGATTTGGGGTATTCATTAGATGTGTCTTAATTATAACTGTGTATAATTATTATATTATTATAATTATACCTCCAGATTCATACCCTCAATTTTGTATGTGCAAATACCTGAATGTGTGCTTGTAAAGAGTATTTCTACATGCAAATAACAGTGGCTATAACTCAGGAGGTTGAGGGAAGCCCCTGTGAACACTTTACCCTATGGGTTTAGATACTAAAAAATAAATTCTGCATGTAACAGGTATGTATAAAATCTACCAAAGGAATAAAAGATCAGAGCTCTTACCATACAGGTATTGGGATGAGTTTTCAAAATCACTTTCCAGATTAAACTTGACTTGACAGTGGGATTTGTACCAGATGATGACTGACTTAGGTTTTTTGATCTAACTAGATTTCCCTGCATTATTTTACAGCTCTATGATCTTATGACTATGGCTTTCAAATACCAAGTTCTGCTCTGTCCTCGACCCAAAGACATACTGCTAGTCACTTTCAATCATCTGGATGCTATCAAGGATTTTATACGAGACTCCCCTAATATTCTTAACCAAGTGGACGAAACATTTCGGCAGCTGATCGATGTAAGAGCCCAATTATTGGATGAACCATGGACCTCACCGCTGTTTGTTTTTTCACTTTTTTTCAGATAATTTTAAAGATGCTAAATACCACGTTAATGAGTGGCTCGTTGAGTGTGGAACTTTTTTTTCACCCTTAGGGAACAACTCAAATCATTCTGCTCCCCTCTTGAACCTGAGGGAAATAGATTTGGTTTTCAGTTACTAACTTTTCCTAATCTTTTTGGAACCACAAATATAACTATCCCAGCGAAAGACTTTTTTTAACCCTAAATTGTATTTCTTTGGAAGGGAATTTAGTGACTGATATCGTCTAACAATAAATAATGGTGAAGGAAGGCTCTGAAGTGTTTTAAAAACACTTTTTGAGACTGAGCAGTTTAGAATTCCAGTGTTGTTTTCATATTGCTCACTTTAAGCTATTTATTTATTTAGGGTCCAGTCCAGTTCCCATTGAAGTGTAAGTCTTTCCATTGACTTCAGTAGGAAATTAATTTGGAATTGGTTTGTTAACAATGACTGCATACCACACTGCCCTTTATTGATTTTTATTTGCAACACAGTTTTGACATTTTTGTGGCCACATTTGACTAGATGGGACAGGTCATTCACAGAACAGCTTAGAAACAGTAAAGTTATCATTTCTTTTCTGTTCTCTAGATGTACAGTTGTCTCTCTGCTGGTGAATTTCAGCTGATCAGGCAAACACTCCTCATTTTCTTTCAGGACATGCACATCAGGGTAAGTGTCCCATTTCATTAGCCCATAAGAAAAACAGTGAGTTTGATTTTGTGGCAATAAAATGTAGGTATTTTGTTATAATTACATTAGTTTGAAACAGGTGTGTTTTTGCTGCTTGGGCTTGTAATTTACATCGATGTGCTTGATCTCTCCGTAACTCTAAAAACTGAGCACAATATAAATAACAAGTGTGCCCAATAGTTTTTACTAAATGAACATCCCATTCACTAGAATGGTATGAAAAGCAACTGCCCATACTCAGCTGCAGTTCTTTAAATACTAATATACAGATTGTTTTCTGGACTTGGGTGTTTCATTACTGGGAGATTTCACAAACCCAAAGAGATCTGTTTATGTACAAACTCAACTGACAAACATTTTTCTTTTTAATTAAAGGCTTGACTAAGAAACAATGAAAAACTGGGGATTGACAGAAGGATTTGACATTCCTAAATAAAATAAAGGGTTCAGTTTTATTCATTTGAGTATGATCAGTTAAAGTTAGATTAATAGTTCCAGTCTGTGGGCGATGACTAGAATATGACTACTGTGGGCCCAATCCCACAGTCCTTTCAAATATCAGCCTTCATTTGATTTTGGCAGGAATTACCATGCAGGAAGTCTGCAGGATCAGGCTCCAAGTGATTTACATTCGGAGTCGTTTGACTGGTATTTTTGTGGGTGGGGTGTTTCTTTGCAGGTCTCCATCTTTCTAAAGGATAAAGTACAAAACTCGAATGGTCGCTTTGTGCTGCCTATATCAGGTCCTGTTCCATGGGGAACAGAAGTTCCGGGACTCATCAGGTGATTTCTAGACCATTATTTATTATGTATGCAGCTCCCCCAGTGTGCACAGCTGCCCACAAAGGAGCAGTTGGTACCAACTGTAATGAGAATACTTGTCCAGCAGGAAGTGCACCAAAACTATCATTCATTTTGCTTAGATCATTGAATATCTGTTGGGCATTAATTACTTATATAGCTCAGGATTTGGAACAAGTGATCTGACAATTAAAGGCTGAGTATTCCCTCTGTAATCTCCTGTTCCAGCAAAGTGCCCCTTATTTATTCTTTTAAAATTACATCGCTGCCCTTTATCAATTTAGTCGTTTTTATAGTAGTATCAAACATTTGACAAAAGAGAGCTTGATTCCCCCTCCTCCAGTATGAAGAGCAAAGCAAGTCAGCACTAAAGAGCATCACTAAATATCTTGAGATAACAATGATTTATTTTTATTCCTTTAAGGATGTTTAATTGCAATGGAGATGAAGTTAAAAGGGTTGAATTCACCAATGGTGGAAATTATATCAGTCCACAAAGGGAAGGTTCATTTGATCTTTATGGAGACAGAGTGCTTAAACTGGGGACAAACATGTAAGTAAACTGTCCTACATAGAAACTACATATACAATTCTTAATAAAACCTGCTGAAGGTCAGCCTTGAAGATAAATGGCTCTTGTTTTGTTGAGGAAAATATGTCTTCAGTCTTTGTATCTCATTGGCTTGTTTATGCCACATCTGCAGCTCTTTATCAACTTGATACCTTTAGTTTAGTGATGTCATCTTGGGAGGAGAACAACACAACTAGCAGTAGCTATGTATGGATATATATAAATAGCCCCAAAAAGAAACAGCAAAATCTCAACTCCTGTCCACAGCAGAGTTGAGGAATGACTGGATCTGGTTTAGTCCTTCACGTTCTGTGAGCTGCATGTAATTATCACTTAGTTTGCATTCAGGGAATACTTTTGATGACATAGATTTCGTCTGAATAATTTTGCCATTCAGGAAAGAAGAGTTAGGAGTACTCTTTGCCCATTTGTACTTTTCTTCACTCAAGCACTTTAACACAGTCAGTCTGTTAAAAAACTGAATTAGAACTGCTCATTCCAATTATTCACTGTCTCCAGAAAAGAATGTATGGATATAACTTTATCATCCAGAACACATATTTGGATCCTCTGCAGACAGAGATGTCTCTCTGGCTCCTCCCCTGTGCACAGGAACTGACTGTTTTTTCCCTGCATGCAGTAACTCTTTTATTTTTCCCTATAGGTACAGTGTTAGTCGGCCAGTAGAGACGCATATGTCAGGAGCATCCAAGACTTTGGCATCCCACACAAAGGTCGGCTGTCCTTCTATCCCCTTCATGCTTTACTAAGTTATTGATGTCAGTGACATTCTGTGGCAAAAAGTATTTTGGTCTAAATACGCATTATGTGAAGAAGTATGTCCTTTTATCAGTTTTGGATTTGCCACCTTTTTTAGTTTCATTCAATCTCCCCTTGTTCTTTTTTGAGACATTAAGAACAGAAGCTCCCAACCTTCCTTTTCTAGACCATTCATTATTTTATATACTTTTATCACGACCCCTCCTATTCATCTTCCTTTCTCAGGTAAACAATCCCAGTCTCTTCAGGCTCTGTGTATAGGATAGTTTTTCCAGGCCTCTGTGGTGTTAGCCTTCTCTGAACTCCCTCCAATTTTTTACCGTCCTTGTTGCCATGGGGTGACCAGAGCATATTAGAGGAGGCTACCAGTGGTTTATATCATGGTTATATAATTTTTTCTGTATTGTTCTCTGTCCTGATCTTTATGCATGCTAAAATCTTTGTTGTTGTTTTCCCTAATCAGTTGTTTGACCTACTGAAACAATTGGAAGTTCATTTTACAGATTTTTCAGCTGTTCGATTTAGCCAGGAAATTATTTTGTCCTGTATGTGTAACCTCAGTTTGAGTCCATATGCGCTAAACATCAGTCAGCCACCATATTGCTTCTATAATATAAAATATTAAATAATAATAACACTGAAAAATGTTGTCCTTCACAATACCAGGAACCAGCAAAACGAGTATAGTCCTTCTTTTTCTGTTTGTCCATCCAACGAATCCATTATTATTTTCTGCAGGAGAATGCAGCCCCTAACCCTCTTGCTAAAGAAGAACTGAACTTTTTGGCTAGACTAATGGGAGGCCTGGAGATCAAGAAACCCAATGGCAGTGAGCCGGGATTCCGATTAAACCTGTTCACAACAGATGAGGAAGAAGAGTATGCTTAATTCCAATGCAATTTTGTGTGTGTGGTTTTGGGACTGGGGAGAGGCACAGCATTGACAGTCCTGGAGACTGAAGCCCTTTCTCTAAAGCGAAGGTACAGCACAGGGCAAGCGTTCTATTATGGCTCAGTCCTGACCTGGATGGATCCTCTCCAGGGACAAGAGAGGGGCTCAGTCTCTCTGGTGTGTTCACACCTTGGCCTCTGAAATTACCAACCAGAAATCCAGTTAGCACAGGTTGGGGGGCGGGAGTTGTAACATGGAGTCTTCTCCACTATAAAGTGACTGAGGCTTTTAATTCCCCATTGGATGGTAATGACTTTTGGTCACTAGTGACCTGATAGATTTGAACCTGTGCCTGAACTGAAGTACTCTCCCATTACCAATCTCCCTCCAGCTCCTTTTAAGCAAATAAACATTTCACAAGATAAGTGCTTTATTATAGCCTTAATGACAATTAAGGTAATCTGGTCTCTCAGATCTAATCATCCTAGTCTCTTTGATAAAGGATTTATTTTCTGGCTGTGGGGAGCAGGGGAAGGCTGCCATTCCATTTTCTGTATTAGCATCTCATGGATGTGCCAGGGTTGCTATATGAAGAAGGATGCTCAGTAAATTAATAACCAACCAGATGTTTTCCCCTTCATTCCCCTATCTATCATACATGAGATTAAGTAAACTTTTTTTATGCTTTCAATCAGACATGCAGCATTGACCAGGCCTGAAGAGTTGTCTTACAAAGTTATCAACATCCAAGCAACCCAGGTATGTATAGAGTCAAGTATCAGAGGGGTAGCCATGTTAGTCTGGATTTGTAAAAAGCAACAAAGAATCCTGTGGCACGTTATAGACTAACAGATGTTTTGGAGCATAAGCTTTCGTGGGTGAATACTCACTTCATCAGATGCATGTCATTTTACAGGTATGTATGGTGTATTTCAGATCGTTGATCTTTATCATCTCTTTGTTTCTGAGAAAATAATTTTACCCTAAAGATGAATTTGATAAATTTTGAAAATATTAATGTATTTTGACAAAACCCAGTTAAGATCACAAATAAGTAACAGAAATTATGTGCAGATTTAGCAATTACAAAGTAATAGAATTAGAAATATAGCAGATATTTGCAACTGTATCTCCTTTACTCACCTGCCAAAGCACCAAGTTTTACAAATATATAGACTAGAGAAGGCAGACCCGATGGACCATTTGCCTGCTCCTATTGCCCTATAGCTACAGATCCTCACATGCTTAAGTATGTCACCTGAGTTTTGTATTCTGATTCCAGTCCTGTGGTCTGCACGGGGTAAAACTGCAAGGGCAGGCTCCATCATTAGCTATTTTAAGGGAAAAGCAATGGCCAGTGTTATAATTAACGAATGGGGGGAGGAGGGAGCTAACACTTGTTTTTATTTGTAGTGTTTAAAAAACTGGTGGTTCATCGGGGTTTAGTTAATTTCTCAGTAACTGAAAAGTATCTTTTCTTAAACATACTTTTTATGTTAAAATACATAAAATTCAGAACACTGAGGGCTTTTCTAAGGTTATGATGACAGTTCTAAATGTAGTCAAATTTTGCACCTTAAATCTTGAGATGAACTCTCTGAACAGAGTTACACTGACAATAATTGTGAAATTAAGGATTTAGATGTCGGGGTTTTGTTTTCATTTTCAACAGGACCAACAGCAGAATGAGGAGCTGGCTCGAATCATGGGAGAGTTTGAGGTGACAGATCAGCCCAGACAGAGCACAAGCAAGGGAGATGATTTACTCGCTATGATGGATGAATTATGATACTCTGCTTCCCAGAGGCACAGGCAGAACAAGAAGCTGTTTATTTAGTCACTTACAATTTGACCCAGACAGAAACCTGCTGCTAGTCTCCTACCACATGGAGCTGTTACAAATCCTGTCTGTTTGTGTCATGACTGATTACACAGGCCAGCCTCAGACCCCAGAATCAGTCTGGGTGGCATTGATACACATTCTACCAAAACTTCTCTGATTTTAAATGTGACCTTTCAATATTTGCCTCCTTCATTTCCTGTGAAAGCTCTAGATTGTTCCAGGCCTGAGATTTAGAATCTTGAGTAATTAAAGGAAATGGGAAGTGAGCATTCATGTTCTGCCCTTAACCTTTGCTGTGGGAAGTCTGGATACTTTAGATACCATTTATAATGGGAAATGTGAAGCTTAGTGTAATATATACTAGCTTGTGCGCAATTCTTAAGCACTCCTGGAAGGAACAGTCCCTTCTCTTTGCCAGTTGAGGCCAAAGAAGATTTTGTTTGCTTCAATTCATGTAGTTAGCTGTCTGTCCACCATTAAACAGTAGCAACCTCTTTTTTGCTGCACTCATAAAAATGAGAGGTCTAGAAATGACCTACTATCAAAAAAGTGTCTTATTTGTGTTTCTATGTACTTAATGTATATTTTTTTCCCTTTTCAGTAAGGTACAGTACCATACTTCACTGTTTGTTTCTGCCCCCATCACAAAACAGGGAACTCCAATTCTTCAGAAATATTTTCCCAAGTGCAGGGCCGGTGCTACCATTAAGGCAAACTAGGCGGTTGCCTAGGGTGCCAAGATTTGGGGGCGCCAAAAAGAGGTGCCCCCAATTTGCTTTTACAGCATTCCTATGCCCCCTCCCCGAGCGCGCGGTCACCGCTCCACTTCTCCCACCTCCCAGGCTTGCAGCGCCAATCAGCTGTTTGGCGCCGCAAACCTGGGAGGGGAGGAGAATTAGAGCGGGGGCGGCGTGCTAGCGAGGAGGTGGAGCAGAGGTGAGCTGGGGTGGGGAGCTGCCGCACGACTCCCCGGGCCTGGGGGGGTGGGGAGCTGCCGTGGGGGTGCCTCAGGGCAGGGAGGGGGAGCTGCCGCAGGGCTCCCCACCCCAGCTCACCTCTGCTACGCCCCCTCCCTGAGCATGCCGTCGCTGCTCCACTTCTCCCGCCTCCCAGGCGCCTCAGGGCAGGGGTGGGGGGAAGCTACCACGGGGGAGCGTGGGCGGGGAGCTGCCGCAGGGCTGGGGACGGGGAGCGCAAGGTGGAAGTTTCACCTAGGGCGTGAAACTTCCTTGCACCGGCCCTGCCCAAGTGCATAGGTTTTTCTGCCTTAGAATAAATCTGTTGGCCTGAGCAATGTAAACTTCAGGCCCTAAATGCTATCTACCACTTTTCTTACTTCCCTTTAGTGATACTCCTATTTATAAATGTAGCAATTTGAAAGTAACTTTCAGCTGGATTACGTTTATGGTCTGTTGTTTGCAAGAAATAAGGGGGTGGTTCCATGGCTCATGTCAGGGGAATAGGGGAGATGGGGGGGGTAAGAGAGATGGGGGGGGTCCATGGCCCGGGATAGGGGAGATGGGGGGGGATGGATCCATGGCCTGGAAGAGGGGAATGGGGGGTGGGTCCGGGGGGTAGGGGAGATGGGGGGGTCTATGGCCGGGGTAGGGGAGATGGGGGGTCCATGGTCAGGGGGGGTAGGAGAGATGGGGGGGTCCATGGCCTGGATGGGGGGGGTAGGAGAGATGGGGGGGTCCATGGCCTGGATGAGGGGGTGGGTCTGGGGGGTAGGAGAGATGGGGGGGTCCATGGCCTGGAAGGGGGCGATGGGGGGGTGGGTCCGGGGGGTAGGGGAGATGGGGGGTCCATGGCCAGGGGGGGTAAGAGAGATGTAGGGGGTCCATGGCCAGGGGGAGGGGAGATGGGCGGGGTGGATCCATGGCCTGGAAGGGGGCGATGGGGGGGTCTATGGCGGGGGGGGAGATGGGGGGTCCATGGCCAGGGGGAGGGGAGATGGGCGGGGTGGATCTATGGCCTGGAAGGGGGCGATGGGGGGGTCTATGGCGGGGGGGGAGATGGGGGGTCCATGGCCAGGGGGAGGGGAGATGGGCGGGGTGGATCTATGGCGGGGGGGGGAGATGGGGGGGTCTATGGCGGGGGGGGAGATGGGCGGGGTGGATCTATGGCGGGGGGGGGAGATGGGGGGGTCTATGGCGGGGGGGGGAGATGGGGGGTCCATGGCCAGGGGGAGGGGAGATGGGCGGGGTGGATCTATGGCGGGGGGGGGAGATGGGGGGGTCTATGGCGGGGGGGGAGATGGGCGGGGTGGATCTATGGCGGGGGGGGAGATGGGGGGGTCTATGGCGGGGGGGGAGATGGGGGGTCCATGGCCAGGGGGAGGGGAGATGGGCGGGGTGGATCTATGGCGGGGGGGGAGATGGGGGGGTCTATGGCGGGGGGGGAGATGGGCGGGGTGGATCTATGGCGGGGGGGGGAGATGGGGGGGTCTATGGCGGGGGGGGAGATGGGGGGTCCATGGCCAGGGGGAGGGGAGATGGGCGGGGTGGATCTATGGCGGGGGGGGGAGATGGGGGGGTCTATGGCGGGGGGGGAGATGGGCGGGGTGGATCTATGGCGGGGGGGGGAGATGGGGGGGTCTATGGCGGGGGGGGGAGATGGGGGGGTCTATGGCGGGGGGGGGAGATGGGGGGTCCATGGCCAGGGGGAGGGGAGATGGGCGGGGTGGATCTATGGCGGGGGGGGGAGATGGGGGGGTCTATGGCGGGGGGGGAGATGGGGGGTCCATGGCCAGGGGGAGGGGAGATGGGCGGGGTGGATCTATGGCGGGGGGGGGAGATGGGGGGGGTCTATGGCGGGGGGGGGAGATGGGGGGGTCTATGGCGGGGGGGGGAGATGGGGGGTCCATGGCCAGGGGGAGGGGAGATGGGCGGGGTGGATCTATGGCGGGGGGGGGAGATGGGGGGGTCTATGGCGGGGGGGGAGATGGGGGGTCCATGGCCAGGGGGAGGGGAGATGGGGGGGTGGATCTATGGCCTGGAAGGGGGCGATGGGGGGGTCTATGGCGGGGGGGGGAGATGGGGGGTCCATGGCCAGGGGGAGGGGAGATGGGCGGGGTGGATCTATGGCGGGGGGGGGAGATGGGGGGGGTCTATGGCGGGGGGGGGCGATGTCGTGGTGAGGACGCGGAGCAGACGCAGAGAGGACGGACGGATTTGCGGCCTCCGGGGGGCGGGGCTCACCGTCCCGCGCTCCGATGTCGTATCCCCCCGCCCCGAACATTAGCCAATGGGCAGCGGCCGCCCCGCCCCCTGCCCCCACACGCGTTGAAAGGGGGCGGGCCGCGCCGGTTGCTCACTGCGCAGGCGCCGCTGGGCGCGCGGTCGTTTCGGGGGCGGGTCAGGAAGAGGCCGAGTTCCCCCCCGGAGCGCGCGGAGCCCGGGGGCGGGGCCAGCCCGGGGCGCTCCCCCCTCCCCCCCCGCCGCCAGGAGCTGCAGCCCGGTGAGCGAAGCCAGCCCCGAGGGCCGCTCCGGCGCGCCCCCGCCAGCCCGCGCGTGCGCGCGTGGTCCCGTCTGCGCCTTCTCGCGCGCGTGGGTCCGCGCCCGCGCCCCGGTGGCCCGCGCAGTGGTGCAGGCGGGGCGGGGTTCGTCCGGCTCCTGAGGGCAGGTGACCAGACAGCAAGTGTGAAAAATGGGGGGTGGGGGGGGTAATAGGAGCCTATATAAGAAAAAGCCCCAAAATCGGGCCGGTCCCTATAAACTGCTTCTCGCGGGTTAGCCCGGCGCCGTCGGGACTGGGGCCGTCCGGCTCCGCGGTGAGGGACCGGGCTCGTCCCGTCCCCCGGACTAGCCAGTCTGTTTGCGGTCGCCTGGCTGGCCCTGCCCGAGGACGGCTGGGCTGCTCAGGCCAATGCCTGGCAGACACTGTGCAAAAGTTAATCCTTGCACCCCCTTGTGATGGGCGCGGTGCGGCTGTCTGCCGTTTGCAGGTGGAGAAATGGACGCGGGCCGGTTTAGCGACTTGGTCTGCAGAGCGAGGTGTCAGGTCTGGGGTTACCGCTCAAGAGCGAGACGGGTCCAACGTGATCCCGTGGCTGGAAGCGGAAGCTAGACAGACTCAGGCTGGAAATAAGGGTTATGTTTTTAACCGTTGTAACAATTTTTCGAGGTTTGTGGTGGAATCTCCATCAATGACAAATTTTAAATCCAGGTTTAGAAGATCTGCTCTCGGAGTTATTTTGGGGAGGCTCTGTGGCTCGTGCTATACAGGACCTCCGAGTAGATGACCATAGTAATCCACTTTGTCTTTAAGTATCAGGGGGTAGCCGTGTTAGTCTGTATCTACAAAAACAACAAGGAGTCTGGTGGCACCTTAAAGACTAACAGATTTATTTGGGCATGAGCTTTCGTGGGTAAAAACCTCACTTCTTCGGATGCATTTTGGCTTTGGAATCTATGACTCTGCAACTCCTGGGCCCCTGCTCAGCCTTCTAGCCCTTGCTGCCTTTTGAAGTGTACAGATCCCCCCAAATAATCCCACAATAGGCACTGAATTCCCCATTATTGACTTGTCTCAGCAGAGTGGCTAAGGAGTGAATGGGACAGGGACAATCCCCTTTGTCCTTTAGAGGGCAGAAGTAAGGCACATTAACAGAGGGTGGTGTATGTCTGAAGCGTCTGCTAATGTCCATGATGTGCCTGTTACAGAGAGAACTTTGGAGACTGATTCTTGTTGCTTGGCCAGCCCCATATACCAGTGCTAAGTTCATCTTGAAAGCTTTAGCAATGTAAATATTTGTTATATAATGTGTTCCCTATAAACTGTCCCAAACTTTGCAGAACTCAGTACTAGTGGAGGCAGAGGGCAGTTGGAGGTAGCAGCAGGACCTGTTAGAGAGCGTTAACATGGGGTGAATTCACAAGTGTTACACAGGCTTCTCTTACTTTTTTCCTTGTAGTTGGGTAGCGCTGTACAATGGAAATCAGCCACTCTGTCAAAGAGCGCACCATTGCTGAGAACAGCCTGGTCATCCTACTCCAAGGTATCCACGGCTATGTCACCACAGTCGATCTCCGCGACGAGAGCACAGCGCTGGGCCGCATCACCAATGTGGACGCCTTCATGAACATTCGCCTGGCTGAGGTGACCTTCACAGACAGGCAGGGCAGAGTCTCCCAGCTGGATGACCTGTTTGTGACGGGCAGGAATGTCCGCTATGTCCATATCCCTGATGAAGTGGATATCAAGGCCACAGTGGAGAAGCAGCTGCAGCTAATCCACAAGGTGCGCTACTTTGGAGGCCGAGACAAAGGGAGAAAGGAATTCCCTACAGCGAGACACAAATAAACTCTCCTGGGCATTGCCTGGAATCCCCAGGGGGCTCTAATGTGAAACGATAGCTCTTAGCTCCCTTATAACACCCCCGCCCTCCCCCCCCAACTTCTGTACTGGAAATCTTCCTGTCTCTGTTACCGTTTTAGAGACGAGAACAAATATGTCTCATCCTGAAAGATCCCCTGGGCTTCTCTTTCAAATCCCTCCTCTGTTTGTTTGTTACGGGGATTTGGTTTTGGTTTCTTTGGGCAGCTTCCTGACATTGGTGTTTTGGGGTTGGGGCGGAATGCAGACAAGGGATCATTCATAGGGGTTTATTTTTAATTTTTTTAAGGCCTCTGTGAGACCGTCTGGTGTGTTTCTTGCTGGTCTGGCAGGTTTTAGATCCCGTCTCATTCTTAGGTTGTTCAATAAACTTTTTTCAGATAAAACCTGTTTCCAGAAACCAACAAGCTGCTTCTGTGTTATCATTAGGTCTTTCCAGTGCCTTTTGCAAACTCCATTGGCCTGCTAGCTTGGGCCATCACTGTATTTTTATTCTTTGATCAATGGCTGGTGGATTATTTCTCTTATCTCATTAATCTTTGCTCACCAGCGCAGACCTGAGAATTCACTACCTTCTCTCCATTAGGAAGTTAGAACCAGAAGGATCCTTCTGAATGGGAAAGCAAGATGGAAATCTCAGCCCATGAGACAGGCCAGAGGGCCAGCTAGCAGGGACAATTGGATTATAAACTGACCACTGATTGCTCACCTTGTGTTATTCCAAATGCTAGAAGTGGTTTTGCCTTTGCAGTGGAAAAGAGATCAGAAAGGCCTAGGTCAGGGGTCGGCAACGTTCGGCACACGGCTCGTCAGGGTAAGCCTGGCGGGCCGGGCCAGTTTATTTACCTGCTGACACGGCAGGTTCGGCCGGTCGTGGCCCACACTGGCCGCAGTTTGCCGTCCTGGGCCAATGGGCGCTGCGAGAAGCTGCGACCAGCACATCCCTCGGCCCGTGCCGCTTCTCGCCACCCCCATTGGCCCGGGACAGCAAACCGCGGCCAGTGGGGGCTGCGATCGGCCGAACCTGCCGCATCAGCAGGTAAATAAACTGGCCTGGCCCACCAGGGTTCTTACCCTGGCCAGCTGCGTGCCGAATGTTGCCGACCCCTGGCCTAGGTCATGGCCGAGGGAAAAAATGTAGCCATGCCATCCTTCCCTGGCTGATTAAACCCTCTAATCTCTGGTGTCCTGACTTAAAATGAAAGTCACAGGGACAATCTGAGCATTGAATGCGTCCTTGCTCCGCTGTGTGTATTCAATCCTGTGTCTGGGGGCAGGTGGCAACAGCTCCTGACAGCAGCGGAGGCATGGAGTGACAGTGTCCCTCAACGGATGAGCTATGCTGGCTGTGCCTCACAGCATGGGGGTGACTATGGCTCTGGGAAGCAATGCGAGCTCCATTTCGGTCAGTTACAGCCCCTCTCGGAGTAGTGCCCATTTGGTCTAGGAGTCTTGCCACACACGGAGCCCTTTTTTCTCCTGACTTGTTGCTAGGTCTCCCTCTCCACCCCCTCCTTGAAATCCACCCCTAGTCATGTGTGCTGGACCTATGAGCCACCTGATCGCCTCACTTCAACAACAGCTCAGCGTATCCACAGCTACCACTGGTTGCGTGCTGCTGCGGCACATAGGGATCAACTGGAGTTAGGAAATCGCCGAATGCTGACGTGAACCCCTTGCTTAACTCTATTCCCAACAGCTGCCAAATCTCCGAGAGCGGCTGCTTCGGCAGCACTGCAGGGCCCTCCGTGAGTGTTCCAAGGGCCCTGTGGGGAGTTCACATCCCAGCTGCAGGTTAGTCTAAGTCACCCCATTTCTTGCCCTTCTATGCTGCCCGGGATGTTAGTGGCATCTGCTCAGGCCCTTTAGGTGCTATTCTAGTTGAGAGAATAATGGCAAGGCGTTGTCTCATTGACGCTGCTCCAACCCTTCAGTATTTAGTTAGATTCTGGACCCAGGGCTGATCCTGTGCTTGTTTCCATCTCTCTGTGTGTGAACCTGCTCAAGCACAGCTGGTCTTTTTTAACTGCGATCTTCTTTAAGAAGGAGTGTTCCATCCAGAAAACCGTCTCTGTTAATTTTCTCAATGATTTGAAGGCCTTAGCTCTTGTGGGACTTCATAGTTTGTTCATTCTGACTCCTGCCCGTGCAGCTGTAATTTTAAAAACATCCATAATAGAAACCGCTTGAGACAAAAGTCAGTCTATAGTGACAGGGCTAAAATCAGTGGGAGAGTGGGGGCGCGGTGTATGGAGCTGTGCGACTGGGAAGGTATTTCTTATTGGTAGAGCGTCGGGTTGCCTACAGTTAGCTTGCAGTTGACAGGTGATCTGCTACAAGGCCCTGGGAAGAAGTAAAGCCTGACATGATGCACGTGGAGGGCCGCTTTTGTGTGTAGCCTGCCACTGCCTGCACCCTTGGGAGCACGGCTGAGCAAGCAGATGAGCTCAGAACCTTTCTGTATTGTGTTGCTGGTTTACTGTTCAGAGCATGAAGTGTGTGAGCCCTCGGGGGATAACTGTGTTGTGACCAAAGGGCAGGAGGAAGGAATAGGCTGTCAGAAGTGACGTGTTTCTTGGTTAAATGAAAGCACCAAGCAGCCATGGTTTCTGGAGCCTGCTATTTTTGGGTCATCTGGTGACATCTCTCTGCATGGCTTATCTTGGGAGGTGTGGGGAGAGAGGAATTGGTGCCAGGAGAGGGGAAGTTGGGATGTTGAACAGGACTGGACACACAGTCCCTTTGACAGAGGCCTGGCACATTACGATTTCATACCCAAGGGAGGAAGGTACAAACTGAAACGTAACTGACAGCAGCCGTAGCATGAATCCGAGAAAGGAGTTAACCAGGAAAACCTCTGTCGGTGGCAATCAGCACAGGGTGTGTGCATCCAGCCTGCAGTTTACCAGCGTAAGAGCTTGCCTACGCTTGGAGTTATTCTGGAATAACTCCTATTCCTGACAAGTCCTGGTGCACTCCTAGTGCCTTGTTCCAGTTTAGCCTAACCTACTTTGAAAGTAGATTAAGTTAAACTGGAAGAAGATATGCTCATTCTAGAATAAGAGACTCCACACAGAGTCAAGAACAGCTATTGCACTTTGGATTAAGGGTATGTCTACACTACGAAATTAGTTCGAATTTATAGAAGCCGGTTTTATTGAAATCGGTTGTATACAGCCGATTGTGTATGTCCACACAATAAAATGCTCTAGGTGCTCTAGTCGGCAGACCGCGTCCACAGTACGAGGCTAGCGTCGACTTCCAGAGCATTGCACTATGGGTAGCTATCCCACAGCTATCCCACAGTTCCCGCAGTCTCCGCCGCCCCTTGGAATTCTGGGTTGAGATCCCAATGCCCGGATGATGCAAAACAGTGTCGCGGGCGGTTCTGGGTACATGTCGTCAGGCCCCTCCCTCCCCCGTCACAGCAACGGCAGACAATAGATTCGCGCCCTTTTATCTGGGTTAGTTACCTGGGTTACCTGTGCAGACAACATGGAGCCCGCTCAGCACAGCTGAGCTCACCGTCACCATATATCCTCTTGGTGCCGGCAGACGTGGGACTGCATTGCTACACAGCAGCAGCTGCTAACTGCCTTTTGGCGGTAGACGGTGCAGTAGACTGGTAGCCTTCATCGGCGATCTGGGTGCTGGCAGCCGTGGGGCTTGCCTTTTGGCAGTAAATGGTGTATTATGACTGTTAGCCGGCCTATTACAAGTCGGGTCATCGCACATTAGCAGAGTCTTCCCTGAGCAGCAGCTCGTGCAATAGGCCTGAAGACCATCGTCATACACCGCCCCGTATTTGCTGCCAAGCACCCAGAAAGATGCCGAGGGCTATCAGTCACGCTGCACCGTCGTCTTAAGATGTAAAAAATAGATTTTCTCTGTATTCATTTGCTTCCCCCTCCCTCCGTCAAATCAACGGCCTGCTAAACCCAGGGTTTTCAGTTTAATCTTTGGGGGGGACCAGTCTGTGACAGTTGTTTGTGTCTCTCCCTGATGCACAGCCACCGTTCTTTATTTTAATTCCCTGTGCCTGTACGCCATGTCGTCACTCGGCCCCCCTCCCTCCTTCCCCTAGGCCGTCAGATACTACGTTTGCGCCACAGCTCGAGCCGCGAAGCGGTTCACGCCTTTTCTTTGAATTCTGGGTTGAGATCCCAATGCCCGGATGATGCAAAACAGTGTCGCGGGCGGTTCTGGGTACATGTCGTCAGGCCCCTCCCTCCCCCGTCACAGCAACGGCAGACAATAGATTCGCGCCTTTTTACCTGGGTTACCTGGGTTACCTGTGCAGACAACATGGAGCCCGCTCAGCACAGCTGAGCTCACCGTCACCATATGTCCTCTGGGTGCCGGCAGACGTGGGACTGCATTGCTACACAGCAGCAGCTGCTAACTGCCTTTTGGCAGTAGACGGTGTAGCATGAGTGATAGCCGTGGGGCTGGCAGCCGTAGGGCTGCATTGCACCAGCCCCTTCCAGGCGATGGTATATTATGACTGGTACCCGTCGTCGTCGTACTGGAGTGGCTGTCAATCATGGCCACCTGGGCAGACATGCTACTGTCTCGATGATGACGGTTACCAGTCATAATGTACTATTTTCTGCCAATTGCCCAATATTGTCTGCTAAGCACCCAGAAGAGGCCGAGGGCGATGCTGGGTGCTGGCGGACGTGGGGCTGGCAGACATGGGGCTGCATTGCTACACAGCAGCAGCCCCTTGCCTTTTGGCAGATGATGGTATATTATGATTGGTACCCATCATCATCATACTGGTATGGCTGTCACTCATGCTGCAGCGTCGGCTGCCACCTTAAGATGTAAAAAATAGATTTATTCTGTGTTCATTTGCTTCCCCTTCCTCCGTGAAATCAACGGCCTGCTAAGCCCAGGGTTTCCAGTTTAATCTTTGGGGGGACCATTCTGTGTGACAGTTGTTTGTGTTTCTCCCTGTTCCTGTACCTGTACGCCATGTCGTCACTTGGCCCTCCCTCCCTCCCTCCCTCCCTCCCGCCCTCCTTCTCCTGGTCCATCAGATACTACTTTCGCGCCTTTTTTCTGACCAGGCGCCATAGCTAGCACTGGGATCATGGAGCCCGCTCAGATCACCGCGGCAATTATGAGCACTATGAACACCACGCGCATTGTCCTGGAGTATATGCAGAGCCAGAACATGCCAAGGCGAAACCCGGACCAGGCGAGGAGGCGATTGCAGCACGGCGACGAGAGTGATGAGGAAATTGACATGGCCATAGACCTCTCACAAGGCACAGGCCCCAGCAATGTGGAAATCATGGTGTCACTGGGGCAGGTTGATACCGTGGAACGCCGATTCTGGGCCCGGGAAACAAGCACAGACTGGTGGGATCGCATCGTGCTGCAGGTATGGGACGATTCCCAGTGGCTGCGAAACTTTCGCATGCGTAAGGCCACTTTCATGGAACTTTGTGACTTGCTTTCCCCTGCCCTGAAGCGCCAGAATACCAAGATGAGAGCAGCCCTCACAGTTGAGAAGCGAGTGGCGATAGCCCTGTGGAAGCTTGCAACGCCAGACAGCTACCGGTCAGTCGGGAATCAATTTGGAGTGGGCAAATCTACGGTGGGGGCTGCTGTGATCCAATTTGCCAGGGCAATGAAAGACCTGGTGATAGCAAGGGTAGTGACTCTGGGCAACGTGCAGTCAATAGTGGATGGTTTTGCTGAAATGGGATTCCCAAACTGTGGCGGGGCCATAGACGGAACCCATATCCCTATCTTGTCACCGGAGCACCAAGCCACCGACTACGTAAACCGCAAGGGGTACTTTTCAATGCTGCTGCAAGCCCTGGTGGATCACAAGGGACGTTTCACCAACATCAACGTGGGATGGCCGGGAAAGGTACATGATGCTCGCGTCTTCAGGAACTCTGCTCTGTTTCGAAAGCTGGAGGAAGGGACTTTCTTCCCGGACCAGAAAGTGACCATTGGGGATGTTGAAATGCCTATCGTGATCCTTGGGGACCCAGCCTACCCCTTAATGCCATGGCTCATGAAGCCGTACACAGGCAGCCTGGACAGGAGTCAGGACCTGTTCAACTACAGGCTGAGCAAGTGCCGAATGGTGGTGGAATGTGCATTTGGACGTTTAAAAGCGCGCTGGCGCAGCTTACTGACTCGCTCAGACCTCAGCGAAAAGAATATCCCTATTGTTATTGCTGCTTGCTGTGCGCTCCACAATATCTGTGAGAGTAAGGGGGAGACCTTTATGGCGGGGTGGGAGGTTGAGGCAACTCGCCTGGCCGCTGATTACGCGCAGCCAGACACCAGGGCGGTTAGAGGAGCACAGCAGGGCGCGGTGCGCATCAGAGAAGCTTTGAAAACGAGTTTTGTGACTGGCCAGGCTACTGTGTGAAACTTCTGTTTGTTTCTCCTTGATGAACCCTCCAACCCCCCCCCCCCGACCCGGTTCACTCTACTTCCCTGTAAACCAACCACCCCACCCCACCCTCCCCTCCCCCTTGCAGAGGCAATAAAGTCATTGTTTTTTCACATTCATGCATTCTTTATTAGTTCCTTACAGAGGTAGGGGGATAATTGCCAAGGTAGCCTGGGATGGGTGGGGGAGGAGGGATGGAAAAGGACACACTGCATTTTAAAACTTTAACTCTTATTGAAGGCCAGCCTTCTGATGCTTTGGCGATCATCTGGGGTGGAGTGACTGGGTGGACGGAGGCCCCCCCACCGTGTTCTTGGGCGTCTGGGTGAGGAGGCTATGGAACTTGGGGAGGAGGGCTGTTGGTTACACAGGGGCTGTAGCGGCGGTCTCTGCTCCTGCTGCCTTTCCTGCAACTCAACCATACGCTCGAGCATATCACTTTGATGCTCCAGCAGACGGAGCATTGCCTCTTGCCGTCTGTCTGCAAGCTGACGCCACCTATCGTCTTCAGCCCGCCACTTGCTCTGTTCTTCCCGCGATTCAGCCCGCCACCTCTCCTCTCGTTCATATTGGGCTTTTCTCATCTCCGTCATTGACTGCCTCCACGCATTCTGCTGTGCTCTATCAGCCTGGGCGGACATCTGCAGCTCCGTGAACATCTCGTCCCTCGTCTTACGTTTTCTCTTTCTAATGTTCACGAGCCTCTGCGAAGGAGAAACATTTGCAGCTGGTGGAGGAGAAGGGAGAGGTGGTTAAAAAGGACACATTTTAGGGAACAATGGGTACACTCTTTCATTACAAGGTCGCATATTTCGGCTTGCAGGCAGCCATCGTAGGCCACAGTGTTTTGGCTTTTTTAACCTTCTTAACATGCGGGAAAGGTTGCAAACAGCAGCGCATTTCCCATATCAAGGATGAATTGGGTTGTCCATTTAAAATGGGGTTTCAATGTAAAAGGAGGGGGCTGCGGTTTCCCGGTTAACATGCGGCACAAACACAAGTAAACCACCCCCCCACACACACACACACACGATTCTCTGGGATGATCACTTCACCCCTCCCCCCCACCGCGTGGTTAACAGCGGGGAACATTTCTGGTCAGAAGAGCAGGAACGGGCGCCTCTGAATGTCCCCCTTAATAAAATCACCCCATTTCAACCAGGAGAGCTTTCTGGAGATGTCCCTGGAGGATTTCCGCCCCATCCCCATACACGTTAACAGACTTGCTTGCTTTTTTTTTGTAATGTTTACAAATATTTACAAAGTTACACTCACCAGAGGTCTCCTGTGTGCCCTGAGGGTCTTGGGTGAGTTCGGGGGTTACTGGTTCCAGGTCCAGGGTCACAAACATATCCTGGCTGTTGGGGAAACCGGTTTCTCCGCTTCCTTGCTGCTGTGAGCTACCTACAGTACCTCCATCGTCATCTTCCTCGTTCCCCGAACCGTCTTCCCTGTGTGTTTCTCCAGTGAGAGAGTCATAGCACACGGTTGGGGTAGTGGTGGCTGCACCCCCTAGGATCGCATGCAGCTCCGCGTAGTAGCGGCAAGTTTGCGGCTCTGCCCCGGACCTTCCGTTTGCTTCTCTGGCTTTGTGGTAGGCTTGCCTTAGCTCCTTAATTTTCACGCGGCACTGCTGTGTGTCCCTGTTATGGCCTCGGTCCTTCATGGCCTTGGAGATCTTTTCTAATACTTTTCCATTTCTTTTACTGCTACGGAGTTCAGCTATCACTGCTTCATCTCCCCATATGGCGAGCAGATCTCGTACCTCCCGTTCGGTCCATGCTGGAGCTCTTTTGCGATCCTGGGAGGACTCCATGACGGTTACCTGTGCTGATGAGCTCTGCGTGGTCACCTGTGCTCTCCACGCTGGGCAAACAGGAAATGAAATTCAAACCTTCGCGGGTCTTTTCCTGTCTACCTGGTCAGTGCATCTGAGTTGAGAGCGCTGTCCAGAGCGGTCACAATGAAGCACTGTGGGATAGCTCCCGGAGGCCAATAACATCGAATTCCGTCCACACTACCCCAATTCCGACCCGCAAAGGCCGGTTTTATCGCTAATCCCCTCGTCGGAGGTGGTGTAAAGAAACCGGTTTAAAGGGCCCTTTAATTCGAAAGAAAGGGCCTCGTTGTGTGGACGTGTCCAGGCTTAATTCGGTTTAACGCTGCTAAAGTCGACCTAAACCCGTAGTGTAGACCAGGCCTAAGGTAGGGTGTGAATTTAAATTTGAAGTGTAGACAAGCCTTTAAGCTTCTCTGGAAATCCCCACCTTCCCTTCCCTTCCTCTCCCTAGTCTCCTTTCTCTTTCACAGATTGATAGATTTGAAGGCCATTGTGATCATCTAGTCTGATCTCCTAGATTACATGGGCCACAGAACGTTTCCAAAATAATTCCTAGAATAATTCTAGAAGAACGTCCAATCTTGATTTAAAATTCCCAGTGATCTTTCTTCTGCAGACCGTCAGATACTTACAGACTTACCTTCATCTTTTCTTGTTAATATATTGAGCTACTTGAGTTTATCACTATAAGGCATGTTTGCTAATCCTTTAATTGTTCTCATGAGTTCAGAGAAAAGCCTCTCCAGTTTATCAACTTCCTGCTAGAATTGTGGGAAGCAGAACTGGATGTGCTATTCCAGTAGTGGTTGTACTAGTGCCAGATACAGAGGTAAAATAACCTCTCTACTCCTGCTCAAGATTCCCCTGTTTATGCATCCCAGGATTGCATTCATTCTTTTGGCCGCAGCATCACATGGGAAGTTCACATTCAGCTGATTACCCACCGAGACGCTCACGTTTTATTTTATTTTTTTAGACTTGCTGTTTCCCAGGACAAAGTCCCCCATCCTGCAGTTTATGAAGTGATCCAGATCGGTCTGAATCAATGACCTTGTCCCCTGTTATCACTGTCCCATTTTTTGTCACCTGTAAACGTTATCCGTGATCATTTTATGTTTTCTTCTAGATGAGTGATAAAAATATTAAATAGCGTAGAGCCAAGAACCGATACCTCTGGGACCCCACTGGAAACACACCTGCTAGGTGATTCCATGTTTACCGTTACACTTTGAGACTTAGCAGCCAGTTTTTAATCCATTTCATTTGATATCACCGCCCTCCTTTAGTTCTTATTAATCTTCCCTGCCTCGTGGAGAGGGGAACTTCCCTTCTGGGCTTCAGTCTTTCCCAGGCTGCTCCTAGGGCTGAGTTCTTGGAGCATGGAGGCTGGCAGCCGGACGGCATGCTGCTTCTGCTGGAATTCCTTCCTGGAATGTGGTGACCCAGGCAACCACCTGTCCAGCCTCTGCCTGAATCCACCCCGGATTTCTGGACAGCCCTTTCCCAGCTCACACTTTCATCCTAGGCAGCTGGAAACTTGCTCATCTCAGGTTTCCCCCTGCAGTGCCCTGGGAACTCCCTGTGAGCGTGGGCAGCACAGGCTGTGCCATAGGCAGGAAAGCGCACAGACTGCTAATAGCTCAACGGCATGAATCCCCGTCTCTGATGCACAAACAGGAGTCGCTCCTGAAATAGTTATGCCCTGTTTAACAGCTGACTGCCCCGATGCTCTCCTAGCCTGTCACTGATCTCTAGGCAGGTGAGATTGACAGTGACCCTTTGGCCAGTCGGGCTGGGACCCCCTGTGCCTGGTTTGGGTCTCTAGTGTCAATAGCGTCTAGCTGAGCTTGTCCATTTCCTGCTAGAAGGTGGGTGGGACGCTATGAAGCTGGATCTTAATGGGGGAAATAATAGAAGGATCCTTCTGTGCACATGGTCTGTCGCTTTTGCCAGCCTTGCACCTGCTGTGGGAGAGGACTTCGATCCCTACTGCCTTCATCCTGGCACAGTCTACCAGCGCTGCATGGCGTTACCACAGAAGTCACTGTCCCGGCCTAGCCTTCCTCTGCAGAGCACAGCGAGTGATCAGTGCTACGTGGTACTGACGTTTGGTTCCACGAGAGACAGGCTGTCTAACCCAACAAAGCCACGCCAGCCGCGGATCCCAGCCATCAGGGGGCAGGGAGGGTTTAGCTAATTTAAGTAGAGGGGAGATTTTCACCAGGGAAAGTAATTGGACTGGAATTGCTGTTTGATGATTCACCGGTCTAAATGTCCCTCTGGACGCAGCAAAAGATGTCCCTGCCAGCTCTCTGCTGCTCCCTTGAGCCAGGGAGGAATTAGCCTGGGTCACAGCCAAGGGCAATAGATGATTTCATCCTAGTTTGACAGGGCTCTTTTTGCCAATCAACACTATCTGGCTCCTCTGAGATGGAGCTCTGGTCTCTTCCCTTCACTCACTCCCAGCCCAGTCCTGGCCTGTATCACGATGACCGCGCACCCCTTGTCTCCTGTTTATCATCCGAGTGGGCAGGTGTGGGGTTGGCTGAGTCACCTGCAGCAATTCAGCTGGTAACTAACACATGGGGACAGTCAGAGCTGGACTGGGAGCTGGCAGGAGCAGTGTGGGAGCTGGAATGGTGTGTGGGTTTGGAGGGGAGAGTGGTGAGCAGAGATTTGACTTCCAGCTGCCGTTCCCAGCTCTGAGAGGGGATTGTGGTCTGGGGATCGGAGCCGCAGGACTGGGAGTCAGAACTCCTGGGTTCTGTCCCTAGCTCGGGCTGTAATGGTTAGAGCAGGGGAGTGGGAGTCCGAACTTCTGAGTTCTAGTCCTGGCTTTGCCAGTGATGCTCTGTGGCTTGATTTCCTCAGCAGTGGCCTGGTCGGGTGAGGCTGAATCCCTGTATTGTGGAGGGGGTGGAACTGGGAAGCCCTGAGGCGAGGCACTAGCGGGGAAGCAGGCTGATTTACTTACTCTTTCCAGGATCTCTCTGGCAGCAGCTGCTGCAGGGTCAGGTGCAGCCAGAATGGTTCAGGGCCAGCCCCAGGCACAAGCAATGAAAGTGACAGCTTGGACACCAGCCCATTTCCCTCACCCTGGGTGGCTTGAGGGTCTGCAGGACATTAACAGACACTGGCTTTGGGGCTGGGGGGAGTTGTTTCTCCTGGGGGGCTGGCAGTCTGGGGCAGAGCAGGCACCTTGTACTAACAGGGGGCGGGGGTATGACAGCCCAGTTAGCGCAGCAATACCCTGTGCCTGTGACGCCCTGGCCTCTGCTGCATCCCCTGCCCTTAGGCCACATGGGGTATGTTTGGGACGTGATGCTGGGCTGCCGTTCAGGCCCTGCTGGTGGGTGCCGCGTGATAGCACAAAGCAGCCTGCTCCCAATGCTGGGGGGGCTGGGCTTGACACTGCCATGTCCACACTGCTGCTCGGCAGCCTCATGACAGCAGGGAGCCAGCGCTTGGGCAGCAGGAGGCTTTTCCCTGGACCCTCAGCGGGGACGACATTCCATCTCCTGGAGTATGTTCAGAGCTGAATTCCCCATCACCCTGCGCCGCCTGCAGCCAGGTTCGGATGTGCAGAGGGTGAGGCGTTGGCCGGTCACCATGGACGTGTTTGCCCCCGCTTGGCCCAGGGGTGAATAGCCCCCCCCCCAGTGCTGGTCAGCAGAGTACTTGGCTCCTACAAGGCAGTTCCCAGACTAGGCTAAGACATACCTAGCCAAGGCTCACCTAGCTTGTCCAGCAGGGGGCAAAGCCGTGCCACAGACACACACGTCTACCACATCCAGATGCACCCCTCCCAGATCTGGACACGCCCCCCTCCCCAGACCTCCACTCACACATGCATTCTGCCCCCTGTTCTTTTTTCTCCAGCTAGAGAGAGTTAAGTGGAAAATGCCCTGACTCAGCAAGAATCACAGACCTTTTGGAAAACGGAGACACCCGATTTCACTAGCTGGCTGGTGCTGCCACCGGGACCTTCTCTGAGTTCAAGGGCCCCTGGGAGCTGGGGGGGGGGGAAGGAGGTTTGTGCCATCCTCCTCCGGTAGCTAGGTTTCTCTTTCTTGGCACACATGCTCTGTCTGTGCAGTGCCGCTCAGGGAGGCAGGGCTCTATTTAGCAAACTGTGTCTGTGGAAGATGCTGAGCTGTGGGAAGAGGGGACCAGCTGGCATCCAGACAGAGCAGGGATGAGCCAGACTTTGGGCATTGATTTATAATGATGTGACTGTGCAACAGAATTAGCTCCATGTTAATCGGCTCCTGATTCACTCACTTGTCCCACCAGGGCCCAGCCAAGAGCCTCCCGTTTTCATGCACTTTATAAAGAATTTGGACATGAATCTGGTGCTTGTGAAGCAACAAGCTGGTGTGTCTGGTGTTCAGTGCAGTGCTGGCAGGAGCTGGGCAAATTCTCCCACTCCAGCTCTGCAGATGCCCCTCGATCCCAACCCGCAGCCCCCCTGCTATTCCAGTTCTGGTGGTCTCCTGACCAGAGCCTGCCAATCATGCCAATTTGGGGAGCTGGGAGGTGTGAGTGTGTGAGAGACAGCAAGAGATGGTGTGTGGTGAGAGACTGCAGGTGTGTGTGTGTGTGTGTGTGTGTCTGAGAGAGTGAGCAGGGTGTGAACAGGGAACGAGTGTGTGTCTCTCAGAACGCCTGTGAGTGAGTGAATGTGTGGGGGTGGGGGTGGGGCATTGCACCCGGGCCTGGGGAAGGTGCCAGCTCCCTGGCCCTGCAGACCTACCTCCCTCCCCCCCCCCCCCCAGCACGTCTATCAGTGTGCGTCATCTAATCACCAAGGCAACCTGGCTCCATGACATCAGGGATGTAACATCCCAGCGGCTTTGGACAGCATGGGAAGAAAATAAATTTCCCTGTATCCTAACTACAGCCCGAGCTGTGATAGATGGGGGCGGCATATGGGTGTAGACTGATTTTGGGGACAGGTTGCAGCTTTGTATCTGTCCCCTGATGAGCCAGGGTCCCCTGCTGCTGGATTCTGTGCTCCCTCCCTGTGATGTATTTGGTCCCTCAGCACCGTCTCCCGTTCATGCAATGCTGCTGTTGAATGGATAAAGAGAGGCTCTGGTCGTGACACTGTCCCTTCTCGCTCTGGGGCCAGCGGGGTCTGGAAACAGCTCTCAGCAGTGAATAACATGAGCAAGATCAGTTGGGCATTAAACCCCGCTCTGTGCATCAGCCTCAGCCAAGACAGAGCCCGTGAGAAACCAGCTAGCCCTTCCCACGAGCCGAAGACTCTGCCCTTCCTGGGGTCAGGGCTGCCCAAAGAAGCATGGGAAATCTCAGGCTGCAGCGTGGGGTGTCAGTGAAGGCCAGGGATGCTGCAGCCTACCTGCATGCACCTCTCAAGTCCCCTTGGAGGATGGGGACAGCAGAGGGTGTCACGTCTACCCCTTACTCATAAAGACAAAGCGACCCTGCACACACATAGGAAGTTTGCGGTGTGTCCAGGTAGCTCCCAGGAAGAGGGATGGACCCACAGACCTCAGGACAAACAACAGCCCCTTCTCTCAGCAGCATTGGCTGGCTAGGTACCGTTCAAGCCAGGGAAGTGACAGGAAGTGCTGTTTGTGCAGACTCTGGGCCAGTCTGGAGCAGCCGGAGAGACAGCTGCACGTGGGTAGGGGGACCTTCGAACAATCCCAGTCTCACCTGCTTCCCGCTCAGGAGTGGGAGTGTATAGGAACTAGGCCTGGGGGAGTTTCCAAGCTTTCACAGTAGGGAGAAAGGCAGCCCAGGGGCCTTCACTACTCAGCATTTGTACAGTGCTGTGAGATCCTCAGCTGCATCTCCATGTCAGGAGCCCTGGGGCCAGCCCAGGTGGCAATCCTGCAGAGCTTCAGGGAGTGTACGGGGAGGGAGTTGCTGGTCTCCTTAGCCATGCTGGGTCTGGACTGCAGCAGAATTTGACATGTTGGGCCACAGACAGGAGCTTTCCTCCCCATCCTCTGCCACCTTCTCCCGGTGCTTATTAATGCGAGAGCTGGCATCTCACGTGGCACAGTCTAGGAAGGACCATGTGGGCTGTTGGTTCACTCTGCTCCCCTGCAGGCACGATGCTGTGGAATAACTGGGCATTGGAATATCCCAGCATAATGCAGATACAGTAGAGTCTTCCCTGCCTCCCTCCCCATTCTGTTCCACCCACCGCTCTCCTGCGGCTGGATGGTGCAATCAGGACGAGGGGAGTAATTGACTGATGCTCCTGGGAGTTTTGAGGTTGCCTCTCAGGCACCTTCGGTTGCTGAGAGGCAGAGAGAATCCAGAGAGGGAGGAGGGTGCCCTGCCTGTTGCATGATTCACCCTGCGTGATGCAATTGCTTTAGAGTACCCATGTGCTGCTGCTCTCTGCGTGCAGCTGATTCACCAGAGGAGTGGCAGGGAGCGAAGGCTGGGAAGAGATTGCACAAGCTGAACGGGGCTGCTTATTGGGCTGCTTCACAGGAAAGGCTGCTCCAGCACCACACCTGACATGAATCACCCGCAGCCAAACATCTGGGGGTCTGATGAGATCACAAAGGGCTGCCTGCCATCTCTGAGGTGTCCCCATCACATCCCACTCTGTGGGTGGGGACTCAGAAACCCCTGGGGCGGGTTCGTGCATGTGCCCCTCTTGTACTTGCTTTCCTGAAATCGCTGGCCATGGCCCTCGCCCAAGGATCTGGGAGAGCAGCTCAGGAACATAGGGACTGTCAGACTGGATCAGATCACTAGCCCAAAATCCCATCTGTGACAGCAGCCAGGAGCAGGTGGTTCACAGGAAGGAGCCCTGCAGGGGACCTGCCCCCAAGGAGAGTTAACCCTGTCAGGGAAAGGTTGGCCTAGGCACTGAAGCAGGAGTATCTAGATTCTTCCAAGGCTGCTAGAAGGGGGTTGTGTGTAATCCTGGCTTTTGGCCTGTGGAGGCTCTCCGTATCCATAGAAACATCCCATCCTTTTGACCCCTGCTGTGCTCTTGGCCTCTCTGGGATCCTGTGCAGGGAGTTCCCCAGGTTAATCATGTGTTGTTTGTGTATACAGTGTTGTTGTAGCCACATCGGTCTCAGGTTATTAGAGAGACAAGGTGGGTGAGGTAATATCTTTTATTGGACCAACTTCTGTCGGTGAGAGAGACACGCTTTTCAGCTACGCAGCTCTGGGAAAGGGACTGTGAGTATCACAGCTAAATATAAGATAGTTTAGCATAAATAGTTAGCACATATTTTAAGGGACCATTTAAGGTGAAGTGGCCCATTAATATCCCTGTAGCCATAGGACACAAAGGGCAGTTAGTGGGTTACAGATTGTTGTAATAAGCCACAAATCCAGTGTCTCTGTTCAGTCCATGATTCTTAGCAAAGTTATGCATTTAAGCTCCCAGGCGCGTCTTTGCAAAGTGTTGTACACGTTTCCTTTGAGGATGAGGCCTGAGGCGTCAGCTACAGAACGGTCGCTGTGTGAGACACGTCCACCCACAGTAGGGGGACCAGATGTCCCGATTTTATAGGGACAGTCTCGGTTTTGGGGTCTTTTTTTATATCGGCTCCTATTACCCCCCACCCCTGTCCTGATTTTTCACACTTGCTGTCTGGTCACCCTAACCCACAGGCAATGGGGCGTTTCGTCTTCCTGTGCGAGTTCATTCGCTTGGCTGCTTTCGCCCGCCGAGCTGCTGTCGGGGCGGTCGGTGCCCTGCACGAGGGGCCCCACGGCCCGTGACAGGTCTGGGTGTGCGGGGGGGTATTGCTGTGATGTGCCATGCAGACAGGCCCTGGTCTCTGCGCAAGCACCCTGGGCATTCGAGGGGAGCTCTGGGGGCCCCCAGGCATTTGCCTGACAGGTGCTGGGGGGGCCCCATCCCCACCTGCTCTGCACAGAGCCCAAGGGTGACCTGGCAAATAGATACTCAGCTCTCCTCCAATCACAGCCAAGCAGCTTTTTAATCCCCCAGTTACTCACCAATCCTCATGCCCCAAGCCAGCCCACCTGGGGCACAGCCAATCAGCACGTGAAATTGACCAGCCCTGCCCAGTCACCTACCCCGCCCCTGCCGTGATCAGCCAATCAGCAACTAACACCCTCCAAACTCCTCAATCCCCTTCCTGCCCGGCTAAGGTTTCAGCCAATCAACATTGACGGCGCTGGCCCAGCCTTCCAATCAGGAGCGACTCTGGGAAGATCAAAGTGACTTCCCGGGCAGCAGCAGCAGCCGCCATCTTTGCTGTGTCCAGAGGCGCCAGGAAAAAAGATGGCGGGTAGTGCTGGGGGGCGGAGCCGGGCGGAGGAGGGGCTCGGCGGGGTGCGTCACTTCCGTTGTCAGGTGGCCGCCGCCGGGAGCGGAGCGAGCCGGGGAGGACGGCCGAAGCGGGCCTGGGCTGCGGCAGGAGATCCCTCCGGCCGGGCCCGGGGGTCATGGGTGAGGAGCGCTGAGCGGCCGCCGGGACCGGTGAGGGGGGCGCGGGTCACCCGGCGGGGGAGCTGCCTCCTGGGCGGAGATGTGGTGCCCCCTCCCTGGGGGGCTGGAGGGGTTAACCCCCCTTCTCTGGGGGGCTGGAGGGCAGGTGCCCCCTCCTTGGCGGGCTGAGGGGGGGGTTAACCCCTCCCCCCGGGGCAGGTGCCCCCTCCTTGGCGGGCTGAGGGGGGGGTTAACCCCTCCCCCCGGGGCAGGTGCCCCCCCTCCTTGGCGGGCTGAGGGGGGGGTTAACCCCTCCCCCCGGGGCAGGTGCCCCCCCTCCTTGGCGGGCTGAGGGGGGGGTTAACCCCTCCCCCCGGGGCAGGTGCCCCCCCTCCTTGGCGGGCTGAGGGGGGGGTTAACCCCTCCCCCCGGGGCAGGTGCCCCCCCTCCTTGGCGGGCTGAGGGGGGGGTTAACCCTTCCCCCCGGGGCAGGTGCCCCCCCTCCTTGGCGGGCTGAGGGGGGGATTAACCCCTCCCCCCGGGGCAGGTGCCCCCCCTCCTTGGCGGGCTGAGGGGGGGGTTAACCCTTCCCCCCGGGGCAGGTGCCCCATCTTGTGCCCCCTTCCTGGGGCAGGTGCCTCTCTCCCTTGGGGGGCGGGGGTGTGCCTGCTGAACTGGGGCTCCCTTTCTTGGCATAGTTGCCCTGGTTGGAACCACTCCCCTCCCCTGCTGTTTTCCTGTTACCTAGCAATGGAGCAGGGCTCCTCCACCAGGAACCATGGAAACGCCCCTCGTCCAGCAGAGATGGGGGCTTAAAACCCCACTCCAGGAGCTCCTGGTGTTTAGATAGTGTCCCCCACTTGAAAGCTTTCACTTGTGTTGTGGGGCAGATTGGGGGGGGGGGGAAGGAAGGTGTGCATGGGCTTGTCAGGGCTCTCCCAAGAGCCTTGTAAGTTTCTTTGAAGGTCCTTAGCATGAGCTTTGCTGCCTGTGGCTGAGAGACACAGCAACACGCGTGACCGTCTCCGCAAAGTGCTGCCACTGCTATAGTGCTGGGGTTTGCCGCCCAGCAAATTGAGTAATGAAGTCCAGCACAGATAGCGATGGCAAAGGCTAGTTATAGGGTTGTATGCCATGGTGGTGTAGTCGCCTTGGTCCCAGGATATTGGAGAGACAAGTGGGGGAGGTAGTACCTTTTATTGGACCAACTTCTCTTGGTGAGAGAGAAAAGTTTCTAGACTTACACCTGAAAAGAGTTCTGTGTCTCTCTCACCCGCTGAAGTTGGTCCCGTAAAATGTGACCTCCCCCACTTCATAGCTTTGTCAGGCAGGCTCCTTCGCCAGGAGCCTCTCAGGACACTTTGCAGAGGGGGATCCGGGCATTCCTCTTCCGCACCCCCAGCTTGGCTGCTTTGTTTCCGAGGTGACTGATGCATGGTGGTTTGTCATTATTTGTAGGCTGTTGGGCTAAATGCAGCATTTCCCAGTGTCTGATGATTCGCCCTGTTGGTTTCAGGTTTAACATGTAATATGATTTGGGGTGTTCTCACCACATCATAACCCACTTCAGATAGCGCCCGCCCTGTGACTGGCAGCATTGGTTTATTTATCTTGCTGTGTCCTGAAATCTTTAACTACATAGATGACAGAAACAAGAGTCAGCAAAGACCTGTTATTAGTCATATTGTATTGCAGATGTGCAAACTGTTTTCTGATGAGGATAAACATGCTGAGAATGGAGTCCTGGCCTGGAAGAGGCTACATCTGAATGGATGAGTGGGTATCATGCAGTGTAAACAGTATTGCCAGGGAGAGTATTATCTAGTAGTTTCAGTGGGTCACTGGGACTTGAGACTTTTTGGCAGCATCTACTGCAGGAAAATTGGCACCTATAATCCCCACTGGCTGCTGAGTGTAGACAGGGGTCAGATATTTGTACCATCATCTCATTTAACTTACACTACATCTTATACCTTTCCTACAGCTGGTGGAACTGCACTGCTGGGAAAGTATAGGTCCTAATTCTCCTCCTGTAGATAAGCCCTAGGCTCTGTTCTTAGTTCTGCTGCTGACTCACTGCGTCATTAGGAAAATCACCTTTCCATGCATCTCTACCTTAATCTGTAAAATGTTGGGTATAGTGCCTTCCTGTCTGGCAGGGGGCTTGCAAGTCCTAATGAATATTTCCAATCTACTTTGAGCTCTAGATGACAGGTGCTATAGAAGTGCGAACACGCTGGGGGTGGTCACTGTAGCTGGAATGCTTGGTGGAAGACTCGTATTCTCAGATTTGAAAGAAAAGAAGCATGATGGCTGGGTCTCTGGTTTAGCCTTTGTAAGTGCCATATTGTTCTACAGCAGGGTCAAGGAAACTGCCTCACTATCTTGTTTTTTTTTTTAACTGTAGAAACTGAGTAAATAACTGGTTGTCTCTAAAACCTGCAATAACTGATTAAGGTGGCTGAGAAAGCCTGAATATTTTCTAGGATGCGCTGTGGCTTTCACATAAGCTTAGGAAGAAGCCACACTGAAATCTTGATGGAAAGCTGGAGGAGAAAATAGTTAGTTAATGCACACATTGAAGCTGTGTGGTATGCAAATATTGTACTTGGGATGTTTAAGTATTGAATAGCCTAGAGAGATTGAAGTGGTCTTGATCATGAAATTATTCAGGGACTGAAACTCCAGGTGTTCAAGGTGCTGAACTTGTCTGTACTTCTGTCCTGCTGTGTGAGAGTTGGAAACATAAGCTTGCATGTGAATTCTTCCAAGGGTAAGTGGGGGGAGGAGGGGCTTGAAAGTTACTCTAGCCATTCTCATCTAGGCTTAGGATTTAAACCCTGATAAGGCTCCTACTGGTAGTTGATTTTCTGCTGCTCTGGTCCTTAGTAGTGTTTTGTTCTGATCTGTGAAGATCCAGGCTGTTCAGGAAGGACCTGGAACTAGGTTGAGTGGTGGTTACCCAGCTGATCAAAGAAGCTTGCACACTGGCTTCCCTGCTAGCCAGTGTTAATCTTACTTTCATAAACACCAAATTAATCCATTAACTCTTTAAAAAATATGTATGCACAAAAATGATTTTAGAGCTATATGTCTTTGTCTAAAAGTTCTTTGTTTGGTATTAATGTTTGTTTAGCACTTCTTGCATGTAAAGTACTAGCCCAGTGCTAAGTGTTCCTTTCTGGTGTTGGTGCACAGAAAACCTCATGGACTCCTGTGAAGATGGTTTTACATCTGTACTGTTAGGAAAGAATTAGATGATAGTTTTACTCACTTGTGTAACAGCTTTGATACTTTCCTGTAGAAAATGCTTTGACTTTAGAATCATGGAAACATAGTCTGACTTTTTTTTTCTTTGCAGGTATTTACAGTGAAGAATTTTAGGGAAAACATGGGTGACTCTTTAGTTCGGTGCTAAAACCTTAAAAGGAAGTTTTGCTTTTAACAGAAATGACTTTCTGAGAACATTGACAGCCTTCTGAGTAAAGGTTTCCATCAAACCCAACAATGGAGGTGTAACGTCCTGATTCTCTTAAGATCCCCTACTGACTTGCTAGTAAAGAAAAGTGGCTTCATGCTCCCATTCAAAATTTCTTTCTGACCAGGCCACTGAATCTCTGAGAGAGATTTTCCTGGTCTTGCGCAGTTTTTTGTGGTGTGGAAGCCAGTGTCCTATTGACTCATCTCTTAAGGATGTGTTCAAAGGTAGCAGCAGTTAGATCATTATTGGACTAGTTAATGAAACTACAGAAGTGCAACTACATGCACATTGGCCTTCAGACAGTTGCCACATTCCCTTGCCTACATTTGGTCAGAGGTAAGCTGCCTGACTTTCACTGAGATAAACTCACCAAGCCTGCATAGCTTGCATACCTTCCACAACTAACAGCTCTAAAATAGGCTTGTTCAGTAACAGGCCTGTGTGCTCGTGAGGCACTTTGAAAAGCAGCTTTTTCTGTCTTGAGTAACATCTGAAATACATTTGTGGGACTGAAGAACAGTTTACTTCATTAATTCTGGGTGTGCATAGTGTACATTTCTGTGTGTACACACTCACTTCAGTAGTTCTACGTGTGTCCCCACATACACACAATATCCGCTCTTTTCCAGGATCCAGATTGTCGTGAGACATTAGTTGGAACAACTACACCTTGTTTGTGCAAGTTTGAGCTATCCTCTGCTAACTGATCTTGGTGGTTCCTGAGTCTGCCCAGAACAAGACAGTCCAGCACCGTTCAATCATAACTAACAGGTTCTTGTCTACAGCTGTTCTACACTGATGTACAGTACAGGTGCCAAGCAAGTGTAGTGTGCATTTATCTATATGCACCATTCAATTGTTTACTCTGATGGGGGTCTCCATAGGATATGACTGCATGAAAGGAAAGTAATGAAATTCCCAAGTTCCTCATTTTTGGTCTTTTCAAGCGTTTCATTGTGGATGTAACACTAATTTTGCCTTAGATTGATACAACCTATTCATTCATACAACAGAGTAGCACATTGTGACCACGCCAAGGGAACAAACAGGTCATGTGTAACACTATTTCTGTTTTCAATCAGTGTTTATCAGTTTCTTGTCTGTCCTTTTCAGGCCCCAGCAATGAAGGAGAAATTTTACATACTCTGTCTTACGCACTTGTCTTAGTTGAGGTGAACAGTGCCGGATAAGAACTGCTTAGACAATAATAAAGCTTTAAAGATGGGGATAGAGGCTAGTAGAAGATGAGTTTCTGTGGCTGTGCTATTGTTCCCTTCATTCACCTGAATAAGATAATGGAGAACCCGTTTTACTTTCATCTACCTGGTACCTTGTCATTTTGCTCTGTAATTTACTGGTGGCTCTTAACAGTAAAACTTGAATTAAGATGCTTCGTTGTTGCAGTATATAAAATATCAGTCTTGTCTTAAATTTGTCATTGGGAGAACCCACAGGTGCCCCTCCCCACTCACTTCAGACATGATGAGAGAGAGTCTGTAATTCTTATATTTTGGCTTCCTAACCTCCTCTTCTCTCTAACACTATCTTGTTTGTTAGCTCAGTGGTTCTGATCTTGAATGTGAATGAGACTCTTCTGTGTAGGAGATGATTCCTTAAGTGCTGAAAGCAGACCAGGAAGCTGCATGTCTTGGTGTTGTGATTGATCCTCCTTTGCAGGAGAAGTACAGAATCCTGAACTCAGAACTTGGCAGCTTAAAAAAAGCAAAACAAATTTTCCATTTACTTTTTTAAAGCATTTATTCGGCATGTTGCATTAAACTGTTCTCAGAATCTCTTTAACATTGTGCTAGCATGGTTGAGGTTTAAGAATTAGACTCAATGTACATTACTATTTATATTAGTGCCTAACAGTATTGTAGGCACCTCACAGGACAAATAAAACACAGCTCCTACCCTGGAGAGACTCCATTTTAATACCAGATGTGGTGGGCGTCAGATCAGTGGGGAGGAGGACAAAAGAACTCAGCAACAGGTAATGCATAGCGGAGCCAAAACCCTTTTTACTGTATGAACAAATTCAGTGGCTTTGACTCCTTTCCTGGCAGTGTCACAGTGAGAGTAGGTCTTGCAGAGGGTAGTGGCTGGGCATACCAGCTCGGTAAGAATGTCCCTGTGCATAGGGGGCAGAGGGTAAGCCCAGCAAGGCTTCAGGAGAAGTGGAGTTAAATGCTAGATGACTAGCCAGAACACTCTCTAATAATGTCTAGTCCTTGTCTACACGAGGAGAAATCAGATGGATAATTCTCTACTGGTGCAGTTCTACCAGTGGTAGCTGTCGTGAAGAAAGGGCACATGTCTCTCTACCCACCAAGTCAACTCACTCTTTATCTGAGTCCTGGCTGCACTACAGCTTCCACCATTGCCATGACTGGTGGAGAATTACAGGTCTGAATTTTGCCATTGTAGGTAGGTAAATCCCTGTATCAGCAGCTTCATGCCCGATTCGGTTTCTGTGTGAAACTCCTACTGAGTGGCTTCTCACTATAGCATAATCTCTAGCTACCAGCATCTGGCGGGCTATTTTTCAGAAAACAATCCATGTTCTGGCAGGTATCTGAAGTGTCAGGTGCTGCATTGTTGTTTTTCAAGATAGTGTGGTGAAAAATTGGGACAGGGTGTGGGGGGTAACAGGAGCCTATATAAGAAAAAGACCCAAAAATCAGGACTGTCCCTATAAAATCGGGACATCTGGTCACCCTAGGTGAAAATGGGCTGGATCAAACCATTCTAAATGGTACTTTAATTGTGGAGGCATTTGTCAGCCTAATCACTTTACAAATAAAGATTTAAAATGACTGCAGTTCAGATTGAACATCTTTTCTCTCTAATTCTTCACAGACCATGTTACATGGAATATTGGTCTTCTGGCTCTCCAGGCCTGAGCCCTTTCTCTTCCAACTAGTAACGGCCAGGTAAATCCCTGGTTCAGTATAGGCTGTGCTCAGGAGTAGGGGCCATACCTCTACTTAAGTTCTGCTGTGGGATTTGCTCTCACAGATGCTGTGCAAAACCTATAATTTTTACTGAGTTTAACTGAATAAGTCCTTGAGCAAGTCTTCACTTTCCCATTAAATGTTTTCTAACTGGAGAATTCTTTCCTGGAAATCGAATGGAGAGGCGGCTAGTTAGTAGTAAAGTTTGAGCCTGCCTTGCTACAGTGCGTCTGAGACAGTTTTGCCAATGAACTTAACAAATAATCCTAACCAATGGGAAGGTTTCAGCCATCACTCGAAAGCATCAGTGAGCAAAATCAAGTGCAACAGGAGCAGAGGTGTTCCTCTGCAGAAGGGATTTTTTCCTATGGCCAATTACAAAACTGTGGTCCAATAGCCATTTGGTCGGAGAAGTCAGTGGTCTCTAGGTGGGGTCAAGAAAACAACAGGAGCTCAGACTTGTCTCTGTCTAAGTAGACCTAGGGGCAGGTTCTGGCACATTCTCCTTTTGAAGAAGAGCCTGTGTTAAAGCCTGTTTAGTGAACAGTCCCTGAGCAATGGCAGTCATTAGGATGCAGGAAGTATTTCCCTCATTCTGCAGTGTTAACGCTACATCCTTTCATTGTTTCTCTGTGGCATCCGCACTAATGATTTGGTCACATAATCGTATTGCTTAAAAGCACCGTCATCTTCAGCTGCTTTTTATCCTTAGGATGTTATGGCATTATCTCCTTTTAAAGACCACACAAAGGGAAGCCTTGTAGATTGTTAGCTGCTGTTTGATTAAGGATGACCCTATCGATTTCAGCTGCACTGCACTTTGCTTTTAGTCTAAATAAGCCTTGTGTTATCTCTGTTTGCAGAGGAGACTTGGGAATGCTCTGGGTTTTCTAAATAGGGTACCACGCTCTCATTTGGTGTAGTCTCTATTTGGAAGCTGGTGCTCGGATTGCTGAAGTTCCATCCATATTTTAGTTCATCGTCAGGAATGTCCTTCTCCTGTGAGTTGTAATCAGGATGCAGGTTTTGTGGGTTTATGGTGCTGGTATCAAGCAATGTTCCCTCTAAGTTTTCCATCCATGTGTGGAATGAATTTTGTTATTGCACCAATACGGAGGTGATGCGTGGCAGGGGTGGGGTGGAGAGGTTCGGAGTGTGGGAGGAGGCTCAGGGTAGGGATGCGGTGGGGGGGGGAGCGGTGAGGGCTCTGGGGTGAGGCTGTGGATGAGGGGGTTCAGGATGTGGGAGGGGGCTCAGGGTTGGGACAGAGGGTTGGAGTGAGGGCTCTGGGTGGGGGGGGAGGGCTGGGGTTTTGGATGCAGGCTGTTGTGGTGGGGAGAGAGGACCCCCCCCCCCCGCAGCCCTGCACGCCCTCCCCCCCACTCCCTATATTCCACCTCATGCTACACCCCTTTCCTCTCCAGGCCCCTGTGGCTGTGCGCCTGCGTGGCTCTCCTCATCAGCTGCGCAGCCCTTGATGGGCTCCTGTGCCGCCACGCAGGTGCACACCTTAGAGGGAACACAGGTGTCAAGCATGCTGTCATGTAAAAGACTCTGCATTAGTCAGGTTGTACCACATAAGGACCTTGTAGGCAATCTGAAATGCAGCTTCTAAAGTGTTTTCTTTCTGCCCAGTTAGGGTTATAGGGTATATTACATCTCCTGTTAAAAACAGCAACAACACTTCACTGCAAAGAATAAAAATGTCAGCATGTGCATGAGTCATACAATAATATTCTGTGCATGCAAAGGAAGCCTTACTGCAGCTAAATACACACAGTAACTTAAGTAAAATAAAATCCAGTGTAATAAGCATCTTATGCGATGGGTACATTTTTTTTAAACAAATACGGCTTTATGCAAGTTCTGTGTGAATTGCAGCCCTCTGAATTAGGGATGCGCTGGGCATGGAGTTGCTATACAAACAGCAGTGGCTGTCCTTTCTAGGCATCTGCAGGATGCAGCAACACTTCATTTGTACGCGCTCCCTCCGCATTGTACCATGTCCTAATAGGTTTTGCATCAAGCTTATAGACCATGGCTGCAAGCGTGTATTTTTGGAATGGATTGGAAACCTGGATACTAAATGAAATGTGTTTGATCTGTCTCCAGCACTAAACCAGGGGTCTCATACATGCGGCGTCCACGGAGTTATTTCCTGCGGCCCACCATAGCTCCCCTTACCCCCCGCTTCCACACACACACACACCCCAGCGCGCCACATCCCCGCTCCTCAGCCTACCTGCCAATGCCTTCACTTCCGACTTTCCAGGAGGGAAGGGGGAGGAGTGGGGACATGATGCATTCAGGGGAGGAGGCGGAGAAGAGGTGGGGCCAGGGCAGGGTGGGGGCGGAGTTGGGCCGGTGACTTTGGGTAAGGGGTTGGAATGGGGGTGGGGAAGGGATGACAAGAGGCGGGGCAGGCGCGGGGCCTCATGGAAGGGGTGGAGTGGGGGTATGGTTTTTGTATCTTTGTATGAAAAGGTGTCAGTGATGCGACCCTCGGGCCAATGTACTACTCCTCATGTGGCCCTCCTGGTGATTTGAGTTTGAGATCCCTGCACTAAACAGTTAAGCTTACTAGTTAGAAAGGGATTGTGTAAAGACAGCCCTGTCCTCTAACCTTATAGCCAATAAGAAAATGTTTCCCTGTCACTGACGGTCCTTAACTGTTCTCTTCTGTTCCACACTCTTCTATAGGCTTTTAATCAGAAAAACTGTTTTGCTTTTCAATTCTAAAGTTTTCTTTTAATCATTCAGTTAGGGGAGGAGCCGGAATCAGTCTGCAGATTTCCAAGGGCATAAGCCAAAGCTTCCTGAGTCTAGACTTCCTCTCCCTGCCCCCTCCAGCCATGTTTCTGTAGAAGGCTTTGTTCCTACAAAAGGGCTTTCAACTCAATACACAGTTCTTTGTGTGTCTCAGTGGTGCTTTTGAATAACTGGACTCAGTCTTAGACTTTGGGCTCTTTGAATCTGTACTGACAGGTTTTCATTTCATGTAATTTAGTTTTCTGTATAGAATTGTTATATTTCCGAAGGTTTATTAGTATTTCAGTTGATTAAAAGTGAGAGTTCATATAAACTGAATCAGCACCAAACTACTGCCATCTCTGTAAGGCAGAGGAACTAACTTGATTTGTACTTCCTTTTTTAGAAAGGTCTCTACTGCCCTGGCTGTCCTCTGCACTTACCTTTCTTGTAGTGAAGGGGATTGTCTCCACTGAAGAGCCCTTGCTTTGCACCCGAAGGATAGTGGAGCTGATCTTTGCATTCATTCTTTGGAGGTAGCATGGTCGGGGGAGAAAGGAAAGGTCCTGGCTTGTAGAGTAAGTTGCTGCACTGACCTCTAGCATCACCAGGCCAAGTTGCAACCTCCTTACTTTATCATTCTCCCTTCATACTTTGAATCTGACCTACAAAGCTTCCCTTAACCCAGGAGCCAGGGCCTCTTGCTCATCTCAGGACCAGTCAATTTTGAACAACCAGGCTTTTAGGAAGGTTGTTTAAATAGGTGTCCGAGTCCTGTATTGAGATGATCTGGGCAGCTTTGTCTCAGAAGTTCTAAAGTTCTTTCCAAATGGGAAGTGGCTCATGGAGACGCATGAAAATACTTTCCTTGGAACGTTGTTTTTCACCATAATCTCCCAACTGATAAATCAAGTCATACTTGAGGTTTTACTGTGTTAAACTTCAGTAAATGTTTAAATCATTCATTTGGATTGAAGGTCATGTCCATTGTAACCTCTCTTCTGCACACCAAGTTTAAGACATCTGATAACCTTGATTAAATGGGAATGAATTTTAGCTGGTAAACGTTTACAGGCAAACAGATATATTTTTGACCTGTTCTGTTGACTCAAATGTCATCTTTTGCTGTTTAAATTTCAGTAAAATCTAAAACTGGCATTGAAGCCTGTCTGATCAGGTGCCTGGTATCAGTGGATTGGAGGAAGCAAGCAGAACAGTAACCTTTGTGCTAACTCTTGTAACTTGTGTTGGAAGTATCCAATCGTTTTTGGTCTTATTCTCAAGAGAGCCTGAGTATACATTGCTGCACATTAACAAGTGCTGGAAAAGCCAGCAAGTTAAGATGCCAGATGCATTGCAAATGGCTGGGTCTTGTGCAGTTCATCTCTAAAGCTGCAGAGCTCTGCAAGGTGATGCTAATGTGGCTTCCCCTTCCTATGAATAAACAGGTCTGAGGGCCTTTGTTCTGTCCCTCGGTGCAAAACCGGTAATGCCATTCTAACTTTTGTTTTGGAAAATGGACTGAATCCTGCAGGGAGAAGCACAGTTCTATGGACACTGAAATATCAGTCATGAGGGCCTAGTAACTCCACTGAGCACCAGAATGTGGGTTCCTTGTCTTCCTGATGCAGTAGGTGTTGGGAAAGCCTTGCACTCAAGCAGTATTTTGGCCTCTCCTGGCAGCAGTGGAAGAAAGATCTGTGTCCAGTGTTCTGTACCTAGACGGAGGGTCCCTTGCAGCATGAGGAAGAGATCAATAATCCAGGGATATGTGGTGGGAGCTTTGAGCCTCTCCTAGCTGCATAGCAGCCAGAGGGGTGGTGAGTGGATTTTTATTCATTTATTTAGGCTGTTTCCACTGGCGTCTCTTCCTTTCTATGTCTTTAGCTGACGTTTCAGGTTCGATGACAAATTGTAGCTGCCAGGAGTCTCCGGGGGAAAATGATTCATTTGTCCTGTGCCATGTTTAAATTAGCAGTCTGGGAGCTGTGCTTGTAACTCTGTTTACCTATCTTGTTTTGCCTGCAGTGTTTCCATCATAGAAACGATACAAAAGTTTCAGGCACTTCAGTGATCACTTCAGCAAAGCAAAAACATAAGTGTGTGAGAATATTCACCAGTTCAGCTTCGAATAGTTTCTGGAGGTATCCTGGTTTCTGAGGGCTGCTACTTGCTGCAAGTAAAGCTCAGACTCTTTCAAAAACTGCCTCTTCAGCTCCTGGGAGGTTTGGGGATACTAAATGCAAGACCAATGAAGCAACTTTATTTGGAATCCTCAATTCTAAATCCAGCACGAGCTGTTGTAGTGAGAAACACCCCTGTGGTAGCTGATGCATCCAAACTCTGGGTACAATTGCAATTTTTGCTGCTTGTCTTGTAATCCTTAAATTCCAGCACATGCAGGTCTCCTTTGCCTTTGATCTTTGTCCGGGATCAGTCAACCTTTTCTGCTTTTGTCAGCTGACTTTAGGCATTTAGAAGTTACGACAATTCAGAGTTTCCTAGGAAGGTGACTTGCTGGGTCTCCATTCTTTTATGGAGAGAGAGAGCACTGCTGGGCCATCACAATGTGCACAAGTCAAAATATTTCCAGGCAGCTTTTGCAGAATTCATTTTGGCACTCGGTTTAGTAACCTAGGGTTGAATCCTGTACTATTAAAATGGATCTCTTTAGGCTCCTGATGTGAGAATGAGATCCAGCTCTAAAGCAGTGTTTGAGACTATCTGCAGACGACATTGCAGAAGTTCATTTGTGGTTCTTTCTTCACCATCATAATGCTAAAGACTTCGATTTTCTGTTAAAGCAAGTGTAGATTTTAGAGCCTGATTGTGTAGCAATCTTAAAATAATTAACAATTATGCTGCAATTTGCATGGTTGCATAATTGCATTGTATACAGGGGCCATGATTATTACTATTCATTTGCTCTTTGGTTCCCTGTTCATTATGCCTTTGCAGAGCAAGAAATCCTTGCATGATGCAGTAATCCTCAGATTTGTCTGCTTTCTTCTTGTGAGCAAACAGGACAGGGGAAAGCCTCTTGCTGCTTTGGCAGATCAGTGGTGGTAAAACATTCTACCAAAAGGAAATTGGAGTTTGGAACATAATTTGGCCTTTGTGGTAACTGTGACACTTCCTGTTTCTCTCTGGCACCTCCTCCAGTTGATGTAGGGGTAGTGTTGACGGGGTCCATTGGCATGTACCACCAACCTACCTTGGCTGGAAGGAAGCTGTGATTGTTTTAAGGGAGGCTGGGGATCCTGTGAAGCCCTTTGGGGATGGAGGGGACTGCAGATTATCTAGCTTTCTGCAGTGCTTGCAGAACCAGATTCCCATCTCTTTCATTGTCCTCTGTGCTCACAAGAACTACGCATACAGTCAAAGTGCAGGATTAGCATCAGTGCTTCCAAACACAGCTGCTGGATCTACTTTTAGGGTCTACTGGTTTGGATGATGTCCCTTTAAATATGACTTAACACTTAGATCTTTTTAGAATATAATTAAATAGTTGGTATTTGAGCTGGCAGCCTATAGACCAGGTTTCAGTGGGATTCATAGATTCCAAGGCCAGAAAGGACCATTGTGATGTCGTCTGACCTCCTGTATGACACAGGCCAGAGAACTAACACATTAATTCCCAGAGCAGATCTGTTGGGAAAACATCCAATCTTTATGTAAAAATGGCCAGTGATGAAGAATCCACCACGACCCTTGGTAAATTGTTCCAATGGTTAATTACCCTCACTCGCTTAAAAATATGCCCTTATTTCCAGTCTGAATTTGTCTAGCTTCAACTTTCAGCCATGAGATTGTGCTATCCCTTTCTCTGCTAGATGGAAGAGCCCGTTATTAAATATTTGATACAAGTGCTCCCCTCTTGAAATGAGCGTTATAATGACAGTGCTCAGGGCTAAGACAAAACAGAAGCACTAGCAGATCTGCATGTTCTGTATGCCTGTGGACTTGGTAGGGGGCGGGGAATCTCTTGCATTGCAGTTTATCAGGGCTGTGATGATGATGCATTCTGTAGAGGACACTTTCAAGTAAAGGCAGCACAGTGGCATTCATGTTGAAAGGCCTCAATAGAGTCATCCCCTAGATCCTGTTTTTCAAAGCAATGCAGTGTTGTAGGTGAAACAAACCTGTGTCTCTGTGGGCATTCCCCGGTTACTAAGAGAGAAGCTGCACCATGAAACCTGTGGCCTTTTGACCACTTTCCTTGGTTTAATCAGGGTTATGCAATGTCAGTAAATGCAGAAAAGGGAACCATCTTCCCGGTATTTTTGAGAGCAGCTGCCTTTGGCTTTCTTCCTTTTACTTCTGGGACTTTCTCTTTCTATCTTGGATTTAATTCATGTTCCATTGCTTAAAGGATCTTCAACATGAAATCCTCTCAATTTCAAAACATGAGTTAAAAGTAATTTCAGGTGCTATCCTTGCACCTGAGTCCCCCTGTCAATTTTTGCAGCTTTACAATTGCATTTTCCTATTTATTAAGTTATTCTCTTCCCTGTTGCTGTGTGAGATCCCCAAACTAAACAGGCAAAATCTCCTACAGAGGGAGAAACAAGCTAGACAAAGTGCTGTCAGATGCACAGACCGAAAACAGGATTTTCTTTAATCGTTCAGTCCCAGCCGTTTTGGACATTGCTTGTTACAACAGCAGGTAAATTTTCTGACAGGAGTGTGATCGTTAAGTCAGTGTCACTTTAACAGGGCAGGAATGAGAACTCCTCCCACTCTGTTTGTGATAAACTCATAGTGAAAATGCTGCGTAGACCATGCTTGTAGGTTTGTGAGCTTGCCTCCTTTGCACTGCTACAGCCCATCCGGCACAAGTCTGCATGACTGAGGCTATGTCTACAGCCACGCTGCTGTAGTGTAGACGCTTGCTTCAGCTGCAGAAGGGGGGTTTCCACCGCTATACTAAATCCGCCCCCTCAAGAAGCAGCTGCTAAATTGTTGGAAGAATTCTTTCGTTGACCTAGCGGTGTTTACACTGGAGCTTAGATCGGTTTAACGACGGCTCTTGGGGGTGTAAATTTTTCATACTGCTGAGCAACATGGTAGGTCAACCTACATTTTTAGGTGTAGACCAACCCTCAGAAAAATGTTCATTGTGGTCTTCGCTCCTAGTGCTAAGTCCTTTGGCATTGTCAGACAAAATATTAAAAATTGAAGATGACATTCAAAGTACAGTGCCAGGTAGCCTTTTAAACAAGTTCCAGTAACCAGATGTATTGTGACTTTACAGTTTATCTGGCCTCAAAGGAGATTAACTTTTGTTGTGTCCCAAATATGGTCACGTATGCGTTTATTTAGGTTCAACTGCAGTTTATTATTTAAACAAATACAAGGGGATTAAAACATTGTTGGGGTTTAGTAAAGCTGTACAAATTGTGTTACACAATATTTAAACCTCAAATGTTTGTAATAATCTGTTGGTTTTTAATACACTGACTGCCTGACTAAATCCTAATTGCAATCCTTACTTGAGCATGACTTTGAGTTGTGACCAGATTAACTGGAAATGATACTGAATTTTAGTGGAATTATTTTTGTCACAGGTTTTCTTGGCCCTTTTAAAGAGAGGTCCTTGTGCAACCAGGATTCAATAAGAACTTAGTTTCTGGGAAGGACAAAGTTTGATACACTGTCTGAAGTACAAACTTTGTGCATATATTAACCCTTTTATAGCAATACAAAAATAGTTGCTGATGCTGAGGAATTCATTTCCTTCTCTCCTTCCATGAAAGTGGTAGGTAAGTAATTATTAATTTTTATGTAGGTAAAAGCTCAACAGTCAGGCATCCCTTGAAAACCATTTAGCTAGTTTTTACTGAGTTCTAAATGATCCGGCTTGCACCACAAAATAACATTAGAAAGATCCTTGAGGCTAGTATTTGTCTTCAGTTTGTACAGTACCATCCGTACATTTAACTTTCCAGTAACAGAGCTTTGGTAGCCATACTCGCTTGTCCACAAGCAGAATCTTAGAGGGATCTGGAGGTTATTCCAAGACAAACAAAATATAGACGTTGCAAATTACAGAAGTTTTGGTGCCTACCATGTTGTCATAGTCAAACATAATCCGAGAACCATAGCATCAAGTGCATCTCTTTTACATTTACAGAGTCCCGGACCTTTCCACCATCCAGCCTTCTCCAGAGTGATGCCTGCTGTCTCCTGAGGCATTGGAAAACCTAGTTTGGAAGAAGAATAAAGATATGGTTGATGCTGAACTACAACGTGAGTCCTCAGATTATTTTGTTTACGACAATGCCATGTGCACCAGTGAGTCCTAATGAACGCAGATTGCACAGCACCAGTTGTTGCAGCATATGTATTAGCTGGGGGTTTCCTCAGGGAAATTTTGTTTGTGCATATTTCCATCTGGAATGATTACATTGCGGGGAATTGAGTGATTTCAGCAAGGTCAAGTAGCAAGTCAATGATGCAGCATGAACAGAACTAAGACCATTGTGGCACCCAGACCTTGGTTCTAACCACTAAACCTTATGGGCGCCATAACTGAATTCAGTTAATTTCAGTTAATACTTAATTTAAAGGCAAAACCAAATATATGTATGGGTCAGTAATGGGGGGGTTTAAACCTGCTGATTGATTTCATGGAAACATCCCACTTCCTATTGTAAAATTTCTTGCTCTGCTGGGCACGGTGGTAAGTGCTTTTGTATAAATTGATAGTGGTGTCATGTTGAGTCAGCAGTCAGTGAAAAGTTCATGCCACCGGAGGTGTGAACTTCCCACTCTACCTAGTCACGGCTGGAGAGGGGGAAGAATGTATCCGTCTATCTCACCTTTTAAACATCAGCACTGTTAACAAGTACTCAAAGCCCCCTTCCCCTGCCCAGAAGTCATTGAAACTTTGCAAGGAATTTGTTTAAGGCAGTTCCTATTGAAAGTCTTAGTCACTCCTTTTTGAACTGCTTTTAAAATGTGTTAGAATGAATCCAGTTAATCAATGTGGAGTTGGAGCATTCTCTTTAAAATGACTCCTAAGCCAGGGAAGGGAGTCCGGTGTAAGGGGAACTCTCTGCAGACTGGTGCTCGCGCCAGTGACGACTGCTGCTGCAGTAAGACCTTTGCACTAGCAGCGAACCCACTGAGCGCAGTATGTAGCAACAGCAATAGTTTCATAGCCAACCTGAGGACAAATTCTCTTGCCACTGAACTGAGGCAAGACTGTACCCTATAGAGAGAAATGTATTGTGACCAATCGGAGACGTGGATTAATCTGGACCTTTAGCTGTTGGGGCTGCAGGGCTACGTCAATACATTTTCTTTAGGGCTCTGAGGAACAGAAGGCTGGTTCATTTGAGAAGAGTCCAGAACATCTCTGCAATACCTGAATAAGGAGACGGTAACACACTCCAGAGCCTAGTCCAGAGTGATTATCCATTCCTTCAGTCTGCCTATATATAATGCTGTTATCTGCACATTTGGATGCATGCAAGACATTCCTGTGATGGACAGGAGTATTTTCCTGCATGGCGGTAGAGCAGGGGAGCTCACATCCAGGTCTTTTCATTACAAATTTGTCCACCGCAAAATATCTGTTGAGAACTGGTGGCAGTGCTTTTCCTTAGACAGTGTGAAGCACAGAAATACGAGAGAGAGACAGTGATTTTATACAGCAGACTGAAAGTGCCTGAATTCAACTCAGTCCAGCTGGATGAACATAGTGAAGGGATAAGAGTATAGATTAGGTTATAGGGTAAACAGGGACAAAGAGAGGGGGATTTTAGTTTACACTAACTATAAAATGTATATAATTTTTCTCTCTCATTTACAAATAAGTTGTTAATTGTGGATGAATTAGCTAATTATCCCAAAGTAACTAATAGAGATGTATGCATCTTTCATGCGCCCTCCCTCCCCAATGCTCTGTCCCAGGGAAAGCTAAAATGTAGTGATTCAGCCAAATGATCAGTTTTATTCCGCTAAGTGCTGAGAACTGTAAAGACTCTTGTGCTTCTCAATAGCTGGTGAGTTGGCCACAATCATTAAAGCATAAGTGTTTCTGTGAATAAACTCCTAGGGCCTCATGGGTTGACTTCAGAGTTTTTTGGAGGAACAGAGGCAGTTTCTTCTGAAGCTTTTTAGAATGTGTTCATTCATGTGCTTTATTCTGCTGTAAAACAAGTCTTAATTATTTAGATTCTTCTCTCTCCCCTCCCCCCCCCCCCCCCCCGGCCCAATTACATGTGTCAAATAACTGATCTAGGAACATTACATTCTAATGAAGCTGCCTTGTTCCTTGTACCTTCCTGAAATGTATGAAGTCTGTAGCTCCCAATTCATCCGCCAGTAGATGAGCCATAGCATTTTGTCAGTAGGAACTGCCTTCTACTATACAAATAGGCAGAGGAGCTGTGCATCATCCAGTAAAAGGTTTCCAGCACAAGATAGGGTTTGGTGCAAGGAGAAGAGCTTTGTTACTCACTGAAGTGTGATCTTCCCTGTCTTTCAAGAGCTGAGGATGAAGCGGCGAGCGTCAGACAGAGGAGCTGGGGAAACATCCGCTAAGGCAAAGACTCTTTGTGCAGGGATTTCTGGAAGTAATGCCAAGAGAGCAGGCCCTTTCATCCTAGGTAAGCAGAAGAGGTTTTCTTCATCCCCTGGGCCGTATGAGGTGGAATGTTAATGGTTGCGAAGCTTAAGGAAAACCGATGCAATAAAATGAGTCAAAGCAGAATTGTAATCTAGGTTTTTGTGCCTAGCAAAATTCACTTCATCTGAAGTTGACAAAGCAGCAATCCTTGGAGCGCCTGTAACTGGAAAATTAAGGCTGTTTGTAATGCAGGACAGGCATAGCCATTAGGGGCACAACTGTGAACCCCAGCTTTTATTGATTTGGGGACTGAATATTTAAATTGTATCCAAAGGCAAACTCTCTTCTTGGGGGTGATGTGTAGTAGGACGGGTTCCCCTAAGGAGCCCTGGGGTGTATGTTCAACCCCACTTCACTCTGAATATGCTGTTAAATTAGCGCACACACAGTTTACTGAAGTAACACAGTGGCTGCTCTCTCCTTGGTATGTGTCCTGTTGGCTGGCCCCTCCCCCCTCCCAGTAGCTCTTGGCTGTCACTTGCATAATGTATAGTTTTTAGAGTTATTTTGCATAACCCCAAGATCCCTGTGAAGTCCATTGTATAAAACCTGTCAATCGTCTGTTATTAAAAATGGACTAGTTAAGATGGGAAATCAACACAGTGGGTTATTCTGGTGCATTCAATAAATGGTTAAACTGAGCAGCCCCTTTAGGAGTGGCAGCTAGATTCAGAGGTTCAAGAATTCCTTGCCACAGCTGCTGATAGCGAATGTAAAAGCTATATGGTTTAGGCATGCAGAAATCTGTATTTCTATGAGGGACAGCTGGACACTGTGCAGTGTTTTGCCAAAGGACTCTTCTGTGAACAAATGGACCATTGTCCACGGAGGTTCAGAATCCAGCATCCTTTGTTTTCTTAAGAGTAATACAATCTATGGGAAGAAACGGACAGTGTGGATATTCATGCCCTGCTGAAAAAGGAACTTGATTTAGACTTATGCAAACTGTATGACAGCTGAATATTGACATAACATTGAATTAATCATAGCTTTTTAAAGGAAAACCAATCTGTTCTGCTTTGTGCTGGTAGGTCCACGTTTAGGTAACTCCCCGGTGCCAAGTATTGTTCAGTGTTTGGCAAGAAAGGATGGGACAGATGACTTCTATCAACTAAAGGTAAGCAAAACACCTGGGGTGTGGATCCTCTGAGACTTTTTAACCCTTGCTCCATCAGAGAAACTGCCTGAATCTCTGGAGAATGCAACAGTCTAAAGCCTTGTATACACTGGGGATTGGCTGCTAAAACTTCCTGCCAGCCGTTCACCCTCACTTGCAGCAACATTGGTGCAAGTAGAAGTACTTGTGGCACCTTAGAGACTAACAAATTTATTAGAGCATAAGCTTTCGTGGACTACAGCCCACTTCTTCGGATGCATATAGAGTGGAACATATATTGAGGAGATATATATACACATGTACAGAGAGCATAAACAGGTGGGAGTTGGTGCAAGTGTTCGCTCTCAAGCAAAGCCGCAGCTGCTGCTGCTCTGAGCAGGGTTAAACAACTGTGCTTAACACACCAGTGGCTTTCTGGAGCTCTCTCTGCACTACCGCCACTAAGGGAACTGAGCTGTTGTACTGGCAACAAAGGGGGAAAGGATCAGGGGTGCTTGCAAAGGGCAATGTGTGTTTCCTGTCAGCTCATCAAATTCATGCTGTATCATTCTGCACATATGTTAGTTCACACACTTCGTGGCAAGTACATAAATCAAGCACTGGTGTAATTCCATTCAGCTGTTAAATGCACGTGTGACTGTTTAAACTTGTACAGCTGTAACTAAATATTTGGGGGGGACTTCGTTTTTTCCTAAAGGAATAAGGCTTTTTTTCTCCTTTCCCAAAGATTCTTACCTTGGAGGAAAGGGGTGACAAAGGAATAGAAACCCAGGAGGAGCGACAGGGCAAGATGCTGCTGCACACAGAGTACTCTCTCCTTTCCCTTCTGCACAATCAGGATGGAGTGGTTCACCATCATGGGCTCTTTCAGGTACCGCCAGCCACCTCGCAGGCTCTCTGAGGACACTAGCAACTGCAGTGGGCCTGAACTACTACTCTGTGCAGTGTGCTACCCACACTGACAGTCTCACACACAGAGAATTATCAGCATGCAAGCCATGATTAAGGCTAAGTTTTTGTCACGGATATTTTTAGTAAAAGTCGTGGACAGGTCATGGGCAATAATGAAAAATTCACGGCAGCCTCTGACCTGTCCTTGACTTTTACTAAAATTACCCATGGCAAAATGGGTAGCCTGGGCAGCTGTGGGAGGTGGAGATTGGGAGCTCCCACATGGCGCTGGCTGAAGTCACGGAAGTCTTTGGAAATCAGATTCTGGAACCTCCATGACAAAATCGCAGCCTTAGCCATGATTAATCAGTGCCTCTTAAAGCAAGCAAGTGTATTGCAGAGGCAATTCATGTTAAATACTGATGAAATAAGCCTGGTGATGTGATAGATTAGATTATAAAACAGGACATGGGTCTTGATATGTGCACTTGTGAGCCTTCCTGTGCTGCTTAACACTGAGAAGTAGCCTGAAGTAAGGACAAGAAACGTGAGTGTCAGTCTGAAGAGGCTCTTCTAATATGATACAGCTATAGCAATAGCACCTAGAATTTGGATCCCATGCCAGGGGATTTGGAATTGCTCCATGCCCCTTGCTTCATATTTGTGCTAATTAGCAAAGCGTCTTTTTAGAATGTAATCTATGCTTCGCCGTTTCAGTAATCGGTCTGTTGTTGAATTGGGAGAAGCAGACAAGTTTCCAAGATGCTGTTTCAACATGTTAAAATAAATTTGTAAATGTGCTAATTAGCAATTAAATATCCGTAAGTGAACCAATTGCAGGGCTGTTAACACCTCTGAAATAAGTCATTTATTGAATCTGTGACAGGTTGGCTGATGAGAGATGTTAGCTGTGATACAGGTGATTGTTCACTTGCTGGCTAAATGTTTGTCAACAGCCTGTTTCAACTGAGGATCTGTTGCAAGAGTGGGCTGATAAAGTTTGCGGATGATACGAAGGTGGGAGGAGTTGCAAATTCGGAGGAGGATAGGGATATTCTGCAGGGAGACTTGAATGAGCTTGTGAATTGGAGTATCAGAAATAAGATGAAATTTAATAGTGAAAAGTGTAAGGTGATGCACTTGGGGATGACTAATAACAATTTTAGTTACAAGATGGGGATGCATTGGTTAGAAGTAACGGAAGAGGAGAAGGACCTAGGGGTCCTTGTGGACCGCAGGATGACTGAGTCGACAATGTGATGTGGTGGTGAAAAAAGCCAATGCGGTCTTGGGATGTATTAGGCGAGGTATATCTAGTAGGGATAAGGAGGTCCTGCTTCCATTGTATAAGGCGCTGGTGAGACCTCATTTGGAGTACTGTGTGCAGTTCTGGTCTCCCATGTTTAAAAAAGATGAACTCAAATTGGAACGGGTGCAGAGAAGGGCGACTAGGATGATCAGAGGAATGGAAAACCTGTCGTATGAAAAGAGATTAGAGGAGCTTGGGTTGTTTAGTCTGACAAAATGAAGGCTGAGGGGGGATATGATTGCTATCTTTAAATATATCAGAGGGATAAATACAAGGGAGGGAGAGGAATTATTCCAGCTTAGTACTAATGTGGACACAAGAACAAATGGATATAAACTGGCCGTGGGGAAGTTCAGGCTTGAAATTAGACGAAGGTTTCTGACCGTCAGAGGGGTGAAATATTGGAACGGCCTTCCGAGGGAAACGGTGGGGGCGACGGACCTGTCTGGTTTTAAGATTAAGTTAGATAAGTTTATGGAGGGAATGGTTTAATGGTAAAACATAGTAGCCAAGGAAAACCAAGCGATAGTACGTAAATAGCATAATGGCCAACAAGGGTCAGGCTAGAGACTCTTGCCTACATGCTCGGGGTATTACTGATCGCCATATTTGGGGTCGGGAAGGAATTTTCCTCCAGGGTAGATTGGCTGAGCCTCTGGAGGTTTTTCGCCTTCCTCCGCAGCATGGGGCAGGGATCACTAGCAGGAGGGTCTCTGCCAATTGAAGTCACTAAAACACAGGATTGGGGACTTCAACGGCAGAGTCCAGGGAAGGGTCTTGTGGCCTGCAGCATGCAGGGGGTCAGACCAGATGATCATAATGGTCCCTTCTGACCTTAAAGTCTATGAGTCTATGCTGTAACAAAACCAGAGGGCCCAGCTACATTACAGTCCCAGTCCCGTGTCTGGTTTCTGAGCATGCTGGCGTTTGATGTAGGTTTTGGTTGTGTCGAGTACCCATGCTTTTGCACTACTCAGGCCAGGAAATGCGGACTAAGCCCTATAGTTGCTAATCTTAAATCAAACAAGTGTGTCCTGGGTAATCTCTTATCTGTGCTTTGCTTATTACTTTATTGTAACTATCTAAAAGGCCATCTTATTCTCTAATGCTCTGTTCCTAAGTAATACATATGTCCCCTGCATGTGCAAACTAGACCATTTATTTAAACTCCATTCCTTGCCTCCGTCTGCCACTGCAGGACCGAACTTGTGAAATCATAGAAGATCTGGAAACCAACAGAATGGTCAGGAAGATGAGGAAGCGCATTTGCCTTGTTTTAGACTGTCTCTGTGCTCACGATTTCAGTGACAAGACAGCAGATTTAATCAACCTGCAGCATTACGTCATTAAAGAGAAGAGACTCAGCGAACGGGAGACTGTTGTTATATTCTACGATGTGGTACGAGTGGTGGAAGCATTACACAAGGTAGGGTCTCCGTGTAGCCTGTGCACGTGTCTTGGGGGAGTTTCATCCCAAATTAGTATCCTGGACTTCATAAAAGCAACTGAAGGATTACAAAGGATGGCTGTCTCAGCTCTTTTCCAATAACACAATCCTTTTCAAACATTAAGCTCTATGCAAGCCTCGGTATTCTGAGCCATACCAGAGCATCACCTCTCTTCCCCTGCTGTTTATTGATGGCACAACAGTTGCTGGCTGAGGAGAGAGAGCAGTTGGATTAGATGTAAATCAGGTGAACAGCAAAACTATTAACCTCAACAAAAAGAAACTTTCTGGGTTTGAGGCTGATCAAATCCAGGATCCACTCCAAAGCATTTCCCATGGAAGCAATATAAATCATAAGTGAGATAAAAACCCTGTGCTGCTAGTTTGAGATCAATGAACTGGAAATTACTGTGCTATAAAAATAGATTCCACTGAGGTTTCTGACTTGTTAGGCTGTAAAAAGTGACATCCGGCCTCCCTTAGCAGAGCCTTGCCAGTGAGCTAATAAACATGCACGTTCAGAAGAATTTCTCAGTCGAAAGGGGCATTGCCGGGACTGGGCAGCCTGCAGCAGACCTGAGTTAGCAGGATTCTTACACTGCAGTTTTGAACCAGGCAACAAGAATGAAGCAGACAGAGTAGTGCAAGAGCACTGGATACACCCTCAGTGGCAAATTAACACTTTGAATTTCATGGGGGTGTCACCAAGCTCATTAGATGAAGGGCCCTCAACATCTGATTGTTATGGTTATATTATTTGGGTATAGACAGCCTTCTTTACAGCTGTTTACCCCCAGAACCAACTGAAAAATACCAAACTGGGCCTCAGCAATGTTTGCAGACACTTATGTTGCTATTTTGAATGTAGACTGATCCAGCTATATCTCTACATTGTAGGCTTTACCTTCCATGGGCAGCTTGTGTGCTGGAATAGCTCTTGGATTGTATATCACAATAACAAATTCAACAGGCTAAGAGTGTGAGCATTTGCCTCTAATATTCTTCTAGTCGGAGGATGATGCAGTCTCTAAAATAGGATTAGAGCTTTGTATCCTCTGAGTGCTGGGGCCAGAACTGAACTCATTCTAAGGATGCTTGTGTTCATATGATATCATCTGATCTAATATGGAATCTGTCTTACAGAAAAATATTGTGCACAGAGACTTGAAACTAGGAAACATGGTGCTAAACAAAAGGTAAGTCCTTCCGAGGGCTTCTTTTTGCATCTGTTTTTTGGTGCTTCCTTAAGGGATTTCCTTTCTAGCAGACATCTCCTTCATGGGCTACAGAGGGGTGCAGATCATTAAGTTCACACATAGCTGCTATTCCAGAGATGGTGAGGGGGAAGGAACAGTTTCATCTTTTGTCTGTTGTCCCCTCCCCTGCCAAAATTCTGTTCTTAGTGGTCCCCCAAAAGTGAGCAGAGCCCAACCAATCCCAGTCTCTTTCCCCTCCCCCAGATGTACTTCCACTGCCCACACCAAGCTGTTACCCTGTGGTCTAGATGTCAGGCACGCAGAGTCTTGGGTTCTGGTCTCAGCTCCGCTACTGAGCGGTGCCTCGGTTTGCCCATCTGTATAATGTGGATGACACCAATTGGCAACGTTGAGATTTAATGTTTGTCACATGCTTTGAGATTTGCAGATGAAAGTCCCTGTGTAAGAACTGAGCATTACCCCTGTGCCCGGATCCTGCTTGTGGCACGTGCTCCGAGCCTGGGAGTTGTGACGATGATAGGCAAACTGCAGCTTTTACCCTTCCTGGTCTGTTCAAGTGCATTTCCTCTCAGGTCTTGGGCTGTTCCCTCTCCAGATGGAATCTCACTATTCTCCCACTCTCAGACCAGACCCCTTGGGCCACCGTCCTCAGATCACCTGTGATTACCTCAACAGATCAGTGCCCTCTGGGAGCAATGATCAAACAGCCTTCTTAAAGCAAAGTAGTGTTTGTTTAGAACAAAAGCATGTAAAAGAAAATATCTGAAAACAGTAACCAGTCCATAGGTATGCCTGCCTGCCTTCCTCAGAGTTCCCCGTTCCCCAACTTCCCTGACACTCCCACAGCTCTTGCAGGACCTGTCTTTGTTCTTACCAGGAACAGCGCTTGGCAATTGGTCCCACCTCCTCTCCTGAGAGAGGCTTTTCGGTGTCTTTTTTGATTTCTTAGTTCCCAGCATTGGCAGAAAGAGCTGTGTCACTTAGGCCTGGAAGTAGGCCATTGTCCTGTAATTTTGCCCCTTAACCCTTACTGGGGGGCTGATTATTTGTAGCTAGTTGTTGTTTTCCTGCTTGCTTTTCCCACAGCCCCCTGTTAAACTAGATCCATGCATTCAGACAGGAGAGTAACCAAGCTACAATAACTTAATCTCTCTAACCAGGTCACATACAGTGTTCCTAAATTATTACGTTATAGGTCCCTGTCCATCAGTTGCATCTTGATGGCAGTGCCTTTGGAGTATGATTTGTGAGAGGCGAGGGGAACAAACATTGTCTAATTTGACTTTGTAAACAAATAATCCAGATTGAATTTCATACCCTAATTCTAGGTGGATTTGAGCCCGAAATTTCCATTCTTAGCTGTTCCATAGAAGGCTGCTAATACACATGGCAGAGTTATTGCCGATTAGTTTTCAGTTTCTAATGTTAATCCCTTCTACACTGCGCAATTTGAGCAAAGCTTAACTGACTGCTAAATTCAAACGGGTAATCAGCCTCTAATACGAATTCTGAGGCTTCCGGAGCAAAGTCTATGAAAATCTCATTCTTACTGCCAAACATTTAAGGGTTATTTTCATGCTTTATAGAAGGCAGGATAAAACCTTTCAATAACCTATGGCCAGCGATAAGACCAGGTCAGACTAGATGATCATCATGTCTTTTCTGGCCTTAAACTCTACAAATCTATGAAAGAAAAAGTCTATAGCAAGGAGAACATAAGTGTGCGGGTGGTGGTGGTGCCCTGTGCTAGACAGGAGGCCAGACTATCACATCAGTCTTCTGGCCTTCAGCTCTGACTCTAAACAGCTTCCTTTCTGCAGGCTGGAGAGTGGGTAGGGACTGGATTGGAAAATGGATCTTATCTCAGTAGGACATTGAAGAGAGAAGGGAACAGGTGCTGGTTTTAACTGTAAGCTAGTAGTTATTGTCTGTCGTTCTGGGGTTTTACTAGTAAAGACAAAATGCAAGTAAGCATAGAAAAGATATGATGGTTTGACAAGTCTAAAGCACCTGGGTTTTTGTGGGGGTTGGGATGTTTGGATGCTAAACTGTACCTCTCCTGTGATTATTCATGTTGTATATAGCTCAGATCAAACTAGCTTTATAAGATCCACTCATAATTATAGATTAGTGCGGGTCTAGGCTGCAGCAGGATATAAAAAGCACTGCATTAATGCAAGATCCCCCTTAAAGAACAGTTATCTGTAGTCAGTTCTACATTTACTTTGCAGGTTTTTATCGTCTGACTTACAGGGGAAAAAAACTTGCTCCGTTTACAGATCAGACGATGTTTTGGTAACTGCTGACACCAAATTCCGCCTCGGTCTGAAAATCCACCTTTATTGCCTCTTACCTCATCGCTAGTAACAAAGATTCTGTAGCTGGGATTTATCTGACCATTCGGGTGCACAAGGCAGACTAGAACCCTATTGGTTCTGCAGGGCTAATGGGAGTAAAAGTGTAGTCAGTAAAGTGCAGTCAGATCCCAAGATGTGTAGAGAGCTAGACCTGTTAGTAAGTTGTAAATTGGTCCCATATTTACATGGTCACATTTCTCACTAGCACCACCCTCTATATTCAATCCAGGAGCCTTCTGAGTGGTCCTTTTAAAATCTATGTTCAGCCAGTTCTCACCGGCTAAGCTGACCCTTCTGTCTCTCCCCAAGTTGTATTTGACACCAGACACCTGTTTGTGCTTTCTTATTTTTCCTTGCAGGATGGGTGCTCCTAGCCTGTTTCCTGCTTTCATTCTGGTGTCGTGCTGACTCCCTTTCCAGCTTCAATTGTATTTTGCTGCTGCTTCTTTCACAACTGGTTTGAAGTTGCTTAAACTCTGGGACTTGATTCTGCCCTCAGTTGCACCTGAGCTGCCCCATTGAAGACAGTGGGATTGGATGGGTGTAAAGAAGGCGGAAAGGGGCCCTTGTTTTTGTGGAAATGAGCCAGGAGTTAATTACTTCTGATAATTTATTTCAGTCAGGCTTTCAATTTCTCTTCCACTGGCCAAACAGCAGAATTTTCTATCTTGGAGCCATTGTGCACCAACTCTAGTGCGGGTGGTGTGCATACCTCAGAGGGCAGGATCTGGTCCTTAAGTTGTGTTTGGAAAATAAAAACAGGGGGCTGCCCAGCCTAAAATATTCAAACACCCAGATACATTCCCCTTCTCTGGAGAAAGTGAACTCTCCTGTTCCAGGGAGGTTGGCACAGCTTCTCTTCTTTTTTTATGGGTGGGAGGTGCAACCCAAGTTCCTAGAAAAGAAAAAAACAGACCATCAGCCAGAAGGCTCATAACTGAAGTGTGACTCATTGAAACCAAACGGCGCTGATGCAAATCTCCGTTTATTTCTCTCTCCCAGTCCTGTTGGAATGGGATTGACTGCCTTGAGGGAATAAAGCCATCATTTCTCTGCAGTTAAATTGTAAGAGCTGGTCACCAGTGTCTCAGTAACCCAAGTAAAGCTTAAAGTCTGCCAAAAAAAAGTGGAGGATCTTTTGAGTTAATCTTGTTTTCTGACACTCATTCAAAACTGGACTTTAATTGAGTAACCAGTGGCTCAGTTCTGAATCCTGCAATCCTATAGTATTATCCAACACAGCGTGTGGCTTTATTCCGACGTACAGTCGGCCTTGTTGGCCTTTCTTTTTGTCCCAAAAATCTAGTCTTGTCTTAACAAGACAAACTTAGCTGGTGACTTCTCAAGCCTTTTAAATATAGTGAAAATAAAGTTTTCACTTTGAGAAGAGTTAGTCGTGCTCATTAGGCCCAAAGAAGTTGTATATCACATTCCGTGTAGCAAACCCTAGGGTTTCCCTTTGTCCGTCAGTGTTAGGCTATTCCTATCAAAACATACATTGACTTGGAGAAACATTCATGTTCTTTCCACTCTTAGTCTCTCCTCGTTTTTAGCCATGCATATCTTCCCAGAACGTGAGCTCCATTACTTAAAATACCTTGCTGAATGTTGAACTAATCAGTTCAGTGTTTAAAATTCACGTTTAAAGTAAAATGGCCATCTAGGTTGAGTTCCCACTTTACTAAGCTGACGTGAATTTCACAGTAACTTTTAGAGTTCAAGATTTTAGTGTTAGTGTTTTAAAATAGCTTAATCCCAGTCACAACTTTCACCAGAATTGGCAAGATGCCAGGGGAACGTGTTTCCACGTGATTCAGATTACACTACTGTTTCTATTCCACTTCTCTTCTCTTGTTACCTCGTGGCAGCACTGTCGTGCAATAGTTCATCTGCATAGTCTATATCATGGTCAGCATTCAAGCTGTGGCGCATCTCAGACACTCACTTGTATCCAAACTCGTCAGGGAAATGGGTACTTGTTGAGCATCACTTCTGCGTGTGCTTCCATTAGCTTTGTGAAGTATTGTGGTAGTCATCTTGTGTTGCCTTGCTAGTGTATTGTCCCTATCTTGCCTCCAATGTCCACATGTGGAATGTTCTTCTTAGAGCTTCATATGTGTTTGGCCATCCATGGCTCCTGCATCACGCCTTGGAGTTACTTTCCAGAAGTGTCGAGAATTAATGTCTTTTATCCAGCTTCAGATTTCTAAAGCTCTGATTTGGGGTGGAAATAGTGGTCACGTTCTCAGTAGTTCATGTTGGGGCTGTGGGGCCTGGGCAGTCAGTGTGTTACTGCACTGCTGATTATTAGATGGAAGCTCTGTATCCAGCAGTTTCAGGAATGACACAGGCTGCACTTGCACATTTCTTCTACTGTTGTACCTTGAGCTAGAGGCCAAGAGTGCACATTTCTTAACCATCTCGCCCGGCGGCTCATCTGATTCATTGGATGGTGATTTGGGGCTGTCTGGTTTTCTTGTTGGGTGATGTGATCAGAGAGAAGCTGTGGGAATCTAAAGTCTTATGCTCAACTCCCCCAATACCACCTTTCTGCTCCCACGCAGAATCTCTAGATACATGCTGGCTGTGTGTACCCAGCTCCCAGTTCCTATTTGAAGACAAACAGAAAAGTCTTTACCTGCCCCGACTGAATGCTGTGGTTCCCCTGCAAGAGTTGGTGGTTTTCAGTGCAAGGAGCTGCTTTCCCTGTATTGTGTTTAACGATCACAGCTGCAGGATAAGCTTTCTGTTTAACTCCTTTGGTTGCGGGAAAGAGGCAAAATGAGACTTCCCTAAGGGTCCTTGCTACAAACATCACATGCCGGGGGGGCACCAAACCGTCTGTGCACATGCATCCCTTACTAGCGAGACGGGAAAGGCATTTGAAGTGACACCAAGATGCTTGGGTATAAAGAACGGTTTTACCAAATATATGCTAGGTTTATTCTTGTCTAAAATAACGAGTTTTATGGCTAGAATGCCATTAACTGAAGAGAGAAACTGACTGGATCGTCTACAACAACGAGTCGTTGAAAAGGGGCAGGGAGGTAAGCTTTTGAATAGCTTGCTGTGGAGAGGACCAATGATTTGGGCTGATCAGAAATGTTCTTTCGGCGCCAGACATGCCCGTTGTAAAAACCCATGTTTTCTCTGTTGGCTGCAGTGGTGGAGTTGGCTGACTGTCGCTTTATAAAATCCAAACCACAGACATCACGTTCCTAGGCTAATGAAAATACTGCAGCCGTTGTCACCTGGAAAACCGATCCCAGCATGAAAACCTCTGGCTAGCTCAGGCCACCTCCAAAGTAGCCAGTGCAGCAGCTTGATTCTACATTTGCAAATCAGATCAGATTTCAGTGCCTCAAGAAAGCCAAGCAACTCTGAACGTCTTCGTGTCTGTTAATCTAAACACTGAGCCTTTTACATCGCTAGCAAAGCTTGGATCTGCTATCCTTCCACAGAGTGTCTCTTGACATTCCACTTTTAATCTCTTGACAATAGTCTAATGGGAGTCTCTTGAACATCAGTCTTGTTTCTTAAATAAAAATAATGGGGAAACTCTCTCCATTGCCAACCCATACTTGATTTTTTTATTCTTCTACTATTTCATGGATAATTTTGACTGACTTAATCCACACCTGCCAGCACTACATTAGAAATACTTTCCCAGAGTATAATAATGTCATCTTCTAGACAGTGGCTTTGGCCTCCATTCTTTGAGTTTTATGTTAAGATTCTTAGATTGTTCAAGTGACTGAAAGTAACATGGAGGTAATTAATTTCATAATGAGCTTAACTCCAAGAATTTCTTAAATCAGATCAGGAATCCTGTAGAAACAAGGGTATTTTGGTGTGAAACATGTGTATATCTAAAGTTTTTATCCTCTTTACCTAGAAACAGTTATCCATAAAGAAACCCCTAGTTATTGATTAACCATTGTCTGCACACTGGGTACTTCCATGTAAAGAGTATCCAGGAAAGCCTGGTTGTGTGCCGTGAAACACCGCTGCAGTGGAGTACTTGTTTGAAGATTGGTCTGTGGAAAGATTGCGGGGGAAAGAGGGTCAACTTCTCAAATGAAAAAGCTGCCATTTCTTGGTGCTCACAAGAGGTGGTAGAGATTTTAAAGCCCAACACAGAGGTCCAGCTTGGCACTTTGCCCCTTGCAAATACGATGCCAAGTCCTATTTTAGCATATTTAGAATGCCTCTCCCTCAGAATGGGCTGGGTTATAACGACAGCTGCCAATGTAAAGCTAGCCTTTGCTTGGTGTTTTATTGGCTTCCTGCAAAGAAGTATAGTTGTTTCTGCCTTAGTGTTGCCCTTGGTTCACACTGTCTGGCTCCTGACCTGGCGCTCCTTGCTCATTAATGCCTTTTAATCCTCCCCAGGACTCACCGAATAACCATAACAAACTTCTGTCTTGGAAAGCACCTAGTGAGCGAAGACGACCTGCTGAAGGATCAGCGAGGGAGCCCCGCGTACATCAGCCCAGACGTTCTCAGTGGTAGGCGATCCCCTTCCTTCCTCAGCGGGAGTTCACAGCCCTGCGCGTGTAGTCAGCTTTGTTTTATTTGTATGCTGCTCTTGTTACTGGAAGAGAACTCTGTCTAGTCTTGTTCCCAGATGTAACATGCCTCCTAAGATCCTCTTACACCCCGATATTAGAACTAGTCTATTTTCCAGCCAGGCAGGGAGGGGAAGGGAAGAGTGTTTGTAATTCTTGGATTAAGCTACACCAGAACAATGCTCTCTGACTCTGAAATCAGCATGTCCACACGTGGAGTTGGTCAGGAATCCTGGCGGAGTCCATGTGTAGACAAGCTCTTGGGCTCTGTCTTAATTCTGTCCCACGAGGGATCTGTGCAGCTTAGCACATCCCACACAAGAACCAGGGCTCAGTCAGTGCTGACACCTCAGGAGTGTGGCACTCGCCCCTGGCTGTGCTGTCTGATGTTACACGGCTCCCTTTTGCTTAGTCTCTGGGTGCTGCCTTGGTGGAAAATAAAGATCCCCTGGCCAACGTCCTGGCTGCTGAATCTGCAATAGCGAAGTAGGTGGTGGTGGTTGTGTTTGACTAGGCAGTGACTGCACTAGTGACCTGTGGCTTTAACGCGTTTAGGGGACCTGGCACATAGCAGGGTGTCAAGTTAGAATCCCAAGTCTGTGCTACCACAGCTGAGCTGTTTGTGCCTGGAGAGAACGGGGCTTAGTGAGCCATGATGTTCGGTGTTGCTTCCGAGTCAGCCCTGGCTGGTTCAAGGCCTGGCCCAAGCTGGTGTTTGATATCTACCCTGAGAGAGCTTGACTTCTGTGTGTTTGGATTCTGCCTTTTTCTGCTAGGAGACCTCCCTTGGTCTGTGGACTCTGTTGGACCCCTCTTAAAGTATCAATAAAAATGGCTTTTTATGTTCCAGGAGGCAGCAAAACCTGCAGAGACAGGCTCCTCTCTCTCTCTCACCATGGTCTGTGTTCTATCAGCAGGCACCTCTTAGTCCTGCCCGCAAGGCTCGAGTCTCTTCTCCCTGGCTTCATCCTGCCTGGGCAGGGGCAGAGACAGATCAGCAACAGCCGTGAGGTAGTTCACCCTGGAGTGTCTGCTTCCCATGGGTGCCTCACTGCACGTTTCCGGGCCTTGACCCTGAGATACAGCAGGCTTCTGAAAATCTCTGGGGCATTTGATCTGCTTCCTTCCAGGATCTGTTTTAAGGCCCTGTCATTATCTTATGCGACATCTGTAGCATTGTAGCAGGCCAGCATGTGAGAAGTGAGCCTTTCATTGTTTGGTCAGCTGTAATCCAGAGACATCATTTGCCATGGAGATTTGCACTAGAATATAGTGACTAGCTGCAGCAATGCCTGGCTGCTTCTTGACTCAATTGGGGCGAGTACAAAGATTGGGGGGGGGGGGGGGGGGAGGTAGGAAAGTGGGCAGGATTTTTAACTTTGTTCATCTTATCCTCTCCCCTCAATGCCTGACACAGAGGAACCGAGTGAGCCTCCAGAAAGCAAAGCCCCATAGGTCCATGTTACCCAGTATCTGTCCTAAGCCAGCAAACGCCATGGGCCTCTGTGCAGAGAGACTCGCAGGCCAGAACCTGCTGAGAGCTCTGCAGGCCTGTAAGCATCTCGCCTGCTTCTCGAGGTATTGTGAGCTCCTGTGGCCAAGTGGGTGGAGTGAGTTAAGTACATTTCAGGGCACTGGGGCAGTCTGAGCAAAATTGGCTGCTCTTTGTGACAGAGGTTGCTTGGAACTCCCTGCTGCTGTCTCCAGCCCTCCTGCTTTGCTGGGGCTTGTCCTCACTCATCGGTGGGGTTCTGCAGTAATCTGGCCTGGGCCCGGGCCCTGCCTGACCTTGCCACTCATGGCTGCGTAGTGCTACTGGGAGCATTTCTTTGCTCTTCTAAAATCTCCCTTGTTGCCAAATTTGGGCATGACACATCTGTGGGCCCAGCCCTGCAAGGTTCTGGGTACTCTCCAGTCACATTGACTTCCCTGGAGTAGAGGCTGCTAAGGGCCTTGTATATTGGGACAGCCCACAGCTGCAGCACCGATGGCAGACCTTCCCAGGCAAAAGCCTGTGGCTCTGGGATGGATCCCTCTGGCATGAGCACCTTCCGAGCCAGTCCTGTGAAAGGGAAGAGTCTGTGTGTAATCCTGCACCCCCAGGAGCCTCAGGCTGGAGCCTGCAGTAAGAATGCAGCTCGGGAACCACTCAGTCCGTGGCCACAGTATCCTCTGAACCTGGCAGCAGACGAGACCCAAGGCCATCAGATTTTCCTTCCAAACTAGATGTTCATTTAGTTTCTAAGAGACTGTTCTTGGTGTGGTGGAGCCTCCTTCTGTCTGCATGTCTAATATTCTGGGGTGAGGGGGAGCTAAAGCAGCAGGGATCATTACTCCTTGTTTTAGGGCTCTCGAAGGAGCTGTCTCCTGCTAAGAGATGGGCTGAATGTCATGGCTGACCCAGTGTCACTGCAGAAGTCGGCAAGGAAGGAGGAGGGTGAGGTGCCTCTTGAGCTGCACAAAGCAAAGAATAATTAGTACCGATACCAAATGCTGCAGCGGTGACTCACTGGTGACTCAGAGGAAGTCGTTCCCTTAATCCTGTGCTGTGGTACAGCAACAGGAGCTCCTGCAAGCTCTTCTGTGCGTGATTGATGAGGTGACTGACTGCAGGGATTCTAAAGCAGCAGTTCCCTCTAGCGCAGGGGTAGGCAGCCTAGAGCACACGGGCCGAAGGCGGCACGCCAGCTGATTTTCAGTGGCACTCACTGCCCGGGTCCTGGCCACCGGTCTGGGGGGCTCTGCATTTTCATTTAATTTTAAATGAAGCTTCTTAAACATTTTAAAAACCTTATTTACTTTACATACAACAATCGTTTAGTTCTATATTATAGACTTATAGAAAGAGACCTTCTAAAAACGTTAACATGTCTGACTGGCACGCGGAACCTTCAATCAGAGTGAATAAATGAAGACTCGACACAGCACTTCTGAAAGGTTGCCGACCCCTGCTCTAGCGGATTCCAGAGTGCCATGGGGGCTGCAGTGGAGGGCTCCCGGGATGCTGAGGCATGGGGGAGAGGTTCTCTGAGCTGTGCCTCTTAATGTCAGACTTCAGCAACCATCTATTTCAGATCTCACCTAAGGGCTGAGTCATGTCAGCTCAGTTGGGTGTATCATGTGTGACCAGCTTGGGAGTCTGCACCTCCACATGAATATGGTGATGTCCTATACAGCCAGGCGATAGGGGCTGTATGGTGGTAGCTTTCAGATTGGGGCTAACCTGAGGTGGATATTTTTCCAGGTTCTTTTCCCAGTCCCCCCCCATGCTTCTCATTGCAGGGATCTTTAGTCTTCTGTCGTTTCACTCTTGCCAACAATGAAATTCCTCTGAACCTAATGAACCGGAGTTGGAGCAATACACACCTAGGAGTACTTTGCCCAATACGTGCAGCACCTAGTGTGGTGGACACTGATCATCAGTGCATGGCAGTGGGGTTGGGGAACAAAAGAAATGCCCCCAGGGCATCCCTGGTGAGGATGTAGAGGAGACAGGACTTTAGAGGAACCCCAGATGGGTTCAAGATACTCATTCTATCTGCTTCTGGACAAAGGAAGGGCTGCAGGAGCACTACCAGAATATGAACCTGCAGCTTCAGAGAGCAGGATAGGCCACATCCCAAGCCCCTGTGAAGTGCTGCATGGTGTCAGGCCATGAGAACTTGCACATTTAATGTAATCTCAAGGTCCTGTGGTAAATAACTTTTCCCCTCAGACAGGGGAAGGCTTCAGCTAGAGAACAGCTTGACTTCTTACCCATCAGTGTGCGTCCTGCAGAGGGGAGTTCACGTGCACACTGCATGCACTGTCTTAATGGAGACTCCTTCGAAAGGTGGCTGGCTAGCTCAGGAGCCGAAGGGTTATAATCATGCTGATCTAATGCCGAAAGAAGAACTTGCTTGGGAGACGGTTCCTGTGCTGCGCCATACTGAATGAGAGCCCGAGGTCGCAGCATCGCGTGACCTGCTTTTGTCCCTTCCTCTCTCCAGGTCGGCCGTATCGTGGGAAACCCAGCGATATGTGGGCACTGGGCGTGGTGCTCTTCACCATGCTGTACGGCCAGTTTCCCTTCTATGACAGCATACCTCAGGAGCTCTTCCGCAAAATCAAGGCTGCCGAGTACACCATCCCTGAGTGAGTGACTCAGCCCCCGGCGTGCCCAGCCCCTAGTGCATGTGGAACAGTGGCTGTGGGAGCTCCAGCTAGCGAAAGGCCCTGGGCGTCAGTGGCGCTGGGTGCAAGCGTTCCAGCATACAGTGCCCTACAAGGATGCAGGAGCTGTGCTCTGGCACCTTGTTCTAAATGTGAGCAAGGCCCTAACACTGCTGCCCCCAGCTTGAACAAGGAAACATGGAAATCAAACTGAAGGAAATCAAACCCAGTAGTTAATTTTGAGCTCTAGTGAATCCGAGCACGGCCCTTGCGCTGCATGTGCTGCCCTGCTGTCCCGTCCCCTGCCCCACACCAGCCCCTGGCTATTCCTCCCACATCCAGCAATCTTTGGGCTGAGTAACCGTCGTGGCCTTTGTCTTGCTCTGACGGCACGTTTCTCTGGCAGAGATGGGCGGGTTTCTGAAAACACTGTGTGTTTGATCCGAAAACTGCTGGTGTTGGATCCGCAGCAGCGTCTCACGGCCTCTGAAGTACTGGAATCCCTCAGCTCCATCATAGCATCGTGGTGAGTGCTTCCAGCTTCAGGAGGATGGGGAGTTTGTGCTTCCTGGGGGTCAGGCGTACCTCGCTTGTGCAACGGGAATATGTTGCTATTGAGACTTGGGCGGCCCACGGGTTGTAACCAGTGATATGAAGTCCAACTAAGTAAAACCAGGCATGAGCCCTGAAAAGGGCACAGGGTAGATGTTTCTGTTCTAAATTAGAGCATTTAATTGTGGCGGGGACAGGGATGCCATTTAAGGATCAATCTGACTCCAGAACTGTGCACGTACTGAGCAAGAGGAAGCTCCTCTGTCTCAGCCCCTAGCCAAGGGCCCATTCTAGCAACAGTTCCCTGTTCTCCCCGCCCCCCCCACCAGCTGTGCAGTGCAGTCTCTCTGCAGAATGCCCCCAAGCCTGGTGCTAGAGTGGGCACCCGGTGAGTCAGCAGCAAACTCAGCAATTTCTGGAACACGGGCTATTTTCATTTCTGCCTAAACAAGGCGGTAAGAGTGCCACATCCTGCTTAGAGCACTGGCAAAAACCGAGAGTGTGAAGTAGCGTCTTCCGTGGCGTAGTGTGCGAGGCATCGAGACAGACGCCCACCCTAGAGACACCTGGTTAGCTGGAGCTGCAGTGAGCACACAGGTGCTGCGTGGCAGGTGGGACGTACCCTGTCTGTGTGTTTAGTGACTCTAGTGTGTCTGTGCCATAAATTGCTAATGCACTGTGTTCTCCACACCCCAGGCAGTCCATGTCCTCACTAAGTGGCCCTTTGCAAGTGGTGCCTGATATTGATGACCAGGTGACTAACCCAGAAACCCCCCAAGAGGTAAGAAGGCAGCGTGGCGGTGAGCTTATTTCACACGGTGTTGAGATATAGGGAGGCTTTGGTTGTGGTGGGCAGATAACCAGCTGTCCTGCCGAGTGGGCACATATGAGAATTTGTCCCTGCTCTGACAGCCAGCTCCTTTCCCCCAGGCCTCAGAGTCAGCACACTTCCCCTTCAGTTGCCTTTCTCCTCAACTCCCACTTTTTCTTGTCCCTTCACTTCCCTTGTGTCTTCTTGTCAGGAGGACCCCTGCCCTCCACAGCACCTCCCCTAGACAGGGAGGGGAGCGCTGCTGGAATCACAGTGCAGAAGGTGGCGTGAGCTCTCAGGTCTCCATCGGTAACAGTGACTCTAGATCAGGGGTAGTCGGTCAGACTGTGGTCCAAATCTGGCCCGCCAGATGCTTTTGAACGGCCCTTGAATTTTTTTATTTACTCATTATCATTATTTTCTATTATTATTTTCTCTGGAATTTGGACCTTGACTGTACCTTGACCAAGAAATTTGGACCCTGGCAACACATAATTGACTCCCCGTGCTCTACGGAATAGCTGTCGCTGCCTTCCCACAGGGCAATGGCAGTGGAGCTATGCAGAGGAAGCACCTGGCAGCACCAGCTAGCTCAGCTCACACACGCTATATTGGTCTCTTAGCTTTTCTGTTCAACAATTGGGCTTGAATTTCCCATGTGTAAATGCGGTCCCCAGAGTTGCAGCGTCGCTGCGGGGAGAACCAGGAAGTGGTAGCAGCACGGCCTCTGCACCTCTCGCGTATTCTGCAGCGTGAATAAACATCCTGTGCTCTTTGCCAGTGCATTTGTGTGGGAAGTGATGGCTGGTGACCTTGCTGCGCCAGCGCACCTCTTAGAGCCTTCGTACTGCTCCACACTGAGCAGCCCAGGCTGCATTCCCAGCCTGGGGGAAAGTGGCTGCCTCTTGGCCCACTCACCTCGTGGTCAGATTCCCAGATCAAGTGTAGTTGGCAGCTCTGGGGCGAGATGCCCACCCTTTGCCCATTCTGAGTGGGCAGGGGCCAAGGGACAGCTCATGATTGCCCCATTCCGACTTTTCCCTGGTGGTGACTGCATGGGAACCCTACACGTGTCTGTGTTAGTAGACAGGCTGCCCAGAGGTCTGCATGCTTTGGTTAGGTGAACTCGTTCGCTGCTTTATTGGTAGCTCAGGACTATCTAAGATGGGTATTGGCAAAGGCACATCAATGTGCTGAGTGTGCCAAGACTAATGAGTTCTTGGCTGTTAGGCCTCAGGGGCTCACACCAACTGGCTGTGCACAAGCGTGCTTTGCCACGGGACTGGCACTCCCACAGCGCTGACTCACTTTGTGTTGTCTGCAGGCGAAGGTGACCGAAGAGTGCTCGCAGTACGAGTTTGAGAACTACATGAGGCAGCAGCTGCTCCTGGCTGAGGAGAAGAACACGCTGCACGAGGCGAAGAGCTTCCTGCAGAAACGGCAGTTTGGGAACATCCCACCTGTGCGGCGCCTGGGGCATGATGCCCAGCCCATGAACCCTTTGGATGCTGCCATCCTGGCCCAGCGATACCTTCGGAAATAGCTTCCCACACATCCAACAGCACAAGCACCATCCTGCAGTCTGCCTTTCACGTCGCTACTACAGCTCGACAGCAATACCTGTGCCCTGTGATAGAGATTAATGTAGCAGCTCCTTCAAGCTCTGTTAAGGGACACGCCTCATGCTCGCTCTGTTGGAGGGAGAAGACTTTTGAGAAAGGTAGTTTTGGAAGCAGCAAACTCTTGGCATCTTTTGGAATCTCCGATTTTTAAATCCAAGCCTGGATGACTAATCTGCTTTTAATCATGACTTTTTAATCTACCTCTGTCTTTTTAACTGTGCTGTTCTCTGGATGGAGCAAAACCTCTGGGAAGGGAGACTATTACCAAGGGTGAAATCGATATGTGGCTGAGTGCAGTATGGAGAGTTGGCTGGTAGCATTTGCTCCATATGGTTTGAATAAGCTTAATTTTATCTGGGTTTCATGAAAGTAACAATTTCTTGAAACCTCCCACCCCTTATCTGCATGAAACCTTCGTTCTATTTTTAACACAACACCTGGGTTGGATATATTTTGTCTAATCCTGGCTGGTGTCTCCGTAACAGCACTTTTGGCCTTTAATAAGCATCATACGAACATTAACATCCTGGTTACCTTAGACAGCTAAGAAATGAAGCCTGTTTCCTGAGCAGTGGGACCAGGGGGAGATGCCAATGACCATTTCAGGCCAGCATTACAAAGCTCTATTATAAAGTCTTTCCAGGCTTATTCAGAGGTTTTGCAGAACCCCATTTAGCCCGTCTTGGCCCTGACTCCCCCTCATGGATTCTTTTAGCCTCTCGAGAATATATGATTGATCCTGTTTTTCAGTAGCTTATCTAAGGTGCAGTAAATTTGCATTAATTCTGTTAGCATTTTCACCGTTCATTCTGGTACACAGATAATGAGTTATAATGTGAAAAAGTTCCCCAGAATAATCTGTGTTGAATTAGAGGGAGGGGTTGGCTAAAGCCTCTACCGTATGTGCTCTCTAGTTTATCTTGCCCTCCCAGTCCTGCCATGCGAATCTGGTGCTGTTCCTCTGGTCTGGCCACTGGGAATTAGCGTGGACAGGGACATCCCAGCTTCCGCCACCAAATGCCATTAAATAAGCATTGGGCTGTGTTGAGAACAGGATAGATCATTTCGGAGCCTCATTTTGTGAACTGGATGCCGGTCTTGCCAGAGAACTGTTCTCACCAGAGAGATCCCATGGCCTACGCTGCCCGATCCAGGCGTCTGATTAACCCAGAAGCCAGTTTTGCTTTTCCTCTAGACCTGACCACACACTGTTCCCAGCCGTAGCTTGGAGCCCCACAGCACTCACGCGAATATGCTTTAATGTAATGGTCTCTCTCTTAATTGTGGTAACCAAAGAAACCACCTGATTTCAGGGGAGCTATATAAAAAAGCAGTAGTGTGGACAGCTGGGAGCTGGCTGGGCAGGTGCGAGGAAATGCTGGAATAACAGATGTGAGAAGCTGGCAATCCCTGGACCCTGGCATGGAGATGGGAATTGTGCTGGCCACAGGTTGGGCTCAGGGTTGCCAAATCAAAAGTACTTCTCACTAGATACAGGGGTTTGTGCTGAGAAGTAGCAACATCAGCCAAGTACCTGGAACAGGTGCTCACTGGCTGAGCCCCCGTGTCACTGGGTATCCAGTGAGGGGCCGCAGCCCGTGCAGTCCCCAGCACCTGCTTTTTCGTTCCCCCGGTACGTGAGTGAGCACAAGCATGGCCTGAGTTGTGGGATTTATTTGTAGCTTGTTGCCGTCTCTTGCCTAAAGGCTGGAGATGTCTTAGCCTGTTCCCAGTTGTATTTAAATCTACTGCCCTCTGTCAGTGGATTCTGCCTGTTGATGCACTCGGGGGCTGAACTGAAATTCCTTGGCGGGAATGTTAATTGTAAGCTTTGGGCATTATGTTCTGCCTCCGAACTCCCTGAAGCAGATTCACAGTGTGCAGGAAGTTCCTCATGAACACTAACAGGGACTAGAACAGCCTCGCCAAGCTCGCCGGGATGAGCCAGTAGCTTGAAGTCGTATTAGTCTCTTATTTATTTTGTTCAAAGATGCTACGTACGGGTGTGGCACCACTACCCTTCAGTGCTGTCAGCGTGAGAGCTGGCATGCGGAGCCCCTTGCCATTGGCTGCTCAAAAATACCAGCCAACCACCACGTAACAGCTCTGCCAGGCAGGCCTCCCTGCGGGCTTGCCCTGCACCGTGCGGGAAGGGCTTTCTGAGACCTGGGCACTGCACACCGCCTCAGGGCAATAGCCTGACGGCCCATTCTTGCCAGTTCCTCTTCCCCTCCACAGTTCTCACGGCAGGCTAGAGCCCAGGAGCGCTGTGTGGATTGTTGCACCTCCAGTCCCCCCCGCCGTCCCCCATCCGCCCCCCGGTCTAGCTCGCTACTTGTTCGTGTTTTGTTTTTTCCCAAAGTTAAAGCAATATTCTGGGGACTCTGCAAAGTTGTATAATACTGAGTATTCCTGCAAATGGCTAATCACCAGTGAATGATCACGTTTATAGTAAAGAAACTGGAAAAAGATGGCAGTGCTCGGGGCGGGTTTGAGAGCTGCTGGGTTTGGTTTCAGTAGATTAGACATATGACATGCTGTAGACAAGGATCCTAGTGTAAAAAATGGAAAAAAAAATTTGTATAAAGACATATTTTTGTACTACATCAAAACTCTTCCTGCATGTCAGCAATAAAATTTCATAATGTAGAACTGGCGTCTCGTGGCCCAGCGTGGTGTGTGTGTGTGTGTCGGGGGGGTGACCGCTTGGCCCTACGCTGAGCAGCCTGAGTGGGGAAAGATGGTGACTCTGCTCAGCCTCCCAAGGAGCTGGGGGTGAGCAGGACTAGCCCACCTGAGAATCTTCCTGCTGGGACTAGTGGGGTCTCTTGTTCCTGCTTTGGTCCTGCCCGAGGGACAGCCCCCAGTGTAGGGCTTGCAGTGCATGGGGTGATGCACTAGAGGTCACTCAAAGCCAGAGCCTGCGCTGGCGTTACTCTGACATGCCGAACTGAGTTCACCCGGCTGCGGGACAGCAAATCCCCCGGGGTGTGAGTCTGGGCCAGGTGCAGGCAGCCAGGCCTGGAGTGTCCTTGGGCAGACACAGCCCCCTGCTAACACCGGCCATTCAGCAGCCGTGTCCGCAGTCTCGCTCCTGCCGTGCTGCTGGGGAGCCCACGCCCTTGGTGGGCCGTGGGCCTAGCCCCCAGCGAGCTGGGAAAGCAGCAAGAGGCGTTGACCCCCAAAGTGGGTAAAGACGATGGGGTGAAGAAGGGACCCATGGGGCCAGAGGAGGGAAGCGTTGCAGGCCTAATGCGGGGGAATTGGGGACAGATGTTTTCCATTCCCCCTCACCGCCCCTTCACTGTCTGGAGGGATCTGCCAGCCCCCCAGGGCAGCAGCATGTGGGGCCTGCTAACGCCCTGGTGGTGGGGAGATCTCAGGATAGGTGGCGCTTCAGTCCGAGGCCCCACTCCCAAGGGGACGATTCAGCCCAGGGTGGCTGCTGTGGGAGGAGCCCATGGGGCCATGTGAGTGCGACCCAGCCTGGAGGGCTGCCCTGCCTTTTTCCTGTTGCTGCAGAGGGTGATTCCTGGGTGGGTTGGGCACTTCCTAATGCGCAGCTCTTGCTGGCCTGACAGGCTCCCTGCTTTGGGGGCTGGTTTGGCAGGGATGTGTCATCACTGACTGCTGAGTCAAACCCTGCACCCCCACCCCTTCTGGTCTGGGCACTGGGGCTTCCCCTCCCCTTGTTAGAGAAAACCACCAGGGCACCGGGCCCACAAGGCCCTGTGCTTCCCCCTGCAATAGCAGAGTGGGGCTGGGAGAGGAGCCCCCCAACCCGAGAGCAAGCGGGGTCTGGGAATGCATAGACCCCAGGGCTGGCGGCTGGTTGTGTCCCAGGGAATTTGAGGCGGCTCCTCCAGTCAGTTCAAGGGCTTTTCAGGCTGCCCGTTACCTGCACTGCTGTGGAAATATGTGGCTGGCTGGTTCGGTACAAGTGCAAGAGCAGGAGCCGAGCGCTAGAAGGCAGCTGTGGGCTGAGTTCAGGGCCGGGCCAGGCTGTTCATGTGCATTTAATAAACACCAAAAATCCCCGCCATGGAGAGCTCCAAGCTGAAGTTTGCGGGAGGCCCCGACTCTGGAACAAACAGCGTAATGTGACCCCCAGTCTGTCCCCGCTCCTCCCCAATGCTCCCCGCAGAGCCCACCCTAGTACCCTTCATCCACCTCAAACTGTGTCCCTGCCTCTCTGGGCCTCGGAGGCGAGCTTGGTGCTGGTTTCAGGGGCATCCGCCCCACCCAGCTGGCAGCTCCCAGTGCCTGGTGCATGATGGGATGGAAGGAAGGGCCCAGGAATGCCACAGGCTAAGAGCCCCATGTTCCCCTGGAAGCAAGCTCCTCTGACCCTCCACACATGCTCCTGCTGTTATGGGGGTCATGCCATGTGGTGCTGGCATGAGGGGGTGCACACAGCCCTGCTCCTCACAGCAGTGGTGGCACACAGAGACCCCATTGCTGGCTGGCTAGCAGAGCCAGACCCCCCACACGCCGGGCCAGGCCGCCTTGGTGCCTAGATTTCAAGCCGCTCCCAGGAGACACCACCTACTTATTCTCTGCGTTATGGTCTCACGTAGAGAATTCAACCAAGAGCGAGGCCCTGGCGTGCTGGGTGCTGCACAGACCAGGCAAAGGGGGAAGGGGACAGAACCAGCCTCACCCCTCCAAGGTCTTGGCTCCAGCAGGGAGATGGGTGAGGGTGCTGAGCCAGACCCCTGCCCCATGTGCTCAGATGCCACTCCCCTCTCGGAGGGCAGCAGGGATGCACAGGACTCCCTGGGTGGCCAGGTGCAGGCTTGTCTGCATTGGTGTCCTGCTCCCCTGAGGTCTGGCCGTGCTGTTCCTTGCCGGGTTCCTCTGAATGCCAGTGAGTGGGGCAGGGCTGGCAGAGCCATCGGTGCTGAGTGACTCCCCCTGAATGCGAGGGGCTCCTGTGACGAGCCGATTCTCTGCACAGAACCAAGGGGGGCTGGAGCCCTGAGGTTCCCCAGCGGATTCATGTGGGCAGCAGGAGGGACAGAGACTGTTTTAAAAGGTGGCGGCTGCTTCTCTGAGCAAGGGGTCAGCCCATGGCCACATGGCAGGAGGCCAGGCTGGAGGAGGGAGCAGCAGGAGGGGCTGCCCTGCGTGTGGACGCTGACCAGACCCGGGACTTGCAGGAGGGGTGAGCTCAGCCCTCATTTGCCCAAGCTCTGTGCCTCACTGTGCCAGCGAAGAGTAAAGTGTCTGGCTAGGAAATCCCTTTGCTGCACCCGTTCTCCTTGCTCCCCTGAAAGGGTTAACCGAACACGCCACATGACCCCAGGCAGGTGGCCTCTGGGGGGGACGTGTCTAAGTGGCTAGGGTCCGGATGGCCAGACTTCCCACGCTCTCCCCCCCGCCACTCGCCTGCCCCTCCCTCCCGCACATCCTGGAAGGCGACGGATGCTGCAGCCTTCCTTGTCCAGGGATGGAGGCTGGAGCTGAGCCGAGGCCCCTGAGCCGAGCTGTGGCCAGTCTGCAGAGAAGGGTGGAGGCCAGTGCCCCCCATGCCTTGGCTCAGGCCCAGTGATGGTGGACTAGTGCAGCCGCTGTCCCAGGCCAGCTCCTGCCTCGCTCGCCCCGCAGACACGTGCCCTGGGGAGAGGAGGGGTGCTGGCCGGGCTCCCCCGCAGGAGCGGTGCCAGGCTGGTGGCCCTGACACTGTTGCTGATGGAAGCCAGGGCAAAGCTCACGCGAGGAGCGGAGCAGGTGGAGCAGCCGGCTCTACTTTTGCCTCCTGGGGCAGGGCTGGGCCCGGGGTCTGCGAGCTCCTGAGCGGGGGAGGATGGGGCCACAAGCAGCCATTTGCTGCGAGGGAGAGGGCCGGCAGGGCTGCTTCCCGCAGACAGAGTCCCGTGGGCTGGGGCCTGTGGGGGACGGGGGTTGAGGCCCCACAGCTCCCCCTGTCCCAGCACTGGGCCCGGCTAGAGCCCAGGTCCATGCAGAGGGGCACGTGGAGGCTGCACCGAGCCCGGGGCTCACAGGCTGGTGGGTGCAAACCCCTCCCCCCTCACAGGGTGTGACGGGGTCAGTCCAGGCGGAGCAGTGGGGGGGGGATGGTAAGTGTCCCCCCGCACCAGCACACACAGCTCGGGGCTGAGTGCGAGGTTCACTCCCTGCTCCAAATGCTCCCTGCCGCCAGGGTCTCTGCCCGCAGAGTGAGGGGATGGGGGTTTGCAGCACCAGGGATCCAGGTTCGAGTCTCAGCAGCCCGTGTGACTCAGGCCCAGTCACATATGACCAGGGTTCCTAGCTGCCAGCACGGCCCCGAGGTGCTGGGCCCCGGGGCCTCCGGCCTGGACTGTGGAGAACCTGGGGTGCAGGAAAGATGGGGGGGCAGGCTGGGGGGTTAAGTATGAGAGCTGGTGGGGACACTGGTTGGGCTCTGGAGGTGGGGGGGAATTGCTGGGTGTTGGAGCCAGGGCTGGGGCAGGCCCGTCTCCTGTACTGGGCGATGCACAAAGCGCTGCCTTTGCAAAGTTTTCCTCAGGGCCCTGCCCCCAGCTCCCACCGTCCCCAGAGAGCCAGGTTTAACCCGCTACCCCCTCCCCCCCGTCCCAGCTTGCGGGAGGGGGCTGCCACGGGCTGCTCTGGGGAGCGCTGACCGCCAGGCTCCTCCAAACTATTTCCTGTTGCTGCAGCGTTAATGCTAAACAGACCTTTCTCTCCCACTTCCCAGCCAAAGTGCAGCCAGCTCCTGCCGCCGTCGCACAGCCCCAGATCCCGCATCAGCCAGGCGGCCCCGTGCCCCCCAGCGCCCCTCGGCCCGGTGAGTACCAACCCCACCAACAGCCGCCTGCTCGGTCTCCCTTTCGGTCGCTCCTACTCTGGCCTCAGTGCTTTGCAAAGGAAGCTGCAGGGGCTCGAAAAGGCATTTGGGAGGGAGCCTTCTTGTCCCAGCGCGGGGGGGGGAGCATGGCTCCCAATGGGTCAGAGCTGGGGCCAGGTCACGCACCAGCCCAGGGGATGGCCCCCTCTATCCTGCCCCCGGCCGCTCACCCACAGCACCACGGGCCCCCATCTTCTGTCTGCGTCCGTCTGCACACGCACTCCCTCCCTGGGCAGAGGCAGGGCAGCGGGAAGGCCTGGACATGCCCTCGTCCCATGCTCCGTACCCTGGGCCATGATACGGGGCTCTTCCCACTATGAGAAGGTGTCACATTTGGGGGTACTCCTGTGCACTGCCCACACCATGCCTGGCCGGCTGGATTCCCCAGCCTGGCACCCCCTCCTATGGCCCACAGCCCCGCAGCCCCCAGGGCAATGGGGTGCAAGAAACAGGCCCTTCCTTGGGCCGTGGCAAGAAGAGCCAGGAACCAGAATTCCCCAAAGACGTCGGTGCCCAGGCAGCCCGGGTGCCCCCGAATGCTGCCTGCTTCGCTTTTCGCTGCCTGGTATCAAAGGGCACGGGGGGAGGCTGGTGCCAGCTCTAGGGGGCAGGAGGGCAGGTCTCGCCTCTGCCCTGGCACTGCACCCAGCCTGGTTCCCCCTTACCACAGACCGTCTAGCCCCCTGTGCCCCGTATCAGCCTGTCCGAGCAGGTGCCTGGCCCAGCTCCCCCTGCCTTGCTGTCCTTTCTGCATTGCACACCCTGACTCAGTGTTAATCATTAACCAGGCGCTGCTCCTCCCTGGTGGGGCCCCTGCGGCAGGCCCATGCTGCGCTTGGCCTGGATGCACAAGAGTGTGGGCTTTGGGGAGTCCTGCAGCAGGATGGACTCCCAATCTAGGGAACCCCTCGCTGCTGCTGGGATCGAACTAGACTTCACGTCCCACCCCAGGGGCATCGAATGCGTCAGGGACCCAGGTTGAGGTTTCCAAAAGCACCTCGGTCCCCTTGGAGCACCCATTGCAAGGGCATGCAAAGTGCAAGCCTCAATCACCTCGGCTGCTGGGACCCCTCCAAGGGGCTCACTGCCCCACCGAGCTGCTGGGGGGCCAGAGGCAGGTTCCGCATTGTGGGTCGGGGTTCCCTGGGGGCTCTCGGAGCCCTGGCAATGCCAGGGCTGTTGTGCGTTTGGAGGGGCCCGGCTGCCTGCGGGAAGCGCTAGGAATGGCCTGTCCAGGGACAATTCTGCTGATGTGTCACATATTTGCTGCATTTCTTTCCTCATTCCTCCCTGTGTAGAGACGTTTCTGGGAAATCAGCTCACCCCTGCCAGGGCCCGAGTGCAGGGAGAGTCGCGGGAGCTCTGGGGGCATCTCCTACCCACGCTCCTTCCATTCCACCCCGACTCTTTCCCCCACGCGTCAGACCGCACCAGTTCTCAGTGCAAAACCTCGTCCTGGCCGCAGGCTGGCCTGAGGCTTCAGAGGATGGCGAGGGTTACGTGTGACTGTGGGCCATGCCTGGGGTGGGGGGGGGCATGTTGGGGAGATTGGGCTGTGCCTGGTGCCCTATGTTGGGGTGACTCTGCTCCGTGCCTGGGGCCCCATGTTGGGTGCGTTTGGGCCGTGCCTGGGGCCCCGTGTTGGGGTGACTGGACTGTGTTTGAGCCACGTTCCAAGGGAGCCTGAGGATGGAAATTGAGCAAATATCTCAGCCTGGCCTGAGCATTTCTTTGAGGTTTTTAGGCTCGTTGACCCCCAAAGTAGAAGTGAATTGGGCAGTGCTGGGCCCCAGGGGTCCCCCGTGCTCCCCAACACAGGGCCGGGGATTAGCTCGTCCTTGCTGTGACTCCCCCACTTCGGAAAGGCCCTGGGGATCCAGGGGGCAGTCTGAGGAGCAGAGGGACAGTTCATAGGGGCCCAGCGCCCCCTTTTCCCATTGCCTTTAAATCTCCCTCCTGCGGAGCTTCCTGCCGAGGGGAGGGGGAGGGGACGGCCAGGGGAGGGGCAGGTTTGCCCTCCCCCCCACTCTCCGACAGTGACTTTTCCTGTGAGCGCTGCAGCTTGGACTCTAACAATTATTGCCTGTGCTCACATCTGGAAGGAAGTGAGCGGCTCTTTCCACTGGGCGCCTGCACCGGGGGGGGGGGGGGGGGCTGGCCGCCAGCTCCTGTCCCGCCCCAGCTGCAGAGGGCCCCAGGAGCTCCAGAACGGGGCTGCTCCCAAGCCTGCGGACGGACATGGGGGGAGCCGGGAGGCCCCTGCTGTGAAGGTGGCAGCACAAGGGGTAAGCTGGTGCCTGCGAGGCGCGCCCCTCCTTTCCCTGGCAAAGCGCAGCAGGGGGTGAGGGGCCGGTGTGGGGTTGGGTTGGGGGCGAGACTGTCACGGTCCATGCACTTCAGCATTAACCCTTGCCCGCTCCTTGGGTGAAGCAACACTGGTCAGCTTTTGCCAGGGCTGGGCAGCCGGGCTCTGTCAGCCAGAGGCCCGCGCCCTCGGCCGCCGTCTGTGCCTGGCTCTCTGGCTGCTGCTGGTGGCGGCTGGTCGCTCGGCGGGGTGCTGTGTGCAACGCCGATCGGGCGGCATGCTGCTCTTGCTGCCTCAGTACCCCCCAGGGATCTGGCCTCTGGCTGAGTGACCCCGTGGCTCTGTTGTGGGCACCTGGACCACCCTTCCCCCTCCTCCGGGGGCCCTAGAGCTGGGCAGCGCACAGGGCTGTGCTCCTGGAGCCTGCACAAACCGGGCGTCTCCCTCAAATCCGCCGGCCATGTCCCCCCGGGGTTCCCATGAGCAGCCAGGGGCCAGGCCCAGCGCCACTCCCCGCAGCCGGCTCTGTGGATTCCAGCTGGGGCTTGGCCCCCAGGTCCTGCCAGCGCCCCCAGCCAGGAGCCACCGAGTGCTGCCAGTAACTGCCTCCTGCCCCGCAGACGGGATCTCACTGCAGCCCCCAGGCAGGTGGGACCCTCCCGCCCCACAACTGGTCCCGCTGCTTCGCGCTGTCATCCCCACTTCGTGCCTCCCGCTCCGGGGTAGGAAGTGGGGTCACGGCTGATCCAGCCCCACAGCGGCCAAGAGGCGCCCCCAGCCCAGCCGCACCAGCAGCAGGGAGAAGGGAGCGAGGGGCAGGGAGCAGAGCAGCCAGGGCTGAAGCCAGGCCAAGACCAATACCTTAAAGCAGGGGAGGGGGGTCGATTCTGCAGGCACACGGTGGTGGAGCAGCCTCATGTACCGTCCATGCACCCGTGTCCTGCCCTGTCCTGCTGCCCATCAGCCCTATCCCCGCCTGCACTGGCAGAATCACTGCCCAGCGTGCGACACCGAGCCCAGGTGTAATCCTTGCTCCTGGGCACAGGAAGGGGCTGTACGGTGGGGTGGGGCCCAGGCAAACCAGGGCCATTACTTCACCCCACAAAGCCACCGCTGGCCTGTCCGGGGAGGAAGCCAAAGTTGGCGTCTCATGAGGTAAATATGCCTTTCAAAAACAAGCCCAGGCCGCCCCAGAACAAGCAGCTCGGGAAGAGGTGACTTGAGTCCGTCCCCCTGCCCTCCCCGGCCACCCCCGGGCTCCTGGTTCCACTTCCCCCTCCCTTTGCCTCTTCTCCTCTGCCCTCGCCCCCCAGGTTCCCAACCCCCGGCTTGCTCCTCTCTCTGCTCCCCCCACCCAGGAGTGCTAAGTAAATACATGGCCTGCAGATAAAGCGCTATGGTTTTAATTTAAAAGGCGAGGTGTGTGTGGAGGAGAAGTAAACTGGCCCCTTCTCGTTGTACTTAGAAACCTGCCAAAGGCACTAATCAGAGTTTCCCACAGATTAGGGTCCTTTGAAACAAATGGTTATGAAAGGACTAAACTTCCCATGGTCCGGAGCCTTCCTCTGCCCCCGCCCCTCCCAGCTGCTCAGGCACAAGAAAGTTGTCAGGACAGCATCAACCACATGCCCGGCTCTTTAGAAGGGCAATAAGACCCGGTCGCTGCCCCAAAGAGTTGACAGTAGGTAGGCACCATACCAGGGAGGGAGATGGAACGAAGGCAATAGGAAGCCACACACCTGAACTGCAAAGTAAGGGGCAGCGTCTGGTTAGTTCCCTAATTTGTTTGAAGCGTGTGGTGGGAGGGAGGACAGAGGGCTGGTGGGAAGATCAGTTTGAAGAATGCATCTGAAGAAGTGAGGTTTTTATCCATGTACACTTATGCCCAAATAAATCTGTTAGTCTTTAAGGTGCCACCAGACTCCTTGTTGAGTCTGAAGGAAGACATGCAGATTAAAGGCAGGCCTGGAGGAGTGAGTGGGCACATGGCAGCTTGGTGCTGAGAGGGGGATCATCCAAAGCGCTTGGAGGAAGTGTCAGTTCTCCCACTCCCGGGCTCTTGATTCCCTCAGGCCCAGGGCTGGGGGAGCAGGGGGCTGTGGGTAAAGATTGAGAGGTTGGAGCAGAGGGGTGGGGTGGGGGAGAATCAAGGGCTGCGACAGCTCGGGGGGCTGGAGATCAGAACTGAGGGGCCATCCACAGAGCTGGGGAGCCTCGGAGCGGGATCAGGCTGGCAGAGGGGCATGGGCTGGCTCCCTCCCTGCCGCTCTGTGCCTGGCTCCAGCCCATGTTCCGAGCCCTTTAATTGCTCAAGCACTAAATTCATCCCAAACGTTCAGGGGAAAGAATAGAGGCGTTTCTGTGCCCGGCTGCAGCTCCAGAGCCCCCAGCCAAGAGCATGTGGTCAGGAGCCCGGCGTCTGCAGATTTACTGCCATTCCACACATTGTTGGGATCATCCTATTTACTCAGCGCAAGCCAGAAACTGTCTGGGGCAGATCTGGGCAGGGGAACAGCGGTGGCGGGGCTGAGCTGGGAGAGCTGCAGCCTGCTGGAGTATCCCAGGGAGAGCCACTGGGGACCTGGCAGAGCCACACCTGGGACAGTGGCTTCTTAACATCTGTCCGGCTGCCAGCTAGCCCGGGCCAGGGATGCAGGCAGCAGACGGCCATGCGGTGTTATTTCATGGCTGGGGGATGGGCAGCTGGCACCCAGAGCTCGGTGCATTGAAAAACGCAGCCCGATGCTCTTTGAAGCTAAGCAGGCCTGCAGCTGGCTGGGGAGGCCCAGAAGGAACATCTGGGCAGCTGTGATTCACTAGTTAGCGGGGTACCCTCCTGCGACACGGTCATAGCACAGGGAGAATAGCTGTGCTCTCACCCCTGAGGTGGCGGCATGGTGGTCTCTGCCGAGCTGTGTAACCTGCTCTGGGAGCCCTCGGGACGCCCGGCGCTGGACGAGTGCCGGCGTGGGGCATCGCCAGCGCTGCCTTCCTGCCACAGGAGTGACCCTCTCCATTGTCCTGGGATGCTGGGAAGGGAAGACTATTGACTGGGTTGTTTGGCTCTGCTCCCCTTCTGCTCTCCCTCTGCTCAGCTCTCAGCACAAGCCCCTCCAGCCGGGCGAGGGCAGGTCAGCCCCTGCGGACGGCCCATCGCTCCCCAGCATCTCCGCTGAGAGGCCAGCAAGGGCTGCAGTCAGGGCCAGCTGTGGTGGGGGAGTTGCCTGATTTCCACTGCTGTTCTCCCCCCGTCTGCTAGTGGCTGCGGTGAGATAGCCCATCACATGAGGAGGGCAGGGGAATGAAGGCTCCAGCAGGAGTGGGACCTCCTGAGCCAGGCTCCTCTGAGCTGTGACACACATCGTCAAGGGAGGACAGCAGTGCTCCCTCATAGCGGGCAGCCGGCCTAGCCCTGTGTCCCCAGCCAGTGCCCTGGCCACTGCCTGGTGTCTAGGGCCAGGTGGCGAACAAGGGAGGAGCCTGGGTTTGCTCCCGTACCTGATAGCAGCAGCAGGGTGGGATCCCACAGGGGCATGGGACCCTGTGCTCCCAGCCCGCTTCCTGCCCTGAGCACTAATGGCACCATGCACTGCAGGAAGGGATGTTGGCAGGGCTCTGACCTGGGAATGAGAGAGGCCCCAGCTCAGTGTGAGAGGGGTCCCTGTGCACCAGCCTGGGGGAACACGCCCGCTGCCTGCACGCAGAGAGCGCAATCCCCAGTTGCCGTAGGCTCCATGCCCATCTTGCCCAGGTCTGCTGAAAGCCTGAAAATCCAGCCCTGTCGGCAGAGAGGTGGCTGCATCGGACTCTGGAAAGCACGACCAGGCCCCTGCCCCAAAGAGCCGACAGCAGGACCCGGAGCCCCTGGAGAACGGCAGTGCCCTAAGGCCTGGATTCTCCACCATGTCCACTCGGGGGCAGCTGGGAGCAGGTTAGGGTGACCTTGCACCACTACAGGCTGGGCAGTAGCAGAGCGTGGCTCTGCTGTACCCCTCTGGCCCCTGCTGCAGGGCTGATGGGGGCAGTGGAACCAGTCCCCGCCCCACAGCCGTGGCCTGCAGGAGGAACTGGCTCACCCCGTGGGACTCCGGGCCTAGTCGAGGGTTAGCTTTGTGCAGCTGGGGGAGCGACGGGTCACTCCTGCTCCAGGAGCTGCTCTGCCCGGCACACGGCCCTGGCACTGAGCGGGCGATGTCTGACGTGGTCTACGATGTCCTGGCACCGAGGCTGCCCTGGGCTAGGTCCTCCCTGCTCTTGGCCAGAGACGCCCCCGGCTCCTCCGTGCCCAGCTCCGTCTCCTGGTAGCAGGCTCGGAGCGCCATGTGCAAACAATTCATGCCATGAGTGGGCCCTGGGCTGTCATGACAACAGCATGTGCTCTCCGTCCCTGTGGGGGGATCGTCCCCAGACACCACCCGGCCGAGTGGGGCGAGAGCTCGCTCCCTGCGGCACAGTCAAGAGCCGGGTGCAGCGGGCCAGGGAGGAGTTGGGCACAGCGGCGTCGGGTCATGCACCGGACAGGCCACGACGGGCTGGGCCCTAGTTGGGGGTGTGGGGGGGGGAGGCTGCAGCACATCTGCCAGAACAGGAGTCTGGGAAAGAGGAGTGGAGCTGGACGGTCTAGAGTGGGGGGTGTCTGGGCCTCCTGGGTCCTATCCCCGGCTCTGGGAGGGGAGTGGGGCCTAGTGGTTAGAGTGGGGGGGGGCTGGGAGTCAGAACTCCTGGGTCCTATCCCCGGCTCTGGGAGGGGAGTGGGGTCTAGTGGTTAGAGTGGGGGGGCGGCAGGGCTGGGAGTCAGAACTCCTGGGTCCTATCCCTGGCTCTGGAAGGGGAGTGGGGTCTAGTGGTTAGAGTGTGTGTGTGTGGGGGGGCAGGGCTGGGAGTCAGAACTCCTGGGTCCTATCCCTGGCTCTGGGAGGGGAGTGGGGTCTAGTGGTTAGAGTGTGTGTGTGTGTGGGGGGGCAGGGCTGGGAGTCAGAACTCCTGGGTTCTATCGCCGGCTCTGAGGGTGGAGTGGTGTCGAGCAGTGAGAGCAGATGGGGCTGGGAGCCAGGCCTCCTCAGTTCCGTTTCTGCCATTGACTTTGGTCATATCACCGTTGTGCTTTGTGCCTCACTGTCCCCTGTGTGACCTGGGAGGGTCACTCGCCTGTCCCCGGGCTAGGGCGAAGGGGATGTTTGCAGGCTCCGTACACTGGCATGGAGCTGATCCCTGTCCTTTCGAAGCCCTTCTTAGGTGAGCATGTCACGGAGTGTTTTCCTCGCATAGCCACCCCCGAGAGGGGCTGCCCAGGCTGGGTGCTGTCCTTTCACATCCTGGAGCTGAGCTCAGATCCTGCCTGGACACTTCCAGGTCTGGGGGCGCTGGGCTGGAGCCATCGCTGTGTGGGGCACACACCCAGAGGGACATTCCTTTCACCCTCCCGTTTCCCGAACTGGGGGTGTGCCCGTTAGCCGCCTCCTCCGTCAGGGCGGTAGGCCTAGAGATGATGGGCCCTGGGGGCTGGAATATGCTCTCACTGGGCTGGGGGATTGCCGGGGGTCTGGAGTGCTTCCCCTGGGGAAGGGGTGCACCGAGAGGTGCCTCGGATGGGAACCTGGGCCCTACGCAGTAGCTGTCTCTGGCCTCTGGGCAGCCTTCGATGGTGGCAAGGGCAGCTGCTGGGGCTCTCTCTGGGCTTTCCCCTCCCTCTGGAGTCCGAGGCCCGGCAGCCTCTGGGCTCAGTGTCTGCTCTGGATTTCCAGCCCCGCCCGCTGGCTCCCCGTCCAGCTGCAATGGGTTTGGCTTCGGTGCCTGCCTCTTCCTTGACACCAGCTGCCCTTTGGGGCCTGTGGGCAGGGGCGGGAACGGCAGGACGGTGCCATCAGGGTCACGCATGGAGCCAGGTGCTTCCGCTCCAAACCCGCCCCTGGGAGGTGGCTCTGCTGCTGACGGCCGAGCCCAGCGGCTCAGACGAGATGGGCAGGGACCCAGGCGAGCCAGGGAGCTCCTGCACTCACTGGGGCCCTGGCTTCCCACGTCCCCCATATGCTCCCGGCTTGTCGGTGTATCCTGCCGCCTCGCAGCTCCCCAGCCGGCACTGTCCCTCGCACCAGGGGCCGGGCTCTGGTGGGGCTGTGCCGGGGGCACCGTCTGCAGGGGGCCTGGATTCCGGGGGGAGGGGAAGCGCTGCCCTGAGCACCCTGGCCCCTGCCTGGTCGCGGGGACCCCCGTTCGCAGCACAGCAGCCTGGCTAATCCCCCTGCCAGCGGGCGGCTCCAGATGCCTGGTGTGCAGCTGCACGGACATAATGGGCAGCTCAGCCCCTCCCCCCAGGCAATAAAAACGTGGGCAGGCTCCGAAATCCACAGCAGCTCCTCCAGCAGGGCCTGGCGTCCCGAGCCGGTAAGGACTCCCCCCACGCCCGCGCCTCGCTCCCCCCCGCCCCATGTCTGTGTGCGCCAAGGAGCCACATGGGCACCCGACGCCTCCAGCTATTGGGGCCTTTGGGTGCCGGCAGTGGTGGGCTGGCTAAGTTGCCCTGGTAATCTCTGATTACCCCCATGCTGGGCAGAATCCCTCCCGCTCCCCACCCACCTCTGCGCAAAGGCCACCAACCATCCCCATGCCTGCCTGCCCTGCTGCTGCCCATCCTAGGAAACTAGGCCAGCCAGTGGCCTGAGCACAAAGCAGGGAGCTGCTAGGGTTCCGTTTCCGGGCTCTACGATCAAGCTAGTCACTGTCCCTTTCCGTGACTCGGTTTCCCCATTGTTGGCCCAGGGCTCAGGGAAGGCCCTGGGCAGCTGTAAAGCACTGTGTGAGGGTTATTTAGTGTCCCAGGATAGCGCTGGTTACACTCCTCTCTTGGGCAGTGGCCCCCTGGCACGACGACGAGCTGGGCTGACTGTCACGGTCTGGTTCTGGTGGTGCTTAGTCCCACAGCGCCTGTGAGCAAACCCTGGGGCCGGCTCAGCCCCTGCTGGGCACTGCCTTCTCGTGTTCCCTGGGGCTGGGGGTTGTGGGGCTGCAGGCTCCATTTGAAACCCAAGAGAGAAATGCAAGCCCCCTCCCTCGAGCAACCAGCTGCAGAGGGCAGTGGGCTGGGTTCAGGGAGCCAGCACCCGGCTAACGGGTGGGCAGCAGCTGTGCCAACTACAGCCCTGCGTGGCAGCTCTCAGCCCCAGGCTGGGACATGACCCGAACTCCTGCGGTGTGTGGCATCATGTTAAAAACCCAGAAATCCGCCCCCCCCGGGGGCGGGGGCGGCTGTTCGCTGGGCTCTAAAATGCAGCAGTGAGCTGGTGCCTGGCGTGGCCTGGCGCATACACGCCAATAGCTCTGGCTTGGCAGGGCACGACTGGCGCGAGGCACCCCTGAGCCGGGACGGCCACCTGCCTCCCGTGAGGAGCGATCGCAGGACTCCCGAGGGCACCATGCTGCTGGCATTACAGTACCTGGCCCTTGCAGGGGGCCAATTAAGCCAGTGCCGGCGACCGGCCTCACCAGGCCCAGACCTTGGGTGGATCTGCCCCTCGGAAACAGCCATGGCCCTCCCTAACCAGCAGCAGGGAGGGCTGAGGGGCTGGAGCAGGGGCAGAGGAGCGGTGCCTGGGCAGCCCCATTTCAAGCCCCCGTCTCCTAGGTGCCACGAGCCCGTCGCCCTTCGGCCTGGCGAGAGCCCCAGTGTGGCCACCATGGAGACACGCAAGCGGGAGATGGATCTGCTGAGCAACAGCATGGCCGCCTACGCCCACATCCGAGGTGGGTGTCCGGGGCGGGGGGATGTGCTGACCACTTGCGCACTGGGTGCTCCTGGGGTGGATGGGAGGGGGGAGCAGGGCAGGTGTCTAGCTCCCCCTCTCCCCCCCCCGCTCCCTCCCCAGTTTGGGCAGCTGCACAGGGCCATGGGAGCCCTGGGAACTCCGGGCTTGGCAGGCACCAACCGCCCAGGGAGAGCCCAGGGGCTGGCTGCCCTCTGGCTGGGCATGGGTGCCCAGCATGACAGGTCCTGTCTCTCAAGCCCCTCCCCTTTGTTTCCGTGCCAGACAATCCTGAGAGTTTTGGCCTCTATTTTGTCCTGGGCGTCTGCTTCGGCCTGGTGTTAACCCTCTGCTTGCTGGTGATCCGCATCTCCTGCCGGCCGCACACCCGCAGCCTCCCTGCCAAGCCCAGGAGGAGCCTCCGGGATGTCAGCGAGGAAGACGAGGAGGAGGAGGAGGAGGAGGACACGGTTGACAACGTGGCGACGGAGTCCCCGCTGCCCATCACCGAGATCCCCCTGGAGAACCACAGCCCGGCCGATGGCACCTTGACTGTCAACGTCTTTGCCTCGGCGGAGGAGCTTGAGCGGGCCCAGCGGCTGGAGGAACGGGAGCGCATCATCCGGGAGATCTGGCGCAACGGCCAGCCGGACATCCTGGGCACGGGCACCGTGGGCAGAGTGCACTACTACTGACTGCGGGCACGGGGCCTGGCTGCCCAGCTCCCTGAGCTCGACTGTGATGGCAGCCCCTCGGCCACGTGGGGCCCTGGTAGGCGGGCCCCCTGCACGCGCTGCTCTTGGGCACCCTTTCCGGGAGTGCCTGTGAGTCTGGAGATGTTCCCCAGCCCTTTGCACAGCCCCTGGGCACCGTGTCTGTGTGCGAGCTGGGCGGGGCTTGGCCCCCTGAAATGCCCCGTTAGCTGGCGCCAGCTGCGCGTGGCGTTTGTTACTGGCGGAGCCAGGATCTGCCGAGCACCAGGCTCCTCAAGGCGCTGCTCTCGTTAACTGACTGCGCAGGGCCCCGCTAACGGCGCAGGAAGCGTCGCTCTCACCGCTGGTGATGGGGAGCCCCCCCCCCTTTCCCGCAGGAGCTCCCTGCCCCCACCTGATCAGGGACACGGCGCAGGTCCTGCCAGGCTGGCTTCCCGCCCTCAGCGAACCAAGTGCATGGGACGGCAGCAAGGAGAGAACTGAGTGCCCAGGAAGCCCAGCCCCTGGAAGGGTCCTGCTGGGGCATGGATGGACTGGGGCTCATGGACGGACACTCCCAGAACTGGCCACCATGGGTGGCTTCGTCCCTTCCTCTGAAACACCTGGTACTGGCTGGTGTTGGAGGGACAATGCCAGGCTAATGGGTTCCCCCGGTCCAGCCCCCACGTAGTGCAGAGTGCTAGGTAAGGTCGAGCTTAAAGGCTAGGGGCAGCGCGATAGTTATCGGTCTGTTAGCAGTAGTTCCTGGGGTGCTCGTGTCACAGTGTGTGGGGGAGTCAGGGCCCTGCACCCCCCACTTCCTGCGATTCACCGTGACTCTTAGCCAGCCAGTAAAAGAGGTGGTTTATTAGATGACAGGAACAGAGCTTGTAGGTACAGAGAACAGGACCCCTCAGTCAGGGCCATCTTGGGGTGTGGGGAGCCCAGACCCACGTTCTGGGCCTCTCCCAATCTCCCCAGCCATCTCCACACTGACACTCCCTGCAGCCGGCTCACCCCTGGCTCCTCCTCCCGCCTTTGTCCAGTTTCCCGGGCAGGGAACTGCCAACCCCCTCCTGGGCTCAGGTTACGGAGGGCAGTCGCCAGCCTTTATGTGCTGGTCCCCAAGTATCATCCCCCAGTGAAGTCACCCCCTTATTTCCCATCCCCATCTCGTATTAATGCAGACAGTAAACTAGTAAAACTCCCATGCACCATTCCCAGGTTAATCCTCCCTGCTCCATCCCAGCTCGGTTCAGCTGCCCAGCCATGCCCACGGCTCCGGAGGCCGGCATGGGGATGGGCTGCCCGTTGGCTGTGCAGTGACTGGCTTTGCATTCCTGCACGAGCGGGTGGCGCTGCAGGTGGCCTAGGGCAGCATGGTCCTGCAGAGCCCGTCCGAAGGGCTCTGTGCCCATGGGGGCAGTCCCAGCCCTTGCAGGAGAAGGGAACCCTGCTGACCCCCATGGGCGTGTGGCTGGACCCCTTCCCTAGCACTGACAGGTGCCTGCTAGGCCCATGCACGTGTCTGGCCCAGCAGTCCAGCCCCCTGCCAACCCCTCAGGCCGGCAAGCCCCAGAGCTCGTGGTGCTGAGCCGCCAAGCCCCCCAGGGCACCAGCCATCCTCTTGGCCACTGGCTGCGGGTGTGAAAGGAGCCAGGCGCCCAGCAGCTGCAGGGAGGGTGATGCTGAACTGCTGCTGGTGTGGACTGTGTCTCACTCCGGTACTATAGGAGGGAGGGACATGGGCAGGGGTTTGGGCCCAGGACCATGACTCTTACACTCTGGGGACCCTGTCTGGGCTAGGCCCTGCCAATGCAGCTGGCTGCTGGGCTTTCTTGGGCCAGCGACAGGGGGTGGGGGCTGCTGGAGATAGAGAGCGAGACCCCCCCCCACACTTCACCCCCAGGGATCCTCTCCATGGGCTGTGTCTCCCCTCCACCCGAGGGGCAAGGGCCAGGGCGTGGTGTTGCTCTTGGACACTGGGGTGGTACCGTGTAGTGCAGGGACATTGCTGCACCTTGAGCAGTTGGTACGATTCCCTCTGCCCACGCCGTAGCCACTCCCTGGGGAGCTCCAGGAAGGGAAGTCGCGGCAGCGCTGCCCCCACCCGCTCCAGTTTGGAGCCTGGCCCCAAACCAGCCCATTGGCTGCTCAGCACGGTGGGTGAGGTTGGTTACTGGTGCTTCCCCGGACAGCACCGCCACAGCACCCTGGTCTGACTGGGAGGCCCATGCTGCTTGGTAGGTGCCCAGCCAGCCTGTTCCCAGAGCGCGGGGGTGGGGGGTTAGACCAAGCCTGACCTCTCACTGCGGAGTTTGCAAAGGATGTTAATTGTGGCAATACGGTCAGAGCATTTGGCCATCACTGCCCGGGTCAGGGGCTTGTGCCCAGGAGCGTAGGGGAGCCCCACAGCAGCATGCAGTGTCTGGCTCTGGCCAAAGGACGGTCTGGCCAGTGTGGGGCCCTTCGTGTAGCACAACGTAGGCAGAGCTCGCGGCTACTAGGTCAGAGCACTCTGGCCCTGAAATGTGCTTTTATAAACAGCATGGACCCTTCCTCAAAGCAGCGTGGTCTCTTGCGGCATCCGGGGCTAGGCCCCTTCCAATCCCTGGCTGTTCTCCTCAGGGCAGTGCCCCAGCCCGGAGCTCAGCTCTGCCCGCTGGGAGCAGAGCCACAAGAGAGCAGGGAACAGAGCCACAAGAGAGCAGGGAGCCCTGCGCTCCAGAGACAGGTTTCAGCCCCCCCAGGATTCACCCAGCACAGAGTCAATGCAGGGCAGCACCCAGGCCTGCGGGGGCTGGGAGTGGGAGGGGAGAGAGACCTGGCTGATGGCGAAGTGGAACCCAGCACAGCCACTGCCCTGCAACAGCAGGCTGGCAGGGCTGGCAGCGCCGAGGGGGCAGGCCTCAGGGCCCGCCCCCAACATTTTGGCACCTGAGGTGGGGAGCTCACGTGATGCCCCCTTCCCCCCTCGCTTGGGCCAAAACTTTGAAAGGTCTCAATTCTGGGTCCTAGTGGTGCCCCCACATACACACAGTCTGGCACCTGAGGTGGCCACCTCAGTTCTCCTCATGGTAAGGCCAGCCCTGGCAGGCCTCCATCCTTGCCCCTGCACCCCAGCTGCTGTGCAGCTTGGGTCAACCCCCCCCCCCCCGCACCTCAGTTTCCCTGGCTGCAAGAACCCCTTTGAGCAGCTGCGAGGGCAGTAGGTGCAAGGAGCAGTGAGGGTCCAGGCATTAGAGCCTGTGCCCCTGGCAGGCAGATGCCCCAGGGCACCTAGGAGCCCCAACCCAGCAGCTGCACCTGCCCCCCCCCACCTTGGTCCTGAGCCCAAGCCTCCCCTCCCCCCCTTGTGGGAGCTGCTGTCTGGAGAAGCCTTCCCAGGCTCCTTCCCCTCCCCTGGCCCCAGCATTCCTGCTAAAATTAGTTGCTGTCCCTTTCCGGCAGCATCTGACTTGCCCCATCACTCACTCGCTGCTTCCTGGATTGGGGGGGGGGGGGGGAGGAGAGGAGGTGGCTGCCGGTTCTGGGCTGGCTGCCAGCAGGATAGCCCAATGCGCTGCGGTTAGCGCAGCCAGCCACAAGCCAGGGCTAGGGGGGCGCTCCCAGCTCGCTGGGGGTTGGGCTGCTTTCAAAGTCCATGGCAAGCTACGTCCCCTCCCCAGCCTCCTGCGCCAGGGGCTGCCCTTCACTCTGCGCCCCAGCCCACGCTGCTGTTCGTTCAGTGCCCTGTGTAAACACGCCCCTTGGCCCCCCTTAGCCAGCGTGAAGGACCCCCTGTGCTCCTCACTTCCAGCCGCTGGCACTGATCCCACGGCAGCCCAGAGCCACCTGCCCACGCTGGTGCAGCGCCACATGGCACCCCGGGGCCGAGCACTCAGCCTGCTGGCTCCCGGGCAGCGAAGGGCCTGGCCCAGCCCAGCCTTAGGCAGGTCGAACAGCAGGAGCTGCGCTGAGCCCGGGCCAGCCCAGAGCTGCCCCTGCCAGGCCGTGGCTTTGCTGGACTGTCCTGGGGCACCCCGCCTTTGTGTGTGTGGGAGAAGAACGAGACCTTCCCCTGCCTGAGACCACAGCCCCCCTCCGCCCCAGCCCAATGTATAAAAATAGCTCATTCCCACCAGGGCCTGGCCCCCCTGCCGCCAGCTGTAACAGGACCCAGATGTTTTCCAGATGTGCCCTCCTAGCCCCAAGGCGAGCAGGCTGCCAAGAATGCAGAGAGACTTGTGTCGACCTGCACCGAGCTGATAAACAAGGGCAGGATGCCAGGTGGGCCCCCCTGGGAGTGAGGCCTCTGGGGGGCAGGGGGGCCAGGCTGACACCATGGAGGAGATGGGCTCTGCCAAGCCAGGATCCAGTAAGCAGCTTCCTGGGGAGGCTGCAGTGGGAAGGAGGGCGGTAGAAGGGATGCCTGGAAGGGGGAGGGGACAGGAGCCCAGAGCCAGCCAGCTGCCCTCCCATGCCAGCCTGGGGCAGCGGTGCATGGTGCTCCTTGGCTTGGCCTTGCCCCACTGGACTGAGAAATACAGCACGTGGAGCTAACCTGACCTGCTGATGGGCAGCGAGCTCCTGGCTTTCAGTCTGACCCCTCTCCCCAGCCCTTTGCCTATGGCTGGAATGCTCCAACTCATCAGGTCAGGGACCGGCTCTCCCCTCAAGTCTGTACAGCGCCTTGCACGTCACAGATGCGGACGACACTACAGCAGCCAGGCAGTAGCTAAGATTTGTATAAAAATAGTTTATTAACATTTTACACATATTTATAAAATAGTTTTTAAAACCTCAGGCTGTCGGCAGTGGGACAGCGGCTCCTGGGGGCGAGGGACATTCACAGCTGTTCCAGCCCCACCCCCATGTCAGACAAGCAGAGCAGGAGCAAACCGGTGGGCACTGCAGGAAGCGGCTCTCAGAGCGAGGGAGAAACGCCCAGTTCTCAGGATTAAAAGGGCATAGGAAGAACCAGAGGGGTTGGCCAGGGCTCCTGATGGGGAGGGGTCTGGCAGAGAGCCGGGTCACTCTACAGACCCCAATGCTCGGTCATGTTTGAACACATGCTCACTAACACAACTAGAGTCTAGTGCAGACAGGACACACGCAGTGGCGCCAACTTGTGGGGGACCCTGGGGACACGTGGGTCCAGCCTGTACGAGTTATCCCAGGTTAACTAGGATGAGGATTCCCGCACCCACGTCTGGCCCAGGGACAGCTTAGCCAACACATCTGAATGCCCTAGTGCGGACAGGGCAGGATGTAACACGTTAGCTGGGAAGAGGGAGCTCACTCCACAGGGCCAGCTGAGCAGGACAATGCAGATAGCTGTCTGCACTAGGGCGAAGCTGTTCCAAAGTCTGTCATCCTGGTCTAGTCAGAGCCCGGGGTCAGGTGACCCCAGGGCTGACGCGCGGCTCAGGGCTGGGGGCAGTCAGCACAGGGATTTTTGTCCGGGAGGGGTCAGCATCAGCAGCCCCCTGGGAGATTTTAGGGCTAGGGTCACAGATGGGCTTTGAGAGTTGTGCTGGGCTAAAAGATGGCTATTCACACACACACACACACACACACACACACACACACCCCCCAGCACGGGGACGAGTACAGGCCAAGGCTGGGACAGGTCAGGGCAGAAGAGGAGAGCCAGGAGCTCAGGACCAATCTCCAGAGAGGGACAGATGCTGCTGGGACATGGGGCGGCCTCTCCCGGGGCAGGGGGACGGAGGGGCCTCCTTTGATCTATAGGCAGGACATTTGGAGCTGAGCAGGTGACAGGGCTCGGGGGGTGATGACTGCCCAAATCCAGGCAGCAGCCAGCCCCCCCCCGGTGAGACCAGGCCTGTGCGCTGCCAGCATTCACACTCTGGTCCTGCTAGGGCATTGCTAACTCCCCTGGCAGCCCCTAGGTGCCCCATGCTGCCCATCACAAAACCAGTATCCCCCAGAGGGTCAGCCCAGCGGGCCCCACAGCAGGCCAAGGGCTGAGCCCCACCACAGCGCTCAGGGGGCTGCGTGGCCCAGAGCCCCTCACAGTGCTTCCCCCGAGGGAGGGCCCAGTGAGCAGACGCAGCAGGAGATGAGCTGGAGGGGCTCTGGGCCTTCTCCCCACTCCCCGTGGCAGGGAGCTGGCCTCGGGGTGAACAGACACCAAGGGGAATCAATGGCCAGTGATTCTCTTGCAAGTTTAACGGCCCCAGCAGAGTTTGCAGAGCGAGGCCTCTGCACAGTGGACGTCACAGCGTGGCCGGCAGTACCTCCAGTTCACTGCCCGGCCCAGCCACTCCTGCTCCCTCGAGGGCAGGCATCTGCTTCATGCTCTCGATTTCCACCTGCAAAGGAGAGATGAGTGGGAGCAAAGGGAACCAGGCCAAACTCCAGCCCCTCTCCCTGCGCTGCCCAGGCAGAGCGCCTGCCCGTCGCTCAGAATGGGCACCCCCGAGCACTCGGAGAGCAGCCAGGCACCCAGGCCCCAGGTTACCAATGGGAAAGCGCAGGAGGAGACAGGGTCACCGCGACCAAGAGTCACTCTTCAGCCAGTGCCCATCCATGTGGCATCCGGGCACCACACAACGAACATTCAGTTACCCCCCCACCCATCCACAGGCTCAGCTGTTAATCCTTCTAGATCCAACTCCAAGCGCCAGCTCCCGCTCTGACCCACACCCTGCCCCATGGGTGGAGGCCAGGGGGGTTTCACTGACAGACATGCTGCTATCACAGAATACCCTGCAGCAGCAGCATGGGAGTTGGGGTTCAGGGGGTAGCATCCCGACGACAAGCCTTGGGTTTGTGAGATCCCAGTGAGGGAGGGGCTGGGGCAACCCCCCCCCGTGAATTTCCCATGCAGCACCGCATCCCCAGGGGCTCTCACCTGCAGCACCATTCGCTTGGCCTGCTCCTCCTTGATTGCCATCTTGAGCTCCTCCATGTCCTTCCTGCAAAGGGCAGTGCACAGAGCTGGCTCTCCGGGGATCCGGGGGCTGGGGCTCAGGGCCAGAACCTCGGCCAGCTCCAAGAAGTCACCCCAGGAGCACCCAGCTCTGCAGGCCGCTGCTTCTCATGCAGGGCCTCCCATGAAGTTCAGCGCCAAACCTCGATCTCCCCAAGGCCAGGGGATTGCGTACAAACAGGGCAGGCACTCAGACCTCATTCCCCCTCCAGCCACGGCACCCTGGGCCGATTCACTGCTCTACCGACTCACACAGACATGACCGGCCCGTGCTGCTCCGAGACGCTGGCCACAGGGCTCTCGGACAGGGCTGGCACCAGGCCTGCCCCGCCCAGGGGTCACCGGCCCTGGATGGGACACTGCCCACCAGGGTTGACGTGCACACCGGCTGGCAGGCCAGGCCAGGGCTGAGGCTGCTGTAGGCAGTTGCCCCCAAACCCCAGCCCAGGAGAGAGGCAGCTCCAAGCACGGCTAGGAAGCAGAGTCTTGCACTGTCCCCTGGGGATGGGGAACGCTGCATGCAGCGGGCGACTCGGGGTGCTCTGGTTGGCCGTCTCAGCCACTAGGGTCAGTCCCTGCCAGGGCTCCAACAACCCCCAGCCCCACTCACTGGTGCTGCACCCTCATCAGGTCCATCAGGATGCGCAGGGACCGGAGCTCGGCCACCAGTTCCTCCAGGGACAGCTTCTCCTGTGCCTTGGGGGGGTCGCCCAGGCTCTCCAGGGGCTGCAGTTCCCTGGCCTGGACGCTGCTCTTGGCTGGGAGCAGAGGCACCTTCACGTCCTGCAGGAGCAGAACCGATGGGAAACACTCCCAGCAGGGGCAGGGAAAGCCAGTCACTTTGCAACTAGGGAATCCCACAGCTGGGCCCCCCCACCTAGCAGTCCCAGAGCTACGAAGAGCACCTCAGGGAACGCAGCAGGTCTCCAGCACCCATCTCCCCACTGGTGCTACCTGGCCCCCTCAGCTCACAGGCCAAGTGGGTGCTCCTTGCCGGGCAGGGCCAGACACGTGCAAACCCTTGCCAGGTGCACGGAGCTGGCCCCGGCGCTGCCCATGCTGCAGCTTCTCCCCAGCTCTCGGAGCACCAGCCCATGTGCCGGCTCCCCAGACGGGAGGGGAGGGGCCGGCATGGGGTCAGCTCCCCTGACCTGAGCGCAGCACCAGGGAAGTGGCCCCCGCCCTGGCTGCCCAACGCACACGCTCCCGTCCCTGCCATGACTCCACATAGGCATAACTCTTGGAGAGATGTGGATTTAACCTGTCAACTGGCAGCAAGGCGGCACTCTGCTCTTCTGCTTCTCCTCCTCCCTCTCTCCCCCCCCCCCGCCCAGCACCCAGGTGCAGCACCCCTTCTCCCCCCTCCGGTTCCTCCTACGGGATCTCCTGCAGGGCTCCCAGGACAGAGCCTGGGACCCGCCCCTCCGGGAGCCCAGCCCTGGGGCACAGCAGGGCCAGGGCAGTAGCCTGCAGGGTGGCCGATACCAGAGACGGTGACTCTTGCTGCCCACTGCGCCACTCTGCCGGCATGTGGGGCTCCTAGGGGGGTTTATGGCGCTCTGCCTGTGCATGGGGTTGGGTCTACACCCTGCAGTCTACACTCGCTCGCTTCACCAGACCCCGCTCCCATGGGCCAAGCCTGGCACTGACTCATTATTTCAGGTCCAAACTACCCAGCACCTTTAAAACCAGTTGGTGCCAAGGCCAGGGTCCCCGCCCCGGTGCCGAGCACACGCCAGCCCGTCAGCTCAGAAGGAGCACTGGGTGGAGGTGGGACACTCCTCCCCAGCACAGGACGCTGCTGTTTGGGGAGTGGCGCAGAGCGGTTAGAGCCAATCACCCTCTGAATCATAGAATCATAGAATATCAGAGTTGGAAGGGACCTCAAGAGGTCATCTAGTCCAACCCCCTGCTCAAAGCAGGACCAATTCCCAGCTAAATTATCCCAGCCAGGGCTATGTCAAGCCGGGCCTTAAAAACCTCCAAGGAAGGAGACTCCACCACCTCCCTAGGTAACGCATTCCAGTGTTTCACCACCCTCCTAGTGAAATAGCTTTTCCTGATATCCAACCTGGACCTCCCCCACTGCAACTTGAGACCATTGCTCCTTGTTCTGTCATCTGCCACCACTGAGAACAGCCGAGCTCCATCCTCTTTGGAACCCCCTTTCAGGTAGTTGAAGGCTATCAAATCCCCCCTCATTCTTCTCTTCTGGAGACTAAACAATCCCAGTTCTCTCAGCCTCTCCTCATAAGTCATGTGCTCCAGACCCCTAATCATTTTTGTTGCCCTCCGCTGGACTCTTTCCAATTTTTCCCACATCCTTCTTGTAGTGTGGGGCCCAAAACTGGACACAGTATTCCAGATGAGGCCTCACCAATGTCGAATAAAGGGGAACGATCACGTTCCTCGATCTGCTGGCAATGCCCCTACTTATACAGCCCAAAATGCCGTTAGCCTTCTTGGCAACAAGAGCACACTGTTGACTCATATCCAGCTTCTCGTCCACTGTGACCCCTAGGTCCTTTTCAGCAGAACTGCTACCTAGCCATTCGGTCCCTAGTCTGTAGCAGTGCATGGGATTCTTCCGTCCTAAGTGCAGGACTCTGCACTTGTCCTTGTTGAACCTCATCAGGTTTTTTTCTGCCCAATCCTCTAATTTGTCTAGGGCACAAGGCAATTGCAGCAGAGAAGCGGTGGGCAGCAAATGCAGCACAAGGAGCGTAGCCACCCAGCCCAGCGAGTCCAGCCCTTCCCCACCCACCCCCAGCGAGGGGCGCAGCCCAGGCACTCACCGGAGAGCTAGCGAGCGGCTGGCTGGGCGGCTTCCTGCCTGGCATTTTGGGACGGGTCGTGGTCGGGTGGCTCAGTTTGGCATTGGAGATCAGGACGGCATCAAAGCAATTTGCATCTGCAAAACCAAGAGGCACCAGCAGCCCCCTCCCCATCAGCCAACGTGCAGGGCAGGCCCTGAGCTCCAGGGGCTGGGGGTGGCCCTGGGCACAAGGACTCCACCAGTTCCAAGCTGTGCTGTCAGGCTGAAGAGCTCTGCATCCAGACCGACCGCACCCTGCCCATGCACCCTCGGGCCGGGGCGACCCACACTGCTATAGCCAGACAGGGCAGCCAGGTGGCCCAAAGACCAGCCAGCGGGGCAGCCACAGAGCTCAACACCCGCCTGAGGTGCCGAGCTTTTGGGAACGGCCGGGGCTGTAAGGGGACTGAGCTGCTCCCTGCCCTCCCAAGACCGGTCCGGAGCAGAAAGGGGGAAGGGAGGGAGAGATTTGGGCAGCTGCAGCAGGGAACCGGCCGGCAGGACTCCTGGGTTCCACACCACGTGGATTAGCTGGGCGAGCTGGCACCGGGAGGCCTGTTACATCGTGTGGGCTCCTCACATGCAAACAGCAGCAATGTCCTCACTTTCCTAGCCCAGGAGCAGCCCAGGCCAGAGCGGTGCCTGCCGGGGGTGCTCAGAACCCAGGGCAGGTGCCAGCCCTGCCCCAATGCCCTCAGTCCTGCCCGGGCAGAGACTCCTTCATCCGTGCAGGCTCCAGTCACAGCTACCGATGGGCAGCTCCCCTCTCGGCCCAGGGCTCTGCTGCTGGACACCGGAGGGAGATGCTACTCGCCTGCCCAGTGAAGGGAGGGATGGGAACGTGCCAGGTGGCAACAGGCTTACCTGGGTCCTTGGGCTTGCTCTTCTCCGCACTGGCTGGGACACAGTTCGTCGGGGTGCAGGGGGGCCTAGCAACGGCAGAGACGGTCCTGCACATTAGGGGGCTGCAGCCCACAGAGCCCCTGCCCCCTCGTGCCTCTTCCCCGCCTCCCCTTTGGCCACGTGCTGGGTCCATCCCACTCCTGTCACTTCCCTGCCCACCTGGGGGGCCAGGCAGGAGGGAGGGGCCTAACTCAGTTGCTCCATCCCTTGCAGAAGTTTAACAGCCACATGCAAAGCCGGTGATGGCATTAGCGGTGCCAGAGGCAGGGGGCTGAGTGCAGATGGGCAGGGAGGAAGGCGCCCGCCCCGAATACCAAGATTAACCCCTGGAAGGTTTGCGAGAAGAGGCCCCCACCCCACAAGGAGGTGTTAACACAGCGCTACCCCCCCCCCGCCACCCCCAGCCTGCAACAACCTCCCGCACCAGCTAGAGCCAGCCCTCTGCACAAGGGAAGGTGGCAGGGGCCCCTCACCTGCCGGCAAGGCTGGAGACCAGTTTGGTCTTGGCAGGGACGGGAGGGGCTGGAGCCGCTTTCTTGCTGGCAGGGAGGTTCATCTTGGGCAGGTCCATCTTCTTCTGCACCTTGGGCTCTGGGGGCAGAGGGAGGGGTGAGCAGCTGGAGACGGGCGGTTCCCCAGGACTTACCCTCCCAGCCCACCACTGGCCAGTGGCTGCGGCCAGGGTCCCAGGACAGTCTCCAGCCAGCAGACAAGGGCCCGCAGCCCGGGCCCCATCATGGCCGGGTCCCCCTCAGAGGCACATTCTTGGCCAGGGGAGTTTGCCCCAGGGGGCCATGGAAGTGCTGGTGTTATCCTGGTGTTTGAACATTAGCCCTGGCCTGGGCCAGCCGCTACCAAGCGTTTCAGCCTCTGGGCCTGGCTGGGAGATTGGCAGCCTGCTGCGGTGACACCTCTGCACGCCCCACGGAGCCGCACATGGCAGGAAACGCTGCCTGCTGCACTCGCCTCTTCCCCAGCTGCCTCGAGCCTGGCTGGCCTCAGGGGCCAAACCCGCCCGGAGCCAGGCCAGGGCCCGGACCGAAGCAGGAGGGGGCAGGCGGGCTACAGCCCAATGTAGGAAGCAGACGGCGGCCAGCTGCAGCCCTAGCCATGCCCTTCCCCTCAGCTCCCCTCCTGACCAGGGATCCTGAGCTGCCTCCCTGGGCTTAGGCGAGGGAAAGATACGGCCTGTCGCCCATGGGGAAGGGGGCAGACCCGGCTGAGGTATCAGGACTAGCCCCTCACACCCCACCTCTACCAGCCGGCTCTAGGGTGACCAGATGTCCCGATTTTATAAGGACTGTTCTGATTTTTGGGTCTTTTTCTTATATAGGCTCCTATTACCCCCTCCCCATCCCAATTTTTCACACTTGCTGTCTGGTCACACTAACCGGCTCCTTTTTAGCCAGCTGGGTGCCCATGGCACATGCCCTCAGGGGGAGCAGCCCAGCAGCGCAGGTGGGTAGTTACCCATACACCTCTCTACCAGGATGGAGACTTGGCACTTCCCCCAGTGCCCATGGCCAGCCCGGCCCAGGGGGCAGCCCCATGCCCTCATGTACCTTTGGGTTTGTGTGTGGGCCGCAGCTCCGCTTTGATGGCGCTGGAGACTTTCTTCTCCGGCCTGAAGACTGGCAGAGAGGAGCAAGAGGAAGAGTGACACGCTGGCTGACGCGGGTGGGGGGCGGGATGCTCCCCCCCGGCACCGTCCCTGCTCCCTCAGCCCCCATAGCCCCCAGCCCCGTCTGCCCCAGGCCCTTCTTTGGGGGGACGCCAGGGCCCTGTGAGGGCAGCCAGCCCTGCTCCCTCCCACGCTGGGCCCGGCTCCATCCACCCGGGAGTCTCGCCGCCCCTCAGGAGCCATCACCTCAGCTGGGCCTGGGCTGGGGTGACACTGGGCCCCCTGGGTTGGGTGCACCTAGCAGACACCCCAGGGAGGTCGATGGGGTTTTGCTTACACCACAGACTCCCCCTGGCTGCCCAGGGGAGAGGAGAACCCGGCCCTGCCCAGGCCCGGCGAGGGGAGCAGAGGTGCTCGCTCAGGGTTGTCAGAAGCTCCCGGGAGGCGAGCAAGTCAGCGGCATGGGGCTGACACCCACGCAGCCCAGCCTGGTGCATCCGGGGAGCAACAGCAGCACCCAGCACCCGTGTGTGAATGCGCACGAGGGGGTGTGTGTGTGTGTATATATACGTACACTCACGATGGCCCGAGCTGCCCCTTTGGGCAGAGCTTAGAGCAGGGCTTTTGGCTGGCTTGGACTCTGCCTGCACTGCCAGCCTCACTGCCCCTGTGCCAAGGAACACCAGGAGGGGGAGCCGGGCACTGTCCCTCGGGGTGTTCACAGCAGCTGGGATCTCAGAGCCCAGGGTGCCCCCAAAATACACCCAGAGTCTGACCCCCCCAGTGGGATGAGCTCAGAGCCGGCCCATCCCCCAGACAGCTCTGAGCACCTCCCCACTGCAGCTACAAACCCCGCTCTGCTCGCTGTCACATGCAGCCCACGTTCCCCAGCCAGAGGTGGTTGGTGCCTGCAGTCTGCACTTCCTCTGCCGGCTGCTGCACCAGCACAGTCCCTGCCCCCCACCCCACCCCAAGTTCCTCAGGCCCAAGTCGAGATGGGCCCCCCACTGCAGGTCACGCGGCCCTCCGGCCGACAGCCTCTACCCCAGCCGCCTCCGTCCCGCCCTGGCGCCGCATCATGCGGAGGGCCCAGCCAGGAAGCCAGCCCCAGCCCCCCCTCCCCCCCACCGAGCTCTGGGCAGCTGGGCCCTGGGGACAGGTTACACCACATAACACCAAGACAGCTCCGCTCCACCGCAGCCCTGCTAGCTCTCACCGGAGCAGCGCTGACCCCAGCTCTGAACCCTGCCTCTGCTAAACCAAGCCCTGACCCCTGAGGGTTCACACAAACCAAAGCCACCCACTGATTTCGTCCCTTTGCCAAGCCCCGAGGCTGAGGCGCCCACCTCACAGCACCCACTCCCCACCCCACAGCACCCAGGCCTCCTGCCTGGGCCCCACGCAGGAGCTTGTGCCACAAGGGCAGGGGTGGGCACGAGCCCCTCCAGGCAGACCCAAGGGGAGAGCCCTGGTGATGGAAGCTCTGCCCACCCTGGGGCCAGAACCATCCCAGGTGGTTCAGTCTGCCACTTCTCAACAGATGCCAGCCTGGGGCTGGCCGGCCCCCCGCACCTCCCAGGGGACACTGAGTGGGGCTGAGAGATGGGCTGGGGGGGAGGGGTGCTGAAAGCTGAAAGACGACAACGCTTCAGGAGCCTACAAAGCCCCTGACCCAGCAAGAGCCTCCATGACGCAGACTGCCAGGGCCACTGAATCCAGCCCCAACCCCCCCCTTCCCAGCCCCGGGGTGCAGCTGCTGTGTTCCCCACCCCAGGATGGCTCCTGTACACCCAGCACATTGGGATCCTCCAGGGTGCTAGAGCAGGAGGGCCCAGGGTTGGCACAGCGAGTGGTCACTGATAGGAGGGACCGCTCCCCTCCATACCACTCTGCACCATGCGCATGCCATAGACAGCGCAGAAAGCAGAGGGGACGTGGGTACCTGCCACCCCAGCCACGCACGGGGCCTTCACAAGCTGTTTGCGGGGTTGGGGGGGGCCTGGGCCCAGGCTCCGGACTCCAGCCGTCAGCTGCACTCACCGGCTGTCAGCAGGGACCTGCCCGCAGCGCCCCAGAGCTCTGCTCCAAGCCAGAATGCTGCTCAGCCCCTGTACCCTGGGCACGTGACGCAGAGGAAACTAGCACCTCGCGGGAAAGGAAGTCACAGATGCAGAGCACCCAGGGCTTTGCCTGGCTCTGCAGCTCGGGATCCTCTGCCCTCACCGCGGCCCTGCCAGCTCCCCCGCTCGCTGCCTGGCAGCGCTACCCAGGAGCCAGCCAGCCTAGCAGGGGAGTCTTGGTGACCCTGCAGCACGGGCCACGCACAGACTGCTCGGAGCTGCGCTTGGACCCACAGCTGCTCTGTTGATGAGCCCACGTCCAGCCCAGCCTCCGGGGCTGGCAGGACCCCCAAGCAGCCATGCAACAGCACTGGGCAGGGAGCCAGGCAGTGCCAGCCCACGGCCTCCATCGGGTCTGCTTCACCAGGGAGGGGCTCGCAGCCAGGCCCCCCCCCCCCCCCCATCAGCTCGGACCCTCCCACCGTGGGCTCCTTACTTACTCGACTCCTGGCTCCGCGAGGGCACCACCGCCTTAATCTGCAACAGAGCAGAGCCCGATGAGCAGGAGGGGCACATCCTGCGGCAGCTCCTGGCCATTCTTTGCCCCGTGTTCAGAGTGTCTCGGAGCCGGGCGAGGCCAGCACCGCACAGGGCAGAACGAGGGGCCATCAGAGTCCCTGCAGCTGGGAAGGATTCTCTCTCCTCCCACCCCAGCTCACCCCCAGCCAGACGCGTCCCGGGCTCTTCCCTTCGTAGCTCCAGGGACCGGTGCTGCCCGGGGCAAGCCGCCGGCGGAGCAGGAGCCGGGTACCAGGCTAGGAGGGCAGAACTGAGCTATTACTACAATTGCAAGCTTGCCATGCGGATTTCCTCGTCCAGCCCCAGAGCCTGCGTGCCCAGCCGGCCCCAGCCCAGGGAAGGAGAGGAACTTCTGGCCCCTGCCCGTGGCTCTCGCCAGCTGAGCTAAGGGACGGGCATGGACTACCCTTGGGTGTTCCCTCGGGGTCACTGCGCCACCTGCTGGGGGAACCCAGAATGCTGCCGTTCCTCCCCCACTGCAATGGGGCCAGGAGCCATTCGCCCAAGTGAATGGCTGCTCCCGGTGTCAGAGCCCCTGCCCCGAGGCCTGCGCCCCCCGCCCCACACAGGGCTGCTCGCTGGGCCCCCCACGCCAGCCAGCCCGAGGCAGGGGGCCCAACCCCGGCACTCACCTTTGGCACCAGGGGCTGCAGCAGCATCACAAAGTTATCGGGGAAGAGGCCTCTCTTGCCACCACATTCCCCTTCCCACCAGCCCTCCTCCTCCGTCTCCTGCAAGGCAAGCAGGGAGTGCCCAGCTCAGGCCGGGGTGCTACCCACGATCCCCCCCGTACGGCCCAGCACCCCGGCCACGGGCTCAAACATCGCGGCACACAGGGGGTGAACACCAAGCCAAAACCCAAGGGTGTGGCACCCACTCCAACCTGCCCTGCTCCCTCACGGCACCCAGCACGGCCAGCAAAGCCCACCCGGGGCCAGACCCCATGAGCAGGAGGGGCTCAGAGTGACCCAAACGCCCTGGCTCCAGCAGGTCCCTGGCATCAGGGACATGGTTGGGAGGGGCAGTGAAAGAAAGGCACTGTGGGGGCGTTGTGATGCCCACAGCTCCCTCCATGCAGGGAGGGGATCACAGCCCTGTGCCCCACGGGGATGGTGCATTGCTGTAGGCCCCTTCAGGGCACGACGGCTGGCACTGGAACCTTCCCCCAGAAGCTGCAGCCAGCGGTGCTGACGGGACTGGCACCAAGAGCAGCTCAACTGGGCTCCCAGAGCCGGGAAGCCAGCCGGGGGATCTGGAGCCCCTCCGAGACAGGACGGGGTGTCGAGGGAACAGAGCACAGTGGAGATGTGGGGCTGAGACCCAGAGACTCACACCCTCCAGTACCAGGCTCCACCATTTGGGGTTCCCCATCTGGTTGGTGGAGCAAAGGGGCCAGGGCTGTCGGCTCTCTGTGTCCCCTGTATCATGCCCAGAGGCCACAGTGATGGGCCAATGACACACTAATGAGCTGCTCCCTGGCTGGGGGGCAGGCAGCTGCGAGGGGGCTGGCTTCCCCACCAGTGAGATGGCAGATCAGCACCCCCAGGGGGTTCACAGCTTGCCCTGGCAGCCGCCCCCCCCCACTGTCCCCAGCTCCCACCTTGCAGAGAACCAAAACCACGTCTCCTCTCTTCAGCTGCAGCTCGTCCTGGAGCTCCGGCTCGTAGTCGAACATGGCCTTGCAGTACTCGGCCTCGCAGTCTGGACGGGAGGGGAGAGAAAGGGCTCAGAGGAAAGCCCCACAGGGTCACCAGTGGGGGGCGCTGTGCTGCTCACAGGAAAAGGACACCCTCTCCCCCCCCCCCGCCCCAGGTGAGCTCTAGGAACCAGCCCAGTGAACCCAGCCAGGGAATCAGACCCTGCTCGAGTCGGGGTGGGGAAGGGTCCATGCTCCTGCCCTGCAGATGCTGCATGAGCCAGTGGGAGCACAGGCCTGGGGGCCTGGACCCAGATCCCAGCCCCACCACTGCCTAGCTCAGAGGCCCTGGGCAAACGGCTCCCCTGGGCTGGGGGGATCCATCCTGCCCTGGGGCAGTGGCTGGGAATCGCTCCTTGAGGACTGTTGGGGGCATGGTTCTCCCTTCCCATCCACTACAGCCCCAGGGCCGGCCCCTCCCCAGCTAGGGCCCCACAGGGGACACAGCTACTCAGCAGAGGCAGCAGGCTCCATGGGGCAGGGGAGCGCAGGCAGGCCTCACTCACAGGGCTGCAGGGGCTGGCTTGGCGGGGGGTTCTGGGCTGCGGCGATGGGCTTCTCCAACTTCTTGGGGGGCTCTGGCTGTGGAGGAGACAAGGCTCGTTAGCGCTCAGGGAGTGCGTGTCTCAGGAGGGAGTGTGTGCTCAGAGCACCGAGCTTCCACACCCCCACAAGCACCCCAGAATGGGGGCAGACACTGTCACAGAGTGTGGGGGAGTCAGGGCCCTGCACCCCCCCCCCCCACTTCCTGCAATTCACCGTGACTCTCAGCCAGCCAGTAAAACAGAAGGTTTATTAGATGACAGGAACACCATCCCAAGCAGAGCGTGTAGGTACAACCAAGACCCCTCAGCCAGGTCCCTCTGGGGGGGCAAGGATCTTAGACCCCAGACTCGAGGTTCCCTGCCTCTTCCCAGCCAGCCCCAAACTGAAAACCAAAAACCCCTCCAGCCGGCTCTCCCCCTCCTTCCCTCCCCCTCTCCCTTTGTCCAGTTTCCCAGGCAAAGATGTCGACTCGCCCCACCCCCCCCTTCCTGGCTCAGGTTACAGGCTCAGGTACCGTCCCTCACCTAAAGGCACCCCCGGCTCTCCAATCCCCCGGGCAGACAGACAGTCCCAGTAAAACTAACAGACATTCCCAGGTCAATCCACCCTGCTCCCTACTGCATCACACTCTCCCACTGACCCCCCTCCTAGAGCAGGACCAACCTGGGCCCACGGGAGCCTGGGGTAGCCAGCAGTGCCTGGGCAAGCACCCACCAGCCCCAGCCCAACTGGCCACCCCTGGGTGGGGCTTTATGGCCTGGGCCCAGGAGCAGCCAGACAGGTTCACCTGCTGGGTCAGGCCACCAGCTAGCCAGTCTCTGGGGCTGCTCCGGGCGGAAGGTGAATCCCAGGACTGTCCCTCTGCCCAACCCAAACACTCACCTTCTCTGCCTCCTTTATGATGAAGGTCTCATCAGTCAGCTTCTGTCTCTGCTTCCCAGCCCCATTCTTCAGGAGGGGCTCTGGGGCCACCAGCCCTGCACACACCATGGGGGGGGAGCGGGTTATCTCAGGGCACCTGGGATGGGACAGCCCCTCTGGGGGGCACAGACACTGCTCTGACCCAGAGCGCCAGCAACCTGCCAGCTCCCAGCACAGGGGCCCTGCCCCCCGCCGCTGGTGGGGACGCAGCACTGGGGGAGCTCATGCTTTGCGCCTTGGGGTCTTCCCAGATCAGCCCCTCCACATGTCACAGCTGCTGCAGCCTGGGGTCTCTCCTGGGGGGAGGATCAAGGCAGCGGAAGAGAAGGGAGCCAGGCCCAGCTACCCAGCCCCATTGCCGCTCCCCGCTCCCTCCTACCTGGGGGCAGCCTGTCCAGCTCCTGGACGAAGTTGGAGGGGAAAGCACCAACCTGGCCGTTCTTCCTGCCCAGCCACCAGCCATCCTCGATCTGCCGGGGAAGAGAACGGCTCAGAGCTGAGCCCCACCAGCCGCGGACCCAGTGCGCCCAGAGCATCTCCAGCAGACGGGCTTGGACGGTGCCACTGTACCCACCCCGGCCAGCCTCCCACTATGGCATTTCCCTTGGGCATTGGGAGGGAACCCGGTGTCCCAGCCAAACCCCAGCCTCCCGAAAGTGCTGCCTGCAACGTCCATTGGACACAGACTGCCTCTCCTCCCCTGATCCTGACCCACAGCGTTGCTGTGTGCCGTTACACCATGGCCAGACCCCACCCCAGACATGGCTGCTCATTTCAATGCCAGGCGACACAGCCCTTGTAGCTTGAACAGGAGATCCAGAGGGGCTAGAATGGGGCCAGGCTGCCCCTCCTGAGGTCTCCCATTGCCTGCCCAGCTCCCCACCTGCTTGGCCTTCCCATGTCCCTCCCAACGCAGACATTAGAGCAGACTTCGGGGCACTGCACCTGCTGCACGGAGGGGTGGGAGCTGTGCACACCTCTCCGGTGGAGCTGGGAAGCAGATCTTGCCCTGCCCACTTGGTCTCGCTGCTACCCTCATGGCACAGAGGGGGGGGCAGGCTTTGGCAGCACACAGGCTGGCCTTGGCCCTCTGCTGCAGGACCGTAGCTAACTGAAGCCTGGTCCCTGTCCCCGCTGGGCTCTGGCCTAAGGAGTCCCTGCCCAGCAGTGCCTGCAGACAGCACCGCGACTCAGGCACAGGCATACCACAGGTGCCAGGGGCTGGAAACAACCCTCCAGCCACCTCCCACTGCTCCCTGCCCCCCAGGAAGGAACAATGCACCTGTACCCCAGCCGCCCCCAACAGCCATTCCCAAGCACATGGGCCTTGGTCTCCGCTCCCAGGCTCCTGGCTCCGGCAGGTGCCCCCCAGCCCTGCTCACCTCCTGCAGGATCTGCACCAGCTCCCCGGCCTTCAGCTGCAGCTCATCTGCCTTCTCCGCTGTATAGCTGAAGTTCACCTTGCACCAGCGCTGCCCTTGCACCGGCGGCTTCTTCGCTGGCGTGGGAACAGCAGGAGACACACGTCACTCAGGGAGGGGAGGCTGGGGGACGGGCTGCACCGTGCCTGAGCTCTTCCCCCAGCAGAGACTGGACCCCACCCCTTGGTCTGATGCACTAGGGGCTTCACGGCTCAGCTTATAAGGGGTCCCCAGACTTTGCCTGCACTGGGATTCCCCCCACTCCTCTGACTGCCCCACTGCAAATCCTGGTAACCCTAGGAACAGGGCTGACTCCCAGCAGCGTGTCAAACCAGCCCTTCTCCCCCGGACGCTGCCCCCCTGCGTTCCACAATGTCAGCTCTCACTAAACAGTAAGGTCTGGAGCCCTGACAGGTTTTCAAGCTTTCCTTCACCCCTATAACAAGTGGGAAGCGAGGCAGCCAGCCTGCCTGAGTCTGCAGACAGCCAGAAACGAGAACTCAGAGGTGGAGAACTGCCCTGGGCAACTAGAAGGGAGGTTGACTCTGAAACCTAATGAGGGCATTTCTGGTCTCAGCCCTGATAACCATTTCACTGCAGATCAAAGCAGAGGACAAAGAAGGGTGATGGTGTGGTGATTGGGAACCTCGTTTGCTGCTTTGTGGGGATGGAGCTTGGTTTGTAGGTGGAGCTTAGGAGACTTCCACCCCCCACCCTAGTTCAAGCTCTCTGCCCACCCTCTGGCGCTCAAGCCCTGCCCCCCGACAGGAGATGGCTTGGTCCATGGTGCGCTGCTTTGCTAATGTAGGGCCGGCGCCTCCCGGGCCAGTCGCGCTGGAGGGAGGCCAGGCTGTGGGGTGGGAGGCAAGAGGTGCCAGTGTCTGGCATGGCCAGGCCCAACTCGCTCCCCCTACACACTGCCCCCACCCCCCTGGCAGACCCTCTCAGCTCATCACCCCTTGCGGCTCAGCCGGCAAACACAGAGCCTTCGGGGGTAAGAGGCAGGAAGCTCATTTCCCACCTCCCCCCAGCAGGAAACCTGGCTGTCTCCCTACTGCTGGAAGAGCCCCCACCCCCTCCCTCTCACAGCCTGCCCCGAACCCCCATGGGCTCCACGCTGCCCCCCACACTGGTTCCTGGCCCAAGCAGGGGACTGAGGCCTTGGCAGGGGGTCCTGGCACACTGCAGTGGCAGGGCAGAAAAAACAGATCAGCAGCTGCCCCCAAGTCAGGAGCCAGCCACACCCCCGAGCATGGTGCTCCCTAGTGGCTCCCCATCCTGCCCCCGCCCCCAGGAGGCGGTTCAGCAAGCGGGTCCTGAGCCGACGGCAGCAGGCTCAGGTCCTTATGGGGAAGGCAGCCGACGCGCCCCACAGCTGAGGCAGCACCGCAGGGAGCCCAGGCAGGGCAGGTGTCAGTGGCATGGCGCCTTCCCTCCCCAGCCCTAGTGCAGCAGAGATGCTGCCGCCCCACCAGACTCATTGTGATCTGCTGGGTTCCCATTGGGTTGGAGAACAGGCCCATTGTGTAGGTCAGCCAATCAGAGGCCAGCGTGTCAACAACAGGTTTGCCTGGCAGGTGGTGAAAATGCCACAGCTGGGCCCTGTGCAGAGCCACGGGTTGATGAGCGAAGGGTCCCGAGCTGACAGCTGCAACCATGGCACAGAGCCCTATGGGGACCACATGGGGGCCCCACCCCAGCTCTGGGGAAGGGAGCGGTCTTAGGCCGGGAGGATAGAGGGAACAGGGGTCTTGTCCCCCAGGGCTCAGTGCACGCAGTTAGGGGGTTGGGGGGAAGAGAGAGAAGGAGATACGGTCAGGGCACCTGGGAGCGCCAGCTGGGGGACCCGGCTGGCCAAGGCACAGAGACTGGGGATGCCGCTCGCCTCCAGCGGGATGAGGAGACAGCGAGTCTGGGACGGGCGGGCGACGCTGCACCAGTGAAAAGGACAGTGCCAAGCCCACACTCTGCCCACATGCATGGGAGAGCCACCAGCACTGCCAACAGCTCAACCGAGCCCCCCGCAGCCGAAGCACCTAGGGACCCTGGAGCCTCCTTGCAGAGATGGCACTAGAACCCAGGAGTCCTGGCACCCAGCCCCCACCTCTCCAGCTACCGGCCCATTTTCAGGTGCGTCTCCACGCCAATCTCAAACCCTAAGTCCTCAGCTTCCCCTCCCCCACCCAGTTACTCTGGCACCCACCACTTGCAAGCCCACCCGACGGTTCGTGCCACAGCATCCCGCGAGTGAGGGAGCCTGGAAACCGTGCTCTTTACACTGGTGTCCCAGGCCCTGGGTCTCTGGCACGCCCTGCCCGAGGGGCCCCGCCAGCGCACGGCGCCAGCCACTCACCAAAGCGGGTCGAGCGGGGGCACCTCCGACCTCCGTCAGCCATGAGAGACGTTGGGATTTCCTGGGGCAGACAGAGCACAGGCAGGGTAAGGAGCCGACGTGCTGGGCCGGGGGATGTGAAACCCGCGGCAGCTTGTCGCCCCTCGGAAGTGAAACTCCCGCAGCCACAGGGACGGAGCAACCTTGGAGATCTACTCCCAGGTAATGGCGGAAGCTCAGGGGTCATGAGGTGCCGGTCTCAGATGGAGGGGGAGGGTAGCACCAGCCCCAAGGGCCAGCCTGGGGCACACTGCAGAGGCACTGGGGGCACTTGGGTGGGTCTATTCCATCCCCCACTGTCTAGTGTCTAGGGCGGCCCAGACATCTTAGAGGAAGGGCTCCCCAGGAGTTAACCCCTCCCTCTCGCTAGTCCTCGCTGGCCTGCCACACAACAACCAGTGGCGCCCAACCCAGGACACAGAGCATGGGCCCCACTGGACAGATAGACATGTGGGGGCAAAGCAGGAATAGAACCCAGGTGTCCTGACTCCCAGCCCTGGGCCTGAGTCGCAGAAGAGAAAAAGAAAACACCAGGATCGCCAGCCACAAACACCCCATATCTGCAGAAAGCAGCCAGTGCCGGGGGTACCCAGCCCCACCCCAGGCAGGGCCAATACCAGCATCAGCCCTCGCTCATTTCCAGGTGCAACCCACTGGGATTATCCAGAGAGAAATGCCACAGAAGGCCCCGCCCAAGGGAAGGGGGGCTCCTGAGACAACCTCTAGCCATAGGCTGTAGAAGGAGCTGGCTCCCACTAGCTCACCCGTCTTGCACAGCAGCCCCCACCCCCAGCAGCCATCTGGGCAGTAGTTACTAGGAGAGAGGAAGCAGCTGCCTGTCCTGCTTATATAGGTGACTTGGGAGGGTGTGTCCCAGGGACCCCGCCCCTTTGCCCTGCCTCCCAGAGAGGCCCAGGGGAATGCTGGGACACTGGAGGATCTGGGGCCTGTTTTGCATTGCATGATTTGCAGCTGCACACTGATTGCTCAGCACCCGTGAACATCAGGCCGTAGGTGGCTCTGGAGTCCTGCAGGTGTGTGTCGATGTGCACACCTTCCAGATGGCTGCAGGGCGTGGGCATGCGCACCTGTGGGGGTGGATGCACTCGGTCTCCCGCCCAGGTCAGGTTTGCTTTGGGAAGCTGCCAAGCCACCTCCGAAGCCCGGCCCGCCAGGCTGTGTGGGCAAGTCAGGCAAGACGTGGATTCAGCCGTGAGATGGGCCCCGTGCTGTGGGCAGGAGCATGTGGAAGATGCTCCCGTGCCCCAGGCAGGGCAGGGGAAGTGCTCCCGCTTCTGCGTGGCAGCGTGTCCATCTGTAACCCGACGGGATCCCCCGCCCCACTCACCTGCACAAACTGCCGGGGGAAGAGCCCCGTCTTGCCAGCCAGCTCCCCCTGCAGCCATCCCTCCTCCGGGCCCGACTCCACCTTCTGCACGATGTCCCCGGCTTTCAGCTGCAGCTCATCATCCCGCTGCCCAGCAAAATCCACCAGAACCAGGACCTCCCCTAGCACCGGGAGAGAGGGAGGCTTGGGGGCAGGAGCGGAGCTTCCTGAACAAGGCTGGGCCAGTGTGGGAGCCTGAGCCCGTGAGCTGCCCTCAGTTTGCCCAGCCTGGTGCAAGGGCGCAGGGCCTGGAGCCATCTCTCTGTGCTGCCCATGGGGGCGCGAGCGTCAGGGCTGGAGCTCACCTGGATGGTGCCTCCCCCCCTCGGTTAGATTGTGAGCCCGTTGGGGCCGGGACTGGCTGTGTCTGGGCACTTCTATAGCCAACAGTTACGCTAGCGGGGGCTGGCGCGCAGGTGCTCAGTGGGGCAGGGCCTTGAGCCGCCGAGTAACGCCAAGGGCCTGGCGGTGCAGGTGGGGACAACTCATGCGGGCCCCAGAGGGGAGGGGGGCGGCGCGGTCCCCGGGTCCCAGGGGGGAGGGGGCGGTACATTGCTCGGACCCCAGGGGGGTGGTGACGTGCTCCCCAGGGAGCGGGTGGTCCCAGGGCCCCAGAGGGGAGGAGGTGACGTGCTCCCCGGGCAGGGGAGAGTAGAGTGGTGTCCGGGCCCCAGGGGAAATGGGGGGCAGCATGGTCTCTGGGCCCCAGAGCGGGAGGAGGTGGGTACATTGCCCAGGCCCCAGAGGGGAGGAGGCGGCGTGGTCCCCGGACCCCAGGGGGATGGAGGGCGGCGCGGTCCCCGGGCCCCAAAGGGGAGGGGGGTGGCACGGTCCCTGGGCCCCAGAGGGGAGGAGACGACGTGGTCTCTGGGCCCCGGGGGTGTGTGTGTGCACTCCCCAGGCTGGGTGGCTACTGAGCATTTGGGAGCAGGCGCCTGGCTTCTCCCCTCTCAGCGTGTGGACGGGGAGTGAGCTCTAGGAGCCAGCCCTGCAGGGGGTCCCTACACAAGCCAAAGCTTTCAGCTCAGGGAGCTGGCTAGCCCCAGTGACACACGGGCGTGGGATCAGAGGCCCCCCCGCTGAAGGGGCCGCTCAGCCGAGGCCCAGCCCCGAGCCTGTATAATTCACTGTCACTCCACAGCGTCACAGGCAGCCTGGCTCGCTCCCGTCTGTCCTGAACAAGGGTTACGGTGACATCCATGGATTGCCGAGTGTCTGTGGGGTGAGGTGGGCAGCGCCCAATGTCCCCAGGCACATCTCCTGCCCCCCACCCCTGACCAGATGGGCCCCACGAACCCCGCCCTGGGCGAACCAGCCCCAGCGCCCCGGGCTACGTACCCATGGTGGTTCCCACAGCCTCCTGCTAGAGAGCGTGTTGGCAGGCTCCAGCGCAGAGCAGGGAGAAGCGACTCGTGGAGCTGGGAGGGGAATGCCAGTTATGACAAGCCTGGCGTGGGGGCCGGGCTGCGGGAGGCAAACAGGTGAGGCCGGTTCTGATAAGTGCAGGTGACGGGGCTTTTTACAGCCTGGAGGAGCCGGGGCTGCGGGAACTGGGAGAAAGGCAGCAGCACGGCAGGACTGGCTCTGCCAGAGCTGCAGGCCAGGCAGCAGGAGCAGGGACTTGCCCCACTCCCCAGGGTCCCAGCCCAGGCGGAAGCCTCCGGCATGCAGGACGGGCTAAGGGGGCTGTGTCCCGGCCCTGGGAAGGAAGCCCAGACACCGCAGCAAGAAGGCGAGGGACAGGGCTCCCAGCTAGGCCAGGTGTGTGGGTATCGGGGGGGTTGGGGGGAGCAGCAGGGAAGTGTCCAGTGTTGCCCTGTGCCTCCCAGGCCTAGACACAGAGCAGAGCCACCATGCGCCCCTGAGCTCAGCCCCAGGTTAGAGGGGAAAGGGACTTGCCCAGGGTGGCACAGAGCAGGGACCAGAACCCAGGAGACCCTGGCTCTAAGCCTGCAGCCCCTCTCCACTGGGCTGGCTGCTGCCCCAGCACCTCTGCATCTGCTAGGTGCAAAGAGATGCCCCGGCAGGGCCTGACAGGCCCCAGCCCCCAAAGCAGCCTCTGGGTGAGCGTTAGAGCAGCCCAGAGCCGTGGCTGGGAGGAGCCCGTTAGATCTGGCTCCGGCTGTGGCAGACGTGGCCCAGCCGCTGTGTGGGGATCCCAGTATGCTGTGCTCCAGGCAGGCAGGGGCCCGCCGAGTCAGGGCGCAGTGCTCTGCTCTGTGCGGGTTAACAGCACCCATCACCGGGCCACTGGAGCGGTGGTGGGCTGCCCCCCAGGGCTGTTTGAGAAGGGCAGCCTACGTGACTGGCTCTGGAGCACAGCCCGGAGCCCCTTCTTGCTTCTCCCACTGGGGTCCAGCCATGGCACGGGTGTCATTCCCCCAGTGGCTCTGGTGGCAGTGTCCAAGGGGCAGTTTGTCCAACCGCACGGGGTGTATTTTGTGAAAAGTCCCTGGGCAGGGTGAGGGACCAGAGCCATGGATAGCACGTGAGGAAATACGCTCCATGGCTGTGGCTGGCTGGAGCCAGGGAAGGGCGGAGGAGGTGCGCTGACAGGGCAGGACTTAGGGGCTCTGTCTTGGGAACAACTTGAGGACTTCAGCTGACACTGCCCACTGTCACCAGGCGAGCTAGTGATGAGTCTCTCTCCTTCCTGCTGAACCCGTGCACCGAGAGCTCACTCGGGCTAGTCCGGAGGCTGCGGTCAGAGAGTTTGATCCAATACATTGGGACTACAGGGGCATCCGGAAGGAATCTGCTGCACCCGTGTCTCCGCCTGGGGAGGGAACAGCCCCGCCGGATGGGTTGGTTGTGCACTGGTGGAAGGCACTCAGCTCATGGGGAGGAGTGCGCTGTAAGAATCTCTCCAGCTGCAGGGCTGGGCTCAGCTGCCTAACAGGTTAGCAGGAGTGTGACCTCGGCTAAGGTGAGAGCATTTCAGGCCAGGCGCCTGCAGCCTCATGGAGCAGGGCTGGGGTTTGTCCCCGAGCAAGAGCTGCTCCTCCCCACCCCCTGAGTCCTGCCAAGAGCCCAGGGACGTCTGCTTTGCTCCTGCATCTGCAGCCCAAGACCTCGTGTTTCCTGTCCCTCTGCCATCTCCCTTGGAAATGGAGTCTGGGGGGCAGATGAGAACACTCCACTTGCCTCTAGATCTCTGCTGCCCATTGAGACACCGAAAGAAGTGCCCAGATCTTCAGATGAGCCCAGCCCCTTGGATGCTGAGCCTTTCGATTGTCCCTCGAGGGGGCACGAGGCCGACAGTCGGGGGCTGCTGCTCGCACAGCGCCAAGCTGGGACTTTGGGATGTGCAGCCCTTGGCTCTGCTCTGTGGTTTAGTCTGAAAAGCCCCCGTGGGGCATCAGGCCCCTCACAATCGCAGAGGGCTGGGGCCAGGCCAGGCACACTCACACACCGTGTCACCTCTGAGCCACTGTTGTCAGGGCTAGTAACGCTGATTCATTTATTTGTGTTGGTTTGTTTTTTAAAGAAACTTTAACTATATGAGCCCATCCCCCCTATGCGTTTATTTCCCCACCACGTGGTTGCTCGAGTCTGGGTGGGTATTACTGGAGACGATGGGGCAGGAAGCACCCGCCCATCAGCAAAGGAGACATTTGCTTTGGATACGAGTAGCAGAGTGAACAGCAAAGGCTGGAAGGAAATACAGGAAAATAAACAGCACCTGATGACACACATCCCTGGGTTGATTAAACCTCAGTCTGGCAAAGGGACAAGGAACGGGAGAGCTCCTTCTCCACCATCTCTGCACCCTGCCTAACACCTGCATCTTACCCCATTTGCATGACCTATGGGACAAGTGGCAGAGGAGGGGTTGGTCCCCTCCTCCCCCCAAGATCACCTAATTGCCTTCCACGCTGTCTTTGGGAAGTTCCAAGAGGTCGGCTCAGACACAGAACCCTCTCCCCACAGGCAGGTGCCTCGGCCTGATGATTCGGAATTGACCCGGCCTTTGCAAGTGACCCGTGCTGCTGTCTCAGGGGACACGGCCCATTGGCTGCAGGTTGAAACTACAGCGTTTGTGCCTTCACGCTGCTCTTCAGCAGCTCTGGATTACTCAGGTTGAGTCCTCTCCCCCACTGGCTGCATATACGTGGGTAAGTGATCTAGGTCTGTGCAGTCGTGGTCCCTATGCTCCTCTCCAGAGCTTTGGCCACTGGCCTGTCCTAATGTGAATCCTCGTTATCTATCTGGCAGAGGCACAGCGGGAAGCAACACTGCAGGCAAGAGCAGGGATGTTCCAGAATTACCAAAGAGTAATTAGCCTCCAGCCCTAATGCTCCCTCTATGGGCTGTGAGCAGATAACCAGAGCAATTCATTCCGGTTCTCCCCCAACTTCACCGCCCTGGCTCCCCTTGGGGCTGCTAGCGCTACTGACATGCTGGAATCTACCTAGCACAGAGCAGTGTATTCATTGATTGCAGGGGGACGTCAGACCAGGAGTGGCAGCAACTGACTTCAACTGTGACAGAAGATCCAGGAGGCAGTTTCACTTGGCGATTCCCCATTTACAATTGCACCTTGAGAGCTTTCAGTTAACCAGCTTTTGACCCATTTTTCTGCTTCAGTTTTTCCCAGCTGAGTTGGCTCAGTTGTTTTCAGCTTTGTGAAATTGGCCCTTTAAAGCACCGAGAGAGAGAGAGTGAATGAGTGTGTGTGTGTGTGTATATATATATATATAATTCTGTTTGCACAGAAAGGTAATTTGATAGTTGTACATTAGGTTTCTGGCACCTTCCTCTGAAGCAGCTGCTACTGGCCAGCTGCAGTAAGAGGACACTGGGCCAATAGTTGATCTGGGATGAAAATTGATCCTTTCCTGTTTAGGTGTTACAATACCCAGGTTCTGTGAGGTGACAGGTTTCAGATCTGGGTTTTGTGAACACATGTAACAGCTTTTTACATGACTGCACCCCATATTTGGGGGGCGTTAACCACATTTTCATGTTTAAATATGTAACCTTCAGAGAGTTACAGTTCTAAGTTAACCACGAGTACTTCTGTTGAGCACACCTATCGCCACACCCCTCTGGTTCCAGTACCAAGGAGTTAGTGACATCAGTGAGACAATATTTCAACTTTGACACCAGTGAAATGGAATTACCAATTCAGTCTCTGCCAGTTTATGGAGCTGTTTGTTTTATTGATGGCAAACTGGATTGGTGACTAGGGTGACCAGATGTCCCATTTTATAGGGACAGTCCTGATTTTTGGGGCTTTTTCTTATATAAGCTCCTATTACCCCCCACTCCCTGTCCCGATTTTTCACATTTGCTGTCTGGTCACCCTATTGGTGACTGTGGGGACCAATTATAGCTTCAGTCTCTCTCTACTGAGGAAGCTCATTTTTGGAGCACGCAGGTGAATGGTTTCTTCTCCACGTCCCCGTCATAAGCATCTCTCACCAGACAGTATCACAATACTCTGAGTACCCTTTAAAGCTACTGAGCTTTTTACTACTCCTAGCAAGTCAAAGAGAAAAGCTTTTCAGCCTGAAAAGGAAAGCGTTGGACTTTTACACTCCTCAGCCTGCAGCTCTAATACCCTCATCACTCCAATAAAACCCAGGAGACAAGAACTGGACTGGTGAGATGCTGCTACAGACGCTAAAAAGATGGTGCAGATAGAAACTAGGTGATGATGGGTGTAGTAGACACTCCCTCTGGACGCATACACTGATATTCTAACATCAAAGTGTTAGTGGAGCTGCCCTCCCAGTGCCATGTGATCCAGAATGGGTAAGAACCATATTCCAAGAAAAAGCAGGGTGCATGCGGTTCGCTACAACAGTACCTGCCAGTGCTGCTCCCACCCTAAAGCAAGAAAACCTGCCCCAGTTCTTAAGAATTTCATTTGCTTAAGAAACCAAGTCTTTGCGAGAGAGGCGGCTTGTGTTGTGTGAAAGTCAGCAGCGTCCTGGCCAGGACTGTGCAGTGAACAATTCCCAGTGGGCAAATCCATAATCATTTAGGCAAAGGCGTGTTTTAACTGATCACCATTAAGGAAAAGTGTAGCACTCAAGGTACAAATAACCACTTAGTGCCTGATTACTGTATCTAATCTGTACTGTACAATCTATGGGATAAATAATCCCTTACTAGATGTGTTACTATAGTACTGCACCAAAGTAACATCTGAAATAATATAGGCAACAGTGAGTGCATGGAGAAGGCTTGTTGTATTCCTCAGAGCAGGTCTCGTTTCTACACTATAGAATGAAATAATGAACGCGCTCAATTTTCTTGTCTCTCTCTAAGTACAGCCCTCCACACCTCGCTAACCCTGTGGCCTAGGAACTTCTTGTTCTGTACTTTAATTAAAACTGGAGTTAAGTGCAGTCAGTGCAAACAGTTGAACAATGGAGACAACCACAAAAGCATCAGGTCAGAATTCCCTCCCCCACTTTGCGTCACTATGGTTGATTCCAGTTTCTCTCTTCCAGATCAGTCAGCAGTTTTTAAAGCCTCCATTTCCAACAAGTAACATCAATTGCTCTATGATTCTACCCTGTTGCTGCACACAGCATTTACTACGTTTGGCTTCCCCTCTCCACTTGGAAGGCAAAGGTCTGGTGCAAGGGGCGGCCCCGTACTCAGCATGAGAAACAAACTGGAGTTACACCTACGGCTTATTTTATTGTATTTTTATTTGCATGAGGAGTTGAAACAAACTTTAGGGGTTTACTAAACAGGAACTGTTCATGTCAAACAAACTATAGTTAGCAGGTGATGGGGGAAGGGGGGCACAGCAATCCTGGGGAAGGCAGAAATGGAGGGGGGAAGCGGCTGATGTCTTTTTACATGTGCACACACTAAACCTGTGCATGAATATGCCTCTCCTCCCTACACACTCACTGACCACAGAGTTATTTGCTAAACCTCTTCAGAACATTGTAAGTGTCAAGCTGAAGGTAAATGAAACCACAACTTTCCTTAGCCAGCACAGGAGGGATTTGCTTTTTTGTTTTAGAAAAAGATTAATAAAAATATTGAAAAAATTCTTCTCCTTTTATATATTTTAACCTAAGTAGAATTCAGCAGTTGCTTAGAAAACTATGTTACCCTGGAAAGAACATTCAAGTTCACAACCAGCTGCAAAGAGGATACACACAATGCCTACAAGCAGCGTGGGATTCCAGCACACAAGGACCAGGTCTAGCGGCATACACACTAAAATGGGTGAAGAGCAGGGGGCATTTTTGCCATGCTAACTATAACTTTCAGCATAAAAGAAAAAAATAAGGTGGTTTTAAAAAGACTCTAAACTCAACTGATACATACAAAAATTAGTTTTTAAAAATAATCATAGCAGTTTGGTCCCAACTCCAAGTTAACATTTAGATGTTTATTCACGTGCTTGTTTTCTTATAAGAACCAAAAATAGCCATCTTTAATTGGTGTTACTACATACGCAAAGGCCTAAAATAAGTAGAATATGAATTTAAAAATCAAAATACACAAGAGGGGAGAAAAATAAGCAGGTGAGTTAATCCCCACCTTTATCATCTCAAATTATAAGAGAAACAAAAAATGTCAAGATACTGGGCTAAGCTGGGCACAAACTGAAATCCACACCGTCTTCAAAGACTGTTGCCAAAAAATATCTGACCATCTAATAAGGTCACAAACAAGAGACAAAATTTAGGATCACACTCGATATTGGACCTTATTCAGTCCAGCAGGTAAAGTCTTTGGGAAGAAAGATATACTCCAAGAGTGGATCCGAATGCAAGTGATCAGTCCCAGTCCACATGTACGGAGGCTGAATTTTAAAAATGCAGTTAACTTAAGATAATTTCAAAGCTCCTCGGCAGAGCTCTGTTCAGCACTTCAGCATTACCCTGGCAGAGACTCCAACACTGCCTTGCCGGATCCCTCTTCCTCCTTGCCAGGGTGCTCAGGGACAGGCAGACTCCCTGGCTAGTCAGCAGCTGACTGTAGGTTGTCCTTTTCCTCTCGATTCTCCGTTCCACTCTCATCATCCTCAATTTCTCCCTCTTCTCCACTAAATTTGTCGTGGGCCCACTTGGGACTAGTGCTCGATTTTCTGAACATGAAACGACCTCTCCCTCGGGGGAAGGAACCCCGGCCTCGACCTCTGTTCCCCCACTTCTCACCACCTTCACCCTCCCGGTCATCGTGCTGCACAGGAAAGAAATCAGCCAGGTCAGACGACACTCACAAATCACTTTCACCAATAAAATCGTAAATAGGCACAATATCATCCCCTAAAATAACCTTGACTTAAGCTGTGCAATACTTCAACACAAATCAGATCCCCTTATTGTTTAGGCAACGTGTGTCAGGTCGGATGAATAGTGAATTCAGTACATAAAAGGAGTACAAGTACATGTTTGTGTTTGAGAGTAGCAGCCCCACTGGTTGAGGCTGCAAGGGCACTGCTCACTAACCATGCTTTACTTTTCCCTCTGCTTTTGGGCATGTGTGTTTGTTTTTCTGGCACAAAGCTTTTAGCAGTTTTCAGGACCAGGTAGGACACTGGGGGCACCAACACACTCCAGACTCAATGGGCGTACAGCTGAATCTGTGCGTACAGCTAGGAAGTTATTTTATGGAGGATTTTACATGCAGTTATGTTTGTCCCGCCTAACTAACTCTTCTGAACAGCTTCGCACCCACTTTCAGATGCTCTTTCAACGTGTATGTCATGTTTACAACAGATTTTTTAAAATGAGAAAGATGCTATTGGGACAGCTCATTTTGATTAGGTTTATGGACTGGTTACATGACCCGGAATATTGTATCTAGGAGAGTGAAGTAGAGACCAAAACAACATATAATAAAGATTATGTCTTCAACAGCAATTAGAAGAGAGGGCAGAAAAAGGACAGCAAGAGTGATTTAGGACTAAGCCACATATGACCTTTATAATAACCCTGAAGAAAGATTAGAGGGATCTCAGGATCTCAAATATCCAACAGAAGGGGAGTCGGGAGGGGGGGGAGGGCTTGTTGGTGCAAATAAGCCATTTAAAGCGGACACTAACTCAAAAATGAAGCCCTGGAGAAATCCATGCAGGATTTTGCCAGACTAGCAGATGGAAAATGAAAATGCTACAGCCAGCAATAAAAGTGAATCGCATTAGCCAATCCCAGAAGAAGCAGGGCGCTGTAGAGAGCTGTGAGTTGGATTCTAATTGGGTTAAGATGCATTTTCCATACTGCCCACGGAGGAGATGTTCTTTTACTGGGCCCTCCAGATTTTGGTTAGTGGCAAACAGTTCTATAATGGTCAGAGCCAACCGCTCCCTAGTTGTGAGTAAAGATTTCTAGAGGCCTCTTATGGGGGGCAGTGAGGTGAGAACCCCAGAACTGGTATTTTAGATAGTTTGATCGTTGCTGGTTCTCTCTTCCCTGAAGACTGCACGTAACCTGTAAGAGCAGACAGAATGCATAGCAAGGCATATTCATACATATCCTGGTTCTTCAGAAACATACCAGATAATACTTTTTGCTCTTGGGTGTGTACTCTGGGTCCCACTCCTCATCCCTGTTTCGCTTCTGAAAGTCATTGCTACTGCTGCTGTTGTTGTTGTTATTGTTTCCCGAAAAGGTGCCTCTGTTCCATCCTCTCCCCCTTGCTCTGAACTGGAGTAGCAGCAAACAGAAGAGGAAAAGAAGAGGGGTAGAGAGAAAAGTGCTTAGAGAAATGGCATTAGGTCTTTTCTTTCAGTAGCTCTAACTGTTCCCAAGAATACCTTTAGCCTAGCCACAGGAAGACTGTCAAACACCTACACTCTCATTACCTATTAATATTTTTGACCTTATCTGATCATATAGCTCCCCATAGAAGTACACAGATCTCTATCTATTTAGATGCACGTGCAGGGAGTGCAAGGGGAGGCATTTCACGCATACAACGTACAAACACAGCAGAGCTATTTGCTTAAAACATGAGCTATTGCTAAAGGAACCAGTGCAACTGCAGCCAGAAGAGTCATTAAAATGACTTCACCGTAAGTTCTCCGACACAAGCTCGTCTACTCCGGCCAGTGCTGCTGAGCAAATACTGACACACTAGAGCCTGCTGGACTGGATATGGTCTCGGACATCATCAGCAAGACTGCCAATTTCAATCTTCAGAATTTATGCTGGGTTGGTGATTGGGAGCCACCATAGTGTAGAATCACAACCAGACTACTGTACTTCCAGTCACCTTTAAGATCACATTTTACCTGGTAAAAGCAGCAATGTGCAAAAAGGCTTATGCAAAGGTTTTTTGCTGTTGTTTTTTTAGGGGGTAACTTACGAAGGTCCCTCTAGCTCTTCCTCTCTCATTTGGGCCAGCAAACTCTTTTGTCCCAAGCCGGGATTTGTCAAAGCCTGTGGTACACTCCTCCCTCTCCTCGCTCTCCTCTGGGTAGTCCTCCCCTTTGTACGAACGAGAAGATGGTGAAGATGAAGAAGTGGACCTGGATCGCTCACGCACTCTCCTGTGTTTCCTGTACCAGGATTGAGAGGGGGACAGGGGAGAGAAAATCACCAATGTGGTCAGTAACTTGGTACTGTCCTGTCTCTGCTGTGAAGTCACGCTATCACTCCTCCACCCTCCCTTATTATGTCCGTGCACAGCCAAAGTCAGTCAGTTAACAGCTCAGGATCAACTACAATGTGCAGCTCTGATTGGTCACAGGACACTCCTTTCCCAGGATTTGGTCTTAAAACCACACACAAATTGTAAGGAGGCAGCCGACACTTTTCAGCGTACATTATTTGTAATAAGGTAGCAAACTGAAGCCCAACTGAGAACAGAGCCCCACTGTGATAGATGCTGTACAAACACATAGACAGTACCTGCCCTAGAGCTTACAGACTAACAGATGAGACCGGGGAAGAGAAAGATGGGAAGTGACTTCCTTAAGGTCACACAGCAGGTCAGTAACAGAGCTGGGAATAGGATAACACAGGTCTTCTGACCCCCAGAGTCCAAGGCCCTGTCCACCAGGCTGTGCTTTCTGATCACAGAGGTCTTTAAACCTATTGTACAGCTATGCAGCCGGGACTAATTTACTCCTCCTACTTGGCCTCCTTTCTCCAGTAAGTACCTCGACCTGCATCATTACGGGAGAAAAAAAAATCCACTCAGTTGAAGAGGCGCTTTTTGTTAAGAGTTTCCAGTTATGACACACATTGGTAAAAGAAATCCAGGTGCATTCTGTGTTATATGAGAAACGTCTATTTAAGGTAATGTCACTCCACGACACGACCAGATTTGCAAACTGTACCTTTCTGAGAGGAAATAAAATGGTCAGCAATTGCATGGCTAGAAGAACGTTACAGAATGATTCCATGAGCCTGAGCTGTTGCTCTAGGGCCCTGATGCAGCAAAGCACTTAAGCGTGTGTTTAACTTGAAGCACATGAATAGTCACATTGACTTTAATGGGAAAACTCACAATTCATGGTGAGCAGAAGTTTTGATGGATCAGGGTCCAGCCTGCCAGTTCTGTCGTAATGTATGAAGATGCACCAAAAGGCGATTTCTTTGCCAATTTTGACAGCCGTGGTGTTATTCAAAAGCCAGCAGCTTATAGATGAGCAGTAAAGGTATTTTATTTAAAAATTAAGTCACCTATTGGTCCCGTGAACTCAAAAAACACATCACAAGGTTTCTCCTGAGTTACAAACAAGTCACAGCGCCAAAATAATCTCTCTGCATTAGTTAAAAGGAAAATGGAACCAATGGGAAAGTATTAAAATGAACCAAAGAGCAAATCAGGGGAGTCACTGACCGCATTTCTCCATTCTGTGTGAAGCGAAGGCAGTAACAAAACACAAAGGTAATTTGCTCATCCTGGCACAAGCAGCCACTTCGTTTGTTTCCCCTGATTATTCAACATGTACGATAGCTGCACTTCCCCTTTGTAGTTCTGCATCTAATCACAGAAGGCAAGCGCAGCTCAGCTCTATTAGTTACAGCAGCAGGCATACTACTAGGGCTGTCAAGCAATTAATCGCACGGTTAAACACTAGAAGATCATTTATTTTAAATATTTTTGGATGTTTACTACATTTTCAAATATATTAATTTCAATGACAACACAGAATACAAAGTGTACAGTGCTCACTTTATATTTATTTTTGATTATAAATATTTGCACTGGAAAAAAATAGTATTTTTCAATTCACCTAATACAAGTACTGTAGTGCAATCTCTTTATCTGAAAGTTGAATTTACAAATGTAGAATTATGTACCAAAAAAACCTGCATTCAAAAATAAAACAATGTAAAACTTTAGAGCCTACAAGTCCAATCAGTCCTACTTCTTCTTCAGCCAGGCTCTAATAAAGTTTTACATTGTTTTTGAGTGCACTTATATAACAAAAAAAAAATCCCCTACATTTGTACATTGCACTTTCATGATAAAAAGATTGCACTACAGTACTTGTATGAGGTGAATTGAAAAATGCTATTTATTTTGTTTATCATTTTTACAATGCAAATTTTTGTAATAAAAAATAATATAAAGTGAGCACTGTACACTTTGTATTCTGTGTTGTAATTGAAATTGATATATTTGAAAATGTAGAAAACATCCAAATATTTAATAAATTTCAATTGGTATTCTATTGTTTAACAGTGCGATTAACTGCGATTCATTTTTTAAATCACAATTTTTTTTTGAGTTAATCGTGCGAGTTAACTGTGATTAATCGACAGCCCTACATACTATCAATTGCATAATGCAAGGTCTTGTTTCCAATCACAATAAAAGTGGCACAGATCATGCAATAAGGAAGTGAAGATTAGCCTTCTATACATACTTCTTTTTTGACCCTTTGTGACTTCTCTCTGGTTTCTCAGTTGATCTTTCCCTTGAATGACTTGAATCTCTTGAGTCCACGGATTCTCTCGACTTCTCTCGTTTAAGATCTCTTTCCTTATGTTTTTTACGACGTTCGATATCAAGGCGCAGGTCAACTGGGTCGTCTTTATATTTCCCTTCAGTCTGCAAAAGCAGGGAATGGGTGAGAGTTTAACAGAAAGATTTAGCAGCTTATCAAAGACTTCAGCACCTTTACTTTGCTACTGTCTGCAGAGACTTCTGGAGGGCATGAGTTTATAAACCAACCATTCAAAAATGCAGAATGATTCACTACAAGAATATAACATCTTCATTTGAAGTCTTCTGTTTTCCTAGATATTGTATTATGTATACTTTCCCTCTTTAAAACAGTCTAAACATACACGAATAGTCGGGGGGGGGGGGGGGGGGAGGGGGGAGAAGGGAACCATATCAGGAAACCAAAGACTAACTTGGGTTATGTATCACAACCAGAGAAAATTGAGAACATTAGCAGCTAATGGTCCTCTAATGGGAAGTCAAGTCCAAATGATTTTGTACCACAACTGGGGCGCACATGCAGCCCTAGCTCTTTATGTTTCTCATGTCCCCCAGGGGATTGCTACCAAATAACAGAATTCCTCCCCCTCAGACAGATCAGATCCATCTCCCTGAATGACAGGAGAAATTTTAAAGTGCTAGACCTGAAGGCAGCACTGAGAGAGGGGCAATAGCTGTTTGCCACTTGGAAGATGTGATGCTAACATCACGGTTACTAATTCAAGTGGTGGAGTTACTCAGAGGCCAGAGAAACGCAGCTGTTGAATTTATTCTGGGAAATATCATGAACGTTCTCGGAATCTTGTTTTAATCACTGTCAATCGAAACCAAACATCCTTACTAGTAGCGATCGTCTCTATGAATGACACACCAGTTGAACTTTATTTCACAGAACCAGGGGGCATTCTACACAAGATTTTCCCCTCCATGTGTCTGCCTAGCAGGCCTATTAAGTTACATTATGAAGAGAAGAGAAAATAGCCAATAACCAGAAAAGGTATAGTCAAGAATAGTATAGTCAATTGTATGCAGAAAAATCTTCAACACTAGGTACAATCTTTTAAATTTAGTTAAGAGGAAATTTTCTGGGTGTGTAACACTTGTCTTTTTTTCCAATTAAGAAATTCTCCTCTGGAAAAGGAAAATGGTTATTGGGTTAACTGAGTAGGCTCTAGAGTATTTGCACACAGTGCTATGCTTGGGAACTGCATGACTGGATTCGCAACATGCACCAGATGATTAGATTTGCCTTGAATTAAATAAAAACAGGGATTAGTAATTATCTAGCTATTAAATTTTTACTTACATGAATTTCTAAACACTTTTTTGTTTAAATAAAGATTAATTTCAATTAGCAGCAGGACTGGGAGTTGGTACTTTGTTTGTATTGTTTGCTCTTCTGCTTTCCCCAGGCAAAGGGCTTTAACTGTTACTCAGAGCAAAAATGCTCCCAACACGATGGTTGATAGGTAAGTGACAAAATCAGCGGCAGCAACCTTATGCAGCGCAGCAGACACCTATTTGCGTTTGTGAGGGCACATCTGTTTCATGAAGGGCTGGAGAGCTGTTTGAAAACCATGTTTTTTTATACACACTGCCAAGCTGGCGCTCAGAGATCAGGCCCATCAAATTCATCTCACCATCGTCCATGTCAAGCCACAAGTGTGTTTGGAAAAAATCAAAAACAAATATATGAAACAAGTAAGGTTTCAGCAGGACTGTTTAAATCTCGTCACTGTAAATATGTATGAAGTTGAACAAACAAAGGTTAAAAACCCCAAAATGTAACATTTTAGGTTAATCCATTTTTATGATTGCTTATAGATTGTATAATGGCTTAACATTGTTCTATCAAAATCGCTAATATACTGGATTCCCAGGAGCCTGTTCTATCAAAACAGGTGCTGAGTGTTAAAGCAACAGCAATCAACAGAAATGATACAGTAAAGTGTTAGAACAAGATTTATTATCTGCTTAGTAATAGTGTATTTGGTTTAGATATGGATTTATTTTTACTTTCCTTTTTGACATGCATGTCTTTTGAAAACATGGTTGGAAATATCGCATGTATACAATTGATTTAATAATACTTACAAGCAGAAAAATATCACAAAAAGTCTCTTCTCTCATCATGGGCACTTGTTCCAAATATCCTCTTTTTTTTTCTCAAGCTCACCTCAATTGACTTTGGGGTCATTTACCATATTCTAACCACTTCACAAAGGTTGTTGATACATTTTTAATAAAAATTAACCCTTTGTAGTTCATTTTTAGAATTATGCCCATCCTTAAAAGAAAAACACAAACTTAAGTAGAGAGTAATTTAAACAAAAACATCACTGTTAAGTTCATGCCCAATGCACTCATTTGGTTCAATTATTGATCAGATCAACAGTTCACCTTGTTGCCAGGCTCTCTGGTGCTCTTCATTTCCTCTGGAGTGAACCCGTGTTTTCTGAAAGTACTGGGAGAAATATCTATCCTCCTAAAAATAAAGCAGAGAATGAAGCTATTACAGCCTTCCCATAAACTGTACTCCAAGTTCTCCGAACCCTAATTCTATTTTAAAACAGGTAGTTTCTCCACTGTAAATATACACACTATCCTGCTTTTTAGAGCAAAGCTGAGCTGGCCATTACGCCCTGGAAGTGAGAGCTATGCATACAGAGTAACACACAATCCTGATATTCAGACCGGAACAGGTGCATTGTGTTAATGAACTGATCATTAGTGTGTTAAAAGTCCTTGTCATGTGGTTTTCTTACCCATGATTGACTGGGCAGCTGCTGACCATGCGTTACTGTGCTGGCCCCCACAAATCACAGGTCTCTTGTACAATATTTCATTGCCTACTTCAATCGCAAAGCCCAACAGCTCCAAAGAAAGAGTTATCTAGCAGATTGCAAATATGGTAAAGAGGTTATATTTATGTACAAAAAAGAGACCGGCAAATTTAAACCAGGTTTGGGCTGAAAATCTAGAGACACTTCTCTGTGCCTAGATAATAGCATGGATGACTATCCATGGGGAGGAGGGAGGGATAGCTCAGTGGTTTGAGCACTGGCCTGCTAAACCCAGGCTTGTGAGTTCAATCCTTGAGGGGGCCACTTAAGGATCTGGGGCAAAATCAGTACTTGGTCCTGCTAGTGAAGGCAGGGGGCTGGATTTGATGACCTTTCAAGGTCCTTTCCAGTTCTAGGAGATGGGATATCTCCATTAATTATTTTCTGGACTCGATGACCTCTCGAGGTCCCTTCCAGTCCTAGAATCTATGACCACACATATAGTGCAAACAACAATACTTAGGCAGAAACACAAGTAGGGGCTATTTTAAAAAGATAAATTAATATAATTTGGGAATAGCCATGTTATAGAGGCACTGTTGTCACTTACTTTTGTGGGTTTAAAATTGTGTGCGTGATAAGACCAAACAAGAACAAGGGGACATTCAATAAAATTGAAAGAGGAGAAATGTAAAGGTGAGAGAGTAAAAATGTATATGTGATTTTTTTTTTTAAAAGGACTAATCAATCTGTGGAATTTATTTCCTCAAACTAGGAGCCTGGAGCTAGCACGACTCAAAGACAATTAGGCATTTCTGTGACATGAACATGCAATTACATTAGACATCATCAAAACAATTTGATAAGGGCTATAGGCCTTCATGCTTCAGAGCCTTCAGCCATCTAAAAAGAACTAAAAACAACCTTTTCTGAGTCAGATTATTCCATAGTTGTCCTTATAGGGTTTTTTACACCTTCCTCTGAATCAACTGGTACTATCAGAGAATGGAAATCAAACTAGACCAGGGTTTCTCAAACTTCATTGCACTGCGACCCCCTTTTGACAACAAAAATTACTACAAGAAGGCAGGAAGAGGGACCGAAGCCTGAGCCCCCAGTCGGGGGGGTGACGAAGCTTGAGGGCTTCAGCCCTGGGCAGTGGGGCTTGGATTTTGGCTTCAGCTCCAGGCCCCAGCAAGTTTAATGACAGCCCTGGTGACCCCATTAAAACGGGATCATGACCCACTTTGGGGTCCTGACCCACAGTTTGAGAACCACTGAACTAGACAAAATCACTGACCTTGTCCAAGACCCAGTATGGCAATTACTATGTTCCTAACTAGATGGCTGATAAGTTTTGTTTACTGTTGGCTCCTCTTTTGTATTTTTGAATTATGCCCCATAGTTAACTATTAATATTTTTAAAATACTCCTGGAGCTTTAGAAAAAACATTAAAACAATACTCCCCACCTGTGGATTTCAGGGCTCTTCTTGTTTTTAGCTTGATCTTGCTCCATTCCTCTCTTTAGGTATTTTGTAAAGCGTTCATTCAGTGTCATTCCTGAAGACCCAAAGTGATGCTCTGTCAGGGTTTTCAATGAAGAAACATCACACAATTAAGAAAAGTCAGATTTTCGGAAAGGACATGTGAGCTCTACCACCATGTCTTCAATGGATTCAGAAAGTAAAAATGTGTAGTCAGAGGACAAATGGATGAGAGTCAATGGGTCTAGCAAAAGTGGAGACCACCCCCTTGAAATCAAAGAAATGGCGCATGCCTGTGTCAGTGGTGAATTCTGCCCCAAATCTGTTTAACAATGAACATATTTTTAAAACAAAAACTAAATTTATGCAAATCCATTAGAATACCCTAAATATCTGCAGACCCCATGCCAGTCTGCGGCAAGAGTATTGCTTTTTGCTGTTTCGAGGGTAGGCAAGACTGCCTTCCCCCAACTCCCCCTACAGCTAAATGCAAAAACTTGGGGGAAAAACATCCCACGTGGTTGCTATTCTACTCTAGCACTTGTCCCGTTGGTCAGCAATTCTCTTGGGTAATTAACTAGCATGAATGGAACACTGTTCCAAGGAACGGATATAGTGGGGTGGAGAAGCAAGGGGTGAACTTTCAACCAAGAATGCGTGGACATTTGACTCACCTTTTACATGATGGACTATAGTCACTATGTGCTGAGCAAACAATTCAGAAGGACTTCGCTGAGACTGAGCTGACTGTATATGGTGGAAAATGGAGCGGAACTCCTGGTCTTTTTTGTTGCTGTGTACTAAGTCACGACATAGCTTCCGCTCCTGTGCCAATAAACCACTTGGACTAGAAAAGAACATACATTTTAAAAATATAACCATCATAAAAGCAACCTAAACAAAAGCAGCTTTCAGACTGCAAGCTGACAACCTTCAAAGCAATAACCTGGACTTATTCCAGCCACTGCATTTTATGTACTACTAGAAAGTCATCTGCAATACAATTTTCAATGGTTCTGTGTTTGCCCCCTTATATGGCTTCTGAACTATGGGTTCCTCTTTTCTGCAAGGTTCATCACAAACTTCCCTATTTATAGCCAGATCTTGTTACAATATGTAAATGATGGGCTATCTGCATCAGCCTCATATAGGAAGAAGTATATTTTACTTCTTCCTTCCCCCTCCAACATCTGTGGCTAGATTTTAATCTCAGAAGCAGTAGAGAGAACTGGATAGGACCAGGCCCAGAAGCTCTTCTCAGCCATCATTTATTTGATGCCCAAGTGTGTTAAATATCCCAAAACCAGCGGAGGCAACCACAGAAGATGGAAGAAAGATCTTCAAAGCCCTGAAAAAGGTTGGGTAAGACCTTAATATTGCCCTAGAATCTGTTAATAATAAATGTGCCTCATCACAATGGGCAATCAGACCCATGCTGAGGATGAGAGAGTACCAGTAACAAAAGGTTGCTCAGAAACAGGAGAGCTGACTGTCCAGTATTGCTCAACCAACATCCCAGTTCTTGTATGTAAGTCAAACCCTTCCCATCACATCACGGATACCCCCGACCCCTACATCCCTGGGGAAGAACAGCAGTCACCATCGCCCTGCTGCAGCACAGAGAGGACTGATTTAAACCGAAGTGATTTAAAGCACTGAGCCGGAACTTGAAACTTTGATTTTAATCTTGTTCTACATTTGTACTTCAGTATAACCTTTCTTTAAGAAAATAACTCACCAATGAGACTGGACCTTTAAAACACATTGATCTACAACTAAATATAGCCTTGACACTAAATTTGGTACTTTTTGCTAACCAGGAAGATACACTGTATCTATACACATTTATTTAAGCAATTATATAGCATTACTTACTTTTGTTCAGATTCTTACATTATTACGTTATAAAATGGTGACTGATGCATTTCTTATATACTAGATACTAATTTTTTTACGTGGGATTTGTGTCAAGCTGTATTTGGATGAAAACTGAAATTCAATTAAAAATGCACAAAAACAGCATTTTAGAATTGTTTTTTGATTAAATAAAGCTCCCTTAAATGTGCCTGATACATAAGAAAAAAGTTTATCAAAACTTGTTTTGCTTTTAAACCTGACTAAACAAAGGAAGAATAAACTGTAGTGAGTGAACAGACTGCTTATGGTCACCAAGGGCCAGATTTTCAAAGGGTATCTAAGATGCAGGTAAGTGTCTATTGGGATTACAAAAGCACGGGAGTTAAGCACCTGACTCCCACTGATGTTAGCTGGAGTTAGGTACTGTGGGTGCTTAAATGCTTTTGTAAACCCAGTAGGCACCTACAGATCTTTGAAACTCTGGTCCCATGTTCTTCAAGTTCTTAGAACTAGTAGATCTTATCCTCTCCCACCAGGTTATTATCCATAGACAAGAAGAGGAAAACAAGCTTTCCTACTTTTTTGGCTCTTAATGGATTTTTCATCTTTGAATGAACTAGTCCAACAGAAGACAACTGTCTCGCTATGCCTGCTAACTACACTGAAACCAAAAGTAATTAAAGTAAATGCTTTCCAGCCCAACAGAAACCAAAAGCACTAGCTGAAAGTGTTTTCTCCAGACTAAAAATAATGAAAATACAGATCCTTAATGCAGTACACAATATTGTTTCCCCCCGATTCTGTATAAAAAAGCGACACCCTTTAACTCATTAAAACTGAAGAGGGCTCACTGATGCAGTATTTAATTACATTATTTTAACAGATTATAGTAAATCTAGGCCTTAACATAGGTTGTCGTAATTTCAAAATTAATTTTAAACTGATTTTTAAAAAGAAAAATGCATTTAATATAAAGTCTGATTTTAAAGTGAGGGTTTGTCATCCACACTGCTGCTGCAGAATAGAACCTCCCCATCTCCACAGCACACACCTCGTGTACAGAACTGCTTTAGTCAAAGCCAATCGTGTGGCTCAGAAAAGGCTGTTTTTAAAGCACATCCAAACTGCATTATAACGCCGTAATGATCATTCTGATCGCTTATTGTTAACTGCATGTTCAAAGTACTGTTCAGATATTAATCCCTAAAACCTGTGTTGCATGTCCTCACATCTGACTCACATGCCATTAACAGCCATCTTAGTTCCTTTCTCTTCATTCCTGCTGAGATTTAGCCTCCCTCTTGTGTTCCACAGAGCAAACAGACATTTATTGACTAGGAGCTCTTCCCTTTAGCAGAACTAACTTTACTGAGCATCCCTCTAGTGGTCTCCTGAAGCACCAGAGCCTTACAGAAAATTTTAAGTGGCTTTTGGGGCTTCTAGGATCTCACTAGCAATGTTACCATATATTGAGAAGAGGAACAAAGTGCCCTACAAACATACATTTTTTAAGCTGTAATGCTGACATTGCAACCTTCTGAGTAGCTCTGGACAGTGGGGAGCAGAATTTGATTACTGTTGAACACGGGATGGTGTGGTTTGAATGAAGGACTGGGATCCAGAAACTCCCAAGTTCTAAACTAGTCTCTTTGCACTGACTTCCTGTGTAGCTGAGGGAAAGTCACTTAAACTTTATGCTTCACTTTCTCCATCTGCAAAATGGGGATAACATGATTCACCTTCCATACCGGAGAGTCATATTGGTGTGTTAACATTTAGAGATGCATGTGCTCTCTGTGACAAATGACGTGTTGGTAGCGGATTGTACAATATTCTTTATTTAACCTGCCTACATTTTAGAGAGATCCACAAGGGGTTAAGGTGGGGAGGGGGGAAAAATAGGATAGTGAAGCCACTACCTAGATTTAACTTAAAGGCAAATCCTTACCGTGCAAGATCTTCATCAAAGGAATCCATTCGGACATTGACCTGGGCCTCCCGGGTAATGGAAAAGGAGGATTTGCCAGTGGCTAAACCATCTCCTCTGGTTCCTGGCTTCTCCCGACTCTCAGAGGCCTTTCTCAGAGGTGGTGAAGTACTTTTTTCCTGACTTGCTTTGTAAGCGGTCACTCTAAAATTCTTTTCGGGAACAAACCCCCTGTGACCAGCCTCTGCTCTCTTGGATGCTAGCTTGTCTTCCTTTTTCGATCTTTCAGAATAGGGATCCTCCTCCATTTCCTCAGCTTTCCTTTGCTTCTCCTTTGCAGATGGTAAGAACACTACGCCTTCCCATTTACCTGGCCTATCCTCATCCTGATTTTTGCTGGAGGTTGCTACCACTTTAGACATGAATTTGGGCTCATCATCAAACTCCGAATCCTTTCGGCCCTTTGCCTTGTCTTTCTTATCCTGCTCATCCATCTCCTCTTTGCCATAATGACCTTCCTTGTGGAACTCAGCCATCTTCAGCTTCTCAAAGTCATCCCGAAACTTATAGCGTTTAGGAGACTGGCTGCTGCGATAAGGCTTTTCAGGGTCAGTTTTGGAGGTGTACAGGTCTGATTTCGTCTTGCCATCTGCTAAACCCAACTCAGAGAAGCCTCCCTTCTCTTTCATTTTTTCCTTTTCAAGATTTGTTAGTTTCTGTTCCTTGTCTTTCCCATTCTCAGTCTTCTGTTCTTCCAAATACCTATTTAAAAAACAAACACACACATACACACACACACACACATATAAGCAATTCTCTTATTAAAGTATAGACAAGAGTCTTTAATTCCTAAAATTCAAAGCAAACAAACAAGTCTTAAAAATGCCAAGACTTAAAAACATACAGAAAGCTCTCTCTGGTCCCTAATAAATAAGGTAAAATGTAAAGCAGGCTACCCAAATTTTTACTTTAGAAGACATGAATAAGGTCTTAATATATTCAGCAAACGTGCTGGAAGATGGGTATGCAAAATGGATGATGTGAGGTTCAAGAGCAAAGTGGAACAGCAAAAGCTCTTCTTGAGCAAATAAAAAGAGAACCAACTTACCTATATTTTTCTAAGGAAAATATTAAGGTCTTACCCAATCTGTTTAGTCACTTACAAACCTGATTCAGAAGAATTAACACATCAAAACTTTCAACTTGGACTGTTCTGCTTTAAACAACACACTGGAAATAAATGCCTCAAAAGCTACGTCACATTTTGGATGCAAGTTTCCTAGGAAAGCTAAACATTTCATATACTGTAAACACAAATAAAAGCAAAAAAAAAAGGTTAATGGGAAAAATATTTCTTCTCTTGGGAGAACAGACAGACACTTTATTCTAGTACTGGGAATGACAATCCCCCAAACCAATTTAAAGTTTAAAAGTATGCTGGTGAAAGATTATCAGCACATATTTCAATGGGATAGTGGTGGGTTAAGTCTAAAGCACCTCAACACACTATTTTAAAAGTCAAGAGTGGAGTAAGACCTAGTTCTACTAATATCAGAGGTCTTTGATAATTAATAGAATTTGCCCCAAATAATCTTAAATGAACAGAGACAAATGAAAATGATTAAGGACCATTTGAGAACACAACAGTACCTTTTGAGTGAGGAGGTCCTTTAAAATGAAATTAATCAGAAGGACACTTGTCAGGGGTTTGGGACTGCTGACTGGACCAGACTAGAAAGATACTCCTGTACTGAAGATCTTTTTTTTCCTGATTCCAATCATACATAAAATTTATCCCAATGCATTTGCACCATGGCTCTCACAGTGCCTGTATTGGTTTGTTTCTATTAGGATACACAGTAAGTTGTGTGTTTAAAAAACTTAAACAACATTTTTCCCTTTGCAAACTTATAACATTTGCTGAAGTCCAAGAGCCACAAACCTAGCAACTCTGGGATAGATTTCAAGAGGGAATCTATATTTTGTCTGTTAAACTTGACAGTGCCCAAAAGCAAGCAAACAAGCCTTCTGCAAGTGAAGGTTTTAGTTGCATCTGCACCTCTTCCCCCAAAATCAGCAAGTCTGGCATCAGCAGCACCAACTGAATTTTTAATGCTAGTAATGTCCATTTAAAATTGGGAAATGCCCCCAAATAAGTAATTAACCATAAGTGAGCTAGGGAATATACAACCACAAATATATATAAGTTATATGCAGTGATTCAGGAATGTGACAATTTTTAGACTAATTTAATAAAAAAAATCAAATTACTGGAAGAGCTCCTTGAGCACTTTAAAAATTTATAAAAATAACCAAGTTCAAAAGGGAATTCTGGGGTATCTATGTAATCTTTACAACACTAACAAAGTTATGATGTTAAGAAAACAAAACTAGAGAACTATTTCCTATAATGCAGAATAAGGCCTACCACTCTACCACTCAATGAGAGTTACACACACCTCCCCAAAAGTACCTGGCATGTGAACTGAACACAAAGGAAAAATGCACAACTTGCCTCTTTGAAAAGGCTGCCCCGCCAGGAGCTGCTGCTTCCTCCTTCTGCGAGGCACCATAAATTGAACCGATTGTCGTGGGACTTTTACACACAGGACTCTTCCTCGTTGGGCTCAATCCTGATGAACCATGGTCAAATGGACCCTGATGTGAGCCTGTCTGAAATGAGGCACTGCTTTGTAAAACAGACCCCAGCTGTGAGGGGTTTGACAGTGGAGGACTCGGCTTCTGCAATGGACTTGGCCGAGGAGAACGGCGCCTCACCACAACAGACTGGAGAGGACTTTTTAGCGCAGGACTGCGCTCTCTTGGGCTAAGCTCAGGCACGGCAGACACTCTTGACACTGAACTTGTGCTGTAAGTGGTCATGTCTTGCCAGGGCTTTGACCCCTCAGACACCTTGACATCTTGAGTAGCTCCTCCCGAAAATGGCTGATCCTTCGAATCATCACCTTGATTATCTCCCGCAGCCTGTGATGCCCGCGTGTCCTTGGAAGAGGATTTTTTTTCCTTTATGGACCTACGCTTGGAAGACTCAACTCGGCTGTGGTTCGAGGAAGACCGGGAAGATGAAGACCTCCTTGACCTATCAGAAGATGACTTATCAGAGTTTCTAGAATGGCTTCTTGATCTTGGTGATGGAGACCTTCTCTTTGGCGATCGAGATCGGGAACGCCCCCTACGAGGGCTGTAGGCTTGGCGATAATTTTGCCAGTTGGACCTGTAATTTCCATAGCCGCCTCGGTTATATTGGCCCCATGGATAAAATCCTCGGTTCCGCCCACGGAAATAATATGGTCTCCTGTACCCTCTGTTATGACCTCTGAAATCCCGGCTCTGATACACTCTTGGGTGGTTCCTTTCTCTGTTGTGAGACGGAGAATATGACCTAGAACGGGACCTAGAACTGAAAAAGAAAAAACAGTATTTGGAAACCTCTTTCCCTCAATGCAGCCTTCTATTTGAAAAAGAGTTTTAAATGTTATTTTACTGGTTTTGTGTAGGGTTCACAGCCCCTTAAGTGATTTTTCCTTTGCTCATGTGAACACTACACCTTTTCTCCCAGTGAACACTGTTGCCACATCCATACACAATCCTTGGCAGTAATTTCATGATATCTGAACTACAGCTGGACAGGAGACCACCCTCCTTAGAACCACGGCTGAGACCATGATAGGGATACATTTGTTCTGACTGTCCTCGGACTAACATGGCTGGTACCCACCGTCAGAAATCCAAGCGGCATGTGTCTCAAGTGTCCAGTGTTCACCGTTCAAAGAATGCCACGGCTATCTCTAATCCTTGGTCTGCTGCATGGCGGGAATGCATTTCTACCCATAAGGCCAGCACTGTCTCTTGTAACAGACTGAATTCTCCCTTCTTTGCAGCCCCCAAATATCTCATATGCTTTTAATTTTAAACAGGATTTCAAGATGAAAAACCTTTCCTTGCCAGAGAAATTAAATGAACTTCAACACTTGTAAGTGAAAATGGTAGCACTGAAGAGAAAAACCAATGACTGACTTCTCTATATTTCTAATCTCAAACCATACATGAATTGCTGATGTCCTTAATCTTGATCTCCATCAAGTAAAATAAAGACAGAGCATCAAGAAAAGATTGCCTAAGGCATTTAATGTATTCCTAGCCTGATGCCACATGATGGCACTGTTTATCAACATACGTCAGCTTGCTTTTCAAGGGGTCGATATGAGCATGCAGGTTATTAGTGGAAGAAGGAAGAGAATGGAATTTAGGGCTAAATGGGAGTGTTCAGATTTAAAGAACACAACATTTCAGGGGATATGTAAGTGCTGATCAGAGCTGGAGAAGTACAAGGTGTTTTTCCAATATAATTAGATCCCACTTAGTTTTATCAAGTATTTAAACAACTGAAGTAGCTGCAGTTTTAAAAGTAGCATCATGACTCAGGATTAATCAGGTTAATGTACTTAATGAATATTGGACAACTGCAAAGTTGTACTGACAGGGAAGGGTATGAGCAACTATGTTCTTGTAAAATATTAAGAAAACTTCAACACTACACAGGGTTAAAAATCCCTGCAGCAAATCTCACTCATTGTTTATTATGATGCATATTTCCTGCAAACATTAAAACACTTTTCTTACTGTATTAATAAAGTTCCAGTTATTTAAAGAGTTGACTAACTCTGGCAGTAACAGTATTTAGATATCTTATCCTGACGGGCATCAACTTCTACAGCTCTCTCTCCAAAATATTAGTAACTGTACACAACACTGCCACTGAAGTTTCTAAAGCTTAAAGTCCAATCTCACTTTTAATTGGGTTAAAATGAGGTTCTCTTTTGTCCAACTATCAAATACACTAATATTTAACAGGCAATAGCTTATGTTACAGCACTAGTAACATCTGGTATGAAACTGCGTTAATATAAATTGCTTAATCGTCTCCTGATAGAATTTGTGCTCCTTTATTCAAAACAAGAAAACAATGCAACTTACCTCATTCGAAAACAGTATCAACACAAGAAAGAAGGAAAGGCACATGCAGATGCAGGCAGTGAAAATGAACTGATTAAGAGAAGTGCTTCAAAAGCACTAAGCAGAATTCACATGCTCCCCGTCCCCGGGCGCCTACTGCATTTGTTACCAATTACTAGTGAGGGACCTGTTGCATGCTGCTTCCAAAATCCATTCTGTCATTTTATTGAGGCATGGAACATGAAAATCTCACTCCAAAATCTGCAGAGACTGTTTACAAGAAATCATTTAAAAAGGATGCAGTATGCAAAATACAATATACATGTGCCAGAAGTGAATTATTTTTGAAGTCTTTTGCACTGCCTAGCTAGCCAGTTAATTTAATATACTTTGTTCTCAAGTTCTGGCAATTCCACTCTTTTTACAACAGTCAAAAATGAAAAGAAACAGCAACATACTTGATCCTACAAACAAAAGTTAAGTACACAAGACTAACCAGAAGCAAACATGGGGGAAGAGCACAGAATACAAGTCAAACCACCAAGGGATATGGAAAGCAAAATGATGTCCCCATTTTTTTCCCCCTAAACACAGATTAATTTTCTAGTCTCTTCTCCCTAAGATATCCCACGACACCTACCTCAATGAGTATGCGAAAGCCTTGCAAGAAGAGGACTTGTCTATATTAACCCTCTCCATTCCAATTCTCTTTTACCAATTTATTAACAACATCCAAGTTGTTTCAACAGCAACACAAGACAAGAGAGATTTGCCCTGTTCGATTTAATGCATCGGGATTCCATAGTTACTTCAATGCTGGCCAGCTGCTCCAAACCTACACTGCACCCTTTCTAATACTTCAGCTTCCCTGCAAAAGAACTCAGTTCCACTTGAGTCTCCATCTCTGTTCTGGTTTTGTCCTGGCCTTCTCCTCTTTCCAATTGTATTTGTATTATGTTTCTGCATCTTAAAAAAATCCCTTTTAATAATTAACAGTTGCATATGTTTACAAGCCTAGCAATGTTCAGAATCTTCATGATGCATTTCAGATTCATGAAAAAGCAGATGGACATCATAACATCTAGCCCAACTGGAATAGAGGGTTTTGTTTTGTTTTTTTAAAGTGAAGATCATTACCAAATGGTGGCGGCCTTGCAAGATATAAAAGCCTTAACTAGTCACGTAGGATACTGGGTGATGGAAATCCATGCTTTCCTTTTATTTAGACTTAAATTGGTCCAATCAGTAAGTAATTCAGAGATGCAGCAACTATCATGCACAATGAGGATTTCTCACCATAGATCTCAACTAATTTACATGATCTGCCCATAGTTACCATTGCAGAACTCAGTTACTGACTCCCCTCATGATGGAACACCCCCCAACCTCCACACACACACATCCACCTTTCCCGTCAGAGGCTTAGACTGAGACTCCGGAAGAGACCCTCCTGAACTCAACTCTAAGAAATGCATGACTTTTCCTAAAGACCTTTTTTAAAGCTGTTATCAATAAAGTTTTGCGGGGTGGGTGGGGGAAGAGAACAGAGAAGGTAATAAATGAAAAGAAAGAGCATGTTTCGTTGTGGAAATCTCTCCGACAAGAAATGATGCCAAAAATGTCAACACTCTCTGATTTCAGCCCCTTAAATCATCAAAGTGAATAATTTACAAAAAAAATTGATCAGGAACAACTTAGGTCTGTTAAGAGGTTTAAAATGAAGCCTTAGGTAAGATGTCATCTACTGCATAACAAAGTAAAATTTATCCTTTCCTCCATTTAGTCTGGGTCAACATTCCTTCACTAACAGCACAGCATTCTGAGGAGCTACATCTACTTATGTAAGAAACATATGGGAATGTTACATTAAAATGCTCAGCGATTATTAAAGAGTGCAGAAGAATGCAAGACACACGCGTGTTGTAGGGCATCCTATCAACAGCATATTGCAAGACAGAACACGAGAGCAAACAAAATCACTAACCCAAGGCACAGGACACTTAAGCTACTCGAGAATCTAACAAAAGGGTTTTCACAGGAGGGCTTGTTAGTGCAGCCACCATCTGAGCAGGGCAGAGGGAGAAGAAAAACTCTTTGAAGTGAAAGGGGCAATCAAGCCGCATGCATTACCTGAGCCTGCGTTTTCTTGATCGCGAGACAGAACGGGAGCGGGAACGGGATTTGGAGAAGGAGCGGGAGCGTGATCTCGATCCAGATCTTGAACGAGACGAGCGGGATCCAGATTTTGATTTGTTAGTTTTCGACATCTTTGAAAGCTCCCTTCAGTTACACCTGTTGATATATGAGGGAAGGAAAACAGAAAGCATGTAAGCGAATCGTTCTGACCGCTTGGTTAGCTTCTCTCTCTGGTAGTTTTAATAGTTCCAGAGACTCGTACACTTGCTGCTCAATCATGGAACCTTTTAATTCCTCTTTGCAAAAAGAAAAACTCTGGAGTGCAATTTTTTTTTAAAAAAGAAGCAATTTAGCACAGAAACAGGAAGCAGAAGGAGGCCTCTGTGCTTTTTCAAGCATCCTTTTGCTCCAGATAAGTGAGTTAATCTCACCCCTGTCATTACCAATAATGATGGTGCCTGTTTAAAAAAAAGTGAATTAGCTCAGGTTTTCCATAAAGCTTTCTTCTGCTTTACATTTGCAAAAGGAGAAGCAGAGTAAGATGCCATCAATAAAATAATCATCCTCCAAGATACCCTAATTTCACTCCTTTATATGTAGATCTATTAAACCATGAAGTGAAGTTCTGGACATCGTACAAACCCCACTGCTCCAAGTGTGGATCATGCATGCTACAATCAGTTACAAGAGTACACCACTCACTGATGAGTCCTGCTGCAGCTAAAATAATTCGCAAGTCCTTCTCAGTATTCACCCAGTGTTTCAAATATTGACAATAAAGACGACTATCCTAAAGCATTAAATGACTTGAGAGAACCACTAGATTATATAGACACTTAATAAAAAAAAGTGAATTTACCTGTGCTAGTTTCAGGAATATACCCAAGAAAAGCCAGACCAACCTCTTTGAAAGAGACCTTAATGCCCACACTTTTAAACAATTGTGTAGTCACATTTATACCACTACCCAATCCCTACCAGACACACTCTTGAGGAAAGAGCCAATAATGAAGAGCCATTGGAAAACCACATGTTGATGTAAAACTTGTTGGGTATTCTCATTGTGGTTTTCCAATGGCTCTTCATTATTGGCTCCTTCCTCAAGAGTTGGATAAAATATAGGTAACAGATACAAAACATCTTGGATTAGGAGAGTAATTTCAGGAAATTTTTTAAACATTTGAAACAAATAAACCAAGTAAAATTCAGATGTGATATTTTGTATTTAAAACTGATGAACTATTCTTCTTTATTAATATCCAATTAAGTCACAAAGTCTTGAAGGTACACATTTTTCAGGGCTCAGATATAGATCTTAAAAAGTCTAATCATGCAGGTTGTAAATGACCTCCCTTGCATACTCCTTTCTAAAAAGTACCAGAAACAATTCTAACATCCACAGTCAAATTTATTAGAGCATAAGCTTTCGTGGACTACAGCCCACTTCTTCGGATGTGGGCTGTAGTCCACGAAAGCTTATGCTCTAATAAATTTGTTAGTCTCTCAGGTGCCACAAGTACTCCTGTTCTTTTGCGAATACAGACTAACACGGCTGCTACTCTGAAACATACCACAGTCAGTGTCACAAAAATACCTTGCAGCACTCAGGGAGGTGTTTTTTCACACCCGAGCAAGAAAGTTGCAGAGCTGTAAAGTGCCAGTGTAGACAAGCCTTAAGTATTCTACATTAGTGCTTGGCATTCAGCAGTTAAGTTTTACCTCCAAATGGCAGAGCAAAACTGAAACTGAAAAGAACAAATGCTCCCAGTTTTAGCAAGGAAAGCTAGATGGTATGCAATTCATCAAGCCCTAAACTTCACTGAATAACAGAACCAGCACCAAATTATTTAGCATGTAACACGACATTGATTCTCAACTGGTGGAACGCAGACCCCATTAAGAAGCAGAACTTTAACGGGAGCACGATTGGAAAACGGTACCAAAATGGGGTATGTAATGCAACTTCTGCCTAAAAAGTGAGCAGAAATTTTGGATGGGTTTCAACACAAACTCTTGTCTCTTCAGTTTCCCTCAATTCTTTTCCCACTTGCCTCCCACACCCTACTTTAGAATTCTGAAGTATTAAGAGGTTTTAGCGCAGGGGGCCTAAGAGAACAGACAAGCAAGAAAGAACCAGTTAGGTTTCTGGGGAAACACTGGAAAATATTTGCATTCATAAAAAACAGGTCTGACAGCATTCTCTCCATAATATCTTGTTTGCGATTCAAATAAATTCATATCAGGAAATTCCCTACATCAGGAATCAGCTGTTCCCTCCACCCCCACCACCTAACAGCTTAAAATATTAAGATTTGGATACAGATGGCAGCAAAGAAATCAGAAAGCGTCGTTTGATCACTCATGCAGTTTCCTGATTATAAATGTTAAATTAGGTTCTACATGCACCAATGAGAGTACAGTGGCAAAATATATGTATTCATTAAACATTCCTTTTGATAGTGGTGAGTCTTCATTTGAAATGGGTATGTGTGGGGGGTAGTTTTGGATGTTTTGGAACATGTCACACACAATTCATAAGGTAAGAATAAGGCTGCAGAAGAATTAAAACAAAAAAATCTCTATACACATACATGCATATCTAGATTACATGCACCTTCCAGATTAAAGTGTTTTATTTACATCTTTTCCATAGGCTTAGCAGGAAGAATCCCCAGTTTTACCAATTGGAAAAATGAGGAATCTTTTATAATCCTGCATTTTGTGTCAATCACAATACAGCGAGACACACCCACACATGCTTTAGGCATCTGGCAACCTGAGACTGCAAGGCAGGACTCCTCCATGTTAGCTAATTCTTATATGGATCTTAGAATGCAAAGCCCTTTACAGCAAAAGCAGAGGCAGCTTCTGAGGCGGCCACTGGTATTTTAAGGAAACCCGACCTTAATTTAAATCCAGTATTAGAAAGACGATTTGCTATTAACTTTCCCCTTATTTTAGACCCTGATCTATTATACACCTCTACCCCGATATAATGCGACCCGATATAACACGAATTCGGATATAACGTGGTAAAACAGTGCTGTGTGTGTGTGTGTGTGTGTGCGCGCGCGCACTCCGGTGGATCAAAGCAAGTTCAATATAACGCGGTTTCACCTATAACACAGTAAGATTTTTTGGCTCCCGAGGACAGCATTATATCGAGGTAGAGGTGTACTCACTTCTTCAAAATGCCATAAGCAGGTCTGTTTGATCCACTGGTTAATGTGAATCGTGGGGTTTTTGCTATCAGGTTGTAGTCCGCATTCCCCGAGCTGTTACAAAATCCTCTACCATTAAGCCTGCACTGCTTCCATAAAAGGTGACCTGCCTACACACACACAAATTGTTCTCTTTGCTTCTTTAGGATACATAACCTAAAGCTTATTGTATAATAGATATTCTGCCCCCCCCCCTTTTTTTTTTTTTTTAAAAAAACATTATTTCTTGCCTACTCAAGCACAAATTTATGGCAACTAGAGCTTCTTGGTAAAGGGCCCACAATCTGGCTCTGCCCTGCCTGTTGATGTAATACATGAGGGCAGTATTGTCTATCAGGAACTGCACCACCTTGCCCCTCAGGTGGGACAAGAAAGCCTGGGAGGCTAGGCGAACCACTTGGAGCTCCCTAACGTTGATATGGAGGGCCCAATCGTCCCGCAGCCGACGGCCTTGCACGCTGAGCTTGCCCAGGTGGGCTCCCCATCCCAGGTCAGAAACATCAGAGACCAGGGTCAGCAACGGGGCTGGGGCCGCAAAGGGAACTCCTCCAACACCAACCTGAGGTCCAACCACCAAACCAGGGACGACTAGATGTGATCCAGCATCCTGACTACAAAGTCTAGGTTGTGCCTGTTGAGGATGTAGACTGATGCCAGCCACACTTGCAGAGGCCGGAGTTGGAGCCGGGCATGATTGCCCATGTATGTACATGTGGCCATATAGCCCAACAACCGCAGCCACGTGTGAGCCGTGGTGAGCGGGTGGTTCTTCACATGGGAGATCAGGTCCGACATGGCCTGAAAATGTGCCTCTGGAAGGAAGGCTCTGGCTCACGTGGAATTGAGAACAGCCCCAAGAACTCTATTAATTGGACCGGCCTTAAGGTAGATTTTTTCTCGTTTATCAATAGGCCCGGGTCGTGGCAGGTGGAACGCACCAGATCAAGGCTCCTCTGCACTTGTTCCCAAGATCTGCCCTGGATGAGCCAATCACCAAGATACAGGAAGACCAGAACCCCTCGACGTTTCAGGTAAGTGGCCGCTGGTGCCATATATTTTGTGAACACCCTGGGGACCGATGAGAAGCCAAAGGGCAGCGCTGTGAATTGAAAATGGTGTCCCCCCCCTCACTATGAAATGGAGGAAACATCTGTGACCTTGGAATATGGAAATAAGTGTCCTTCAAGTTGAGGGCGGCGTACCAGTCTCCACGATCCAGAGAGGGGCTGATAGAGGCCAGGGAGACCATGCAAAACTTCAACTTCTTGAGATACTTGTTGAGGTGTCGCAGGACCAGAATGGGTCTGAGGCCCCCCTTTGCTTTCGGGATTAGGAAGGAGTGGAAATAAACCCCTTTTCTTTCATGTCCCGAGGGACCTCCTCCACCGCCCCAGGTGCAGGAGGTTCTTGACTTCTTGAATGAGGAGTTGCTCATGAGAAGGGTCCCTGAAGAGGACGGGGAAGGGGGGGTGGAGGGGAGGGGAGGCCCGAGAATTGCAGGGCATAGCCCTGAGATACTGTCTCTAGCACCCAGTGGTCCGAGGTGACCCGCCACCAGGCCGAATGGTAGGGATGAAGACTATCAAGGAAAAAACAAGGTGGATCTGGGGACTAGACTGGGGCATTGCTCTCAAGAGCACATTCAAAATGAGTGCTTCTGGCCCTCAGGATGTTTTGCCAGGCCAGGCTGCGCGGGTAAAGGAAGGGCGACAACGACTAAAGCTCGTGTCTCTATCCCTTCTTGCAGACCCCTGTCGAGGCTGCCAAGGCCTTGGTGGCCAGAACTGCTTCCTCGCCGATTGCGGCATATGCAGACCGAGGGAGGGAAGAGTGACCAGAGTGTCCTTTAGGCCATGGAGCCATGCATCAATCTGCTCCACGAAGAGACCACTCCCATCAAATGGAAGATTTTGGCTTGAGGCCTGCATTTCTTGGGATAGGCCAACGGTCTGAAGCCAGGAGCTGTGCCTCATGGCCACTGTCGATGCGACCACCCTAGCTGCCAAGTCAGCTGCGTCCCACCCCATTTGAAGGAAGCACCTTGCTGCTGCAATACCCTCCTCCACCAGGGGGCCAAACTCCTGGGCCAAGTCCTGGGGCAGGGACTCCTTGAACTTATGGAGGGAGTCCCATAATCTGCCCAAGAGGGCCTGGTGGTTCACCACCTGAAACTGAAGGTTGGCTGTTGAATAAATTTTCCTCCCCAAAAGGTTCAGCCTCTTTATTTTTGCGGGCTGAACAGGTGGGCCCCTGCTTGTCCTTTTTGTTGGCCGCAGAGATGATCAGCGAGCCTGGAGGCTGGAGGGTATGCAAGTACTTGAACCCCTGGGCTGGGCCAAAGTACTTTTTCTCAGCTCTCTTGGAGGTGGGAGGGATAGACGACAGGATTTGCCAGAGGTCCTTGGCAATTTTCAAGACCCCACCGTCCACTGGTAGCAGAACACGGGCAGGGGTACATGCCGAGAGCACACTGAACAGGGTATCCGTCTGCTCAGCCATCTCCTGTACCTCTAGGCCAAAGTTTTCGGCCATCTGTCAAAGCAACGCCTGGTGGGCTTTAAAATCGTCTGGTGGGCTGGCACTTGAGGGCCCCGTCACCGCCTCATCTAGGGATGAGCATGATGGCTGTACCACTGGGTGAGGGCCCTGGGCAACAGTACCTGCAGGGCAAGGGGGTTTTGGGGTGGGCACTCGCTCTTCTATCCCGACCTCTGAGTGCACTTCGCGGGCTGAGGCCGGTGCCGCTGGTGCTGTCAACTGTTGCTCCAAGGCGGTGACCGACGATTGGTGAGAACGGGGCATTGGCATCACAGGCATGCCCCACACACTCCAATAGGGCCACTGGCTGTGTTGCCAAGGCAGCATTGCAGAGGTCAATGCAGCCTCAGGTTGCCAATTGCACCGGCGATGCCTTGGCGAGGGGCTGAACTCCCTCTCCGTGCCAGAGGAATTCCCTTCTGGTGACCACGGTGGGGCCATCGATGCCAGCATCTGTCAGGTAACCATCGCCGCTGGACACCGGCACTTCGAATAGGAGGACCAGGGCTGGGGGGACCAGTACCGCGACTGAGATCATGCCCACAGTGCAGGGAACAGGGATCCACACCGAGAACGCTGCTGATAATATGGTGACTGGTGTCTCCACTTAGGTAACCCACGTCGAGAGGGCGGAGACTGCAATCAACCAAGACTGCCAGTGATCTTGGGCGAGCCACAGTGGACCTGGACTACGAAGCCGGAGATCTGCAGTGCGGAGTCAGAGAGTGTTGCTTTGGCTTTGTGGATCGGCAGTGCTCAACTGCCCTCTGGGGGTCCTGACGGCTGGCTTGCCCTTGTAGGGACCCTTTGCCGCTTCCTGCAGTACACACAGTGCCGGTAGAGGCCTCTGCTCTTTAGGCACTGGGAGAGCCTGGGAGGCATCAGCCCAGCCACAAGTCTGAGTCCCCTACCACTCCTGGGAGTAGGTGGTGGATCCCTTGGGGGGTGAGGGGCCCCGATTGGGGAGGCACGTTCATGTGGCTCCGGTGCGGGCAGGCAGACCGAACTGGGTCCTTTGCCCGACACCCCATGGCCTTTCTTGCCCAGTGCTGGGGAGCCATGCTTCTTGGCCTTCTTTTTGGGCACCGGTGACAGAGAGTGGTGCCGGGAGTGTGCTACACACCGAAGCATTAGGCATAGGCCGGTTGAAATCTGAACAGGGCTTAAACCAACTGGGACTCGCCTGTGGCAAGGTCCCAGTTGGGACTCAACTTCTAACTACACTGAACAATTACTTAACACTAACTACTATAAACAAACTATTTATAAGGCCCCTAAGGCTTGAAGTTAGAAGAGACGAAAACCAGTAACTCTTGGTAGGCAAGGAAAAGGTGCGCCGACTAACCACCATGGGCGATAAGAAGAAAGGGCTGGCGATGCTTAATATACCGACACATGAGCATGGCACTCAAGAAGGCGCCACATCTGACCCTACAGATACTGCTAAGGCAAGAATCTCCGATGATCACACACATGGGCGTGCGCACACCTAGAATGTAATCAACATGAGCAAACACTCGAAGAACTTTGTGTATCAAAAGCATCTGAGGGCATTTGGCGTTTAGAAGACAGGATAAATATTGTTTAAACTAAGGAATGGAAAAGCCCTGCAGATCATTCACAGAATTTATGCATACTGGTGAATTTCAAACACAGCCCAGTAGAATGCTGAGCAAGTTGCAATTACTTTTCTCCCTTAATAAGGGCAAGGTCTGTTATGTAAGTTTTGGAGAATGATCCAGTGTTTGCAAAAAGGAGAGATATGTGCAGCATCTCTCAGTATTGTATACTGAAATGATGCAAGGAAAAAATTTATACTTAATTCCATATATTAACATTTTCCTGATGCAAACTTTGTTTGGATCATCCAATGTATCTAATAAGTTGCCACAGCAAGATAGACAACTGAAATTATAACTAGAAAAATGACTGTGGGTTTGTGTTTCAGTTTTACTAACATGGAGTACTGTATCTTTTGGGGACAGATGATAGACACAAGACATTTTAAGAATATGAAAAGGGCAGGAAAAAGGAAACCCCTCGTCTCCAGCACAAGGAGCAGCCATGTCCAGTCTAATGGTTAGAACAAGAGACTAAAAGTGTGATGGAAAGCCCATGAAGTCAACAGAAAGATTTCCTAGATCAACCCCTAAATCCAGATTTCTTGACTTCTCATGTTATCTTAGATTCTTTTTGTGACTACCTGATCTGTTCTCCTAATTTGCTCTGCCTCAGGGAGATTACATAATTCAATGGACTGTTGTAAATATTAGTGCCAAATTCTATCTTCTGATATCTGCAATTCAGACCCTCTAGTTCAATGGGAAATGCATGTGCATATTCCAGGGCAAAAAATGGCTCAATGTTTGCAAAATGTGTTGCAAGTGCTTAATGCTGACCTTTAAAACATTCTTTACATTGCATCTTCATTTGTCTAGAGTAACAGCAGGGGTACAAAACACTACAGTTACAACTAGAAAGAGTTTGCATTTTGAAAAAGTAGTTTTGCCTTTCCTGACATGTCCATTTCAAACAGAGGTCAGCTTTAAACACTACGCTTTTCTGTCCATTTTGGAAAGTGACAGATGCAGACTTAAATCCAGATTCTTCATCTGGCACATCTAGAAATATACATACCAGAATATTTACAGTTCGACTGCTTGGGATACAGGGAAGGAAAATATTGGTAAAGTAAATATGCCTCTTAAGAGATACAAGGAACAGATTATAGAATCAATTTCCTCAAGCAAAACCTCTCATGGACAGTGGCAGCTGTCTCCATAATTTCAAAATAAAAAGTAATATAATCACTTGGAATTTCTTTATAAGTGTTACCAGTTAAATTTTAATATGATCTTTTTCTAAAATCTGTGTTGGCCCATCAATATTCAAGTTGGATCTCAGGACAGGCTGGCATCACTTGCTTACTTCATTTATGGTAAAAACATATGGAAATAATGGTAGCGTAACCTGATCTTGTCAGAGGAAAAGCTCCCTACCATGCTCCATTAATTGCTTTAGCTATAAAATATGAGAGCATAATATGCCAATCCTTAATTACAATGGATAATTGTATTACTTAAAATGTATGCATGCAGTCTCTTCTGCAAATGTATTTATTCAGCTGTCACCACTAAGTTACATATGTGTTTACACTTGAAGAAATTTTTGTCCCACAAATCATGTTAAAACATTAACCAACTAGAAAAAATAAAACTGCCAGATTATTTAATATTCAGTTTTAAATTACCCAACTCCCCATACATCAGTCACATACAAAACCTAGCTCTAAACCCTCATGAATTTGGGACACGAAAATCTGTGTTTTGGAAGACAGTGAAAATCACAGCACTACGCAACTAGATTATGTTGACTCATTAAAATTATAGCTGCCATCCAGAATATTTCCTAAAAAAATTCAATCAAATACCTGCCTCTTAAGGTCACCAAATATTCATCTTACGCATTAACGGATGTATTTCCAATTAAGGAGTCAATCTCTCAGTTACACCGCTCTACTGTAATATGTTGCCAGTGCTCATAGTATTCAGTAATAGGGTTTCATTGCGGAAAGCCATCTGAAAAGTTTTATAAATCCTTATTCCTTGGTCTGTTTAACTTTTTTTTTTTTTTAGTAAGTTTCACATGCACATTTATTTTCAGTAATTTTCTCCATAATCATCTGAACTAGCAATGTTTGATGCAACTGAGTATGAGCAATTTATCAACATATCCTTAGAACAAGACAAGCAACACCGTAGAAGTAGACTATTACTGCATGGTACTTAAATACGGTTGTTAATACCAAATACTTACTAATCAGTACTTGGTTTCAGTTTAAAATATAACCAACAGCACACTGATGTACAATCCAAGGGCTCTTTCAGACATGGTGTTTATGCAGAAAATATTAAAATGAATAGGAGTGGTGAGGAAAAAAGAAATCAGAGGTTCTTAACCCTGAAACTAAAATTCTGAAAGAAAAACCTCTTAGGTTATGTGTCTTATAGCAGATGTTAATGCAGCTTTAAAGATGTTCTGTTAAAAATTTATGTTATGAAAACAGATTTTACTCATGCTATAAACGAACATAAAACTAGACTGAAAAGTATTTTGCCAGGGCTAAAAAAATAAATACCAAAAAGCTATTAACGAAAGGACAACCATTACATGCCCCTAAGCATGCAAGAACTGAGCCTTCTACAAAAATATCCAAATAATTAAATCTCCTTCCCATCTCTCGTTAGCAGTCAGTTAAACATTCATTAGAGCTGCTGCAAGAAAAATTCACAATTTGCAGAATCTGCTTTTGTGTCTTGGAACCTACTTTTGCTTTGAAATCTCGCAATACAAAAACAAAGCCCAGGTGAAAGAATCTGTTTATAATCTTGAGACTCCCTGAAAAATCTGCTCTTCTTGGGCAAATTGAACCAAGATGAATAGCAGCTTTGGGATGTCCCTGAGTTCTTTCTTTTTGCCCTAGAGTAGCAAAGGACAATAATACCGGGACTTTACAGCATATGCAGACCGATGTTATTAGGCAATCGCCTCTTCCTGGAAGGACTAACAAGTTATGATCTGTTTATTTTTATAATTCAATGGCGCTACATTTTTCCAATCAGAAAACAAGCATGGAGAGTATTTTTTTCAAACTGATTATTCAATTGGGTGTTTGCAAAACAAATATTTAGTCATAATTCTTTCAGTCTTAATTATTTTTCATTATACCACGGGGAGAAGAATGTATATTGCAGTGGAGTTTATTGCAGCAAGTAACATGTGAGATACGACTATATATATATTTTTAATGTGTGATATCACAAGTTGCCCTTGTAGTACAAGAAATTAAGATGCTTAAAAACTACCATCTAAATCCCTAAAAATTGTGAGAAAAGATGTTATCATGACATAAAACAGTGCATTTAAAACTTTTGTGCATCAGAAACTGATTTATAAACTGGGCTCCTCAGTAACACACCTGAAATGTGTGCACTACAATATTACTTCTGGGCAGAGGGAAACAGGGAAATGGTTTAAAGCTAAGAGTAATGTTAACTGAATATGGAAAACTGGTCAAGTTAACACAAGGTTCAGTAATCTTTTTGTGGATCTGGTTAAAATAGTAAAACTTGCTGTATGAGACCAGAAAGAAAAAAAGGTGCTACACAGCTAAAAGCCTATTCTTTCTTTACCTGCTATTTATATAAGCTAAATAATTGTATCTGCTGCTTGTGTCCACTTTAAGTGAATTCCAGTGGATTGACTTGAAATGTTTTCATTTCCAGTTGCTCTCTCTGAGTCCAAAGTGTGTGGGATACTCCATCAACCACTATCACCAACACCTTTTTCAGGAACAGCAGGATGGCAGTAACAGAATCAGCACTATACAAAGTGGGGTTATGCCCAAGAATAACAGATGAAGTTACCAAGAGAGAAGTTACTTTAGTTTTTTCATTTTAAAAATGACACATGCTCTGCCTCCCCTTCCAAGAAAAACTGGTAACGGCAAATCTATTAACAATAGTTAAAATATTCCATACTGTAAAGCACATGGAAATATGTGTTTTCTGCTCTGGATGCGGAAAAATAAGCAGTAACAGATCACAGATGAGAAGCATGATCAGCAAAGTAGGAAAGCCCCAAATGATAGCCACTTTTCAATGAGAGAACACTTGTGAAAGGACAGTTTTTACATAAAAATTAAAAGAAAACAATCTTTATAAAATAATTATGTTGAGACATTGGCAGCTTTTCAAATGGCCATTAGCCAAATGTGGACCAAAGGTTAAATTGCCAAACTCAAAGTACAGTGGAAACGAAGGATGTAAGTAAAATATGATAATGGAAGGAATTCAGAAGCCACAGGGCTTAAAAAGATATAAAAGGGCACAAAAGGTGGTCCAAGTTGCACCTTGAACAATTAAGTCTTTAGTGGTTTTCATATAACAAAACTAACATGAAGCTATGGCCTGGTCTGCACTAAAAAGTTCGGTTGACCCACCTATCTCTCAGGGACGTGAAAAATCCGTACCCAAGTGGCTAAGTTAAACCAACCTAACTCCTCATGTATAGAGCGATAGACTGGCAGAAGAATTTTTCCTCTGACCTAGCCACTGCCTCTTGGGGAAGTGGAGTACCTATGTTGACGGGAAAAGCCCTCCCATTGGCGTAGGTAGTACCAACACTGAAGCAGTTGCAGCTATGCTACTGTAGCATTTCAAGCGCAGACAAGCCCTGAGTTCTCCAAAGAGGTTACCCTACTTATGGGAGTCTGAACCTTAACTATACCTTGATCAAGAAATTTGGATCTTGACAAAAAATAATTGACTACCCCAATCTACAACATACTAGACTCACACACTAGGGAGGGGAGCCAGCCTTAATGAAGTCCTGATAACAAAGAGACTACTTTTTACCCAGCACAAAACCAGGTTTTAGAGGGTCTGAAAACACTATCACCTCCTCAGACTACTACTGACCACCTGGAGAAAACACTACCCCTCCCTCATCCCAGGATTAGCTATAGGAACACGACCATACTTAGAATAGGAAGATGCTACACTTTCAACTGTTTGGAGATTTTAAATTTATGCTTCTCTTTCATGCAGAAGATCATAAAGTGGCCTGAGGTGATCACAAAACAGGATCTTAAAAAAAGCTGAATATTGTTTGTTTCAGCAAACTAAATATTTTTAGGGGATTTTTTTTGTTGTCACCATGAGTCTACTTTGGTCTACAACATTTACTAGTTAGTCATTCTTCTGTTTGGTTTAAGTGCCAGAAACTCTCCCCCCTGTAAAGCTGTTTTGGTTGCTTCTTTGACCGTCAATGTAACTGCAAGCAATAAAAATAGAAAACAGAACTCATTCCTAGCAAGTGAGCTGGCTCCTAGATATAGCTCTTTTAAAACAGCCTCTGGACTCAAAGGGTTAAAACAGAAGAGCAAGGCAGACTCCTCTCACCTCACCATGGTAACATTGCATTTGTAAGCTTGGAACAGCTCAACCTAGAGTTCTGTCCTAAAGGAGTTAAATGATTTATTTACCAAGATTGCCTCTGAACTTTATAGTACAAAAATCCTAAGAATATAAATAGTTCCCTCTCTCCATTCCTTGTAGAAACTTGAAATAAATTCTCAGATGCTTGACGGAGGCAACGTTTCGAAGGAATTTATTTACCGTGACACAAGACTCCTGAAGATTACTCTGGTTCTAATGGAAAGAGTTACCTGTAAATGGAAGTGACGGATTAACTAGGAAAGTGTCCCTGGCTGCACACTTACCTTATTGTTTGGACTTCTTGATTGGATGGGGGGAATCCACGTAAAGGAAACCTAGGCACAATGCCTGACACGGCTGATAGAGGAGAGCAGATCTGGAAGTGGGTAGAAAATGAAAACGTGCGTGGCCCTGCGCCTGGGAAGTGCAGCAGAAGCCTGTTGCACGTTGCACAGAGAGCTATGGAGGCTCCTCTTTAGCAATGAGTCTGCGAGAGGTCACATTTCCTTCCTGCTTTCAGGCCTGACGACACTTCAACCTCCACCCCCTTCCACATTTAAAGGGCCAGGATTATTTTCCTCCATTGCAAAGTAGGTCTCGTCTGGCAGCAGAAAAAAGCTTTGTTGATCCTGCCTGATCTGTTGCAGAGAGCAAGGCCGGAATGACTTGTGTGTGCACGGAACTGTTTTCATACAGAGGGAGACAGTTTGACAGCCAATTTTCAACCAAAGCTGCTGGTTTTGTCTGGAAACCGGATTGCAACCTTGTGTTAAAGCTGTTAAGTGTTGAAAGAATCTTCCCAAATGATGGTTTAGTGCAGTGGGTCTCAAACTTTTTTACTGGTGACCCTTTTCACATCGCAAGCCTCTGAGTGCAACCTCCTAATAAATTAAACACACTTTTAAATATTTTCAACACCATTATAAATGCTGGAGGCAAGCAGGGTTTGGGGTGGAGGTTGACAGCTCACGACCCCCCATGTAATGACCTTGCGACTCCCTGAAGGGTCCCGACCCCCAGTCTGAGAAGCCCTGGTTTAGTGAGTCTGATATCTAGGAACAGGATACAGTCTAAAGCTATCTTTCAGAGTCAAACTTTAAGGCAGTTCTACTGATGGATTGTAACTCTTTCAATAGGAGAGAACAAATAGGAGCAGAGGCTCTACATCAACATGCTGGGCAGCTTCAATAATCCACAGCCCAGTTAAAATATGAATGAGTTAAAATACTGCCACACTGTGGAAATCTTAAAACAAATCTTTATTAAAATAAAATTATATATCATGAACTTTTTGACATTTCATTTCTGATTACGTAATCATTTCTGATGATCATTGCTGATTATTATAGGAAGATGTTTGGTACAGGGATCTTGGCTTACTGGTGGAGAAAGGAAGCACTCCAAAGAACTAGTTGCTACCGCCAACATATTCCTCTCCTTGATGGCATCTAGCCTCTGATCAAGATGGGCCACAGCCGCTGGATCCTCAATGCTTCAAAGGAGAACATTTCTTAGACTACATCGTGTACTTGTTGACAAATTTGACCATCTTGTAGTTTGCATATTTCTACAGCATCTACAGTTGTTAGACATCAATAAAATGTGCTCACTCCAAGTTAACTATACTTCTCAAGTGTAAAAACGTGTCTGAAAAGAGTTAGGAATTTTTAGTAATTTTGGCTAAATATTCTGTAGAAAAGTTAAGGGTGTTAAACATCTGAAACCAGAGTTCTTTTATCCACAAGCCAAGAACCCTTATCAATCAAGCAGATTCAACGCAGATTCCCTGTCACATCTATCCATTTGGTCTCCACCTTAACTGCAGAAACTAAGAGATTATACAGGCTACTAGAAGCCTTTGATTGCTCTGTCACCTGAATAAGGAATGAAGTCAGTTTTTTCTTGTGATGGTTACCAAGTCATGGTTTTAAAGGTGAAACGCTGATGCTGTATTTTATTAAATACAAACATTCTGATAAAGATGGCTGAGAAATTCCACACTAGAAGGCCAAGGCTCAAACAAAAATGCAACATGGTCAAGTTCTGGCAGTGCCTCCTGCACTCTGCAGTGCTGATGAAAGGTGTTCTCTCTTTCAGCTAGTAGCACAGGAAAAATGAGAAGTTCCTAAATGAGAGATGATGCATTTCCAATAGCATAATTTTAAAATCAAGTAATCTTGCTAAAAAATAGACAGCATTGTTAAATTAACAAAACTGCTGTGATTTCCTGATTTTAAGGTACACTTCACAGAAAAGGTGCTCCCCTCTAAATTACCACAGATTACAAATAAAGAAACCCCCCAGAAACAAGCCATTTAACTATCTTTTTTAAAACTTCAAGTAAAAATGTTATTCTATGTAGGAATTGCACTGCTTTGTCTTTTTTTGCAGTCTAAACTGCAGAAGTTCCAAGGATCTGGTCAAAAGATTATTTGCTTGACTTGTTGAAAAGAATTCTTGTTCTCTCTCCTGTCAGGCAAACAATTTGAACTAGATACTTCCTGCATAAATGGAAAACAAAATAAGGACATATTTATGGACTTACCCAGGGGCCAAGTGAGGGTGGAGTTGCAGTATCCACAATAGCCATTCCTTTTGGGTTCCGTGTAAATGCTTGCAAGCAGCAGCACTTAGAAGGAAATATTTCAGATATGTCTTTGCATCACTGAGTTCAGGATAATCAATCCAGCCTTACTTAGTCACTGGCTTTCCAGGGACTAACATGAAGCTTAGTTGTTGAGTTCAATTACTGCATCTGATTCATCTATTTCCATATTAAGACACTTCTGCAAATAATTGAAAGCAAAATGTGTACAGCTACCATATCAAAGCATTAGTGTGTGGATACACACAAAATGTGGGTAAAATGCATTTAAATGAACTTGTATTTAGGCAAGGTTATTTTACCTTTACGTTCTCTTGCTATTCTGCAGAAAATATGAAAAAAACATCAGCTAAAGCCTGCTTTTCACTGGGTGCTGTGAGTACCGCTAAACTAAAGGTAACGCAATATTATCTTTTTTGAAAATCGTGAGCTGCATCCAGAAATTCTCTGTACTGTGAAATTCCTATGACAATAATCTGCTGTTGGAACAAAATTTCTTGTCAAAGCTCTCTCCTGCTAAGGGTTTATATGGTAAAGTAAGTTAGAGTTTTCCAGAAGTATGGAAATTTCACTTCGTGCTCAGAACTGGAGTTGACTCTCAGAATTTGGCTTCTCAGGTAAGTAGTAAAACACCATCGCACTTGCTTTTGTCTCCATCCTAGCAGCAAAGTTCCACATATCAAGCTTAACTTCATTTCACACATTAACCAAAAGAGTACACTGGGGGTTTTTGCTTCCACAAGAAATGTATTTGGAGAGCAGGCAAACATAAGCTGGTCACAGTGCTGTGTGCAGGTCTAGTAGTATTTTCACTGACATTACAAAGGATCTTGAAGCACTAAAAACTATATACATTTGGCACAGCACCACTAAAATGCTGCTACCTCAGAGATGGAAGGAAGACAAGCAGAGCTCTGCAGGGTACACAAGAGTGAAATAGGGACAAATTTTGGCCAAGAGCTATGAAATAAAGCCTTGTACTCACAAAAATGCCACAGGGTCTTGAACACCCATGAAGAAGAGGTAGCAAAACTTGTTTTCTAAGGGCCTTGTCCCAGTGTTGCCCTCCACCATATAGTTAAGTGAATGAAACTCAGTTAATCTATCATGGAAGGATGAAGGCCAGAGTCAATCCTACTGCGATTTGAACATGAGGTCTCAAGGTTACTGCAGAGGAAAAGCTGTGGGCAGCTTTCTGCAGAGCACAGGTAGCTATTTTCTGTACTTTATTAAAAACTAGAACAAAAATTTGGGTAGTCATCCGCTAAAAAATAGCTAATTGGGAAATGTTAAACATTCTATTTTAGTATTACTTTCATCATTATTATTAAGTACTTCTATATATTTCAAAGTGCTTTACAATGGAGGACAAGGGTTAATATTCCCATTTTAAAGATGGAGGCAGAGAGAAGTCATGGAAATTGCCTAAGGCTATAACAGACAGTGAATGTCAGATCCAAAAACAGAACACGGGGTCCTGACTCCCAGCGTGTACTTGCTCAGTCCCTCCACCTATGTAAGAAACAGAGAGAACAATACCCTCCCTTATCAAATTTTTATCATGACTAGTCAAAAAATTATCCTTTGATATACAAGCTGCACTGTATTGAAAACCACCTGCTTTTACTGTGTGCAGCTGACAGTATTAACCTTTCTGAGCAATTAAGACATTGGAACAAGTCAAACTGGATGTGTGTCTGAAATGCCTTGTGCCCATTAATTAGGAACATTTTCCTTAGGTTTGGAGGCTCTGTTTCACATTTTGTAATTTAATCAGGGATTTTCTTTCCTTTGGTGTCTCAGCTCACAAATAAGACCCTTTGTTTGCAGGACACCATGAGATTCAAACTAAAAAAAATGGAAGGGGGAGCTTCAGTTGAGCTACTAATCAGGACTTGTTGGCATAGAAGGCAGAGAACTGGTGTTGCAATATGTACACACTGTAAGGGAGGTTAATATTTTACAAGTGTTGAACTTTGGGACTGAACTCAAACAGCTGAAGATTTTTTCAGTGCAAAAAGCAAATCCTACTTTACACGGAATCCTTTAAAAGCCTTGTGGTTCAGACATCCCCACTCATTGTACCTATTCTATCTCCCCCTAACTTTTGAGTTTGTGGTTGAACTATCTTGGATCCCTTTCCTTGCTAAGAGGTATCATTTTAATGGCACAAACATGATGCTCTTTCACAAAATTCATAGCTCATGGCAGAGCAGCTTAATACAATTAAACAAACAGCAATTAGTTTTTCTCCATGATTCTCAATCTAAAAGAAAAGCAAGTTGTTGGTAGGAGTAAACACTTCAAAACTAATTAAGCCCTGCTGTGGTTTAATACCATTTTAAAGATTTCTGGCATTAAAAAAACAAACAAAAAAAAGATTTTCCCCAGCTTTTATTCTCCATGTGGTTCAATCTGACCTCATCTATGGACGTTTCCAGTAACCTAGTGAATTTTCCACTGTCAAGAAGTTATCACTGCTATGCACTCCCATTAGTTGCCACAATTAGTTTTAAACTAATTATTCCAAATATCCTTTTCACCTAATTTATAGGGTTTTGTATTCTGCTTTTCAAAGAGCAACCACTTCAAGTAAATGTTAAGATATGAAGCATTAACACAATAACTGCCATGGTTCTATAAGGGGAAAAAATATTACATGCTACTCTGACCCAAGTTTATGACACAATGCCCAAATAAGGCCCTCGGAAGGGAAAACATGGACTCTAACCCAACAAATATTGATGGGTTGTAAGTACTTAAACAAGCATAAAAAACATTTATGAAAAAAAGATTTTAGGTATCTGTTCTTTCTGGGACATTTAAGGTCATTCTGCAGAATGGGTTCATACCTCGTAAAGCAGTAGCAAATAAGACCGGGAAGTACAAAATCAGCAGAGTACACTCCCAATCCAGGAACTAGAGGAGTTGTAGAATTTTCTTTTTAGACTGATTAAGAGCATACAGGTTCAAAGGTATTACATATTGCCTTGCTTGCACAGCAACAATGCTGGTGAGCAAAACAAACTCCATTTACAGAGTCAGCGCTTAAACTGTGAGGCAGCAATGCTAAAACTATAAAGCCCTACTGTTATACGTTATAGTCCAAATCCCAAAGAGAGGCACTCCCCCAACTCCCTCCTTAGAGATGTTAGGTCTTAATTTTGTAATAAACTTACCTGGTTGCTGGAACACGCACTCACACCTTCCACACCTCAACAGTAACCTGTCACTGTTTCAGCCTCTCCAATTATGAAATCAGGAAACAAATCTGCACAAAAAAGAAACTGTGTTGAAGCAGCTGTATATTTAAGCTATAGACCAGGTTTTATTTTAAGGCAAGAGGTTTTATACACAAAACTGTGGGTTTTATCATTATCAGCTTAAACCTGGGAATTGGTCACCTTCTGAGAAAGGAACTTGGAAAGTCAATCCATTTACCTTCATCCAGTCACTATTTTTTCTCCCTTCTAATCCCAAACTCCAAGCTAACAACGGTCAGTGATCAAGTAGTCACTTCTACCACACTTCCCCCACAAGACAGTGCAAGCAAGGACAGCCGAATTCTGGCACCTACTGTAGATACACCCTTCCTTTCTAGACCAATGTTCATATTTTGTCTTCAAACAGAATTGTAACTTGGTCTGCATTAACAGAGTGCTCATAAACTGTGCTACAATCTTGCTTGGGCTGAGGAAGAAGTCTACTGCATGGTTCTGGCCAGCACAGTGAAGTATGGGATTTCTAAAATCCTTGTTCACGCTGAAACACCAAACTGAGCTGGTTACAACAATGTGTGAAAATGCTTGTAACTAGCATGGTTTGTGCCTCAGCAGGAACAGTCCCTATGGCACTCCCAGCTGCTACCCTATAGCCCAAGGAGTGGCTGTCCAACATCACTACACATAGATCACTGCTTCAGGCATAAGAAACTGTGGCAATTATATCCAGGGCGCCACTTTCAGACTCTTGCTATTTTCACCACACAATAAAATTAATATTGGGTTTAAACCAAAGCAGGCAGAGAGTATTCTATACAAATTAATAGAGATTTCAAATGCAATGTTTATAAAGAGCCTTAAAGATAAAACACACACTGTGCACTAAGCATTAACAAATGGGGAAAAGAGCCAGCCTGACTCTGCACTTCTCAAATCTCCCCAGGTGTGCTGTAAAGGGGACGTGTACCTCCTGGGAAGGGAAAAAGCAGGATGCACCCCAGCCATACTAATCCATGGAGTGGCACAAACGATTATTGTACCTGTAACTTTAGAATGCCTTGGGGATTTATTCCCTTTACATTTAAGTCTTATTTCCAATATAAAGACACATTACAAGATACAAAGGAACAACATTAAGGCTATAAAGGGAGGAAAAAATTCAGAGGCACAAGCATTATTTTGGGACAAAATTTTAGATTAGCTATTTATTTCACAATGATATAAGGTCTTTTGACTAGAAGACAAAACATTTGTGCCAGTGACATCTCTGACACAGATGCATCCATCCCTTCCCCACCTAATTAAGGCCCCATTCTGCCCTCAGTTGAATGGGTGTAACTAGAGTTAGAACTGAGTCCTAAGTCTAAATTGAAAATCTGCTAAAAACTTTCTTTACCAAAGGCTTTTTTGCTGGCATCAATGCAACAAGACAGATTAAGTTGTGACGGCCCATGTTGAACATTTTGTCTGGGGACCAAGTCTGTTAAGCAGTTACAGAGCAATGGAGATTTTTCAATAATAAGCTATGCATTTTAATGAATTTATTTAGAGTAAAGACTAATAGGTTCAAAGCAGCAAGAAAAACTCAATAAGACAGTCATCTGTCCAGGAAATATTAATAACAAATATTGCATTTTATAGTACCTTCCACACAAGACACTTACAATGTTTTACAATCTACTAATAAATTAAACCTTAACTCCACTGTAAGGATGTTATTCCAATTCTAACTATGGATAAACTGAAGCACAGAGGTGAAATGGCTTGCCCAAGGGCCCATAGCAAATCAGTGGTTGAGCTGAGTATGAAACCTAAATCTCCTGACATCCAGTTCTGTGCATTACCCTCCAGATAAGGCTTTTTTTCTGCTCCGGTCTACGTTTACCTATGCACATTAAAGCAACTCCTGGTGTGTATAACTTCCACTACAAGAGGAAATGCAGATCTGAACTATTCATTTGCAGCCTGATCTGAAATGGATGTCCACTGGCACCACCTGTTCAGAAAAACCGACTCAGCTGATAGCTAGTGGTGAAGTCACATTTTTGCTTACTTCTTAAAAACAGACCAGCAGAGAATCACAGATTTTTGAGAGAAAAATAAAAAAGCAACTGCAGACTGAGAATGTCACCAAGTCCCTGGCAGGCTGAAAGAGGGCTCCTCGGTATCGTTTGCCAGCTGCCCAAACCAAACATGTGCTGTGTGACTGTATAACTAAAAATAACACTGTTTAGCAGCCCATCTTATTTAAGTTCACAAGTAGCTGGTGGTTTCAGGTTTAGCACCACTGCTGTCATTTAGTCATTAAATGCGGATGAACTTTCCAGTATTGTTAATCAGCATAGCAAGCGGCCCAGTTTAGGCTCAAAAGTAGTTAAGGCTACTAAAGTTACAGGAAGCTATTTCCTGTTTCCGATTCTTTTGTTTATTCGTCCTTAAATTCTGTTCTTGGATGTGGCTAGGAAGTACCGGGAGACAGCTGAACATAGACAAAGTTCACATCTTTATTCTTTAAAAAGCAACCAAGAGTCCTGTGCTGCTTTTTACAGATCCAGACTAACATGGCTACCCCCTCTGATCTTTATTCTTACAATTTCTGTGAGGGCTGGGGAGGGATTCCACACAGTTGCTATGTTTGACCTTTCATTGGCAACAACAGTTGTCACTGTCATACCTTTAGATTCATCTATTTCCTGAAATGCTGGCACTTAGTTGCTACAGCCCAAAGTTAGGATAGACTTTTCTATCAGATTTTCCCAAATTCTGAGGTGCACCCCTGGAAGAGTACAGACAGTATATAAATTAGGATGGGTAGGCTTTTAACACCATATTACAGTGTGGGAGCGCAACCAGTTTCATTTTCCATGCCTGCATGACATAACTTCTTAATTTGAACCTGTATTTTGTACTTGCTACTTAACCCTGCTCATATAGCCAGCTATTCTGTATTGTTCTCTAAATTATTAATTGTGTGTTTTACAGCAACCTGTACCTCCAATCAGGCATACCATGGGAGTCTGATATTTCCCCTTCTGGATCATTACCAGTGTTATCACCAAGGAAACCATGGGACTGATTGCCAAAGGCACTACCTGAAGCTGTATTACATTTCTACATTTCCATGACTACGGATTGACAAGTTAACTCCCCAGACAAAAACCCACCACTTTCCCCAGGAGCATTTATTTCACAGTATATGCCAGTTCAAAACACATTTCATTGTTAACCTATGCTGGTTTTCCTTTTATTCTTGTTAGTGATCAGAGGACCAGGAGCATGTAATTCTCTTAACATTAAAGGAAACCACAAGCCAAGAGACATAGTTCCTTACTTTATACATTCATGTCAGCATAACATTCCCGTAGAAGACTCATCTATTTAAATATGAATACATCAAGGCTTAATGGGTGAATCATGTATTCAGGTTTCATTACAGAATTCCATATAAAGGGTTGCAATTTTCAGAAAAATGGGACAAACAGTAAATGTAAATGGCTCTTCAAAGATGACCATTTGCACAAGTAAATCAGATCAAAGATTCCTACAGACTAATTTCAACAAGGACCAATAGCGGAAGTGTCTCATTTTTTCTGAGTATGCAACTGATATCAAATTCACAAACCCCCTTTATCCCCCGCCCCCTTTTTTTTTTAAGTCAACTATTCACCACTATGCATCCGAAGAAGTGGGCTGTAGTCCACGAAAGCTTATGCTCTAATAAATTTGTTAGTCTCTAAGGTGCCACAAGTACTCCTGTTCTTCTATTCACCACTAGTTCCACTTACTTTACTAAATGCACAATCTCAACGATTTCCTTTGGGTCTAGGCTATTATCAATGTTTTGTCAATCCTCTGAGAAACCCATAATCATGAGATTTTTAAACACATAATTCCATTATTTTTATTGTGATCTGATTGATGGAAGACAGGGAAATTTGTCTTATGCTCTACGAAAAATAAGCTCTGTGAGAATTTGCTGCCTTTCATAATCTTAATAGAGGAAAAATTCATCCATGTTAGATCAGTTTTCTCTTTTTACTATAAAAACCCTTTTCTATTTTTATAGCTTATTCCCCAGCATACTGATCTCATAAGTATCTTTTTGTACTGATCTTTTATGTATTCCAAACATATTTTTCTTTCAACTAAAAAGCTCTAATTAATTTAATTCTTATTATTTAATACTGCTTTTTATCTTCACGGTAGTTTATCATAAGCATTAATCCAACACACCCAGGAAGTAAGCAAGCTCTATTTTTCCCTATTTTACAGATAGGGAAAGTGAGGCAGAGAGGTAACGCACTCAAGACTGAGGTACTGAAGCTGAGATTATAGATCATTCCAGCCCATTTTTAAGAACGTTTTCATGTGCCAAGACATGGGTCAAATCAAGAACATTTCTAAAGTTTACATGCAGTGTGTTTTTCTAGAACCATTTCCTCTTTTTTTCCTCGTGGCCTCTATTACATTATCTCTCGGGATTCCCTCCCCTCCCAATTCCTTTTTTGGAATATCTTTCAAGGTATCTTTAATTATTACTTTAACACATGTGAAAGGATTGAAACAGAAAAGAATCCCTACATATCCAGGCAAATTCTGTAGACGCTATCAGAGCAGAACACTCTTAGCCTGCTAGATGATACTCAAGAATCCTAGAGAACTTCCATACCACAGATCACCACATGTTGCCAAGCAAAAGCACAGCATACTGGTCTCTACCAAAAGAAACACTTCATTTGTCTTCATATTTGTCTGTAAAGCATCTACCATAAAGCTAGGAACATTTAGTAATCAATGGAATAAAAAAAAAAAGTTAGCTTACATGTACACTTTAATGTTTAAATGGCCACAAAATGACATAGAACCAATTGGGCTCAGCATTCTCAGAGACCAGGAAAACGAATAATGCTTTGTAAAGTTTCTGTAGGAAGATGCGTTTAGTTGGGGAAAGAAAAATTAATTTTTACCTGCTCCCAATCTGGGCAGTTCTGTTTTATTACATTAGCAAATAACAAAAAAAAACGTGTAGTTTGCTTATACTATAGAAAGCACCCAAAATGAAGTACATGCTGCCTACAGAAAGGCAATTCCTTGCCCAAACAGCTCACAACCTAATTATAATTTAATAAGTTCAATGCCAGAAAATAAGTCAGTTTTAGCAACAACTGTTAAACTTTACTTTATTTGCTTAAACTAGCCTTCATTTCATTTTCAGTAAAGATAAAATGCATTCTCCTTTAACATATTTGTACTCTACGAATCTGAACTCCAATAGCATGCTAAACAGAAAACCAAAGAAACAGTTGTTTTTAAGTACAAAATGTACTATGAATAATTAAGCAGTGGCAGGCACTTGCCTAAACAGGGAATTAACAAAACTTCAGAGTAATAATTTGAAACTTCATTTTCTTTGAAAACAGCAACTTTCCAATGTCCAAATTACAGACTTAAACGACTTATATTGCTTCAACTCATCTAGCCCTTGCCCACAGCCACAAAGCTGCATCGTTATCATTTGAAGATCACTTACTGTTGGTTGCCACAACTCCCCAACCTATATTTTCCAAAAAGGAGTCAGGGTTCTATACTGCTGACATGAGTGGAAATGCAGCTGTTCAGTGCCTTCTGAAAACATTCAGTTTGCCAACTTGGTAACTACCTGCAACAACAGGCTTTGGGATTCAACAACTGACTACTAGCAGAGGGAGAAGTGTGATCTTGATTAGACTCCTGGTCCCTATTTTTGGTGCTGTTACTGACTCTTCATCCGATCTTAGACAAGTCACTTACACTCTGTACTTCAAGTTAGCATCTGTAAAAAGTGGTGACACTTGCGTGCCTTCCAGGGAGGTGGCAGGAGAGGCAGGAATCAGAGATGTACTTTGCATCTGTATAGTATTTTGGGATCCTGGAATGGAAGGTGATGTAGGAGTTTAAGGTATTAGCTCAAATTAGGGGCATGGAATAAGAATCAGGTTATTATAAAACAGAATAGCCAGCTACTATCATATTAAGTATGTTTTATAGCATGTTATTTTTCAAGTTAATAATAATCAATCCATGTCCAGTGTGACTGGAGTAGATCAAATTGCATGAGAAACACAAATACTGAAAAACAAGGCAGACATCTCTCTATCTACACCAGACATGAGCTACTAGAATAATCTAACACAAGCAAAACCAAAATAAACCATGTCCCTAGCACGTTCTCTTGTATGCAGGTACTACAAACTTACTGAAAACTGCTCCAAAGCAACATTGTAGCATCACGACTTTCCTGCTGTCTTTACATTTTTAATATGTACATTTGGCAAAGGAATGAGAAGGGGCACTCTTTCCCCTTCCACTCTAGTGCCCAAGTGGGATATTTTTCATACTATGCATTAACTCCCTGAATAAAAGAAACAACAGTCCAATGTTCATTTATCACTTGCACCTGTCATATCTACTGTATGGCCATTTGAGAATCAAACTCAGAGTGACAATCAAATATCTAGGGGTAGGTCTACATTACGAGGCTAAGTCGACCTCAGTTACACAACTCCATCTCAGTGCAAGGAGTAAGATCTGCCAGTTTGATTAAAGAAAAACATTATGGGAACAGTTTTTGACAAGCTTGAATATCTATAATAATAATAATAATAAAAAATGAAGGATGAAAATGATACGGTCTTACTTCAGTATCCTAGACAGATGTTAAATTTAATGACACAAAGCCAATTAAAGTCGCTGTTCTAAATGAACAGTCCAGACTCATTAAAAAAAAGGATTATATCTGCTATGTGTGACAACTGCATAAAAGTTATTTACCAGCAGCGTCACTCTGCGACTCTGATAAGGTAACAGCAAAACTCGTCTGAAATGCAAAAGGCATAGCTAACTACGTCAATGTTACTTCTCTCTGTCAAGTGTACAAAAAACCTTTAAATCTTACAGAACACTGAAAGCACCTTTTGGTTTTGTTACTTCAGAAAATGAAGTCTCAGTATTATTTTACTTTTCTAGTAGGTTTTTACTTCTTAAGTCAAGGCTCAACCTTGCAATGGAAACCATGCAGGCAGAATCCCATGAAGTCAGCAGGAAGGACCACTCACGCACATTCCGCCGTAGTACTGGGCGCTCACATAATTAAATAACCTTTCATTCAGAGTCCACCATCTTCATTAAGGCCTGGTCTACACTTAAAAATTAGATCAACCTAGCTCCGTTGCACAGGGCTGTGAAAAATGTCACGCTCCGAGTGCTATAGTTAGGTCAACATAACCCCCATTGTCAACGCAGCTAGGTCAATGGAAGAATTCTTCCACTGACGTAACTACCATCTCTCAACGAGATGGATTAACATCAACAGAAAAATGCCTTCCCTCGACACAGGATGCATTTACACTATAGTGGCATAGCTGCAGTCCTGCAGCTGTGCCACTGTAGCACTTGCAGTGCAGACATAGCAAAAAAGACTGCATGGATCAACATAAGCCTGAACACTTTTAACACTCGTTACTAAAAAAGTGACATTATTCAGAAGCGTGTGCACGTGGGGGGGCGGGGCGGGGTGGGGAATATTGATGATGATGGGCGATCACTCGTTACCGAGTATGATCATCTTCCATGGGAGTTATGGGTCCTCAGGTGGCTGACAAGGCCAATCCTTGAATCACAAGTTCTATTCCAAGGAGGGCAGATGTTTTCGGGCTCAGCAGGAGGCTGTTGACCATGACTGGGAGCCAGTCTCTCCTTCCTCCTGCACCTCTTGTCCTCTTCAGCTTGTCGGGGAGCAAGTTCAAAATACAGGGGACCATCACTTAGGACGTCACCCATTTTAAGCAATCCTGGGCAAGTGGAGGTGTGGGGTGGAGAATATTAGGCACCTTAGCAACGACAGAATTCAAAAGCCAAACTAGAAAGGAGGAATTTAAAAATGGTTTGAGTTTTTCAGTGAATCCAAAGTAAAAGAAAAAGGGTATTGCGGATAATGCCTTACTGGTGTATGAAAGCTCAAGACAGAAAATGGTATCTACATACTCAACATTATTTATTACAAGAAGATAACCATACAAGTCTGTTGAAGTTTCAAACATATCCCAGATTAGTCCGTTTTTAAATTTTATTATTCTGTAGATAATTTTATGTTTTTAATCACAACACAACCTGTCCATTTAGCAACATTAAAGCAGACTTTGCTTTTTATTTTCACTGGGAGCTTTCACAGAAAACAGAACACTGCAATTCCCTTTTATAGATCAGAATAAAAGCAAAATGCTGGGTACTTAATGGAGATTAATGAGAGAAATCAGAGTACAGTACACAGAATATCAGTGGTTTAAAATAACTGCACCTGCCCTACCATCTTGAAAGGGAACCTTCCTGGACAACACGGCCACTTTAACTCATGCCAAATTTGCTTTGAAAACAAGGTTCTAATTACTTGACTACTGCAAGGAGACACTAGCTTTGTCAAATATAGCTCCGCTTACCCTAGTTTCTATTCACTTTCAGAGACTGACTCTTCCCATATGAAACTCCAAACATGTTGTAACTAACCTAACTTTTAAGAGAGGTGTAATGGCATCAAGCTGTCAAAAATTTGGTTCACAGCATGGTAGAAAACTTATTTACAGATATTTTGTAAGAAAATGTTTTACCCTACTGCAAGCAAGGGGGCAACTTAAGTATATTTTTCAAGTCTGTTACACAGTATTATATAGAGTTTTTTTAAGCAGCAGCACCAAGGAGCCTCAAAAAAATTGCATTATGAATGTACATGGTGCTCTGAGGAATTGCTTGGTCAGTATTCTAGAGATCCTAGAACAGCAGCTCTTCCAGATTATAAAAGCTATAAAGCAAAACTGTTTTTTGTCTGAATTAACAGTGTGGGATACTCCCTATGATAGGGACACAGCAACATTGGGGTCCCATCCAAGTGTATTCTAAAACAATGAAATATGAAATGACAGAATAAATCTATTTTATTGACATTAAATATGTTTATTCTCTTCATGTAACATTGGGACAGAACAATCTATGTATTTGTTAACCAGTCTGAAGCACCATTCCCCCAGTACGTGAAATTACAAGGATAGAAACATTTAGTCAACTGAGTTTGCTGGACACTGTCTAATACTTGTTACTTTACATTACACAACGAATATAACAATTGTTTCATGCAGAATGAAAAAAAGCACACTTGAACAAAACCAGTACAATTTAGGGATCACACCCACTTAAAAAAATGTCTGCTCCTCTTTTTAATTTAACTCCTGATTCTACTAAAAAAAATCACCTATTTTGTGATATATATTTTCTAAAGACAGAGCACTAGTGATTTTTCCAGCAATTACACTGCATTTGAAAAATGGAACTATGAAATTAGCAGAAGCCTCCTAAGGAGTAAATGTCACGCAGTGCAATTTCTTATTCTAGGACATCAATTGTTTGTTTTGCAACAGATGTGTCACTGCTGAGCAATGCCGTTATGCATAACCAGTGGAAAGTACTGATTTGGAAAAGTTACCATAGAAAGCAGCAGCAATCCTTAAAAATTACAGTCTTATTTCATTTTACATGTACAGGCACAGTGAGAATATACATGCTTTCAAGCTTACATGAAATGCAGAACATACAGCCTCCAGCAACAGTTTGCTGCATAGCAGTAAAAATCACATAATGTATAATTTATGGTTTGATAACTTCCTGGTACAAGATTATATGGTGTACTAGATGTAGCTAAGCTTTCTAAAATTGAACTTCTGTTTCTAAGGTTAAGTATTTGCTGTCTCGGATACCATGAATCAATGTCATGGCATAGCAAGAATTTAGGTATCATACATTTTTATCATGAAGCCAAGGGGTAGCCCCTATTTTGACATTTGAAGAACATCCAAAGTATAAATACATAATTATTAATTATAAAATATACTATGCACTGCAACTCTGTTTATCCAACACTCTCTTTTTACACAGAGTGGTGTTTGGGAGCATTGTGCTTCTGGTGGTGCCAGATGTCCTGACCACTCAATTGTCAAAGATCACCTGTTGCCTTCCCCCAAGCATAGAGACCTTCACTCTAAATTCCAGTTTAGGTATTCCATCTAACTATTGCTTCACTTGGCTACAACAGCCATCACAAGCTGTCTTACTGGATGTATAATGCTGACAGCTAATAGCTAATGCATTCTATCCCAAAGGTAGCTTGCAAAATGCTGTTAAAAGCACTTACCCTTTCAACAATAGTATTTCTTCTTAATCTGGGTTCGAAATATGGATATTAGCATCTCCCCATGATGTTTGGCATGGTGCCCCAGGCTAAAAAAATCAATGTAAGGCTAATTTAAAGTCCTGTCCACCTGAATACTGCTAGCCCATACTGTACAGACAGATTTCAGCTCATCTTTCAGGAAAGAAGAAAATGGTGGTTAATTCTATTTTAGCAGCTGTGTAGAATTAAAAAAAAATATCAGCTCCTGAAAGCTAAACCAGCATTTGAGTATCCAATTTCACCAACTGTTTAAAGGTTCTGCAATACACAAAATTTCTGGAAAAGAGGCCAAAACAGCATGCAAAATCTCTAACTGAGAAGTAAGAAATTATTAGAATATGATGACCCATGCAGAAGAACTGGTGAAACCCCAAGAACTTATCTGAACTGGCATCTCTTAAAACTGCCCTGAATGGGAAAAAGGAGGGGGAACATGTTCTGGTTAAACTCTAGACACAAAGTGAGAAGTACAAAGACCTCCCTGGGAAGGGCAAATTATAATCCCATTTACCCAATCACTTGGTTGTAATTAAGGATACGATTTGGTCACGGAGGTCATGGATTCTGTGACTTTAACAGATCTCCATGTCAGCCCTGGGCGGCAGGGCTTTGGCTTCAGTCCCACTGTGACCGTATGATACCCTGATTTGTCCCTCCCCCCCCCCATGACTGTTCTGTGAATTTTACCCGAAAAAATTGTATCCATGTTTGTAATATACCCAGAATGTTGGTTGTAAACACCAAATGAGGGCGGACTGATACTCCAAAGTCAAATTTACATAAGAAAACTGAACAAAAAACAAAAAATCCTAAACACTAGTTAAAAAAAAAAAAAAAAATGGCTGTCATTTTTATAATGTTCCTTTTAAAAACAGTGTCCTAGTTATCATAAGCCAGTTGGGAATGTCCTTTAGATTTTAAAACGTTTTTTTCACTTGTTACCATAAAAGAAATATGAACAGCCAACAGAATAGAAACATAATGGTGTTTCTCTTGCTGCTGCAGCAACCAAAAAAACCTGTTCCTAGTGCCAAGCTGAGCCAAACAAAGGAAAAACATAGACAACTAAAAAACATGGGGATGGGAAGGAGGAGATGTTTGCCAAGCAAAAAACTCTCAAAAGGGCGTGACAAACAATGGAGAGTGAAAAAATAATTAAAACCTATAAATTTCACGGATTGCTGGAAAACAAATTTGCATCCAAGGTATGACAAATACAAAAGATGAGTTTCACAAAGGAATGCTTTATAACAAAAAAAACCCACAACATATTTTAAAGAATATAAATCAAAATCTTTAAATTACCCAAAAGTATGATCCATACGTTACACCACTAGTTTTAATCAATGCCATTTTATGTATCAGATGTCAGTCCCCTAAAAAGAGCTTTCTAAACATACATCAGAAAACAATTGCAGAGTCAGGAAAAATACTTGCTGGCTTTTACTCTCAAGTCAACAGTTCTCCCTCCATGCTACCTAGTTACATTTTCTATTTCCCACACAAATTACCCCCCTTTTTTGCCCTCACATAGTTTACCCCCACACTGGAAAACAATTATTTCTGCAACTGACATAAGCCACTTATAAAGCTTACAGGTTTTCTAATATTTTGCAGTAATGGAGCATCTCAACACCATCAGGTGGTGATGTATTATCCCCATTTTATATATGGGGGATACTGAAGTTTGAAGAGGTCAATCAACTTGCCCAAGGTAACAGAGCAAGTCAGTGGCTGATCTGCCAATAGAACTCAGGTATTCCAACACCAAGTCCTGTGTTTTAACAAGACTACCCTTCCTAAACATACATCACACCCCACTAATAGTTTATAATCTAATTTCAGGAGTTGTAACTGTGTTTCCATTAGATAGCCACAGCTCACGTTTACAAAGAAACTCCACATAGCCATTTCACAGATAGGTTTTGGAATCAAACATGTGGAATATCATAAAAATCTCATTGAGAGCGAGTCCCTAATGCATAATAAAGTGGATGATGAAACAACACATCAAGGGATGCAGTTCATACATTTATTTTAGAATGGAAGAAAATGATCATGAATGCTTATGGATCAATATCCTAATAGATAAAGCACAAGATGGGGTATTAATTGGTGTTTGCTACAGATCAAATCACACCTGAGAAATGCATAAACAGAGGAATCTTGAGTAGCAGCAGAGAGGTTATTTTACCTCAGTATTTTGAACTGGTGTGACTGTTGCTGGAATACTATGCCCAGTTCTAGTATCCACAATTCAAGAATGGGGTTGATAAACTGGAGAGGGTTCAGAGAAGAACCACGAGAATGGATTAAAGGATTAAAAAACATGCCTTATAGTGACAGACGCAAGGAGCCCAATCTATTTAGCTTAACAAAGAAGGTTAAGGAGTGACTTGATTCCAGTCTATAAATACCTATGTGGGGAACAAATATTTGATAATGGGTTCTTCAATCTAGCAGCGAAAGGTAAAACAGGATCCAATGGCTGGAAGTTGAAGCTAGAGAAATTCAGACTGGAAATAAAGTGTAAATTTTTGAGAGAGGGTAATCACCCATTAGAAAAATTTACCAAGAGTCATGGTGAATTCATGCAATCTAGGAACTGGGAACTTTTTGCAGTTTTCCCCATCTCTGATATGAAGGAAAGATTGGCTGCTTGATGCAAGTGTCTCTACTGAAGCAAAAAGCTTGATTGTATTCCTTGATCCATCTTTAATTTTCTTGGAAAACCTGGTTTCAAGTTGCATTCTGTATTTTAGTCTCCTGGCATAGATATTCAGCAATGCAACCATAGAGAAGTAGAGTTTAAATATAATCTCTCCAAAGTATGAATTGACAATCTGCAAGACATTTTACTTTCTGGGAGGGGACCCCAAAACACCACCCTGAGTGATATTTATCTGATGACAGTGTTTGCTTTTCTAGTATTCCCAGATATACTTTTCTATAGTCTGGATTGCTGAAATTCTCCAATACTATTGACATAAATCAAGCTATGTATGTGACTGAAGACCAAAATACTCGATAGCAAGACATTATGGCTCCAGGTCAAAGCACTTTTCCAAACAGAACAAATAAATTAATCAGAAATATTAGCTTTCCAAATAATTCCACTAGCTATAAATTAATCAATGTCTCCAACTCTGATGCTAGTTACTTTACTACTAAACTGAATTTATAAATCACACGGCGTAAGAAGCCTTAGATTTCCATTAAAGTCATTAAATAATTTGGATCCCAAACATGCCAATTACATCCAACAGAAAACCTTGATCGGGTATCCAGAACATTTGGATATTTGTAATAAGAAGCTGGAGACCTGGATTTTCTGTTACAACAGTAAAAATGAACAAAGGAAAAGTTTCCACAAAATACAGAGAAAAAATGGATTTTGCAGACATGACTTTTTTTTTTTTTTTTCCAAATGCATGCAAAGGAACAGAGGTGAACGAATGAGAACACCCACCAAAATTTCTCATTTCAAAACTAAATGACAGTTTCCTCATAGTGATGTCCTGCTAATACTGAGTAGCTGTTAGTGACTTGTGCATTTGTGGAAGCAGTTGGAGATCCATTAATCCTGTTTAGATTTTCACACTCCACAAAAGGAGCAGGAAATGCTCCAAAAAGTTCCCCTTTGCTTTGCATAACAAAACTACTCACCAATCAGTTCATAGAAAGGAAGACCAGACTCATATGCATAATTCAAGTTATTGTGCTACTTTCTATGTAGCCAAAGAAGAACAAATTGTGTGCCTGCCAATGAAGTTTCCAACCCCCACACGTCACTAATTCCAGTGTAGTCTGGAAACCAGCAGACTCCACATACTAATCTCATTTACCTCATTAAAACTGCACAACTTTACATGCAAAACTTTGGAAGTCATGTTTCCAAAGAAATAGTGAGTAATGCTAAAAACTGAATCCCAGTCCCTTTGGGGTCTTTTCTGATGCATAACATGAACAATTACAGCCAATATTGAATAATTAAGACCCTTTAGACATTTAGCCTACTATGAACCCAGACAGCTTTTATTGACAAGCTGCAAAACCAGATCAGATGTTTATTCCCAAGAAGTGTTTTGATTGCTTATTTGAACCTTGACTAACTCCCACTCTTCCCAGCAGAAAAACAAAATGGTTTTAGATTGTGATAGATATGGCAATTCCCTGTGATATTTCAGTAAGGTCGTTCAAGGATAAGTTTAAGTATCTTTGGGATCACTTGTATTAAATGGTTTATTTATTATTGTGGTCTGGGATTGTATATAACCTCTTAAAATGGGGACATGTGACAGAAGTGAGACCTGAGGGGTCAAAGGAATATATGGAAAATGTACCAAACAAAAACTGACTTGGGACAATATATGTGAAAATGGATTATCTTGGGAAGTCTGAGGAGAGGTTAATGCAAATTGCCCATCTTCGGTTATGCAAAATGCAAGCCTTTTGAAGCTCCCTCCTAAGGGGTTATTGCTTGCTGATCATCCGTTACATGAGACCAAGATCAAAGGCCCAAAATGTATAAAGGAAAGACTGAACTATTCACAGGTTTCATAGTAGCAGCCCTGTTAGTCTGTATCCGCAAAAAGAACAGGAGTACTTGTGGCACCTTAGAGACTAACAAATTTATTAGAGCATAAGCTTTTGTGGGCTACATCGCTTATGCTCTAATAAATCTGTTAGTCTCTAAGGTGCCACAAGTACTCCTGTTCTTTTTTTGAACTATTCACAGTTGTTCTGGTTCTGAATCAGACAGCTATGAATTTGTAGCCATGGGGAAAATCCAGTTACAGGTTTTGAAGGACTGACACCCACTAGAGCCCAAGGTTGGATCTGGAGTTACCTCTGGTAAGGTTTTTAGCATGTGTGTAGGTTCTTTTATTGGTTTTAATATGTTTTCTCTGAAATGTTGCCACCTTAAGAATAAACATGCTTCCTTAAAGGGCTGCATGGTAACTTGTAACTGCTAGCAATTATGCTGTTTATAGCCTTTGGAGAGAAAGCAAAGCACAGAGGCTGGTCAATTTAGGGAGCTGGCTACATGGAGATCTCATAGCATAGGCTGGGAACTGTGCAGCATGGAAAAACCCCAGTCAGGAGGGTGGGTCACGCAGGTATCAACTCAAAAGAGATGATGTCTGAGGAGCCAGGATGCTAAAGTGGGTGCCCTTGGTGGACCACAGGGGGTAAAAACAGAGGTGCAGTTGCCCTGAACTGTGCACTGGTTATCTTTTCATGATGTAGTCCTACACTACATATTTAAGATTATGGCCTATCACGACAGAATATACCATACTCATGTTTTGCTAGATTGTAGCACAGCTGTTCTAGAATATAGGTCATTTATTACATTTTTACATACTTCATTTCCCACCCCCCTTGAGCTAGAGGAAAACTGACCCCACTCCAGACACTGTCCCGCTACTATTTTACAGCACTCTTTATAAAACCCACTCTAATAGTGAAAGAAGGGACACATTTGCTGATAACTTTCTTGCTCCAACTCTCTTTCAGCCCACTGCTTCAATCCATCGAAGTGCTCTTGTATTCTCAAAAGTGACTGCCTAAAAATGAGATTGTGCAGTTCCATGTGCTGCTCCTGGGTTATAGTGTTTCAGAGTCAAGATGAGTTCTTCCTGGCTCATGCATAGACACCAGTGATAAAAATTATCTGCATCTGAAACTTAGTATAATTCAGTGGATGATGCATGAGCCAAGAGAGACTCCAGGTCACTCTCCCAAAGATGTACTAGCTCTCTAGGACTAGCCGAAGGAGGAAAAGAAATCAGATACGTTTTTTATAAGAACTGTGTACATATACATGTATCTGTATCTATCTTTTATTTTAGATATTTACAGGGCACCTATCCCTCTGACTCAGAAAACAGGAAACAACTCTTAATTAAGATGTCCATTTTTGAGAGTTTTGTTTGTTAGTTTGTTTACTTAGTTCAGAATCAAGAAGGCAAGAGGGATAACAGGATCACTGAATGGCAATGCAGCAGAGGCTGTCAAGCAAGGATGGCATGGTATTTACCAGAGGTGTTTTTTACCAAGAAAAACATGGTCTCTTCTACCCCAGGAAAATGTAGTTAGTACCAGTTTAAGGTATTTTCTATTCAAAAAACTGTTTCATTAATACACATCACATTACACTTAGCTTTAGTTATAAACTCAAATTTTGATTACATAAGGCAGTTGATACACAGATTAATTTAGGGTTGTACAAATAAAAAAACAAAACTGCAGAGGGTGTAATATTACATATATTACATAATATTTATGGTAAGTATAATACTGAACACTGGAATGTCTGCATATATTCTGGTTCGGTATTTTCTCACGGAAATTATACACGTCATGATTCTTATTTCAGTATTATATAAACAAAAAACAAAAAACATTCAATTATATGAAAACAACAACAATGCAGAGTTGCAGCATTAAGCAATCAGAAGCACGCAGAGTTGCAGATCCCAGTCCAGATCCATTTGTCCATGCAGCATTCTGTAGCAGACGACCAACTCTGATGCAGTGAATAGGCCAAGCCTATTCCGCAGTTTTGAATGGACGTAACCATAGTTTGAAAAGATTTGCTGTATGCCTGCTGAACTTGCTGGACACTGACGCAATTATTTTTCCCAGTTTAAGGCAGGTTTAATCTGGTATTTACCAGCGTCTTGTCCTAAACTAGCTTTTCCTTGGAAATTGCCAACCCAGCTGTCGAGAGATTATTTCCTTATTGGTGTGATAGGCTCAATGAGTAGAGAAGATAGGAATAGTGTTTGCAGTTAATTTTTATTCCCTCTAACAGAAGAACAATTGTAACTTCCATGTAGTGATGATTTAAAATACCCAAGTTGTCCCATTTCAGGCAGTGAGATATTCACATTATCTAAAGTGGCCATGCAGGACTCTCCAAAGTTCTACCTATTCAAAATGATTATTTACATTAATGGTTTGCTTGGTTTTGCCTTCAGTGAGGTTCTGGTATCAGTTCCACACCCCTTATCATACCTTTTAAGTGCACATATTATTTACAAACATGTTACATTTGAAAACTGACCAGACACAAGACTGTATTTACATACCTTGTGCAAGTCTATTAACTGTGGTCCTTAGCTCTTAAACACCTGGTCTTTGTCGCAAATGGTTAAACTCTCCCCCAGTCTCTAAACAAAAGAAATCATGTATCAGCAAGCATGTAGGTTTACTGGGATAAGAAAGATTGACTAAACTCAGTAGTCTTTCTCCCCTGCACTCCTCCCCACAAAGTACCAAAAAGTTTCAAATATTCAATTGCATCAGCAAAGTAGTTAAAGCCCTAAGTCAGCAAGTGATCGATCACAACTATGACACTATACAAACAATAAATAATAAATTAGGTTAGTTGCCAATGTATTTTATATTTGTTGCACACCAATAGGAATTGGTTCTCTTAATAACAGATCTAGTTCTCTTGGGGACAGAATTTAAACATGAGAAGCAAGGAGCAAAAAAGCAATGCTTCCATGTTCACAGTACGAAACCCAGGGGCTTATTCACTAAGATTAGTAGTTTGTTGCTCTTCTCACAGCAGAAACTGAAGTGAAATACAAATGAGAACAAGTTTGACACACACCCTGGCTGTCTCTGGAAACTACAGCTCCCCTCTTCTTATGGCCACATTACCACCATAAATAACAAAGGAATGATCAAAGTGGCTGGGAGCCAGAGCTACCGGCTGACATGTGGGGGCAGGGAGAGACCATGTGGGTCCTCTGTACATCCCCCCTCCCCAGAAATAGTGAGGCCCCTTTGAAATGGCCAGGAGAAATTTTTTTATTTTACTTTATTAATTACAACCAGAGAGAGGCCAAGCGTCATATATGGAGTGGGCAGGGATGAAGGAGGGCACTTGGGTTGAATAAGGGCTGAGAAGGAGATTGACTAGTAGCTGAATTGAGGGAGGATGGGTGAAAAAGGCTTATGGAGTGACAAGTGAAGAGAAACTGCACGGTAACCTCTGCCAAGTTGTTTGTTGTCAGTTTCTGTTTGTTTGTCTTATCATTTAGGCCCTTATCTTCATGGCCCTGTTTTCTATGTTTGTACAGCCTTGCATAAGGGGGCCCTCAACCTTGGTCGGGGCCTACAGGGACTACCAGAACACAAATATTTCCCTCTTCCATGTACAGCAATAGTGTACTGTGTATGGAGGGATGTGGTGTGACAGTACACTAGGGCTGTTGTAATGAAAAGTGCAGGGCGATCATTATTCTAGTGAAAATAATCTTCCCACACATCAGGTACCAGTTAATATCCCTTTATACGGCCATGAAACTATACAACGTTGAAACTTGATAATGGGCTATGCAAATTATCCACAGCAGATAATTGAAAATAAGATCCTAGCATACATGCAGACAACAATAAGAGCTGAAATCAAAATGTATGCTACTAGCTGGTACACAAACCTAAGGGGAAAAACCACACACACACTTGACTCATTACATGGGGAGGCCAGAATGGAAGTTCGTTCTCAGAAGAAGGTATTCCTGAGAACAATCCCAGCAACTGCCAGTCATCCCTTCACAATGCTGCCTCATTCTAGGATAAAGTTACATGGCTCTACTGACGCTGCCCAGAACGGTCAGTGCACCATAAATTATTTGCTACGCAGCCTGCATATTCTCATATTTGAAGAGGCTTGAATTTTTCTGAACCTGTTCATCTTTACAGAAAAGAAAATGCCAGTGAAAGACTACTGAAAAAAAAATATCAAATGTTGTCTCACTGAGATTAATGTGCTCCGCCCATCACTACCCAATACTTTAGTGTTCTCTGAACTGCCACTGTGTTCTATAAAACAGCAGCTTCCCGTTACCATGGAGTGAAACCATGCAAACATGCCAGTGAAAAAGTAATCCCATGTTGTTATCACTGTTTATAGCTCCAATATTACAAAGTGAAAAAAGTAGAAATTCAAAGCTCTCTCACGGCTAGTAGCAGTGATCACCTTCATTACCCTGCCCCTCTTTTTCAGATGCAATAATGCTCTTCACCAAAGGACAGAATGCAGAAAGACCTTTCCCAGCATAAGAGACCCAGGGAGTTAGACTGAAGTAGTCACCCAGAGAACCTTCAAAATGGCAGATATTTCTCTCCAGCCACCACTTCAGAGACTAACAGAACAGAGTAGGCCAAGATGAGCTGCTGTAGGCACTTAAATGTGCTTTCATCCTCATTCAGGGATCTGCCGTCAAAATGTACAGGCCAGCTTCTAAAATCACCCCACACACGGCTGCTGAGTGGTGAAACCAGTTGGTCTATCTCTGCTGAAGGAAGGACTCTAGCAATATGTCTCCAAGTGTGCAGTATGTTTGAAGGACACACACATACTGACCGCAAGGAGTGCCACCATGGCTGTAATGGCTACAATTAACTCATGAGACACTGCAAACAGTTATCTTCCAAATATTTTCCAGTGAGTCACAGTACCTTTTGAACCTACTGCTATTAAATCTATCTCAGGGCTTGGCTACACTGGTGCTTTACAGCACTGCAACTTTCTTGCTCAGGGGTGTGAAAAAACACCCCCCTGAGCACAGTAAGTTACAGCGCTGTAAAGCGCCAGTGTAAACGGTGCCCCAGCGCTGAGAGCTAATCCCCTGAAGGTGGAGTACCTGGAGCGCTGGGAGGGCTCTCTCCAAGCACTGGCACGCAACCACATTCGCACTTCAAAGCGCTGCTGTGGGAGCGCTCCTGCGGCAGCTCTTTGAAGTTTTGAGTGTAGCCACAGCCTCAGATACATTTGTCAATGCCAGTAGACCTACACTAGTCTATATAAATGTAAAGCAAAAATATTCTCTCGCACACATACAACAACCCTCCCTGTCACCATCATAACTAATGTTGAAACAAAAGAGTCAGATGACCACACACATTTTCTGTACCAGGCAACTATTATCTGCACCCGCAGGTATTAAATACAGCTCAAAGTAACCTAACTTTTCCAGCTATGGACAAGCATTAAGGATATGCGGCTGCTTAAACAATTACTAAGTTTTAACAAGCCAAACCGTCATTCTGTAAAGACAAAACCAGAAGAACTGAAAATCCAGCAACTGGCTACTATTATTTTACACAGCTGGTAGTGTGAGTGGACAAGGAATGCCATGACCAAAAACACCCTCAGACTTCATCTGTACACCTAGATGCTTACATGGCCTCCAACAGCATACTTTCTTTTATGCTACATAAAATGAAATCTCTTGATGTGAACGGGTGCAACTCCATTGACTTTAGTAGAGTTGCACCTGCTTTATGAGAGTGGCAAATTTCACTCAATCCATTTTGTTTCCTACTAACATCCTTGAGAGTCTGACCACAATTAAAGGGCATCCACTTCTTTATCTAGCTACCAAATATCAAAACACCTAACTGGTAATAACATTCAGAACACAGCTCTAATTTAACCTGAAAGGCTGATTGCTTGATTTTAAAATGGAATTTGCAAAACTATTTGAATTAACCAAGCTTGATTATGCTGATAAGCCTCAATAGCCTTTGTGCCAAACTGAGTGGTACTAAAGCACTATAATACAGGCTATGCACATTTCATTTAGAAACACCCATATCACAGAACAGCTCCACTAAAGCAATTCAAATTAAAAAAATTAGCAAGGGGCCTGCTTCACCATATAGGCAGGGCTGCCATGAGGCATGTTTAAATTTGAGTCTCAAGCTCCCAAAACTGACAGTGCATACAGCTCAAGGACAACGCCTCATACACTACTCAAGCAATCCTCCTTCTACACAATGCTTGTTATCCAAGAAAGGGTTGCCACAATGCCCTGGGGCTTGTCCAGGACAGGGCAGAAACATAGGGCAGGTAAAGTAATTTAGAGATGAGGGTGATTTCAAAGGTAAGATGAGCAGAAATTGTAAAGCATATCTCAGCATGATCATAGACAACACTTCTACAACGACTTGAGTAAAGTACAGAGCACCAAGTTTGGCCACACGTAAGCAGGGTGGATTTGATTTAAATCACTAGTCAGGAAGACTCGATTTAATCATGGATTTCTAAATAAAAAAAGTGCATTCTTGTTGGTTGTTATAACCTTAATACATATTCTTCACAAGTCAGACATGGATGTAGGTTTCATTTTTAGAAGGTACACACTATACATTTTTAAGTGATTTATTTTGAAAACTTTTCAGATTAGTTTTACAGTTATATCAGAAAATGAATTATTGTTTGGTTATTTCATTTACCAAAGGTAACTGAAGCAGATATTTATGAAGTCATTGGGAGTTGAACTATCTCCAATTCAACAGGTTAATCATTAATATTTGGAGGATTTTCTTGCCATGCTGTATTAGGAGAACACCACCAGACAGCCATTTAAATTGTTTTATTTAACTAAAACAACAACATCATGTATTCTGGATTTTTTTCTTCAACAGCAAACATAATATTTTAACAAAACAAGCATATGAATTTTTGAATTTAAACATTCAAGTTTTTTAAAATTAGGTTTGTTTTTGTTAAAATTGTTTTTAACTAAAATAGTTAAACGAAATATTTAAAAAAAAAAACACACACACCAAAGATAAATCAACTATCAGCCAGGTCAACACGAGAAACTTAAATATTGGCTTCTTCAGCTAACTCAGTCATCTTCACCTTCATTTTCCTGTTTGTTCATAATCTGGAAAAGAAAAACAAGCTCTCCTGCTTTTTCAGGTCCCAAACGATTTCTCAATTTGGAATGAATTAGTCCAAAGGAAGAAAATATTCTTTCTATACCGGCAGAAGCTACTGCTGTTAAAAATGAGATTATCACTTCAACAGTCTCTGAATCCAAGTGCTTAAGTGATTTCCACCAGTTCACTGGTGTGGCTTTCTTTAAATCATCATCATCAAACATATATTTCTTGAATGGTTCTTATTCCAAAACTGGGTCTCTTTTACGGCCTGCTGCCATTATAGGTTTTCCCTTTTAGCGAGTGAATGGTATGGTAGATCTCAAATCAATGAAGGCTACACTCAGAAAGACCTCAAAACTTCTGGAATATGCGGCTCAAACAGTTTCACTTTTATCTCCCTCCCTTCTCACATTTATCTCCAGACTTCTTCTCTTTGTCCAGATCTATTCCGCCCCCAACAATCTTCTATTCATTCAACTTTCTGAAACTTTGCACTTTTAGAGAGAGATAAGGGATTGACTCTTGTGTACACAAATTTGCAGAGGACAATAGGGTTGAGGTCTGTTATTTCTCACCTCTATATAATTTATTTATTTAAAAGCATTTTTGCTGTTAACAAGCATAGTATCTCCGGAGACACAAATCCACAGTTTGGGAACTGCAAAACTAAGCATCTCTGATGGCATCTTCTAGACTGAGCACTGAGCCTCATTGGGTAGATAGAAAGCTTAACCTAAATAATCTATACAGAAGCCCCTGGAACCCTTTAAGATTGGATCCCTAATTCATGAACTATTGGAACTCATTTACAAAACTTTTCTTAAAAATTACATGAATATATTGCCTTCTACTATAGAATTAGAATTTATAATCCCTATTCCATGATGAGATATCTTTGAGCTATAATGTACTTAATTAAAACTCTTTAGATGGGTTTTTTCCTCAAAAAGCATTTTATCAAAAAAATCTGATTTAAATAAAAAAAATCAGATTTTTTTTTTTAAATCATTGATTTTTATCCACCCTGCACATAAATTAGAACTTGTACCTGATGGTTGCCAATGCACAGCCAGCCACTGACTACCAGACAGCTCAGGAGCACATTAGGCATCAAATATTTTAAAAAGGCACTAGATGGGGAGTGATACGAGCCCATATTTACAAGCTAAGATTTGGTCTCCTTGCAGAGAGCTGGATGGTGAATAAAAAACACAGGGCTATGAACAGGAAGAGAGAGAGAGAGAGCTTGGCAAAATGTTTCTGCACTGTCATTCTGCCTTCAGAACAGCAATTACCCATTCCTCAAGCCTGCTACTCCTTCCCATAAGAAAGGAGTACACCCAAGGCTACCAGGAAATCACTTTGGCTGCCCAGGCATGCCAGCTTGGGTTTTCCCATTAGTATGTGATAAGACCTTCTGCATCTTCACTGTTTACTACATGCTGTACAGCACTGCAGTGGAACAACCACTTTTCCTCCTCCTGCAGAGAGAAACCCAGGATGAAGACAGAGCTATATAATACCACAACTATTAGTCCAGAGCCGTAGAACATTCTCCCTTCAGTGCAGGGAGAATTACTCCTCGTAAGTTAATGACACGTTCTTAATTTTAAAGGATCGGAAAAGATTTGTTAAGAGATAAATAAATACAGTGACTCAAGATATTAAAACTATCAATATGTTTCAAAAATTGACCAAGGTCACTGGTCCCTCTGGTCTGAGATAATCTCATAACCAACAGTGTCTATAATGGCACTCTCCAAAACTTTTTGAGACAGCTCTTTTCCCTTGGCTTTCAGCACAGTGTCTTCTGTACCTGGCAAAAGAGAGACCAGCACTATTTTTTGTACTACTGTAGATATGCTGGAACAGAAGGAAATACAGATTCCAAGAAAAGCTGAACTATGGAAAGGCACTGGAAACTCCTTGAGGTATTCTGTGCCTCAAAAATATACATTTTACATGACTCTCCAGAATAACTATCTTGCTTCATATGCCTTTCCAATTGACCTTATATATCAGAACAGGTGACAATGCCTCTCATTACTCAACCCTTTCCTCACACTGCTTTGCTTTCTGCCAGTGGATTAGTTCTTGCCTGTTCTAGCTCAGATATCGCTAAGGTGCCTTTCTTTGTGATATTTAAGCACTTAGATGGTCACAAAAAGAAGGAATCAGATTCCTTCAGCAAATTCTGAAGGCCTAAGATTTACAAGCCAACTGTTGAGAAACACATCCTTTTCCTGGACTGCAAAGAGGGTCAGAATTCATAGCAACAAATAGGACAAACAGAAGCCCTCTCCTAATACCAGCATCTGACTAATGAGATGGCTATACACAGCATGCCTTAACACTATAATGTACCTCCTGTCTTACTAGGTACATATATTACAGTTATCACCATAAGCATGCACACTAGCTCCCTGATTTTGGTGCCAGAAAATAAAGTAACTGCCTTTGCCAAACAATAATGTGAGGAAAAGCACATAAGAGCATAGGCATTGCATCTGCTGTTGTGACTCAATGTTCACTCCAACAAGCACTCTGTTTTGGCACTTCCACAAAGACTGAAGCAGATACAAAGTGAGGCAGAGGACTCTCTCCCTGCTTTTAATTATCTACGTTAGCATACAGCACCCATCACTGTCGTGTCTTGGCACTGGCACAAGTTGGTCAGTTTTATGAAGTGGGCAAACTGTTGTAGTCTCATAATCTATTATGTCATAAAGTACTTTGCTCCTTGTTCTATTCAGTGAGTTTGCCCATAATGTTGCTCTCTGAGTAGAAACACAGTTTTCCTGGGGGTTATCAGAAGATTCATGTTGGAATATCTGTCTCCTATCCCAGCAGAAGTCTAGTGAGAAATGATGCTATACAAAGCAGTTGCAAACCTCAAGCTCCTGAGCCTATAAACAGTTATCTGGGCCCATAAAGCAAACAAATACCCCATAAGAAAGAGTCACTGCGGTGTCATGAATCTTCAGTACCTGCCATATTCAGAGCAGCATTCCTTCTGAGCTTGCCCAGCAGAGTGGTGGTCATATCACCTTCAACTTAAGGGAACACTAAGAGGCTTAGCAGATGGCAAGAGTGATAAAGCCCATATTAGGCACATGTCACTTAGGAATGGGTTAAATATATATAATTTATTATATTTAGATGAAGGGTAAAGGTACTGGCCTCAGCTTTGAGGAGCATCAAGTTCCAGGTCTAAATTACATGAATGAGCCCAGTTACACAGGACTCCAGCTTGTCTTATATTTTTACAGGTTACATTAAATACGTTTCCCAAAATAATCCTAATAGTCATTATGAAGTAAAACTTTGCCATTTCTAAAAGCAAAAACCAATGATTTAGAAGCCGGATAGTCAGACAGCCTAGTGACGACATACTGCACTGCTGGAGAATCCAGCTTAGTGTCCTAGCTCATTTCATACCTTGAATAACAATGTCCAGAAGGGAAGCAGATTTAGTCTTTGGGCAAAGCAAGCAATGTCTCTTCCAGTTTATCAAAAAGGGACCTAGATAGTCTTAGATAAAAATCTAGTCCATTTTAGTCCTCCTATACAGAAGATATGAGTATGATTATGAGACTTACAACAAAATAGTGTCATTTACAGTAAAATTCCAATGCAACCACCACTTTCTCTGCAGTTTTATAGATCCTTAACTTGTAAACATGGCAGGGAAAAGTCAAAGGATAAATATTATATTAGAGACAGGTGAGGTAGTATCTTTTACTGGACCAACTGCTATTGGTGAGAAAAAGCTTTCAAGCTACACAGAAGACCAAGGGAAGAGCTCTGTGTAGCTTGAAAGCGTGTCTCTCACCAACAGCAGTTGGTCCAAAAAAAGATATTACCTCGCCCACCTTGTCTCTCTAAACAATAGGTTACTAAATTATTCTGAGGAACCCCATTTTCTCAAGGGACTGGAAGTGGAATACACAGCATTTCACATCCATGTCACCAGGAGTCCTTTATCAGATGTTCACACAGTGACTAGCACAACCTGGTTGTGGCCTTCAGACTATACTGCAGTATACCTGTTAAATAATTTAACATTTTAACATTACATTGGCACTGACTAAATATTATCTTCAGGGATTTGGAGGGATATACGCAAAGGGAGGCAGATCTTCTAGAAAAGTAGTTTCTCAACCTTTTTGGGCTCAGGACCAATTTATAAATGTTGATAGCCTATCACAACCCAGTAAACAGGCTGGGGGTGGGGAGGATGAGAGGTGTCAGGTTGCAGATCCCATCCCACCCCATACTGCCCCTGTAGTGGCAGTTCTGGTTCTGAAGGGCTGGCTGGACTTGGCTTGCAACTCCAGGCACTGCAACATCTGGGGTTGCAGCACCACTCAAATTGGGCTCCGCTGGCCCCCCATTGTCATGATGGCAGCCCAGTCCAACCAGCCCTGTGGGACCAGAGACACAGCAGCCATCACGTGACACTATGAAACATTCTGGTGACTCAATTTCAGGTCACAACCCATGGGCTGAGAACCCCTGCTCTAGAACAGTTCAAGCCCCATCCACACTGGCTGAGCAAAGTGTGTTATAACCCATGAACCATGTTACAGCCTCCTTATAAACACTAAACAGGGCACACGTGGGCCATTGCGCTTGCCCTCTTTCCCAACAATAAGGACTGCAACTGGGTTCTCCCCCCCCCCTGCTGCAGGCTCCCATTTCACGGCCTGGGTCTGCCCAGAGCGGTGCAGCTGGGCTGAAGGAAGCGATCTCTCCGCGGGTCACGGCTACAAACCAGGCCCACGGGGGACAGCCACGGCAAGCGGATTTCTTGGGCCTAATCTCCGCTCGCATGTTGCCGATGTAAGCCCCGGCGCCGATGCCGTTACAGCAACCGGGCCGTGCGTGGGCCCGTATCACCCGCCTCTCCGCGGGGCGCGCTGGTTATGCACCGCGGGCGCGGGGCTAAGACCTTGGCCGGAAAAGGAGCAGCCCGCTCAGCACAGGCCCGGCGCGCACTGCCCCGGGCCCGCCTCCCTCGCGCAGGGCCCACGCAAGGCGGAGGCTGGAGCTCGGGGTCAGCAGGGCCTTGCCCGTGGGCCGAGCCCGGGCCCGCGATCCCCGGGGGGGGGGGGGGCGGAGACCGGCCGAGGGGACGCAGGGGGCCCGCCCCACGCGCGAGCTGCCCGCCCGGGGCCGGGCCCAGCGGCCGGGTAACGCGGGCCGAGCCGCGCGCGCAGGCCGGGCCCTAGGCCGGCAGCTCGCGCCCGGGGCGGGGCGGGACGGGACGGGACGCTGGGCCCAGCCCCGAGCCGCCGCCCGGGAAGGGGGCTCGTTCCGGGGGGGGGAGGGGCCGAGCCCCGGGGCGGCCCAGGCCGGGATCGGCGGGACTCTCCCCTCAGGGCCGGGCCCGCGCGCGGCTCCGCCTTGACGCGCTGCGGGCCCGATGCCGCACAAGGGCGGAGGGGAGGCGCTAGGCCCGTTCACTCACCGGCTCCTGCTGAACCCGCGGCCTCCGCTGCTGCTGCGACCGCGCCGCTTCGCCTCCTACGACGCCGCCTCACAGGCCCCGGCTCCCGCCTGCCGCGTGGGCTGCTGGGAGACGCAGTCCCCGAGCGGCCTCCGCCCATTGGCCGCAGCGGTGGAGGGGACTACAACTCCCGGCAGGCCCCGCGCGGGGGCCGGCCTCCTCCGCAGCACGCGCCGCACGTAGAACGGAGGGGGTGGTGCTTCGGGCGGGGTCAAAGGTCCCCTCACTGGGAATGGGGCCTCATAGGGGAGGGGGTAAACTCCCCCTGGGGGTGGGCCCAGGTTGGGGGGTTAGAGCCCCTGGCTGGGGCTGGGGTCAGGGTGGCTAACCTGGATCCTGAATTGGGCAGTGAGAAAGATTTTAAAAAGAAATCGTAGGTGCTGCTTGGAACCGTGGCCATTAAAATCCTTTCAGCCAGAAGAGTGGCTCTTGCTTCCGACAAAGCCTTGAGCCCGTTCTGTGTCAGGGTATCTGAAACCTCTACATGCGATGGGGAGGGGCTGACCCCCAGGACTTGGGAAGATTCATACTGGCGAATAGTATCAGGGGGTAGCCGTGTTAGTCTGTAGCCACAAAAACAACAAGGAGTCCGGTGGCACCTTAAAGACTAACAGATTTATTTGGGCATAAGCTCTCATGGGTAAAAAACCCACTTCTTCAGATGCATCCACCCACTATGAATGGATTTGGAGACTCAGCAAGAGGCATAGACCCTTCTGCAGGGCCTGGGGAGCTATGGAATCATTGGTGTTAGAGGGACATCATGAAGCCTCTACTCTGCTTCTAGCCAGTACTGGGTTAAATTCGTTCTCCATGTGATAGGAAATGTCAGGACATGAGACACAATCCGGCCTCTGCCACAGGATGTGCCACAGAGTACATGGAACCCTCCCTGAAGCTGGGAGAGGCTGTACCAAGCTGGAAAGAACTCCACAGAGGAGGTTAAAGGGGAAAGAGCTAGTTCGCATGAATTAGCTGCAGAAAACACAGGCAGCTTTTTGCCAGAGCCTGTTGAGCAGGCAGTTTCAGAAGAGGCCTGCACTGAGTTGCTGTGGCTGCCTTTGCCCAGATGCTGCTTCCTTGTTTAGAGTTCTCCTCCCCGCTTTCTGCAGCCATCTCTGCACTAGAATAGGATAGAACAAGAAACCCACAAGTTATGGCCTAAAAATTCATGTGTTGAGGCAGGCACCAGGAATGTGCAAACTATCCTACTGAGTGGCAAAGTCAAGGGATTGGAATCTGGCTAGGAACCAAGAGCTTTAGAGGATGGGTTAGAGCAGAGGATCGTGAGTCTGGACTCTCAAGTTCTATTCCTGGTTCCTCACTGCTTGAGTTTGGGCAAGTCACTTCACTTCTTTGCCTCAGTTTCCTCACCAGAGAGAGAGCAGGAATGGACTTTGTCCAGGGCTGCGAGGGTCAGTTGGTAAAGTGCTGCCCAGGCTTCCTAAATCTAGATCTGCAAAGCCAGGTGGAGAATCTCCTGAGAATTGACTCGTGGTTTTTCAGCATTCGGGTTCCTGCCTCTGCCTGAAACTGGAATTGAGGCCATTTCTCCTGACCTTTTGGAAACTGAACAAGTATGTATTTACAGTTCGGTTTTAACCTTGGGCAGCAACTGGAGGGTCTGGGCTTGTTCCAAGCCACCTCTCTCCGCCCAAAGCTGGGAAATTCTCCATGCGGGTGCCCACTCCTAGTGATTCCTTTGTTGCACGCTGCAGTTTTAAGACTCGTCCCTATGGCTTTGGGGAAGTCTGGCTCTGGGGGCAGTAAGGCATTGCTTTCTGCAGGGGCGGGAAGGTGGTGGAGCAGCAGAAAGGGGTTGTGAGGTTTAGAGGCTGGGTTAGAGCAGGACTCTACCTTTCCTTCAGAAAAGTGCCTGATTTCAGAAGCAATTAAGCAAACAGCCATTGTTGCTTACAGGCCCCAAGCCAGAGGAGTCTGGATTGTTTTTCACTGACCTTTGAAATTACCTAGGGCTGCTCTTATGATTTGCAGGACCCCAAACTATCAGGGAAAAAGAGCAGGGAGTTGCCTCCCCTCCTGTGCCTGCTGCTAATGAGAGATGGTCGGTGTCAGAAAGCTGCCCTGGGATGGGGACTCCATGGCAGCAGAAGCCCAAGTGATTGTTTCTTTCTCTGCAAGCCTTGTAGCTGGAAAGATTTGTGTGTTCACAGCCGGGCCCTGCTGCTGCCACTACGAGCTGCTACTAGCCCACACCTGATTCACAGTGACTCTTTCCTTGCTGGTCTGCCCGGGGTCTTACTGGTCTAGAGATCAGAGCCTGGGGCTGGATTTGAGATTCTGTCTGGGCCTGGGCAAGACCCTTCATCTCTTTGTGCCTCAGGGTTCTTACCTGTCCAATGGGGTTAAGAATAACTTGCCTTTTTCAAGGGGGGACGGGCATGAGGCCGGCTTCCTTCGTGGGGGTACAGGGCTTCCAGCAGGGAAGGAGCTGAATGTTATTTCCTTTATTATTCCTGGTGAAAGGCAGCTGTGAGGGTCCCATGGCAATTAACAAAACAAACAAAGGCCCAGCTCAGCGGATGCTGATTTCCAGCTGGTGCCTGCAATCTTTCAGGAGCACACACACCACAGCGCCTGCTCAGCCACCCCAGTGCGCTCTTTACAGACAGGCTCTTGTTCCAAGTGCAGCTTCAGGGAGTTTTGCTCAGAGCTGACACCTGTTTCATTTATTTGCCCAGTTGAGCCTCAGGCCTTACAATTCAGCCAATGAAAACCCAGCTATGTACACTTAGGGCTCAATCCTCAGCCAATGGAAAGTCTGGCAGTGGCTGCGGTGGACTTGGATTGGGCCCACTGGGCCCAGCCTGCTTTGGAAAGATATTGCAGATAACTGCATCGCAGCCAGCTAACCAAGCACCACCTGTCCCCATCCCTGGGGGGCCAGTGCACTGGGCCCTTCCTAGTGACAACTGAACATGCAGGGGACTTGCGGGCTGGCCTTGTGCAGAAGCAGAGGACAAGTTGTGGGAGAAGATCCCTGGTTTGACTGTGAACCCTGCACTGCCCCAGATGCTGCTCCGCCCCCTGGAGCCAATGCATGGGCTGTTCCCCTCCAATCACTGGCAGGGTCCCTCTGGGCTTGACATAGGGCTTGATCCCTGATATTTACAAGTGGAAGGAAAGTCTGGGGCTTTCCACACTCTCAGGCTTCTTGGAGCATTGCAGGGCTTGCCAGCGCAGCCTGTGGGTTTTTCCACCTGCAGATGGGATCGTTTAATTCCATGATCCATCAGCCTCAGGGCTGGCTTGGTGACATGGTGCTAACTCAAGGCCTCAGATGTCTTTATGTGTGAATTTGTGATGGCAAGAACTCGCCTCCCAGCCTCCATCCCAAGAGCCACCCACCTGATGTGTCCTCTGTTGGAACAGATCTAACAGGATGGCTCAGGCGTGGAGGAGGGTCCTGAGGTACACACCAAGCGTCAATTCCTTACTCTGCCACTGACTCCCTGTGTGACCCAGGGCAAGTCACCAGCCTCTCTGGGCCTCACTTCCCCAGCCCTTGTGTGTCTCTGGGCCTGTGCAGCACCTGGCACAATGGGGCCCCGAACACAGTTGCGGCCTCTAGGTGCTGTTGTAATACAATTAATAGTGAGTCATTTGCAGTCCCATTAAAAAGCATCGCTTCTGGGTGTAGGGCAGCCTGTGTGGCTGGGCTGGATGCAGCGCAAAGGTCTAATAAAATTCATGTTTTTGCCCCATGGCTGCAGCAGTGTTAACAGGCCACTTCACCTTGGATGGTCCCTTCGAACATGTGTGAACTCCTCCTGTGAGTAATCCGGGCCACCCTGTACTGAGCTGTGATGCTCCAAGTTCCTTTCCCAGGCCTGTAAGCTCAGAGCTTGTCTCTCTCACCAACAGAAGCTGGTCCAATAAAAGACATTACCTCCCCCACTTTGTGTCTAATAAACTCCACATCATTGGCCCGTGGGTCCTTCCCCCCCGTTGCTGCTTGCTGGGCTGGGGGGGCATTCAGCTCTCTCTGCACTCTCCCGGCCTCTTCCTGGGAGCAGTAGCACTGGGAGAGGGACAGCACTGCTCCTTACTCCACCTCCAGGGTCCCCCACCCCCTGTCCGACCGCACTCCCTCCCTCCGTGCGCCGTTGTAAGGAATGATGGGCGATTTGATCTGGACAGATGCCACAGCAGAGCAAAAACCATTGAGATGGGAGGCCCAGCTGAGAGCAATGCTGATACAGGTGCTGGAACAGCCAGAACAATCTCTGCTGTGATGGTTAAAATCAGACACCCAAAGGAAGTCTGCAATGCCGGAGGGGCTGAAGACTTACTGCAGACCCCTGAGCCCCCTATCAGTGCTCCAGAGCGGAGCTGCACCAGGGAGCCCAGCAAAGCAGTGTTCTCGGGGTACATCAGACAAGAGCTATGGGGAGCGGAGTGTCCCCAGCATTGCTGCTGGAGTCAGACCTTGTCACTCAGCTGGTCACCACCTGGCCTAGCTAGACGTGGGAGGAGCGTCCTGCACCCCTGGGATAGGGGTGGGCATGCTCATGAGAGTGGGTTGCGTGACCCACAGCTCCATCGAGTCCACCAGCAGAGAGCACCCCGCTGGGCCCGGACAGGAACTCCCTCCCCTCAGGGCACCATTGAGGTATATGACCCACCACCTTCCTATCTGGTCTGGAGCCCTGGCCCTTTAAGAAACAACAACCTAGTGCTGATAGGAGCCGACACAGAATGTCAGATTTCAGCTGCTGGAGCTGGGAACGGATCCCGGCTTCCGCTGGTTCTGAACCCCCTCCTAAGACCCCAGGGCTGGCTTCGAACGCAGCCCTGGCACAACCTGGCATTGCTTTTGAGCAGGAAACTGGGAACCAGGAGAGCTGGGCTCTGTGTTGACTTTGCCATGCTGTGTGACCTTGGATCCGCTCTGTGCCTCAGTTTCCCCATCCGTATAAGGGGGGCACGGCCCTCTGAGCACTGTGAAAGGAAGAGTCTCGCTCTTCGGTTATTAGTAGCAGCTCTACCGCTTTAGTGTTGGGCTGCAGCCGGACCTGCCCTGGCTCCACTCCTGGCACCGGCAGAGCCAGCACCATCAATGCCACGTTCCTGCTGCCTTCCAGCCTGATGATGCCCAGAGGCCCCTTTCCCACCTTGCCAGGCTCTGTGGGTGGGCAGGGGAAGAAGCCAGCGAGAGCCATGCACCAGGGCCAGCCACGCTGACCTCGGTATGCTGAAGGGGGCTGAAAATAGACCCCCCGAGTGTCATCCACATATTAGAAGGGAAGAACAGCTGAGCAGCCAGCTGGGGGGCGGGGGGGAGTCCTGGGGGCGGGGTTAGGAAAGAGATTTAACGCTTTGAGGAATCTGTTCCTCCAAGGGAGCAGCAGGATCCTGGGTCCCCAGGGCTGGAGCCAGACCATCTGTCTTCGCAGGCCGGGGCGGAAAGTACCCAGCAGCCCACCACAGAAACCTTCCCCGGCAGCGCACCCCTCCGCTCCTGTGATGGGGGACGAGCAGGCTCCCCAGCCCAGGAGTCAACTAACGACTGCTCCTCGGCATCTCAGCAATTAACACAACCCTCCCAAATCCTTTTCTCTGCTTGCGTGTTCCAGGCCTGGAGGCTAGCGACACAGGGCAGAGGCCAAAGGGGAGACCTTACCACAAATGGCTAAGAAAGGATCTGCCTTGCCCTACTGTTATTAACTCATACTTGCACTGTGGTAGCTCCTGGCCACTGGGCACTGCCTGGCTACACCTCAAAGAGACAGTCCTTGCCCTTACACTGTCAGCACTGGAGCAGGCAGCATAAGCATCTGGCTAGCCCACAGCTGTCTGCTCTGCCAGTCCCAATCCTCCAAACCACACCAAGCCAGGAGCGAGATCATGGTGTCTACAATACATACCCAACCACCGGGCTCGCTGTGCTAGGACCAGCTTGCCCGATAATCAGAGACCTTCCATGTAACAAACAGACCTTGCTGGTAAGGGGAAGTTCTGGACAGCAGAGGGTTCCTAAGCCCGGCTGGGCTGTGCACCCAGACACACTACGCTGGGGGTGGGCCCATAGCTCCAGGGTATTTGTAATAAACTCTCAGTCATAAGGAACTAACAAACTCCAACCTCTCCCCACATGGGCTGCAGGGGTGGGTGGCAGGCGGTTGCTCGTGGCATGGGTTGTTCTTTATGGAACATGATTTCTTGTTCTTTATGTTCATGACTTGTTCTTTATGGAAGGTTTGGGATTTGTGAAAAATTCAATATCAAAAAAACATTTGCCTCCCTTCTCCTCTTTGATTTCAATCCTATGTTTACATTTTAAAGGGAAATTTAAAAATTGAATCTGGGTTTAGAGGCTTTCCGGTGGATGGAAAATTTTAGGAACATTTTTCAATAAATGTTACGATTTAAAAAAAAATTCACAAAAACAAAAAGTTTGGGGAGTTGCGACTTCAGCAAACGGAATCGGCTGCACAATTCCTACCCGGGCTGGAAAATGAGCTCCCGGTGGCTGGAGCTCCAGGGTCCTGCGCTGGGCTCCGAGCAGCTGCCCCAGGGCTGGGACTCAGTACCCTGTAGCTAACTACCTTTTGGAGAGAGGCCAGGGCCTGCTGGGATCTCACGCCCCATCAGCAGAGAAGGAAGAGCACAAAGGTTGCTGCCATCTCCTGGACTGCAGCGGTAAAGCGGCAGGAAAGCTCAGATCCTGCAGCAGCATCTCTCACAGCTAGATTCAAGGGCAAGGGGTGCCAGGCTGAGCCTTGGTTCCCTGCACTGGGCCCAGCGCAGCAGGGAGAGGCCATGTGCATTTGGCTCCAGCTTCGGGTCGAGGCGCTGGCGTCACCGGCTGGCGATGGTAAGAGAAGCCTGAGGCCTCCCTTCTGCCCAAGCTGCCAGCTCCCGGCCCAGAGCAGGAGGCAGAGACCGACCGGCAGGCTCCGAGCACACACAGACGCGGAGGCGGGGCGGCTCTTCCATTTTATTGTTCAGATGCATAACACTGTCACATTGGCACCAAGCGAGGCGGGCGCGGCCCCGGCGGCCCCCTCCCACACACAGCACCGACACCCACGCCCGCAGCGGCCCAGAGCGTAGCACGTCGCACGGGGGAGTCGTCAGAGTGGCACCGAGCGGCTGGCTGGGCCAGGCTACGGGAGGTTAAAGGAGATCGAACCCTAGACCCAGGGCCAGCCTCCTGCACCCTCCAAGCTTGCGGGATGGGCCCGGCCTCCTGCACAGAGAGAGCTGGGCCTGGCGCTCGTCCGTGATGTCACACGGAGCTTTATTTACATTATTCACATACACTGTCCCCAGCAAGTTAAATAACGACATTATTACACCACACGTCGGGGGCGGTGCGGCGGGAACCGCTAGGAGGGGCGGGGGTGTCAGTCTGATAAGGTGCATGTTAAAAACGAACAAAAAGAGAAACCAAGAGTCCCTGGGGCTGGCGGGGGGGGGCACGTCCCGGCCCCCTGCCCTGCCCGGTTCATCCTCTTCCTGGGGCGGTAGGTGGGAGTGACGTGGTTTTTCGTCTGGTAACAGCTATAGTTCTGTGAGAAAGTCCGGAACTGGCACTTCGCCTCGCCCCGCACCGAGGCAGCCACGGCGCGGGCCACCAGGGGGCGCTCTGCCCAGGGAGACACACCTGCCCCTCACAGCACTTCTGCAGGCAGAGGGCGAGAGAAAGCAGGAGGCGGATTAGGGACACTGCCTGCCAGCCCGGCCCGGGGCTCTGCGCGGAGCACAGGCAGGGGGAGACCCGGCAGGACGGCCCGGGACACAAGGGGCCACGGTGGCGAGAGGAGGGGACGGCACCTGTGCAGCCCAGGTTTGCTACAGGCTGATGCTGTCGCTCTGCCAGGATCTGCTCCAGGGTCAAGCCAAGCCCCTTCCCCCGAGCTCTGCTTGGGCCCCCCCCAATTCCCCCTGCTGGGGCTCTATCCCACCCCCACTGAGCCCCATGCCAGGTAGCCATGTCGGGCGGATGAGCTCCGGCAAGGACGGGCAGGGGAAGCCCCTACCTGTGACCTGGGGGGGCTTGACGACGGCCGTCTTGAGGAAGGGCTCCTTGTCCCCGAAGGGGATGATGGGGTCGGTGCTGCCACTGTGCTGCGAGAGCTCCAGCACGCCCTGGCCCACCTCCTTGCCGGGGAAGCCATTCTCGTGCTTGCCGGGCTGCACGCCGTTCACCAGGGGCGCCATGTCCTTGCTGGGGGGGCTGCAGGAACACATGGGGGGAAGAGGGGTTCACAGATCCCAGCCCCAAGCCCCCTCGCTCCAACCTTCACAGGCTGCAGAGCTGCAGCTCCCCCTGGCCCCAGGGCTGGGCGCTCCCAGCCGCCCCCTGCGTGGTCCCAGCTCCCCCTGGCCCCAGGTGCTCCCAGCCGCCCCCTGCGTGGTCCCAGCTCCCCCTGGCCCCAGGTGCTCCCAGCCGCCCCCTGCGTGGTCCCAGCTCCCCCTGGCCCCAGGTGCTCCCAGCCGCCCCCTGCGTGGTCCCAGCTCCCCCTGGCCCCAGGTGCTCCCAGCTGCCCCCTGTGTGGTCCCAGCTCCCCCTGGCCTGCCCGGTGCCTCCCCCCAGGGCAGATACCTTTGCTGCAGCCCCTCAGGGCCAGGGCCCGTCCGCAAACCCTGACTCTCTGTGCTGGGCGTCTCTGACTCAGGGAGCTCCTCTTCCTTCGCCAGCAGCCCTGCTCGCTTCCCACAGCCTGGGGACCGGAGCAGAGATGGGTCAGCTCCCCTGGACCGGACCCCAGGAGGGATGGGATGCTCGGGACCAGCAGGGTAGGGCTGTGGGACCAATGGGAGGTGGGTGTCCCACACAGGCCTGGCCAGGAGATCTGGTGGGTGTCACTTGTGGGTCTGGGCTGCGTGTCTCCCAGGGCCAGTGGGGTGGGGTGGGCCATGGGAGGGCCCTGCGTGACTGGCCTCGTGTGTATGGGTGTGGGGAGTGGAGGAGTGGCGTAGTGGGGTGTGCTGCCCAGGCCTGGAAGGGGGGAGGTGGGGGTGTGCCGCCTGGAGGGATGGGGTTAGGGACGGAGGGATGTGCGGCCTGGGGGGGGAGGGACGGAGCAGAGGGGTGGGGGTGGGCTGGGGTAGGGGCTCTCCCATGCAAGCCTGGTGGGGGAGCAGCTTTGCCCTGCGTTTACCTGGGCTGGCGTCAGTCTCCTGTTTGGCTTCTTTCCCATTCACCATTTTCTTCTCGTCCTTCTTCTGCAGAGGGGAGAGGAGCCGCTGAGCTGTGTCCCAAGGGCCGGGGGGGCAGGGACAGGCCTGGGCTGGCAGCCCTACAGCCCTGTCGCCGGGACCCCATGCTGAGGGGGAGGGGGCATCACCAGGGGAGAGACCCCAACTCCCCAGGCCCATCCCAAGGGCTGCTGGGATGTGGGGCAGCCTGCTAGCCCCCCCCAGCCCTGGCACTGCCCGCTCACCACCTCCCGTGCCCACCCGAGGCAGCCCTAGGCCAGCAGGGTTGGGCACAGCTCAGGCATGCGGCATCCCAGGGTCTCACCAAAGAAGCAGGAGGGGCTGGGCTCAGAATCCCCCCCCAAGCCCAAGCTCACACTGGACGGGCAGCCCCGCGCGCAGCAGGGCACTCGCTGGCACACTGCAGCCACAGGCACCCACCTTGGCATCGGCCGCGTCCGACTTGCGCGTCCTCTTCATGATCTCTTCCAGCCGCTGAGGAGGGAGAAGGTGGGTCAGTCCCAGAGCCCTCGCCTGGCACCCCACACTCTGCCCAGCTGGGCTCGAGGCGGCACGGCTCTGCAGGACGATGGGTCCAACCCTGCTTGGCTGACCCAATGTGGGCTTCAGGGGCAGCTGCCCACACTGCACCAGACACCCGTGGGGAAAGCGCTGGCAGCTGCCCCCCTCCCGCCTGGTCTCCGGGGCACAGGGGCTCTGACCCGGCAGCTCACCAGGCGCTTCCTCAGAGTGCAGCGCCCGCGCATCGCTCTCTGCTCCCCGTCCCCAGGGCTCTGCCTTGCCCTACTGCCCCTGCACCACTGCCCCCCTTTCCCTCCTCAACTCTGTCTGGACTGTGTCAGCCTCCTGGGCTCTGCCCCCGCACCCCGACACTGCCCTGCCCCACCCCCCACTCTCCCCACCCTACCCCCACCTTCCTCTGCTCTCCGACCCCACCGTGCCCCACTCCTCCTGCAATGCACCCCGCCCCGCCCCGCCTCCCCGCTCACCTTCTTCCTCTCCAGCCGCTCCTGCTCCTCCCTCTGGAAATGCTTCTCCCGTTCCAGCCGCTGCCTCTCGGCCTCCTCGCGGGCCCGCGCCTCTGCCTCCTCCCTCTGCAGGACAGGGGGGAGCCAGCCCCCAAGGTCAGTACGCAGTCAAGGGCACTGCCCTGCCGGAGGGGGCGTTTCCCACCGCTGGGCCTCGCCAACCATCACCCCGGGGAGAGTGTCTAGTGGAAGTCCCACCCCCACCCTGTGTGCATGGCACAGGCCCAGCAGGCTGCTGGGTATAACACAACCAGGAGCCAGGCCCAGGCTGGGGTGCGGGTTGCGAGTGAGGGGCACCGGCAGCGCTGGGGGGGAGGGGTGCAGACTGGAACAGCGGGGGGCCAGAGCTGGAGGCTGTTCCCATGCTGAAACTCAGCAAAGGCTGGGCTGTGGGCCTTGTCCAGGCAGCTCAGGAACACCCCAGCTCCCCACAGAGCCTGCCCTGGCACAGCCCCCCGCAGGGGAAGGGCCAGACGTCGCCAGCTGCCTGCCAGCTGCGGCGTGGGAATTCCGGGCCACTGGTGCTTCTCTCCACCACTAGGGGGCAGGGCAGGTACGTGGCTCCCTCCCGCATTGGGGGTCTGTGCCCAGGACCTGGACCTTGTCACCCCCGCCCCTGCCCACCCCATGCCACCACGGAACCACCCTGTGCCCATCCCCTCCCAGAGCCCCCCATCCTGCTCCACGTCCCATGTGCCCACCCGCCACCCCGCCCTGTGCCCATCCCCTCCCGGAGCCCCCCATCTTGCTCCACTCCCCATGTGCCCACCCCCCGCCCCACCCCGTGCCCATCCCTTCCCGGAGCCCCCCATCCTGCTCCACACCCCATGTGCCCACTCCCTGCCCCGCCCTGTGCCCATCCCCTCCCGGAGCCCCCCATCCTGCTCCATTCCCCATGTGCCCACCCCACACCCCGCCCTGTGCCCATCCCCTCCCGGAGCCCCCCATCCTGCTCCATTCCCCATGTGCCCACCCCACACCCTGCCCTGTGCCCATCCCCTCCCGGAGCCCCCCATCCTGCTCCATTCCCCATGTGCCCACCCCACACCCCGCCCTGTGCCCATCCCCTCCCGGAGCCCCCCATCCTGCTCCATTCCCCATGTGCCCACCCCACACCCCGCCCTGTGCCCATCCCCTCCCGGAGCCCCCCATCCTGCTCCATTCCCCATGTGCCCACCCCACACCCCGCCCTGTGCCCATCCCCTCCCGGAGCCCCCCATCCTGCTCCATTCCCCATGTGCCCACCCCACACCCCGCCCTGTGCCCATCCCCTCCCGGAGCCCCCCATCCCGCTCCACTCCCCATGTGCCCACCCCACACCCCGCCCTGTGCCCATCCCCTCCCGGAGCCCCCCATCCTGCTCCATTCCCCATGTGCCCACCCCACACCCCGCCCTGTGCCCATCCCCTCCCGGAGCCCCCCATCCTGCTCCATTCCCCATGTGCCCACCCCACACCCCGCCCTGTGCCCATCCCCTCCCGGAGCCCCCCATCCCGCTCCACTCCCCATGTGCCCACCCCCCGCCCCACCCTGCCACCTGCACCTGCTTCTGCAGCCGCTCCGTCTCCTCCTGCTCGGCTCGGGCCCGCTCCTCGGCCTGGCGCTCCTCCTGGCGGCGCCGCTCCTCCTGCTGCCGCCTCTGCTCCTCCTCCAGCCGGCGGAGCTCGGCCTCCCGCTGCGCCTGCTCCTGGGCTTCCCGGTGGGCCTGCTCCTCCCTCTGGCGCCTACGGCACACGGCACCTCAGTCCCCGTGCCCGATGCCTGGCCCACCCTGCCCCCAGACCTCCGCGAGCTGCCAGGCCTGTGACACCGCGGAGGGTTCCCAGGGGAGCCAGGTGGGGCACAGGGCACTGCTGCTCCAGGGTCTGCCCCTGTGGACAGCCAGCGCCCCCAAGTGCCAAGCTCCAGTGGCCCCTCTTGGGCTCACTGGCAGTGGGGTGAGCGCTACCTCCCCATCCCTGGGCACGGCGGGGGATCCCGGCAGGCAGAAAGGAGCCCCCCACCCTGAGAGGCCGGGCCACTGACCTCTCCCGCTCCTCCTGCTCCCGGCGCTCCTGCTCCTCACGCTCACGCTGCTCGCGGGCTTGCCGGCGTTTCTCTGTCAAGAGCCGGGCTGCCTCTTCTCGGTCTGTGGTGCCCGCCATGGGTTTGCCCGAAGGCGTGGCAGGAGCTGGCGTGGGGCTGGGGCTGCCAGAGGGGGCAGCAACACCTGCCGAATGCACACAGTGTCACAAACACATTCATCACACCCATTTCCTCTCCAGGGACAGAACCCAGGAGTCCTGGCTCTCACTCCTCCCCGTGATCTACACCACTCTCACTCCCTCCCTCCCCGGGTCCAGCGACAGAATCCAAGAGTCCTGGCTCCCAGCCCTCTGCTCCAACCCACTAGACCCCCTGCCCCGAAGGCCTGGCATGGCCATTCCGAAGCAGGAAGAACCACGCCCACACCCGAGCGCTGTGAGCAGATGCCCACTGGCTCGGAGCCGGCGGGGGTTCTGGGGGAAGTGGCTGGCTCATGGTGCATGTTCTCAGACCTGGGGGCTGCTCAGCGGGCCCAGGGGTCTTGGGAGTGTCGGGCGGGGCTGGGGAGGCTGTTCCCCTCTCCTCTTCCTCCTCCTTCTTCTCGCGTGCCTTCAGCTGGCTCTCGCGCTCCTCCTTGGCCCTGGGCCGGCCCTTGCGGGAGGAGTGGACGCTGCGGGGCAGTGGCGGCTTGTGGGGCGAGCCGAGGCCTGGGCTCGGGGAAGCCGGCCGGTGGTTGGGGGTGGCAGGTGATGAGGGCCGGTTCTTTGGCCTCGGGCTGGAAACGAAGAGGAACAAAGCATTAAGGGGGACTGCGGATGCCCCCACCCTGAGCCTACCCACCACAGTTCGCACCACCGCAGCTCGAAAGCAGTGGCCCAGAGCCCTGCAGAGCCCATCTGTCTGGGCCCAGGCAGGCTGTATCCCCGCATAGCAGGCAGGGCCCCATGGCTCTCGGCTAGTCGGCTGCGGGGTGGCTAACGGTGCCCAGGCTGAGGCAGGTCCTGACCTGCTGTCCGCGGAGGGCCGGGGGAGTCTGGGCTGGCTGCCGGGCTGGGGCTGGTGCTTCTTGAGGCCCCGCTCGCGAGACAGGGCGCTCCGCTCCTTGGCGTTCTCCCGCTCCTTGTCCTTCTTCTCCTTCTTCTTCTGTGCAGGGGAGGAGAGAAATCAGAGCCCAGGAGCAGGGGGATGATAACAAGGGGCTGGCGACCTGCCAGCTCAATGAGAGAGGGGGCCAAGGCTGGGGCCACACGAATCTCTCACAGTCCCCTGGCTGTCACCCCCCAGTACAGAGGGGAAACCGAGGCACAGAGACCTGCCCAGGGCCTGGGAGCAGCTCAGGACTGGGCTCTCTATGGGGCACAGCCTGGATGCCAGCCATGAGACCCCCCCAGGGGCAAGGCCTGCTCTGCAGGGGACACTCCAGTCCCTCGGGGGCTGGTGGGTGGCAGGCAGCAGAAGTGATGTGATCCGTTTCTGCTGGGTTTGCTGTCCGGCCAGCGCCCACCATGGGCTGGCTGCAGCGGGGCCCTGCCTGACGAACCACCCCGTCCCCCAGACACCAGGGGGCAGAGCCCGGGGCACAGGGGAGCCCGGCCCTGAGGAGCGCTTGGTTCCCACCCAGGGCTGCGCTTAGGGAGAGCTGTGTTCGGGGACAGGCCGGAGCAGGGCAGCACTCACGGGCGAGGACTCAACTCTCCGGCGCGGCGTCACCTCCGGGCTGCTGGCCACCACCCTGCGGCGCTCCCAGCAGCGGTGCTGCAGGCGGTGGTTGTTGCAGGGGCTGAGGGGGCTGGTGGAGGCGGAGCGGGGGCACACCGGCACTGCTGGGGGCAGAGAGCACACACCGTCAGGCTGGCCGCCCTGGCAGGGGCAGGGAGCATCAGCCAGTAGGCTGCAAGGCCGTCCCCCCAGAGCAGTGGGGGGACCCCAGCACGTGGGGGTCTCCAGAAGAACAGAGACCTGGTGACAGACCAGGCTGAGATCACTAGCCCCCTGCCACACAGCGTTAGCGCCCAGGGCACCCTGGTGCGGTGACTGGGGGCGGGAGCCGGACCCCTGGGAGATAATCCCCAGCTCCAAGAGCAGCCGTGCAAAGCCGAGGGGCACAAACCCAACAGAGCCGAGACCCTGCCAGGCTCAGCCCAGGGGCCAGCAAGCAACCGGCCCAGGCCCCGGCCCATGGTCTCCAGAGCGGATCTCAAGGGCCGGGTCACCAGAAAGGGGCTGTCGGGTGCAGACGTGCCCAGGGCAATGCAAGGCGGGGCGGGAGGGCGGCAGACACCAGGCCGGGCTGCAGGAGGGAGAAGAGGCAGGTTAACATAAGGCTTTTCTGCTGCACTGTACGTGACTGTCCCCTCAGCAGGGAACCAGGGCACAGGCACCCAGAGATCCAGCATCCTCCAGAGACACCCAGCAGCCCCCTCCCCGTCAGTGTGCCAGGTCCGGGTACTGCTTTCCAGTCTCGCCTGTCTGCTCCCCCATCCCACCCCCAAGCTGGGTGAACCGAGGCCGGACGGCCGCGTCTCTGACCTCAGCTTGTCACGGACCGAGTCACCAGGCCCCTCCTCGGACGGGGCCTCGCGCCGACCAGCCCCTGCCCAGCTCTGGCTTTGGCTCTTTCTGGCTCCACGCGCCCCCGGAGGCCCCCGAGGGCCCAGCTTACCCTGCTCCTTGCCAGTGCCGGCCAGCGTCACGGCGCTTCTGCTGCGGGCCAGGAAGGAGAGGGTGGGCGTCATGAGCCGGTCCACGATGCTGCTCTCCCAGGGGCTCAGCTGCAAGCTCCGGTCTGGAAAAGAACGAGTTTGGGGGAGAGGGACCTTAGCACCGCTCTGGGCCCAGCTGCGCCCCAGCCCTCAGGCCCTGGGTCCATGCTGGCACCAACTGGCTAAACACCCGCCCCTTCCCCACCGTCTCCATTCCCGGGTCTCCGCGCTGCCACCCCGTTCAGCGCCTCAGTGACACCCCAAGCCCACCGAGAGCTCCCCAAATTCGGCTGGGCTAGGTCAGGGCCCTGGTGCCCCCGGATGCCTGCCAGCGCCCACCAGTAGCAGTCCCACCTGCAAGGCTTTTGGAGCGGCTCAGCTGGGCCGGGCCGGGCCCTTCCCTAGGGCTGCTCTCCCCCAGGCCAGCCTGTGGGCCCTGCTTGAGCCACTCTCCCGATGGGCACCCCACAGGGCCCACGCGGCACAGGAAGGGAGGGGGAGCCCAGCGGGCCTGCAGTTCCTGATCCAACGGGGTGCAGGGGGAACGGCCGCCAGCTTGGGAGAGGAGCCTCCAGGCCCTGCCTGTCCACTGCAGAGCCGCCCTCTGGCGCAGCCCCGCCAGCCCGCTCTCAGCAGAGGGCCAAGGATTGAGCCAAGCATGGAGCCCCGTCTCCTGCTGCACTGGGTCCCACTCTGCTGCTGCCCAGGCTGCCGCTTGCCAGCACCTTCCCCAGCCTGGTGGGCGCCTCGGGGAAGCCAGTGAAATGGGGGGCAGATGGGCAGGGACAGACAGATGTACACAGTAAGAGGAGACCGGCTGGCAACAGCGCCGCAGGATGACAACGGGATAGGCACTGCCTATGCCAGCTCCCCAGAGGTGGGCAGGACATTCATCCCCAAGGCCTCTGCATGCCGTGGTGGCGCTGGCTCTGGGCCCAGACCCACGGCTTGCATCACCCCGGCCGTGGGGCAGTGGGCACTGGCTTTGGCGTCCCCATGAACCCTGGGCCCAGCTCCCAGCTCAGCCCCCAGACGGCGAACACCTGCTCAGCCACGCGGGCCGACGCTCCAAGTGTGACGGCTCCGCAGGGCTGGCACCGCAGCTCCAGGACCATGTGATGCCCTTGGCAGCCTCCCCCTGCCCATCCCCGTCCTGGGCCCTGCTGGGATCCATCTGTCCCTTCACTACAACCCCCACCCCCCAAACAGCCTCAGCCACAGGCCAGCGCCCCTCCTAGGAATCCCTCTCACAGGGCAGGAGCAAACACCCTCCAGGCCAGGGTGGGTGAATCGGGGACACGAGTGACAATGGGGGTCACCAGACAAGGACCCCCAACCCCGAGTTCTCTATAATAAATAAATGGAGATATTCCTATCTCCTAGAACTGGAAGGGACCTTGAAAGGTCATCGAGTCCAGCCCCCTGCCTTCACTAGCAGGACCAAGTACTGATTTTTGCCCCAGATCCCTAAGTGGCCCCCTCAAGGATTGAACTCACAACCCTGGGTTTAGCAGGCCAATGCTCAAACCACTGAGCTAGCCCTCCCCCCTGCTCCTTCCCCTGGCACCACGCCTGGCTAACACAGCCCCACAGCTCCTGGGGGTCAGGCCCTGGGCTCAGACCGTGACACTCCTGGAAACAGCAAGTCCTGAACTCGGGTCAGCTGCACCTCTGTCCCACTGAGCCCCGAGACCCATGTGCCCTGGGGCTGCAGCACCTGCCGCTTGGGCCCTGACCCACAGGCCTGGAGGGTGGCCCAGCCCCTGGCAGAGCTCTGCAGCTGACCCCCTGGCAGAGCCAGCTCCCCTCAGCCCCCGTGGGGCAGCTGAGCCAGGTCCACACAGCCCTGCCCCTGCCAGTCACCGCCCCCATCAGCTGCTCAGGTTATTTATACCTCAGCGGGATGGAGGGCTGCAAACTCCCATCACTAGGCAACCAGCAAACAGAACAGCGGCTCGGGGGTTATAAATAGCCTCTGGCTCGGTGAGCCGCGGTGCAGGACTGGGCACCGGGCTCCGGCTCCCCGGGCAAGCTCCTTGCAGAGCTAGGCGGCCCGTGCAGGCAGCCAACCTTGTTCCCGGCGAGCCGCCCGGCCTAGGAGCCCCTATGGACAGGCACGGCGCATACAGACTCCTGCTCCGCCCGCCAGGCCCCCATGGCCCATGCTGCAAGGGCAGAGGCGGAGCCGAACCAAGAACTAGCCCCTCCCCCTGAGCACTGCGGTGGGGACGGGCCGGCCCTAGGCCAGCAGGCCGGGGGGCGCCATCCCCCAGCAACCCCCCTGCCCGGCCCCATAGCCGATGGAGCCCAAGCAGCTGGCAGCCCACCCGTGACCCCATGCTCTGAGCACAGCAGCGCCATCCCTATCCCCTTCCCCCGGATCACACATGCATGTAACCCCATGCGCCCCATACGCCAGTCACACTAAAAGAGCATCACCAGCACCCTGACAGCTCACCCCCAGCCCGAGGGGCAGCAAGGACCCCAGTGCGTCTGGCACCAGTCCCTCTGGTGCTGAATTCACCGGCCCTGCGCAGCTTTTCCCCGGCTCCCTTGGGTGAGAGCTGCCGAGGGCCATTCGGGCACCGCCCCCCACCTCAGCTCCCACTGAACATGGGGGGGTTCCCCAGAGAACCGGCTGGTTCCCCACTGGAGACCTGGGTCCCAGAGCCCTCAGTCACCGGCAGAGTGGCATCTGCAGAGCCCCACGCTGGCAGGCCAGGTGAGGGCGCTTCACCCAGCAAGTGAGGAGATGCCTGCGGGCTCCTGGCTCTCCCTGCAAGAGAAAACAGCAAACGGCTTCTCCCCTCTCCACGGGCGGCACATTGCGAGGGCAGGGACTGGGGGGGATGGGCACTCCCTGGCACTCAAGGGGGCATCTCCCTAGTGCTGGGCTGGAACTGGGGTCAGCTCCCTCAGCTGCTTCTCCCCACTGGCCCCATGCACTGGTGGGAAAGGCAGAGGTCTCTTACTTCTACTGGGAGAGTTCCAGAGAGTGGCGGAGGATTTGGAGAGCCGCTTGTTGATTATAGAGTCCACGTGTTTGGGGAGGTTAACAGCGGACACTGAGCACCGGCTCGCACCTAAAGGAGGGAAAAGACACAAGGGCATTACGGTCACAGCGGCTGGAAGCCGGGGGAACCTCGCATGCAGGCATGCAGCATCGTGTGCCCCTCGAGTGGCAGGATGGAGCTCCCATCGGCGGGATGTGGGCACTGGGGCGGCGGCCGGGGCTCCGGGAGGAGGTCTGCCCCCAGCACAGGACTGCAGGGTGGAGGGGCAGCATCAGAGCAGCCCAGCCCAGCGCAGACAGAGCCCTGGGCCCAGGGAGCGGCACACAGGAGTCACAGGGACAGCTGCTGGGATCCACTGAGAGCTGGCACCGCTGGAACATCCATCGGGGGTGCTGGACCCTCTGCCCAGGGGAAGCACCCGTTGGAGGGAGCGATGAACAGCACCAGGGCCCCGTGGCACTCTGGCTTCCCGGGGCAGGAGGCTCGGCTTGGCCCGGCCCGTCAGTGGTTCTGCTCATCAGGCAGGGATCTCCTCTTTGGGACGACGCACCTGGGCCCCGTACAGCTGGGCCTCATGAGAAGCCAGGTCTGTGTCTGGCCCTGGAGGCTGCTGGGAGCAGGGGCGGTGCTGGGGGGCGCTCAGAAGTTGCTGGCTAAGGACCCCAGCTTGGGCTCAAAGGGCAGTTCGCCTCTCCTGAATCCCAGCCCACTGGGGCAGCGTCTCCAGTGCACAGAGGGAGAGCAGCGGAGTTTGGTTGGAGAGGAGGCTGGGGGGCTGCGAGTGGGGGGGGGCCGCAGGGACTAGACAGGCTCCCCCCAGACATACACACTGAACCCAGCCCCCCGACTCCGCCAGCGCCCCTCGATCCTGTCCTGCTCCAGTCCCGGCCCTCTCACAGCTGTGCATCACTGCTCTGGCGCGGTGGGAGTTTGCATCCGAGCGCCAGGGGCTGGGGGCTAACCCCCGTCTCAGACATGGGCCAGGGCAGGCTCAGCCCACCCGAGGGGCTGCCCCAGGGTGGAACTGCCCCCTCCCTTCTGGCTCACTGCAGCTTGCCCTGGTTGGGGTGCAGTCCTCCCTGGGCGGTCGGTGCAGGGGAGGGGGAGCAGCTCGGCCACTGCCAGGAGTCCCAGCCAGGGACCGGTCATGGGAGGGCTGGGAGCAGAGTCCCTGGGAAGGTTTCGTCCCACAGTGCTCCTGGCAGCCCCACACCTTGGAGGTGGGAGCTGGGGTGTTCTCTGCTCTGAGCCAGCACTGCTGAGTGGCACAGGCTGGCAACCAGAGCGGAGCCCTGAAGCAGGGACATGGCACTCCGGCCGGGGCTCCAGGGCTGTCACACATCTCCTGCCGGTGGGGCAGGTCTGGGCGCCCTTGGCCCAGACGCCAGGCAAGCCCGAGGAATCAGACCTCCTGCGCATCCCGACGCCCCACAGAGACCCCTGCAGCAGGGCGGGGTGTCAGACAGGGCCGGGGGGCGGGGATCTGCTGGTCAGTTCATTGCACAGGAAAGAGCCATTTACAAAACAAATGAAGAGCAAAAAAGGGGTTTCCCCCCAAACTGCCCAGGGGTGGAATCTGCAAAAGCAGCTGCTGATGGGCGGAGCTGGCCCAAGATGTCCAAGGAGCTGCCCCATTGCGAGCTGCCCAGCCTCTGGGAGAAGCAGATCTGGGGCACCCCATGCTGGGCTTCCCGGAACCAGAGGGGGCAAGTCAGAGCAACAGGCGCCCCCAGCCAGTTCAAGCACCTGTCAGAATTTGGGGCAGGGCCGGAGCTGGGCCCAACTCTCCCAGGTCAGGACCCTGCCTGTGAACTCAGCTCCATCGACGGCTCCCAGCAGAAACAAACCAAACTCAGCCATTCCCTCCAAGTTCCCCCACAAACGGCACTTGGACTCAGCCAGTGCGCACCCCCACATCTCTGCCTCTCCAGCACCTCGGCCTGCGCCCCTTACAGCCAGCCTCTAGCTGCTCTGGCTGCAAAGAGAACCCCAGAAACGTGGCCTGCGTGTAAATGAGGCAGAGACATTTACTTGAGTCTGCAGAGAGCCTGCACCCACAGCTCGGCAAGGAGAACCGCCCCATTCGCTCAGCGGCCCAGCCACGATCACGTCAATGCCAGCACTGTTCACTATTTCACGCCGCACGTGTGAAGAGCAGAGAGGGCTGTGGGGGTGCGTCCCTGATCTGCACAGCTCACGGGGAGCAACGCTGCATTTTGGTGTCACAGGTGGGTGGCTTGGGGAGCTGCCGCCACAGGTTTCTTTCTCCTCAGTCAAAGCGGAGCTGAGCCCAGCAGAGCCCCACCGACCCGGAGAGGTGACCTCACAGGGCGGAGCTTGTTTGTGGGCAGAGCGTCCCCCATTCGGGCCCTGCTCAAACCCGTCCGTTGGGGGAGGCGGCGCGAACCCTGGGCAGTGCCAGTCCCAGTTGAGTGCCCAGGAACGGGTGAAGCCGCAGTAAAGGGGTCAAATGACTCGGAGGCTCGTCCCACCTGGCCGCGAGGGGCTCCCCAGAAGGCGGAGCGAACGCGATGGATGGCGCTCTGTGCAGTGCCGAGCCGGCTGCAGCCCCAGCTCAGCACACGCAGACCGGACGTCAACTGGACTGCGCCACGTCTCCACCCGGGGACGGGGTAACGGCAGCACGGGCCCCCAGAACATTGTGCCATGTCCACACATGCTCACTCGTGCCACATTCCCAGAGAGATGGAGGACGACACGGCAGCGACACAGCTCCGTATTCACAACAACCAGCCGACGTGACTCCCGTTCCTGCAGGCTGCCCAGGAACGGCCAGGCAAGGGCACGGCTTTGGAGACGGGGAGCGAGCAGGCGGCAACACCCCTGCTGGCGGACAGGACACCAGCCACTGAACTCCGCTGGGCAATGCGGACACGGAGTGCCCACACACAGGGCGAGGGCACCGAGAGCAACACCCCGGTGCAGAGAGAGGGGCCCCGACGGGCTCAGGGTACCATGCTGGTGCTGCTGCGCAGAGGGCAGCTGCTCAGGGCCAAGGAGGTTCTGATGGATCCCCCCAGCCCTGCCCCTACCTGGACACTGCAAACCTGCCAGCCCCTCCCTCGGCCATTCCCAGCAGCAGCGTGGAGGCAGGCTGTGGTGGGTGAACCCTGCAGAGCATGGCCCGCTGCCGAGAGCCTGGGGCCCCACCTGGGCAGGGGAGATTTCCGAGGATTCCACATCCCCCCCTTCATTTTCTCACGCCAACGGAGAGCCCAGGCAGCTTGTGCCCAGCCATGCGTGCGCCTGAGCCCCCGACTCACCATCCTTGTGCCGGGGGGAGCTCTGGTGCAGCGCGCCAGCCCACGACCACCTCTGCTGCCGGATCTCGGCCCAGGTCTTCTTGGCTGACCTCTGGATGGCGGCTTCGTAGCGCTCCTGCGACGAGGAGAGGAGGTGGTGAGGGGCGGGACCAGGCAGAGGGAGCAGGCGCAGAACAGCCTGCAGCTGCATCCCAGCATCGGGGCCCAGCCTGAGGGGTCAGGGTTAGGGACTGGGGTGAGGGACTGGCTCTGAAACGAGTACCTGGGGAGGAGAAGGAGCCGTGACGTGGGCTCCAGAGCGAGCCAGGACAAGCACCTGTCGCCGGCCGCACCCAGCACTGCCAGGGCATGTGGAGGGAGCTGCAGGAGGGGGAGCTGGGGGGCGATTGCATGCTGGGGGGTGCAGGGGCACAGGGGAGGTGGGGGATGGGACATGCAGTGGGGGGTACAGGTGCCCAGGGCAGGCGGGGGCTGGGGTGACTCTTCTAAGGGCTGGAGAGTTTGGGGTGGTTTTTCCATCCCGTTTTGTGCCCGGAGATCTCACACCCAGGGGCATTTATGCCAACCAGAGGCTGTCCCTGCCCTGCCCATCCCCGCGCCCACCTTGTTCTTTTCCAGCTTCTGCCTCTGGCGCTCCTCCAGGATGGCCCGACGCTTCTCTGCCTTCAGCCTCTGCTCCTCCAGCCGCTTCCTGCGATCCTCCAGCTGCCTCTCCCGCAGGACCTTGGCCTTCTCCTCCTTCTCCAGCCACAGCGCTCGCTTGGTGGCTGCCGAGAGAGAGCTCGTCTGTGAGGGGATGGAGCCCGCAGCGCCCAGCCCCCAGCGAGCTGCACCACAGGGGCAGGTTGGGCTGGGTTCCTGCCCAGGGCCACAGCTAGTGCGGCTGGGCTCATTCTGCAGTGCCCCACCCCGGCCCTTCCACTTAACAGTCATGACAATGCAGGGACTCTAGAAACAGCCCCCTCCCCTTCCCCCGCCGCGTTCGTTTGAAACCTGGTCCGAACAAACGAAGCCGCTGACAGGACCCGGCGCCTGGCCCAGCACCTCGGCCTCTGCCAGACCATGCAGCCAGGGCCCCCGGAGCCAGCTGCCCTGGGAAGACTCGGAGCCCCTGGGGCCAAAGACCTGTGTTTCTATAAAGCACATGGTGCCGGGCAGTGCCCATACACTGCACCACAGCCCTTTCCATCCTGGGCCTCTCTGCTCCCGGGGCCAGGCAGTGCCAAGCGCGATGGGGACCCCATCTAAGCTGGCCCCTTTCACTGCCCAAGGCAGATACAGCCAAGCTCCCATGCCCAGGAGGCAGCCCCCAGCACAGCACTGCTGGCCATAGGGATGATGGGCTTTTCCCCCTCTCTGGACACTGGCCAGACAGCAGCGGGTGGAGCAGTGGCCACTCTGGCCCGGCAGAGCACGGGGCACTGCCCGAGGATGGGTGGGAAGCCCTGGGACAGCACCTCTGACTGTCTGCTCACTTAGATCCCCCCAGGGAGTGCTGGAGCAGAGGCTCTGGAGAGGCCCAGAGTTGGGCACAGTGGGGCTGTGGAGCTGCTGGGGTGAGGTGGCCAGAGGTGCTGGGCTCTGCCGAGCTCCCTGCAGGCAGAAGCCCAAGGCAGGGGTCGGAGCCACAGGTGTTGGAGGAGGATTTGGGGCAGAGGCATCCGCAGCAACGGCTGGGCCCAGAGGGGAGGAGCCTGGGGCCAGGACAAAGGGGAGTGGAGAAGCCGGCCTGAAAAGCACATTCAGGGAAACAATGGGGGAATGAGGGTGGAAATAGTTGGGAGACAAGGAGGCTGCTGTGTGGGGACGCGCAGGGGGCCCTGCAGCGCGACTGCCGGGAGCTGCGAAAGCACGAGGCCCCGGCTCGCTCAGGGCTCCTGGAGCAGTGGGGGCGCCGTGTTTCACCGGGATCCCAGCGCCCGGGGCTATCCTGCGACTCCCAATGAACCCGCAAAGCTCCTCTAACCGGGTTTGTCTTTATCCCACTTTCCCCTTTGAGAACCGAATCCAGGCCAAGTCCCTGGTGCCCACGGCGCCCTCTCCACGCTCCCGTGTGCCCATCGCCCACCGGAGCCCACCCAGAGCCCAGGGCACCTGCACACACAGCCCTGTCCCCCAGCTCCCTTCCGCAAGGGGCCTGGCCTGGGGCTCACGCCAGCCTCTCTGGCTCCTCACCCAGGTACTTGGCCCGCTCCTCCCTCCGCTCCTTCGCCTGCCTCTGCCTCGCTTCGGCTTTCTGGGCACCTGTGGGGGAAAGAAGAGAAAATCTACTCAGCACAGGGCTTGCAGCCCCACCCTGCCCCCAGCCCGCCGGCCAGGGGAGGCTCGGGACATCTGCTGGGCAGGGGGGAGGCACCGACGTGTGATCCATGAGGGTTGTGCCTGTGGCCTGGGCCAAGAGCCGCCCAGGGAACCGGACCGTGGCATGAGAGCACAGGCAGCTGCTCGGTGCCGTGATGGGCGCAGGCAGGGGCGCTCCGGGACCACACACCCGCCCCAGGCCCCAGCTGGCCTGTGCAGTCCCTGCAGAGCCTGGTCCAGCACTCACAGCCAGCTGCAGGGATCAACGCACCAGCTCCCGAGAGCTCCACTCGGGTCGTCCCAGCCCTGCTGTTCTGGGCCTGTCGTCCCCTCTGGCCAGGGGGCAGGACAGGAGGTACCCAAGGCCCCGTGTAGCACTGCCCAGGGACGCACGCACCTTGCTTGGGCCTGGGGCTGGTGGCCACTGCGGCAGGCGGTGGAGAAGCAGCGGTGGCAGGGGATGGCCCATTGCTCCTGCGGGGTAGCGCTTCTCCTGGGGGAGTGGCTGCAGCTGGGGAAAGCCGGGCATTTCCTGGAGGTCTCTTTGCAAATGTAGGGGTCCCTTCCACAGCAGCTGGAGCAACTACTGGGGCTGGCTGGTCTCGCCGGGGGGGCAGGGCTTCTCCTGGAGGTGGGGGGGCAGCGGCAGGGGCTGGCTGGTCTCCCCGGGGGGGCAGGGCTTCTCCTGGAGGTGTGGGGGCAGCGGCAGGGGCTGGCTGGTCTCGCCGGGGGGGCAGGGCTTCTCCTGGAGGTGTGGGGGCAGTGGCAGGGTCTGGCTGGTCTCGCCGGGGGGGCAGGGCTTCTCCTGGAGGTGGGGGGGCAGCGGCAGGGGCTGGCTGGTCTCGCCGGGGGGCCAGGGCTTCTCCTGGAGGTGTGGGGGCAGTGGCAGGGTCTGGCTGGTCTCCCCGGGGGGGCAGGGCTTCTCCTGGAGGTGGGGGGGCAGCGGCAGGGGCTGGCTGGTCTCGCCGGGGGGGCAGGGCTTCTCCTGGAGGTGTTGGGGCAGTGGCAGGGTCTGGCTGGTCTCGCCGGGGGGGCAGGGCTTCTCCCAGAGGAGTCACTGCAACAGGGGCAGGCGTGGCAGGGGGGGAAGGCTGGTCGCTCTGGGGGGGGATGCACTCTCCCATAGAGGTCGCTGCGGGAGGGGCAGGCCAGTCACTCCTGGGGGGCAGTGTTTCTCCTGTAGACGGGGAGGGGGCTGCAGCAGGAGCTGGCTGGTCACTCTTGGGGACGCTCTGCCCTGGAGGGGTTGCTGCTTTAGCTGAAACACAGAAGCAGAAGAGAACAAGGTCAGTCCTTCCCCAGAGCCCAGGCCAGCCCCACACATGGGCCCCAGGGCAGATCTCCAGCCACATGGGGGCAGGAATCGGGGGAGGTCGGCGTGCCAGAACCCCACTCTGCCACCCCACCCCAGCGCTCCTGACTGTGGCCTCACTCAGCAGCGACCCCTGCCGGCTGTGTTCTGGGGCTGGGGTGATCTATAGATAGGCAGGGCCACGAGGCCGCCAGCGCTGCCCGTCTGCCCTGGGCCGTAGCGGCAGAGGGGGAGCCAGTCGGCGCCGCCCTCCCCAATGGCCACCGACTATTTTAGCCTCGAAACAGGAACCAAGGACGGGATGTGAGAAGTGACACTGAATGCTGCTTGCTCCAGCCCCAGGGTCTGTGACTCAAAGCCTGGCCCCCCGCCACTCCGTCCAGTCCCTCAGCAGCCCCATCCACCTCTGCCAGGCATGCGGCAGCCCCTGGGGGCCCCCATGTGTCTCATACAAGGGCCCCCCACTGCTTGTTCTCTCAGGCCTGGGCAGACGGTTCAGCCCCACTGGAGGAGGCTGGGCTCGGGCGGCTTGGCCAGGCGGATTTCTGAACAAAACGGCCACATACCAGGCAGGGAGCTGGCTAGAGGGACAGAGTGGGGCGTCTATGGGGACCCAGTCAGCCCAGCCCCCTGGGAGTGAGCCTGCCAGGCCCACAGGCGAGCCCATGGCAACTCGCGCCCCACCTGGCCTGTCCCCCGGCACTGTGATGTGTTGCCTGGAGCAGAACCACAGACTATGGGAGACAAAGCCCCAGGTGTCAACTCCCTGCAGGAACAGGGGCAGCCGAGTAGCCAGGGTGTGGGTCGGGGGGGTGGGGGTGGCAGGACCCACAGGCCGGACTGGGGGAGGGGGAGATCTGAAGGAAGCAAAGGAGACCCAGTGCACAGGAACCAGGCGTTTGCTCTCACGGGGCTGCATGGACGGCATCCCAGCATTGGCAGGACCAGCGAAGACCCAGAGCATGAGGACGGAGGGGACAGGGCGGGGGCTGAAGCAGCGGCTGGGTGGGTGGGACAGGTTCCAGCTGGGAGGCCGAGGCCCTGGTGTCCCAGGGAGATGAGAGGGCCAAGCCGGAGGCTCCTTCAGCCAATCCACAGCCATTGGCATTCCCAAGGAGGGGGACAGCGTGACCCCCAGGCCCTGCCTTGCCCCCTTCCGAACACAGCCGTGTCCCCCCATGGAGGGCAGGGCCCCACGGCAGTTAGTCGCCCACATGCCCCACAGCCCCATGCTCCAGGTGCCAGGCACGGCGCGTCCCTCCGGCCAGCTCACACAATGCACAGAGCGCCCATCGGCGAGGGCCTGGCACTGCCCGGCACCGGCCATCAGCCAGCAGGGCACAAAGCCGCCCTGTTTCCTGTGGGAGCAGCTGCCTGCCCTGCTCCCAGGTGGGGGCCAAGGGTCCTGGATCCTTGGCTCAGAGCCAAGCCTGCCCCAAAACAGCACCACTCAGAAGGGAAGGGTTCCTGGGCTGGGGAAGGGGAGGGCCCGGGGCTGGACTGCGCAGCAGGAGGCAGGACCCCCCGCTCGCCCGGCTGGCTGGGGGATGCAGCGCCTCGTCCCTTCCCAGCGCTGGAGTGGGAGCTGCCTTTCCCAGCCCAGGACAGTGCCGTCCCCGCTCCCCCGACGTCATCGCTCCAGCCCGGCTCTGGTCCCGGCAGCAGAGACAGAGCCCGCGGCAAGTGCCTGCACACAACAATTGACTAATGCAGCAAGAATGTCCATGTGAGGCCGACGCATCTCCAGCAACCAACAGCCGCCTCCCCCGCGCGGGGCCACCCAGCGCCTCCCGCACCCCACCCGCTCCCACAGGAAGTGACAGACTGGGCCTGACGGGACGGAGGTGTAGGCCTCTCCCAGCCCAGCGGGGGTGAGACAAAGCAGGGAACCCCCCCCACACACACACACGGTGAGTTGTCAGCAGAGAACGGGGCCGGCTCCTGCTCATGGCTACAGGAGGGCATGCTGGGAGGGCATCCCACAGGCCGTTTGGCAGAGCTGGCAGGCTCAGCTCCGGTTCAGATACAGGCTAGCGGGGGCTGCAGTTCAGGACTGAGGGGCACCGACGTTCCTTTGGGAGCGTGGTACCAAAAGGTGACCCGGAGGGAAGGTGCCATGATGCATTTGCCGCCTGGGGCTCAGGACACTTCCCCCTCTGCAGGAGGCGCCCAGGTCCCTGCCCGCTGATGTCCCCAGAAATGAGCGAGAGGCGTCGGTCCCCTCCGGCTGCAGCGGGGCCTGCGTGCGGGTTTGGAGAGCATGTCCCCTTGGGAGGGGTTTATTCCAGCCCTGGCGTCGGGGCTGCCCGTGTCCATCGCAGGAGCCAGGCAGGGAGAGGGGACGGGAGCAGGGGCTGCTGCATTAGTGTGTCACTATGGAGCTCCACAGAGGAGTCCAACGGACGGACAGACACGTAGGAAGGGCACGGACAGCGAAGCCAACGCCTGTCCCCACAGACAAGCATCACCTCAGCCTGCCCCCTGGGTCCAGACTGCCCCCCTCAGGCCAAGGGGTCACAGACGCATCATTAGGTGGCACGGCCAACGGGAAAAGTGCCTCCAGACATAGGGCCCTGGGGGAGCGGGCCCACCAGACGCCAATCACCGGGCTGGACCACGTGGGTGCTCTCCCCGGCCTGTGCCACGGCGGCATGGCAGCAACATGGCTGGTGGCTGCACGAGGCCCCATGAGCGCAGGCCCAGGAGAGTGAAGCAGCTGGGCAGTTTGGGGGGGGCCAGGATCCCGCAGCGGATTGGGGGGAGAGGGGCCATGGGGTCCCTGGTGGGACACGTCCACAGTCCAGGCTGGGGAAGAGCAGGATGGCACTGCCCTCCCAGACCCATGGCCACTCCTGGGATGGCAAAGACCCCAGAACCCTCCAGGGAAAGGGCCCGACCATGGCTGGTCCCTTCCCCCCACCCCTAACGAGGACCAAGAGCTAACCCGTCCATGCCAAGAGAAGAGGCAAAACCACCCTCCCCCCCGAGATGCTGGGCCTAGAGCTCTGCTCTGTGGCTAGGGTGGCCAGTGCCTGCTCCATGCACTGGGCTCCAGTCGATCCCCGTGACCCCTTCCCAAGCGCGGGACCCTCGCTTCACCGAGTGGGATCTCACCTCTGAGCCACTCAAAACAGAACTCAGCTGGGGCAAAACTGCCAGCACTGGCCACCCCCGCAGTGGGGAGGAGACAGACAGACATGCCACCCTGGAGGGACACTGGCTGCACCAGCACAGGAAATGATTGAACCCACAAAGGGCCTTCAGCATAGTCAAAAAGTCAGCGAGCAGCTGGGCGTGAACGGCTGCCTGTGTGTGCCGAGGGCTGGGATGGCAGCAGAGGCTGTGGGTCGGGACTGAGGGGCACTGGCAGAGGTGGGGGGAAGGGAGGTAGGGATTTGCTCTGGCTTGCTGGCGTTGCCTCCAACACACCCAAAGAGCCCTCCCCAAACGGATACGCCCTGACACACAGAAACCCATTTCCCCAGTCACAGGACCCGGCCCCGGTGCCCGCACCCACAGACACAACAGGGGAACACACTGTCCCTGCCTCTGAGAGGAATTGCTCCCGCATGCGTCCGCCTCTCCTGCCAGGCTACTCCCACCCATCAGTCTGCTTCGGCGCGGGCGTGTTACACGCCAGATCAAAGGGGCGTTTTGTTTACAAGGCAGCGGGTGTCAGCGCTGGCATCACAGCGCCCGGTTCCCAGCGAAGCTGCAGCATAGGCAGCATGAGCCAGGCGGCTCCGGCTCCGTGACTCGCGGCTCCCGTGCAGCTGCACCAGGAGAGCTTTGGCCCAGCTGGGCCAGATGCTCACCGAACTCAGCACCCCTCCTCGGGGCTGGGTTCCTGGAGAGCTCTGCTCGCAGTCAGGCTTGGAAACAAGGGCTGAATTCTAGTGCCCAGCAGCTCCCAACTGGGACACCAACAGCCAGAATCTCCAGAGAGCCCAGCACCCAGTGCGCGCTCAACAGGGGCATCCGCCGGCAGTGGGATCCCAGCCCACACTTTCACAGCTCACGAGATTTACTGCACTGTGTCCTTCCATGCCCCTGCTCAGAGAACGCGGGCGCTCAGCAGCCCCTGCCCGTTTACGGAGCAGCACACGGGGCGGTGCGAGAGAAAAGCCAGACCATGCTGCCAGGGCAACACACGCCGGGCACGCACCAGAGGGACGAACGCCACCTCCAGCCCGTTCGCCAGCCCCAGGAGTGGCCGAGGCTGGGTCAGAACCAGGAGCGGGTGGAAATTCTAACACGGCGTATTTGGAGAAGTCTCGGGAAGGGCGTGTGCCCGTTGAGGGGAGAGGAGGGGCGGGCGCGTGTCCCTCCATCCATAGGAGTTTGCCTTCATAACACCCCAGATAGAAAACTCCCCGTTCAGACGCAGTCCTGCCAGGTTCGAGAGACTCGCGCTCACACCCAGAGACTGACCACAAGACCCCGCGTGCCTGGCAGTGCAGCTCTAGCTCGGGAACGGTGACTGGGCCGGCCCGGCCCTCGGAAAGCAGCCGTCTCCCTGGCCGGGTTGTCTGCAAAGCCACTGAATAATCCCCTGGACTAAACCAAGCAGGGAGCAGCCTGGGAAGCGCAAGTAACCACTGCAGCAAGAGCCAGGGAGGGGCAGGAGAGACGCCCAGCTCCGGGGCCGAGTGCCGGCAGGGGGAGGTCACTCCAGGGCAGCCCAATCTTGGCACATTTCCTCTTTTCCTGACCTCGCAATGCAGAGTGGGCACACTGGACGTTCTGTGCCATCCTTGCACACGCACACAGCACCAGCAGGGTGCGTGGAGACGCCGCTGCCCCATGGGGTCTCCTGGCCTCGGCCTGGGTTACGGGTCCAGTATGGAGGAGTGAGCCGCGGACGTTGGCAGCTCGCATGGGAACAGTTCAAAGCCCCTTGGTAGGACGTGCCAGTTATAAGCAAGCAGTTGAAAACTGATTAGCATCTATTAACCCTTTATTCATGTGACCTTAATACAGACCGTGACCCAGACCCCTGCCTCCAGCCAGACCCTGCTACCAGCATCCCTGGTGGGAAGGGCTGCCGGAGCCCTGTCTACACCAGGGGTGGGTCACCCAGTCAGCTATGGCTCTGTGTTCCCGGCACAGGAACACACCGCATCTGGGCTGGGATCCCACGAACCCCGCTGAGTGTGCCCCGGACGGGAAGGGGACCAGGCCAGCAGAAACCAGGCACTGGGGGGTTCAAAGGCCTGAGAGCAGCTCTGCTTGCAGCCCAATACTGCCCCCACCCCGGCCCGTGGCAGGAGCAGGCTCTGAGCCCCAAGGAGCATGCCAGGGGCTGGCACAGTCTGGCTGTTGGAGCCAACTCGGGGCATCATTCAGCTGCTGCATGCGGAGCTGGGAGATGGCGTTGCGGGGAGAGGGTCTGCGTTCTGCTCCCTGGGTGCTGAATGTCTCTCTCCAGGGAGCCATCAGCCCCGATCTCCTCCAAGAGCCCGTGGCAGCAGCAGCACCAGGCAGGCGACCCCAACGGGATCCTGGTGCCTGGGCCCCACAAGCCACTGACGGTGCGGCACGTGGCAGGGAAGGGCGACGCTGTGGTGACTGCTGACCATTCGCGTGGGGAGCAGCCCGTTCAGGGGCAAGCGTGCACAGGGGCACGCGCATGGGGAGTCGTCACTTTGCCCGGGAAAGTCCCCTCAGCTCCAGGGCCACAGCCCTGCATATCACAGCAGCGTGGAGCCTCTTGGCGGGTTCAGACCTTGCACTCCAGACTGAACAGTCCCGGGCGTAATGGTTTGTAAATAACGGTCTGATCCAGCACTATCTAGCGCTTAGAGCAGGGCCCTGGGAGCCAGGACTCCTGGGTTCTGGGTTCCCAGCTCAGGGAGGAGAGTGGTGTTTAGTGGTTAGCGTGGGGGGGTGAGAGCCAGGACTCCTGAGGTCTATTCCAGACTCTGCATGGCTACATGCCTCAGTTTCCCTATATATAAAACACACATATAACGATATATGTGTCTTATAACCTGATATAACGCGACCTGATACAACATGAATTCGGATATAACATGGTAAAGCAGCGCTCCGGGGGGCACGGGGCTGCATGCTCCGGCGGATCAAAGCAAGTTCAATATAACACGGTTTCACCTATAAGACTTTTTGGCTCCTGAGGACAGCGTTATATCGGGGTAGAGGTGTATTAGGAGGCCCAGCCAATGCTCTCAGATCAGCCTATGCATGGAAAGCTCCTAGCTGGGACGTGGCCCCTGCACTAGCAGTGGGGACGCTGAAGCGCAGGCAGGCTAGGGCAGTTGGGAGGTGAGATGTGGCTGCAGAGCCGGCCCCTCCCGGCAGGGTGACGTAATGCACCCCGAGAACCGAGGGCTGGGTAATGTTTGCAAAGCGCTCTGCAACCTGGGGCTGGACAGGGCCACTGAGCCCGACAGACACATGAGCTGTATAAAGGGCCCCGGCCCCTCTCCTGCCACAGCCAGGACAGGAGAGAAAAACAAACGCACAAGGACCAGCCCTGTCTGACTCCTGATGGCAGCACGGCGCTGCCACAGGGCCAGGGCCTGGCAGGCCAGGACGTCCCCGCTGCCGTCTCGGCACTTTGGCCACAAAGGCGGCAAGCTGCCGGTCGGTACGTTTCAGCACAGACCCAGCCTGCGGCTGGCAAGGAGCCGTTTGCACTAGCGCAGGGGCTGCCTAGTGAGAACGTCCCCAGGGATCCCAGAGACACCCTGCGCCACCGGCAGAGGCATGCTCACCCCAGGGGCTTTGAGAGCAGCGCTGGCACTGGGAGGGGATGGCATCGCTTTCCAGGAGCAACCCAGCTCACAGCTGCAAGGGGCTCATTCCAGGGGAGAATGTGGAAAAACCGCCAGTGATGGGCACCCCACCCCAGTGTCCACTACCACAGCATGCACCCCCCCCAACACAGGCTGCACCCTGCCTTGCAGCTCTTGCAGGGAGGCGTCCTGGCAGGCGAGCCCAGCCCCCGGTCACTGCCAGGGCTGGGGATACAGAGGGAGGAGCGAGAGCTGGAGGTGGCAGCCTCATGGGTTCTTGGCTGTCTGGGCTGGACCAGCTCCATCCCGCTGCGCTGTAAGAACTGCCCCAGCCCTCTGCCCACAGCACTGGGTGTGTCTGAACAGGAGTCTGCCCAGTGCAACCCTGCAATCAACTGCACCAGCTCTGCCCACAGCCCGTTCACCCTGCCACTGCACAGCAACGCCCCTGGCAGCATGGCAGCATCCCCCCCAGTGGGGCAGGCAGGAGGGGGACCGGGGGGTCCCCCATCCTGGGGCTCATGGTGCCCTACTCAGCAGTTGCAATGCCGGCAGGTGCAGCACATGGTGCAGAGCAGCTTGGCTGCTCCAACAGGTTAGACACACACGCGCATTCCCACCTGCAGCGGCAGCTCCAGTCTGACCTGTCCTAATGCCCCAAGCCCTCCCTGAGTGCCACCTGCAGCGATCCGGCCTCCGCTCTGCCCGTCTCGGACCTAGCGCGGAACCAGCCACCCCAGCACTGGCCTAGTGCACACAGGCCGGGGCGGGAGCCCAAGGGGGCCTGGCATGGGCGGACATGACATGGGCCAGAGACAGCCCCTTCGCAAATCTGCCTGTCCCATTCCCCCCCCCCACACACACACACACTGCACCCCTTCTCTGCCGCCCCAGGGCAGAGCTGCTGGCAGATTTGGCTGTACATGGAGCCAGATCTGGCAAGGAGACTCGGGCCATTTACGGGCCGGGAGTAGTTGAGGGTATCACCCCCTCCCCCCGCCCAGGGTCACAGCTCCTCGGGCACCCACACCCAGACCGCCCTCCATGGCCAAGCCAGACAAAGACTCTCTGAGAGGCAACCGTGTCCTGCCCCGCCCGGGGCCTGCAGCCACCAGATGAGTGAAAGCTTCAAGCCCAGGATGACGCCTCAGAACAGATGGCAATACTCTCCCAGATCCCCAAACGTGCCCAAGGCAAGGCCGGGGGATGGGCAACTCTGACCAACGCCAAGACCAGTCAGGGTCCCCCTGCACACGATTTCCCTCAGGACTCTTGGACCTGCAGCCGAACTACCGTGGGCTGCCGAATTAGTGGGCTCGGCAGGGTCAGGCTTGGCCAGTGGGCAGATGGGAACCGTCCTAGGAAAGCCCAGGCAGCGCTTAGGGAAGCAGGCTGGGGGGACGCAGTCGGGGTGCACACCCCAATGCCCCCGGGCTGCATGAGGCCAGGCCATGCTGCAGTATCGGCTGTGTAGGACTCCATTAGGGACCCCCAGCTCCCTCGCTTTCAGCTCAGCCTCCTGGGAGAGCCCACGGAGAACATGATGCCAGAGAAACAGGCCTGGAGGCGGGTTCCTGGCCCCCAACAGCTGCAGGTTGCAGGTCTGGGCCCTTGACGCTGCAGAGAGCTCCCCTCCCTGCCATCGGCGAGGCTAACGCACATCCAGTGAGTACCAGGCAGGCAGGGAACACCACCCCCTTACTGGGGCAGTACGGCAGAGCTGGGGCCGCCGACCCGAGCCACCAGGGCCCATGTAGGCCAGTTCACCGGCCAGGCCAAGATCCTTCCTAGGTGACCAGAGAAGCCAGAATTTCTTTGGCTGAGGCAGCGCCTGTGTCGGCCCCTGCGCTGACCCAGCTGAGGCACAGCCTCGCCCTGCCCTGCCCCAGCCTGTCGCCAGCTGTCGCTGTCTCGTCCCAGCAGCTGCCCCGAAACCCGACGCGGTTTGTCTGCCAGGACAGCGGTCAGGGTGGGTGTACTGCGAGTGGGGAGGGAATTCCAGAAGGGATGAACTCCCCCCACGCATGCGCAGAGCCAGGCTCTACGCCCTGACCCCCCAGACACAGGTGTTTCCCATTCGCCTCGTGCAGACTGGCGATTCCAGGGCACGCCAGGCAACTCCCCGCTTGCTGTGGCGAGCCCTTGGGCCCAGAGTGCCCCAGCTCCCGCGGCTGGCGTGCAGGGGGACGATGGCGCTGAATGGCAGGGCCTGCTCGCCCCTGTCTCGGTGGTGTCGGGGGGCAGCAGGAGGGATGCTCAGGACAGGCAAAGTGCTGCTGTCAAAGCCATTGGGGCAAGGCAGGACACACACACCCCTGCAGCCAGCTCACAATCCTGCCGTCACCACGGCACACAAGCACCTGGGGGCATCTCTGCTGGCGAAGCCTCATCTACACTAGGCAAGAAAACTTTGCAACCAGCCAACCGGAGGGACACTTTACTCTCTCCGGGCACGTGCCACAGGTCCGCACACATGCGTTGCCCCAGGCGTCTGATGAGCGCTGGTGGGGGTGCCCTCCTGCAGGGCCCCCGCCAGAGAAATGGAGCTGGGCACAGGCCCCACAGCTAAGCAATAATCAGGCCCTCCTTTGCTGCCGGCGCGCCCCATGCCACCTCGCTCTGGGCCCCATGGTGGGCACGAACACGCGCAGCTCAGCAGGGCACGGGGGAGTAGCCTGGTAACATGGGGCAGCTGCTCAGAGAGGCTGGGAAGCACATTGCTAACGGACTGGATGCTCGCTGAGACCCCCTCAGGGCTGGGCTGTCCTGGGGGTCAAGGAGGGGCCTTGGATCCCTCCTGAGGATGGAGGCGTGGCACCCCTGGCCTGGCTGCTGAGCTCTGCCCCAGCGGGGCCTCTGCTGGAGGGGATGGAGGCGCTTGGCTCTGTAGGAGCAGGCACTTTCCCAGGGCCCCGTGGGAGCTGCCAGGCAGAGAGAGGATCAGAGCATCCCCCGTCATCACAATCCCAGGGCCCTGCCCCCTTCCCAGGCCTTTGGGCTGACGCCACTTGTCCCTAGCAGGCTGCAGCATGCCAGGCTGGGGTCCCTGTGCCCTCACCCGGCCCCGCTTTGCGCCAGCGTCTCTTCTAACGTCAGCAGTTTATGCAGGGGAAGATCCAGGCTTCACACACGCCTGGGCCCAGCAGAGCTCTGAGCTAACGCCCTTACCTAGCACAGGAAGGGCAGGGCACCGCGGTGACGCCAGGCCTGGCCCCGAGCCAGGGGCTGCATCTCACCGGCCTGCTTCCCTTCATCCCCAAGCAAGGCTGATCCCGAACAGCCCAGTCTCAGCCCCTGCCTCCCTCTGCACTTGGGAGGGGCAAAGACACCAGGACACCAGCTTCGGCCTTGGCTCCCTTCAGAGCCACAGCGCAGAGCCCAGCCCACACCCCACTGCCTCTCCCATGGACCAACGCTGCCTCGTTGGTTCCTGGCGCTCCCCCAGCTCTGCCGGTGCCCACCTCTTCAACTGGAAGCACCTTGGGGCTTTGTCATCTCTGTATCGCACCTAGCGCAGCGAGCCCCTGCTCCATGGGTGCTGCTCCTGGGTGCTGCCGGAGTGCAAATGAAGAGCGATTTCTGGTATTGTTTCACGTATGCCTTGGCACTGCCTGGCCAACCCCAGCAGCCAGTCACGAGCCTGTGGAAAGCCCAGCCCCCCGCACTGCCTGCCAGAGCGGGGAAGAGGAAGAGGAAGAGCTAGAAGTCTCCGCTGGATGCTCCGGCAGCCCAGAGTCAGGCGGGGCAGAGGCTGAGCGAAACCGAAGCGGCGCTAACTCCCAAGCATCCGTGGGGCCCCAGTCTCCGTCTCAAAGGGCTGCGCTCAGCTCCGGGAGCCCCCTGGGCTGCTTGTGCAGCACTGACACAGCAGGGCCCTAGGGACCCGAGTGCAAAAGCAGTCATCCTGCGGGTACCTGCGGTCTCCCAAGCAACACTGCAGGACAGGCGATATCCCCTGGGGCGCACACACCTGCCCGGGCACCAGCGCAGCTTTCCTGGGAGGGTCTTTCTTGTGCAATCTGCTGCTGACGCAGTTCTCCGCGCTGCAACCCCTAACCTTGCTTAGCTCATCAACAGCTCAAGGGGAGCCTCTCGCAGCCAGCGGGGCGGGGTGTCAAGTCTCTGCATGTGCATGGCTGGGATGGGAAGGCGCCAGCAGGTTCCCAGTTACAGGGCAGCAGGTGGGCAGCCCAGCATTAAGCCAAGCAAAGGAAGTTAAAATGCAGCATTCCAGAGCCCATCTGTGCGGCGTGCAGTCCACAGCCAGCCCGCCGTGGGCTTTGGAGCTCCCTATCCAGGGCCATACAATGGCACAGTGGGATCCCCACCCCAGAGCAGGCTTCCCTGGAGGGTGGCTAGAGAGGTCTCCCACCGGCTGTCAATGCTCATTTCCAGCTGAATCCTGCCATGCTGGGTACCGCTGCCAAGGGCCAGGGTGTGTGGCATGAAGGGGAGCCAACAGGGAATTCAGCCGAATGCTCAGGTCAGTGCAGCTGGTTACTGGAAGATGTGTGAGCCGCTGGGGCTGGCTCGTTACTGCAGGGATCTTGTTGCTCACGGACAACAGGCTGCAGGGTTTGGCTGTTGGAGGAAGAATTTGTTTGGGGGAATAAAACAAAGAACCCAATGCCGAGACGCCGGGGAGCTAAGCAGTCACCGCGCTGGGCCCCGCAGAGCTGCTGTCCCTTGAACAGAGGGATTCTGCTGCTCTGGGCGGAGGCCAAGTAACGGGGCCACCTCGGGCATGAGGCCAGTGGTGTGTCGCTCCCTCCCGGGTTAGCACAGCTTCTGCCCAGGCCACTCACACAGCTCGCAGAGGGCCAACTCCTACCCCAGCTCAGCACACCAGGGCATGGCAAGTGCCTCTGAATCCGGCCACTGGCAGACACACCTGGGCTCTTCCCTCATTGAGGAGCACACGGGGCTGGAGAAAGGCACCCCACTACCTGCCCCAGGAGGGGGGTCCCCTCCCCATCCCCAGCATGGGGCCACCTCCTCTACCCTCACTCGGGCCAATGTGCCTCAATGACTCAGAGAAAGCCCTCTAGCAGGTAAGGGATGGTGCAATCTCCATGGTTCATTCAGTCCTTGGCCTCCTCACCGCAACGGCCAACTAGGGTCCATTGCCTGAGGCACCCACAGAAACCTGGATCACGTTACACGGGCCAGACCGTCATCAGGTGGGAACAACTGCTGGTCACTACTAACCTGACGTCAGATTGGAACCAGCACCCTAGAGGGGAAAAGCTCCCATCCCATTCCCTGCCTCTGAGTCAGCCAGCCTCTGCCCTGGCTCTGATGAGCCAGGTCCCCTAGAGGGGAAAGCCCCCAGACCCCATTCTGCAGCCTTCCTGTCTTCCCACGGGATGATCAGGAGCAGCGGAGCGTGTCTCAGACATGCTACAAAGCCACACGCCCAATTGCTCACACACACACGCAGCTTCCGGGGGATTAGCATGAACAACTGTATCCGTCACACCTGGATGACAGCATCTGAGAGCGTAACTAAGCAGCCCGCGCCTGACGCAGCTCCTGGCAGGTACAACCGCTCCTCTGCCCACAGCGCCGCTTGTACGCCCACCCCATGACAGCTCAGAGCTCCAAGCCTGCCTGCCCCACAGCAGGAAGCCAGGGCCGACCCAGAGAGCGCCCACCACAAGTCTGAGGGCAAAGCGCTGAATGGAACCCCTGCCCTTCCATGCCAGCCCAGCACAGACAGATGCCACACAAAGGGGTGCTCATGACACAGAGACTATGACTCTCCCCCGTGACTGGCGTGGGCTGGCAGCCTGGTCCCACAGCACCTGGGCTCGGTGCCCAGGGGAAGCCAACATCCCCCCAGGACCATCTTCTCACACTCAGAAATGAAAACTGAGCTGCTCCCGTTCGGGTCTGGCTCCCAGCTGCCCTGGGGCGGGAAGGGGGGTGCAGCAGGCTCAGACCCAAGCCCTGAACTCCCCCCGGGCTCGGCAGGGGAGCTGCAGCTGGGGTTTTTGAATATCCACAGATCATGCCCCCAGTACCTTCCCCAGCATTCATTCATCCTCCCAGTGAAAACAGGGCAGGGGTGTGTGTGTGTGTGTGTTGGGTTTAACCCTTCCCCTGCACTGTTTGCACCAGAGTCGTCAGGGCCCACAGCCCATAGCCCATGAGAACCCAAAAGCTAAACAGACTGGAACCAAAGCCTGAAGCTCCCCAACTCTCCCCGGACTCTGGCAGGGGGTGTCCAGACGCCTTCTCCAGGTTAGCCTGCTTTTTAAGGGGCTCTCTGCTTCCTACGGTGCCATCACATTTCCGCTTGCTCCTTATTTGGGGGAGCTGGGAGGGCTGTCCTACCCAGCACACAGAAGCCTGCTGAGCTGTCACTGAGCTTAGGGGAGAGACAGACACTGCCCCAAAGACTTTCCTAACCCTAAACCGACCCGCGATAGGGCAAGGGAGGCCACACCACAGCAAAGGGCCTGCCTGTGTGGGGCCGGGCACTACCCAGGAGATTTAGTGTCAATTGCTCTACAGACCAAGCCAAAAGAACTTGTTCTAAGAGGAGGACGTTCTGGGGACCATTGGCTTCAGCCAGCTCCCTGTTCCCCCCGTGGATAACCTGCTGCATCTCCACAGATTGTGGAGCACCGGAGCAATCCTCGAGGAGCAAGGGAGGCCTGCTCACCGCGCAGGAGCTGAGAATACTTCGCTGCAGTCGTGACCCCGGCCCCTCAGTGCCAAGGCAGAGCAGCCGTGCTGCAAGGCCGTGTCCAGGATGTGGAGCGAGGCGTGACAGGGGAACTCAGGGAGGCAGGATCTCAGGGCGGCGCTGGGATGGGACCTCGGGTTGTTTACAATTCATTTAAAAATAAACAAAGGAAAATGGGCCAGAGAACCTGAGCTGCTTTCAAGCCCCATGCCTATCTCTGCACTGGACCGGCCCGGAGTCAGCGCTAGACCCCCAGGGCACGCTCTGTGACCGGACACCCATCGGGCCAGTGATAGCAGCTGGGTAGGAAGTGCCTGAGGACCGGGGACACCCTGAGCAGCAGCAGCAGCTTACAGCATAGGCAGAATTGCTAGCAGACCTCGGTGAGTCGGGCGCTGAGCTCTGAGAAAACCTGCCCATCAGTGCCACATGGTGGCTGCTGGGCACTTCTGAAAGTCTGGCCTTTGTCCCAGTGCCTTCCAGAAATCAGGCCTAGCAACCTCATTTGCAGAGGTGCTGAGCATCTGCCGCTCCCCTGGACTCTAACTGGAGCAGGGGAGCCCAGCACCTCTGCGAATGAGACCACCGGCGTTAACCCTGCAGCATGACCCCTAGATCGCTAGCAGGACCCAGCCCGCAGAGCCGGCTGTTCTCCCAGCGGTGAGGTCGGCCGTTTCCCCAGCGCTGGGCTCTTGTCCCGTCCCGGAGTCAGCACCCCAGAGCGCTCTCCGGAGTGAAAGCTGCACTAAGTCTTTTGGACAACGTACTCCGGGGCTGTCACACTGCAGTTCTGCATGTTGCATAGCTCAGAAAAGCAATCGGGCTGGCCTCGGCCAAGCCCTGGCCTCCACCCCATGCCACCCCTTCTTCCATCCTCTCCCTGACCTGGCTTTCTCCAGAGTCCCTGCCTTGGCTGGTGACCCAAGTTCTCTGTATTTGGGGCCCCCAGTCCCAGCGGGAAGAGGAAAGAGACCACAGAGAACAGGCCCGTGCCCGCTCTGTCCTTGTCCTTGGCCGGCCTCACCCAGCTGCTTGCATTTAGCTACCATATCTCTGCTGATGGCTCCACAGAGCCGCCCTCCCTTGCCCAGTCCTAGATCTGTGCCACTAGCACCCTGGCTGGCTTGCTAGGGGACGCGGTGCACCCGTTGTTCCTCTGCCAAGCCCTGTCCAGGTCAATTGGAAGATGCCCAGCCCTCCCCTGGATGCCAGCCAGCTCGAGGCCACCCTGAGGAGTGTAAACACCTCAGGCAGGCGAAATCCCGGCCTCTCTGAAGTCAATGGCAAAACGAGTTGAGCTGGGGCCAGATTTCACCCCGTTTTCTCGTCCCCATGGGCTCAGGGCCGTTTCACACAGTCAGAGCAATGGGCAGAGACAGGGCGAGTCCACTCTCTGGGCAGTTTGGACTGACCAAAATTAATAGAAAGGGGGAAATGTTTAAACAAACCCCTTTCCACCAGAAATACAAACTCGCTGATATTCGTGCCAGGCTTCAGAGAGACCCGTTCTGCAAAGTCGGGCCTAACACAACTCGATAGCATCCTTTGGAAATGATAAAGAGCTAACTTGTCCCCAGGACTGTGGCATGCTGCAAAACTGTTCCCACATCTTCCAGAGGCTTAGCACCTGGATCTCTCTCCCTCCCTCCCTCCCCCACCCCATTCCCATTGTTTTCTTGCGAGGAGATTAACAACAAACTAGCTTCCCAACATATCGGTGGGACACACAAAAATCCCTTGGGTGTCTGGCAGCAGGACCTCCCACCAATGGCAGGGAACTTGCCCCCACCCAGCCAGAACACATGCCCCCGCCTCAGGCACAGGCCATCATCACCAGGAGGGAAAGAACAGTTCTGCTCAGCTATAAACAACGGAAAGCCAGGCCCATCGGAGGAGCCGAGAGCCAGGCACAGACAATACGTCTGCAGTTTTCTTTTTAAACACAGTATTTATCAAACGCTGCAGGGCCCCAGGGCTGCAGCTCGGCATTTAGGGCCGGGTCGCCTGCCTGCGACCAGCAGCGAGCTCCGAAGGGCCCTGGTTCGTCTGGTTCCCCTGCCAACACTGTCCTCCCCTCCCCCGGACGGCTCAGGCCTCCATGAATCACAGCAGCTGTCCCTCCCACTCCTGCAACAGGGCATCAGGGACGGAGGGGGGAGGGGGCTGCGGGCCTTCCCTCTTCCTCCATCAGTGGAAAGACAGGCCTGCCACAAAGCCATGCTTAGTCACAGCGCTGCCCTGCCTGCGCCCAGAGATACCAACACAGACAGGGCCAAAGAGCATTTGGCTGGGTCCCTTAGAGGGACTCGGAGCCAAAACAAATCCTGACTCCAGCCAGCCGCTGCCCTCCCTCCGGCTGCCCAGGAGCAAGAGAATTCAGCAGCGTTGGGCAAAGCTGCAACTTCAGGCCTGGCTGCTCCTGTCACCCACCAGGGAGACGGCAAACCCCTGGCCGGGGGAGAGCAGCACGGCACCTGGGAATGCCATAAACCTGCCCAGAAATGCAGCAGGAGACAGCCACACATGGATGTTGCATCCTCAGCATCTGTCCCCTGATGTCCTCCCACCACGCAGCCACCACGAAAGGCCTTTTCCTTCCCACTCGTCAGACCAGCCTCCTGCCTTCCTCACTGAGATCTAGGGGGCGGCTATGCTGCACATGTGACCATGCTGGGGGGACCCGGTTATGGGCTAACACACCATTGCACCCTGTGGTGTAGACAAGACCCGACAGCGTTTTGACCATGTCTCCAACCAATCCCAGGGTCTGGATAAGCTGTAGCGCAGTTCAGGGACACCGTAAGCTCCCAGCTCCACAGCAAGATGGAGCAGTGTCAGAGGACAGACGGGTTGTACCCAGGTTGCCCCACACTGCGGACGGTCTGGGAAAGCTGCAGAGATGGGTACTGTGGCACTTACAGCTAATCACCCGGATGCCAACCAAGCTCTGAGTGGGGCTGGCTCAGCTCTGCCCTCAGCCACAGCAGGGGTATGAGGAACAGCGACAGAGCCAGCACACAGACGGGCAGGGTGGGCACAGAATCCACTGCAGGTGCCTGCTTCGGTTCTGGATTTCATGAGCCAGCAGATGTGCCCTGCACCCTGTGTGCCAGGGGGCTGAAGCCGCTGGCATTGGGGAGGGGCCACCTGTATGGGGTAGGAGAAACCCAGCGAAGAGGGAGAATAAAATTAACACCCCCTTCACCCCAACTCTGCTCCTGAAGAAAGGGGAGCCAGCAGACAAGAGGATGAGACCCGGGGGAGAGATTCAGCTGACCCGTGTCAGTGCCACCCCTGCTCGGGCCTGGCCCATGCCCCTACCATGCGTCAGGGCTGGGGACCCATGCCGGTGATGCCCCAGGGCAAAGGGAAAGGAGGAGCAGGCAGGTTCTGGGGGAACGGTGGCCTGACCCACAGCAGCCCCAATGCCCCCTGCAGCTCAGTGGGGGACCAGGCACACCCAGAAACACCAAGATCTTGCCCTCTCTGCACTGCACGACAGAGACTGCTACTGTCTGGAAAGGTCTCATCAAGGGCAACTTCTATCTTGCAGCCACTTGAGTGAATCTAATTAGCTCCTAGAGGCTGCAGGCTTGGCAATCTGTGGGCCTACTGAGACCACGTTAGCTCCTTTCCTCCTGCTCCCTAAAACTCCAGGGAGGGGGCACTGCCTTCCCCTGGACCCTCCATTTCAACTGGGTCTATCTGCCTACCCAGCTGGGCCTTCGTCACCCCCCAGTGAAAGTGAGCACATCATTCACGACTGGATGGCGAGGAGACCTCTCCGGAGAGCCTGGGACCTGCCATACTACCCTGAGCTCTGCAGAGCTGGGATGCCCGCAGGAGCTGGTCGTTCAGAGGGACCCGTACCGCCGGGGGCCCAATTCTCCCCTCACTCGGCTCAGACTTGTCCGTTTCCCCAGAGTGACTCCTGATTTACGCTGGGATGGGCGAGTGCAGAATCAGGTCCCCTCTGGCACTATCTGCTACTCAGACGCCAATTCTCCTGGTGTAAATCATCACAGTCCCACAGCCCCCACATACACATCTATGGATCTGGCCTGTTCATTCCAATGGGAGCTGCATCCATTCACACCAGCTGGGGGGCCCAGACTGCAGAAGTCACTCCCGATTTGTATCAGAGGGGGAGCCCTGTTAGTCTGTACCCACAAAAACAACGAGGAGTCTGGTGGCCCCTTAAACACTAACAGATTTATTTGGGCATGAGCTTTCATGGGTAAAAATCCAGACGTGGTGTTTTACCCATGAAAGTTTATGCCCACATAAACCTGATAGTCTTTAAGGGGCCAGTGGACTCCTTGTTACTCCTGATTTGCAGAGTCCGGTGTCTCTGTGCCCCAGCCCGGTTTAGTCACGTCTGGGCTGCAAACACTGCAGGGCGAGGCTGACGGTCCCGGGCCTGGCCTAAATTAGGACATCTCTGGGACTTGGCTCCAAAAGTCTGCTTCTGCTGGGGGAAGATTCCAAATCGCCCTGGAACCCCCAGGCCTAGGGCTGAATTCAGGGGTATCTACCCAGCCGGAGGAGGGACCGTGCCCCCCCCCCAAACTCCCTCCTCCAGGGAAGGGGTCTGAGCGCCCCCCCCCCCATCACCCCGTTCCCCGCAGCCCAGAAAGCCCCTGGACAGGCCCAGCCCCCCAGCGTGGCGCACCCCCGGTTATTCACACTCTGCAGCCCGGCTGGGGGTCCCCGGCCCGCCCCGCGAGCCTGGGCCAGCGGCCGTTTGCCCACCACCCTCCAGCAAAGGCGGCTGGTCCCGGCCAGCAGAGGCGCCCGGAGAGATGCTCCCGCCCAGCCCAGGCCCGGCGCTGGGGAGGAATCCGGGAATTCAGACCCGCTGATCTCTCGGCTCCCGGGGCTCAGGGGGGCGGCCAGGCTGGGGACCCCCCCCCCGGCCCCGGGGAACTCCCCCTCCCCCATCCCCAGGCACCGCCACGAGCTTCCTCCTTCCCCACCCTGCGAGCGGGACCGGGGAGAAGGGCCAGAGCCCCGCGCCGCGGCCCCTCCCCAGCGCCCTGCGGGGCTCGGACCGGGGAGACGGGCCAGAGCCCCGGCACGTCCCGACAGCAGGGCGCGGGGAAGGGGGGGGTAACCGCAGAGCCCCGCGCTGGAGAGGGGCCGGGGCGCGCCGCACAATGGAGCTGGGGGGGGGACCCTGGCGCTTCGCGGGACCGGCTCCGACTGGACGCTGCTTTCGCCTCCCGGGCTGCAACCCCCCCCCCCCGGGGGCTGGAGACCAACCAGTGGGGGAGGGGCACGAAGTATCTCACGACCCCCCCAGGCTGCCCGAAGGCCCCGCGCAGCTATTTACCTTGGGCTCGGGGCCGCATCGCCTCGGCCTCCCGCTCCGGCCGCCGCTCCATGCCGCGCGGGGGAGGGCGCTGCTCGCTCTGTTGTGGCCCCCCCGCCCCACAGCAGCGGGATCGGACACGAATCAGTCACTGCTCCGCCGCAGGCTCATCCCGCCCCGGATCCGACCCAGCCCCTTCCAGGGGGGGGGCGGAATCCGCCCCGGCTCGTCGCCGGTCCCCGCGCCCCCCGCGCAAACACCACGCGCCGCCCCGGGGCGCAGGACCCGGGCGCCTGCGGTGCGGTGAAAGGGAAGCGGGGCCCCGGGGCTCTCCAGCCCTGGCCCGGGGGGGTGCAGCCCGGCGAGCTGGGGGGCGGCAGGACGGGGACCGAGACTCCCCCAGGCGAAGGACCCCGCGCCCCCCGCGGCCTCTCGCCGGCGGCAGCAGCTGATGGGGCAGCAGCGAGCCCCGGCGCTATTGTACAGCCAGCCCGGTCCCTGCCCGGCCTCCGGGACAGGCCCCTACCATGTCTGCACACCCAGCCGGGAGGGGGGTCTCCGCCTCGCCCCGGGAGAGGCCGGGGGCAGGGGGACGCCTGCTCTGGGACGGGGGGTGGCCAGAAATCCCCTGCGCTGCGCCGAGCGCCGGCGCGCCCCGGCCTGCGCGCTGGGTGCCCGGCGGGGGAGGGCAGGGGCCCGGGCAGATCAGCCTTCCCCCTGCCTCTTGGTTGTGTCCGGCAGCGCGCTGAGACTATCTAGGGAAAGTTGGATGCTTGGGCGAGCCGCGACTGGTGACTCACTTAGGAAAGGAAAGAAGGGCCAGGAGCAGCCGGGCGCCAGCTGGGAGCGGGGAGGGGGGTACCAGGCTGGGGGATGCTGGGAGCGGGGGGGGGCTCCAGTCCTGGGGTACCCACCCGGGGGATACTGGGAGCAGGGGAGGTCCCTCAGTCCTGGGGTACCAGGCTGGGGGATGCTGAGAGCAAGGGGGGGTCCCTCAGTCCTGGGGTACCAGGCTGGGGGATGCTGGGAGCAGGGGGGGTACCAAGCTGGGGGATGCTGGGAGCGGGGGGGGGCTCCAGTCCTGGGGTACCCAGCCGGGGGATGCTGGGAGCAGGGGTGTCCCTCAGTCCTGGGGATGATGCTGGGGTGAAGTAGTTCCCCTACCTAGCCTGTGCGTTCCCCTCCACGCCTGCCTGGTCTGTCTTTACTCTCCGCCTGCTGCCAGCTATCCCTGTCACCAGCTGCAATGGGGCTCATTACACACATAGCACCTGCCAGACCAGTTAGTTGCATTGACTGGAGTTTGAATCATCCCGCAGAGACACTGGTTTCCTGACCAGGAGTCACAATCCCAATTTTAATTCTTGCCTCTCCCTTGCTAAATTCTCTCCCCTGGCTGCTCCCCGCCTGCACGGGGCTCTGAAGACCGGCCACTTACTGACGGCCCTATTCTAAACAGCACTCAGCGCGCCCTGCGTTTCCCTTATATGAGGGGAAGGGCGATGGGACCTTTCGTTCCCAGCTCAATGTGCTCCTACACTCCCCCGCCCCTGCCCCCAGGAGCCCAGGGTGCTCTGCAGCCACCCGCTCTTTTAAACTCAGCCCCTTTGTCTGGCAAAACTCCTTTGGCCTGAGAAGGTGATGGGGATCAGGGCCTGTATCTCTCACCCACCACTGCAATGCAGCCCCCTCTGGGGCAGCCCCCAGTGGCTAGCAGCTGGGACCTCAGGTTCGTGTCTCCCCCAAAGGCTGGGGTGCCTCCCTGTGCAGCACACCCTGGTGTTGGGTCTTGCTACCAGCTGAGCCTGCTCCTTGCTGGGGCCCCTAGGGGCTTATAGAATCATAGAATCTCAGTGTTGGAAGGGACCTCAGGAGGTATCTAGTCCATCCCCCTGCTCAAAGCAGGACCAATTCCCAACTAAATCATCCCAGCCAGGGCTTTGTCAAACCTGACCTTAAAAACCTCTAAGGAAGGAGATTCCACCACCTCCCTAGGTAACGCATTCCAGTGCTTTACCACCCTCCTAGTGAAAAAGTTTTTCCTAATATCCAACCTAAACCTCCCCCACTGCAACTTGAGACCATTGCATCTTGTTCTGTCATCTGCTACCACTGATAACAGTCTAGATCCATCCTCTTTGGAACCCCCCTTCAGGTAGTTGAAAGCAGCTATCAAATCCCCCCTCATTCTTCTCTTCTGCAGACTAAACAATCCCAGTTCCCTCAGCCTCTCCTCATAAGTCATGTGCTCCAGCCCCCGATCATTTTTGTTGCCCTCCGTTGGACTCTTTCCAATTTTTCCAAATCCTTCTTGTAGTGTGGGGCCCAAAACTGGACACAGTACTCCAGATGAGGCTTCACCAATGCTGAATACAGGGGAATGATCACGTCCCTCGATCTGCTGGCAATGCCCCTACTTATACAGCCCAAAATGCCATTAGCCTTCTTGGCAACAAGGGGACACTGTCGACTCCTCTCCAGCTTCTCGTCCACTGTAACCCCTTGGTCCTTTTCTGCAGAACTGCTGTCTAGCCACTCGATACCTAGACTGTAGCAGTGCATGGGATTCTTCCGTCCTAAGTGCAGGACTCTGCACTTGTCCTTGTTGAACCTCATCAGTTTTCTTTTGGCCCAATCTTCTAATTTGTCTAGGTCCCTCTGTATCCTATCCCTACCCTCCAGCGTATCTACCACTCCTCCCAGTTTAGTGTCATCTGCAAACTTGCCGAGGGTGCAGTCCACACCATCCTCCAGATCATTAATGAAGATATTGAACAAAACTGGCCCCAGGGCTGACCGTTGGGGCACTCCACTTGATACTGGCTGCCAACTAGACATGGAGCCATTGATCACTACCAGCTGAGTCCGATGATCTAGCCAGCTTTCTATCCACCGTACAGTCCATTCATCCAGCCCATACTTCTTTAACTTGCTGACAAGAATACTGTGGGAGACCGTATCAAAAGCTTTGCTAAAGTCAAGGAATAACACATCCACTGCTTTCCCCTCATCCACAGACCTAGTTATCTCCTCATAGAAGGCAATTAGGTTAGTCAGGCATGACTTGCCCTTGGTGAATCCAAGCTGACTGTTCCTGATCACCTTCCTCTCCTCTAAGTGCTTCAGAATTGATTCCTTGAGGATAATGCTCCATGATTTTTCCAGGGACTGAGGTGAGGCTGACTGGCCTGTAGTTCTCTGGCTTATGCTTGGCAAGTTGTGGTGCTGTCACAAAGGCCCAGGGAAGAGGGGTCAAGGTAGGTGCAACACGCTGCCGAGGTGACCAGGCTGGTCATGAGGGGAGTAGGGAGTAAACTCACAACCCGACTGCACCAATAATCATCCGGCCCGTCCCAAGGGGGAAAGGACTGCTCCAGGTAGCAGCTGGATGTTTGTCCATGCCAGGTCTCCTGCTTCCAACCACAACCTAGTCACAATTGTGGCTTCCCACACTGAGTGATGGCCACAAAGCTCTAAGAGGGGTGGATGGACACAGCTGGCTCAGGGGAGCATCACAAGAGGTAACGAGCCTTTCTGTCCCTACATCACGCCCGAGACACCAGGTCAGCAGCAGCCTAAAGTCATTACCATGTGATGGCTGTTTGGCGGGGGGCCTGCGTGCAATGAGCTTCATGGGTCTCAGTCCTGTTACTAGTGGGCCAGGACTAAAACCTCCCCCACAATGTCCCCCCCGCCTTGTAAGGGCTGGTGGCTGGGTCCTGAACACATGCAGGGCCTAAATGAGAGCTTGTGCTTGGCTGTTTTAATTCGTTTGCAGCATGCTAGTGTACATGCTCCCGGTCACATTTCTGGTCATGTTCATTAACTCAAGTTAAAACAGGAGCAGAGTCTACCCTAAACTCTCCCTGGAGCTCTGTACTTCGCACTGCCTGGGCCTGCACCAGAGCGGAGAGGGTTCGATCCAGCACGAGCACCTCTCAAACAGGCATCACCGGGCTCTCCAGCAGGCCCCCTCACACCCAGTCTAGCACTCGCTGGGCAAGTGCTTTGGAGCCCAGAGTCTCCTTCCAGTTCAATGGCTCTGTCCCGCCCGGCCCTGCCACCAGTACAGGTAGGTCCCTTTGGGCGCGTGGGGGTGGAGCAGGGTCACTGAGGGAGGTGGGACTCTAATGAAGCAGGTCCTGGATGTTTTTTGCTGCAGCCCAGGGTTTAGATACTTGTAGGGTGTAAATCACTGACTTTAAGGGGGTGACAGATTTGCACCAGCTGAGGCTCCGGCTCAGTGAGAATGACTCAGTGGGCACCACCCTGCACACCCTGTCACACATAGCTTGGCTCCGACTCCGGCAGGGCCGTTTGCACCAGGAGGGCTGCTCACGTTTTGCTGGCCCCACGCACACTGCTCTGGGTGGACGCTCATCGCGGCGCTGTATAACCGTTGGCTGGAGAAGAAGCCACCTCCGCTACATTCTGCCGGCAGAACCTAATTACCCACATTGGAATCCAGCCAGGAATGTGCAGAATAAAGTGAAAGATTTAAAAAAAAAAAAAAAAAAACACCCACTAGCCCCTTCAATCTGGGTTTTGAAGCAGCCAGTGGCTCAGTGGGATCAGCCTATTGATTGTGCTGCAGGGGTAGAGCTGTGCTCAATAGGCCGCTTGCCTGGCCCAGGGAATCGTTAGATTCAATACATTGTTCAGCTAAACTGCCCGTGGCTCTTTGAGGTCAGATTATCAAGGGGCAGCATTGAGGGGGGATTAGCAGCATCTCGCTGGGCACTGCGAATTCCGGCGCTATTTGCATGTTTAAGGAAGGGCTCTGGTGCCAGCACTCGTATGTGCGGGCAGGAATCCGGCAGCAGGGAGGAGCTGGGGAAAGCAGCCCGTCCGGCGTGGAAGCCAAGGGGGCTTGGGCAAGGCGGATGGTGTGACCGGCCCGGGGATGCAGGGACATGGCCTGCTGCTGCTTGGGGTGGGGAAGTCGGGGCTCAGTAGCTAATGGCTGCACCTGTTCGTGTGACAGGCGCTGCTCTGGGGTTCAGGGCTTCGCTCCACTACGGGATCTGCAAACACAGGGGGTGCAACCACCATTATCACATGGTCAGAAGCAGCAATGGGGACTAGACTGGAGGGAACAGTCCCTTCCGGGAGAGGGAGCTGATGGGGCTTCCTGGCCGCTAGCCTCTGGGATTAGCCCATTGCCCAGCAAAGCACATCCTTCCTTTAGCCAACTAGCTGCCCATCAACTAGGAGCAAATTAGCCATAAGGAACTTTGCCTGTAATTCGATCTTCTGTCCTCACCCTGGCATCACCCAGAAGAGCGGGGCCTTTAAAGGCACCCCGTAGCGGGGCCCTGTCTATATCTAGTTTCAGAGTAACAGCCGTGTTAGTCTGTATCCGCAAAAAGAAGAACAGGAGTACTTGTGGCACCTTAGAGACTAACAAATTTATTAGAGCATAAGCTTTCGTGGACTACAGCATCCGAAGAAGTGGGCTGTAGTCCACGAAAGCTTATGCTCTAATAAATTTGTTAGTCTCTAAGGTGCCACAAGTACTCCTGTTCTTCTTTTTGTCTATATCTAAATCACGTTCTCCAGCGCTAGCTCTCAGAGCCAGGCTGCCTGTCCCGACCCGCCACCAAGCGGGTTTCCCAAACCCTCCCCTCTCCGGGAATGCCAGGAGTGACTCAGGGGCAGGGGAGCCTGGTGGCCCCAATGAACTGGCTAAACCGGGGCCAGTTTGGCAAGAGCAGGAAGCCGAGGGCCACACCCGGAGTGCCAGGAATAGAACGCGTGGCAGCCACCCGTTCAGAGGGACAGCCCCGCAGATCCCAGTGAGTGGCACTCCATCTTGGCTCCGAGTAGAGCAGAGCATGCTGGGATCCAGCCCTCTCTGCCAGCCTCTGCCTTGACAAGGAGGGAGAGGAGGCCGCGAAGATGAGCACCGCGCAGACAGCCCGAGATGCAGGAAAGGCGGGCGTGGGACAGAGCCCATCCAGCCTGTGCTCGCCAGGAGTTCTTCCTGGGCTCAGCTCCTTGATAGATTGGCGCTGGCAAGGCTGGTCTCGCCTGTCAGGGCAGTAAAGACACTGACACTGAGGAGTGACTTGAAAGCGAGAGAGTGGAAGGGAGGCAGCTGTGGGGTCGTGGGAGGATTGCTAAGCTGAGCTCCTAGCCCAGGGCCAGCTCCGCTCTGGCTGAGCCCCGCACTTGGCAGCCCCGTTCCCAGCCCTGGGGCTTTTCGCCCAGCTCAGCACAGTGCCGAGGTTTCCCCGAAACCCCATCTGGCCTCGCCCTCCCGGCTGACTCCACACCGGGGAATGTTGTACGACAGAAGGAGAGTGAAGGGAGCCGCGCAGCCGCGTGCCAGGAGTGTGCGGAGCTCAGGCACAGAGCCTGGGGGGAGCTGGGCAGCTCCCAGCCAGCCTGTGCCCCCGGCAGAGCTCCTGGGGCAGGAGGAGACAGATGCTAACAGGCTCCCACAGGCCCCTGCTGGTGGGTTGGGGGTGGGGGAAGTGCTCTCAGCATCAAGGGGCCAGGACCCTCGCTCACCACGTGCTGCCATCATGCTCAGAATAAACCTGCAGACACTTGGAGGGGGTGGGGGAAATCGGCCCAAAATATCCAGGGGACAATTGCCCAGTGGCCCTGCTACTGACTGGTCCCCTATCCACCATCAAAGCTCCAGCGCCCTGCTGGCTGGGGTGAGCAGGGGCACGGCGGACTCAGGAGGGCAAACAGCAGCCACTAGGGATGGGGACTCTGCCTTCCAATGCCCAGCGGGGTCAGAGAAGAGCCAGGCCGAGCAGGGCAGGATTGTTCTCTGTGCCCAGCCTGGCTTTAGAGGAGGAACCCCCGCCCCGCTGAGCCTTTGCCCAACCAGCCCTGACTGCAGCCGCTGGCTCTGCATGACTGAGTGGCCCAGCGAGCCGCTGCATTGTCACTCCCCTTCCGGGGGTCTCCAGCAGCCCCACACCCTTTCATTTCCATGACAAATGGCATCGGACAAGGGACCCCCAGCGGAGTCCAGACGGGGCTGCTCAGCAGAGACCCCGCGGGCGGCCACAGACAAGGCGGCCAGGCAGCTCTCAAAGGCATTTTTGCTTGGTGAGGCAATGGCACTTGTGGAGGGGTCCTTCGGGGACACAATGGGAGCAAGGAGACCCCTCCCTGCATCTCCGGAGTAACCCCCCAACCTGCCCCTGCCCCTGCGATGGGGCTTTGCATTCCCCAGCCACAATCAGAGGGGCAGGGATCGGGTCTGCTCCCAGCAGCGCTCCGTGGTGCTCTGGGATTCTCCCGCGGCTCTCAGCCTGGGGGTTGCCAGCCTTGGGGCAGGGGGTCCTTCCTTCCCCCTTCTCTGCTGCCAGGCTGACTTGGACACACTGAGCTTCTGGGACAGCAGGGGGAGGGGATTGGAACCACGATGGCTCAGTTCTCACATGGGGTCTGCTAGGAATCGAGGCAGCTAGCGGGGGACAATGCTCAGCGCCCGCCCCAGAGGCAGGCTCCTTACTGGATGCAGTCGGAGTGGGGCAGGAGAGCTGGCATCTCACAGTGCTGCTCACACCCCTCTGCCTCCCCTGGCCCTGAGGACAGGATCAGCTGCCCGACCAGGGCCTCACTCTTCCACACCCTCCTCCCCCAGGCCTGGTCCAGCTCCTCTCTCTGGATTCAGGGCCGCAGCCAGTCCCCCTTTCCTTAGCATCCCCATAATGCACCACCCCCAGAGACTCCTTCCATCTGCCAGGGGATGCGGCGCCTGGGCAATGGGGGAGGGAGTGTGCTATGGAAGGGGCGTAGGGATGCTTCCCTGTCACAGCTCCAGCTGAGCACCCCTTCTTAGCCACTCACCAGCCTGCTACGTGAGGGCCTCTGGGCACACTCCTGGGGTGCAGATCTTCTGTCCAGCACCCCATCCCAAGCGCTGCGGCCATGCAGTCCACTGCCGGGCCCCTGGAGCCTCCCAGAGCTGATACACACCCTCTCTACCAGAGCCCCACCTTTGAGCCTGCCGCGTTGCCTCTCCAGCTGGGCATGTGGTAGGTGTCAATGCCTCACACACACTTTGCGCCAGACTCTGAACCACCATTGCTCTTTACTTAGTAGTACAAGAAATACACAGAGCTATGCAAACATCATAAACCCTACCTGCATTGCCCTGCCTCAGTTTCCCCCCCAAACACTCCAGAGCATTCTCTGGGCTGGGGTCAGGCTCCTCTGCCATTCAGGGTCCTCCTGCTGCAATGCGTGGGTGGGGTTGTGAAACATTCTCCCACCAGCTCACCTCCTCTGGCCTCGGCCAGCCCGCGCCCTCCCCCATCCTGCCCCATGCTTCCTGGGGGGCTGTTAGTCTGTCCCTCCCCCCATAAGTCCTTTGTGAGGACACACCCTTGGAGCACCCCGTTGTGGCCAGGCGTAATGTCACCGGTGTCCTCCAGCCAAGACACATTGTGTTCAAGCCCCTTCTGGGGTAACCAAACGGCAATCCAAACAAGTCTGAATAATTCTTCTGCCCCCTTGGGCTACTGCAACCTTCTCTTCTGCTTCCCCTTCCAAACCCTATCTCAGGGCTCCCCCCAGGAGCCTCCCCGGCTCCCCAGCGGCTTCTCTTCCTACCAGAGTCCTGCCTTCTCTTGCCCCCTTTCCAGGGCCCACCACAGGGATCGGTTCTGACCCTACCGCCTTCCTCAGCCTGCCAACTCCGGCCTTCTCAGGGAGGGGGGAGCGTCCTATCTCCTAGGTCCTCCCTCTTCAGCTGAGCACCCCAGCTCCTTACAACCTAGCTCCACCTCCTCAGGCCAGAAGACAGTTAGTTCCTCAGCCCCCCAGGTGCGGAGCGTGACTAACTGGAGTTCTTTCCCTTGCCTGGCAGGTAATGGGGGTTAAGCCCCATCACTTCCTTTTATAACCTTTCAGTCCCTTGGTCCAGTGACTCCTGGATCCGAGTCGACAGGGTGATCCAGGAGGCTTCTTTGCCAGGGGCCTTCTCCCCTGGCAGACCAGTTCCCCTGGATGGGAGCCAGTCTCCTGCCTGGCATGTGTGTATTAGAATGGAGGAGCAGCCTGAGTTAACGACCCTCTGTTGGCAGCCCTCTACCAGCCCCCTGGGAATTTCAGTCCAACATGGAGATAAAGAGGCAACAACGAAGGCAGCTAGTTCCCTCCCCCTTCCCAGTGGCGTTGGGAGCACAGGGAGAGTTCTGAATCTCACAGAGAATTCATACACGCAGCTCCCCCAGTCATCACCTCTTCCTTTCCCCAGAGACAATGTGAGGTGAGCCAGGTCCCCTTCCCTGTGCATGAGGCAGCCTGGGGCTCTCTGTCTTGGCAGTCCGTGTGTGTGATCTGCCACAGGACCCGCACTCGCCAGACGGTGTTTTGGGACGCACTAAACTGTTATTTCTTGCCCTGTTCCTGGGAAGAGGCAGCGTTCCTGACTGGACGGCAACGTAACACAAAGAATCACGTTCCCCAAGCTGGCCCTCTCCTGCACCGCCCTCTGTCCCACTGGCCTGTGGGTCTCTGGAGCACCAGTCCCCAGAGAAGTGGGATTCTGGTTACTCTGGGAACCGTCATTCTGAGAACGCCCAAGTGGAAAACTACCATGTAGATGGAGCAAGAGCGAAGAGGAGCGAGTGCGCAGAGCCCTCCGCGACCCCGGGACGGTCAATACGCTTGTATAATAACCTCAGTATGTATTGATCGCTCCGCTGCAGATCGAGTCACTGCTGTATTGCTTGCTTTTTGCTGGTTCCTGTGGAGACTGGGAGCAACCAGCCTCCCAATCCTTATGGAAAAATCGATGAGTTAATTATGATTGTGTCTGCACGTGCTAAGCTGGCCCGATAGAGAGCCCCTAGTCCTCGAGGCAGAGACAGCGTGTTCCTCATTCTCCTCTGCACCGAGTGCAGAGCCCAACGCCAAGGCAGCTCAACCTTGAGACCTGGGAGGCGGCTGCCTCTGGGTGGGGGTATGTGCGGGGGTTACAGGCAAGTCCCCCCTTTTCCCAGGGGGATCTGAGCGGGAAGATGGGGATATGGATCGCTGCTCCCACCCCGGGCCCCTGGAATGCTGCAGTCTGCTGGAGCTGCGGTGTGCACAGGTGCTCAGCACCTACTGTTAATCAGTGGTTGCTAGGTGCCCATTGCCTCAGGGTGCCAGCCAGCCAGTGAGAGCGTGTGCGGATGGGGTGACCCGTGGGTCTCTGCTGTGACTGGGCCCAGTGCTGTGCCAGCAAGGCCGCTGCAGGAGCTGTGTGGGCGGGCGGAGCTCTGCCACGGGTCAGGCACCAAACTGGGATGGATTCGGGGTACAGATCAGGCACAAGGTGGCTCGAGCTGCCAGCCCAGGGTGCGCCTGCCCGTGCCGCTGAATTGTGGCTTTGGGCCGAGCCTGGCGGTCCTTGCTCACTCAATCTGTGCGTGCCAGCAGGAGCAGGGGACGCTCTCAGGGAGGGCCGCTGCGATCGGGGCTTTAATCAGACGGAGCATTGCTCTTTCCTAGTCGCCTCCTGCCGATGCACTCCTGAGAGCCCCGGAGCTGGGCGTGCCAGAGCCTGGGCTGGAGGGAGTGCAGGGGCAAAGAGCCTGTTCCCCTCTCTAGCCCTCAGCAATCAGGGGGAATGGCTCCCAGCCTCGCCGCAGCTGCGCCAGGAACGACCCCACTGCCCACACCCACACGAGTCTGCCTCTGGCTGCGCTGTCTCATCAGCAGTGTTGGAGCAAAGTCTAGAGCCGGCTGATGAGCTGGGCACGTTGGCTGTGTCGGGACGGGTCCCCGGCCTTGCGCTCTGAGCCAAAGACAAACAGGGAGGAGGTCGGGGCAAACATCAGGCGGTGCTGAGATCATCGAGCAAAGTACTCACTAGGGCTCTTTCCCTTCGGCCTGCCAGTGCCCAGGGGCTGCTGGTCACTCTCCTCTTGTAGCCAACACCCAGCAGAGCCGCTGACACACACACAGCTCCATCCCAGAGCCGCTGACACACACACACAGCTCCATCCCAGAGCCGCTGACACACACACAGCTCCATCCCAGAGCCACTGACACACACACAGCTCCATCCCAGAGCCGCTGACACACACACACAGCTCCGTCCCAGAGCCGCTGACACACACACACAGCTCCGTCCCAGAGCCGCTGACACACACACAGCTCCGTCCCAGAGCCGCTGACACACACACACAGCTCCGTCCCAGAGCCGCTGACACACACACAGCTCCATCCCAGAGCCACTGACACACACACAGCTCCATCCCAGAGCTGCTGACAAATATATAGCTCCGTCCTGGCTTTATGGCACAGCAAAGCCACCTCTTCTTGAAACTGGGGGCTCCTTGCTCACAGGCTCAGGCTTGCTGGCCTGCAACCCAGGGCACGGTACCTCTCCCCCATACACAGGGCTCTGTTCTCTTAGACTCCAATTCCCCCACAGCCACGGGTTCCCCCCTTCTAGCTCATGGTAAGTTACTGCCACTGGAGGCTGTGATTTCAGCTGAACATGCGCTGGGCACAGACCTGAGGGGCCCAGCCCATTCATCACAGCTATCACTGTCCCTTTCAGCCCTGAGCTAGGGGATAGATAGATAGATAGATAGATAGATGGGGTCGATGGGGATAGATAGAAGGGTAGATGGGGATAGATAGGGGGTGTATGGAGATGGATAGATAGATAGATAGATAGATAGATAGATGGGTGGATGGGGATAGGGGGGTGTATGTGGATAGATAGATGGATAGATAGATGGGGAGTGGATGGGGATAGATAGAGGGGTGTACATGGATAGATAAATGGATAGATAGATAGAGGCCGAGTCACTCCTGGCATGTGAGTTTCACCGTGAGTGTGGGGGACAAAGGAACCAGCCGGCCGCTCCTACCCCGCCCCGGCGTGGCCACACACCCAGCTCTGTGATGATGCTGGACGGCACCTGTCATTAGCATCGCGGTGTGATCTCATCCTGGCCTGTGCAGGAAGCCAGTGTGCCAGCCTTGCTGGGCAAAGCTTACAGCAACGGCATTAGCTCCGCCAGCTTCTCCCTCAGTTCTCGCCCTCCGTGCCCACTTAGCTGGGCTCTCTCTCCCCTCCAGCGACCCTGCCCTGAGAAGGGGACCCGCTCCCTCTGGGCCATTGCCAGCCGAATGCGCCACAGCACTCCTGGGCTTCTCTAGGGCCAGGGGAGGGGATCCTGCCCGTCAGGGCCTGGAGTTGGGCTGGAGGGATCCCAGAGCAGGCCCTGGTGACTGCTTGGCCCCGATCCCGCCTGGCACGCTCCCTACTCCTTGTCACCAGACCCTGCAATCGTTACTGGCCTCCTGCCTGACACCCCTTGTCCAGCGCCTGGGGGAGCAGCTCCCTGCGCAGCAAGGACAGTGCATCCCTTGGGCTTGGGCATCTGCAGCAGGGCCGGTGACTCTGCCCTGCCCTCGCCCACCTGGAGTCCATGGCCCAGCGTGAATTCCCAACACATGGCGCTCAGGCTGGACTCTCACCCAGAGCCGGTGTTACTGGCCCCATGCTGTGTGGGGTGGGTGGGGGGGACAGTACCCGAGTACTGCTCTGCAGCTGGCATGGCAGGACCCTGGCTCAGAACTCTGCTTTGTCCTATGGCCCTACCTGCTTCTCGGGCTCCCAGGGCACCCTCGTACCTGGCACCCCCGCAGGCAGGCAGTTTGCATGACTTCCTAGAGCCAAAGGCAGCCGCAGGAAACGCCAGGGCTTATTTTCAGTTTGCTGGCGGCACAGAGGCTGGCGGCAGTGACACACAGACGCACAACCTCCCCCAGAGACAGACCCTCCGACACCCTTGTGCACCCACATTCCTCCACACACCCAGTGCTAGTCACACAAACAACTGGTCACAGCCATGCACACACCCCATTTCCCATCACCCTGGAGGAGGGGCAGCTCTGTGGCCCGGGCAGAGTGGGGCTCAACGCCACCTGGCTGACTGGTTTCTCTGGAGCGAGGGCAGGTTTGGGCTGCAGGGCACAACCCAGCACACCCCGGGGCCGTCTGTCCAGCCAGCAGAGAGCCCAGGGCCCTTTCGGTAGGGTTCTGGTTGCCCACCAGGTGTCCCACCCAAACTCCACTCCGCTTACTCTGCTCTGCCAGCCCAAACCCCCAGAGCCCTCCCATGGGATCCAGCACCAAGCGTCGCTCCCCGCCCTAACCGGCTGGGCAGCATTTGCTGTGTGCCATTAAGCAACTTCCACGGCACACCCCAGAGGCAGCTGCACTTCCGTGGGGAGATAAAGGATCCCTCAGCAGCCTTTCACAGTTCAGGGAGCTGGGCAGCACCCTGGGCTTCTCAGATGGAAAGTGCCAGCTCCATCCCAGGCGCAGCATCTGCCTCCACCACGTGGCCCCCAGTGCCGCTGATCCCTGCGTGGCACCGTACAGCTCTGTGGGGACCCGGCCCCCGAGTCTGGGGAGAGCTGGGCAAGGAGCCCCGTCCTCACCCTTCTCTGCCCACAAGCCCCAGCCCTGAGCCATTTGGCAAATCAGCCACAGGCCCAGACGCATGGGGGTCTGCAGCCCTCACTCCTGGGAAAGTCCCTGTGGCAGGGGGCAGAGGCCAGTGTAACCTGACCTGTCCCCACACACAGCCTGACACAGAGGGGAGGGAGGCATCCATGGAGCTGGCCACCGCCTGGCCCCAGCTGCTCCTGCCAGGAAGCGGGCTGCACCGCCTGGGATGCAGGAGCACAGAGCTGTGCCCCTGTTGGTGCCATCATGGCATTGTCCAGCCGGCCCTGCCAGCAGCATTGGCTCTGGGCACTCTCTCTCCACCCAGTGCCCAGCCCCACCCCTGCTATCATAGAGAAATCAAAGGAGGGCAGGGCTAGGGCGGGCTGTGTGTGCACGGCGTGTGCCTGGGTGTTGCAGGGACGGGCATGCCAGCCTAGGTGACCACCCAGCCAGCCCCATCCATCCCTGCCGTGCCCTGAGGGCAGGCCTACCCTGGTGTGGCACTCCCGGCCCACAGTGCCCCCCAGCTCTGGGGAGGTGCACGTGGCCAGTGGCTGAGTTCCAGCCTGGGCCCTTTCCACTGCCTGCTCTATTCCCAGGGCCGCCCCTTCCTGTTGGGGCTTGCTGACCTCAGGCAGCTGTGGGACTCCCCGTCCCTTCCTGCCCATTGTGTGTGTGTGGGGGGAGGGCATGCTGCCAGGCGGAAGGGGGAGAGCCAGCAGGATTTGTCATCCCCCTCCCCCACACATCCACCCCTCTGCCCCCACATCCTCCCATCCTCCCCCTGCACTGTTCCCCTCCCCCCAGCACGGCTCCCGTGTCCATCCCTGTCCCCTGGCGCCGGACTGAGCTTGGTAACTCATTTCACACGCTGCCAGCCCTTGGTTCCCCCTGCCCTGCGCTGGCCTGCAGGGCTTGCCCAGGCAGGAACAGCTCCTTGCCCCGTCCCTGAGCCAGCCAGCCCCCACGCTGGTGGGGCCAGTGAGCCTGCCAGTGCCAGGGACCTCCCACCTCTATTCAGCCAGCCAGCTTGGCCCCTGCAGCCTGCCGGAGGGGAGGGGGTGTGGGCTGGGATCATCCCCTGCCGTGCCAGGCTGGGGAGGAGGGAGCTGGGCTCCAGATCTCTCCTGACCAGGTGGCACCTGTGGCAGCAGGGCCCTGGGACATGGCTGACCCACAGCCGCTGGGCCGGGAGGTGGCAGGGCTGCCCGCTCAGCCAAGCCCCTGCCCCAGGGCAGCGCCCACAGCAGGGTCGCTCACTGGGCACAGCTCTGGCCTGGCTGCGTGCCCATCGGTGAGTCACTCTCTCTGCCTGGGCTGCCCTGTCTGTGGTGGAATCTGGGGGTCACTGGTGCTGCGAGAGCTCAGCGAGCCGGGCAGAGCCCACGGGGACGGGCACTGGAGAGACTGGCCCAGAGGGAGCAATGCCCCTGGCAGGGGTGAGCCCCCGTTCGCAGCCCCTCCCTGCACTTGGCCAGAGCCTGGCTGGGCTGTAAGGAAGGGGGGCGCCACCCAGCGGAGAAAGGGGGGCATGACAGCTGGGAGGAGGGTGCCTGGGGGCAGGGCAGGTCAGCACGTCCCATCCCGGTGCCAGGAGCTTTATGCCGCTCCTGTCGCCTGGGCACAGTGGGGGAGACGTGGCCCCCTTGGGAGTGCTGTTGCTGGGGGGTCAGGTCGGGGGGAAGGGGCCTATCTGAGAAGCACCCTTCTGGTCTGGGGGAGGGGGGGGCTCCTACACAGCAGGGGTTCAACCAGCACCCAGGTGGACTCAGTGCTCACTGGAGTGTGTGACCACATGGCCCATGCAATCCCGCCAGGACCCCCTCCAACCTGTGCCATGGCTCCAGCGCCCCCTGCTGGCCTGCAGTGCATGGCAGGGGCTGGCAGAGAAAGATGGGGGAGCCCAGTCCCTCAGCACCCCCATTTCCAGCTGCAGCTTCCATAGGGGTCAACGCTGGGCAAAGTTTATTGTGCATCGAGTGAATGAGCTCCCATTGTCCCCAGTAGAGCCAGCCAAGTGCCGGGCCGACCCCCCCAGTACAGCCAGCCAAGTACAGGCTGGGCCCCCGCATACAGCCAGCCAGGTGCCGGGCCAGCCCTCCTAACCCTGATAGAGCCAGCCATGTGCCCCCGCTTCCTGCTACAGCCAGCTGGGTGCTGGGCCAGATCCCAGCCCCACCGCACATGGCCACATCCTAGCCCCCTGCAGTTCCCATTCCAGTGCCCCAGAAACCGTCCCTGTCCTTAGCAGCGGCTCAGGGGTCGGGTGCTGCCGGTCACAGTGAACTCCGCCCGCAGGACCTCGGAGCTGGCACGTGTCTCCTGGCCCGGCTGCTGCCCGCCCACAAAGAGCGTGAAGGCGCCCGGCTCCAGCTGCCACTGCTCGGCCCAGACGGCGCGCTGCACGTAGGTCACCAGGAACAGCAGCTTCGCCGCCCGGCCTGCGGCAACAGGCACCCGGCGGAATCCAACCAGCTGCCAGCGGGGCACTGGCACGGAGGGCTGCGCCCAACGCAGGTACAGCTGCACCACCTGCAGGGAGGGGAGAGGTGGGCTGGGAACAGCAATGGGGAGCCAAGCGCCCAGGGCAAGGCCAGCAGGGACCGAGGGGTTCTGCCAGGTGCTGCTTCTCCATGGGCAGTGTCACCCCTCAGAGATAACCTGAGAGACTGGCTAGAGCAGAACCATGGCACTGCCTCACCCCAATGCCACAGGAGTCAGCAAGGCGCCACCTCTCCTGACCGCCCCGGCCCCACAGGGGAGGAGCCATCAGGGCTAAGTGCTGGCCTGGCACAGGGCCCACATGACAATCCCATTCCCCCCAAGCCAGGCCCTGCCTCACAGCCCCCCCGATCCGGGGCAGGGAGAGCTCTCACCTCTTCACCATCCCTCTGCCCAGTGTTCTCCACCACCACGGAGACGCTGAGGTTGGCGCAGAGGGGCAGCACTGTGGGGCTCAAGGCCAGGTCCCGGTAGAGGAAGGTGGTGTAGGACAGTCCATAGCCGAAGGGGTAGAGCGGGGCCACTGGCCCATAGTACCGGTACGTGCGCCCCTCCATGGTGTAATTCTCCATGGCTGGCACCTGCAGCCACAAGGGATGGAAAATGTCAGCCACAGGCCATGGTGCCATGTGGGCATGGGGGGGCATGGTGCCAAGCTGGCCTCAGGAATAGGTGGGGGAGCTGGGGGTTTTCCGATTTCCGAGCCCCCAGCACCGGTGCCCCTGGGCCTTACCTGGTCCATGCCAGCTGGCCAGGTGGCCGGGAGCCTGCCCGCCAGGCTGGCACCCTCCTCCCCCAGCAGCACCTTGATGATGGCGATGCCCGCGGCCTGCGCTGGGAAGAAGCACGCCAGGATGGCGCCTACTCCATGGTGGGCCTGGGCCCAGCCCACGTCCAGTGGCCCCGCGTTGAACAGCAGCAGGATGACGGGGCGCCCCACAGCTGGAAGGGACAGGCCAGGTCAGTCCAGAGCCCGTCCCCTTGGCATGGCAGCTTGGGGGACGACAGCAAACCGGGGCCCCACACTAGCTCAGGGAAGCCCATGGGGCAGCGCATGTTGGGGTCTCATCCCTAGACCAGGCCGACTGAGGTCTGCGATGCTCCGAATACCCCAACTCTATGTCCCACTGGGCTCATCCATGGGAGCCCATCACTGTGGTCTCTGGGCTGGGCACGCAGGGCACTGAGCTCAGTCCCTCCAGGGCCACCCACGCGCAGGGGCAATGGGCCCCCCGAGGGTGGGCTGGGCTGAGCCTCAGGGGGTGCTGTGCCCACTCATCCGGCCCCCTGGCAGCTCCTCACGGGTGCCCAGATTCCCATCCCTTGCAGCCCCAGGTTGCCCCAAACCACCTCACCCCAGGCCACGGCGTCCTGCAGCAGCTCCTGCTGGTGCCCGGGCAGGGACAGGTCCCGTCGGTCCTTCGCCTCTGTCTCCAGGTCAGTCCCTGAGCAGGAAGGGCCAGCGCCAGTCAGTTGTGATGCCCCGCCCTGGGCTGCCAGGGGCTGGGTCGCGCCCCCCGTGCAGAGCATGTGCCTCATCTCCACCCCCCGACCCGGCGGGGACATGATGTGGGGGGAACATCCTGGTCCCCTTGGCCGAGGGCTCCCGGCAGAGCGAGGAATTGTGGGAGTTGCCATGCTGAGGAGAAGCTCACGCCGCACCCTTTGGGGAGCAGGCAGCCCGGCAGGGGGCCCCGGGCCTTACCCGCCCTGGGCACTCGCGGGCTGTCTTGGTGGGAGGCCCCTCACACAACGGGCAGCCTGAGCCCTGAGTCCGCAGGCCCAGCCCTGCTCCCATGCCAGGCTCTGCCAGAGCCTCTTGCGGATCTGGGGAGGAGGAAGGGGGGGCAGGAAGGCAAATGCCAGAGCGGCTGAGCCCACCCCCTCAGATCCAGACCAGGCCCCCCATCACTGCCCGGGGACCGTGCTGCCCCCCCCGCCTGCCCTCGCCCCCCATACCTGTGCCCAGGCACACCACGACGACGTCGGCTGCCCAGACCGCCCTCTCCACCTCGCCCGGCGAGTAGTACTGGCACCTGGGCTCGCTGCAGCCTGCGGCGAAGCTGACGTTGGCTGGCAGGGTCTCCAGGCCCCTCCTGCACCGGAATGGGACCAGCCTGCCATCAGCGACGTCACTGATACAGGGGCCGGGCACCCCCCTCCAGACGGAGAATCCGCCTCCCCGGCAGGGCCGAGTGGGACCAATGGGCAATTCTGCACCAGGTGTCAGGCGGGGATGGGGGAGTCCCACCGATGCCCCTTTGCCCTGGGAGCTGCCCGGCTCGGACCAGGAACCAAGCAGTGCCATGTGCCCAGCCCGCAGAGCAGAGAAATGCCACAACACCCTCCCCACCCAGCTGACGGATGGATCAGGGCAGCAGCCTGAACTCCGGGGTTGGGGGATCCCAGGAACCGATGGGGGGTGGGTTTTGCTCTTGCCCTACCTGGGGGTGTAGATGTACTGGGGGTCCGGGATGGGTGCGTAGTCCCCAAACAGCACCCTGGGGTTGTCGGCAAAGGGACCAACGACCTGCAGAGGAGGGGAAACAGCCGAGGGTGGGACAGGAGCCACCCGCTCCACCCTGGCAGCCCCAGGGCCCAGGTGGCGCACAGAAGCCGGGGGGAGGAGGGCCAGGGGGGCCATGGAATGAGCTGGGTGGGTCAAGGGCTGGCCTAATGCAGCCTCTGGCAGCTTTGAGCCTCACTCTGGGGGAGGGCCGGCCGTGCTGCCCCCCACCCCCGCACTCCCCCCTGCCCCACGCAGCGCTTGCTGTTCCTGGGACCCATCGAGCAGCGCCTGCCCCAAGCTCACCTGTGCAGTGCCCCCCCTCGCTGTGCAGCCTCTGTCCAGGCCCCCAGGTCCCACTGAGCAGCGCCCATCCCTCCCATGATGCGCCCACCACCTCTATCGAGTAGCACCCACCCCCCCATGATGCACCCACCACCCGCCATCAAGCAGCGCCCACCTCCCATGCAGCACCCACCACCCCCAATCAAGCAGCGCCTGCCCCCCCATGCAGCACCCACCGCCCCCCATCGAGCAGCTCCCCCATGATGCACCCACCGCCCCCCATCGAGCAGCACCCACCCCCCCATGCAGCGCCCACTGCCCCCATCGAGCAGCACCCGCCCCATGCAGCACCCACTGCCCCCATCGAGCAGCGCCCACCCCTCCATGCAGCACCCACTGCCCCCCATCGAGTAGCGCCTGCCCCAAACTCCCTGTACAGTGCCCCCCCCCACTGTGCAGTGTCCCCCCGGGTCCCCAGGCCCCACCACGCCTTGCTCCCTCTTGCTCTCATCAGCCAGGCTCCAGTGCCCGCCAGGACCTGCAGTCTGCACAGGGCACCCTTTGGTACTGAAGGGTGGGGAGCTGCAGCTTGCTCCATGGGTGTGTGGCTGTGGGGCCCCTGGCAGGCTGTCAACATGGCAGGGTGCCCCTGATGTCACGCAGTCCCCAGCTGAGGTGTCTGGTGTGGGGCAGGGAGCCCCAGTGCGGCCGCGGTTCTCTGGGGCAGGGCACGCAGTAACTGATGGCCTCCCAGTCACCACGGCCCCAGTGGGTCCCCCCATCCCCGCCCCGAGCAGGACACTCACCGCGATGCGCTTGCCGGCCAGGGCCTGGGCGCTGAGGGGCAGCGTCCCCCCCTCGTTCTTCAGCAGCACAAAGCTCTTGACGGCGGCCTCCACGGCGAGGCTCCTGTGGGTGGGGCTCTGCACGGCGCTCAGGTCGAGGGCGCTGTAGGGGTTCATGGCAGGGGGGTCGAACTCCCCCAGCCGCAGACGTGTGTAGAAGAGTGGCCGGACCCGGGCCCTCACCGTCTGCAAAGGGCAGTGAGATCCTGTTACACCGGCTAGGGGGAAGCCAGAGCTCAGATCTGGGGGGGCCACTGCAGCCCCACATCCCAGTCATGCCGGCGCAGGGGGTGGCTCAAGCTCAGACTTGGGGGAGACGGGCTCCCACCCCACATCCACTCTCCTGCCAGTCCCAGGTACCCAGCGCTCTCCCAGCCCAAGCAGGGTGACCCAGCCCAAGTAAGTCCATGCCCTGGGGCCCGGGGCCCCTGGTGCTGAGCTTGCCGGCCCCATGCCCTGTGCCGGTGGGGGGTGTCCCATCCATGCTGCCCCCAGAGCTTCTCACCTCCAGCGTGATGTTACCCTTGGCCACAGCCTCGCTGATGCACATGAAGACGTTCTCTGTCAGGCTGAAGGACAGCTCTAGGTTGCAGCCAGCGTTCACCGAGGCTGCAGCGTGGCAGAGAGACAGGAAACAGCGCATTACCGCCGGGCTCAGCCTCTGCCCCCCTTGCCCTCCCCCCCAAGGGCCCCCAGCCCTCTGTGCCTGCCAGGCTGGGGGCAATGAGCTCAGCTCTTGAACGGAGGCTCCAGCACCCTTGTTAACTAGGCCTCGTGGGCCCTTGGGAAGGGGAGCAGGAGGGTTTGTAAAGAGGGAAAACTGAGGCACATGCGTGTGTGTGACTTGCCCAAGGTCACAGAGCAGGTCAGTGGCGGAGCTGGGAATAGAACCCAGGAGTCCTGACCATCAAACCAGTGCCCAACCTTATCCCGCCCCCCCACCGACTGTGCCCCTGCCCTCAGATGCCAGTTCTGCTCTAGTGGCACCAGCAGCAGCTGGGCCCTGCCTCGCTCCCAGCCCAGGCAGCTCTCGGCCAAGCGGGGCCAGGCTCCTGGGCCGTGGGCTGTGTGCGTCCAGGCTCACCGATGGCTGTCTCCAGGAAGCTGTGTGTGTAGCGATGGGCCAGCATGATCAACTCCACGGCCCCCTCGTCGCTCACCACGTAGCCCTGGAAGCCCCACTCTGCCCGCAGGATGTCTGTCAGCAGCTTCTTGTTGGCGCAGGCGGGCACGCCGTTGATCCTGCCGGGTTGGGTCTGGCAGTTATTGCAATGCCGAATGCAGCCACCTCTGGGGCGGGGCGCGGCAGCTGTTTTAACAGTGCCTGGCAGTTTGGGACAGGAAGTGAAGGAGAACGCTGCACTCAGTTGGAATTGCAGGGGGATTTACTTCAGCAGAATGTAACTGCCCACCTGGGAACCCCAGGCCACGGGGCTCCCGCCCTGACTCGCCCCGGAACTGCCATGAGGTCACTAGCAATGACGGACGGAGAGGACCGAGGTTTGACTTCTCCTCTAGAGGACAGCGCCCCCGAGCAGCATGCAGGGGCATTGGCTCAACCGAGACGTGGGTGGAATAGCGCCCCCTCCTGAGCCACTTGGGGACTCCATCCAAATCCCAAACAGAGCCAACCCTGCTCAGCTCGAAACCTGTACAACTGTGGTGGGGTTCAGGCTGCTGACCTGCCCCCTTCCAGGGCAGAAGGGTGTGTGTCTGAGAAGAGCCCTCGTCTCCCCCAGGAGAAGCTAATACTGAGCACGGGCCAGGAGCGGCCTGCAGAGACCCCTGCCCCGGGCACAGCCCCCCAGCCACGTGCCCCGTCTCGGTGCCTGTCCGGCCGCGGGCCTGCCTCGCCCAGTACCTGTTGTAGCTGCACATAACGCTGTAGGAGCCAGCGCGCACACAGGCCTGGAACTGGGGCAGGAAGGTCATTCTCCAGTCCCGCTCTTGCACCTGCAGGACGCAGAGCACTCGGTCAGGGTCGCGAGCCTGGCGCAGTCCCCACCCGCACCCCATGGCCCCCAACATCAGCCCTGGCGGAGCTCACCGGGACCCAGAGACCACAGAATCGTACAGGGATGCCCTAGGCCAGATATATGCACCCAAGGGTGGCATGTGAGGTCTCTCCCACTGGTCGTAAATGTGTGTACGGGTCATATTTCCGGCGTCCTGTATCTACACTGAAAAGTACGTTCTGAAGATAAGGCAGATCACCAGGAGGTGACACACCTCAGCCAGGTTCCTTGCAGGCAAGGGGTGACAGACACTCATCTATCTGTCTGGTCACATGTGTTTATGCATCGTAGGTCTTACAATGGATGCCTATGTGCACACCAAGCCAGGCACCAGGGGTAGGATTGTGAAATCTCCAGGAGAAAAAACCTACAGGAAAAACAATCAGGCCGGCATGGCGGGGGCGCTGCTTCAGACTAAGATCAAAGGATTCATCTGGTATATCAGGTACCGCAAGGAAACACACAGTAACTTTCACCTAGCAGGCAAGCTGACAGCGTGACTTGTCTCCTGAACGAAGATCACAGCCAAGCCTGGAAGGATGGTGGGTGAGCATTGCTCGATCAGGCAGAAAAGTAGCTGGTTCAACAAGCCTGGGTTCTTCACACCTCCAGAGATTCCAGGGCCAGAAGGGAGCGCTGGGATCCAGACAGGCCCCTGTACTACGCCGGCCAGAGACCTGCCCTACAATCGTTCCTGGAGCAGATCTTCAGACAAACTTCCCACGTGGATGTGAAGCTGACCAGGGATGGAGACTGCCCCCCACCCCAGGCCTGCTCTAGCGTGTGTGACGAGTTTATTTCCATCACTCAACTTGCTCACTCCAATCTCTGGGCTGTGTTAAATAACCGTTCCCTTGTTCTCACTGCCCAGGGCTCTCAGCGCTGGGTGCTGAGCGGAGGTGGAACTGGCCTGCTCCTTTGGGAGCTGCAAACCTGTGAATATTGCACGCGTCCACTGGCTGGAGTGGGCCTATCGCTAGCCTATAATGAGCCAGCAGGGCCTGTGGGGCAGCGCTTGTGGCCGGTGGAGTGGGGGAGCTGACCCCCAGCAGGCACAGACCAGACTCTCGCGCTAAGGGTCCCTCACGGCCCTGCGTATCACCAGGGAGCGTCGCACTCACCTTGGCATCAAAGCTGAGCCTGGAGACGGGCACGTTCTCGGGCCCCCCGTGCACACTGAAGTGTTTGCAGCCGGCACTGGCCTTGACGTAACGGGGGTGGTCGCCCTGCAGCCCCTGCACGAACGCCACGGCCAGCTCTGCGCTCAGGAACGGGTCTTCGCCGTACGTCTCCTGAGGAGAGACAGATACATGCATTGCTGCTGCTGCCCCCTCCCCCCCGCTGCTGGGGCATTGGCTGTGGGGATGCAACCCCTGCTCCCCCCAGCCCCATCACTCATTGCTCTGCGACAGCTGCCAATTCCCCACCTGCCCTTCCAAACAGTCCTGGAGCTGCCGCCACCTGGGGACTTGGGGAAATGAGACCAGAGGGAGGAGGGGGACTCTGCAGTTACTCGTGGGCCCACATCTCAGACACATTAGTGCAAGGGGCAATAGGGGCAGCCTCAGCACAGAGGCCAAGGGGCCACAAGCCACAGGGGGAGAGGGAGGGAGCTTGCAGGGTCTGCCAGAGGGGCCCTAACACATCTGGATTCAGGCAGGGAGAAAGTGAGAGGTGTGTTGGGAGGGGATACCAGGGCACACACCGCTCTGCCGGTGCCCCTCAGTCCCACCAGCAGCCCCCTGCCCTCCCAGTCCTCCCACCCCAGCTCTGCTGGTGCCCCTCAGTCCCACCCGCAGCCCCTGGGCTCCCCCTCCCCCAGCTCTGCCAGTGCCCCTCAGTCCCACCAGCAGCCCCCTGCTCTCCCAGTCCTGGGCTCCCCCTCTCCCACCTCCGGTCCGGCTGTTACCTGGTTCCTGCCCCACAACGGGTGTCTCATGATGTTCAGCACTGGGCTGAAGCAGCTGAGGCCCGTGTGGTCGCCGTAGATGCCCGTGGACATGAAGTAGTTGTGCTTGGCTCTCACTTCCGTGGCAGTGGCATTGGCCACGCGGTGGATGAGCTCGGGGCTGTGGGGGAGGGGAGAGCAGCTGAAGCATTGGGGGATGAGCCAGGGCTGTGCCCAGAGATGGCACAGGTCCCCTCAGTGCCACAGCAGCTGCCCCTGCCCTGGGCAGAGCTGGGGCAGACACACGCCCAGGCACAGAGCCTGCGCTGGGCTAGGCCCCAGCACGGCCTGGGGGGATGCCCAGACATGGCAGCACGGGGGCCCCCCTGTTCAGACAGTACCTGAAGGAGGCCGCCAAGCCCAGCGCTTGGGGGAAGGCTGTGGCCCAGCCGGGGGCTTCTCCATCCCCCCTCAGGCACTCGGTGTTCCAGTTGTAGGGCTTGATCCCCAGCCGCTCAATGGGGGGCGCTGGCCCGTTGTACTTAGCGCCACCTCTCGCCATCTGTGGGGCAGACACCAGAGGTGAAGGGGGGCACAGAGGGACATATGAGGCTGGGCACTCTGCCAAGGGGCTGCCCTTGTTCGCCCGGCCTGGCCCTGCAGAGAGGTGGGGCAGCCGGCACGCTCGGCTCTTCCATGCCAGATCTCATTCTCCGTCCCAGCAGGAGACATGGACAGGGCTGGGGAGGCACCATCTGGGGGTGGGATCTGTGGGATGGGAGATTCCAGGGGCACGCAGCTTGACCCACCCCCTCCAATTCAGAAACCCCACCCCACTGATTCCCCTCCCAGCTCCCTCCCCTCGGACCAAGGGTCTTTATAGGGTGCCCTGCCAGGCCCAGACTCCCACAGTGGGACGCCGAGGCCCCAAGGATGCTGCCCTCGTCTCACTGCCCCCCCCCCGGGAGGGCAGAGGCTGTCGCCCCCCCCGGGGATGCAGCTGTCAGTGGGGTTGCTGTTCTGGCTACAGAGACCCGCTCCATACCTGCAGCACCAGCTCCCCCAGGGTGAGCCGCCCGATGAGGTCGTCCAGCCGCTGCTCCCAGGGCAGGGTGGGGTCCCGGAATGGGTAATCCTGGGCCAGGCCCAGCCCTGCCCAGAGCAGCAGGGCCGCAGCACGAAGCCAGCACATGGCGCGCAGGATCTAGCACAGACCACGGGCTGAGGAGAGAACACATCCATCGATAGCACCCGACAGCCCCAGCCCAGGGGCCCTGGCACAGCTGGGGCGGGGGCTGGACTCGCAGCTGGTTCCAGCGAGGCTGAGCGCCCCCAGACCAAGCTCCCCACTTGGAGGGATCCCCATAAATCCTGCAACCACCGGCCACCGTCTGGGGCTTCCCACAGGCCGCGCCCGGAGCTCTCCAGCCTCAAACATGTCGTTCACCAGTGGGGCCGGCCCTGAGCCCCACACACAGCAACAGAGTGAATTCCTGGCCACGATCCGTGTGGCATGTGCCAGGCTGGGGAGCGTCCCAGGTCAGGGCTGCGATAACAACCCCAGAGCCATGGCACCAGAGGTGGCACAGCACCACGCCCGAACCGGAGCCCCCAGACCCCATCAATTAACCACGCTTGGCAGGACCGGGGAACCCCCCAGCCAGGGACCGGGGAACCCTGCTAGAAGCAGCCCCCGAGACCTGGAACGGGGGTGACTGGGGAAGGCCAAGCAGCCCCGATCCTGCCCCCGCAGTGCAGCGGGGCGGGCGAACCGGCGCTCGCCCTGGGCGCACGGGGCGCTCCCAGCTCCGGGCCCTGCCAGCGACCCCCGGCGTGTGCCCAGCTCCCCGCCCCGCGGGTCAGTCACCGGCCGAGCGGGGCTCGCTGCGGGCTGCGCTGCGCTGCGCTGGTGGCGGCGGAGCGGATCACGAGGACTCCCGGAAGCTCGGCGGAGGGAGGCGGCGCTGGGGAGGAGCGTTACGCGGAGGGGAGCCGGGACACCCCCGCACCTGGGGGCCGAGCCTGGCGGGCGGAGACAGGGGCCGAGCCTGGCGGTGCTCTCGCAATGCTGGTGCCAGCCTGTGCCCCCAGCCCCATCCAGGCCAGGACTCGGGCGAGCTTCTGTGACCCAGCAGAGCCCACCCCTGCCCGCAGCTCTTTGGAGCCTGCCCCAGGACTGTGCATTGGGCGAGCAGCGCTGGCTGCAGGCAGGTCTGAGAGGAGGCCCCCGGGGGGGGGGGGGCTGGCCCCCTGCATTGGATTCAGGCGCCCCGTGGCACAGACCTTGCTGAGCGGTGTCAGCTCGCCTGGCGCCCTTCCCAAGCAGGCTGGGCTGTGGGTGCCGTGCCCACAATCCGTGCTGCCGAGCGCCAGGACAGCTGTTCCCGCTGGATCCGGCTCTCAGGGCACAGGCAGACAAGGGCAGGGCCATGCGCCAACAGCTGGGGGTTGAGGGAAGAGTCGTAAGGAATCCTGGCAGCACTTGGATTGGAAACCCCAGCTGGACGGGGGAGCCCCGGCCTGGTTCTGGTGGGAGCGCACTGAGCCCCGCGGGGTCACCCTACCTGCGCCCGGGGAGATGAGAACCAGCCATCGGGCCTTGGGCATCTTGATACCTGTATCCGGCCGGATTGGCATGGCCAGCAGAGGGCAGGGCTCACTTACATATGGGCTCCAGCAGCTGGGTTGGGCACAGCTGGTTTGATGTGGGGCGGGGGGAGCATGCCTGGGTCCTCAGCCTCCAGGTGGCACCATGGGGAGCGGGGTTCCCTTGCTTACTTGCCCCCTTGGCCTATCATGTCCCCCTGCGCTGGGCTCGGGGGCTGTTTGTATCAGAGCCCATTGAAGCTGGGGGGCATCCAGTGAACTCCCCAGCACCCTATAGCCCGTATCCTACAATTTGCCCTCTTCCCCTATCCAACATCAGCTGGTTGCGGGGCGCTGACTGGTGGCCAGATGTTACTATGGCAGTGCTCACAGCTGCAGGGGAGGGGGGTGAACTGTCTGACGTGTAGACGGGAGGGTAACAGCAGACGCTGCCTCTGGAGCGGCATCCTCTCCAGCTCAGGCTGTGCCCTGTGAATCCCCTGGCACCACCAGCCATAAGAACAGTTTGTGTCAGTTTCCCATTCGCTCAGCCTCTCTCTCGCCACAGCCCCCTGCCGCCCAGCCACTGGGGGGGAAGAGATGAAATTGCTGCCCATGGTGGGAGTCTAGGCCAAGGCCACTGTCCTGATACAGCACGCTAGGAGGTCAGAAATGCCAAGCATAGCCCACAGCTCTAAGTGCTGAATTTGATGAATTTGTCAGGGGGCCAATTAGATTTTAAAGCTGAAATCTAACACTAGATAGGCTACAACATTTTTCAAACTGGCTAATATTGCAATGGAATTGAAATAGGAGAACCTCTTTTGTTGAGCCCAGGGAGCGTTAGCAGGCTAATTTTAATGCTAGGTTCTTTTCAGGTCAGCTTTAATCTGGGACAGTAAAGGGGCTGCTTTTCCCACACACCAGCTACTGCCCTGTGTGCACGGCCTAGCTCCTTCCCCAGGCACTGAGCTGAGAGGCCTTCTATAGTCTGGATTGGCCAGCAGTGCCTGCCCTCACCCAGCTCCCACCTCTCCCTGCTGAGTATGACCAAGGGCCCTGGAGGTTCAGAGGTGCCCTCGAAGAAGCCAGCCCCATCCACGTGGATAATTAAAAAGCTGCCCTGAGAGCAGCTGCCAAGTCAAGGAAACTAACCCCCTGGAGTCGATAAGAGGCCTTTGAAAGGGACCCACAAAATCTTCCCGCACAACCTTTGCATGCATGGAAATTCATATTTGCATCTGCACTCCGATTCTCATATGCAACCCTACAGTAACAAACCCACGTGTGCAGCCCAGCGCTCACGATCACAGAGCTCATTGGGATGGGGAGCGAGAGACACGAGGCATGGGCATTTTGGCTGCTGGCACATGGCAATTTTGGGGTTAGCATTTCAGTGCCAGCCAGAGTGGTGCCCCAAGCCAACTCCTGAGCCTGCCCCTCCTCCTTGGGAAGGCGGGGTCGTTGCTGCGCTGGCCGTTTGGGGGGGTTAGACCCAGGGAGAGGGTAGCAGCACCATAACTTTGCTTTTCCAAAGCACACCCAGGCCCCAGCGCAGCTCTGACTCCTGCATGGTCTGGGGTTCCCTCTTTGTGTGCGTGGGGGGGAAGTGGTCGCCTGGCATCACCTCTGTAGAGCTGCTTTGGAGAGGGTGGACGGCGGCTGGGGGTTATGAACAAGCCACAGTACCAGGATCCAAACCACCTGTCCTCCAGGGGCGCCTGGCTCAGCCCCCTGCTCACTGGGCCCTGGACCCCTGTGTGCGGCGCGTGGCGTACCTGCCCTCCCAGCCATGCACACATTCTGTTACAACCCCAGACGGTGCCAACCCTGAGCCCGGGGCCTCGTTCATTGAGGTGCAGGGGCCTCGGCCCGACCCAGCCCTGGGCTTTGCCTGAGCCTGGCCCAGTTTCCGGTGCCTGCCTTCGGGGTGAGCAGCAGCCGGGCAAGGGAACCTGCCAGCTTTGCCCTCTTCACGCTGCAGCGCCTCGTGGCTTTGTGACGTCTCCGCGGGGCTGTAACTGCCCCAGACGCTGGGCCCTGCTGGCAAAGACTGGTCACCTGCTCAGCAGAGACTCTGTGCTACAGTGACAGAGGGGCAGAAAGAGCTTAGAACAGGCCACTGGGGGGTCAGGACCCCTGGGTTCTCTTCCCAGCTCCCTGTGTGACCTCGGCACATCCCTTGCCCGCTGGGTGCCCGCCTTTCCCTGGCTGTGAGGTGGGGATACCTGTTCGTACAGGCCGGTTGCGAGGTGCTGCAGCCTCACCAGGCAATGGCACAGAGCCCCTCGGCCAACCCCCGCCAGTCTGCTTCTCCTCTCCCAGCCCCAGAGTGCTCAGCAGGCCCCCCTCGGGGGTTTCTGTCCCCGGGGGCCATGGGGATCCAGGGGCTGCATGTTCTCAGCAAACCCTCACCCTGGGTGGAGACCCTGCCCCTCCCTGCAACACAGGGGGAGGGGGCTGGGCATTCCCCTCCCTCGCTGCCCATTTGGTTTGCACGCCAAGCAGCCCGGACCACAGGGCAGCGCGCTGGGGCCAGCCCAGCCCCAATGCACCCAGACTGGGGGGGTAAGATCAGCCCCCCAGCTCACGCCCAGGGACTCATCCAGCACAGCTGTGCTCTCCACTGATGCTTTATCTGAACAACGTGACCCCAGTGTCACAAGCCCCCAGCTCCCCAGGAAACAGCAGGATGTTTGTGAACCAGCTCCTGAACCGGGAGGAGATTAAGACCTGGACGCAGGCTGCGTTTGGATGAGCTGGAGGGGGCCGCCTCTGCTCAGGCCAGTCCTCGCTGGCTGGTGCCTGGGAGCGAGCGCTGGCGCGGCGGGGAGGAGGCACCATACAGAGGCAGGGCTAAGCAGGTGTCCAGAGCGCTGTGCCAGCTCGCCCTCGGGGCCGGACCCACGTGCCGGAGGCCGATCACGTGGCGCCACAGGAGCCTTGGTGCAGCCGCAGCCCGGCCCAGCTCCCCTGCAGGGACGGCCCAGCCCCAGCGCCCCGTCCCGTCTGGGGCCTCTCAGAAGTCCGCAGCCCGGATCATCAGGGTGGTGGCCTTGAGTCTGTGGCTGGGCCCCTTCCAGTAGTGCCACTTCATGCCGTTGTAGCGGACTGTCGCGGGGCTAGCGGGGTAGTAAATCCCATTCAGGTTGGAGGGGCCGCAGGCATCGAACCACCAGCCTAGGGCACAGAGAGGGGGTCAGAGGGACGGCGCACCAGAGCCCCAGGGCGAAAGTGGGGGCTGGGGATGACTGGCTCTCTGTGGGGCTGCCACTTTCCCAGCGCTGCCCAGGGAAGCCCAGCAGCGAGCTCCTGCTCTCCTGTGTCTCCCTAGTCAGGCGGTACCACGATATCGCCCCGGGGGGCGGGGCGGGGGGGGAGCAGCCAGGATGTTGCCAGAGCTGGAGTCATTGGGGGCGCGAGAAGCAATGGGCGCTGCCCAGGCAGGGAAGGGCCTTCGTTATCTCACTGCAGCGCTAAGGAGAGCAACAGAGGTGTTCCCAGGGGCCGAGGATCCTGGAGAATACACGGCGGGACCCAGTGGGAGCTGATTCCCGCAGGGAGCGTTAGATGGACCACGACAGAAGAGGCCCAGTTACACGCCTCCCAGCCTCAGCACGGTCATTCAGGGCTGAGTCGGCTACGAGCCCCACCCACGGCCCCGCAGCGCCCCCCTGGGGGCAGTTACCTCCGGTCGCCATCTGAGCGCACTTGCAGCCGCAGCGGTCGTTGTCGGCATCCTTGGTGCTGAAGGCTGTCCCCGGGGGGCTGAGGCTGCTCGTCCTGCCGGCCGTCCCGCTGTAGTCCCGCACGTGGAGCCTGGGGAGACACAAACACAGGGCTGCCACGCCAGGGCCAGGCTCACGGGAGATCAGGGACACGGGAGGCCACGTGGGCATGGTACAAGGTAGGCCTAGAAATGGGCAGCACAAAGGGAGCAAACCCCAGAGGCTTCAGCGCCTTCCAATCCTCAGTTTCTCTGGCACACACCAGGCTGTGTTCCAAACTGTCCTTCCCGCTTCCCTCCTTAGGGCAGGAGTTTTCCCCAGCTCGGGGCTGGGCTGTGGTTCAGGCCAGCCACAGGGCTTTTGACCAGCTTCTCCACCAGTGGGGCGCTTTTACCAAACAGTCCTTCCCCTGCCGCCCTCTTCTCCCTGCTAACTCGGCCCTGCAGGAGCCTTCTAGCTGCCCAGTGTCTACAGACACCTGCCTTGTGCTAGGCCGAGGCAGCATTTACATCGGCCCCTTCTCCCAACTCATTCCTTGTTGGCTGGGTGAGAAGGGAGCCCTGCCCTGCCCCTCGCAAGGCTCCGGGTCCCAGCCCCTTAAAGATTCAGTAACCGGATCCCTTTTAACTGCTACTTCTTCCCTGGACCCTTTTCCTCTCTCCCTAGATCTCCTCGGGCCTTGTGGGTCCAACCACCTGAAACCTTAAAGGCCACGTCACCTGACGGGGACTGACCAGTGGGCAGTGCTGCCCCCAAGTGGCAGAGTTCCCCATGGCACTGCCATTTTCTATGCCTGCCTTGTGCAGGGTGCTGCCCAAACACAGAGAGCGACAGGCGAAAGGAGCTGGGACTTTGTGAGCAGTACCAGAGCTGGCAATGGCCCCATTCCCTCCCAACCCTGGAGAATCCGCAAAGGGCAGACGCTGTGTGACAGATGCCTGTCGCACCAGCTGTGCTTGGCCTCCGTTGCTGGCTTTCCGGAGTGGGATGGCGTGGGGGATCTGCTGGAGGGCACTGACTGGCGGGGAAGGGAGGATGGAGTCATGCCAGATGTCCCCAGGGCCCTGAAGCCGTGCGCTGGGTGAAAACAGGAGCTGCAGTTTCCAAAGCAGTTGCCAGTATTGTCCCCTCAGCAATTTGCCGTGGGCAGCCACTGCCCGCTCCTGCCTCCTCTACAGAGACGATGTTTGTTTTGCTTCTTTCTCACACAAAAACACCCTGCCCGAGACAGGGGTTATTTAGCTTGGCACTAGGGCCCGCAGGGTCTATTGTTCTCGTGGTGTCCTGACTAGCTGAAGCAGCAGGTGGCTTTATAGGTAAGAGAACCAGCTTCCCACCCTGGACATGCACAGACACAAATATTATTGCCGGCAGGCATCAAGGAGTTGTGACTTGCCGCAGCTGTGAAGCCGAGCGCCCCCTGCTGGTGCAACTGTGTTTGGACCAAAGGCCAGGCCAGGGAGAAACCCAGGGCCCCACTGCACAGCTCCAGCCACCCAGGGGCTCTGAAAGCAAGATGCAACGGTGGCTCAGGGTTTTCAAAGAGCTGCAGCCAAGGAGCTGTCACGGCTGTGTCTAGCCCTGGAGACCACGGAGGGGGCACTCGGATGGACAATGACCCCTTCTTGCTCATGGGCCAGCTATGGATTCACAGTGTAAGAACCCGCAGCGCTGCCTCTGCGTGCGCCGAGCTGCGTGGGTGGTAGCGGCTACTCTGGGGTGCTGGGCTTGGAAAGGGACCCGCTGGCCTTGCTTTGGATGCTGTCATTGGCCTGCCTGTCTGGAGCTGGATGGAATGCGAGGAGTTGAGTGACGGACCTGCCATGGAGCAAGGGCAGCTGTTGGATGTGGGTTGTTACCCATGACCTTGTGTTTTGCTGGGGCCGATCGCCAAGAAGGACTCGGCGAGAGCCCTGCTTCTCATGGCAGAAAACAAAGACAGCATCGGGGCAAACCACGTGCACAAGCTGCCAGGCCAGGGTGACGAAACGCAAACTGGCTAGTGAGGACTCTTAGGTGTTTGCAGATGGAATTTCACAGCATAGCCCCAGCATCCAGGATAAAAACGCCTCTAAAATTCCTGAAAAAGCTGCCTGTGTGTCTCACCAGGTTTGGGGACTCAGAGCCAAATTCTCAGCGCTTGGGGAAAAGCTGTTAGATCAAACAAATGGAGAACGAGCCCGGCCTCCTGCCAGGAACCCCGATCCCCATTCATTACCGGGGTGTGGTGCTGCGCCAGCCAGTCCAGTAACCATGATTTGTATTCCCTGGAGGGATCAATTAGAACCAAAGCCCAGTGCAGCCACTGGAGAGACTCCCCCTGATTTCCACTGGCTGTAGATCAGGCACAGACGAAGATTTCTGCCCTTCATCGCAGAGCCGGGATACTCAGGAGAGCAGGATTAGCCTGCCAAGCACAGACCCCACTGGAAAACACGGCTTCTGGATTTAAAGCTCTGAGGCCACGGTTCCATTGGGTTTTAGCAAAGGGCATGTGCTTGGCTACTATAAAAAGCTGTTTTATTCCCTTGTCTCTTTCGTTTGCAAAGTGCATGCCACCCTGGAGGCAGCAGGACTCTCACTGGAAAAGACATTTGCATTAAGATGATTTCAGTGAACTGGGAGGAGGCGCGTGAGACTCTTGAAAAGGTTTCATGGAATTGTTTCCTCACGTGAGATATAACTGGGGGAGTCTTTGCCAAACTCCAGGCCAGGGCTGCCAGTCCTGTATTGACTCACCTCATTGGGAAAGCTCTTCCCAGCGATAGGCCCTGTCTGTACGTGTTTGACTCCACCAGCGTTACTAACGTGGGGCCATTGGAGCAAGTGCTTTCGGTGCTGGAGCTGCCTGGAGTCTATGGAGCACACAGAATCACGCGTGTCCGCTGATCACGGCCAGGACTGGACCAGCGCAGCTGCAGTGCCGGTAGCTCTCTGTGAGGTCACACTGGTGTTGTATGGCACAGAATCCCGATTCCCACGTCACCAAGCTGCTGCCACGTGCAAAGCAGACCCCGTGGGGTATTGCAGCCCAGCTAGGAGGAGGCCATGCCCCAGGTGCCTGGTAAAGGAGCCGATTCTGAGCTGGCTTGGATGGTGAGTATGGGTGGGGTTGTTGGCACCAATTGGCATGGAAGGAGCCCGCTCTCTCTTCGAGAGTGGTCATAGGTGTTCCCCAAAAGCCGGGCTCAGACGTACAATGTGGACAGCCTGTAGGGCCCGGCGTGCTCTGCCGTGTGGGGAATCTAGACTCAATTCCTGCTCTACTCATGAGCACGGCAACGTGCCCAGTAGAGAGAGCCGGATAAGGCACTTCACAGGATCACGTTCCTCCCTAGCGACCGCTCCGCCCAATTACTGAGTCAGCGTCTGATCAGAGGCTCGGACAGCTCGGGGGTGTTAAAGCTAAAGGGGGTGAAAATGGGAGGGAGCGTGGACAAAATCCCAACGAGACTTTGCAGAAGGAACTCCGAGCCGGGGGTGCTCCGGGCTGGGCTTCTCCAGGAACAGGAGCATCGGGACGGAGCCGAAACATCACTGGCGGGCTCCAGAGCATGGTGCAATGCGGGTGGTGGTAGTACCTTGGGACAGAAAGTGCCTGTATCGGGGCGGGGGAGCTGCCCCTTTGAGGTCCAGAGACCTGGAGTTGGCCAGCCCCATAGAGTTAGCCCTGCCTGCCGCACCTGGGAGAGGTCTCCTGTTCCTCCCCGCACCTCACCTGGGCTCGGGGTGGGGTTTAATTGGTAGAACCAGCTGGGCACGGAAGAGCTGATTTTCCTCCCAAGAGCAGCAGGAAGCGGCAGAGGAAGGGGGATGTTCAGGGAGAGACAACAGGAGTGAAGCTGGAGTGAGACTTCAGCAGAGGCCTGCCACAGCAGGGAATGGCTGGCAGGAGGGAACGCTGCGTCTTCAGGGAAAAGCTCTGGACAGGGAAGGCCTGAGAGACCCCAGCAGGAAAGCCTACGTGTCTGGACTTGCCGCAGATTCGAGAACTATATTTGGGGAATGATTTGATGTTAATCAATCTAGCCCCCAGGGGGAAGGGGTGCTGAATGAGAGAAGAGCTTGATTGACAGAGTCCTGATAAGTGGGGAAACTGAGGCAGGGCACCTGCAGAGCAACCTCAGGCCACAAGGGGGTGCTGAGGCAGCAGCTGGCTCATGCACAATGCAAGGGGAGCTTCTGCTGCAGCATGGGAAAGGCAGGGGATTCTCCATGGCATGTGCTGTGCCCATGAAATCTCTCTGGACTCTGCTGTGTGGGATGAGAGTGAGCGGGAATTAACCCCCCACCCGCCTTCAGGAGACCCAGAGGCTGATCCTGGCTCTCCAGGCCCAGGTGGGCCTAGTGGATTTGGCAAGGGCTTGATTGCCATCGTGGGCGGGGCGGGGTCATCCTTCGTGCACAAATCGCGACGCTGGAAGCTGGGCGAAGCGAGACTCACCGATAGAGCTGCTCCTCGCTGCCCAGGTGGAAATGCCCATACAGGGAGTAGGCCTCGTTGCTGTCCCAGTCCCGGAGCTGGATTCGGAGGGAATAGGAGCCCTGAGCAGTGAGCCGGTGGATGAAGTCATTTCCCAGCCAGTGTTCTCCAGATGGGGACCCAAAGCCCTGCGTGGAAAGACCAGAAACCCAATGAAGCAAGAGGGGGCTGCCAAGAACCAGCCGGCGGCACTGGGGCTCACCTGGCTTCGCGCTTAGTGGCTGCTACCCGAGAAGTCCCCAGGTTCCTGCTTTGTGATTTCTGTGGTGGAAGGGGCCAGCTCTGCTCTGCTCTGGGGGAACTGTACATACAATGGTAGCTTTGTAACTAGAGCGTCACTGTGGGGATTAAGATCCCACTTCTGGGCCTCTGAGACGCCTCAGGCTCTGGCATCTGGATCTGGTTAGAACGGCTTTCCAAAAACAAAGCCCGAGGGTGGCACCACAGTGTTCAGTGCAGCCAGGCAAAGGCCAAGAGGTGCCCAAGATGGGCTGAAAGAAGGAACCCGGAAGGAAGCAGGTTTTGCAGCACGTCATTCGCTCTACCAGCCCCACAACAGTGCGCGTGGCTGATCCAGGCGCGGTCCAGGGAGCTCTGTGCTGGGCTTTGGAATTCTGAATGAATCCAGACAATGGTTCATTGACCAGTAACTTCTCTGGAGAGCCCACAAGTCAATTGCCTTGGTTACCCCTGCTGTGCCCAGATACATCCCCTCCATCACATTGCAGCCTGAGAAAGGCCAACCAGGGCACCGCACAACACCACAGGCTGAGCCAGTGTATGAGAGGAAGGAGTTTCAGAGCCCCCTGCACTCCTGCTCCTGCCATGTATGGAACCAGGCCATTTCTTGGACGAGACACAGAATCTCCCCTACACCCAGATCCACACCCACACCCCCTCTCCCAGCGCTGTGGCTACAAAACCACTTTCCAGGGCCAGCCACACGACTCACAGGGGAATGAGCTGAAACCACAGCCAGGATCTGAGATCTTTTCCCAGCATCTGCACAGATAGCTTTTCCACGGGAGTGTTTCAGATGGTGGAGAGTGTGTGTGCGTGTGTGCACCAGACACTTCACCATGTTGCCACTTGCCCACGGGGCTCACAGAGCCAAATCCATGCATGGTGCGTCTCTGCAGACTTCAGTGGGCAGGTCCTGGGGATGGATTTGGGGGGACTGGCTGAGATATCACCTTCTAAAACTGTCCCGCCACATGGAAGAAGCCCTGCAATTCGGGACTCACTTGGAGCAGCTGGGGTCTTTCCAAACATCAAGGGTATGGATCCAGATGTTCCCTTCCATACAGCCCACGCAACCAACTCCCAGCAGGGTATCCGGGGGGAACCCTCCCTCCCTTGACCAGTTAGCAATTTGGGCATCTATATTTGACACCCCCTCGGACCCTGGGCCATCCGTGGAAAGCGGGGCCTGGCCTGCTTTGATTCAGGAATGCTGGTGGCACAGAATCTCCAGGTCATGGCCTCTCTCTGTCTATGGGACTTCTGTGCCCGTTACCACAGTATCTGAGCGCCTCTCCGTCTTTACATCACAACACCCCAGTGAAAATAGCCCTGACCCTGCAGCGGGGGGCAACCTCAGCTCCCTCCTTGTGGTGCAGGGGCGGCCCCGCTCTCCATCCCTTCCCCCATCGCTGGGTTCCTGTTTGCGGCCTCCCGTGTACCCAGAGCCAAGGCCTTCACCACATGCCCTGAACAATAAGGCAGTAACCTCTGCTCCTCTTCTTCCTTCCCACGTGTGTAGGGCGGCCGGGGGCTCCGGGTGGGGAAGCGAGGGCCCTTCGCCCCTGGGAGTGGCTGGCTATTCCTAGCCTCCACGGGAAGCTCTTCCTGCCCCAGTGTGAGGAAATGCCGGGGGTCCCACACCACGGCCTCACCGGGGAGGCGCTGGCTGCCGACAGGACGGGGAAGCCTTACGTGTTTGTATTCCTTCCAGGTGCGGTGGAAGTCCACGGAGCCGTCCTTCCGGTGCTGGATGACAGTCCAGCCTCCCCCACTGGTCTCCATGTCGCAGAATGCCTGTGAACGGGACAGCATGGTCACGGCTGGACACATACAGCACAGCCCCACGAGCGGGCGTGGCCCATGCCAGAGCGTGAGGGGCCCACGTCAGAGCGTGAGGGCCTCGTATCCAAAGCAGGGGCTCGGCTGTGATCCCCAGGCCTGGCCCCGGCTAGTAACCATCCCCACTGTGGTGTCCGTGAGAGGCAGAGCGGGCCATTGGGGTGGGTGGATGTGATGGGCGAGGGTTGTTTTGGTTTGACAAGTGCCATTTTTCAGGGCCGGGGATACTCGTCTGCATCTCAGGAATGTGAATGCTCAGCCCCTCTCTGACACATCGCCTCCCAGGTGCTTGGTGCGCTTTGCCTGCACTCGTTAACCCAGCCAACCAGCAGACCCCGTTTGCAGATGGATACGTGGCGGGGCAGAGCTGAAGCGATTTGCCCAAGGCCAGACAGTGAAGCAGTGGCAGAGCTGAGGGAAGAACCAGAATCCCATTGCCCGGCTCCAGACAGTAGCCGCCCCCCGTTCCCCAGAGGTGGGACCAGAAACCAGGAGTCCTGACTCCCCGCCCCTCTCTGCTTTACCCCACTCCCCGCCCTCTACCACTGGCCCCTCCTAGTGGGTGTCAATAAGCTACATCAAGGTGGGGGCTCTGCCAGCAGCCATGTGCTCGCATATCCCGGACCCTGGGCCAAGTCTGCCGGGGGCTGGGGAGGGGGCCCGGCTCAGCTGAATGGTGCCAGGCTGGAGACTTACCCTGGTGGTGGCTGTGGAGTTGGGGAAGCGCAGGGTGTAGACTCCGCTGGCAGTGAGGCCCGATTTGTACGCGCCCCCGCAGTCCCGGAACACCTTCTGCTCCCCCTGCGGGGCCGGGGAGATTTCTGGGTGGAGCAGACAAGGGGACACTCAGCTCTTCCCCCCGCTGCTTCAATTCCAGACGCTGCCCAGGGAGACTGACCCCACCGTCCCCCCTCCCTGTGGCTCTGCTGCCATGGGACCTTGCTCCTTGTGCACCTCCGATTAGCAGCTCACGCCGCACGGTCCCAACCACACTGACATCGCACTCTGCTCCAGCCGCCTGAGTGGAGCCAGTGGCCCAGAATCTGCCGGGAACCCACGGGAGGAGGGAATTCTCAACAGGTGTAAACCCAGCCCAGCGTCTCCTACGCCAGCCCTCCAACCCCAGCATAAGGCTATGCCCAGGGTCCCACAGGGAGCAGAGCCAACCCTCCAAATTAGAGCAGCCCCTAGGCTCTTCAAATTAAAGTGGGGTGGGGCAGCTTGAGAGTCGGGGAGCAGCTCTCCCAACACTCCCCCAGTCTTGCACCAAGTGCGCTGGGCCATTGCTTGGGCCCGACTCCCGAGCAGCCACTCCCAGCCCCCCCCCGCCCCCCCCCCCCGCCCCGCAGTACTGACGGTTGCACTGAGAGACCAAGCTCAGGAGTTGGTGCACTGTGTTCATGAGAGACGCCTGCTGTCTCTGCAGCACCGTGTTGTTGGCTGAGGCTGTGGCGAGGTGCTGCTCCAGTTCCCGGATGAGCTGGGTTTGCTTGGACAACAGGCTCTGCATCTCCAGCTTCTCGGCTTTGATCCCCTGCAGCTCCTCCTCGTGTTTGCCTTCCACGTCCAGGACTTTCTTCTCCAGAAAGCTGGGGGCAGGGGGCCGAGAAGGGGGGGATTAAGAGGAGCCTCAGAGAGAGGGAGCCAAGGAGGGGTGGCCCAGCCTGGGCTGGGGCCTGGGAGCCCTGGCTTCCCCTCCTGGCTTTGCCAGACTCCCGGTGTGACCTTGGTTGGGTCACTTAGTTTCTGTGCCTCTGTTCACATCTACACCAGGGGATAATTGCCCAGCCTTACCTCAGAGGGGGGCTGTGAGGAGAAACACACTAGAGACCGGAAGGAGCCCAGATACCGCGGTACAGGGCAGATGAGGACCAGACAGACAGATCCTGCCCACTGCCTGCTGCAGTCCCCAGGGAGGCACGGCTCTGGGGCTCTGGCTTTCGGCCCCCACTAGCACAGCGCTGCCAGCCCCACGCTTTCCAAAGGCAGGGTGTCTTTTTCAAACTCCACACCCCAGCTTTTCTTGAATCGGCCTCCTGTGTTCTGAGCTTTTAGGGGACGCGTTTTCAAGCTGTGCCTCTATGAAGCCGTCGGCCCAAGCACAGCGCTCAGCGTCCTTCCCAAATGCAATGAGCTGGGGACAGGCCGCCTGCCGCCGGGGCGAGGGGGGTGGGGACGAGCCATAAACCCTTTAATGACAAGTCCCTGGTCTAGCAGAGGCCCCTCTCCCAGCCAGAGCTGTTTGGCTGGCTCCCAGGCAGGCTCTGCCAGCTCCGGTGCCGGGGCCTTAGCTGCAGGGAGGATTGACAAGGGAGAATGTTCCCAGAAGCATAAGCCGAGTGGTCACCTCCAGTCAGTGGGGATCTCACTGGAGCTCAGTCCATTCACGGCACCCGTACTGGGGGCCTTTGACACAAGCCCTTCGCAGTTCTGGGAAGTGCAGTGTGGAGCCGTCCCTCTCCAAGCAGGCGCCCTAAGCCGGCCGGCCCCCTCTGCGTCTGTTAATCACCCTAATAGTGGGGGCAACAACCTATTTATTTACAAGACAAGATGGGGGAGGGAATATCTTTTATTGGACCAACTCCTACTGGGGAGAGAGCCAAGCTTTGGAGCTGCGCAGAGCTCTTCTGTAGGACTGGGAAAGATGCTCCGAGCAAGCGGCACAGCTAAACGCAGGTGGAACAGATTGTTAGCACATATTCTAGGGAGCGTTCAAGGTGGAGTGCCCATTAACACCTCTGCAGTCATAGGACAAAAAGGGGAGTTAGCGGGGTTACAGATTGTTGTAGTAAGCTTGTCTCTCTCACCAACAGCAGATGGGCCAATAAAAGACATTCCCTCGCCCACCTTGTCTCTCCAATATCCTGGGAGCAACAGGGCTACAACTACACTGCGTGTTTCTTTACAGTCACTGCAGGCAGCAGCTGCCTGAGTTTCAGACACATAGTCGCCCACCTCCCTACGCCGCACTCCAGGAAAGGGAGCAGGGCGCTTCCCTGGAGACGCTTAGAACCACTTCTGGAAAGGTAGGTTCTGGGCAAGAGGAGAACTCCAAAGCTCTGGAGTCTGGGATCCCGTGAGCTGCACTGACTTTTGTATTTTATTGTATTTTTATTGGTTGTTCTGTAAGCCAGAGCAAGAATTTCATCCAAACAGGGGTGTTTATTATGATCACAACCCAGGCTGCCAGTTAATTAGCAATATAGGAGCTTAAAATGAGATTTTACTGAATTTGCCATGAAAAATATTTGAAATGAAAGGGGGAAATGTTCCATGAAATGCCAAAGAGTTCCCTGAAACCCACAACTTTTGTCAAGTCTTCTGGGCCAGATCCTCACCTGGAAGGTGACGTCATTGGAGTGGTGTGGCTTGACGCCAGCTGGGGATCTGGCCCTAGAAACAATGCTAAGTCCCAGACCACGCTGGGTTGTCCTGTTTCTATTCTGTGTGGTAGAGACAGCCGGATCCCCGCATTCTCACAGCCCATCCCAGAGAAGGGATTTTACCTGTTCTTCTCCTGGAGCTTGTTTATTTCCTGGGTCTGCAGCAGCAGCTGTTTCTCCAGCTTGTTAGTGGACAGAGAGTTCTCCAGCAGCTGGATCTCCAGCCTTGAGGTCTGATTGAGAACCTGCGCGGGGGGAGAAACCAGACTGGGATGGTCAGGAAGGGATGGGATCCGAGGGGATGTGGGTTTGGGAAACATGCTCCCAAGTCCAGCAGCAGGAGGAGCAGGCTGCATGGGGAAATGGATTTTGGCCTAAGTTGGGTGGGGAGGAAGACTCTGGGGATTAGGTGTCCTGTCCCGGTAGAGCCCTCAGTGCAGTAGGGGGCAGATTTGCAAGGGCTCACCACCCACCGTCGGGGCTGGATTTCTAGACCCCTGCACAGATACAAAATTTGCATTTGCCTCCAATCCGCAAACCTGGTCCATGGGTATCCACATGCGGATATCCATGGATATAAAGCAGATATCCACAGATTGGGGGGAGGGATAGCTCAGTAGTTTGAGCATTGGCCTGCTAAACCCAGGGTTGTGAGTTCAATCCTTGAGGGGGCCACTTGGGAACCTGGGGCAAAATCAGTACTTGGTCCTGCTAGTGAAGGCAGGGGGCTGGACTCAATGACCTTTCGAGGTCCCTTCCAGTTCTAGGAGATGGGATATCTCCATTAATTTAATTTGCAGGGGTCTATGGATTTCCCAGAGCGCTCAGCTCCCATGTAGGCACCAAAACAAAAGGCCAGATTTTCACAAGAGCCCAGGATGCAACATGCATGCAAGATGCTGAGCAATTCTGAAGCATCCAGCCTCAGTCCTCTGAAAGCTGGAGTGCACCTTCTACAACTTTGAGGATCAGGGAGAAGCTGTTTGAAATCACAGCAGCTTCAGTGGTGCACTTGTCATTTAGGTGTCTTCAGCGGAGGTGGCATCAAATTCCCCTCTGTTTCTTATAAAGATCTCCAGCAAAAAATACAAATCCCAATGCACGGAGACTAGCGAGATGCAGTGGAACATTCTCTGCTGTGAGCGGGGAGCCAAGTCCAGCCCAGGGGTCTATGAATGCAATCTTGTTCCAGTCCGTGGAGTCACACGCAACGACTCCAGGGCTCGGCGCCTGGGGGACAGCTCGGGAGACAGCCCAGCCAGCAGTTACCTGCGTCTCCACGTCGGTGAGCTTGCGGGTCTGCTCAGCCGTCTGGCTCAGGAGGTTGCTCCCGATCTCCAATATGGCAGCTGTGTGGTTCTGCACCGTGTGGAACTGGATCTCGGCAAGCTCCATTTTCACATTCTCCTGGATGTAGCTCTCCAGCTGGGAACAAAAAACAGGCAAAGAAGGGGTTGTGTGGGAAACGACTACTTCCCTCAGCAGTGGGAATGGAACGGGGGGGGGGTTACACAGTGCGTCGTCAATAGGTGACGGTGTTACACTGGTAGATAAAGGCCATGCTGTAGCTGCAGCTTGATGTGCTGACTTGGTTGCATACCTACTTACCTACCTGCCCATCTATCTATCCATCCCCCTACATGTCCCGCTAGCTAGCTAGCCAGCCAGACCACCCCTGCACTCCCTTCTCCCTTTCCCCAATCTATCCGTCCATCCATCCGACCCCCGGCACACACCTCCATCCATCCGTCCATCCACCACCATGATTTTTAGGCACCTGCCTTCTGTGAAACATGCAACATGAGCTCTAGGAAACATACCTCATAGTCAGGTTCTCAGGTTAATAATATCAGCCTCCCATGTCTTTGGTTAAACCTCACCTGCCCCCCACCCCCAGAAAGGCAAGGCAGTGCTACTGATCCCCCCCAAGGAGACACGTACAGAGACGTGCAGTGGGGTCACCTGCAGTCATGCTCCCCCCGGGCCTGGCAGAGCTGGGACTGGGTTGTGCTCTAACCACTAGACCGTTCTCTCTCCCTGCATTCCTTGTGCTGGAGGGGACGAGTGGTAAAAAAATGAGAGTCTGGGAACAGGCGAACCGAGCCTCGCTTGCTTCTTTCTGCCTATTGTTTTGTAACTGACCCCCTGCCCCCGAAGGCTGTGGCAAGGGGGCCGCGTGCTTTTCGCTCGCAGGGCCTCCTCACTGCATAAATATTGCTCTCCGCACTGTATATGCAGATGACGTGCCCTGCCCATGTACAAACACGATCATCCCCATGGGCATTTGCCAAACTTCCTCCCATTGTAACGGGGGAGCGAGGAAGGGAATTCAGCTCATCACACCCGCCTGCGCTTGGCTCCTCTTCGCGTGCCCGAGCCGAGAGCGCACGGGGCACGCTGCTCCGGAGCAGGGGCTCAAACCCATTCACTGCGTGCCTCCCATGGCAGTACGCAGACTTCCTCCCTGGATTGGGAGCTCTCCGGGGCAGCGGCCATGTGTCTGTACCAGTGGCCCATTTCACTGCATCGCTTTGCTTTCGTCTGTTACACAGATATAAACAAGGACTTATTTAATCCTTCCACTGTGCCATGGAGCCCATCCTGAAGTGATGCAGGACGGGCCCAGCTCTGCAGTGACTTGTTTAACTTGGAGAGAGATTTTTAAAAAGAAAATTTAAAAAAAGGGTGGGGGTTAAATTAATAAACACTGATGGATTCCCGGTGACTCTGGGAGCACCTCCAACACTCTCAGGTCTGGAATGAATGTGATTCCCTCCCTCACAGCAACCTCTCTCCTTCGTGAAGCAGGATGGGAGCAGGTTTTCAAGGCACCTTTCCTACCTCAGAAAGAGACTGATCCTGGGTATGCAGCGGCCGTGACATGCACACCCACTGTACCTCCCGATGGCTCACACACAGGCTCACATGTTCTGGAGAGAGGCTGCTGGCCCAGACCCCCAGATCCTTGCTTCCTTCTGGGGCAGTTATCAGAGATGGGCAGCTCTATAACCAAAGCCCGGAGGCTCATGGTAGTAAAACACCACCTCCCAGCAGGGCATGTCTGCAGGACCTGGCCCCTTGCCGCTATTTAAAGAGCATCTGCTGGTATTTAGTGTTGTGTTCTCTTTTATTAGGGAACTAGAAGTCCTTGAGAACTAGGGCTAGGAACCAGGCCATCGGAAACTGGGATGATACTGACCTTAGGAACCAGTCGAATCTCTAGGGGAATTAAAGAGTGAGGCAGTACGCTGGGGCTGATTGCAAGGACTGCTTGGCCCACTGAATCCTCAGTCCTCTGACTTGTGCCCAGAAGTCCCATCTGAGTCTGGGGCCCCTTGGCAGTGCGCACTGCACGTGCACTCAGCAAGAGACAGGACCTGGCTCTGCATGATTCTCAGTCTCACTAGACAAGACAAAGGGGAGGAGAAGGGCACAGAACTGACTTGACCAGGCTCCCACCCACCATCTGGCAGAGCCAAGAACTGAGGCCCAGGCCAGTGTCTTAACCGCACGCCGTCCTTCCCAGACACAGGCCCACACTGCTAAGGCAAAGCCAGGGTCATTGAGCTGCAAATGCGCCTGGAGGCTCCACTTTCATTCCCCTCCCCCAGCGGGTTGCCATATCCCTGGCACAAGGCCTATTACTCAGCCAGGCAGATCAGATGTCCCGATTTTATAGGGACAGTCCTGATTTTTGGGTCTTTTTCTTATATAGGCTCCTATTACCCGCCCCCCCCCATCCCGATTTTTCACACTTGCTGTCTGGTCACCTTCTACTCAGCAAAAGCCCTTTTAGTTTAAAATCTGGGTCTCTTTGATGTTACACGAACCCACCGGAGACTATCCTGAAAGGGCAAAACTCTCACTGGGTTTTGGTCCTGAGCAGCCAGGAACTGCCGATTCGGATCAAAATTGCAAAGTAAATCAGAAAACCTGCTAGATTCCAGCTGATTGTTGACAAGGGGGTGGGGTAGATAACGACACCCCCCCCCCCCCGAAATGGGCGCTGGTCAATAAAAAGCATGGACTTAACTCCAGTGGTACCACCCTGATTTGGCCACTTCCAAGCCACAATGGCTGGAAAGCGTTGTCTGACGGGCTTCCCTGCCATATCCCATAACAGCAGGCCCAAGGCGGCCTCTCGCATTCCATTCCTGACGTGCTGGTGGCTGAGTCGCAGCGGGAAGGAGTTACAGGGTGGGGGTTGTTTGGGGAGAGTCGCCCGGGGGGTCTCAGCAAAAGAACAGATTATAAACAGGAAGCTGGGTGTCTGGCAGGAATACCAGGCTCTGTCCGCTGGAGGATCTGAAAGCACTTTGCAGATGTTAATGAACTGAGTCAGGGTCATGATCCCCGTCAATGAAGGAGACGCCTGAGGGACAGACTGTCATGGTTAACACGGGGTCAGCTGGCCAGGACCAGGCGACATGATGTTAAACCTGGCTTGTCCAGGCCTGCTTGATACTGTAACTCAGCAGGGTCGTCTTTCACAGCACAGACAAGCTGAGTGACTTGGCCAAGGTCACGTGCTGAGTCAGTGGCAGAGCTAAGAACAGGCCCCAGGTCAGCCAGAAAACCTTCGTTCTTGTGAGTGAGCGATGGCCAAGCGGAGTCATTCACAATACAGCAGTGCCGGCAGCGTCAGCATGAGCTGTAAAATCCCCCGTCCCTTTGTCCTTGACCAGAGGTTCCAACTCACCTGACAGAACGAGGCTTCCGGTTCCCATGTGGCACCACCAGGGGCATGAGCCTGGCACCAAGGGTGTCACGGCTCTCCACCGCTGCGTGACAGACAATTCTGCCGGGCCTTTTTTGACTTGCAGAAGGAACCCCACCCCTACCTGTGTTGCTAAGACGCCTGATTTTCAAACCTGGGCTCCTTGCACAAAACCTATAACTCCCTTCTGTGGGCACACACAGCTTTATTTTGGCCGTGCTTGGGGCCCCATTGTGCTGAGTGCCGTATATACACCAGTGAGAGCCAGCCCCTGCCCCGGGGAGCTCTCGGAACGGACCAGTTAGTTATTCTCACTTTGCAGATGGGGCACTGAGGCCTAGAGAGATTCAGCGATTTGCTTGAGGTCACCGAGGAAGCCTGAAGCAGAGTCAGCAAGTGAACCCAGATCTCCAGAGTCCCAATGCACCGCTGTACCCACAAGCCCATCCATCGTTGCTTCCCGGAGGTAGGTAGCCCCTCTCCGAGGGGCCTAGACCACGCTCGAAGCACCTCGGTGTGAGGTTTGGAGGGAGAATAATGGGAGATTTGGGGGGGAAATGTTTGCAGGGAAGAGCCGACAGCCTCGTGTCTGAGCTTCATGTGCAAACACTGAGCAGAGGCTCACGGGGAAACGTCAGTGCCAAGCGGTTTCCGCCTTTGGCTCTTTGAGCCCAGCAGGTGGAGTGAAGTTTGCTCCCTTCTGGTACAGCTGAGCGATTACGGAGCCCTGTCCCCCAGACACTCCTGGCGAGGTTGATGATGCACTTTGCTGAGGCTCAGAACCGGCCCATCCTATTTTGCATCCGCCGTGGTGTCTACTGGCTGTCAGAGAGCCCGAGAACCCCCAGCTGCCCCTCGCCCGAGGTGTCCACATTCCATCAGCAGGTCATGGAGCGCAGCAGCAGGGGCTGTCAGGAGGAGGCTGGCACCAGATCCTCACACGTTGGATCAGCTGGGCCCTAATTGCTGCTTTCCCCCCCCCACCACTTGCAGCCATCCTGGGCAGTGACGCGAAGCAGGTTCTCCCCGGGTCATCGTTTGGATGGGAGACTGAGGGCAGCGGTGCTGGCAGTTCAGTGCACGGGAACTTCTGAGTGGCCCATACCAGACACCTGGGCTTTCGCTGCTGCTTCCCCTCTGCTGTCCAGCTGACATGGCCGGTCCAGCTCAGCACCCAGGGGTGAGAAACAGGCCCTAACATCAGCACCTGCCTTCTCAAGGAGAGGCCCCAGGGTGGGGCTTTAGCAGGCGATGAAGCCACCAGCCCAGGGCATCTTGCTTCCAGTGACGATTCCAGCTATACGATTGGAGTCCGAGCGACCAGAGAGAGGCCTGGTACGAAGCAGCCAGCTAGCCCCTGGCATTCCTCTTTGCTGTTCCTTCCTATTGCCCCTCGCTCAGCCACCAGCGTTAAGGCTTTACAATTCACCAGACCGTGTCTCCTTTCCCAGCAACCTGTGGCAGAGCGCCTCTGGCTGGGTTCCCCCTGCTCCCAGTTGGCCCTGGAGGAATCCTGCTTCCCCGATGAGTCTGCATGAGAAACTGTGGCTGGATCCCAGCAGGGCTGAAAACACGAGTGCCTGGGAGCAGCCCCCTGGCTCCGCTCGCGGCGCTGGGTCCCGCTCAGCAGGGAACCAGATCAGCACTGTTTACCCTCCGCCCCAGACAACATGATTCATGGCTTCTTGGGCAATAAACACACATCTGGGTGTCCAGGGAAAGGAAACAGCTGAGGAGAATGTTTTCCAGTCCAGTTCCTAACAGTCTGTGCATCTCCATTTAACCCCTGCAGTGCCAGAGGGCCAGGACGGCCTGGGGAGCACCCTCTCCCACCCAGACCGGGCTCTGTCCACCCTGCCCTCCCTGCGCATTCAGTGTGTGGCATGTTTGTAAAAGCAGTATCAAGACCTGAGCCCCTGGGGGGGCAGCAGCCTTAGGAACCTGTAATGTGCTGGCAGACAGAAGGGGACTTTTCCATGCAGATCAGGTTCAGCGGCACTGATGACTAAATCGCCCCAGTTCCTAGAAACAAAACCCTGCTGCTTCACCCCAGACACATGTTTTCTGCCTGCCTGGAGTCTGGGTCAGCTGCTGCGGCTTCCCAGACTGTGCCTCCGTATGGCACAATCACAAGAATCCTGCAGGTTATGTCGCTGCCGCCCCTTGTCTTTCAACGGGTCCTCAAACGACACGCAGTATATTCTGCACACAGCACCACGAAAATTCAGCCACAACTCCGGAGGAAGCCACAACGGACCCCGGATAGGACAGAAGTGACACAGCTAAGGATTCTGGGGCAAATCCCGTCCCGTGGAATCCTTAGAGTCCATGCTGAGCTGGCAGGACCTTGGGAGCTAAGGTCTCATCCAGAGACCCCTGCACAGCAAACAGCATTGCTCTCAATGCTGCACTACATGCTATCCCAGTGAGTGCACAGGAATATGTATTAACACAAGGGCGTTGTAATGCTCGATATTAATCACGTTCCGACACTTTCCCCTGTACTGCTCACATGCCCTCAGCCTTTGATCTGATGGGGTTTTTATTTGGGGGGATTTATTTTTAATTAAATTCTCCCCTAGTGCAACTATTTGCTTATTGCTTTGGTAGAGTGCAAAGAAGTTTGTTCTGCCCTGCGTAGGTCGTCTTTGGAAAGAGATGTAACGTAGTCTGAATTAGACACATGCCCCCCATAGCAGCCTGGGAACAAAGAGGAAGGAAACAACCCCTCTGCTGCCTGGCTGGTATCTGCATGCGAAGCAATTGGTATTTATGGGTTAGGAAGGAGCCCGATATACCCTGCAGGCACGGGGTGAATCCTGGCAGCAGAGAAGTCAGTGGCAGAAATAGTGACAAAAGGATCAGGATTTCACCCATGCGGCTCGATTCTGACATTGCTTCTAAACTGGTTTTACTTCAGTTCGCCGGTGTAAGTGGAGTTATTCCTGATTTACACCAGTGTAACTGGTACCAGAGTCACTCTCAAACTCTCGGCTTGCAAAGGAGAGACCTATGAACCCAAGTGACTGTGATTTCCTGGGTTTTAAAATAACTGGAAAGAAAAACAGAAAAAGAATTTTTCCGCTCCGGCTCTGCCGGTAAAAGAACATCAGGCACAGCCGAGTAGCAGAACACGGGTCTGAGAACAGAGACAGAAAGCATGTCACACTCAGGAGGGGGCTAGTAGAGATCTAACCTTTTAAACAGTTTAAAAGGGGTATTTAATATTAGGCGAGATGCTAGGTTCCCAGGATCAATAAAGAAGTTGCCCATTTAAATGATCCAAGCCCTTGTACTGTTTTCCTCATCTATAGGGGTAACTTACCTGCAATAATGCTGAGACTGTCTGGGTCAAGGCGAGAAGCCTGTTTGGTCCCTTTAACAAAGTAATTATACAGCAGTTCCCAGGCACAGACTTTGACCAAAGCCTCTCGAGGAAGCCAGCGCCACATGGTTACGGTCAGAAAAGTGACAGTGCAGCCTTGTGTCACATCCACCCACATTACTGCGCAAAGACGCTTTTGCTGCTGCAAAGGCAGGAGTTAGGGGAGAGCGAGCTGGGTCCTAGCCTGGCTCGTGCATCGGCAGCAGAAAGGTAGCAAGCTGCAAGAGGTCGCCCCTTGATGCAAGAGGCAGAGGGAGCCCCGTTTGACTCTCCGAGCCCAGAGGGAGGTTGGCAACGCGACATGTTTGCAGGCCAAGCCCTGTGTTTGGAAAGTGCTGTGGGCACTGCTGCAATCTATACAAGAACCACTGCGATCCAAGCAGGCCCTGACTGGATCTTACCTTCTGCAGCCACTGTGTGTTGTTTTCCATGACGTTCTCCAGCTGTTGGAGCCGCTTGGCTGGCCACTTGGGCTCAGGCACGGGCGGAGCATCTCTCTGCAGCGAGTTGGAGACCTGGTATTCGGCGGCGGTGGGGTAACAGCCCCCAAGCTCTGGGAGCAGGAAGGTGTAGCTGCAGGGCCCATGCTGCACCTGGTGCTGAGGTCTCTCAAGGCTGTCCTTCCCTTTCAGGTGGGAACCAAGTCCCAGAGCCAGCACAGCCCATGCAGCCCCCACTAACCACAGCAGAGTTCCCCCAGCTCCCATCCTCACCTTCCAGGTGGCTTACTCCTACCCAGCTGAAAGGGTCTGGTTTGAACTTCACACGCACGCACGTTTCCCTGCTTCTGTGCTGCCTGGTGTGGGACACTCAGTCCTCCCCCTGCTCCGCTGCTGCTGACATGTGGCGTCTGACAGCTCCGAGGCTGGGCGCGCAGCTGGCCAGGAATCCTGCTCCCTGAGTCTGTGTTTCCACGATAAAGGCCCTCGATTGCTTCCTATATCTCTGGCCCATGTTCTCCTGACAACCGCAGGAAGTTTTATTATTATTATTATTATTTTCAGCCCTCCCCTTTCCCCTCCCTCGCCCCCCAGCTCCTCTCCCGCCCCCTGTGGGGCTCTGGAACCCGTCCCAGTCCCAGCCCTCTTTGAGGATGCCTTGTCCCTTGGAATCCAGCTCCCTCAGAGGAGATAATTAGGCTACAAGAATGTGTGTCAGCCCCCAGCCCAGGCCAGGGGCGCTGGGGCTTTCCGTTTATCTTAGGCGGCCGCTTGGCCTCGCCTCCTCCCTTCCTGCCGTTCTCTGCAAACTCACTTTGCCTGGCAGAGCTTGGAGAATAGTCAGCCTCACCCCCCAGAGAGTGCTTCCCAGCACCCCGCTTTCTAACCCTGGCACCCCCTCCCGCACAGGCAGCTTGTCAGTGGCAGGTCTGTCACAGGGGGGTTACATGTGCCAGGAAGGTCTGGAAAACCTGCCCCGCTGGGAGAGACGAGCGAAGCTCCGACTACTTTGCCTGGTGGGTTCAGAGGGGAGCCGCTCACAGTCTGGCTGCAGCTCCCAGGGTGAAGAGCTGTTTGTCATGGAGTCCCCGGGCGATGCTCTGGAACTGCTCCCCACAAAGCCAGTCAGGACTTTGGGGAGCCTCCTCTCCCTTGGAGCAGACTGTCTTCAAGGCAAGACACTCACTCGGCTTCACCTCCTGGGTCTCTCCTGGGAGCATTCAGCATATGCCCCTCCGTGCGCTTCCCACAGTGAGTCCACCCAGGCGGGGTCCTGGGGAAGCCAGAGGGTAGTGCACCCCCACTTTGCAGTCAGACGTGACTCTCGGCCAGCCAGTAAAACAGAGGTTTATTAGATGACAGGAACACGGTCTAAAACAGAGCTTGTAGATACAAAAAACAAGATCCTTCCGCCGGGTCCATTCTGGGGCCCAGCGAGGCAGACACCCCTGTCTGTACTCACTCCCAGTCCCCAGCCAGCCGCAAACTGAAACCCCCTCCTTTCTCGCCTTTGTCTCCCCCGCCCCAGCCAGGAGGTCACCTGATTGTTCACCTTTAGCTGTTCCCTTGCAAGGGGGGAAGGGCCCTGGCCATTTGTTGCTAGGATACAGATTGTCGGCCATTTATGCACACCAGAGACTTAAGAAATGCATAGGGGAAACTGAGGCACCCACACGGTATTCAGAGGAAACATTAAGAACAGTTCCACTTCGTCACACTGAGCTGGCTCTAGGGGGAGGTCTTGGCTTGAGAACTGTCCCCCACTCGTACAAGGGTCAAGTCAAGGGGCCGCATCCCTCCCCCTCCCACGCCACACTGGGGGGACATCCAGGACAGCCACAGCGTCACATACACCGACTGGGAGAGTCCCGGGTGCTGTACGTGTAGCTAAAATGGAGGCAAATGTTCTTTGCCCTGCTAAGCTCGGGTCCATACGTTTAAGGGTTTAATGTGTTTGCTTTTAATTTGCCCAGAATTGTTTTGCAGTGTTTTTGTTACTCAATAAAGTTCTATTGTTTGGAAAAGAATCCCGTGTTTCTTGTAGCAATTACCCCCCCTCCCCAAGCAGGAGGGAGATGCTTTGTTGACCCTCAAGGTTCTTGCTGTTTGCTGTTACGTCTTCTGTTTGGGGAGCATTACGGGAGGGTCAAATCACTGTCGGCTGAGGCAGGGTAGGGCCTGTGGAAACCATGGCTCTGGGCACAGGCACCAACTTTCCAATGTGCCTGGGGGGGGGGGGCGGTGCTTGACCCCCAGCTCTGCCCCAGGCCCTGCCCTCACTCTACCCTCCCAGAGGGGATTGTTTTAGGGACCCCCTGACTGCCTTGGGGAGGTTGGTTCTCCAGGGATTACAAACAATCCCATAGCACTTGAGACCAGCAGCGGCTGAACCCCCAAAGATTCAGAGGCTGGGCATGGTCCAGATGAGCTCCCAAATGCTTGGTCGTTCAATTCTCCAAATGTCTCACATCTGCAGAGTTGGGCTGGGGGGATCTCCCAAGAATGGCTCCCTTGGGGTATTCTGTCATTTCCAGTGGCTGGTCTAGACGCTGCCCCAGACATTTCAGGACTGGGCTCATAGTTTCCAAACTGGCTTATTCATGCCTACTCATGACCCAAGTCAGACTCGAACCCAGGTCCCCAGCCCACCCGTCCTCAGCAGCATTTCTAAACAACTCGTCCCGCTCCGTGCAAGAGGCCTGTGAGGTTTGCAGGGTTTGTTCCGGCTTGGAAGGGTCACTTGTAACATACTTGTTCCAGTAAATATTTACTGAAGTTCCATGGAGCTCCTGGCAGAACTGGCTCCCACAGCACCTCTGCCCTCAGCCACATTTCCGCAGGGCCAGCATTTGTTTCTCATGCATCTCAGCCGAGAAAAACCCAAAGGGAAGGTTTCAAGCACCTGCCCACTCCTGTTGCTGTAGCTACAGTGACAGTCCCTGATACCAGCGCAGGCTGGAGCAGCCTACAGGATTGTTTCCTGAATCCAGGTAGGAGAAGGGCTCCCACATCCACCCATCTTGGGACCCCCTAGTAGCACCTTGTGCCAGCTGCCAAAAGGAAAGTTTGTTTCTTCAAAAAGAGGAAGCCCAAGCCCCAGGGACTGCCCCAAGCAGCTGGCACAAGCCCAGGTAGGACAGGTTGGCACACTCGGTGGGACAGTGAGAAGGTGAATAAACACCTGGACAAAGACATCCCTCATCTGAATTCAGGGCTTGCAGAAATTGATATATAGGCCTCCCTGCAGGTTCATACAGTAGGAACTTGCCCTACTGCTTCGAGCACAGGACGCAGATTGTATGATTCTCAGGCAGATGAGAAAGCCTGGAAGTTCGCGCACTGGGGCTGCCTTAAGCAGCCGCAGCCTGTGAGGCCCCAGGATGGCAGCGCTCCCGGCGTGGGCATCAGAGAACGCGTAGCCAATGCATGTCAGTATCTGATCCATGGTCCTATTCTTGTGGCCTCCCTGGCCTCTCGTGTGCCGCACTGGAGAGCCAGCCCAGGTGGTCCCTGGCTTGGAAAGGGGCTGTTAAAGCAGGCCCCTCGAACGGAAACCACTCGCCTTGCTGGGCAAATGACTTGGTCAGGAGAGCTGCTCCCATACATTTGCTAACGAGAGCTGAGACGGGGTAGTTTTTTCCTGCCCCCCAAACAGCAAAATAACTACACAAGTGCATTTGTTGAATCTAGCAGAGATGGAAAGGGCAGCCGGAGCTTCAGGGACTGGGCTAATTTGTATTCCAACAACAAGGCTCAGAACTTTAAGGGACCCCAGTCGTGGGCAGTCGCCCATTGACTAGGAGCCGCTAATTACATGCAAGGTCGCAGGCTGAAGCTGGGGTGTACCTGGGGTGCACGGCCCCAGCACCCCCGTGATGGAAGACAGCGATGCATGCTTGCTAACAGAATGGTGCGATCGTTCCCAGGGACTCAGCCTCAGCCCGGCAGGGAGCTCGTGGCTGGCCCAGCAGGTGAGCACGGTGCATAGCTGTCACTGGGATCCCCAGGTACTGTCAGTTACAACAGATCTGTGAGTGCTCCCCACAGTGTACTAACGGGGACCTACTCAGAGACAGGAGGGAGGTGGGGAATGGTCCGAGATTAAAGCACAGTAGAGACTTGGGCTCTATTCCTGTCTCTGCTGCAAGTTCCCTATGAGATGTGGGCCAAGTCACATTCCCACTTCGGTTTCCCTGTCTATCAGAGAGAGGGGTGACAGGATCTGCTTTGAGATCCTGGAGCAGAAGGTGCAAAGGAAGGGCAAAGAAATAGCTTTAAAAGGGGATACTAAATAATCCAGCCTGCCGGACGCAACATCTTGTAAGAGCTCCTGCCTCGTCTCACCACATACCAACCTCCTGGGTGGTTGTGTCCTTCCCAAGTGTTACCCAAGTGTCTGGGCCAGACTCCAAGGCACACAGCTCTGCTCACTCCAAGGGAACTCCTTCACCCGCTCTCCAGCTGCACCTCTGGCCTGTGTGTGTATGGAGCTCTGCTGGTCCTCTCCGTGCCAGTCTTTCCGCCAGAGCCCCGGCCCCATATGTAGGACCAGCACGTTCAGTGGATGGGGAGGGAAGAGGGGACAATGCAGGCACCCACATACCTAGAAGAGCCAGTGCTGGCATGGGTTCTGCTTCAGACAGAAAAGGGAAAGGTGGTTTTAATTCCCCCTCCTGACCCACACCCCTGTTCTTTCTGTCTTCATTCAAGTAACTGGGAAGGTTCTTGGTTTGGTGCCCGCATGAGATAATTCCCTGCAGAACGGGCCATTGTTCTGCTACAGCTGAACCGCTCACACCCCAGAACATACACAGATGCAAAGCAAATCCACCCTCCATTAAAACATTCAAAAACCACCCCTCCCCCGCAAAAAAACATAATCTTTTTGTCTCATTCTTGTTCTCTCCAGGCCAGATTTCCAAACACAACTGCCACAATTGGGATTTTGAAGCTCGAGTTCTCACATGCATGACTTTTTGACACCCTGGTTTTGGTGCACACAGAAATAAGGATTTGTCATTTTTACTTAGTATTTGGGACAATGCTGTCCAAAGCAGCGGGTGCACAGTCCCTGCCCCATTGCACTTACATTCTAGATTAGACAGATGCTACATTCAACGAGGAGTTTAGGAACAATGGTCTAATTACAAGGGGATGAGATGGGGGATTAATGTTGAGGAGGGTGATTTTAGTCTGTGTTGTTGCAAATTTGATTTGCATGCACAAATTGGGTAGTTAGCTGCCTCCCTACTCCATTTGCATGCACAAAGCTGAGGATTTGCATGTGCAAAACCTTTGGTGTGAAATATCTCACCTACAAATTGAGAGGCCAGCATGAAGCTTATTTAAAATTCTCCGTCCCCTTCCAGTTTATTTTGCTTTAGATTAATAAACTATCTGGCAAACTCCCAGCAATGGAAAAAAGTCTTGACTGCTTTCCAAGGAGCAAAGAAAAGTGTCCACCAGCGAGGCTGCTTCCTCTCTGATAACCTCCCACTGAGACAGTGCTTCAGCCTGGCTTCACTTATTCTTGACTATCTGGGTCTGGCACAGAAAGCCAAATTGCGGTTCAAGTCCCGCGTATGTGTCCTGTTTGAGGAGAAGGAATGCAGAGCAGCCAGCCCAGGGCTGCGGAACCTGCTTGGGCAAGCTTCTGGGAGGAACCCTGTAAACCCCCAGCCCTGTGCCCTGGTTCAGAGTTCATTGGGTGGGGGGGTTCCCCCGGTGGTGGTTTGTCTAACTCCAGAGATTGATGGGAGCCAGCACTGTCCCTGCACCCAGTGAGCAGAAACTGGAAATGTGCATTGGGGAGCTAACCAGTACACAAGGGATCTTCTGTTTGTTCAGATGCTCTCCCTGGGGACGCACCAGTGGATCCCTGGGGACTGCACCACCCCAAGACCAGACTGCCAGGGATGGTCCCACCACTTTATCCCCCCATTCGACAGACAGGGAACAGAGACTAGAGAGACTCAGTAACTTCGTCAGGGTGACACAGAGTCTGCGGCAGAGCCAGGAATGGGACCCAGGAGCCAGGTCCCTTAATCACAGCATCATCCTTCCTCTCACTTTAGGGTCACCATCAATGGGCACTGAGTCACCTACGATTAAGTGGTTTATAATAAGGCCTCTCAAACTTGGTTGCTCATTGCTCCAGTCAGCCAGTGTGAGCTGGGGGGAAAGGGGGGCGACACAGGGAGGAAGCCAACTACTTGGCAAGGAGGAATCTTGGATGGGGGCTGAAGAATCTCTTGTTTTTCCTCCACATTCTCCCTGCCATGAGTAACATTCTGCAAACACACAAGCCCGTGATTTGGAGGCCAACACTTCCCGTAAACAATGGACATTTCTTAATGAGCCCCGGCACGAAAGCGAGGCTGTAAACACGTAGCCTAGCACAGCTACTGCTCGGTTCAGCGCCCAGGAAATTACAGTCAGCCACAACCAGGATGAGCCCCCGGCCAGGCAGCTCCTTATAAGCCCCTCAGCTCCCGTCACCACTGCAATTACTCACCAGGCTATTATTTATCCCCCCAACAGCCAGGCAGGAACCTGCCCCCTCCCTCCCCCCATCTGAGTGTTTTAGTTTGCAAGAGCCTGATCCAAACCCCAGCTGAAGGCAGCCGGAGACTTTCCCCATTGACTGCTTTGTCTCAGGCTGTTACTGCTCCTGGAAATGAAGGGCAGAGGTTCCTAGTTAGGGCAAGCCAGCGTGCAGAGGCACGTTCCCTCACACAGCCCAGGCCTGGCCCACAGCTCCCCTGCCAACGGACCCTTCACCCTGCCCTGCAATACCCTCTGCCCTGCAGCCCTGAGTTCCCACCCAGCTCTGCCAATGTCCCTCAGCCTCTACACGCCATCGCCCGGCTATCCCAGTCCTGGATCCCTTCCTTCCCCTCCTCCACAGCTCTGCCAGTGCCCCTCAGCCTTGCCCTACAATACCCTGTGCTGTTCCAGTCCCGGGCTACTTCTGAGCAGATTCCGTTCACCCATTCCAGGTCTGGGTCTGCCAGGCAGTAGGCACAGTGAGAGCAGAGGTGGGCACAGTCTGCCATGTGTGTAATCCGAATGGCTGACAAAGACGTCAGGCCTCAGCTCACAAACCCCTGTGTAAGAGCAGAGTGAATACAGAGCGAGGCAGGTTCAGCCCGTCCTGAGCCAGGGCTCCTTGGCGTTCTGTGTCTGGCATGGATGCTGTTGGAACCAAAGAGACATGACTGTGTTACTTAGCTAAGGTGCTACCTTATATGGTGCCTGTCTCCTGGAGACACAGGGGCAGCCCTCAGAGAATTCTCCAGGCCAGACGAGGTGAAATGTTTTCTGGGAAGGTTTTAGCTCACTCTTTATATGGCAGTGTTTCAGTTAGAGGAGCTTTGTGGCTTGATTCAGTGGCTGGGGGAGACTCAGAGCAGTGACTGCATAGTGGGTGGGAGCAGCAAGACTATCTCGCTCTTATTTAGCACTTTCCATGGCTCTCAATGTGCTTCACACAGAGGAGGGGGCAGGATCACTACCCCCATTTTACAGAATAAGAAACTGAGGCACAGGGAGGGGAAGTGACTTGCCCAAGGTCAGTCAGCAAACTAGTGGCAGAGACAAGAAAAAAACCTCAGGTCTCCCAAGTCCCACTCCGATGCTCTATCCACTAGGCAGCGTAGCCTATAGCCTGGTGGGGAGGGAGCCGTATGGAGACGGAGACTAGACTCCCGGGCTCCTTTCCCAGGGCTGCCGCGGACTCACCTTGGCAGCTCATGCTGTCTCTCTGCAGCACACTTGACCCACTGGTAAAACGGGACACCAATGCTCAGCTCACAGGGGTGTCTGGGAGGCTGGTAAAGTGCTTTGAGCTCGTTGGCTGAAGGAGGGCTAGAGACAGGCCAGGGCAGTGGCCGAGCAGCCCTTGCACCTGTGGCCTGGAGCAACCCTCTACTGGGCTGAGGGTGCCTGGTCAGCCTTGGTTTCTTTGCTGAGGTTGTGGCTTGGGGATGTGGACACTAAACTGAGAGGTGTCCCCAGGCTGGCTCTTAGGCTACCAGCCGGACTAGGCCAGTGGCTGTTCTATGCTTACCCTCACTCCTGCGTCTGCCCCAGTCTGCTCTAGCCCTGTTCACCTGCTCGCCTCCTGACTCCAGCTCTGACCCTTCGCTTTGGCTCCTGGTTCCCGACTCCAGCTCTAAACTCTGAGGCTGTTCCTGGCCTCTGACCGCTAGGCCTGACCGCCCACGCCCCGTCTGTGCCACAGGGTGACCATGACACGTGTGAATTTCCAGGTGCTAGGTTCCATACCGTTCTTTCATTCATTCCCAGAGCTTCCCCGCCTCTGGCTGCCCAATCACAGAGCTTTCGCCAGAGCTGCTGCCCAATCCTGGAGCTTCTTCCCTACCGGCTGCCCGGACGGGCCCCAGCCAGACGGTGAACAAGCGACGAGCAGCATAAACATGTCAGACACATTAGCCGCGAGCCAACACAAACCACAGGCAATGTGCAAAGAGGGGTCAGCCAGCAGACCCTGTTCAGCGCTTCCCGCCACCAGCAAGGCTGCTCCTTCCGGGGCCTCGCTGCACAGAACACGCTCCCGGCTGGAAAGTCCCAGCTACTCCTGAGCAAGCCCAAGAGAATGCGATGAAAGAGTCGCGCCCTAAAGCCTAGAGCCAGGAGCAAGCGTGTGAAGGAGCGACAGCTGGAAGTAAAGTAGGGACCTCAACTGTGTGGAAGTGTGTCACACACACTGCAGCCCTCCCTGGCACTCCTCATGCACAGGCACGCTAACCCTCCGCACAACACGTGTGCCCACACATTCCAGCTCTCCCACCCATCTGCAAACCTGTTATGCAGCGTGTTCATGCCAGTTCCCCCACCCCGATGTCAGACCCACGAGGCTCAGAGCCCCTGCACCACGCCATCCCCATGCACGAGCACCCCCCTCCAGTGTGGGCATTGCAAGGCTTGCCTCCCAGTCCCTTACCGAGCGTGCAGGGGAGAAATAAGCAGATGAGTCTATTGCATGCAAACGAAAATCCATCCCATCCCAGAGCTCCGTGGTTTTTACCAGATGAAGCACAATAAGGGTTTTGTTGCACCAAGGTGTTGCTTTGGCAATGGCGAGAAAAACAAAGCTGAAGTTCCCTGGCGCGATGTCAGTGGGGTTTGGAGAAACCATGTGCGGTTTCCAAAGAATGAGCCCAGAACCGCTGCTAGCCCGGATGGCTCACCCCCACCCCCATCTCAGGCAGACAAGAACTCTCTCTCCAGTTGCAAGCCAAAACAGAGACACGCCCTCAAGAGCCCACCTCAGTGGTGCTGCATCCAATCCTTTCCTGCCTCAGGGTACGGGTAACTCCCATCAACTTCACGTGCATCTCTGGGAAACCAGCGTTTAGCATGAAATGGACAGCCCAGCCCGACTGCTCTGTGCTGGTGGGATCTTGTCTGGGCACCTCAATGCGTTTTCCAAGCCCGGTTGATTGGGAAACCTCAGGATTTTGCTGGGAGGTTGTTTGCTTGCGATTGCGGATGAGTTATGGGCCCGAAGGCTCCCCATGAGGGCCCTGCACAAACACATGTTCATGACCACACTTGAGCAGATAGGCCTTCAAAGCCATCTGCTTTCAGAGGATAAACACCAGGGAGGAGGAGCAGCCTCTGTTCTCTCTCTGCATTTCATCATACAGCGCTCAGCGCTTAGGAAGGGTGAAGACAAGCTCTTGGAACTACAGGCTCCAAACAGCCGGGAAGGTCGTTCTGAGCCAAGGTTCCAGGAGCAGTAGTATTGCAACGGACCCCTTCAGAAGCTAGAAAACCAGAATGTTCCCAGCACATGGGAATGCTCAGCTCAGGGGGTCTGGTCCGGGTCCATCACTGGCTGAAGTGGTTCAAGACTTCCATTCCACTTTACTATTAGTGAGGTCATCACTTCCAAGTCACCTGCATCATTTGACAGTCCCTGGGAGATTGGAGCACCTGCAAGAGCTGTTTGCATGCACAGCATTGGTGATTTGCACACAAACTCCCTGTATACAGACAGCTGCAAATGCTGCATCTGGCAGGTGCAACAGCTCCATGGACACTGGAACGGGTGCATCTGTTGCTGCTGCCTTTTTTGAAAGTCCACTCCTTGGTCTGATGTCTCGCAGCATTTACTGAGAGTTCCTGGCTGGGACAATGCACCTAGCGATTCCCGCCCCCCGCTGCTATTTGGCAATAGCTTGTTTCCAATTGCTATTAGGCCCTGATCACTTACAGCCAACACCCCCCTCATGTGTTCGTTTTCCTATTGCAGAGCTGGAGGCAGAGCACCGGCAAGCGGAAGCTGTTAGTCCATCTGGGAGCCGGACTCCACTGTGGCTTTCAGCACCAGCCCCAGGCCCCTGCTTATTGTCAGTTTGGCTCCAGCAGGGGAAGACAGAAGGCTCTGATGGAAAGGGCCATTTCTCACTCACACCAAGCCATGTGTTAGCATTTCCCTCCTCAGCTGGGAGGTGCAGCTCTTGGGTGGGTTTCGGGGTTCACAGAACTGGTTGGCTGAACTAGGGCAGTGCACGGATTGCCTCTCGGTTCGGGCAGCAGGGAGCATCGGGATGAAGTTGTTGCTGGAAGCTGCTGGATCAGTCTCCACATTCCCTTCTCCCGGACTGGGAATCCCACGGCACTCCTCCTTCCCGGACAGCTAGAGCCGCCCCAGCACAACCTTGGCAAAGTCAGCGGGGGTAGCCGAGGCAGCCGAGGCGGGTCGCTTTGGCTGGGATCTCTTGCTGCACAGCAGCAGCACACGGAGGTATCAGTATGTGGCGCCATGCAGGAGTCACACAACACAGACAAGGGTCCTGTGGCACCTTTAAGACTAACAGAAGTATTGGGAGCACTTCTGTTAGTCTAAAAGGTGCCACGGGACCCTCTGTTGCTTTTTACAGATTCAGACTAACACGGCTACCCCTCTGATACACAACACAGACAGTCACTTGTCTCTTAGGCTGGAAACAAGACAGTCCTGTTCTGTATAGGTTCTTGTATCCCTCATCGCCGGAGTAGCCGAGCACCTTCCAGTTGCGCATTAAGCACAGGACTAACATCTGCCAATGTTCATTTTCTCCTCCTCTCCCCAGGTGTGCAGTGGAGGGTCTCGGCTAGCAGGGTTCTCGGGCTGGTGTTCTGGGAGTCAGAGACTGACTCTCCCTTTGATCTGTGGAAGAATCGGTGACATTCAGGCTGCTTGGCACTGCAAGTTTGAATGTATGGAAATTAAAAGCCTTAAGGGCCAAATGAGTGAACCTGGATGCATCACAAACTGGCCTTGCACAAACAAAGCAGGTGTTTGCTCAGCTACCTATCCATTTGCATGTGCAGTGATCCAATCATGAGCCACTAGAGCTAAAGGGGAATCTCTATAATGTATTTGCAGTGCAGGGCCTATGACACAACTGAACAGGGCTGATTGTGTCCAACAGAAGGCAGGGCCTGTCTACCCAAACACTTTAGTTTGTGGCAAACTGTGGTGTGAATCTATCCCCCTCCCCCCTTCCGCTGTGCACTAGTTGGCCACGTGGACCCTGCTGTCGCACACTAGTTCTGTTGCGTACTTTGTTCTACCCGCTTTGAAATGCGACTAGAGCTCTTGGGAACTTTGAGTGAGCAGCAGAGTCTCCAGCCAGTTAGCGTGCAGACTGCCCTGGGGTAGGTTCACACCCTAGCTCGCTGCGAGCTAAGTGGTCATGGAGACAAGCCCACACATCAGTCACCAGGTACGTCAATAACAGGCTGTCCCTGTCCTGAGACAAACCTCTCTAACCTGGGGGGGTTGAAATCCCCTTTCTGAAATGTTGTAGGTCAAGATGGGGCACGCAGAGAGGCAGATTCGTGCTGCAAACTCTGACTGAGCCCAAGCCCCCCATTCTGCCGCCCTCCACCTCCTCCCCATTAGGAAAAGCCCCAGATTGCTGACAAGCAAGTGAACACCCACAAAGATGCATTGATCACCCCCCAGAAACATCGCTCCCTTGCCAAAATCCACAGCTGTTTAAAATTGGAGACTAGCGGAGATGAAGCACGCACAGGGGACTAGCAAAACAAGAGGAAAGAGCCAGCCCTGCAGTGGTTTAAAGCAATTACATGATGTTTATTAGTAATTCTGACAGAGACTGAGGGCCGAGCTGGGAGTGGGGAGCGGGGGTGGGCAGTGGTGGTTAAAACGAGGAGGGGAATATCATTGTTGCTCTGGTTTCCCTGGGGAGGAGCAGTCAGCCAGCGGCATTACTGCTCATTAAACGTAACAGCCTGCGGCCGAGCCACTCGACCTGGCGTTCCAGTTTCGCTGTCACTGATAGCAGTTAACTCCCGGTAAATGGCCACTTGTCCAGGTTAAATGGTAGGAGTCTGGAGAGGACAGGGCAGCCGAGCTGGAGAGGCCACCCCACTCATGCTGGCTCTTTTGTCCTGCCCGAGCTCTCCATCATTCGTACACACCCAGGGGAGCTGGAGGTAGCCTCGGGATTGCACGCTCAGTTTGGTATCCTGTCCCCACCCCTGCCCAATGGGGCATGATCCTCAGAGACAACTGCAAGGAGGTCTGAACACTCCCCCCAAGCGCTTTGCCAGGAGGAATACCCAGTAAGACCATGGGAACACCAGACACCAGCATGGAGGGACCCCTCTGCAGGGGATGGGCCCACCCTGGGCCTCCCCCACAGGCAGAGAACCTGGCCATAACGATAAGTATCCCCACAGGTGACCGGTCTGTTGGCACACATGTGCAGGAGGCGGGGCATGGCACTCACTCCTGGGAGGGCGCCCCATGGCCACCAGACTCCCTGCTGGGAGAACAAACCCCCTTCTCCTCCCAGCTAGCATCAGCCATGTAAAGACACAGTCCCTCTGGCGTGGGAGGGAAGGAGGCAGGGATGCCGAGAGCCACTGGGGTTCACTGCGTTAGAGGAACAAGGCCTGTGGGTTCTCAGCAATGGGTGCACGGCTGGATAGACCAGACAGGCTGCAACTGTTCCAACTGTCAGATCCTCTTCCTCCCCATCTTGGCTGGGTGGCAGTAAGGGAAGCCACCAGAGAAATAAGGGCCAACACTTGAAATAAAGGGACATTTCAGGGAACCACCGTTTCCCAGGGCACAGCATGGAGTTCTCCCGCCAGCCTGTCCTTCTACTGCCCTCAGGCCCACAATGCAATGATCATAACCTACAAGCTTCGGTGTAATGTTTGCAGTGGTACCGGTCATCAGCTTTAATACAGCTTACACTAAGGGAGGGGTGGTCACCCTCACAGACAACTCAATGAAGTAAGGGACAGGGGGTCACCCTAGAGCAGCACACATGGGGGACAGGCCTGCAGAGCTTGTCGGCTGGGCTGGGAGCTCATTCCCTCGCCCCCCAGACCAGCTCACGCGATGGGGCCAGGGGGTGTCAGCAAATGGAGAGGATTGACAGACATGACAGCCAGTCACAGCCCTTGCCCCATGCACTCACCTCCATCCTTCTTCCACTCCCACAGGGGCTGTGTCCCCTTCCACACGTGGCCTCCTGGCAGCCCTGTGGGGTCCCATTTCAGCAGGCGAGGGCAGGTCATTCGCTCCCCATTCTCCTCAGGGAGGGGGCAGTTGGGGCTGTTCACCTCTTGCTGAACCCCCTCTCCCAGACTGGGGAAGTACCTGCCCTAGGAGGGTTTGGAGCAGGGCTGACTACGCAAAGGGCCGGCTAGGCCCCCTCTCTGGAGTAGGGAAAGGCCTGACAGAAGTTGCAGCTGCCCCTCACCCAGTACAAGGCCCGTGTGCAAAGGTGGGCAGCGCAGCTGAACCGGAGCCCTGAGCCCTGGCTTTGGTGTTCAGCCCCTTCCTCTCACGCAGAGTTCTGCCCCTCCAGGGGCTGCATGCATGGCGGGCGGGGCAGGAGGAGGTGTAAGGGCTGATACAGGCTCCTCCACCCATGGAGCACAGCCTGGAAGGAGAATCCTTCCCCCGTGCATCTGTCCAGTGCCCGACCGGTTCCTCAGGGCTCCAGATTTGCTCCTAAAGTGGCATCTCTTGGAGTAGCCGTTGAAGCCAGAGGGGCACCACTGATTGGCACGATGTACATAACAAACAGACGAGAAATGGAGCACGCTCGATAGATGCTTTATAAACCGCATGTGCTGGAGGTGGTAAGGAAAGGAGAATGTGTGTCTTTGCATTTTAGAAATTACAGGTGTAATATATTGCTGCAAATGGTGGAACCCAGAGCTTGGTCCAGAAAGCCATCGATCTGAGCTTAATAGTTCCTGTTACACTAGGATAAAAGATGAGTCCCAGATCTGGAAAAAGAAAGAGGGAAAGTCTGTTTGGGGAATTAGGTCATGGGCACTCAATGTATATTTTATTCTTTCTGGCTCATAGTCAGTCAAACCGAGTCATTGGAAAGCTACCCTAATTATGATAAATGTAGTCTTGATTAACGACAAAAGATATTATTTCCTGGAGGTTACATATATCTTCGGACCAAGCTTCTCATATTCTACCAGGCGTCGGTGAAATAATACCAGAATCACCGTGGTTCTCCACCTCGCTCAGTGCTGTCTGTGTGTGTGGAGCAGGGGTGAGGGGTGTTTTATAGCCAGTGAAGTGCTACGACCCACCAGGGAAGGAGATGTTCATTGAGGGCTCGGTTGCAAGAAACCAAGCGGGATGACGGGACGACACTCTGCAAACACGGAGGTTGCAGCTCTCTGAGGGCTCTTCAGTGCACCCTCATTCACCACCTTCAAGTGTTCCTGTCTCCTAGCCTCATGGCTCTTCTGCAGCTGGGAGTGGGATGTGTCTGTGTAACCGGTGGGAGGCCGTCTGAGCCTGTGTGTTTAAGATGTTGGGGGCAGCTATTCTCCAGCTCCCCCATGAGAGCCCTGCTACAGCAACGCCCTTAAGCACATGCTTAACTTTAAGCCTATCCTGGTTCACAACAGCACACAGGAGCTGCTTCAGGTGTGCTCAATGGAGAGCCTGTGCACAAAGGCTTGGCTGAATGGGGCCCAGGGAAGGGAGGCGGAAATGCCAAGGGGCACACTTAGTGCCGTGGTTATGGGATGAAGTGAATAGTGGGAGCCGTGAATGTGGAGTTCTCTCTCCATCTGTGGTCTTTGGATCTCTCCTTCCATGGCATTTTGAAGGCGTTATCCCCTCGGTATTGAGGGAGATGGAGCTGGGTCTGGAAACGTTTCTCTTGTTATTTTGCCCTGCGCTAATGCAGAGCTCACAAGCCATGTGGAGTAGGGGGTGACGCAGGGAGGTGAGATCCCTGAGTCCGTTTAGTCTGGAGGAATGATGAGTCTCGCTTTGCCATTGCCAGGAAATACGCACATGGGGGTTGGTGTCTTCAGGGGAACTCCATGCTCCCACGGGCTCCATCCTGCCCCGTCACTAGGACAAAGCATTCCGGAGTGAGGAGACTCTCCAGCCAGTGTCAGCACCTGCTCTGAGACCTGCTCTTTCTACTCACACACCTGGGAAACCGTTCGCCACACGGGGATGAGCCCTGCCCTGGGAGTCTTATGGCGACCCTCGCTCCGCTGAGTCTCCAGGCCCAGCCTTTCAGCCCAGGATTCAGCTGCAGGAACCTGGTTGGGGCGGAGAGGAAATAGCTCTTGGCTCTGTAAAGGGTATCTCTGGATGTGCTGCGAATCCTTTTAGCACTAACCTGTCCTTAATACAGCTGACTGAGATCAGCATAAAGGGCTCCACGCTAACCTCTCTGGGAAGCGGGTACCGATTCCAGGCATGGGGCCTGGGGCCTGGAACAGGGAATGGACTCTTTACACCCATCCCAAACTGACTGGCCTGTCATGGGGTTAGTGGAGTTACACACACACACACGCACACTCACCATAGTCCAGCTGAGCAGTGTCTAGAACAATTGGAACAACTGTTCTAGAAAGTGATTGTTCCTGTATTCCATTCATTCTCACTGGAGCACGTGCCCTGGGACACCCTAGGATCCAGGGGTCAGATTTGGATCCAGAGGAAAGTATTTTTCACACAATGCACAACTAACCTGTGAAACTCACTGCCACGAGGATGGTGTGATGGCCAAAAGTCTGAGTGAGTTCAAAAAGGAACAGGACAGGATCATGGAGGATGGGTCCTACAATGGCGATTAGGCAAGACAGTCAGGGATGCAACCCTGTGCTTGGAGTGACCCCCAAACTCTGACTGCCAGATACCAGGGTGGGTCTCTCCCATAGTTGTCCTGTTCTGTATCCTCCCTGTGAAGCGCTGGCATGGCCCACTGTCGGAGACAGGCTACTGGGGAAGATGGGCCACGACCTGACCGAATATGGCAGGTGCAAAGTATTATTTTATCACTGATACAATGGAAGGAAGCTGGTTAATGACTAGCACTGCTGCTGAAATCCGCCTAAGCTGGCAGTTATAAAGAGAAGAGCAGCTAAAAGTCCCTCGGAAGAGATTTTTCAGGAAGGGTCATTTGCAATATCTGTGGAGATAAGACGTCTCCACAGGGCTTTATCCCCATTTTGCAGCTGCTGCCCCCAAACAGCAGAGTGCTGCTATTCTTGTGATTGGCGCCCTCCTCTATAGTTCTGGTTTGGATTTCAAACCCCTTGGAGAGATGGAGAGAGGTATGCTGCCTCCCTGCAACGCTTCGCTTGAAAAGTTCCATTATGATGTTTTCCATAAGGTCCCTGTAAAACCCACATACATTATAGAGCAGAACTGCTAAGCCAGGCTCTCCCGAAGGCCTGCTCGACATATTTCTGGCACTGCTGTGCTCTTCGTCAGCTCTTGTATCTTCAAAGCTTAGTGAAATTCCTTGGCCAAAAAAAAAAGAAAAAGGAATTATTGGTCACTGGTAATCGTGGAGCCTTGGAACGCTCTGGTTAAGTCTGGGGATAATCATAAAGCACTCCGGTTAGCCTCTGGGACTCCCAGCCCCACTGCTGCTGCCTGGGCTCCATTCATCGCTGTTCAAACTTAGCAGCTAGGCAACTGCCTTGAGACGGTGATCTGTTATGCTACAGCCAGATGGAATATGCCTCTAGCCAGGGGTTACAGGCTGGAGCAAAGTCACTCACCTCGTTGCTTTGTCACAGACAAATTATTTGCCAAAAGTTATACTCCAGGCCACGATTTGGGGGGCATTGGTTTTGAGACAATGACAGGCAGGCCTAGTGGGGTGCAGGGGAAGCAGCCGCTTCCCCTCACCCCTTTTCCCAAAAGCAGCACCTTTCCGAAGGCGGCCGCTGGCCGGAGGAGCCGGGGGGCGCAGGCTGGCCGCCCGCAGCGCAGCCGGCAGCCATGGGGGGGCAGCCAGAGGAGCGAGGGGGGGCGCAGGCTGGTCACCCACAGCGCGGCTGGCAGCCAGGGGGGGGCAGCCAGAGGAGCGAGGGGGGGCGCAGGCTGGTCACCCACAACGCGGCCGGCAGCCATGGGGGGGTGGCGGGCGCAGCATGGTGGCCAGAGGAGCGGGGAGGGAAGGGGCAGTCAGCGGTGCAGCTGGAGAAGGAGCCAAGGGGGGGGGCGTGGCCAGAGGAGGAGCCAAGGAGGGGCGCCTTTTTTAGGTTTGCTCCCCCTCCTCTTAAAAGCTGGCTACGCCACTGGGCTTTCCCCACACTGCTCGCTGTGCCCTGGCCTGGAACATCACATCTAGGGGGAGAGTGTGGTCTCTGTTTCCCATGTGGTCTTTAGCCTCTCAGCTGAGCCCACCAACCAGGAACCCAAACAGGCTGGTGGGTGTGTGATATGGGCACCTGCTTGCTGGGAATAGGACTGAGAACTCCCAGAAATCATCTCCCAGCCATCCATGGCTACCTGCAGTGGGTCAAATGCAAAGCAGTGGCTGAAGCTAGAAGGCCCTGGGTACCCCCTTTGTCCATTTGAGCTGCAAGCCAAAGCCTTCAGAAGGGTGAGGGTTCCTGATGTCCCACAGTCGGTGCTCAGCACCGTCTACCTTCAGCTTTCCAGGCCGCAGCGTGCTATGTAAGTGTAAGAGCCTCGTTTATTACCTAGCTTGGATAGGACAGCAGTGAGTACAGCACTCGTTTCCCCTTTAAACACATACACAGCAGATGTCTTGAGACGTGAAAGCCTTAATCCTTCACAAAGCAAACTACACCACTTACTAATCTCAATCAATTTAAACCTTCCCCCATGGCAAGTTGCTGCAGTGTTTCCCCCAGCTGGTTCATTTCAGAAGGGGCTGCTGTCCTGCACCAAGGTGCTCTGGGCAGAGCCCATTTCTCCTGGCTTTCTGTCTGCAAAGAGGTATCTGAGCTTCGTCCTGATTTCCAGGGAGAACAGGCATACACATCTGGCAAGTACAATATATGGCGTTACATTGCACCAAGAGCAGCCGAGGAGTGCACTGATGTTGTAAAATGGTCCTGCTCAAACAGCTGAGAATCCCCAAGCGAGTGTCTTTCAGCCTAATAATAACCAACTCATTGCTCCCGGGGAGCCTGTTACTACTCAATAGATACATTAAACATTTCATTTAGCGATCCCATCGGGCACTCTGAATGCTAGTGCTGCTGCTACAAGGTGGAATCCACCAGGCTTTCTACCATGAACCCCAGCCACTTAGGGGTCCTGAAAGCAAGTGGCTTTCCCAATCAGCCTCTAGCACATCTCATGGATGCACATTGGTGAAAGGCCAAGCTGACCCCCTTCCTGGGGGTTCCTTTGATGTTATATAAACTTCCTGCTAGGACTGCTCCCTACTAGCCCACTATCACCCTGTCCTCCTGCCCCAGGCTCAAACACATCTCTCGCTCTCTCTCTCTATATATATATCTTGGATTGGAGCTAATAGGATCCACCTGGTCTGATTGCCAGGGTGAGTCAGCAGAACAGCTCTGCACCTTAATGCTGGGTCCTGGGACCTGACCCACAGCAGAAGAGATTAGGCACCCGGTTCAAGGGCTGTACCAGAGATATCACAAATTTTCCTCATGGCTGAAACACCGCAAGAAGCATGAAAGATAGAGTCAGTAAGATATATTCGTTAGAAGAACCAACCACCCTTCTCTGGACCTCCCCTCAACCAGGCCAACAAGGCACTACATGTATGCACTGTACTCCTGTACCACATCTGCTGAGAATGCCTACTGTAGAACTCCTGGCACCATGTCAGCCTTCACTATGAATTTCTTGGTCTCTGTAGGTTGAAACCAGTCACTGTAGGCTGATGGGTCTTTATAAAGGGATCATCACATGGACTATTAGCTCTGTGTTTCCCACACTAGTTTCATCTGGGGCAGGCTTTGCTTCGGAAGGAGTGTGACTACAGTGAAGAACTGCTTGTGTGGCTTTATCTTGTTGGAAAGGCATGCAGGAGATTTCGTGTTTGGGATGTGTGGGAAATATGGGGCTTCATTAGGCCACCGTTAACTTTAAACACATGAATATTCTCATTGCGTTCAGGGGGCTACTCCTGGGGTTAAAGTTAAGCAAGTACTTAAGTACTTGCATGATGGGGCCCAAATTTACTGAGAGAACAACAACAATTTACATTTATAGAGGGACCCCAAAGCATTTTATAAACTATGTGCCAACAATGCTTCTGAAATGGAGCCACTTGTGGGGCACAGGGTGGCAGAATCTCATTGGTCTGCAGGGGAGGGGTCTGTTCAGCAGGGAGCTAACTCTGTTAGATCTAGGGATTTATTCACTTTGGATCTCAGGGATTTATTTTGATTTATTGTGATATCTTTATCACATCTTTGTAATGATCGCATACTCATTGAAAAGCTGGAAACGTAAGAATAAATATTGCATCTGGAGAATCTTTTTGGGGGCCATTTATAGGAAGAACCTACCAGAGAACTGTCTGACAGCGGTAAGCATTGCTCTAGGCTCAGACCAGGCAGTGAGCCACTTGCATCTAAATTCACTTTTTGCTCATACATGCTTTATGGATCCACATAAACCTGACATTTCTCATTATTAATCATGCGCTGAATGTGTAACAGGAGGCGTAGAAAAACCACTGGAGGACGGAGAACACAACCTGTCTGCACAAGTATATTTGAGGGACTTTTTCCATTTTTCATGAATAGGGCCCTATATTTAGCAATTTCCCTTTCAATATTATTCATCAGACAAAAATTTAATTTAAACTCCATGGGCACAGAGTCGGTCAGATATTCGCTGGTCCTGTTTGCAGCTGGGGCTCTGATGGATTGCCATCTTGACTCCATTTGAAAGAGACGCCTGGAAAATATCACAAGGAACATGAGCAATGTCATCAATAGACAATAGCTCAGCTCTCCTTTCTTTCCGTATGTTTACTGGGCACTATTCCTAGCCATCATACGAGGCATGTAACAATGGTTAGTTTAACTCCCATGCAGAGACTCAAGGAACTCAAAAGCCAATGGGGAAAAATAGTGACAATATCTATATAATTGGGAGCTCACTCTGACTGTAGGCATAAAGGCAAACATGTCTGAGGGGTGCCAAACCAACAGATTGTGGCAAATAGCGCAAGACCCATCATAGTAGTGCTGGCATTCTCTTCTTGGGGGGGGGAATGGGGTTCAGGGCACCATTTCTTGCCCCTGAACGGGAACATTAACTGCCTCACTAGTGTCCTAGAGGAGGAGAGGGAGGGACCCGGGCCCACCCTCTACTCCGGGTCCCAGCCCAGGGGCCCTAGGGATAGTGGTAAACCACTTGAACGAGCGGTTCCTTCCCCTGGGCTACTTCCCTCTCCTGCCCTTTAGCTTGTGGGGGCTTCCTGCCCTCCCTCTGCACAAGCCAGGTGCCCCTTTACCTAAGGTCTTGGTCTCCTTAGCCCACTGCAGTACTTCTCCAAACTTTCCTCTGCTTCCCTCCAAACTGTTCTCTGTTCCAACACCAATCCTCTCTGCTTCAACTAATTCCCCTGTCTGATTGAAGCAGGGGGGTTTTATCAGGTGACTGACTTCAGGTGCTGTAATTGGCTTCAGGTGCTCTAATTAATCTATAGCAAACTTCTTCCCTCTACAGGGAATAAGGCTCCCTTCTAACCCACTCCTGCTGCCCTCTGGCCATGCTGTATCACAATATACTGATCTGCCTTCTAACTGTCCCAACTGGGCTGTTCGATCCAACACTCTCCAGAAATTGGCTGCACTTACAGTCAAAAGCCTTTGTATTTAAGACTCAATCCAGAGCACGGATACATTAATGTCCCTGTTCTCTGGGACACCTTGTATTGAATGCCAGGCGGTGCTCCAGCAGATCTCAAAGCACTTTGCAGTGATCCATGAACTGAAGCCTCCCTCATCCTTCTGAAATATCAGTATCCCCCATTTTGCAGATGGGAAGACTGAAGCACAGAGCAAGGCGGTGACTTGCCCAAGGTCACCCAGAGAGACTGCAGCAGAGTGGGTAACCGATCCCAGATTGCCTGGCTCTCAGCCCCACGAGACCAGACTTTCTATGCTGCAAATAAAGTATCTATGGCACCTGAAGTTGGAAGCTGAAATAAAAACATCTTCTGCCACTAGCCTTTGCTTCGGGGGCTTCCTTCTGCTCTTTGCACTAGGCTGATACACCTGATGCCTGTAAGGAAAGGCGAGATCTTCCAGGGCCACGAAGAGGAGCTATTGTGTCGGGGCAGGAGGTCCAAGACTTTGGAACATCAGACTAGCCCTGAGTGTGAGGAGCTGTCGCAGGGAGATTAATGAGCACACCTGTTCTTAGCTTGCTCTCAGTGCCTTTCAGACAAGGATCCCAAAATGCTTCATTAAATTAATCAGCAATGTCTCACAGTCTTTGTGTGGTAGGCAAGGGTGTGTTACTAAACACATTTCGGGGGGGTGGGAGGGGACTAGAAGTGAGGTGGCTTACTCAAAGTCACACAGTCGAGTGTGGAACCTAGGAGCCCGGGCGATCTCTGTACAAAGCAGCACAGGAAAACCATGAATAGACTTCTACGGCACACACCTCTCAGGGCCCTCATCACAATGGCCCCCACAAAAGCTTTGTCCTTGTGGTTATCATGACCTCATGAGAAACCTGTGAGAGGTGTGTGTGTCCGACAGACCATTGTGTGTATGTTGCAGTCAAGTATCCGCTGTCCCGTTCTCCCTCTCTCTGCAGGGATAAAACCAGTAACTGACTTCTCTCAGGACCCCCGTGTCCTCCCCAGCTGCACAGAAAGCATTTCTCTCTCCCAGGGCCTTGGGTATCATTGTTATAACAGAACTTCCTGTTATTCCAGTGGTGTCAGAACAAACAGCTGGGCACCTGTCCACCCTTCCTCAGCAGGGGCCAGACGGTTGTTTTTCTTTAAGTGTTAAAACACTGCTGATGCCAAGGGCTGTGGGGCGTGGGCTCTTTTGTAGTCTAGGTGCTTTGACAAACAAGAATCTGAGCTATTACAATAAAAGTCTTGACTTGCTGCAATGAGAGGGCCAGATTCTGATCCCTTTACTCACACTGAATGGTCCCTTAGGCCTAGTCTGCACTAGAAAGTTAAGTTGACCCAGCTCTGTGAAAAATCCCCATTCCTGAATGACATAGTTAATTCTTCCATCAACCTAGCTCCTGTCACTCGGGGGGATGGGTTACCTATGCAGATGGGAGAACCCCTCAGTCCTGGCAGTGGAAGTAGTGTCTATGCTGAAACACTGCAGTGGTGCATTTCAAGGGTGGACAAGCCCTTACTCCACAAATAGGCTCCTTGAAGTCAGTGCTAGCCTAGATAAGCAAGGGGATCAGAACCTGGCCCAGAGTCTACTGTGCTGCAGAGCTGTGGCTTGAAAAATGTACTTGTGGCAGAGATAGGGCCAGACTCTTCGTGACACTGTAGTGGGGGTAGCCCTCTGCGAATGGGACCTGTGAATACTCCATGCCCCATGGTGCTGCTGGAAGTGGTGTGGCGTTACAACAAAAGGATCGGCAGGAACAGTTATCTGGGTAACAAGCTTTCCAAAAGCCTCCGTGAAGTAGATTGGGACAGAAGGGGAGAGATAAGCCAAGATGGAAAAGGACCCTGGGCAGTGACTTGAGCTTCTCCCACTTCATCTGCTTTCATTGTTGACCTAACTTCAGGCTATTGGTTATTGTCTTTTTTTATATAGTTCTGGAGAAAAAACTCTTAATGTAATATCCTGATGTTACTCTGTAATGTAATAATGACATCCCCACTTCCACATGGGTCATCAGCATGGTATGAACGTGGCACCTTCTGCGATGCAGCACAAGCATCTACAGCATGAGCTAAAACAGTAAGTATCTGCAGGCTGCAGTAGTAGCTTGCTCTCATCTAGTGGACCAGCAATTGGAAGGAGAGAGACAGACACACGTACGTACGTGCATTGCCAGTATGTTACACTAAGAACATGTCAGACTTTGGTAAGAAGGTAGAAGTGATTCAGACAACACGGCTCTAGTAGATAGAGAGGTAGAAGCCTGCATTTTAGACTTCAAGCTAAGAGAAAACTGATGCTGGACAGATTATTGTTCCAACCGACTACACCAAAGAAAATGGGACAGCAGTGGTATTGTTATACAAACTGACAGCAACATTTCTGGTCAGATTAATTTTGGGGTAAACTATTGTTTGGCAGGATCAGACTTCTAGGCGTGAAACACTCAACTAAATTACACAATCTCTGCAAAGAACAAGGAGTGCCCCAGAGCCCCTGGCATTAGCTGAAGCACCATTTCTCCATGAGATAACGCATACTGTGTTATCTCATAAACGGAAGGCCCTTAGATACTGTCACCATTGTGCAGTATTAACACAGGCACTGTGGGTCCTTATCTCTAAGAGCCAGTTATGTTCTATTAACATGTGCAGTATGGAGAATGTGGGCACCGAATGTTGGCCAAATAACTAGGGTGACCAGATGGCCCGTTTTTAAAGGGACAGTTCCGTTTTTTGGGACTTTTTCTTATATAGGCGCCTATTACCCCCTGCCACCATCCTGTTTTTTCACATTTGCTATCTGGTCACCTTACGAAATAACACACATGGCATATATCACCCATCAAATACTTAGCGATAGGCTTCCTTGAATGCAGCTGACTGCTTTGCTTCAGGGCGTCCTGCAGCCAGTGAGCTCTGGTTATTTAGCTATGGTATGTGATGGAGTTAATACTATTTTCTGAACTCAGTGGCTATGAAGCAATTTCAGGAAATAGATGAATAAACCAGCCTTTTGTTTCTGAGAAATCACACTCCAATTCAAAGCTCGGGTCGCAAGTTCAAATGTTTGTGGGTTCCTAGCCTATTGTCAAAGGTTCACACTGCAAATCCAACACAGAACTTGGCCTGAGGTGTCTAGTCTCTGCTCAAGGAGAGCCAGGACTGGAACCGTAATGGGAGTTTCAGGTCGGGAATAAGGTGCATTGGCAGAGTTGTGTAAGGTCCTAGGATTGGAATTGTAGGAGGGCTGCAGGTCAGGAATGAAGGACATTGGAAGAGAGGTTTGGTGAGCCTGCATGTTTAGCAGCCGGAAGCAGGTCTGGGTTGAAGTGAATCAGTGAAGTCACTTTCACTTCTCTCCCCTGTAGCTTTCCTTAGCTGACTCTTCTACCATACAAGGAGATACTCAGCTACAAAAATGAAAAGTTTATATTTCCTGTCAGTTTCCAAACCCACTTCCAAATGGGCCTCCTGGTTTCCAAAGCTCTCCCTGGACTTGTTCCTTCACTTCTCCTGCTCTCTGATTTTACACCCTATAGCTGTGCTCCTCCAACCCACTCACTCCTCTCCTCCAATTACCATCCTCCCCCCTCCCACCGCTTCCCCACTCTATTCTACCACGGCGACTCTTCAGTTAGGTTTGCTCACTTGCACTGCTCTATGTCTCAAGGAAGCAATTACATACTTAGAGAACAACATATAAAGTAACATAAAACAGTTGTGGCACTTTGAGGACTCCAATCCATGTTAATTCAGATTTAAGTGCAAACAAACTGCCCTCTTTTTGTGAACTGCCTCTAGCCAGTTGCAATAGTAACTGTGGAATGACACTGGTAGCAGCAGGAACATAAACATACTGTCCCATGTTTGCTAGTGTAGCATTCATTTGGGGAAAGGTACTGTGTGAGATGAGTGCCTGAGCGGCCGCAGAGCTGATTCACTCTGTGAGTGTTTTTGTGTCTGTATGTTAAGTTAGCAGCACATGGACCAGGGTTCAGGGTGAGTCACGACACACACACCCTGCAGAGTTTCACATGGAACAATGGGGCCCCCCTCACCCAGACAGGTGGCAGCTGCACCCTCCTCCTGGGGAGCTCCCCAGCTGGCCTGCCCAAAGGAGTGTAATCCCAGCCAAGAGCCGGATGACCCTGTGCCCTCACTCCAGGGGGTCGTGGCCAGGCGTGCCAGCAGGCCCCACTCCACTCCCGTGCCAGGGAGATGGTTCTGCCCCACCTAGCGGGGGGCACTGACCCCAGCCCGGCAAGACAGACAGACCCAGCCCCTGGCGCTGCCCAGGGCACCAAACTGGCCAGGCTGGCGCTGCAACCGAGACTCCAGCGCCTGGGCCAGGCACCACCCCACCTCGCAAGGCCACATGGCAGGGGATGCAGCTGCTCCTCCAGCAGCCTGCTCCCCAAGTACCACCTAGAGGCCAGACTCGCCGTGGCTGGGCATGCTGGGGATTGTAGTCCTTCCACCTGAGCCCGCCCAGGGCATGCTGGGAGCTGTAGTCTCTGCTGGCCCTGTTCTCCCAGGGCATGCTGGGAACTGTAGTTGAGTCACGCGCTGCTCTCCCAGGGCATGCCGGGAGTGGTACGTCTCCCTCCCGCTCACCTCTCGTTCCCAGCATGCCCCGAGGGCGGCGAGCGGTGCATTGTGGGGGCGGTAGTTCTCCGGGCGGAGCGGCCGCGCCGAGGTGGAGGAGGCGCTGGGCCGAGGGGACTCCAGTTCCCGTCACGCCCCGCGCCAGGCCCTGTCCCTAGGCTCCGAGGGAGGCTGTCGGCTGTCGGCTGAGCGGGTCCGGGCCGACGCACACCGGGCCGGGCAGGATGTCGCGCCAGGCCGGTCGGGGCACCGAGAGCAAGAAAATGGTAACTGGGGGCGGCGGCTGAGGAGCGCTACGGGGACGGGGGTGTTTGGGGCCTGGCCGGGGGGGGGTGGAGTCGGGGCCAGGGTGTGTGTCCGGACCGGGGGTGCCTGGAGCCGGGGGGGCGGGCGGCCGGACCGGGGGGGGGGGCGGCCGGACCGGGGGGCGTGGCCGGATCGCGGGGGGGGTGCCTGGAGCCGGGGGGCGTGGCCGGATCGCGGGGGGGGTGCCTGGAGCTGTGGGGCGGGTGGGGGGGAGACGCGTCTGGCCCGGGGGGGCTGGAGCCAGGGCGGAGTGTGTGTGTCCGGGCGGTGCCTGCAGACCGGGGAAGGGGCGGGGCGGGGATCCCGGATCCCTGCGGTGTCTCCCCAACATGCACCCCACCGTGCTTGGAGGCGGCTGCTGTGTTAGGAGCTTAGCATTGTCTGACCGTGGCGGTGGTTCTGTAGTAGGGGCTTGTGTGAATGTTTATGTGGGGCGTTATCAGTCCTAAGCCATGGCTATGCTCATTCTGAGAGCAGCACCCACAGTGTAAGGAGCTGAGTGTAATAGTGCTGCAAAGCAGGGCTTTGGAGCGGAGCCCGGAGCTGGAGCGTGGACCAGTAGGTTTGCCCGGAGCCGGAGCGGAGCAATTCAAAAATGTGATTGCTCCAAATCCCTGCTGCCAAATCCTGGCTTCCTTAGGTTAAGAGCAGCAAGGCTCTTTGTTTGCGTTTATAGAAGTGTGCCTTTGAACTGCACAGTACATACCACACATTGCCTTTCCGAAAAGGTGTTGCCACGTTTGTGTCTTACCTGTCTATAATCTTATTCCGTATTACCACTCCAGATGAACCTAGGAGTGTGAAAGATATGAGGAGCAAAGATATAGAGCTTCAATTTCAACACTAAGATAAATGGAGCCAAACTCATTCATCCTTGATATAATGGCTCCATTAAGTCACAAGTGCATGTGGCTGGTTGACTTAAATAGAACTTCATTCATTAATTTTATTTTCTCCCTCAGCCTTTTCTACACTAGGATGAATATTTGTTGCAGTTTGCAGGTTTCAGCAATGGGTGCAGGTGCTGAATTTGGTTTGTCTGGACTCAGCAGTAATTGAGCTCCATCCATTGCAGACCCCCTTTGTCGGCCACGGACTCCATTATTCTTGTGTGGACACGGCTTTTGTGTTTAAGGCATTGGATTTATTTAATTAGCATTCAAACACTTTTGTTACCACAATAGTATTATGCTACTGACATGGTACACAAGGCCAAGTAAACTTAGGTTAATGATTAGTTTGCTGTGCTTTCATATATAAATGAGAATGAAATACAAAAAGGCTACCTGCTGTAAAGCCGACAGGCAATTTGAGTCTATCAGATTACTTCAAACCAAGCATTGATCTACAGGTCAGATCTCTGTGACTTTGGGTATTTTTAAATTGTATAGGTGCATTGACTGTAACATTTGAACCTTACTAAATGGCATCCTCTAGCCTCTTCCTTTCAATTGTGGGCTCCTTTTATACACTTCTTTCAGACTGAGAGCAGTAGATGAAAGCTTGATGACAGGATGCAGTTAATTTAAACACTTTGGACTGGTAACAGCTGGATTTTCTCCATCTATTCACCCACCGGTCTGTCCAGCTGCCAGGCACATGGCTTCACTGAAACGACCTGGTCCCTTAACAATAATTTAACCTTTTGGGCATGTTGGTTAATTTCCCCCCCCAGGTTCCTGACTGTACCAGGTGAGCTAAAGGGGCGTTCTGTTGTGTCATTTTTGAGTAATGTAAACTTAATCTTTGACTTTCAATGATGAATTTAGCAAAGTAAATGCTAAACAAAGAATAAATGCCAGAGCTCTAGAGCTGTAATTCTAGTGGCTTTCCTGCTGGTTTCGCTGATTCTCCTTTACCCCAACAGGAGAGCCTAGCTGTGTATTCTCTCCAGTTGTTGACCCTGTTAATTAACATTAGCTCTTAATGACAGGACAGAATACTCTATAGCTTCTAACAAATCCAAGTTCTACTCATTGAATGTTGCAGCTTGGGAGTGATTCCTGCCTGTGTTTCAGACTTGGCTGTGTGTGAACTTGTTCAGAATGTGGTGTGATCAGCGTGTCTCACTTAACTCTGATGTTGTCTCTTTTCCCTTCCTTTCTGCCTGCCTGCTGCTTTCATTCTGTAGTATTGGTATTTGCCATTCATTTCACCTTCTGCATCTATGCATCTCATGGTAGGTGATAGGCTACTTAATTTGAGACTAGACTTTCCATGATATTTCTAACAGCTGCAAAAAAATGAAATCAGAAGTCTTAAATATTAAAAATAACACGTCTCCTTGAGTAATTACATTTATTTCAGATAATGTGAAAAACTAACTTTGGTGTAGATTCTTTGCTTTTGTTTTTCAGACACTTAGGAGAGAATGAATTGGTAATCACTGTTCTAATTAATGGCTACACACTAACCATGTTTTAATCACTTCAGGCTCAGGAAATATGGTGGGAGCAGCTGTGAGAGAGCATCTGTTCTTTTATTCATCTTCTGTATGAATCTGGCACTTGTGGAAGAAAAATGATCTTGATTAGAATTGGGCATAGTGCAGATGCATTGCATAGGGTCTACCAGTGTACTTCAGTCCTGACCTGAAACAGTCCCAGCTGTTCCAATCCTGGTCTTTGTGAGCAGATATAGCCTTTTGTGCTAAATTATGTGCTGTGGACAAATCATCTTTGGGGGCTGGGATGTAACTATCAGACTGACCAAAAAAAAAAAAAAAATCAGTTTATGAATGCAGGGTGTGTTATGTTCTAATGAAGAGAACTGCATGTGGAATCTGAGAAATACAGTGCAAACGACACAGGTAAAATATGGATTAGTGGTTGAGGGCTTTTATGGGATATGTACACTATCACCTCTTTAAGTCACTAGTCCAAATCTAGCTCACATTGCTAGTAGTTGTAAATTGTTGCAATGATAGAGATTATTTGGTGGTCTGTATGAAACGACTTGGAGGTTTCACTCCAGTTCTTAATGATGTGTGCTGATTATGATCTAGAGACACTAAGTGGCAGTCCACCAGAGAGGCTAAGGATTGAATGACAATGGAGACTGAACAGCCTTATAGATGGCTGCTTCAGTTCAGGGCTGGACATATTAGTGGGGAGTGCAGTGTGTACTGGGTGCGTGTAAGGGAATGTGCTTTTTCCTCTGCCCGTGTGGTTCATATGCTGGAGATGGAAGATTTCTGTCTCTGGGGCAGTCAGTTTGTCACCTTTGAGCAGCACCCCAAAGAATTTAAAATATACTAAAGTTTACTGTGAGGTTAAAGTTTCCTTAAAATATGAAATCTGGGACCTCTGCAGAGTTGGTTTAGTAATTGATTCCTTTGAATTGGAAGCTTTCTGGCCCCCTCTCCAGGCCAACTAAAGTAAAGGTGGGAACAAAACCCAAAAATGCCCAGGGATTTTTCTGCCTAGCTGATGATAAATTCCTTTTGAATCTGTTTAGAGCTCGGAGCTCTTCACTCTGACCTATGGAGCTTTGGTCACTCAGCTGTGTAAGGACTATGAGAATGATGAAGATGTCAATAAACAGCTTGACAAAATGTAAGTTAAAGTTGGAGTTTGAGTCCTTTGGGGGAGGAGTTTGTAGTAGGCAGAACTGTTTAAACTGCTGTTCCTTATTTTCTGCACCCAACCCAACCGGCAGGCTGAACACTGTTCCCTTGTGGATTTTTCAGAATTTAAACAAAATATTTTCCCCTCCTTTGGTATCTCCTCACATACTTAGTTTCAGAGCACAGCTTTATTGCATAGATTTAGAACATCTTCCTGGAGCTGAGCTGTGCTGTTATGATTCTATAGTTTGCTGCTGTTTGGTGCATTGACAGGGGCTACAACATTGGAGTTCGATTAATAGAAGATTTTTTGGCCCGGTCCAATGTAGGAAGATGCCATGACTTCCGGGAAACTGCAGATGTAATTGCAAAGGTAATCCTCCAAGTACAACCTTGCATGCCTTTATCAGTGCTGGTCCCATGCATGTCCCAGCACCATATCCAAGCTGTTCAGGGACTGTTAAGAAGAACCATGCAGTGGATCACCAGGGGCACAGCTTCTGATTAAGAGTGAGATAATGAATGGTGCACAAATTGTATTCTCATAGACTCATAGACTTTAAGGTCAGAAGGGACCATTATGTTCTTCTAGTCTGACCTCCTGCACAACACAGGCCACAGAATCTCACCCACACGCTCCTGTAACAAACCTCTGAGCTATTGAAGTCCTCAACTTGTGGTTTAAAGACTTCAAGGTGCAGAGAATCCTCCAGCAAGTGAAGTCTTTAAACCACAAGTTGAGGACTTCTAAAATGTATCTTGTGGCTTCTTGCTTCCTGAGCTTAACTAGAGACTTTGAAGGCATTTTGTATCCAAACTAGATTTTCCTGAATATGGGAAGAAAATAACCCAAGGAAATGGAAACTGCTCCAAACTAGGCAAAATCTGATGCAAATAGTGTTCTTGGATTTTTCCCATTGGGGAGGGAATATTGCTCCCCTCAATTTCCCCACCTGTGAGAAGAGGATAAAATTACTTACAGGGCTGGTTTGTAGCTTTGGGTTGGATTGTCCAAAGCACCTAAGGTAGTTAGGTCCCTGACTCCTCTTAACTTTCAATGGGAGCCAAGGGTCTGATTTCCTTAGTAAATATTTTGAAGCTCATTAAGATTCTTTGATGAACAGCGTTGACGGGAAATATTACTGTTTGGGTCACTTGCTTGTCTCTGCTCCATATAACGCAATAGGTGGCATTTAAAATGTATCTGGGCATCACCCCAAGCATCACCAACTGGAGCCCAGCAGGTGATGAGTTCTCCCTCATCTTGGAAAATAACCCTCTGGTGGACTTTGTGGAGCTGCCTGATAACCACTCATCTCTTATTTACTCCAACCTCTTGTGTGGGGTGCTGCGAGGAGCCCTGGAAATGGTGAGGCTTCACTTCTCTCCCAGGAAGGGTGGGGGAGTTGTGGAGGTCTTGGCTGGAAATGAAAACCTGGAACCTTCTGCAGACATTTCAACCCACCCCCTTCTGCAAGTTTGTGGTCTTCATGTTTTCTCTTGCTGTGAATCTATGTCAAGAGCAAAGTAGAACTGGAGGAGCCAGTTGGTTGGTATTGTTCTAAGGGAAGGTTCTGTGCTGCTTAAAGTTTATAACTCTGCCTCGATGAATAGAGGGAGTGTGTAGATGCCCTGGGGATACGGGTTAGATGGACTCTGTCTTCTAGAAGCAATGCAGAGTTCTGAAGGGAATCCCAACCGCTGCTTTTGTTGGGAGATTTGTCTGTCTAGGGAATGATACGGCCCTGTCCCCATAGTATCTGAATGCCTATGGCATAGGGGGACAAGCCAGTGATCTTTGATACAGTAATCAGTGCCTTTCTTGGACCCCATATGACATGTCCTGTCCTATGTCCTGCGCTATTTTAAGGGGTGGACGGATAACAGGGAAGCTGTTAGTTTAACTTCATAGCAACTTTCCTTTTGGTTTTTCTTCTCCTCCGTCCCCCAGGTTCAGATGGCCGTGGACGTGAAATTTGTCCAGGATACGTTGAAAGGAGATGGCGTCACAGAAATACGGATGAAGTTTGTTAGGCGGATTGAAGACAATCTCCCGGCTGGAGAGGAGTGAGCCACAGCGCAATCTCCCCAAGGGACTGGAGGGACCAGCTGCTGTGGCCTGTAGCTCGTCATGGACTCGTAGGGATTTAGTGCCCCCTTTAAATTCCAACTCCTAAAGACTCACTGACTGTTTACGTTGTTACATTTCCATTTTCCATATAAGACAACCCTCTGGGTTACTCTACTTATCCCATAGGTTCACTTTAAAGATTTTCATAGGGTGGATAACTTTTTCATACGACCCACAGAGACTCTTTCTACACTCAGTTTTTAGCTGGATATTCGGCTGTGGGCAAAGTTTGCTCCTTAAATGCTAAAAGATCTCCAGGCGATTCAAGTATGGGACTGAGTTTCATAACCAAAAGAGAACCCATCACGGGAGCTGCTTTCTTCTCGAGACACATGCATTGCTCCCACTGATGCTTGTGAAGGCTATACTAGGCTTGCAGATGGAGGGGGTGACACATGTGACTGACTGGCTAACACATGTATGTAGCAGCAAAGAATGAAGCATATAAAGTGAAAGGAATGGGAGCGCCTAATGGCGCACACAGTTGGTCCTACTCTCTCCAGTTGTGCCTCTTCTTACTGAGGACACAATGTCTGTAGTTAAAACACTGCAATAGGCTCATGGAGTGAAAAAGTGATGGCAGAGCACTTCAGACAAGCCCTTTTTATCCAAAATAAAGCTTGGGGGCTTTTCAGTGCAAATGATCTGCTTCCATTTGGGGTCATGGTGCTCTTGGGGGAGAGGGGTTTGGTGGCAAAGCGAACTTCTGGTTTGTCAGGGACTGTATTTGAGGGTCAGCAGCATCAGGCTCTTAGTTCATTTAGCAGAACAGAATTTCAGTGGCCACATTAGCACCCCGCGGCTCTCACTGTTGCACTAATCCGCTGAACATTTCCAGTCTCTGCTGAAAAAAGTAGCCCTGGTTAGCGTGCTATGAATATTTGGTCTGAAACATTTGTTATTAAATATTGTTCTCCAAAATATACACTGAGATACGCACTGATCTCAGCTTCTTACTCAAAGCAAACCACTCATAACTAATTCTGAGTTTAATAGTTAAATGCACATAAAATTAAAACCTCATTATCTTAAGGATTAGACCGGGAAGGCTGCCTTAGAGTGTAGTATCCTAACAGGAGGCTGGGCGCCTTCCTTCAGAGGAAAACGGTATAAAGATGAAGAGCATAACCAGCATCTCAGGAGATTCAAATTACCTGCTTCCTTCTTTTTGGAGGCAAGAATTTTCAGTTTTTCTCCCACAACAATGCTGCTAGGAGCCGATCCGTGGAACAGTCTTGTCTGGGTATATTGTGCTATGGTGGTGGTCTGACTCTATTATGTGATAAGGTTCATAGAGGGACAAGTAAATTGCGTTATAATGCCCTGAATATTTTTAATAGAAAAAATAAATTACAGTGCCTGAAATGCATTCAGCATTTCATATAGTCTACACAGCCAGGATCTTATTTCCACTGTCTGACAAAATCTAGATATAAAATCTAGATATCAAATCTAAACAGTACGAAGTACTAAATGCATTTCAGCCAATGTAATTCCACTTTCCTGCTATGATGTAGAACTACTCCGCAGTGTGAAATGGGACTTTGGTACTTTCTGTTGTGCATAGTTAGATTAAAACAGAAGTTTCCACATTATTTTAATTGGTAAGGTACAGCAATTTATATCCTCTGCTCTTGTTTAGAATAACTAAATGAATTGAAGTAGTGGTACTGGGTCTAAGAGGCTAGAAAATTCACCCCTTTTGACACTTTATTCAAATGGAAAATTCAGTTGAACATTGCAAAGTGCTTGGAGGATGAAAAGCATTTAAGTGCAATGTTATGAGAGACAAATTTTAACAGGCATTTTCAAAATGAACCCCTCTGGGACATGAGTTGTGACTACCTTAATGTCAGCCTTAGCCAGGAAGTCGTGGACTGGACTGTGCAGACAAATGTCCCCTTTTATCTGTAGTGGGGGGATGTCTCCAAGTTGAAGATGAGCACACACTGAAAGACGGTGTGAGTGAAGCTTGAGCTGCTGCCACCTCTGTTGTATCTGTTTTAGGGATAGACGCTGCAAATCTGTCGCCTTTCACTAGCCTGAAATGCCCTTTAGTCCACTTCTGTAAAATCCTTTGCTGGGTACGTCTGTGACCGTGAAAAGCTCCCCCATCTGAGTCAGAATTTACCTTGGCGTTCAGTGCAATTACAACTCTGAGCAAATCCTGCCTCTTTCACTTGATTCCTGAGGGCAAAGGTAGGTATGATTATGAAGTGAACTACAGTCACCAAGTTCATTTCACCCAGTCAGTGAGTGGGGTGCAGAAGGGTTTGAAATGGAACTGTCTAGATTGTGAATGTTCTTGTTTTGTATTGGTCCATCTACTGTCTTATTTATATCCCTCTATGGGAGGCCAGTTCCTGTTTTGAACATTGAGCTGTCTGAAATGTCACCCATTGTGGAATTCCTGCCTCACCCGAATGAATTCCGATAGCTACAGGAGTTGAATGCCCAAAATAATATCTTGCAATTCTCCCTTAAGGGGGCAGTAAGAGTCTATACTTAAAGAGTTGCAGTGACAGAGCTGATGGCTCTGTGTGTGTGTGTGTTGGGTGTACAATTGCAATGTGGTGTTTTAAAGATGTGTAAGGATCACTCATTTGTTTCACTTTATTGGTCCTTGTAAACCGTTTTAAGGCTGCATTTTAAAAGCCATTACATTAAAAAACATCCCAATGATGACTTTTCAGTGGTCTCCTGATCCTTTCAGTAAAGTCTGGGAAGGGGCTGAGATGAGCGTGGATGTGGCATGCTTTCTTGGGGTGACAAGGTGATAGGAGTGCTGTGGAAGGAATGTGTTTGCCCACGCGCGTGTGTGGTGGGAAGGAATTTCAACAGTGGTAATTGAGAAACAGCCGTGATTCCTTATCTTAAAGGAAGCGTGTGTAATTCTTCTTGCCCAGAAGGATGGTAGCTTGGGCATGGCACAAACTCTGTTTTTGCTCATTCAAGAACTGGCATTCTGGCAAGGTCATCCTCTCCAGTATGCATTCCGTGGGCCAGTGCTGGGTGAACATACTCTGCAGAACAGTCACTAACTTTACAAGTGGCTCCTTTGTACTAGAAATTTACACTAGGAAAACGCCTTGGCCATACTGCAAGGAGAGAATCTAGCCCTCCCCCCGCTGCCTCTTTCTGTTCGGTCTCTAAAGAAATGACAGGCTTGGTGGCTGTAGACACACCATGACTCTTTGCAGTACTAAACAGCTTAATCTTTAAGTCCTGGTTCCACCTTTTTTATGCTCATCTAACCACAGTGCTTTGCTCCCTTTTCTGCCTACAACCTGCTCCTACACTTATGGCCCAAATAGAATGTGCTGAGCTATAAATGAAGGTAACTTTACCTGGCAATGATGCAGAAAACTTTCTCCCACACTAAATAACACACTGTGAGCAGTGGCGAAATAAGGCTGAGGTGGGTGAATGGATGCCCGTAGCCACAGGTCCTAAAAGGCAGCAGAAGGCAGGTTGTGATGCACTTTCTAGCTCAAAGATACTAATCTTAAAGCTGCAGGAATGGTGATGTAGCTGACTGAATAATTTACGGTGGATAATGTTCCTACCAGAGGTACTAGGCTTAAAACTGATGGAAGATGCTGCCGTTTGTGATGGTGTGGCCTGTATTTCTTTTCCCAATGAGGTCCTATAAATGTGAGAGATTTGCAAGGGATTAAACCAAAGCAGAGTTAGTGGTTAGTAGAGGAAAAATGCTATCAGTTTAAACAGGAATAGATACCCAGTGACTGAGGGACCCAAATTCTGCTTTTGAGCCGTTTGTCTAATTCACTAAGTATATATCACTCTGTTTAAAACAACTTAAAACCCATCTCAGCATGGAAACCTTTTACTCCCAGCTGAGTCTTCAGCCTGTAGGAAATCTCGTCTGCAATACTTCATTGGGTAGGATTTGTGCCAAAGGTTCTTTGCTGGAAAAGTTTAATGCCAAACTGTAAGGTGGCCCTGAGAACTATGGCACATACCTGCCAGCAGGTGTCTCCAGCCATCAAATGTAGCAACACCGAGGCAGTTTCAGAATGCATTCTATTGGCTGTGTAGCCATGTCGAAAAAGTATACAGTCACACTGGTGACACAAGCTGTAAGTTTTTGGTGGGAAGAATGGACTCTGGTTGAGGGTGCAGAAATCTCTAATTCACCATAACTGCAGCAGCTGCAAAGAAAAGAGCTTTAGAGACTAAAATCTCAACTTAAACTTCCCTTGCGCTTCTTTCTGTCACTGCTGCCTAGGAACTTGTGTGACAGCAGGGGGCTCTCTGCAGTGTGGACCCTGTGTACAGCTCTGCCTATGAGCCTCAATCTTCACCTTCTCCCCCATGCTGTTAGTCCTGACCTGAGCTCCCATACAGCTCTGCCAAGGCATAGGAGGAGATACTTTAAAGCTGTTTGTTAGTAGTAGGTAGCAACCCTGATGCACTATCACTATTCACACACAGTCACTGCACTAAAGAGCTAATGGAAAGTATATCTCTAACCTTTACAACTCTCTTAAATCATTATTAACATTGTATTATGCCTAATGTGGTTATAAATGTCTGAATACTGGGTCTTCAATATAGTCGGCATGGTTTAAATACTACAACAGTAGCTAATTTCATAATACAAATAGTTAAATATTTGTAAAATATTTTAGCATAGCATCTTGTGCCCCACCCAATTCAATTCTCATGCCTCTCAGTGTAGCACCCCCAGCTCTTCCACTCCCCAAAGCACCTCTGCCCTTGCTTTTTGCTCTCCAGCTATTCCACTTGTGAGCCAAATTTTGATGCCATGATGCCACTTGGGGCTATACTAAAATCTCTTTTACCCTTTAGAGCTGGGACTTGAACGTGCCTCCCAAGAGTCAGACTTCCTTTTCCAGCTCGCTCCCTGCAAAAAACCAACAGACCCCCCCCTACACATTTGAAAAGAATAATATCCGGATTTGATCTCCATTACAGCACTTTGTTTTAAGATTACAAAGCCCAGTGTGCAAGCTTGCATGGCCTGTTTCTATTGTAGTCATAACACTTGTTACAACACCGGGGCTCTCCTTTGCTTTCACGTGGCGATGGGATTGAGTCCAAGTCAAACATTACCAAATGCCAATTTTCAAGTCTGTTTCCCCCGTAGATTAGAAAAACTGAGAGTGAGCCCCTTAGCCTTTCAAAGGGAGGCCGTGTCAGCCTCCTGCTGAATTCACTCGGGAGGTGGGGAAGTAGCAGAAAGCTGCTAGAACCAGGAAAAGGGAAATGTGCCCCTGGTTAGTTTGCTGAGGTGTTGAAAGGGGAACAAAGCAATTTCTCACCTCCTGCCAGAGCTGGGCATAGAGAAGGGTTTTCAGAGCTGGATCTGTTTTAGCCAGACCCTTTGGGGGGGAAGTGGTGAAGGTGTTGGATAAATGCCCTCGGCTTTGCTTATTTTGCCATGAAGCTCACCTCGGTCCCATAGCAAGATTAATTTGGTTACTCAACGGCTGCAGGAAAAAACCTACCTGGGCCCCAATTTTGTGGACACGGCTTATTTGCTGAGAGTGGATTTTGAAGCAGGCTCAAACTCGGCCTTACCTATGGACCAAACGCTGCAACTCCATCATATAGGGATGTTGAGAGTTCTGATGGGCCACAGCTGAACTGGGCAACGTGTGAGGTGAAACTGGCTCTCAGAGGATTTACAGGTGTAAAATGTGGGTTCATATACAATTAGAGCAGAAATTGCCAATGATTTATCCTCGAGTGGAACCAGCCTGTCATGAGCTTGAATTATTGAGGGCTTGTCTACATGGGGAGATGGACCAGACGAGCTATTCCAGAGTAGCTCACTTCCTGGGCACTCTATTCTGGAATAAAAGTCCCTGTATTCTGGAGTAATTCGTGTTCTCACAAAGCCCACTCATTATTTCAGAGTGTCCACATGGGCAGCTATTCTGGAATAGCTATTTTGGTCCATTTCCCCATGTAGCTAAGCCTGGACACTCTCTGTATAGCTCAGCAGAATGCCAGTTCTGAATAGTTTCTGTTCCTAGTAAGAGTGACCAGACAGCAAGTGTGAAAAATCGGGACGGGGGGGGGGGGGGGGGGGTAATAGGAGCCTATACAAGAAAAAGACCCAAAAATCGGGGCTGTCCCTATAAAATTGGGACATCTGGTCACCCTAGTAATAAGCAAATTGCAGTCCCAGGGAGGCCATCGCTTACTTTTTTCTGGGGGGGAAATTCTTCCCTAGATGTGAATTCTGCTGGCTGTTATATCCCCACTGGTTGTTTATATTTAAGTATAAAATTCAATGTGTCCCTAATGATGAAGCTGGGCCCGATGTGGACAGTATTGCCTGGGAGCCGAGCTCTGTTGTGCCAGGCACTTCAGACAAGTACCAGACAGTCCCTGTCCCAAAGCGCGAGCTCAGGCAGGACAGAACTGACAAATGTGGAGAGGATCCACTGAGAGAATGAGAGAGCAAAATGAATAAAGTTGTGCAAGAATCACAGCTCACCACTTAAAAAGCAACAGAGGGTCCTGTGGCACCTTTAAGACTAACAAGTATTGGGAGCATAAGCTTTTGTGGGTAAGAACCTCACTTCTTCAGTCTGAGCAATTCCAGCAGGACGCAATTTGTAGGCATCACAGCAGGGGTAGGATTTGTTGCTGATGCTGTGCAACTGCTGCAGGAGAGAGTCTGAGCTCTCTTTCTTCTTTTGTTTTTTTAAGTGCTAAGACAGCTTCATCTTTGCTTTGTGGCCATTTCACCCAAACAGTGTGAAATGCACCTGTCGAGAGCTCGTCCTCTCTGTTGTACCCAGTCGTAGATCTGAGTGTGCTTTTGCTGCTCAGAACTCTTGTTGAATACCTCGACCAGCAGAGGGCATTGACAGCACATCGGTGCAGCTGCTGTAGCTAGCGCAACTAGCATCTCTGAATTTTAGCTTAATTCTGTTGCACGGTTGCAGATCTTGGTAGTTATGTAGTTTGTTTAAAACGGGCTCCCCACTTGGCTGTTTAAAGAGTCAGCCTGATGCTGGGATTGTAACACCACGAAAGTCTGCAATCCCCACAGAGCAGTGTCTCTGCCTGCTCACGATTGTGTCTTGCGCTGCTCAGCAGTCTGCTGATGTCGGTTGGCAGATAGTAAACGGGTCCCAGGTCAGACTGGGTATTTTATACTGAACGTAAAGCCTGAAGTGCACTAGCTGGCATGTTGGCAGCTGCACCTCTGGAGCAGCGGTGTCTGACTGTCTAAGGCGAAGCCCCGGGAAATAGGAGCTGGAGCGCAAGGGGCTTTCTAGGGAACCTGAGGTCTGAGAAGAGGTTCAAGAGTGCTAACAAATAGCCAAAGCCCAGGACAAGAAATGGAGACTCTGTACCAAAGGTAGGGCTAAACCGCAAAGACCATCAGTCAAACCTGGCGGGTAAATGCTGTTAGAGCAGTGTATAATGGCGTCCAGGTACAGCCCTAGTAAGAGGCAGTCTCTGCCCTGCGGAGCTTAGTCTAATTAGACAAGACAGCGTGTGGAGCAACAATCCCAGAGACTTGCTGACGGTCACACCGCAGAGCTGGGACTGGCACTAACATCGCCCAGCCCAGGGCCTTGTCCACTGGGCCAGCCGCTTGTCGGTACTTGGTATAATGGCAATTGGCTTGTTACCTGAAAGCTGCAGGGCACTGAGCAGAATCCCACTGATGCATGCAAGCAGGCGGCCCGCTTGGAGTCTGTTATTAAAAACAAGCCCAAAGGTTTGAGATTTAATCTGCCTGCTGAGGTGGCCGGCTGCGATTCTGAGGATGTGCCCCACAGAGCTCTAAACTACAAACCAGTGGAAGCCTGAGGGTTAGTGTGAAAATTGCTGGTGTTCTGGGCTGTGGTAATAGTGCGTGTGGTGCCATTGCCAAGGGAGTTCTGGACACGCGCAGGTAGAGGGACAGGTGCTGTGCCAATCGCGGGAGCAGGGGAGCTACCCATTCCTTATTTCTGTTCCCCGAGGAATTCTTGGCCTTTTCCCAGCAGTGACAGCCCCCCTTGTCTGGTGAGAGAGGAGGACACACCAACTACAGGAGGGGGAAGAGGGGGAAGAGGGACTGTTTAGGGTGAATAAGCGTCCCACTCACATACCCGCAACTCGGCCTCCAGCTGCCTGTGCGCAGCTTTCTCTGACCACGGAATAGCAGCAGCTGTGGCTCTCTGGTGCATCCTCCGGAGACAGGCTGCATGCCCGGTTCATTCATGACCGGTGTGGCAGTCAGGCCTGGCTGCTCGTTATTTCGGGCCGCCTGGCCGAGACAGGTGAGCAAGAGAAAAGCACAAAGCAGGGTATCCTCCCCTGCATCCCCAAGGCTGTGGAAAGGGGGACTTCCTAGCTGCAGCCAGTTAGCTACTGTGCTGCTAGCGCTGCTACCCGAGTGAGAATGAAGGGAGAGGAAAAGAGCCTCCCAGCACACCAGGCATTGAGCTTGGGAACTCTGTTGCCTGCTCAGCCTTGCTATGCAGATACGCGGCTTGATTTCCAGCTAGGGGGCTTGGCACCTCCAGCCCCGCTGCCTTCACAGGGGTGAGCTGAGAATCAGTCCAATGGTGCCATGTCCCTGGGGGCCCTGCATCACCCTGTTCCAGAGGCGTAGCGAGTACCCTCCGACCGGAGGGGGCCCCGCAAGGAAGGGGGCCCCTAAAAGTGGCAAAATAAATACCGCATTCCAGTTTCTGCATTGTAAGGGGCCCCACCCGGACATATGTTCGGAGGGGGCCATCGTTCGGAGGGGGCCACGTTCTTTGTTGCTATGGCCCTGCCCTGTTCCTCTGACCTTTCACGGGCAGCGATACTCAAGGCTCTGCTAGACCAGAATGCGAATTCCTTGCTGGTATGGCTGTGAGAATTAATTAGCATTTGCAAAGTGCTTGGAGACCCTCCGCTGACAGCTGCAGAGAACTGATGATTGATTAGCAGCGAGTTATGGTCTGGGGAAGAGATGCTGCCGAACGGCTGTGGTTTGTTCCTACCCTCTTCTGGCAGGACTGTCACATTCTCCCTACAGCCAGTACAGTACACTTTGTCACAGCCGTCCCGGTTCCTGTCCCGCCAGCCCCAGAGACAGGGAGCAAGAACAGGCTTTTGCAACACAGTGGCTTTTTTTACTGGAGCAGCTGGGAGTCACATGACTTCCTACCCAGCCTGTAGCAATAGAACCAGGGCCTGCCAACCAGAACCTCCTTCAACATCGACCGCCTTGAAATGCTCCCAGCTTTTCCTAAGATAACCTTTTGTATCGTCAAGGAATTGGCCCACCCTGGGCTATGCTGGGGGCTTGGAGGAAGCAGGACTGTACTAAACGTCCCTATAACTGCAGGCCTGGCTGGAGTGCTGAGATTCCTGGTCCCACTGATGCAGCATCCCCTCCTGGCTTAAGCTGCATCCAAAACGGGGTTATGTTGCAATGGCCGATTTGCTCCAATTAATTTTCCCTTCTTCATCAGAGAGAGAAAATGAGTAAGCTTCCTCCAGATCCTCCGGGGAGCGAGCAAGGCTGTGGAAAAGCAGGTTCTGAAATCTCCCTCTCAGCCCCCACAGGAATTATAAAGCTGTGGAGTAATGTTCTGGGGCGACTGGGTCAAAAGCAGCCCAGCCCCGCTGGGAGAACAAAAAGCAGAAATTGCAGTAAGTAAATTAAAAGTGTCTACTAACAAGTAGCTCATTGTGGACAAGGGAGAATATGCAAAAAGCTCTGTTTGAAACCTACTAAATATTACCATGTGCTGTTTATAGGAAACAAATGGGAATGGCATGCTGCATCAATAAAACCTAGCCATGGTTGGAGTTTGGACGAAAGCTTTTCCAAGGCTTTAGGTTATTGAATACCCTTCACTTTGATGTTGTGCCAGGCCTGACCCCTGGACACATACCATGGAGGGGAAAGTTGACTTGTGGGAATAATAAACATTCCTGGTGAACAATTTAACCTGGCAGGAAAAGAGGCAACTTGCAGCTTTTCATATCTCGGCCTGATATTAAAGATGACAATAGCAATCTGTAGACAAGAAATAGAGAGAGAGAGAGAGGTGGGAGGGATAGACTGAGGCCGGGTGTAATGTAAAGTCGTGTCATGCATGAAAATCTGCCTCTAGACTGCAACACTGAGTGTGCACACACACAGCCTGGCACACACAGAGACACGCATGGCACACACACAACCACACACTATCCTCCAGATATACAAAAGCACAGAGAAGCACAACATTACAGACAGGGGTGCACACACATGGGAACAACCAAAATCCAGAGATGCACAAACACACAAAGTTCCACAGAGAGGCAGCTAGGTGCACACAAAGACCTGCAGACAGGAAAAACACAAGCACACAAAAACCCTCTCACACACTCAATTTGCAAGAGAAGCCAAATCTGGATTAAAACAAGATTGAAATAGTTGTGAACTGGTCACTTTAATCCAGAGGTTCCCTGGGCCGGGCCCAGGCCTACATCTGGGTAAAACCTGCTGCTTGTTTTTGGGTTATTTTATAAATTGTCTCCGCTTCTCCTGATTTGCTGGCTGTTCGTTGGGCAGCTCCGCAGGCCAGCCAGGCTCCTGCCCTCAGGGCCTGTAGGGCAGAGGGGTCTGACTCTGATGTTTGGCCTCTCTCCTACACTCCTTACCTCTCCTCAAACCCAACACGTGCCCTCTACACACACACACAGAATCATGCCGCCACACCCCATAACACCCCCCCTCCAATAACATATCCCATATACACGGCCATGGAACGTACACACCATAGCGTGCGCGCGCGCGCACACACACACACAGTGCCATGCATGCACACACCCATAACAACCCCCACTCCCCAATAACATATCCTATATACACATCCACGGGACAGACACCCACCATAACACACATGGCACTATATATGCACACACCCGTAACTCCTAACACAACCTATTTGCACACACTGAGCCAAGCATGCACACACCGTAGCACACACATGCACCGTAACACACACAGAAATGGAACTCCACACACATTGACCTATAAACACCCCCCTCCCTGCATACAGCCACCCCACCCCAAACACACATGTGGTGCTTTGTATGAACATGCCCCTAACGCACCCAGCACACATCTCATACGTCCACATGGGCACCACACACACAGCCATGTAGCACAACTAACACCCCCCACTTACACACACACACGCTCATAACATACCCACCACACGGCCACTCAACACAAAAATGCATGCACACAGCCAATACCCACTCCATACACACTGCGCACACATGCTAAGCACAAGCTCACCTGTAACACAAACCTCACACACACTACTCCCCCAACACACTTTCCTACTATCTCTCATACCTCCCCCACCACTAGATATAAACTCACATCTAACACAGACACACAAACTTCCACAGGCAGCTTTGTCATTCTCTCCCTACAATTTTGGGAAGGTGTAAAAAATCAAACAACTTATTTTGCCTGAAATGTAAGAAATAGGGACACTTAAACCCCATGAAATAACGATCTTACAAGATACAAAACTTTTCCCCTGAATGTTGGAGCAAACGGCTCTGAGGACGCAGATTGATTTTGCTGGCCGGTCCCACTCAGTACATCCCACTTACATGCATGACTTCATGTTCTAGGGATGCCATTTATGGCAGTGGGGACAGTGAGGATAGAATAACAAGCCAATGCAATAAACATTAAATTTCCAAATCAGAGCTGCCTTGGGAGGGGGCAGAGCCAGTTCTACCATTTTTGCCACCCCAAGGAAAATAAAATAAAATTAAAAAAGCTGAACTGCCGAAGCAAAAAAAAAAAAAAAAAAAAGGCCGCCCGGACTGTGCCATCCCAAGAATGGACGGAATGCTGCCCCTTAGCATGTGCCACCCCAGGCACGTGCTCCCTCCGCTGGTGCGTGGAGCTGGCCCTGGGAGGGGGGCAATGTGGGCCAGTGCAGCTGCCTTTCTCCACTGCAATAATGGGGACTAATCTGGTACTGGACACAAGCGACATGTATTTAATAACCAGGTGTATCCCTAACGAACACAACTCGTCCCACTACCTGAGGGAGTCTAGCTCAGTGGTTCTCAACCTTTCCAGACTCCTGTACCCCTTTCAGGAGTCTGATTTGTCTTGTGTGCCCCCAAGTTTCACCTCACTTAAACTTCTTGCTTACAAAATCAGACCTAAAAATACAAAAGTGTCACAGCGCACTATTACTGAACAATTGCTAACTTTCTCATTTTACCATATTATAAAATAAATCAATTGGAATATAAATATTGTACTTACATTTCAGTGTATAGTATATAGAGCATTGTCTGTATGCAATTTTAGTTTGCTAACTTTGCTAGTGACTTCACTAATGCTCCTGTTGCAAAGCTAGGCAAATACCTAGATGAGTTGATGTACCCCCATGGGTATCTGTGCCCCTGATTGAGAACCACAGCGCTAGCTGGATTGGCAGTCTCTGCTGAGAAGGAGCTAAGGGCTGGTTGTCTCTATACAATTCCTGCGCTGGTCTAGGTCAAAGTGATGTTGTCAGACCGATCGCATATCTTCCTTCTCTTGTGCTGGCGTGAGCTACATTGCATGTGAAGCCGGGTGTTCGTAGTGTTATCCCCTTTCTGACCTGAGTGGTTAGCCAAAACCTGGGTCCTGCAGGTTGTTTCAGACTGGAGGAGTCGGGTATTTTCTTTGGTGCAATCTGTCTAGTTACAAAGGACGTACAAAGTCCTGTTCCCCTGAACGCAGGGGGAATGAAACAACAGGAGATTCTTTGCTCACAGCTCCAAGCCTCTTTCAGCCAGCACTCTTCCCACACAGCTTTCTCTCTCTGGGCTTCTCCTCAGGACCCTGCTCCCACGCCTTGCTCTGGCTCTACTACCTTGGCTTTCTGCTCCAAGTGTTTCTTTCTGGGGTGTATCTCGCTGCTTCTCTTTCCCCTCCAGACTTCCAACAAACAGGACCAGGCACAATCCCACCTGTGCCTTGCGGGGGGGGGGGGGAGGGGCGCTATGTTTTGGGTAGAAGCCGCTATTGTTTCAGATACCTGGCTACTTCCATAAAGGAGCCTAATAGTTTCTTATAATGCCCTGAAATGAAGGGCAGCGGCTACACCCTCCCACTCCCAGCTTCAGCGAGGTTTAGCCCAACCTGTAACAGTGCCTTGCCATCAGCCATAGCGCGCGGCATTGTGGGTAGCTCTCTCAGGGTGCCTTGCGCGGCCCCCAGCCTCAATCTGGGCAGTGTTTGCATGGTATTGTGGGATGCCGCTTGGGGCAGTTGTGGGAGCAGGAGTCAAACGCTCAGGAACCCTCCCGCTGGAGCTGAATTCTGTGGCTACCCAGCTGTTTCCAAGCAGACCCCCGCAAGGCAAGCCCAGCAGCTGGGGGGAGGCGGGCAGGGGTCTTGCAGTCTCTTGAGGGGTCCATTGCAGCCCACGGAGACAAACGGTACATTTCTCTTCGCTCCCCTCTGATCCGCTGCGCTCGGCGGAGTGGTCGTCCAGCACCGAGGAGTGGGACTGGGCCGCACGGGGACCCGGGGTGACCAGCAGTAGCTTCAGAACTGCAGGGTACAACCGGGCGTTTTCATAGACCAGCAAGGCAAGAGGTGGGTCGGGATTGAGGGGCACTGGCAGAGCAATGGGGGGAGCCCAGGGGAGGCCTAGCAGGGGCTGCAGGTTGGGGCTGAGCCTCGCTGAGATGTGAGGTGAAAGGGCAGAGCTGTGTTGGAGCCTGTATCTGGCAGCGCAGGGGATGCTCTGGCCAAGGCCCAGCTGAATTGGCTGAGCGCAGGGGGCACCAGCAGAGCTGTGGTGGGAGAGCCCAGGGCTGGAGAGCAGGGGGCTGTGGGTCAGGACTGAGGGGCACTGGTAGAGCTGTGGTGGGGTGAAATCTGCCTCTGCCGGACTCGTCTCTCACCAGTTCCAGGCCCCAGGAAACGAAAGCACCAAACGCAGAGAGAGATTGAGAACTGAGGCGGGGCAGTGCTGGCTCTGGGAGCCCAAGAATCCCCGTTCCAGGCTGGCCACAGCTCCCTGCCCTCTTCCCCTGTGGTCCCTGCTCACACATGAAGACTCCAGGCAGCAGTAAATCATCCAGAGTCACTCTGGCATCGCATCACTCAGCCCCAAATTGGAGTGCTGCCCTGGGCCTGCTCCTGCCAACGCTGCCGATAGCCCGGGGCCTCCTCCGTTCACTCCATCCTCCTGTCCTGGGTGATCAAGGGCAGGGCCGGCTCCAGGCACCAGCTTGGCAAGCTGGTGCTTGGGGCGGCCACTCCGGACAGGGGCGGCAGGTCCAGCTATTCGGCGGCAATTCAGCGGACGGTCCCTCACTCCCGCTCGGAGCGAAGGACCTTCCGCCGAATTGCCGCCGCAGATCGCGATCACGATCGCGGCTTTTTTTTTCTTTTTTTTGTGGCTGCTTGGGGCGGCCAAAACCCTGGAGCCAGCCCTGATCAAGGGTCTGGCTGCGGCTCGAGGCTGGCTTGGCTGAGGAGAGCTGTCCTGGGATCATCTCCATGCTGGGACCCAGGGGGGCTAGCTGGGGCTGTGTCTAGGGTGGTTTAACCCCTTCCCTGCTGTCACCATGGAGGATTTGTGGGTGAATGGCAGTGGCATGTCTGCCTGGCTGCATGCAACGGGTGCTCCTTTTTCAGAGCCAGCCGGTGTCTGCTTGGGGCAGGGCCGGTTCCCGTCTCCTCCTCTCGTTGGAGTTCGATTGATGCTTCATTTCAAAGATTTAAAATCACCAGATACTGTCACCAGCTTGTGTGCTCTTTGGGGTTTTCTTTAAAGCACCAGCTCATGGAGTCAGGAGAATCTCCGCTTTCGTTTACAAACACATAGTGGGTTTCTAGGCCTGGTGGTTGTGGAGAACGTGACCCTGAAAGGCTCTCTGGCCAGCAGGCAAATACAGAGCCTCCCCCTTTATTATTGTTCAACATCTCAGGATTTTTAAGCCAGTCACATGATTTTGGGGGCTTTATTCATGATTTCTGAATGACTGAGGTTGGTGAAAGTGCAACATATATTCAGCTCATATGGGACTGGTCTATACAGGGTGATATGGCCTGGTATAACAGACTGTCTCCCAGACACCATCATAATGAGGACACTTAGTGTTTTTCTACCCTTGTTCTCAAAGTATTTGATGCAGGTGGGTCAGTAACACTGTCCCCATTTTACAGGTGAGTCAGGGACATTCCCATGGCCACAGAGAAACTCACGGTCAGAGCTGGGACTAGGCTGTTGCTTAATGAATAGGGAACACAAATGAGAGTAGGACTCCTGGGTTCTTTTCCTGGCTTTGTCCCTAACTTTCTGTGTGATCCTGAGTCCCTTCACATCTCTGTGCCTCGGTTTCTCCACCTTAAAATGCGGCTGACAATACTTATTCTCCTCTTTAAAGAGCTTTGAGCTCAGTGGATGACGGGTGCAATTTGGGAGGTAAAGGTGATTGCTGTTAGAGCGCAGGAGTCCCTGCCTCCCAGTCCTGTGCTCAGCTCACTAGGCCTCACTTCTGCCTCTTTTGGCAGCTGGAAGGCTTCCTCTCCACAGGGTCTGGGCTAGGGATCATTTTGTTCATATGTGGGACGTGTCCCCCCTTGACGATCATAAGAACCCCAGACTGTTATAGGGCCTGTTGCTTAGCGGTTAGAGCAGGAGGCACTTGGAGTCGGGCACATCCCAGGTTCTGTTCCCAGCTCCAGGAGGGGCGTGAGGTCTAGTGACTAGAGTGGGAGTCACGAATGCTGGGCTCTATTCCTATCCGAGGGCGAAAATGGGACACTAATATTTCTGCCATTGGCTTCTCTTCCTTTCCTATCCTCCTTTCTCTGTCTCTCTCCTTCCTTCCCTGTAGCAATTCCCATCGCCCGGGGTTACTCCCGTGCCCCTCCTTGATCCAGCCACTCAAGCGATCAGCTCAGTACCAAAGAAGATAGCGTCTCTTCACATCAAGATCAGCTCTCTCTCTCCTGTAGTTCAGCCACCAGTTACTGGGTTTGATGCGGAAATTCTCTGGCCTTAAACGCCATGACTCTGCGACTCCCTGAATGGCGCAGCCCAACCTGGCGTTCCTGGGGCTGCAGCAGCATTGACTGTGGAGCCGGGTGCTCCCTTGCATTTCCGTGCCAGTCGGTGCCGACCCCAGTCACATTCCCACCCCTGTCTCCTGCCGGCTGGGCCGGGAGGTGAGTACATTCTGCGCTTGTTGGCCATATGCTGGGGTTTCTGCCCTTGCCGTGCTAGAGCAGGGCTTGGTGCGTGCCACCACAGATGGGTTCCACACCCTGGGTACTGCCAGCCGGATCACAGCCCCCAGAGAAACGGGGGGAGGGCCCCAACAAGGTTTCCTTGTTCCTCTCCTAACCCACAGGTAGGAAGCTGGAGTCTGCTCCTGTGGCCCCAAGCTGGCTCCAGCCTCGTTTGCGGGACACCTCTCTGCACAGAAGCTGTCTGGGGCGCCCTGGCCCTGGCCAGAAGAACTAATGAGGGGAAGGGCTGAGCCCAGAGGGAGTGGGAGCCGGGGTCAGGGAGGAGCGTGGAGCAGGTTGTAGGCTGGGCTCCACTCCTCGTTAGTGCCTGGGAAAGCAGGATGGCTATTGAAGGTCCGTTCCAGCTGGGGCTGGGAGCGCAGGGCAGTGCAGTCTGTGGCTTGCGCAGAGCAGGTGTGTGGGACACACGGGGCTTTGTGTGTAGGGCTCGGGGCGGTTTGGGGGCTGTGTGCGCATTCGTGTGTGTTTAAAAACTGCCCGCACCCCCTGTTCTCCCCGCCTTGCTGAGGGCAACCGCAGGCCGGCCTTGGTGCTGAGTTGGCTCCGCAGCTCCAAGGAGCTCTGCTTGGAGAGGAGAGACTTGATGCCGTCTTCCTTGTACCCAGCCACGAAGATTTCTGTGGCTGTCTCCCCTCCGGCACCCCCAGTTGTTACAGTCCCTGCCTTCAGGCCCTTGTGCGCCACGCCGCCCCACTGCCAGTGAGTAGGAAGCTGCACCAACGTTCAGAGCAGCAGCAGAATCGCTCCTGTGGTGCAAGCCCAGCACCCGTTCTGGCCTAAGCCTCTCCTGCTCCTTAACCTCCCCCTCGGCAGGGAACAGCTGGCTCTTGCTGCCCAGCCGCCATTGCGACTGGGGAAATAATCATCCTGGCTGCCCTGTGTGTGTAACTCTGCGGGGGAGAATCCGAATGGCTCAGCTGTGTGTCACAGGCCCCGTACTGCTAAGGGCGGTTCCACTGCAGCTCTGAGTCCTGCCCTAGCAGCGGCTGCAAGCCAACGAGGCGGGACGCAGCTCGCTCCTTCCCCTGTCTGCTGTTGCAATATCATCACATCTCCCCGCTTGCAAGCTGTGCAAATAATGGGAGCCTTTCACTCCTTACGGGTCCGATGCCCTTGGGTTGGTTGTCTGTGGGGCCTGAACCCAGGATGTCAAAGCAGAAACCCCTGCCAGCAGAGCAAAAGGATCACAGTAGTTCACAGGCAGTGGCAGACTTATAAACCTCGATACGTTGGCCAGGCACTAAACGGGGACAAGGCTCAGCGGGTATTGCACATGCACCCTGCGGTGGGGGTTGCTTTGGCTTCAGGCTACACCCCAAACTCGGTGGGAACTCGGTGGGAACTGCTGAGTTGTACCTGGTTTTGTGCTGCCACAGGCGGGCCCAAGAGTTCACTGCACACAGGACTCAGGGTCCCCCGGAAGCACCAGTGAATGGCAGATGATGTGTGTGTGGGGTGGGGGAAGCATGGTCTAGTGCAGTGTTTCTCAACGACTGGTCCGTGGAGTGGCGCCGGTCCCTGAGATCTCCCTGACACAGTTTAGAAAGGCAGCAAGCCGGTCCTTGGAATCCAAAAGGTTGAGAAACACTGGTTCTACTGGGTAGGACTGGGTCTTCTGGGGACCTGGACTCCATTCCTGGCTCCATACAGGTGCTAATTCATCAGTCTCCTTGTCTGTACAATGGGGATAGCCCTTCCTCCCTCCCGGGGTGTTGAGGCTAAATCCATCACTGGTCAGGAGGTGCTGAGGTGTTGAGGGCCAGGCTAGGGGAGCTGGGGGTATGGAACCTCTCAATCTCAACGACTGTCCTTGCTCCGGGTGCAGCTCCCCAGCTCTTGGCCAGCTGTGCGGTGGGTCGGGTCCCTGCGTGCGAGCAGGAGCTGTGTAAATGTCTGTCTGGGCTGAGATGTGTAAGGAGTCGGCTGTTTCTCAGCTGACGTTGGCTAAGCTGTCTGGGTTGGGGCCAAGTCCACAGTAGGTGTAAACCCATTGAGGCTGCTGAAGTTTACACCAATGATGAACCAGGCAACTTGGTAAACAATGCGTTCCTGTCGCACAAACTCGCTGCCAAACAACACAAATGTGAAACAACAACAACAACCCGCGTTTATTTCTTTCCGGTGCTCCTGGGCCCCGCATGTCAGAACACCCACCCTCGGCTCAGGCCGGGGCACGCACGCATCGCTATGGCGACGCTGGAGGCCTCTCCTGCAGTAGCGGAGCGACCCGGGTTCTCGACCCCGTGGGATGTTTGTGCGGTAATCGGGTTTCTGCTCCTTCCTCAAACACAACAAACAAACCACATTTGGACAAGCAGAAAACCGCGATTGGCTGCATGTTCCCCAGCTCCTGCAGGCCGGGATGCTGGGAGGCCGCCAAGCACCCAGTCCACCTGCCTGCCCAGCGGATAACTCCCTGATTGGACCTCTGCTGGGCCCTACCCGGCTTGCCGCTCGCTCACTCACTCTCACACCCACCCCATCTCCCTCCATTTTTCAATACCCACCTCATTTTCCCCACAGAGTTTTAATGTTAGTTATATACCAGTTGCGCTGACTGAGGTAGGGCCCCGCCGTGCTAGGCACTGCACAGATACATAGTGAGAGAGTCCCCACCCCAGCGTTAATTTAAATAGGCAAGAAGATGGACACCGTGGGTACTGTTCTCCTGACTGTAGAGCTAAGGAACCAAGGCAGAGAGAGATCAAGTAACTTCTCCAAGGACACACAGCGGGTCGGTGACAGAGCCGGAAATTGAACACAGATCGTCCCGAGTCCCAGTCCAGTACTTTAACCACATGATGCGGCTAGTGAGTATTTATACTCTGGTCTCATCTCAATTTTTATTACTTCTTAGATTTGTTTATTTTGATTTATCACACTTTTTAAGCACTATTCTGGCCTCCTGGGACAATGTTATTTTAAGAAACAAAAAAACTAGAAAGAACCTGCAACACCCTGAAAAACTCCACCCTCTGTGTGCTGCTGTAAGGTCTCCCGTGCAGTCACTCTGCCTAATTAAACCACCGCCAATGAGTGGTGTTAACTGTCCACACCAGCACTTTTGTCAGTGAAACGTACGTGGTCCCGACTGACAAAAGTTTTGCTGACAAAAGTGCTAGCATAGGCAAAGCCTTAGTGTGATCATTCCTGGTTTCCCCATGAATAATCCGAACTAGCTGAATTATTTGCTGTGAATAATATTCATTGAGAAATATTGTCCCTTTCTCTGTTCACATATCAGTCCTGCTTTCTGAAGCTATCTATCTAGCAGAGCAGGTTGGAAAGCCAACATCTTCCATGCAAACAATGTTTTGCCTGTCTGAATTTTTTTCAGCTGCAAAACGTTGGTTGTCTGCAAGAAATTTCATAGTGAATCATAATGAAAATATTTGTGTGTTTCAGGTTTTGTGAACTTGAAATATTTTGGTTTGCCAGTTTCAGGTTTGGACTTGTTTTTTTAAAAAGTCACCTTTTCCCCCCAATGGAAAAAGTTTAAAGTACAAGAAAGTGCTTGTGTGTTGGAGGGGAGAGCCCATTTCTCACACTTGTTTTTTTCTTTTTTTAAACTGTTTTTTTCAACTGGAAAAAGCGTGAGAAAGTAAGCTTCCCTGTTTCCCGATGGGCTCTAGTGACTGTCATTTAATTGCTCATCAGCTCTGGATTCTAGGGCTGCCCCGCACTGAACTGCAGTGCCAGCCTTGGGTGACGCAGCTCCTGTTCCTCCACCAGGGAAAACCAAAGACTTTGCTGAATCTTTAATGTCGGAGGATTTGAAAATGGTTGAGGAGGAATCCCTTGTGAGCAGGGCTCTGTGGTCAATGCCGCAGGCTGCTTTAAAAGGAAACGTCTGTGTGGTTTTTTAGTTTGTTCCCCTGGGATCGGATTTATTTTCTGGCACCAGCTAAACAGTAAAACTACAAGTGTGCTCCTCCCAGTGCCCTGCATGGGGGAGGAGGGGGAGCTCTAGACAAAACATTCAGCGGGGCCTTGAATCAGCACCTTTCAGGGTATTAAACAATAAAGGGCTCACACTGGGCACAGACACTCCCATCCTGCAAAGGGAAACCCTGCAAAACTCCAGCAGCTTTTTCACTCAAAGGCATAGCCCTGGGCATGGATGGAGTCCTGGGACTGGCGGGGAGATCCGTGATTTACACTCCTTATTGCTAGATGTGGTAGGAGGTGGTCCAAGCTGCTGCCAAAATATCCTACATTAATCTTGGGGAAATATCCTGTTTTGAGTGTATGTGGATGTACAGAGAGAGACCAAACATGGGGCTGTGGAAAGACTTCAAGGTACTCGGTTATTGGAGTGTCACTTAGAGCCTTTGATCCTATCTGCTCAGGCAAATTAGCCCTGGGGGAGTTAGTGCAAGTGCGTCTATTTGCTTTTGTTACGAACAGAGCAGGGCAAACAATTTGTAGGGAACGATTTAGTTTCAGAATTTAGCTCTTTTATTCTGCAAATATTTTCCAACCATGGATGCAAAGAAGGAAATCATCAGCTTCTTGCCGCAAAAGGGCAAGAGGCCAGTTATTCACCCACTTTCATTAAGGAGTCACATGAGTATGTCTGTCTAGCCAGCCTGCCCCATGCTTATTTGTCTGTTTATCCATCCATCCATCTAGTAAAAGATTGCCCAAGTGTGCCTTTGTCCCTCTCCAGTGGCTAGACCAGAGGTAAATGGCTTTGCTACTTCCTCCAAGATAATGGATTCAGGCTTTTAGATTGGGTAGTTAAGGCTCATGGTCTTAGCTCCAGAGCTCCTGGGTTCAGTCCCCACAGATGACTCAACCAGGGGCACTGCTGGGTAAGCTTTCCTACCGTACCCATTGCTGTACTGTCTGGGCATAATGGAGTCTGTGCAACAAAGACCAGCCTTGGAAAGGCCCAGAGAGGTGATGGGTCCATCATGAGAAGATACAAGCTGGACAGGATGGTGCTTGGGATGGGCCATGATGGAAGAGATGCGGGCTGCTGAGGGGAGAGCACAGGCCGAATGGGCAGGGATAACGTCAGGGGAATCCTACCTGAAAAGGGATTAATAACTTCAAGAACATGGTCTACAGGGAGGGCAGTGATGCTGAGTGGTACTGATAGTGCTGCAGAAGTGCAGCCCTGGGAACAGTGACTGGGGTAGGGCTTGAACGGCCTGAAGCGGAGGAAGAAGATTCAAGAGAAGAAGAAGACACTGAGCTCAGCCTGCTCTCGGTTACATGTAGGCGATGGAGACCAGCTACAGCCAAGGCCTGGAGGAGCAAGGCTGAAATGATTCAAGTGCAGGATGGGTGGGACTGGATTGGAGAGGGACGTTAGCAACAGGATGTGGAGCCTTTCGCCTTGCGAGAAGATGGAAAATCCATTGAGGGCCCTGGAAGATTACCAAGAGGGCGACTGAAAAGGACGCTAGGAGCTTCCCCAGAAATATCCCACTGGTGCAGGCCTCGGATTGGTAGAGCAGTGGGAGCACTAATGCGGGGCTGGGGCAGCAGGGAGCTGCTGCCATTTGAACTACCACGTTGTCTAATCCTGCCCAGAGCAGGTGTAGAAGGGGATCTGGAGCAGATGTGATTAGAACCAAGAGTGGATTGAGAAGTCTGGTAGCACAAGAGCAAGGTGGGCTAGTGGGAAACCTGACCCTGGTGACAGTAACAGGCCAGGGGGAAGAAGGAAGGATTTAGTGCTAAGATGTTTTAAGGCCCCTGCCTGAGGCCCAAAGGTAGAAGCCGGATGCAGCTGCCCACCCTCTCTCAGGCTCAGGGAAAGTTGAGCATGCAACAAAGAGTAACAGCTCGTTGCTTAAATAAGGACCAAAAATGATTAAAATTCCTGTGTGTGAAAGTCCAGTGTGCTGCCCTCCCTCGCTGTGGCGGGCCCTGGGCTGGATGGGAGTTGGGACAGATCCCTCAGCTCGTGTAGTCTCTCCTCATGTTTACTCAAACATGGAATTTGACAGCCATTCTTTTCACTCTTGCAGGGTGTGTGTTTCAGGCTCTCTTTGGAGTTGACAAGGAATGTTTTGAGAAAGGGCCCCCTGTCTATGTATCCTCTGGGAGCAGCAGGATTAATTTATACATCCCTAATGACTAATCCAAGATCAATAAACTTCCAGTCCACCCTTTGCATTACCCTTCCCGTTTGGCTCTGGAGTCTCCACTGAACAAATTACAAACATTAATTAGATATCAACCCATGTTCTCCCACAGGGGATTTTTTTCATTATTTTCCTTAGAAAAGAGAGGACTGAGGGGAGGGGGAGATATGATAGAAGTCTATAAAATCATGAATGGCGTGGAAAAAGTGAGTAGAGAAGTGTTATTTACCCCATCACAAAATACAAAAACCAGGGATCACCTGATGAAATTAATCAGTTTAAGACAAAAACAAATGGAAGTACTTTTTCCCATAACAAACAACTAACCTGTGGAACTCATTGTCATGGGATGTTGTGATGGTCAAAAGTATAATTGGGTACAAAAAATAACTCGATAAGTTCATGGAGGATAGGTTCATTAATGGCTCTTAGCCAAGATGGTCAGGGACACATCCCTATGCTCAACCTCTGAAGCGGGAGGGGAAGACGGGGTGGATGACGCCATCATTATTCTGTTTTGTAGACTCCCCCTGGAGCTTTGGTATGGGTCGCTGTTGGAGACAAGATACTGGGTAAGATGGACCATGCTCTGACTCACTAGGGCAGCTCTTATGTTCTCTCTTCTCCTCTTACATTCAGGTCTTTCAAGAACCTCCCACATCCCCAAGATCCACAGTGAACAGTGTTATTGAGTGGAATGGTGCTTCCCCAAACGCATTCCACACTCATTCCTGAATCAGGCCCCACCCCACCCCAAAAGCTCCCATCCAAATACTTTCAAACTCCCCTTTGCGATAAAGTCATGAGTTCTGGTTTTAATAATACTGCTGGAATTCCAGCTCCAGGATCTGACATGAAACAGGCTGAAACGGGAATGACATGAACCATCACTATCCTTCCAGCGTAGCCCTTGACCATAACAATCGCCAGCACAGGGTTAAAGGAGTGGCCCCCATCAGCGGGCATGGAACGCCTTACAGCCAGCACCGGGGACTGTGTCATCATTCTTTCCCAAGATGAAATAAATATAAAAACAGAGGCACGAAACAGGATCTGATAGAATCACAGTGTAAATAAATACGCACATTCTTCTCCCTGGGAACCGAGCCGGGCCGTCCATAGGCGGGTGGGCTGCCCTGACCATTCCCACACTGAGTGCGTTATGTCAATAGAAGGCGCAGCACCAGGGTTACAGGGAGGGAAGCTGGATGGGACCGTGTGGGTGAGAAGGCCCTGTTTGGGTGGCGTGGCTGGACTGCAGTTTGCTTTGTTCATTGGTGGCATCAGTGTGATGCCCAATGCAGAGGGAAATGCGCTTAAATATGGGAGAGAAGCCAAATTCCGAGTGTTGATGTTCTTCACCCCACGATCTCGGGAAGTGAGTTCTTCCTGGTTAGGTCCAGCTGTGATGGGGCATTCCCTCGAATCAAGGCCTATTGCATCTTAAATACACAGGCTGGTGGATTAGTTGGTTAAATGGGACATTCTATGAAGAAAGGGGAAGTTTAGGCTGATTATTATGTCCTGATGTTGGGATCTATTAAACCAATTAATGTTCTTCCCTAGAGAAGTGGTGGATGTCTAAGGCTTGGGCCTCTTAAAGGTGGAGAAGTCAGGGCACTAGTGAATATATGGTAGAGGTTGAGTCTCCATTAGCCCAGGGGAATAGAGTAGATGGCACAAGAGGCTTTTCCTACCTCTACCTTCCCTGGACCAGGTTCTGATCTCATGTACTCCAGGCTAAATTGGAACAACCCATTGAATGGAATTGCACTAGTGGGAGATCAGAATCTGTGAGCCACTGGCTTGTTTTACCCTGGGGGTATTTCAGGCCACCTGGCTCCAACCAGCTTTAAAATCGAATTAGCTGAGCCCATTTTAAAACAGCTTGGAAGGTTTCAGGAAATTTCCCTTGACTACACCAGTGCCATGAAAGGTAATTTGAAATGAAGGTTGGGATTGACCTCTTTGTAGGTGTAATGATATGTGCCTGCAGTCATGAGGTGTCTCTGTGTGCTGTGTATATTTCCAGGCAAGTGCAGAGGCTGGTAAACAAGAGAGACTAATCTGGAACTCAAGCTGTGTGGAGGCCTGTTTCTCTAAGTCTGTGACCATAGCTGTTTACTTTAATAACTGTCTCCTAGTTTAGAAGGACAGAATCGTGTATATCATGATAGCACCCAAGGCCACGAAAGGAGATAGTGCCAGATCTGGGATTAGAACTAAGGAGTACATGGCTCCTTAGTCCTGGGGACCAAACCAAGCCTCTTTGTAATACTTTGATCAATGTGGTTATCAAACATATTTGCTGGCTAGAAAAGAATGTGGCAACTTGATATAAATACATTAAAAAAACCCCTTTGTGAGCCCCTGCATGTTGAATGTAGAGTGCCTGGCTAAGTCTGTTGGTTACCATAGAAGTCAACAGCTGCACTGTTTGCAATATTCCAGCTATAAAAGAGACTAAAGCAGGGACGATATGGCAGGGCTGTGTATTGCTCTGTGCACAGACAGTGCTTCGGAGCTAGAAAGTATCATTGAACTGGGAAAGAATGACTGGAAGTGCTTTGATACACTCAGATAAACAGTGACTGGCAGGAAGCTTGTCAAGAAAGATTAGAAGCTAGATCCTGCTCCCATGGCAGGTATCCCAAGGATGCCATTGGTATAGGAACAGCTCCTAAAAAATAAACTAAAGCATGGATAGTTTAGCTAAATGATAATTAGGGAGGAAATGATAACTGTCCACAAATAACTGGAGAGTGCGAACACTGTGGAGGGAGAGGAATTGCTTGCAGCCATAACACACGGGGATGAAACCAAACGAATGAACATTTAGGATGACTATCAGAAGAAATGTCCTGCTAGTGAAATGTCAGCCCGTAGAAGCATCTCTGGAGGGAGACAGTGGGAGCATCATGGCTTGGGGAATTTGAAATGAAGCTGGACAAAGCACATGGAGGGCACAATCCTACGGTGGAAGCTAGGAGATTAGAGGAAGGTTTTTTTGTCTCCCATTGACGAGCCTGGGTGGAATTCACCTCCATGTGGAGGGTCCATGTGCCACGAGAGTCCTCAAGATAGCTTTTAAGTAGTGCATAGGCCTAGCGCAAGCAATGGGCATGAGGGCAAATCTCTCCCTCCATGAATCCAGTGTGTGTGTGAGACAACAAAACATAATCTTGCCAGTGCACATTGCTGGGAGCAAGGGTCAAGCGGGTGAACACCAGTTACCATCGACCAAGGCTCCTGCTTGCAAACTCCGAGAGCGCTTGGAGTCTTGAAAAACCAGAGGGGCAGAAGGGAGTAGGACTTCACCTATTGACACTGGTAGGATTGGTGCATCCTTTGCCGCTGCCCTGGACATTGCTCAGGGGGAAAAGAAAACTCCCAGCGCAAAAGGATCAAAACCAAAACGGGATCTTTACACCAAGTTATATTGCTATACTTTGCTGAACATTTTCAGTTTTCCATCAGGAAACTTAAATGAACTATTTTGATTCAGGTTGAACCAGCCCACATCAGAGAATAGCAATTTTTGAACTGACCCAAAATATTTGTTTTAAATCAGTTTAACAAAACATTAAGATGCATTTTTCCACAGTGGAAATTTATTTTTTATCGGAGTTGTAGTTTGGAACCTGATGCTCCGATTCCCTCCCATGGGCCAGGCTCCCTAGAGGACTATATCTCCCATAATGCAATGCAGATTTTGGCATATGTGGTGCATCATGGGAGTCACATGATTCTGGGTGCATTATGAGAGATGTAGTCTGGCCGGGGAGCCTGGCCTTAGGGGAAAATGGGGGCATTAGGCTCCCAAACAACATCTCCCATAAGGCAATGTGCCACTATGGGAAAATGCAATTTAATATTGAACAGACTTGAAGTGATGCATTTCAGATCCATTCAATAAACCACAATGAAAAACGCTGACATTTCTAAATTGAAGTTTTTTTGGAATTTTTGTTCTGCAAACTTTTTTGAAAATTTCAACTTTTTGTCCCAGTTTGGGATGAAAACAAATGTCGCGATGTCGGCATTTCCAGGACAGAAATTATGAATTTTGCTCAGCTCTCCCTTCAAGCTTCCCATTGGAAGAATATAAGGCTTGTTGAAATTCACAGCAGTAAGAGGAGAAGGTGCTGTGACTGACGGGCAGATGTTTGCACAGTACAGGGTAGCAAGAGCAAAATCTCCCTTCCATGGCAAGCCAGCGCTAAGAGAAAACAGCGCCAGAAAACGCGATACAAACCTGACCTTCCTGCAACACTGGCCTGAAGCAAGGCACAGCTGTGAAGGGGCAGGGTGAGAAAGTGCCATTCAGACTACATCAGCCTGGCAGGTTCACCAGAGGGGAAGGATGGGGTTAAGGCACTGGATTGAGATTTAGCAGATTTGGATTCAATTCCTAGCTCAGCTGCTTGACCTTTGGTGAGTCACTGAATCTCTTTTGGGCCCCAGCTCCATGTCTGTAAAATGAGGATTGTTCTACTTCCTGCCTCCCACCATTTGTCTGTCTCCTTCATTTAGACCTTGAGCACGTCTGGGCAGAGATTGTCTGTTACTGTATCTCTGCACGGCGCTTGGTGTGATGGGACCATGGTCTTGGCTGAATCCTCTAGGTGCCATCGTAACATGGGCTGGGATCTTCAGCACCTAGTTCCATTCGACCCCTTTGGAAATTCCAACCAGAATTAAGAATAGTCAATCTGACCCCCAGAGATGAACTCAAACCACCTACGTTAATGGCTGGACAAAGCGCCATCCTCGAGTCACACTGCTCCCCCATGTCCTCTGCAGGCTGCAAAGCCAAGTATCTGTGTTAGTTCCGAGGCACCTCTGGGGAGGAGCTGGCCACCCTTGGGTGCTGTGGGATGCAAACGCCCGGCTGCAGCACTCCAAGATCTTGTTCCTGAAATTCACTCGACACCAGCGTGGGCACCGGGCAGCCCAGGCCAGTGACTCGGGATGAACAGCAGGGGCCGGGACTAGGTGACCTCTCGAGGTCCCTTCCAGTCCTACGAGTCTATGATTCTTTTCAAAAATATGTCGGTGGCTGAAGACGCCACGGCCCATTTTCAGAGCAGCCCACTGAAAGCCCTTTGAAAATGGGCCTTCGATTCTTAGGTCATGTAGATGTTTTTGAACATTTTGCCCGAAATCTTATTATGAATGTCCCAGGACCCAGGCTGTGGATTCCTAAATCTCACAAAGAAAGGAGGCCATCCTTCCTTCCACGTGGCCCTAAGGATGCTATACAGTGGTCTTTCCAATGGGAGAAAAGCAGCTCATCTGTTTTGAAGGTGCATGTAGATACTGTAATCTCACAGGAGCGCATCTGCGCAGACGGATTTTAAGAAGTGAACGTAGATTCCTTGCAGTTGGAAGCCTTTATTCAGTGCTACCCCTGTGAAATCCAGGCCAGATGTCTGGGATTCGCTCCTCTGAAGAGCCTGTGGCTGTCTGCAAAGCAATGAAATGATGCTACAAGATCACTGGCCCAATCCAAAGTCAAAGCAAAGTTCCTAAAGATTTGAACATGGCCACTGGAGATTTGCAGCTCAGACAGGACAAGGTCAGATCGATGTTGCCCACAAATCATAGAATCATAGAATATCGGGGTTGGAAGGGACCTCAGGAGGTCATCTAGTCCAACCCCCTGCTCAAAGCAGGACCAGTCCCAACTAAATCATCCAGCCGGGCCTGGTGATTCTGTCCTGTGAACTGAACACAGGGCTTTTCACTGGTAGCAGGCAGAGGCAGCAGGGGTACATGACAACGTAGGCATTCATGTCATTGACTCAGGTTGTCTGGTGCCATTGACACCCCCCTTTTCTCGGACTCAACCCCGTGTAGCACTGCGGTAATTATTCCTGTTAATGCCACTATGCTTCTAGCATGCCGACCACATGTGACAGACGGTCACGTTGCTTAATCCATGATGGAAGGTGCTTGGATACTGCAATGATGACGCGGGAGGGGTAAGAACCTACATAGACTAGAATAGAACTGCAAAAAATCAAGATATTTACTCTTCAGCCAGCACTAGTGCTGCCTGTTTCAGCAAACCTCAGCAGGGAAGACCGTCTTTACCTGGGCTCGGTAACCGATCATGTGGTCTTTGGTTCACTTTGGGGTAGTCTATAACCTAATTTTCTACAGTGAAAAAATCCAGCTGCTGGGGAGACCCAGCTCAGGGCAGAAGAGGACTCTGAGCTCTACTCTGGATGACCTTTTAAAGCAGTAACCCACAGTCGCTGGCGTATAAACTCGCCATGGTGCATATTTTTGGTTTTGCCTCTTCCTGAGCAGACGTGAGGCTGCAGGGAGTTGTGGTTCTCGGCTGTCATCTGGGGACAAAACAAAACTCCAAGTCCTTTCAGCTTTAGCGATTATCCAGGCCAATAACTGTGGTGAGGTGGTTGCTTTATATTCTGATGTTTGCTCTGAATGAAGTGTGGGGAACTCCTCCACAGATGCCCATAAACATGCCACCTGTCCCCACACATGCAGAGAAACACAACTTGCCCATGTACACCCACCCACCGAAATACTTTCCAGCTACACGTACCATAGATACACATCCTGGCTGCCCGTGCACACACAGACCCCTCCATATACTCTAGTTCAATCACAAGTTGTTGGCGCAATCGCTGGGTGAAATCCTATGGCCACTCTTATGTAGATTAGACTAAATAGTCATAACGATCCCTTCTGGACTCAACAGCTGTGAATGAGATCTTCTGGGTACACACCCAGAGTATGCAAGGGGGATGCTAGCTGAGTAAGGTTCTATGCCACACGAATAAAGATAGCAGGATCTCGGTTAGAAACGCCGGTGCAAGTTTTGCAGAGTCAGACCTGAATAACATGCTTTCCTCACTTTGCGAGAATCTTAAAGAGGGACTTGGAACATTACACACATGTTTTATCACCTGCTGATAGCAAAAAAATGGGCTATACCTGGAACCAGCTAGAGCAAATGGCCCAGGATAAAGGACTCTGGAGATCTGTGGTTGGCGGCCCATACCCCGACTGGGGTGACGGGCATGAGTGAGAGTGAGTGAGTGAAGGGAAAAGAATATTAGCATTACTAGCCAGAGGCTTCTTCAGAACAGAACAGCCACTGGAGACTCAAGAGATGTCCATCAAGACAGGGGGTCAGAACTTTCCAAATTTTGACGGAACTTTGATAGAAAATAAAATAAGATAAATTTTTCACAAGGTTTTTGGGGGGAGGGGGGGAACGGAAGGGAGGATGAAAATTCATCTCATTTCTTGACCAGCTGTAGTGCAGATCAGAGGATTTTGAAATTTAAAGTTTCAATGAAAATTTTTCACTAGAAAAACGGAGATGAATTTTTCACAAAACTTGTTACGAACAATGTTTCTGTTACTCAACCAACTCTCTTCACCTGTTTAGAAAGCAGGAGCCTGCAGTGAATCCTGGCATCTGAGCTTCTGGTATAGGCTAAGAAGCACGTGCAGTGAATTACTACAGAAAGCATATGTGGCAAAGCCTCAAAGGATATTTGCTCAAGAAAAATCTATGTCTGTCTTGGAGTTCACCTGCACCCCATTGCTCTGCATCCTGGTGGGATTCCCTTTCTGTTGATCTAACCAGCAGATCTCCAGTTTGTCATGTAAGGGTGACCGTAGCTAAGGCCGGGCCCTGTTAGGAAAAAATAGCTGCAGGCAATGCAGTGACAGTGGGGAGAAACATTGACATCAGTTTGGCTTTACAGTCGGTTTGATCTAAAGGTCAGTTTTACCACAGATTGCAGAAAGGATGTCAGAGGGTTCCCATTAAATGAGGCCTGGCCCTACCTCTTCCCTGAGCGTGAGAAGACTCCAAGTAGGCGAAAGGTGAAACAAAGTCGTTTTGTCATCATCCTTGTGGTTTCGTTGCTTGCAGTTTCTCATTATACTAGACACAACCTAATGTTAATTATTAAAAACACAGCCTGGCAACACGAGATTTAGCATTCCTAGAGTTTCAGGCCAGAATGGATGTTAGATCAACTAGTCTGACCTCCTGTAAATCCCACCCAGATAGCCCTGTACTGAGCCCAGTGACTAATTAGATCGAAGCATTTCAGCCCTCCAAAGACAGCACTGTGGTGTGCCAGAGGCAGAGAACAGGAGGGACTGAGGTACCACCAACGCCCAAGGCCCCTGCACTGGCAGGGAATTCATTAGGTGAGACATGCCCAGATAATCCAAGCCGGCGACCCAGGCCCCATGCTGCAGAGGAAGGTGAAAAACCCAACATCCCTGCCGAGCTGACCTGGGGGAAGATTCCTCCCCAACCCCAACGCTGCAGATCAGTAAGACCCTGAACATGTGAGCAAGACCCACCAGCTGGAACAGAAAAGGGATTCTCTGTACCGCCTCAGAGCACAGGTCCTCACCCTGTCCTGCGTCCTGTCTTCAGCTGGGGATGAGGGAGCCTAGGGCAGTGGTCCCCAACGTTTTCAATGTGGCGGGCACCTGACGACTAGCTGCCGAAGAGTGCGGCCACCAGACAAGCAGCTGCTGAAATGCCGCCGAGAAGCGGCAACGCGAAGAAGTGTCGCCGCCGAAATGCTGCTGAGAAGCAGCGGCATTTCGGCGGCGATGGTTCTTGACGTTGCCGCTTCTTGGCGGCATTTAGGCGGCGGGGTGCTCCCTTGTCAGTAGGCGGGCACAAATAGATGCCCCGGTGGGCGCCATGGTGCCCATGGGCACCGCGTTGGGGAGCACTGGCCTAGGGAAATGGTGCTACAGGGAATAGTGACGTCGGCTCCAAGCTAATAACAGTATGATGTGAAAAGGGACCCTGGGCTGCTGGAGGTTCTACATTTGGATGAAACACAAAAGCAAGGTCCTGTGCACTTGTTTGTTGACGAGCTGAGGCTCTCTGTGCTGGTTGCTGTGACAACCAGCTACTACTGCTATTTGGCAGGGTTACTCCTTTGGCGTGCGTGGTAGAGGGATGTGCTTGGGTGCGGAAGGACCCAGGGTCAAACGCGGCTGATGGATGGAGGATCCGGCACTAGCCGTAGGGTTGTGACTCAAGTTTAGGTGATTGCATTCTGCTGAAATTAAATCCCTCCTGCTGTTTCAGCTGGATACAATATTCTTTTCCCCATCCTGTCCAAAAACTGTTGGGTAGCGTTGCTTTGGCTGTGACGTGGTTGCCTTCAGTGGAGGGTGAAGTGACTCCTGATCACTTACACACACGTTTATTGGTACTGCCAGGGGTAGTCCAACTGGGTGATGGGATTAATCCCGGTGGGGAAGTTGAGTATGTGTAGAAGTGTTTGCAAGATCAAAGCCATAGCTTGTAAAGACCTTCCGGACGAAAGGAATGATACAAACGTCAGATGTTACTCATTATTCAGTAGAATTGGAAGATCCTGAAAGGATCACGGCAGTCATTACAATCCATTATTTCCTGCAGAGGGGGTGCAACTTCAAAGGCCATCTTTGCAAATGCAGTAAGGACCCACAGAGCCAAAAAAGTGAGGAAGCTGGGCTTTGGGGGGAAAAATTCTGGTGGATAAGGAGCAATTTGGGAAGAGTTTAGAAAACAGTAATTTGGGGATGAGCGTGTGATTAGGCGGTTAGCCAATGGCTCCCTGCTGATGAGGCAGAAAAGAGACATTTCCATTAAAACTCTGGTTTGTTTTCTTATTTTTTAGCTGGAAAGGAAATTCTGGAACCATCTGGGTTTGACAATGAACGTCAGCTTTATCTGCAGGAGGGAGGCTGGTCTTGCGGTCAATGCGCTAGAATTCCGGGAGTTTGAGCTCAACTCCTGGCTCTGCACGAAGTCACAGTGTGATTTTGGGTGAGTCCCATGACTCCTCTGGGCTTCAGTTCCCCGTTCGTGAAATGGAGATAACGACACTTCCTTTGCCTCTCTTGCCTATTTAGATGGCAAGCACTTTGGGGCAAGGACTGTCCCTTGCTATGTGTATGTACAGCACCTGGTACAACGGTAGGCACTACTGGCATATTAATAATGTCTAAGGTCTATTTCTTGCTGGTATGGTTGGACCGGTAAATCCACCTGCCACCCCCACTAGGTTGCCCTGTGGTGGGCAGGAGTTGGCATAGATTGTACTTCGCTCAAACCCCAGTGTCTGGATTTAATCATCCCAATCTACGCATTCGTCAGGCTCCTGCATGTCTCTCTCGTATTGGTGGGCTACCTGCTTCCTCCTGGCTTAAGAAACGTTTCTTCTCCTGTGACTATAACCACCAAGATTACAGAGGAACACAGGTGGCTAAAAAGGAACACAGGTGGCTAAAAATAGCATTGTGCTTCCAGAAACCCTGCCCTGATTATCGGCATCATGAGCAGAATCTCCCGAGTACCGGCACTGCCGCCTGCCTTCACTCTTCGATCTAGGCTTCATTAAACCTCGGGAAGAGGTCCGAGGCCTGAGAGACAATCTGATACCCCGGCTCCGTGGCTGTCCCCTCTGCTTCCCCAGCCGTTCCCTTTGTTTCCATAGTAATTCCTCCAAATCCAAGTCACGTGACCTTCTCGGCTTCTTTTGTTGATTTCTTCTTTTCCTATTGTCATTTGTCTGTCCATTAATCCAACCACCATCTGTCCCTGGCAAACAAGAGGCGAGCCCAGGCCCCTGCCAGCATGGAGCCTGAACACTGGCCAGCCTCAAAAGTATTTCTCACTGTTTGCTCTTTACATCTGGACAACAGCTGAAATAGTGCTGTGGGGGCGGAGGGCGGCGGGGAGAGACAGAGCGAGGCCATTGCTTGGCTCTATGAAAGGAGCTCGGATTTGGCCACTTGGTCCTTCCCTAGGTTGGGGCGCAAAGAGCGAGTGTGGATAGGCCTTTGCATCTATTGGACCCTGAGCCGGGAACAGGTGTGTTTGTGTGTGTGTGTGTGTGTGTGGGGGGGCTATTGAAAGTGCCCAAGGGGTTGGATGGCGCAGGACTCAGGTGACAGAAGGTGCCTCTCGAGCAATAGTTTGCAGAGGAGGAAGCCAGGGAAGGAGCAGTGCCCCCATCTGAAGTGCACAGGCCCTTCCAGCATCTGCCCTTGTCCATGTGGGAAAACAGGGAGGGCATTCAGCTCACTTGGCCCCAGACAACAAAAGGAGATGGAGCACCACCCACCTGAATGCTCATCCTCCAGCAATGCCTTGCAGATCTCAGAGCATCTAGCTACTTTTGCCCTGCTCGGCTGGCAAATCCAGGTGCTCCACTGGGGAGCAACCTGATACATTTGCCTAGGATCTGTCTGTACCACACTGGGGGTGTGTGTGACTGCAGCACTTGTGGACACACCCAAGATAACTTTAATCTGTCTACCGATAGCAGCGAAGCTGCAGCAGGATGGACGTCAGTGCAGGCTAGCCTTGCAAGGAATCACCCAGGGTCCCAAGCAGGCTCGTGAAGCCCATGCTGCCATGACTTCACTGTGATCACAGCCAGCTAGATTAAAGCTGGCTCAGGCACGTCGTGCCGCCATACATCTCAACTGCAGCGCTCCCTAGCAGCGCTCTCCGATGGAAACCAGCAAATGAAGCACTCCTGGATTAGGAAGCTGTGCTCGCTAGTGGTTAGAGCAGAGGACTCTGAGTTCGGACTCACGTTTATTCCCAGCTCTTTATAGCAGCATCTGTGGTCAGGGCAGGGAAGCGGCAGCCAGGACTCCTGGGTTCTTTCTCCAGCTCTGTCACTGCCCTACAGTGTGATGTTGGCTGAGTTGTCTCAACTCTTCCATTTGTTAAACGGAGGATAATGCCAGGATCACCCCCCACACCCGAGAGGTGGTTGGGGGGCTTCATTAATGTTTGTAAAGCATGTTGAGAACCGGTCCTCAGTGGGCTGGTATGAGTGGGGCTGTTTGAAAAGTAGGAATTCTTTTTTCTGCAAAAAAAACCCCAACAACAAATAGTTTTGTTCAAAATTTTCCCAAAAATTTTGGGGCGGGGAAAGAGCGAGGAAAAACCCAGCCTCCCACGTTTGTTCCTAGCCCGGGCCATGGAGCATGGGAATGCTGTGCAGTACCAGTGCATCTGGTCCTGGTGCAGGGCCGGCTCCAGGCACCAGCTTAACAAGCAGGTGCTTGGGGCGGCCAAGGGAGAGGGGCGGCACCTGCGGCAATTCGGGGGCAGCAGGTCCCTCACTCCCTCTAGGAGCGAAGGACCTGCCGCTGAACTGCCGCCGCCCATCGTGGCTTTTTTTTTTTTTTCCCAATTGTCGCCACTGATCATGATTGCGGCTTTTTTTTTTATTTTTTTTGCTTGGGGCAGCAGAAATGCTGGAGCCGGCCCTGTCCTGGTGTCCCCCTCTGTGAACAGTCCAAAGAGAATACGGGTTTGTTACAGCCCCAGGCAAGGCGAGGTGCTCTGGTCACTGGAGACACCTGGAATGTTCCACGGCTCAGAAGCAGGGAGTGCTCCTGTCTCTCCCCCATTTCATTCGCGAGGAGCGGAGCAGGAAAAAGCCCTGTACAGAGCATGCGCAGAGGCCAGTGCTACATGCGGAGGCCTGTGTTTGTCACTAGCAGCCTGGCTTGAGCCCTTGGTCCCCCTTTAAACGTACCCCCTCCTCCCGTCCCACTCCCCAGGCTACATCCCCTTGCAAATAGAAGCGTTCCCAGTGCAAACAGTGCAGGGCAGCGCCCTCAGTCACAGTTAAGGACAGGGAGGCGAGCGTGCCGGATGCTGTCACTGACCCACTGTTGCAGCAGAACCCCAGCCTGGGAGTGCTTCCCCATGGCCTCTGTGTTGCTGGGTTTGGCAAGAGCTTCCTGCCTGCTTACAAAAAACAAACCAGCTCTTCCTAGTTATTTAATGGCTCCAACGTGCTTGCCACGGTCCGGCGCTTAGACAGAACAGGCAGCGGGACGGCGCGGGGCTGTCAGGAGCTTTAACTTTGCGTCAGGATGAATCTCGGTCTCGGCACTGGGAACATGCTGTACCGTTTAGCACACAAGCTGGCAGCCTGGGCTTGCACAGTAACTTAGGCTGAGCGCTGTCCTGAGGGCAGAGAAACCACATGGGGAGGAGCAGCACATTGCACAGAGGTTGCACATACACCCCTCGCAGCAGTCCCTGGGAAGTAGTCAGTGGGGCGTGGACATCCAGGACGGGGGCTCAAGGGGAGTAAGGGATGTGGGCAGGGCTGCTAACTCCCACGATTTTGTTATGAGTCTCAGATTTTCTTAAAGCCCCAGCTCCTGGAGTCAGATGATTATGGGAGAATCTCAGCTTCCATTTTTTCTATATAAGTCCGTTTCTAGCTCTTTTGGTTGCAGAGAAAAGCTTGGGGATGCGACCCTGAAAGGCTCAGCACCCAGAAGGCCTATAAACAACTCCCAAACTTCTTATTTGACATCTCTTGATTTTAAAATCCATCTCTTGGGTCTTGGGGGCCTGACTCGATCTTTGAATGTGGTGGGTGATAGTTCTGTGAACGTGAGATGCCACGTTTGGCTTTAAAAGTGTCAGTATGGCACAGTGGGTGGTACAGGGGGCTGGGAGCCAGGAACTGCTGAGCATCAAGGCTGGGTTTTCAAACGGGCCCACGTGACAAAGAACACGAGTCCCAGGGACTTTCCTGGGGCCTTGCGTGACCCAGTCATGTAAGGTATGTCTACATTGCAGACATACATTGTCTACACTGCAGCTGACCCGTGGCTGGCCTGGGTCAGCTGACTCAGGGTCATGGGGCTCGAGCTGCCGGGCTCTAGACGTTCGGGCTTAGGCTGGGGAATGGGCTCTGAGGCCCTGCAAGGGAGCAGGGTCCCACAGCTCGGGCTCCAGCCCAAGCCCTTGTGTCTCCACTGCAGTTTTATTGTCCCACAGCCCGAACCCCTCGCACCTGAGTCAGCTGACCCGGCCCACCTGGCTGTGTCACAGGTCTTTTGTCACAGTGGAGACATAGATTTAGGGGCGTCTGAAAATCCCAAGCTAAGCTCTCAGCTCTGGCACTGACTCACTGAGTGACCTTGGCAAGCAACGTGACTCTGATATAGATCTATCTACTGTGACAGACCCAGACCAGTGGGGTACAGGAGTCTGGTAGAGAGCAAATATTCTGGTCACTGGATGAGTAGTGTTCTGTTCCCTGAGTGACCAGAGCAGGGGCTGCACTAGAGTAATCAGGAACCTGCTAGAACCAGTTAAGGCAGGCAGGCTAATTAGGACACCTGGAGCCAATTAAGAAGAAGCGGCTAGAATCAATTAAGGCAGGCTAATCAGGGCACCTGGGTTTTAAAAGGCGCTCACTTCAGTTTGTGGTGTGAGTGTGAGGAGCTGGGAGCAAGAGGTGCAAGGAGCTGAGAGTGAGAGGGTGTGCTGCTGGAGGGCTGAGGAGCACAAGCGTTATCAGACACCAGGAGGAAGGTCCTGTGGTGAGACTAAGGAAGGTCTTTGGAGGAGGCCATGGGGAAGAAGCCCAGGGAGTTGTAGCTGTCATGCAGCAGTTATAGGAGGCACTATAGACAGCTGCAGTCCACAGGGCCCTGGGCTGGAACCCAGAGTAGAGGGTGAGCCTGGGTTCCCCCCAAACCTCCCAATTGACCTGGACAGTGGGTTTTCCCAGAGGGGAAGGTCTCTGGGCTGTTCCCCAACCCACATGGTGAATCTCTGCGGCAAGAAAATCCGCCAATAAGCGCAGGACCCACCAAGATAGAGGAGGAACTTTGTCACCCTACCTACCTACCTATCCATCCACATAGTATTTAACAACCAAATTATGAGTCACATGACATTTGCCTGTAAAGGATGCTATTTTACATTGTGCCTTTCATTCAGGTAATTCTGTCTCTCTCTCTCTCTGCTTTCTTTCTCCCCATCGTTTCATTCTTCTCTCCTTCACTGCCTTTCCACAAAAGACCATTAGAGCATGTACCTACCCCCCAGGGAGTAGAACTCTGCAAATACTGCTAACGTTTTCCCCTGGATGAGGACTCAGTGGGAAGTGATGTATATAGTGTGAATAAACTATTTACACTAAAAATACCCACAGATTTCTCTTCTGGGGAGGAGCTGACCTGCAGGGTTCCAACAGCCTCTACCACTCCACACAGGGACAATGTTCTCATTAAATGAAAATCCCTGAACACACAGGTACCAATTAAGGCATTGCACGCAATAGGCTCCAGGAGTTACATGATCATCTCTGAATCTTTGCTCTCATTTGGGGGGAAAAAAATGTTTTGAGCCCTCAGGGATGCAAAGAAAAGTTTGAAAACACAACCCAAGCTCTGCCTGAATCTGCAGAGAGCCTGAAACAATAGTTCTGAAAGGTGTGAACCACCCTGTTCATCTTAATGCTGAAATGTGCTGCCACCCCAAAGAGAAGTAGGGCTATGGGGCGGTGGTGGGACCGCAGCGCACATCAATGGTCCATGTGAGAGTGTGTGTGTGCGCTAGTCAGACACTCATGCCTTGATTTCCAGTGACTGTTGGCAAGTAGATATGTTTCATGCCCCCAGCACCAGCATCGCAGTCTCGGTGAGAACCAAGGAGCTATTTTACAAATGACTATTGCAGAAACCACTTTCTCGGGGCTGTGATTAGGGATATATGTTCTGTAATTTACTTTCTGTCCGGGTTTGATACGAGGATGGGTCCCACCGGTACTACTAAAGCCTTTTAAAGTAATAAGAGCATGCATGTGGAGAGCTTCGCTGAAGAAAGGTGTCAACTTGTTTGCTTGCAGGGTCACCTGGCTTCTACATGTTAGTGGCTGTCACTTCTGAAGCAATCGCCCTGTCGTGTGATGAGAAGAGGGATTCCAAACTCCAGAGGTTAGATATGATGGGCATGAGCCTCAGCTGGTATAAATGAGCCTAACTCCCTTGACTTCAGTGGCCCTCCATTCATACTCACTAGCCCTACATCTAGCCTGCTGCAGTGGGAGTCCGAGGGCCAGGCCAAGGAGTCAGAAATGGTTTGAGTGTGCATTGGATATTGGGAAGGACATTAAAGGGCTGGGCTTGGTGTCCCCTCCCTACCATCTGCTGGGACTGAACTTACTCCCAACGGCCGCAGGGCTGTCATGCAAGTGCAGCTCCTCAGAGTGGATGCAGGGGAAAAACGAGGGCAGAGAAAACAAAAGAGGTAGGAAGTAGAAAGGGGCAGGGAAACATGAGAGAGAGGCACAAGAAAGATGAGCAGGAAGGGATGGATGCCTGTCTTGTGTGCGGGAGAGGGGACAATTTATGGAGTTTTTCAAGCTTTGTCCTTTTATTATTATTATTTTACTATTATTTTGAATACAAATATCACCATCCCAGCACTCACTGGCAGCTCTACAATAACCATCTAGTCTGGACCACCGAGGGTCAGGGAGCGACCCCGCAAAACTCAACGCTCCAGAGCCCCCGGCAATAACAAACTGATGCTCACAGCTCAGTGCTTCACAGCAACCTGACTCTAACCAGCCAAGCCGCACACCACCATCCACCCCACAGTAACACCCCCCGGTGCACAACTCAGCGCCAGTTAGCACCCCGCCAATAATAAACCAGCGCATACAGCTCAGTGTGCATCAGCAACAGGGGGTGCACATGTGAAAGCTAAGAAGGAAAATTAATCTCTGTAAGGATCCCGGCTTATGTTTCCAAGTGGTTACATTTCTAGTATTGGAGAGAGGAAAATGATTATTTAAAAAAGAACTTTTATCTACAATCTGCCTCCCCACCACAGCTTTCGTGTGCGTGTGTGTGGGGTGCGTCGAGGTGAGAACATTTACATTTTTAGGGAAACTGTTCACAAAAAAGTCTTTCTAATGGCAAATGTTGAAATTTGAAAACTTGTTGACTAGCTGTAGTGTTGAGTTCTGCCTCAGGTCCTGATACAGGAAGACATCTCTGTCCAGCGGAGCACAGGTGAGTCCCACTGCAATCAATGCCACTTAAGCACATGGATAAAGTTTGGCATGTGTTTAAGTGCTGCCCTGAATGGGGGCCCAAGATAGCAGACGGCTGTTCTCATTTGGTAATGAATGGTTAGAGTTGGTTTGAGCTACGGGTCCCCTGAGCCCCTGTATTTTTAATGTCAGCTTAATATTTCAAGCATCTTCTCACTCAGGCTTTGGGTTTTAAGCTGAGGTCGTGCCTTTATTAGTCGTGCTGCAGCAGGCGGGCCTGGTTGGGGCCTGCTGTGGTTTCCAAGGCCCCCCACAACCCACCCTCACCCCTGTAACTGAATAACTGATTTCAAGCCGGTGACTAAGCAGGGACTGACGTGGGGCCTAGGCCTTGTAGGTGTGAAGTGGTTCTCGAGGGGCCACTGCAATGATCCTCTGCACCCTGAGAGAGCAAATCATTCCTCACCCCCCATCCCCTTTCTGCTCCCCTCATTTCACATTAAGGGCCATCGTCCCCCCTGAGCTGCAGGAATGAGGGACCGGAGTGGGGCAGAACTAAGAGGCCTCCCCAGTGCCGAGGAAACCAGGCAGCGCAGAGTTAAGTCAGGAAGCTAGAAGTAATCATCATCATCATAATCATCGGGGCCTATGGAATGAGGAAGTTAAGGGCTGGGTACCTCGTTGTTTGTGAAGCTCTTGGCAAGCGCTATGGAAAACGGAGGCCTAGAGAAATGTCACAGCAGGCTCAGCTTGTTCGGAGAACCACACACGTGTATTTAAGCCATCAAGCCCGCCATTGTTCTCCCCTAATTATTCCCACTCCCTGAGTCTTACACCCCATAATTCAGGGAAGCTGAGTAATGGAAGAAACAACAACAGTTGTAATCTCTCAGTACCGGTGGTCTCCACCAACAAAAATACTTTCAAGAGCTCTGCGGTTGCAGCTTCCTCAATTTGGTGGGCAGTAAAAGGAGGGGAAGAAGAAAAGCCATTCACCTATTTGGGAAGTTTTTTTTTTTTAAAGGGGAGAGGAGGAATCTTCTTTCAGATGGAAGGAAAGAAGAATTAGGAAGATGTGTTTGAAAGCCGGTCCAGGAGTCGCTGGATCCATACTGAATGTGGTAACGAGATGTTATATCAAATACTTGGTTAGGCCATCGATGGGTGATTCGTGTTGTACCAGAAGCCATGATGCCTAGTGGTGATAGAGGCCTGAGACTTCTGGGTTCTGTTTGCCAACGCGCTGGGTGATGTCTGCAAGCTGCTGAGCATCTCCATGTCTCAGCTCATCCATGTGCAAAGCAGAGCTAATAATCCCTGTCTCACAGGCCTGCTGCCAGGATTAACTGGTGCTTGCGAAGCGCTCAGCGAACTACTAGCGCCCAGCTACATGCAAAGCGTGGTGATTGTGAGGCAGCTCGCTGTCCAGGAGAGCATGCCACTGGAGAGACATTTGCAAGAGCAAAGAATACATCACCCGCGCGACCACCAGTGGCGCGTTGTCTCCCTCTAATGGCTCCCTCTGACAGACAGAGCTGGATAGAACTTCTTGGTCGAAACGTTTTTTGGGCTTTTCAACCGAAATGAAAATGTCCATTTCTGTAGAAATAAAACAAAACAATATGATTTTTTTTTAACCAAAAAATTCAGTTTTTCATCTTCCCACCCCGCTCCCAAGTGGACATTTTTCAATATAGAGGTTTTGGAGTCCACTGCTGCATTTGCCCTAATAAACCCAGTCCTTTTGGCTCAAGAAGCAGATGCTTGTGCGTTTAAATCCCCAGGTTCACTCCCCGCTGGCGACCCAAGGACACTGTTACAGACATCACTTTGGGTATGTCTCCACTGCAATAAAACACCCATGAGTGGCCCAGGTCAGCTGGTTCAGGCTCACGGGGGTCAGGATGCAGCGCTATACAATTGCAGTGTAGATGTTTGGGCTCAGACTGGACCCCGGGCTCCGGGACCCTCCCATCTCATGGGGTCTCAGAGCTCAGACTCCAGCCTGAGCCCAAATGTCTCCACTTGGAGCTTAAACAAAAGCAGAATCTCCTCCCTCCCCTCTGGCTTTTGGAATCTAAGTCCCACTGCAGCCCGCACCGTTTTCTGCAGCAACTTTGTGAAGGCACCTTAAATCCTTCGGGTTTGGCTCAGCTAGTGAGCCCCACGTTCCCTAAGGGGAGAGCACTGCGCAGTTCTGGTGATGGCTCCACGGGTCGTTTGTTTCTGGAGCCCTGGGCTGCCGGCTGGCGCAGAGCACAAGTACAATGAGTCGGTGGTTTCAAACGAGGCTCTAGTCTAATTTAGCAACGTTTGCTGTCTGTGGCAAGGAGAGGCCCAGGAGTGGACTAGCAGGGGGCAGGACTGAGGTGCATCGGCAGTGTGTGTTTGGGGCCCAAGGATTGGAATAGCAGCGGGAGCTGCAGGGCGGGACTGTGACGAACTGGGCCTGTTCTTACTGTGGTGTGTGAATGCTGACAGGGGAGTGTGGCTGGATAGTCTGCACTGGGGGATGGGAGTCTGAGTCTGCCCGAGGGCGAATACCTGGGCGTGTAGCATGGGAGCCCAGGAAGGGGTTGGAGGCCAGGGGACTCCTTGGCCGGGGAAACTGAACAAAGGCTGTGGGAGGGGTCGCTGAAGGCAGAGTGCTGGAAGCGGGCTGGAGAGATGGCTGGGAGGCAGAGATTGCTCTGACCTCCCAAGGGGGGCTGGGATGCCTGGGACCCCCAGATGGACCTAACTGAGGGGGGCCCTGTTGTCTGTGCCTGCAAGACCTATCTTGGACTGTATTCCTGTCATCCAAATAAACCTTCTGCTTTACTGGCTGGCTGAGAGTCATGGTGAATCGCAGGAAGCCGGGGATGCAGGGCCCAGAGTCCCCCGATACTCCGCGACAGGGACTGAGGGGAGTTTGCAGAGCTGTGTATTTGGAATCCAGGGCTGGAGTAGCAGGGACTGCAGGCTGGCATGGAGTGCACTGGCAGTGCCAGGTGTCTGAGCACGGACAGTATGTGCCCACCTGAGGTCTGACACTATCTGCTGATGTCAGTCCCTGACTCTCTCACGCATTAAAAATTCACCCCCCAAAAGGAGAAAATTAAAGGAAACTATTTAACCCCCCGACCCCACTGACGTCTTTCAAACTCCTCTTCCTCTGGGCATAAAACCCAGCCTGCCGCACTCATGCCTCCGCTCTCTCCCTCACACAATGGCCCAAACTTCAGCTGTGCAGCTCAGGGCTTTGCCAGCCAGCCAGGAAATGGCACGAACAAGAAGAGGGATGGTTGTAGCATGGCACTGCCTCCTGGGGCTGCCGAGCTGCCCTGAGAAGCTGCTGTGGCCACTGGAGTATCCTGGAGCTGCCCTCCTGGGATGTGACTGACGCAGAGAACCTGTGTATCCAAGGTGGGGTGCAGATTGGAAGGGGGTACGAAGGGCAGGCAGCGTGGTCTAGGGTTAACACGGGATTGAGAACCAGGCCTTTCTGTGCTGCAGTTTCCCTTCTGCACCCTGGGGCCCATAACGCTGACGTGTCCCACGTGGGCACCATGAGACCGGCTGACTAATGTGTGTGATGTGCTTGGAGAACCACAGGTGATGCTGCAAGTGGGAGCGATTATTATTGCTGTCACCCTTGTGTTGACTTGGCTGGAATCTGGGCTGGGGAAGAGGAACTCTGGGGACAAATCCATGGCAAAACATCCCCCCGTTGCTAACGCTGGCTCAGCTCCCCTGGTGTTAGCAATGTTGGAGCCCTGGTGCGGATGGGGCAACTGGCTGCCACTGCCAGTTAGAGCTGTCCTGACCCAGGCCAGGTGAGGGGGTGAAAATGCCAGAGCTCTGTCCCCAGTAGAGCTGTGCTGGGGGAAAATTACCCTAAATGGGCCCAATTCACCCCAGAGCGCCTAGGCCCCATGCTGACCATTGGTGAATGCCACATTATGTCCTTCGCCATGTCCTATCCTTCATCTCTGCCTCCTCCAACCTTTCCTCCCCATTCCCTCTAAGCTCCTTCCTCTCCTGCCTTGGCCCCTCCCTGCTTTGTGCCGCCAACTGTTTTGCCTGATCTGCCTTCGCTTGTTTTATTTATTCACTCCTGTCCCCTTGTAACTCCTTGCAGATTCCTTTGTTTGGCTGTGCTGCAGAGCGTCCCAGCCATATTTATATGCACAGACCTAGCCTGGGAAGGCAGTCTAGTTCTTTATTTATGTCCTTTCCCATTTTCCCCATTTGATACATGTAGCCCTTCCTTCAGCTAGGTTCCCTCACCCTGCAGCTCTGGAAAGTCACTTTTTGCCACTAGACTATTAAGATGTTATTGACAAGTCTCACCGCCTCTTTCTTTCTCTCTCGCTCTTTTCTTCCTTGGCTCTGCCTTTGCAACACATAAAACAAAATTAGTCCCACCGTATTCCTACCTGGCTTTCTGCGGATGCGGCCACTAACCTATAATAAATTTAAAATGACTGTTTTCCCTCCTGTTTGATGTTGCTGCTTTCCCAAACCCCTTGTAAAAAAAAAAATGTGTGTGTGTGTGTGTGTATGTATATATATAAATAATGCAACAACTTGTCCTACACAAAACCACATCAGAAAAGGCGGCAGGATTCTAGTCTGACACAGTCACACCGGAGGGAAGGAGCCAGACGAGAAGAGAGTCATTTTAAGATGCAGTATTTAGCGTCAGTTTTGAGCAGCTGATTTATAGTTTATTATAGAAGACTCACTGAGGTTTCCTAGTGGCTGGTAAAGCCTCTAGCAGGCTCCTTGTTCCAGTGGGATCTATTTACCTGAACGCAGATGTAGTCATGTGAAGAAGGGGAGTGATAGTGCTGGCTAACACTGGGGTTTCTATCCACCAGCCAGAGAGAGCAGCGCAGACTCCTTCTGCCCTGCCAACATCCTTCTGGAATGACCACCTCTACGGCGAGAGCCACCTCCGCCTTTCAGCATTTGGCTGTTCTGCCAAGTCTGACGGCCTGGCTCTCCGATCCCTCTAGCTCGCTGTGCAAAGGCTGATCGATCCCTGGAGCGTCAGGTCAGAAGCCAACCACGAAGCAGTGGGGGTTCGGAAGGAACTTACCCAGTGGGAAGGTTATTTAAAACTGCTCGGGAGGGTTAACGCTCCCACTCCTGTGATAAGTTCCAAGCGATTAGCACCTGACCCCTGGGACGCTTGCAGCAGTAGGGCGCCTAACATCAGTCCGGGGTGATGGTTCAGTCCTGCCTCAGAGGGGCGAGCACCCCTTCCTGAATCAACAATGCTTCTCCCTGCACCAGTGTGTTCCTCAAAGGGCCCCTCCCCGCCCTGAAGGCCCTTTCAGCCCTGCCTACCTTGGAGCTGGCACGATTTAATGGGATCACCGCAAATGCTGGCACAGCTGCCGGCAGAGCATCAACCCATGTGTGCGTGACTGTCTCTGGGTGGTCTGCAGACATATGGCCGTGTTTAGAGCCCGGTTACAGCAATTGTTAAAAGATCAAAAATATTTAGGGCGACCTGGATTCTTCTTGCCTTTTTTGCATTTTTGAGGACTTCAGTCTGCAGTCTGACAATGAGGCAGGGCCGCTGTCTGGGCTGCTGAGGGAGGGTTTGGCACGGCCTTGCGGAAGCTCTGAGGGCCTTTGGCAAACTAGGGAAGGGGAGCGAAAGCCCTTAGAGAGTTAGCTCTGCAAGAGAGTTAGCTCTGCAAGGACTATCCTGCCATTGCTACGCTGGCAGCATTGCAAAACCGCAGTGAGCCACCTGGAGAACAGCTCGAGGAAACGTTCTGCTGTATCGTTCGTGCGCAATCACCAGACTTGCGCCAGGCTCCTGGCCCAGAGATTTTCATTGCGATGGGCACAAAGCTGCAAGAAATGCAGCTAGCAGGAAAATGCTGCAGCCACCTTCAGTCTCTACTTGACACCCTCAGGGAAATAGACATGAGGTGAGACGTTCCGCCAGTGGGCGAGGAGGCGGGAGAGCTGGGGGTCTCTGAAGGGGAGCTGAGGCGCTGACTCATGGTGTGACTTCTGGCACGCCACCCACTCTCTGCTCCTCCGTCAATCCAGCTGTAAATTTGGGCAAAATGCAGAAACTTCATGTTGAAAATCTTCCTGGGGTAAGCATGTCGCAAGAAAACAAAGAAACCAATGAAATCCCTTTCTGCCTGAAATGGCAGCCTGGTGCGATCTTTTGGAACCCAGAGAGGAAATCTGCATCACTCCCAAACCAAAATAAAAACACTCCAAAGGGATGTGTGTGTAAATGCAATTCAGTGCCTCCTTATTTGGGTCACTGCTTAGTCTACAGGCAGGAAGGGAGCCAATGCCACGATCCCACTAACTGTGGGGGAAAACAGCCGCCTCGCACTCAGTAGCCGCTCGTCTCCCCACTAAAAGCAAACAGTTCAGCTGAGGGCAGTGGTTCTCCAGCTGTGGGATGGGGGCTGCAATCAAGTGGTGCGTGGTGAGGTTTAAAGTCCGGTGTCGGAATAGAAACCCTTTCTAAGGACAAAGGAAGCAGGTGGCACACCGGGTGCTTTTGCATTTTCGATGTGGTATGGTAGGCTTTAAAGTCAGAGTCCTAGGGTTAGCTGCTTCGGAGGCAGGTGCAAGAAACTGAACCTCTGTATTATTGGGGTAACCTGCTCCCTGAGGAAGTTCCCCTGTCCCCATCAGTTCAAGACTGGTTGTGCCTTGATGCAGGAGGACTGCCAAATTTCTCCTTGTTTTGTTCTTTATCATTTTGCTCTGGATATTCTTGTTATTATATAACTTCTAACTCGCTCCTGATTCCTGCTACGCTCTGTCTTAACACTTATCAGCCCCCCATTGCCTTAGACCCTCACAATCTGCTGCTGTCTGTCTCCTCACTCAGCCCTGCCTGTGCGGTAGGGCTGAGCTGTTACCCCCTTGGCAGAGGGGAACAGAACTGCAACGCACAGTGATTCACGCAGTTGCTGAAGGCCGCACCAGGAGTCTGCGTCAGAGCAGCAATAGAACTCAGCCCTCCCGAAGGACAGGCTGGTGTCCTCAGGGTGGGCCCACCTGGCCCAGCCTTTCTCTCAACGCTGAGTTCCTGCATTCAGCACTGTTCACGGGCTGCGAAAGCATCCTGCCATGCCAGTTACCATACACATGCATGCTGGGAACCTGTGCTAATGGAGCGATGCAGGCAAACTGGAGCCTCCGAGTGCAGCACCCTGCAAAACACATTCCCACGGCGCACGCATCGGCGTGAAATGAGAGCAGGATATATGCCTGATGTCTGGGCTCTTCCCCCACCCCCGGCTGTAGTTACATGCCTGCTGTCAGTACGTCTGCCACAGACATGCCCCAGAGTGAAGGAAACCACATCAGAGATGGGAGGAGTCTTGTCTATATTGCACCCGCTGGCTTCGCTATTTCACTTTGGAGCCTGTCCTGGGCTCCTTCTTTCTCTCTGAGGCTGCCCCTTCCCTACGGCCTTGGTGAGTGGCAGAAGCTGCCCCTTTGCCCCCTTTCAGGAGAACGTCCGCCTAATCTTAACTTCCCTCACCTGGGAAAGGCATTCAAGAGGACAAGGGGTAAAATCCCCCCATTCCAACCCCAGCTGATTTCGGGGCGGGGGGAGCCCCTATTGTCTTTACTGCCCTCTAACGTCCCACCTGCTTGAGGCAGTTGAACTTTTCTGAAAGCTGCTGTGTATTTTTAGTTCTCCTTGTGCTGCTTCCCCGTCCTGAGCACTGTCCTGGGTTTCTTATTGGCTGGATGGGAGGAACTCCACCTTGTCCAGCCTCGCCTGGCAACATCTCTGGGTCTTTATTCGCTACCTTCATACGGACAAGCACTTTTATAGCTGTTCCATTCTCAGTGCCAGGCCCAGCCTGCTGCCGTAGCAAATAGCTCCTCTAATGCAGAGTTTTGCAAACCAGAGGAAGCGTCGGTTTGAATATGCTGTGGGATCTAAGACAGCCCCCTTCTAATCAACAGCACGTGTCTCATCCCCTCCCCCCCATCAATCCACATCACCTCTTGGCTGCACTAGCGGACAGAGGATGGTCTGGATTACAGATGGCAGATGTGTTTTGTGCCAGCCACACCTGTAAGGTTTTTTTTCCCCCAATTCCCTTTGAAGCACAGCTATATGAAATATGTCAGAAAGACTAGTGCATCTCCAAGGGCTGGAGCGGGCTGGATCTAGGTTCTCCGCACTTTGAAACAGAGCCCACTTCTGCGCTGATTTACCACTAGGGTTTTTTTTTTAACTTGTGAATAAAGATGGCCTAAGTCCAAAGTCGTGCATTTGAGTTTCAAACACTCAAAGCCTGGAGTCCATTTGGATCAGATCATTATAAAAACCCACTTCCCCAGGACTGTGCCAGTGCAGAATTGTCTACGATGGGAGCTTTTCTCCATCTTCCTTTGAGGTAGCTGGCAGTGGCCATTTTTGGAAACAGGATAGTGGAGTAGATGGGCTCAGGCTGTTTCTGATGGAGAAGCTCCTACGTGACTGACTGATGGCTATTTGTAACATTTAGATGCAGACCCAAGTTCAGACGCAATCACCCCAGTGGTTTGAGGGCATCAGAACCCGGCTCTTGGCTTTGGCCCCTCTGGGTTTCTAAGTTTTAGCGTTTACTCAGCCCATCACAGACTGCAAGTGGCTCTAACTGGTCTGGGCAAAGGAGAACCAAGACAAAGCAACACTCACAGGGACTCCGCCCCTTAATGTCCCTGTTCCCTCTCTCTGTTTATAATGGCACGTTGATACAATGCATGGCCCCGATGCTGAGAGCTGGGAAGCCACTGTTCCTGTTTGGCTCCTGCCGGTGTTTGCACAGAGAGGAGGAAATGGCACTGGTTTTAGTGTGCCCATTTCAAAAGGCCGCCTCCATCTGTATAAACACGAGCTTGTTACGAAAGCCCCATTAATTGCCGAAACCACATGCTCAGCGTTTAATTCGGACTCTGCTGAATGGCGACGTGCACCTAATGTTGTAGCACCAGGCGATGGCAACCAGGGCAGGCCCATCAATCAAACCCTGGTTCACATGTGTGTGCTGCTCTTTACAGTTCAAATCCAAACAAGCCAGCAGGATCTAAACTTTATTATTGTAACAGCAGATCAAGGGAAGGGCCCTTCAACAGAGTTCCCCCTCCTGGCCCAAAGTGTCTGCAGAAAAGTCGCCGTGTTGATTTTGGGATGGGATAAAAGTCGAGCTATTCTGGTGGTGGAGCTATTCCACTTACCTCAGATAATTCAAGAAGATTTGCAGGTTTTTCCTGTGTGTGGCTGGGGTTTATTAGGGTTCTGGAGGGAGGACAAGGGCAGCAGTTTGTTTCAGTGTCTGAGAGGTCTGGGGGATCTAGTCAGGTGTTATTTTTTTAGGCCAAGATTCAATGGGACTCAAGCGTGTCTCGAGTGCTTTGCTGAATAGAGTTGGACACAAGCACATGTTGAAAGTTAAGGCTTGGCTGAGTCAAGGCCTTCGTATCTGTACAGCATTCAGGCACGGGCAGGAAGCTTTACAAATCACTAATAACTGTGAAATCTTTCGGGTACATGATGCAGGAAACTGCCTGTGAGATCCACCCCTGTGCAGGGAGCCAGCCCCAGGCCTAGGAATCACCTAAGCGTTGCAACCCTAAGAGGCCCAGGAACTACTGAAGCCCTCACCCACTCAAGGAAGAATTCACACTCCTTGGAGGCTTTAACCTCCCACCCATTCGTCAAATGTTTTTCAGACCCAACAGGGCAAAGTGTGTGACAAGCCCCCTTGCAGGAAAGCTCAGGCCTGACCCCGCAAGCCCCACCTGGGCACGTGTGTTCTCAAGGCTGTCAAAGCTCCCAGGGTGTAGAAGGCAGCCTGGTTAACACATGAGGCCAGAAGTCAAGAGCTCTGAGTCTGCCAGATTTCCTCTGTGATTTGGGGCAAGTCACTGCACCACTGCACATTAGTGTCTTCATCTCTGACATGGGGATATAGTAACATAAGAACGGCCATACTGGGTCAGACCAAAAATCCATCTAACCCAGTATCCTGTCTTCTGACAGTGGCCAATACCAGGTGCTTCAGAGGGAATGAACAGAACAGGTAATCATCAAGTGATCCATCCCCTGTCGTCCATTCCCAGCTTCTGGCAAACGGAGGCTATGGATACCATCCCTGCCCATCCTGGCTAATAGGCATTGATGGACCTATCCTCCATGAATTTATCTAGTTCTTTTTTGAACCTTGTTATAGTCTTGGCCTTCACAACATCCTCTGGCAAAGAGTTCCACAGACTGACTGCGTTGTATGAAGAAATAGTTCCTTGCATTTGTTTTAAACCTGCTGCCTATTAATTTTATTTGGTGACCCCTAGTTCTTGTGTTATGAGAATGAGTAAATAACACTTCCCCATTAACTTTCTCCACATCAGTCATGATTTTATAGACCTCTATTATACCCCCGCCCCTTTTTTCCAAGCAGAAAAGTCCCAGTCTTATTAATCTCTCCTCATATGGAAGTTGTTCCATACCCATAATCATTTTTGTTGCCCTTTTCTATACGTTTTCCAATTCCAATAGATCTTTTTTTGAGATGGGGTGACCAGATCTGCACGCAGGATTCCAGATGTTGGCATACCATGTATTCATATAGAGGCAATATGATATTTTCTGTCTTATTATCTAGCCCTTTCCTAATGATTCCCAACATCAGCCCTCTGACAGTACCCTAAGCTGGGGAGGTCTAACTCATTGGTGTGTGCAAAGGACTTTGCAATTGTACAGAAAGAAGGATCTAGAAAAATGCAAATTATTCTCTATGCAGCCATTGCAGGGGCTAGTGCTGTCAGTGACCCGCTGGGTGCCAGTAATCTCCTTTTCAGTAAGCAATGGTGTCTGAGCGCATGGGAGGGGCTGGAGATACATGCAGGGGGCTCCTCTGCTTTCTGAACAGCTTCACACGTGAAACAAAGACCCCCCAAGCCCATCCCAGACCATTTTCTCTTTCTGCCAGTGATTTAGTGACAAGTTACCAAAATATCCCTCTTTGCTGGTGCAGTTTAGAACCTGAGTTTCCACCAGGAGTGAGAGATTTTGGAGGCTAAAGGAATATTTTGTATCAAGAAAGCATAAGATTTCAGAAAAATGGCTAGTTCTGGTGCCAAAAGCGTAAATGGGGAAAGCACCTAACCATCAGTGTGTCACTGGCAAGCTTTGCCCAGCAGAATCCAAGCAGCGGATCAAAGTCTTGGCCTCCACAGTCTGGACTTAACCAGACATGGTCGTGCAAAAGGCTGGTGCACTATTTTTCAGAGCGGCACTCAGCTGGTATTGACCCCTCAATTCCAAGATTTTAAGGCCAGAAGGAACCACTTTGATGATCCCCCAGTGACTAGTCCGACCCCCTGTATAACAGGCCAGAGAATCCTACAAGGGATTTATTCCTGCTGTGGAGGGAACTCGTCTTCACTACTGTGTGAGTGACACTGTTGAGCGTAATCTGCCTGTAAGTGCTTCGCATGACGGCGAGCTTTTCCCCTGGTTCGTGTGCCTGGCATCTCATCTAACCTCAGCCTTCAGCCACTGGCCCTTGACCCCCTTTGGCTGCTGGAGATCTCCTCCCCAGGAAGGTGTTTACAGGCGCTGATCAAGACACCTTATTAAATAAGCTAACTAGACCCGGGTCTGTAATACAGGGCAGAGCCTCAGCTAGCATGAATTGGCATTGCTTCTATTGGAGTCAATGGAGCTATGGAGAGCTACACCAGCTGGGAATCTGGCTTTCTATAGACGGGAGCAAATGCTTTGGACCCTTGGCTAACGGCTGAACGGGGCTGCTGCCAAAAGATCCCTCTTTTGATGTTAAAATGAATGGTCTCACCAAAGAGAGACTATTTCCCAGTTCTACAGGGACAGAAACATTTTGAACCCCGCTTCTCCCACGGGGAAAGCCCTAGGATCCCACTCCTACTTTGGCCGACAGTGGTGAATGATGGGTCTTTCTCCAATGCTCACATAAACAGGACATTAATTATGCTTTGTGAATGAAACGTTATCCCTTGTATTTCTCTGCAAACTTTTTCAACCAGATCATATCTGACTTGGCAAAGAGGAAACCAAGAGAGAGGTTTTTAAAGAAGAAAAGAAAATGCACGACGAATGTTACCCTCTGTGCTTTTCAGTACAGCTGCGTGACTTTTGGAGAAAGGAATGTTTCACTAGGAAAATGAGGTAGTGTTACAAGCCCAACTGGAGTTCCCTCAAGGGCAGATGTGCATCTGTGTTTGAAGGATCAAAGCTCATGATCCCACATCCAGCCATGAAACTCCGCTGCCTGGCGTTGTCACAAATACCCCCATGGTTACAAAGCCAAGCCCATTTAAAAGCCACCACTGCTGCCTGATGTTCAAAGCACTTTGCCCGTGTGCTAACTGCTGTGTGGAGAGTGTCCTGAGGGTACCTGGGGAAACACGGAGAGAGAAATGTTCAGGGATTTCTACCAGTTGGGTGCTATAGATACGAAGAGACATGGAAAAATCTAGGCCTATGCCTGGGACAAGGTGTTCTTAGCAGGTGTTACCAACCCTGCCCTTGAGATGGGAGGAGCTCTTGGTGCACTATTTATATAGGGAGATGCCTGAGGCGGAGTTAGAGGCTGGACTCCACCCACATCACATCTGAGCCCACCCACAGCTGGAGAGGGTATAAAGTGTGAGCTCCGGGGATGAGATCTTTTCCTTCTGTTCTGGGGTTTGGAGTAGGAAAGGCCCGTGATAGCTGCGAGGTTAGCTGTAGAAATAGGGATTAGGTAGGGGATCCCAGTTCCCCATCCCAGCTGGGATTGAAAGGAGGGTGTGGTCTTAAGGGTGTGACTGGGACAATGCCAGGATAGGACATATGCTTCCTCCCCAAAGTCACTCTGTTTTGGGGCAGTACATACTTGCTCCATACACCGGGCTTGGCTCTTCACTGGCTTGTGCAGTCATGTACCCTGGTGCAATGGGGGTGTGAAATGTGGCTCTTTTGGTTCGTTAGCCGTGTACACCCACTTCGTCCCAGGTGAATGACTGCACAGGCTGTGGGAAATCAGGCCTTGCGCATTCCCCCTGCTCTCTCTAGCTTCTCTTTTCCTGTAACTGGCAGGGAGACCTTCCAAAATAGGTGGCTTGTTCTGTAACAGGCTGGGTGAACTGTCTCGTTCAGTGGTTTTCAACCTATGGCTCATGGACCCCTGGGGAGCCACAGACTAAGATATCCAAAGGGGTCTGTAGCACCAGTCGACATTTTTTAGGGGTCCACAAATGATGAAAAGGTTGAAAAGCACTGGTTTAGTTAATGGCCACATGGGGTTGCTACTCTTTGCTCTGCATCCCTCATCCAGTGAGAGTTGTGATCCAAGATGACTGGCAGTCAGACAGGTGGGTACCTTCCCCTTGCCACGGCAGGACCCCACCTTATCTGGAACCTTCTTTTGATGAGCCTTATCCCCCTGCTCTGAAGTCACTAGGAGGCAGACGGCTGTTGTTCTGATTTGTATTGCAGTAGGACCCAGAAGTGCCAACCAAGGATGAGGTCCCCCATTACACTAGGTGCTGTACGCCCATGTAACAAAACTAAAGTCCAGTTGGCTTCTTCCACATCCCGGGCCTTTAAGGGGCGCTTCCTCACGAATCTCCCTCCTCAAATTTAAGTCTAGCTCTCCATGAATGGGGGCAGCACTTCCAAAGACTGCCTCTCCCCCCAGCTTAAATCTCCAGCCCTAATGAACGTCACAGCCTGCCATCCCCTTCCAGATGAAGTTAAACTAAGAAGGTGAAATTCTCGCCCTGTGCAGAGGGGCCTGGGCACCACTTAAGTCCTGCTTCAGCCATCTGGGTGCCCAGGCCTTGTGAGGTTTCTGTGGTGACCAGGCCTCCTGTTAGCCCCTCTGCCTAGAGGTAAGTTTCAAGTTCCCCCCGCAGGGAGAAATTTGGTGAGTGTTGCCTAGCAACTATCGCTGCACAAATGACCACCTCCTCTGAGAAGTAACCCGGCTTCTCCCCCATACAATCGGTTGGCTCTTCACGAGCTGGGGTGGAAAGTGGGGACTTTTGTCTCCCGGCACAGACATGGTTAAAAACCCACAACCCAACCCCAGTGCCTCCCAGGACAGTTATATGGGGGAGGCCTGGAATGTGGGAGACGTGTGGGAGACTCAATGGAACCTTTGTTAGGGACCTGGTTGACCTGATAAAATGGCTCAGTCCTGCATGGGATTTCCCTTCTCGGCACATTCTTAGTACCAGGCCTCCTAGCAACTGGCATTCTCCACAGCGCAAGGGCGGGGAGTGGATTCGGATGGGGCTTTTGTGCCTTGCTGTATGGAGCAGAGGAGAGAGGAAGAGGGGAAGTGGAATATTCTCAGTGACATCTCACCCTGCTCCCCAAAAATCCCATTGCTCATTGGCCTGGGGAAATCCCATTGGCATCCCGATACAGAGCCATAGGCGGAGACGCCGTGTTCTTCTTATCACACAATCTCTATGCCAGGAGCATCTAGAAACTTTATCCGAGATCAGTGCCTGGGCATCGTGCAAACGCATAGTAACAGACAGTCCTTGTCCCAGAGTGCTTAGAATCTAACTAGTCATGGCAGACAAGCGTTGGGAGGGGAAACTGAGGCACAGAGTAATGACTTGACTTGCCAAACGTCATGCCGCAGGCCAGTGGCCAAGCTGGGAATAGAACGCAGGTTTCCCTCCCCTACTTCTGACCTTGTGCCCTGGGGGTCACCTGCTTGCTGTGCTTGTCTCCCTTTTCCAAAGCTTGGTGGCTTCAGGCAGGCGGAGGGAGGGATGGCAGAGTGGGAGATTAAGACGGATGCTGCCCTAGTCCAGGCTCGCTGAGATGAAACCTCGGGGAGCGCCGCAGTTGTGGCCCAAGCAGCTCCACATTCAGAGCCCACCTTGGAGTCACTCCTGGCCCGGGGGCTCAGGCTAAAGCAGCGCCGTGTTTGAGACGCAGAATTTGATATGGGTCAGGAGCTTAACTGGTCCCAGCTCTTGGGCACTGTACTGTGGAAATAAAGAGGCCCCTGGGAACCCGGGGGCCCCCGGGACACTCAGTGTGCTTCCAGAATGGCTGGTGATTCAGTAGGAGGCGCTCTGCTCTCCAGGGCAGCACTGACCCCAGTGCCCGCACTCACCTCCCGCAGGTGCTATGCTGCAGGGAGCAGCGTAGGTATCTCAGTCACAGGGGCGCTCCTCTCTGAGACAGAGCTGTCTCTGATACCCCAGTGCTAGGGGGCGCTGCGCAGCAGGGGGCAGGGTGGGTGACTCAGTCTGGGATGTTCTGCCTCTGAGTCCCTGCTGTGCCCAACCTCCCAGTGAAGTGATTTCCCCTCGGCTGAGGGCCATGTCCACCTGGACGTCACAGCAGCTGTGGGGATAGAGCTTAGAGCTACCTCCTGCAAAAGCACACAGTGCTGGCACTTGGGCTAATGGGGAATGGCTGTTAGCAGTATAGAGCCTAGGACACTCAGTTGAGGAGTTTAATTCCAGCCACATGCACACTCGCTGGTTCACTGCAGACCCGTACTGGCTTTAAGAAATGGGTGAATTAGGATGTAAATGGTTTTGGCTGGGGCCAGTAAATGATATTTTTATCACCCATGGAAGTTAAGGCTTCAAAGCCGAATTTTGGCACTAGGATCCAGACATCCTGCATGAGAGCCACAAGACCCCAGACACCCAGTATGTGCCCCCCTCTGCCTGGGAGCGAGCTATCTCATGGCCGACTGAGCAGAGAGGGCATGTCTCTAGGGCATGAATGATGATCTACTTTGGGTGCTTTAACACAGGCCCTCAGGCCTGGCTCGCTGGAGGAACGCAGAGGGTCTCTTTCCCCGATTACTCGGAGAGATTTAATTCTAGACAAGTAAAACTTGGCTGAATTTCTCACCTCCACTAGATGGTGTGATCCGTCCTTATCTGTAGGAGTCAGAGCAACAGCAAGTCTTATCTCCCTTGGCATGTGTGCCCCCACCCGAGGCTTCCCGCCTGGGGCTGCTTTCTGAGGCCTGTTCACTCACCTTTCCAGCAGATGTCACTGAGTATTACGGTCGTGCCTAAAGGTGCCCCCTGAAATTGGGCCCCCATTTGCTACCCATGCACAGTGTGGGAGCCCTGGAGAGTTTGCAATCTCAATAGAGAAAGGAAGGATTATTAGCATCCCCCATTTTACAGACGGCGAGTGGAGGAACCGCATGATGAAGTGACTTGCCCACGTTCCTGCAGGGGATCTGTGGCAGAGCTGGGAATTAAACCTCAATCTCGTGCGTCTCAACCTAGCACCTTAACTACAAAACCAATTTTCCTCTCAGGCTAAGGGTTAGTTGGGGCTAAGCAAGCCTGTAATAACCTGCGGGAATGTTGCTGTAACCAGGGCAGGGTTATAGTTCTGCAGCAATCTCAGCTTTTCCGGAGGATCCCACGTCTTTGTGGAGAACCTTGCTAAGCACCACTTCATAAAGCACCCCTATCCCAGCCAGAGAGGAAGGACTGTAGTTGGAGTACTAACCTAGGAGACCTGAGTTCAAGTCCCTGCTCTGCCACAGACTACCTGTGGGACCTTGGGCAAGTCACATAGCCTCTCGATTCCCAATCTGTACAATGGGGGTGATAGCACTGCTCTGCCTCCCAGGTGTGTGGCAGGATATGGGACTGGGAGGTGCTCAGATACGTATTGCAGTGGGGGCTTTATACCTATATCCAGAGATAGATAGAGCCCTTACCTTCTCTTGTGCAGAAACTGCTACTTGGAGTGAAGCGATGTGTGATAGGGCTTGGACTGTGCACAAACATGAAATAGGATGGAAGCACCTACAAGACGTTCTGCATTGTGCCCTGAACCAGTTTCTGCACTTTACCCCCCTAGATTGAGCAAATACACTCCATGTATTTGGCCCATTGGAAGAGTTTACATGGATGAGGCGGGGAAGCCCTTGTGCCAATAAGCATCAGTGCAACTGGGGACAGGGGTCAATAGAACTAAGTATGTGCACGGAGGAAGTCCTTGCCAGCATTCCCACTTCGGTTACACAACCAGCTTCTGTCCGGAGATCAGGGGAGGAACATGCTGAGACACATGTAACTTTATAGGTGTTGATGTTAACATCTTTTCTTTTCAAACATCCCAGCAGCTCACCTGATTTACTGGCACAGCTGTGTGTTCCCCGGGAGAGCAGGCATGTTGCCCTGACAAGCACACTGATGGAAGGGCTCATGCCTAGGCCCGTGATGAGAGAGCGCTTGGACATGGTCCGTACTTTGCCTGGGGGCCTGGCTCAGAGAGTTCGGAAGATAAATTGCCTTATTCTGGCTTCAGCCGCCTCCTGGCAGCCAGTGCATGTGCATGATGCATGGGCTGGGAGTGACTTGGGACAGGGTGTTTGCAGTGGGTTAGCAGCTGATTTAGAGGACTGTTAACTAACATGCACAGCACAGGCGCCAGGCTGCTAAAATCACAGTAAGCCACAGTTGGGTGGAGTATTCGTTGTGAATCGTTTTTTCGATCACCTTAGCAGTTTCCTCTCTTGGTGGACAATTTGCAAAGAGGTGGCAGCTTCTACCAATCAGCATGACTCCCCACATTTTTGTGGGGGGGCATTACAGTCCTGAGTCCACTGTATGCGTATCTGATGCTCATCATTCATTTCCGCATGCATTTCCTGTACCAAGTAGCGCTGTAATTAGAACGCCACGAGAAAATGCTCTAGACACTACGGCAGAAACTCACCCCTGGGCAACACTTAAACCCCATTGCAGCCCTACAAAGACAAATAAGTCCTGCTTCAGCTTGTGGGGCTGGAGTGGGACTCATCCATTGCATAGGTCTTGTACTGGCCCTTCTGTCCAGGTGAACTTCACCCTTTAGTGCAGATATTTAATTATACTGCCAGCTACTTTAGGGTCAATCTTTAAATTTTGTGGCCAAGTAAAAACATCTCACAAAAGCCAATATTGGAATTTTCGTGATTTTTATTCTAACTTTAATGGAAACAAGGTGTTTTTGCTTGTTTGGTTGGATTAAAATGCCCTCGCCCCTCACCATTTGCAGCACCAACTTTGCTTCTGGTACTAGCTGGCGGGAGCCAGAGAGAGCAAATGACTAGAACCAGCGGTGAAACTCTCTTTTCTCCGTTCACCCAGACCCAGAGTGAAATGAAACCATGAAAAGCGGGGGCTTAACACCCTGAAAGGTGCTTATCTGCTGCAATTCTCCTTGTCTCCAACGCGCACAGCAGGAGCCAGCGCGCCTCACAAGCTGGCCGCAGGCTAGATTTTAAAAATCCTTCCCTTTAGAAAAAAGGTAGGGCCAGATCCTCAGGTGGTGTAAATCAGCACACCTCCTCTAGAGTCAATGGAGCAGCACCAATGTATACCAGCTGGGGAACTAGTAACACAGGTCAGGAAGTGTGTGTGTGTGTGTGTGTGTGTGTGTGTGTGTGTGTACACACCTGGCTATGAATATTTAATCCCTACTGTCTCCCAATGTATTTTTATATTTACTTTAAAAAAAGCAAATAAATATACTACCCTCAGCTATGCAGACACAGACACAGAGAGACACAGAATATGCACACACACGCACAGAGACACACACACGCTCGCAGATACACCCATAGGTGCACTCTCAGCTGTGCACACAGAGACCTGCGTGCACCCACAGGCACACAATACCACACCCAACCCTGCAAGATTTTTCAGGTTTCTATTGACTCCCTGCACTTGAGCCGTTCAGAAAGCAAAGCATTCTGCCGGTCCCGGTAATTAATAATTACTGTGTTCCTTATTAAAATGTCAGCTTTGATACCTCCCCCTCCGTGGATGCCAGGAAGCAGGAGAGGAAGGGAGGAATACTTTCCTTTGCCAGGCCTTGCCAACACTGACTGAATGGTTCAGTCATTAAAAGGAATGGGGCTTCTTGTGCTTTCCCCTTGCACGGAGGGCCTGTCTGGAACGGGGCCACTTACTGTTTTACAACTAAAATAACAAATTATTTCATAGCGAAGGGGAGCTGCTGAGAGCACTTTTCTGGCCGCAGCAGCGCACTGAAGTCTGAGCAGGGAGTGTGGCTTTGACTGAGCTCTTTGGTGGTTCTTTTTTCGCGGGATGCCCTGCCCTGCCCTGTCCCAGATGGAGTTGCCGTGTGCTGCAGCAAACTCTGTCTAGCAGAGCAAGGCAGCCTGGCAGAGAAATGGACGGTGTCCTTCTCTCTTCTCCTCTCCTCTCCTCTCCTCTCCCAGCTGTGGGAACAGCTGTCCTGGCTGGGACTCTCAGCGCCTGTTTCATTTGGGAATCTCGGTGCCTGGCTCAGGCAGTGTGGCTGGCTCAGGGGCCAGGGGGCGGGTGTATGTTGAAAGCCCTTTCCTTGGGGCTGGGCGTGTTTGATGTCAAATGTTTCCTGGGTGAACGGCACACCTGGGCGAGCGCTACTGGGGGAAGAGGGCTGTGGAGGAACCATCTGGGTGTAGGCGCAGGGAGGGGTGCCCAAGAAGCAGCTGGGGGAGGCTTTTTTGAGGAAGAGGTGAGGAAGGGCAAGGCAGCGAGAGGTGACAGGCCTGCTTGCGGCCACGGGCTCTCACACAGCCTGGCTCGGTGGTGGCTCCTCTAGGTGTCTGGCTGAGAGGTTTACAAGAGCTAGGAGAAAACCCTGGGGACGCTGCCCCTTTCCAAGGACAGGCAGGTGACCCTGCCTTGTAGCCTGCCAGGAGAGAACACAGGCTGTGGAGCGGCCTAGGCTGCTGTCAAGAGCACCTCAGACTCACCCCACAGGGACTCGTGGGGAGTTTTATGTGCAAACAACCCCCCAAACCACAGTGTACATCTTGCTGAAACCACCAAGCACCGCAGCCAGCCCCAAGGCAACAGCCTTTCCTCAACAGGGCCCCATATCCCATCTCAGTCCATTCCCAGCTGTAGCGTCTCCCACCCCCACCCCGAACAAGGCGCATTTCCAGTGGATGGCATGCATGGCTTTCGCTAGCCATCCCTCCAGCAGCCGGGGGCAGACCGCCCCCGCGTCTGCCTTTCTGCTGCCTTCGCTCGGCGAGCTGAGCGGAAACACGGCCGTGGTTAGTGACGGACAATAAGGAGCACCCGGTCTGTGGGTGGGTTAGGAATTCCTTTGTCCAGGAAATGAGGCCTTGCATTGTCCGCTGACGTTCACTCCCCTGCATTCAGGCACCGACAGGCCCCATGTGTGAGGGTGACGCTTGTGCCCCGTATAAGGGCATCGCTTCTGAACAGTCGTTTACATTCTGGCTCCTAATGTCCCACAGCATCCAAAGATGGGGCTGGTTTCTTTGCTCCCCAGGAAGCATCAGTCGCCATCTGGGAGTGCAACATGGGGCAGCACCCAGAGGAGCTTCTGGTTTTGTTATCAGTATTTCGCATCCACCTGCCCCTCCTGCAGACAAGGCCAGAATGATCCCACTCAGTACTAACCCGACAGGAAATATCTATCAGCTGGCATCAAAGAGGAAAGGGTTTGGGGGTCCCTCTGGCACCGTGGCCACAGCCAGAATACCCCTTCCAAGACAGATTTCTGCTTCCAGCTGCCAGCCCAGTGGAGAGAAGGGGCTCCACGCTGGCCAGGCTGGTTCTGTCTGTCATCGGTGGAGCAGACGCTGTGCTGGGAAGTGTCATGGACTCACAGTCGTGCCCACTCTTGGCCCCGTATGGTCTCTGGGGGGAACCCCCTTCAGTGTGACAGCCCTTCTCGGGGGTCCACTCTCTCTCGGGGGTTAAGCCCCTCCCCCTCCTGGAACCACACCTCTCTGAGCCTTAGCACGCCTGTCTCTTGCCGTGGGCACCCTCAGGGAGTCCACTCGCTCTGGACTCCTGGGACCTCCACTCCCAGAGGGAATAATGCCCCCTGTTCTCTAGACCGGAGCGACTCTCAGTCAGCGTAAAACAGGCGGGTTTATTGCGCATCTGGAACACAGCATAGAAAACTCTCAGGGCCCTTGGACCTGGCCCCCTCACCAGCCCAGAGCCCCCCTGTTTCCCAGCTGGGCATCTGATATCACCAGCCCCAAGCCCCGCCTCTGTCCATTGTCTTCTCTCCAGGCAAACAGGGTCACCTGGGCCTCCTCTCCTCTCAGCCTCTCCTCTTCTGTCCTTTGTTCCCCTCTGGCTGGAACTGGCTGGTCAGGTCACCGGGGTCCTCTCTCCGCAGCCCATTGTCCTCCCACTGGCCAGAACCGGCTGTAACTCCCGAGCTGGGACTCCCGGTCACCAGGTCACCAGTCGCTGGGGTATCCATTCTCTAGGCCATTGGCTGGGGTCCCAAGTTCCGTGGCTGGTCCTCTGTAAAAAACAAACTCCCTCTCCCATCACCCCATTAAACCAGTAACACCCAGGGAAACTGAGTCCCACCCTCTCGGCATGCAACCCTTGACAAAACCAAGAAAACACAAGAAAATCCCCCACGTCGTCACAGGAAGTTGGGCCATAGCCAGCTTTGGGTGAGAGGGTGGAGAAAAGTTGACTTTCCAAATGTCATCAGTGGCCCGGGCGATAACCAGAGTGTTAGTCAGACTGCAGGAGACGGCTGCTGATAACGGACAGAACCCAAACGGACGGGGCCTGGCTGGGATGCAGCCATAAAAGGGCATGTGTGCGTGATCCCGGCATTGCAGCAGAGAAAGGGGCACTTCCCGAGCCCCTGCCCCTTCCAGGGCAGTCACTGGCCTAATAAGGCAGTGTGGTCAGGAGGGCTGAGCACAGCGCTGGGGTCAGGAGGGCCTGGGATCTGCCAGAGGTGCACGGTATGGTCACTTTCCCTATATTTAAAATGGGGACATTAATACTTAGCCTCCTGCTTCCAGGCTGCTGTGAGTATTAATTAACAGCTGTATTGAGTCTGAATCTCAAAAAGCAATAGCCTCTTATATTCCTCTAGTGCCCTCCTCTCTGAGCCATAAGTTTCAGTAACCACTGAAATGCAGCCACTTCTGGGGTGCGGTGTGGCAGCCATTTAGCAGCATGCAGTGACCGCATGAAGACAACCAGTGATAAAGAACACTGTGTCCGACTGAAGCTGGTGGAATATAATTACCTGAGCTGGAAATGGGCCAGGACAGGGGTACGAGGAGCCGGATGATGCTTGTGAAAAGTGCTACAGGGTCCACAAGAGGAGAGGATCTCTGAACTTTGCTTCTCATTGATGACTGCGCCGAAAGGATGGCTGTTTTACACACTGCGTGTTCTCCATAGATTGCCTCTCGCCCCATGATATACTGGGGTCAGCAGAGGCACTCAGTGAACACAAGGGACCTGCTGGCAGGGCATGCTCCAGGTGAGCTCCTCAATTCTGGACTCACTCGCCTCTCAGTCTGCCAGAGCCCGGAGCTCTTAGCCCGCCAGGCATGCTGCAGACCCAATCTTCCTTCCCTCTTTGGCCTGGTCCTCATGAGGAAGAAAGGAGGGTGCGTTTAACGTGTGCGAACCCTTGTGTGGACAGGGGAACTTGTACCAGGGGTTAGCAGGTTGGGAGAGTTTAGGGATTATCTCCCCCAGCAAACATGTTCAGAACACCCCTCTCTGCCTCATGCAGACGTGGCCCCTGAGGAGGCCGTGGGCTGGGATAAATATATTTATGGGCAGCGTGTTGTGTTTGACGGACAGGACACTCACCTGGAGCACTGGCTGGCGCCTGTAAAAATGAAACAAACGGAGAAAGAAATAGAACTGCAGCCAAGACCCATGGGCAGCTCGTGCTGCTATCAGCTCCGCAGAGTCCTTTCCACAGTGAATCAGGCTCCGTGTCACCGACTCCACGCTTGTACCCCTGAAGAAGTGTCTCCAGTGCTGTGGATTCATTTCTAGCCCATGGAGCAGGAGCTCGCCTGTGTGGACACAGGGCCTCCGTTCATAGGCCGCTGCTTGGAGTCAGATTTACTAGCTACTAGCCAGGGGTGTTTATGGTTGGGAGGAATGTGCGCTCCAAGCATGTGATGAATTTACAGCGTGCCAGCAAGCGGCTTTATTTCCAGCCCCTCTGTCAATGAATTCATCAAGACATGCAAAGCGCCGTCTGCAGCCCTTGGAAGTGGGTTTTTGAGGCGCATGTCTGGGGGGTTGTCAGAGCCAGCTGGAGGCATGTTAGCTTCAAAAGGACATTGCAAAAATCCAGCTTAAATGCTGTCTCTGCCGTTCCCAGGAGGGCCCAAGCAGTGTGGTTTTAAGTAACGCAAGGATTTCAGTCCAGCCCCTTCCCCTCGAATGGGTTTTTGGAGCTGGCATTTCTGGGAGCTGGTTTGAATTAGGTGAAATTAGCGAAGCAGGGCAAAGAACATGTTTTTCCAGCTTACTCCATAGTCACTAATGTTCCCTTTTACAAGAACCTGGGATTTCCCCCTCCCCCTGAAGACCCTCCCCACCCAGACGGAGACCTTCAGCCTAATTAGAAATCACACAGATCATGTTTTGGTTTTTGCTTTTCTTGGGTTAATTCCTCACTGCAGAGGCCTGCCTGCTTGTGGAGAGGAGAATGGGCACCACTCAAAACAGAACCGGTCCTTTAGCTAGAAAATCCATCTGTCTACGGGACATAACATATGTCAAGCAAAGAAAATGCAACTATAATGGTTCCCAATCCTGCTGGAAAGGCGTAACGAGTGGGGTTCCGCAGGGGTCTGTTTTGGGACCGGCTCTGTTCAATATCTTCATCAACGACTTAGAATTTGGCATAGAAAGTACGCTTATTAAGTTTGCGGATGATACCAAACTGGGAGGGATTGCAACTACTTTGGAGGACAGGGTCATAATTCAAAATGATCTGGACAAATTGGAGAAATGGGCTGAGGTAAACAGGATGAAGTTTAACAAAGACAAATGCAAAGTGCTCCACTTAGGAAGGAAAAATCAATTTCACACATACAGAATGGGAAAAGACTGTCTAGGAAGGATTACGGCAGAAAGGGATCTAGGGGTTATAGTGGACCACAAGCTAAATATGAGTCAACAGTGTGATGCTGTTGCAAAAAAAGCAAACATGATTCTGGGATGCATTAACAGGTGTGTTGTGAGCAAGACACGAGAAGTCATTCTTCCGCTCTACTCTGCTCTGGTTAGGCCTCAGCTGGAGTATTGTGTCCAGTTCTGGGCACCGCATTTTAAAAAAGATGTGGAGAAATTGGAAAGGGTCCAAAGAAGAGCAACAAGAATGATTAAAGGTCTTGAGAACATGACCTATGAAGGAAGGCTGAAAGAACTGGGTTTGTTTAGTTTGGAAAAGAGAAGACTGAGAGGGGACATGATAGCAGTTTTCAGGTATCTAAAAGGGTGTCATAAGGAGGAGGGAGAGAACTTGTTCACCTTAGCCTCTAAGAATAGAACCAGAAACAATGGGTTTAAACTGCAGCAAGGGAGGTCTAGGTTGGACATTAGGAAAAAGTTCCTAACTGTCAGGGTGGTTAAACACTGGAACAAATTGCCTAGGGAGGTTGTGGAATCTCCGTCTCTGGAGATATTTAAGAGTAGGTTAGATAAATGTCTATCAGGGATGGTCTAGACAGTATTTGGTCCTGCCATGCGGGCAGGGGACTGGACTCGATGACCTCTCGAGGTCCCTTCCAGTCCTATAATCTATGAATCTATGAATCTATGAATCTATAAATCTGTATGTAAGGCCTGATCCATAGCCCATTGAAGTCAAGGGAAAGACTCGAATCAGGTCTTTAAAGGAGGGACTGTCCCCAAACTTTAGTGTCTTAAGGTGACACTGAGGCATAAGCCAAAGCAGCAGTGAGAACGGATGGCTCTGGGCTGGGATACGCCTTGTGGGGGAGCTGGGTAAGCTGCATCAGGCCTGTGTAGGAATAGAGGGGATAATGTTTGCTCTGTAACACTGGCACTCTTGAGAGAGCTGCTCCAGTGATTATCCCTTTCATGCGGCTGGCAAGGTTGGATTTGTGCTCCCTCCAGACAACACCCTCCTGCAGTGGAGCCCAGCACCTCGGCTCTGAGGCTCCCTGGAATGAGGGGAACCGGGGGCAGGCAGCCTCTCTCACCGCTCTTCCAAGCTGGGCAGAGATCACATGCCGCGTGCTGAGTATGAACAGCACAGCCAGGCCGGAGTGAATGTGCAGCTGGCTTCTCGATGCTGAGGCAAATGTGAGCTTCTCAGGACTCCTCTCTGCTGGTCTCAGCCGAAAGCCGTGGTTCTCCACCAGGGGTACGGGGCTCTCCGGCACATCTCCCTCTCTTCCTGGCATCCCCGGCCCCAGAGATGGGTCCCTGCTCTGACCAGGGCATCGCCGAATGGGCAGGACCGTGGCTTTATGTCGCAGCTGAATGGCACTTCCTCCAGCAGCGCAGCGCCCCCCAGGATTGCGCTGGGGCATGGAGGGCAGGACTGCCTCCAAGGGGAGAGTGCCCCCCAGGGAGCCCCATCGCCTCTTTCCCTGGAGCACAGCACCCCGAGCATTGCGCTGTGGCACTGGGGTCAGCACCCCCATCCCACTCCCTGCAGCACAGCACCCCTTAGCCCCGCACTGTGGCATTGGTGATACTATGGTCTGAGGGGACAGTTCCCTCCCCACCCCGAGCCCCACCCTGCTCCCTGCAGGGCAGTGCCCTCTAGTGCTGCAGTGGGTCATTTACTTTTCTCTGGGCTTTCACGCCTTCATTTTCTCTTTCCTTCGTTTTCTTGTTGTACTTACCGTTATATTTCTCTCTCTGTCTCTGCACCTCCTTCTTTGTCTCGCTCACCTTCTTCCCTTCCCACTTTCAGTGCTTCTCCTTTTGCATCGGTCTCATCTCGGGCTGCTCTGACTGCCCGGCCTGCGTGCAAGGAGCACCGCTCGGCTCTGCAGCGGGATCTCTCCAATACATCTCCCTCCAGGAAGCAGCTGAAAATTAATATCCTGTCCTGGAAAAAGAGGATTAGGGATTATTAGCCATCGCGAAATTCCACTGCGGCGTGGAGCTGGGGATCAAAGGCAGGTAAACGCCCACAGTGCATTTCTGAATGGGGAAGTCACCTTGGATGAGCCTGGCCCATCCCAGGTTACCCAGTGTCCACCACTGACAAGGAGAACAAGCAGGTGCCTCCTCCCCACCTGATGCTCATGCCAAGGGGCCGGGTACCCTCAATGGGCAGGACTTCACGGGGACCCCTCAGGGGCAGGATTGGTGCTGCCACTGCACTGGCCTTGGAAGAGCAGGGCTGCCCTCCCCTCCGGGCCTCCCGGAAGACTATGAGACCTCTGCTTCCCTCCAGGGCCAGCTCCAGGCACCAGCTTAACAAGCAGGTGCTTGGGGCGGCCAAGGGAGAGGGGCGGCACCTGTGGCAATTTGGGGGTGGCAGGTCCCTCACTCCCTCTAGGAGCGAAGGACCTGCCGCTGAACTGCCGCCGCCCATCGCGGCTTTTGTTTTTTTCCCAATTGCTGCCGCCGGTCGCGATAGTGATCGCGGCTTTTTTTTTTTGCTTGGGGCAGCAGAAATGCTGGAGCCGACCCTGCTTCCCTCAAGGGGTCCCTGGAGCGATGCTGAGAGAGGCAGGATGGACGTGGGTTCAATTCCTAGCTCTGCCAAAGACTCCCTCTGGGACCTTGGGGTCCCTGGGCCTCAGTTCCCTGCCCATAGAATGGGGCTAAAAGAGCCCTGTCCTTCCTCACGGGCGGCTGCGAGGGTAAATACGACCAAGACTGCACGATGCACAGAGGGGCCATTTGAGTAGCAAGGGGCGCAGCTGACAGCAGCGTGCCCTGCTGTTCCCCGGCTGAGGGAGCCCTGGTGCTGCAAATGGGAGAGCCCCAGGGGAATCCTAGACTGAGGCGCACTGGCTGGGCAGATCATTGCTTTGCCAGCCCACCCTGTGTAGGACTGAAATTGCTCGCCCATTCAGAGATCACGTCACCCATCATTGACTATGCAGCCACCTCTTGGGGGGGACTAGGAAGCTGTTTATCACCAACACTAGGCAAAAATGAAGATCCGTCAAAGGAGGAGCTGAGAAAGGTGCAACAAACCTGCTAAAATAATAAACTCACTGGGTCCAGCAATAAGAACTGAAATAGAAATACATCCGAGGCGATAACAGACTCCAGGCACCAACTTTCCCAGGTGGGACCTTAACAGAACTTCCCACTCCAGCTGCATTTGGCAGGTAAACTGGGCATGTCCCTGCCTGCACCCCAATCTGAGCTTCCAAATGCAAACGTCCAGTTGAGCCCCTGGTATTTGAAAACTGGGCCCTGAATAAAACTGTTTGTGTGCACCCTGTCAAACCAGGCCTCCGAAAGCAGCAACGCTCGTTGGGATCCGTCAGCGCCGAAAGAGACAGGCCGTTGACGGAATAGCATGTTGGTGCAAGGAGGTGATCTGTTTAATGCCTCGCGGTGTTTGTACAGTTTGGGGGGTGCTACGTAGCAGGTGGCGTGAGCGGCAACAGGTCCATCCTTCATCCCCATTGTTCTATCACGTGTCCCGCCCCAAAGGGAGCGATGGGGAGAGATTCAGTGATGGGCTTGTTTGTCGTTATGAATTAAGATATTTACGAACAGCTGCCTCTCTGTAGGCAGCTCCCACCTGGCTTCGTGCTGGAAAGGAGGCCTTGGAAACGTTAGGTGAGTGCAGATTTTCCATTCGTATGTCTAGAGAAGGCGAGACAGCTGCCAAAATAAACACAACCCTTCCCTTTCCAAAAATGTCCTCCAGGAATTGTAAAGGGATGCTGGGGAAAGAACTCCAGCCAGGATCCTGGACGCTTTCTTTTGGGGGGAGTGGTGGTGGGATGCATACACACCTGGGGCCCCCCGGGCCGAGTGAAGCACGCCTTCTGAGAGTGGTTTTATGACACGTGCCGAAGGAGCTGGGATCCTGAGCTCTCCTTGTGTGGACCCACCACAGAAAAACAATCACAGCAAAGCGCTTTCTAGCCACTGAGTAATGTGAACTGTCCCCCAGCTGCTCTGCTCCCGGCCTGGGATTTGCTCTTGTCTTTGGGGGGTGCAAGTCACCATGGTCAGAGCCTCTGCTGCGCTGGCGGTGTGCTAGGCTGGGGAACTGGGAAATCCAGCTCCTTTCAGGAGGGCTGCGGTATCTGAGGGGTAAAGGAGGGCCCAGGCTGCAGTCCTGAGTTCTGTTACAGACACATGGCTGGACAGAAGGGGGCCTTTCATCTCCTTAGTAAGGGGATGTGTAGTCTAGTGAGTACAGCAGAAGGGCTGGGACCCTGGGTTGTATTCGCAGCTCTGGGAGGGGACGGGGATTGGGCGGCTGGGAGTCAGGACTCCTGGGTTCTGTTCCCAGCTCTGAAGTGGTCTAGTGGCTAAGGCACTGAACTAGGATGCAGGAGACCTGCTGCCTGTCCTTAAGCAAGTTGTTTATTCTGTGCCTCAGTTCCCCTCTGGAAAATGGGGGTGATCCTTCCCGGCAGCAGTGGGGTTGGCAGGATAAAACCCACTAACGATGGGGAGACACTTGGATACTGCAGTGATGAAGGGCAGGTGAGTGCTTACAGAGAGAGGAACTCCACTAGTCTGGCAGCTCTCCAAGTGTCCCCTGTATGGACAGGCCAGAATCCCCTCTGGATCTCACGCCTTCCCTAGCACGTGTTATTTCACCTTTTCCCTGTCGTGACATGACATACTTGATTTATTTCCCTTAATAAATGCGGAGAAAAATAACTCTCTTGCTCTCGGGAATGCCAGGTTTCAAGGCGCTCTGGTGTAACTACACCCCCTACCCCCGCCATTGCTACAGCTTCCTGCTAGCCCCTTCGTACTGCAGCCAGAGAAGAATTTCAGGCCTTGGTCCAGAGGTAAATTGGCTCAGCTCCAGTGCAATCAAGGAGAGAGCCCCACCAACTCCCAACAGCTGTGGAGCCAGGGCAGAGCTTTGAAAGCCAGAAGGAACCATAACACCCAGCTAGTCTGACCTCCTGCCTGGCCCAAGCCAGGGAACTCCACGCAGTTCCTGCTAGGGAGAGAATTGCTCTTTCCTACTGTGTGAGGGACACGAATAAGCCAGCTAACTTGCAGCTGAACCCGAGTGAATTTTCTAAGAAGGTTCTCCGGGCTCAAGTCAGCAGCTCCAAGCGAAGGAGAATCCACCACAGCCCCGGTAAGTTGTTCCAGCCCCTCGCAGCTCCAAAAGTTCCCTCTCGTTTGGTGACAATACAAGTGATTTGTGGTCCCTGTTTGCACCGGGGAGCCCTTTCCAGTCATGCAGGATTAAGGTGTTCGCTAGCTGAGCAATGGGACTTTGGCTCCTAAGTCATTGAGAGGCTTTGAAAAATGTTTCTCCCTTAGAACCTTCCAAGGTGCATGTGATGTGACGCGATTCTCTCTGCACACATGCCCGGCTGCTGCCCCCCAACCCCGCCTATTCTCTGCCTGTGGCGGGCGATGGTCTGGGCTTCCTTGGGCTGGGATCCTGTGGTCTCATTTCGGTTGTTGGATTCAGAGGGTGGGTGCTGGCCTGCGTTACCCAGCGGTCAGCCTAGATGGCCTGGTCCCTTCTGGCCTTCAGCTCCATGACCCTTGGACAAAGCGGTTGCTTGATTCTGTTTAGTCAGCCATGGAAAGATACCCCGAACTGGAGTGTTCGCACTGGGCAGTGCCTTACTCTGGGCTGGACTGGGATGTAGCCAGGGCCGGCTCCAGGCACCAGCTTACCAAGCAGGTGCTTGGGGCGGCCACTTCTGAGAGGGGCGGCAAGTCCAGCTGTTCGGACGGTCCCTCACTCCTACTGGGAGCGAAGGACCTCCCGCCGAATTGCCGCCGCAGATCGTGATTTTTTTTTTTTTTTTTGGCTGCTTGGAGCGGCCAAACCCCTGGAGCCGGCCCTGGATGTAGCGCAGCGTTCTCCTCTGGGGGGGGGGGGGGGACTGCACCTATGCTCACATGCTGTGCTGGGTGGGGTCAGCAAGGCAGGGCTACAGAAAGCAGCCACAAAAGGCAGTGTGTGAAGAAAGGCCAGTCTCATGGGTTAAGCATTGGGCTGGCCTGGGACTGGGGTGCCTGGACTTCAGCCCTGGTTTGGCCACTGACCTGCCTTGTGACCAGCCCCTGCCTCAGTTCCTTGTCTGGGAAGTGGGAATAATCTCTGGCATGGGAAGGAGCTGGTCAGAGCCATAGAGAGAGGTAGAAAGCGGCAGCCAGTGAGTGGTCTGAGCTGGGAGCCAGGAACTCCTGTGTTTTCATCCTGATGTTGCTTTGCGGTGTGGCCTTGGCCAGGTCAGGGGAGAAGCGCTCCAGGCCTGAGTTTCCCCACTGGGAACATGGTTGCGGTGATGCCTGCCTGCCTGCCCGCCAGCGAGGCTGGGGGCTGATTGCGTTAGTGTCTGTAATGTGCTTTGAAGATGAAAACAGTTAAGTCTTATTATAACTGGCTGCTGCAGACTGGGTGGGCTCAGCCCTGCCCTGGGGTTTCGCCTGAGATGCCATGCACCTTCCGGAGCTCCCACTGCGTGGGGGCCGGCACTAGGGGTGCAGCAGGTAACCCCACAGCACTGCCAGGGAGCTCCGGCTAGTGCCAGGGCTGCAGTCCCAGCTGGCCTTAAGTTGTGGGGGGGTCCTGTGGCTCCGTTCTCCCTCCTGACTCTGCTCCCAGGAGCTCGCACTTTATTCTTGCAGGGCTCCTGGGGAAGTCCCCTAAAAGGAATGGGTGTGGGTTGTTGAGGGGGGGAGGTGTTAAGGGTGCAAAACAAGATGCAGTAGTGGGTTGGGGCATCCGTCCCAGTCATTAAAGGTCCCTGCCCTGGCAGCAGGCCCAGCTCTGGCTGCAGAGTCGGATTTTAGTCCAGAGCTTCTTGTTCCAACTGCAGGATCTTGTGTGTTAACCGAGCAAAAATGCTAGTACTCTGCTCCGGACGCATCGGGTCAGGCCAGACCTCTCCTGCATTCCTGGGGAGGGACCCAGCCCGCTCACCTGCTGCTCGGGAGGGGCTCCCCACCCCAGGTGGGTATGGGTGGGCGGGCAAGGGGGGATGCTGAATCGAGCACTTTGTGCTTGCTGACAAGGCCAAGAATTCAGAATGAGCAGAACCATTTTCAGCTCTTGGCCGCCCGGCCAAAACACACAGTCCCCTCCTACCCGGCCGTACGTTTTTCCCGCTGAGCGCTAATGGGCTTGTTTTCAGAGCACAATTATCCCCCTTATAGAAACGTGGAGCCGATGTTCCGAGCGCAGACGTTCGATTACGTCCGTGACCCAGGGCAATTAAGTGAATGTTTTTTCACCGCTAGATTTATTATTTGATTTCTTTTGTGAGTGGCAGGAATGGCTGGAACATGGGTCTGAGGGGGCGGCACATCAGGCCAGGACAGAGTGTCCTCTGGAAACGTCAACGCAACCTTTGCTGGGCCAGCTCTGCTCTCCGTTGTGGTCCCGTATGGCTGAGTGAGGCACATAGGAGCTGCCAGCCTAGGTCAGACCCGGGGCCCATCTAGCCAGAATTGACATGGCCAGCCCCCGGACGCTTGAGGGAGATCCCAGAAACCTGCCGTAGAAGATGTGGGATAATCTGCCCTGCAAATTCGGTCTCCTCCTTGTCTCTAATAACCGGAGACTGGCTTAAGCCTTGCACATGGTGGGGCCGAGGGCCGCTGTTCATTGCTCCCCTGTCCACAGCCAGCGCTGAGTGGCAGGATGTACCACCGCAGGAAAGGCCTGGGAGGCGTCAGGAGTGCAGTGGGGGCTGGTGTCTGACGCCGGAGCTCAGCAGCTGGGGAGAAGGCTAAAGGAAGCGGGACGGTGCAGGGGCAGAGCGGGGAGCCTGGGGAACAGAGGGGCAGCTTTGCAGAGAAGATGATGGCTGGTGTATAAGAGCCTAGAAAAACTAGAGCAAAATCTGATCTCTGAGCTAAGCACAATTGAGCTTGGTCGTTAGGGGGGTGGGGAACATCTAGGGAACACTGAGGTATGGCTTATTTGGGGAACACCACACTGGACTATCCGGGGGCTGCACGTCAGAACTGAGGGGCACTGGCAGCGCTGTTTGTGCTGTGCTGCCGTGTTTGTGGGTCTAGCCCGCACGCCGTCGCTCAACAAATTCACTATGTTTGTTAAACTAATCCCAGCCCATCCATGCTGAGCGGCAGGTTCCTCTGGGGAAGGCTCAGACCAGCCCCAGGAACTGCACCATCACAGCAGCCTGGTCCAGGACGAGGTTCTCCGCTTCCCTGCGCAGCCGGACCCTTTCCCAGCTGGCTGGGAGACACAGGGAGACGGGGCTGTCCTTAGCAGTGTGTGCTGGGCCGTGTCCCCTGCTGCTGCCAGACATCCCTGGCATGCCAGCTGGGCAGCGGCCTGGGGTTCCCCAGCATCCCACAGGATCTGTGATGCCGAGGGCTCCTTATCCTCATGGGCCTGGCCGAGCCCTTTGGCACCAGGTAATCCAGGGCAGCGAGCAGGATATTTAGTGTCTGGTCTGTTACAAGCGATATTGGACTCTGGCCATTTACCTTCTTCCCAAGGAGGGACTGTCAGCTGTGGGGAGCCCAGCGCCTCTGTCTGGCACAGCCTCAGCCCCATGCGATGTGTGAACTGCTGAAGGGGAGAGGCAAGGGGCCAGTAAATCCTGGGTTAAGCTCGGTTTTCATTTTCCAATAGGGGACGGGAGCATTTCTCACACTCTTCTGCCACCCACCAGGCTGCTGGCCCGACCCGAGCTCGGCCACCCTGGGAGAAATGTGCAGCCCTGACAGGCGGATCCTGCTCTTCAGAGCAGGTCAGAGCTGAGATGCTCTGTGCGTCTAGGGAGAGCCTGTGTGGAAACTGTCGTGGGAGGTGCAGATGAGTGTGCCATTACGCACGGGGCTGCTGTGCACTCGTGCAGACTTGCACCACTCCCCGTGCACTCACATTGCTAGGTGCACACTGTGTTTCACCCCCCCACCACCTATGCTCCTGCAGCTGTGCACACACAACACATCTATGCTGCACACCTTTGTGCATGCCACGCGTGCTCGCAAACACCTAGCACACTCATCCCCACAGACTCCTGTTGCACAACCACACTCGCACTACCGGCTCTCGTGCACTCTCACCATGGGTGGGCACACACGTCTGTGCCCCGAGGGGGCTTACTGCGGCTGTGCGGTGGATGTCCTGCTGCTCTGCACCCTGCGCCAAGCTCCAGCTTTCAGAGACAGGCACACAAACGTTACTGGCAGCAGGCAGTGGCTGCGTGGCCCTCGTATACCTGAGAAACACAGGGAGCAAACAGTGCTTCTGGGCCCAGCAGGGCACGGTTTGCAGTGGGACAGTTTGAGATCCCCACCCCCTCCTGGGGTTGATGGCAATGCAGGAGCGTGCAGACAGCACAGGGAGCTTTCTTTGTGCCCCTTTGGGAGGGTTTGCATGGGAGTATTTGAATGTTGCCCCCCTCTGCTCCCCCCCCCCGTATCTTGGGGGCTCAGGTCTTGGAACAAAGATACAGCCCTGAGTGTAAAGTGCCATCATCCTGCTTTGGCCGTGATTCACGGCCACTTCGCCCCTGTGTCAATGGCTGCACGAGGTGCTGAGCAATGGAGTCAGGCCGCGTGTCCCCCTGGCCGCACGGGCCGATCCCTCACCTGCCCAAAAGGTCCCCGGAGAGAGAGTTCTCTCCGGGAGAGCCTGGCAAGGTGCCACGGACGGGGCTGGAGCAGTGGTTTGCCTCTCCTGGCAGGCAGCTGGTTGTGCAGCTAGTGCGAGGGACTTTGGAAAGCGCAGCGCCTGCGAGCGCGTATCCCCCTGGGCTAAGCTACGCCGTCCATGGGGAGCCGCAGCTGGTAAAACCCCGAAGGCCCAGGGTAGAGCACCCTCGGTGCGAGCTGGCCCCGCATCCCGCAGCTCTTCACTTGCACGACCTTTCCTGGAAGAGGCGGTGTGCGAAATTATCACTCACCCCCCTCCCCCCCCAGTCGTGAGATTGCCTCCTGTTAAAGAAATCTCATGACTTTGACGCCAGGCTGGTTCCTTTTGTTTGCCTCTTGGTTTCTGAGCCGTTGGGCATCACCTTTACCAGCTACTCTCCATAACCGCAACGCTTACCACTTACTGCCTCTTTTGTCTGAAATGCAAGCTCGGCTTCTCCCAGAGCCTCCTGCCTCCGGGAGCTGGGCTGCTAAGAAACAGCGACTATCCCGATGCTCGGCCACAGTGGAGAACGGCACGGGCAGCTGCTCCGTGGCAGGTGTAAGGAGCCATGCTGCAGACGCCATTTGCAGGGCCCGGCAAGAGTTTTTACTGCTCCTAGAAAACCCAGGAACAGTGCTGCAGATTCGTGAGTGCCGCCGACTCGTGGCTTATCTATTCACTCACTTTGTGCATGTGTATGGACACCTCGTACCAGTCACGGTAGCGACTAGCGGAGTTGGCTCAATTCACCAGCCAGTGGGCTAAGGAAGAAATCGCTCTTCTCTCCAGTGACCGTGCAGCAGAAGAGAGATGGGACCGGAACTCCATATGCCACAGGCAACAGCTCTCTCAAGCGGTCCACACGCCACTCGTTGCACGTGGCTCCGACGTGTGTGTGCTTGTCTCTGGGCGCCGAAGAGCCAATGGCAGTGCAAACCAGCTCTGTGCACCAGCAGAGGAAGGGAAAGGGATTTGTTTGTTGTTTCGGACCTTTTTAATTTAAAGGAAAATCAGTCTCACAATCTCCAGGCCTTCAGGAGAAGTGTTTGGAGAATTGTGCTCCTGATTAAAGACGTGCTGCTCCGAGCAGCTGTTTGCTGGCCTCGCTCCGCTGCATGCCAAGCCGGCTTTCCCCAAACCAGCTCCTAAGCCTGCGGAGGAAGCGCAGCTGAAGGCACCTCGTTTGGCGGGGGGCGGAAGGCTCCGTTTAATCAAAGGCTCCGTTTAATCAGCTACACTTGTGCAAAGTGGAAAATTGTGTTGCTGAGTGAATGGAAAGTATCTCTTTGGATTGTTGTAACAAAAAGGGGATGCAGGGTGCCCCAACTGACATCCAGCAGAACTCAACCCCTGTCCCACTCCCCCGCTACCGCCCCCAAATGCCGATCTAACCCCCACCACACAGCTCTAACGTTCTTACTATTGCTTATCTGCATTGTGCTAGTGCTTAGGAGCCCAGCCATGGCTCAGGACCCCCAGGTGCCAGGCCCGGTACATACGCAGAACAGCAAAGCAGTCCCTGCCCAAAGAGCTTCCAAGCCAAGTGTTTGCCCTAGGTCCCAGCCTGGGGCGTGTGTATTAGACACTGAGCTGTCTGGGCCCAAGCTGGAGATTAAAATAAACATCCACACTGGTTTGCAGCAAGTGCTGACCACCCGCCCTCTGGAAATCCAGCTCCATTCAGATAGCTGGAGACTGGCGCCAACACTCACTAGCCACTTCTTCCAACCTGGGAGCTGGCCTCAGCCTAAGGGGCGCCTAGAGCCGGGGCGTGAGCTGAAAGCAAATGGAAGGAGACAGCCACGTGTGATGGAAAAGACCCAGAAGCAGGGCACAGCTGGGATGCTAATGAGGGAGGCGGATGACGGGAAAGGTCTCAAGGATTTGCCAAAGGCTCCAGCCCAGGCCATGGGGTGAAAGAGGGAGACACTGGAGCCAGGGTGCTGGAGCCATTTTGATAGTGGGGCTGCTGAAAGCAGAAGTCATGGATTTGAGTAGTGTTACTACCACAAGCCAGGGGTGCTGCTGCACCCCCAGCCCCCTGCACTGGAGTGAGATGGGATGACCAGCCTCGCCTGGTGGTGGCTTCCTTTGGCTTCCTTCACAGGAGAGCAGACCAGGAGCCAACGGAAGCCACCACCAGGCTGCAGCCAATGGTAAAATTTGTGGGACTGAGGAATGTCTGTGCTCGCTAATAGGTCTGTTTGGAGAGGAAATGCTTTGCCAGTGAGAGCTTAGTTTAAATAAGGGCTGATCCGCTTCAGAAGGAGCAGCCGGATTCTCTGAAGCCCTTTGATGGATCTGACTTGTGGACAGGATTGGCAGGCGGATGGAACTGCCCAGGGCATGGTCATCGGGGAGACTTCTCCTTGGTGTGAGTTGCTGCTTGTCGAGGGAGCCCCCCAAGGAAAACGGAGACTGGGCATGCCCCCGATCTGTCCCTGTGTTAGGAAACAAGTCTGGCGGCCAAGCCCTCAGCCTGGCCCTGCACTGATCAGAGGGCTTCCAGCACAGGAAAGTCCCCGGGGGGCTGTTTCTGCCCCCTTTGCACAGCCAGGGCAGCACACGATTGGGAATCAAGGCCCCAAAGTCCCAGTCCCAGGAAACGCTGCAATGCCAAGGCAGGGCTGGCAGAGCCACTGTCGCTCCAGGCAGCCTGTTATTGCCACGGCCCTTATGCAGGGCCGTTTTGTTGGCGAACAGGGTCTCTGTCTGAGGGGAGGCTGGCAGAGCGGCTCGGCTCTTCCCAGCCTCGAGCGGAATCCCTCGTTCCCTTTCTCGGCTCGCCCCACGGTGGGGCTGCTGGATCTGCTTCAGTTGCCCGTTGGCAAGAGGAGGGGAAGGTCTCGGCACATGTTGCGGCTGATCTAAACCCAGGCTAATCCCGCTTCCCCTGTTCAGTGCTCCCAGCAGGGCCCTCGCTGAGCCCGCACATTAATCTTCCTCTGTGATTGCCTCCCCAGCCGCAGTGTGTGAAGCGGAAAGGCGGCTACGTTCTCCTTTCTGGGGCTCCTGAGGCTGGGAGGGGAGGAGCAAACTCTGAGGCCACAAGCTCCTGTCGCCCAGCTTGGGTCCTGCCTGGCTCGCTGGATGGTGGCGGGTGGGAATGGGGTGTTGCTCTTTTGCTCTTTTCCCAAGCAGGAACATCGGCTCTTGGCTGCTTCAGCCCAGACTCTGCACCATGGCAAATGTGCATCCTTCCTTCCATGCACAAGCCCACCGACACGCCTGCCCAGAAACCCGACAGGTGCGCACGGCTCCACACGCGTATCCCCAAGTGTTTATTCCAGAGCCCCCAGCCAAGTTCAGAGCCCGGCTCCGGTGGCTGCTCGACATACACGTAGCAACAGAGGCTCCCTGCCCCCCGAGCTCGCGGTTTACATGGGCTGGACAAAGAAAGGAAACGTTATCACGTCTGCCTTTTAGGGAGGTGAAACGAGGAAGAAAATGAGTATGGGCAGATTCTGAGATGTCTAAATCCCATTGAAATAATGAGGCAGCTAAATACCTTTCAGCCCTTTATCCCTTGTCTAAGGTCCCACGGTGAGTTCTTGGCACTGCCAATAGTTGAACTCCAATCTCCTGGGTGCGAGGCGAACACCTTAACTACAGGACCTCCCTTCCTCTCTTGTGCCAAACTTGCAGCGTTCCCCATTCCAACTGTTTGTTTCCCTGCTAACTGTGGGCCACGCCCTGCACCTAGTTACACTGTTGTCACTGGAGTTGCATTGACATAACTGGAACAAATCCGGCCCGGGGTGATCAGGAAGCTAGCGGTATCCTCGGAGGTTCTCCAGGTCTGAGCAGGTGACAGATGCACATCAGCATTCCTGGGAGGATGGGTTCGTCTCTGGGATGGCAGCTGTCTGGAGAGAGGCATTGACTGGGGGATTAATTGTCTGACCCACCCTCCATCAGTGCGCTTAATACGGACACCAAACCCCGTGGGGTGCCGCTGTTAAGACCTCAAGCCAGACGGACATTCTCTCTGCACCAGTTGCCTGGGCTGCCACTTTAATCTTCCTCCTGCTACTTCCAATTGTAAAACTAAACAAAACTGTCTGCATGGAGCTGCAGCTAGGAGTGCGGGGGCTGGGCCGTGGTTGCCTGAGCATTTGCTAGGCCAGATTCTTAAACCTTCATTTGGGACTTCATCAGACCACGTGGGGCAGGCTGCCCACCCTGAGAGAGCCAGTCAAGGTGGAATAGCCAAGAGCGCTGCATTTAAAGGGGATGGGGGGGATTGTCTGAGGCTGTGGCAGGGACACCATTAAGCTCTTTGAGGCAGTGACAGTCTTACTAGATCTTCAATTATCAGGGGGTAGCCGTGTTTGTTTGTAACCACAAAAACAGTGAGGAGCCTGGTGGCTCCTTAAAGACTAACAGATTTATTTGGGCATAAGCTTTCGTGGGTAAGAAGTGTTTTTTTTACCCACAAAAGCTTATGCTCAAATAAATCTGTTAGTCTTTAAGGTGCCACCAGACTCCTCGTTGTTTTTACTAGATCTTCGTAGAGCACCTAGCGTAGTGGGTCCCAGATCTTGGTTCGGGGCTCCAGGCATTACCTTAATACACGTAACAAGTCAGCATCATCTGCATTTCTAACTAGAACTGTCCTTTTCCCCTCCCCTTTCTGCTTTGGGATAAACATCGGCGGATGCTGCACTAGCTTTCCCTGCGCGGCTCTTCTGACGCCCCTCAATCCTGACCGACAGCCCCCTGCTAGTCCAGCTCCAAGTCCCCTTGCCCCCCACAATTCTGCCAATAAACTTGAATCCTGTCCTACAGCACCCCCTACTGTTTCCATCCCTGAACCGACATTGGGTTATGCATCCGAAGAAGTGGGCTGTAGTCCATGAAAGCTTATGCTCTAATAAATTTGTTAGTCTCTAAGGTGCCACAAGTACTCCTGTTCTTCTTTTTAGTTATGTCAGAAAGACAAATGTGTGACCCCTTCCAACTATCGTGGCCCTGGGCTGGATTTGAATCAATGACCTAGAGGTTGAAACGCCCCATAGTCCATTCCCCATAATTTCCCTACCAGATACTTTTCATGGGTTTATTGTTTGGTCTGTTGGGAGCTGGGAGGCAAGCCAGCGCCGCCAAAGGACTCTTGATCTCTCTATTACCTTCTGTCATTTCTCAGTTGATCTAAGAAAACACCGCGCTTGGCTTGGTTTTTCCGTGCTCATTCAAAGCAGATAAGTTTCCAGATAAAGAACCCTGGGGGTTCAGAGACCGTTGTGGTAAACTTGGTGGAAAAAGCTTATGGTAGGTAGTAGATCTCTGGGGCTTGGTAGACTAAAGAATTCTGGCTGAGGATGGGTTGTGACTGTAACAACTTCTCTGGCAGAGGCCCAAACTTGAGGGACTGAGTGTGGAAGTGAAATGGGAATTCATTCTCCCTGACCCATTCATTCAGGCTGTGGGTGTTGTGCAGAGATTGCCAAGACCCAAGGAAGGGGCAGACAGCAAAGGTCAGCTGCATGGTGGTTTCTGTGACATGGGCACCTGTCTCGGAGGAGCTGGGCTGAGACTCCGCAAACTCATTTCACAAAACAAAATGCTGCGCTCAGCTATGTTCTGCCTAGTTCTGAAATGCCCTAGGCCATCTGAAATCCTGAGTCCTTGCTGGATTCCCTGCAATTCAGATGTGTGGCTCCTGCCTGCCTGCATTCACACTTACCTCCAAAAGTCTCAGGTCCGTCTAAACAACACAGCCACACGTTGCCAGAGCTGGTCTCCGGCCCGCTCCGAAGAGCTCTAGTCCTGCACCCGCTGATGTTCTACACCTGCCATGCTGTGCTATGTGCCCGACAGAGGGGCATGGCAACGCACCTTAACGCTGGCCAGAGATCTCTCCCTGTTCCAAGGAAACCTAGGCGCTATTGCAGAACCGGAAGCGCTGCCCAGGTAAATGTGCTTTGTGATATGCCAGGCATGAGGGTGCCACCCCAGTGCGAGGCTGTGCCCAATGACTCGAGCGGCAGACAACCACAGCCCTTCTGGTTTTATTGCTGGTTTCTGGGCTCCGCAGAGGTGATGGGACCTGCCCTGACCATTTTGTCTGTCTAAGTGGACAAAGGCAGGAGAAATGGAATGTTCTCACCTGTGAGGTGGGGGTGAGGTACAGAATGATGACGGCCCAGATCCCATGGGAGTTAGGTGCCTAAATACCTATGAGGATCTGGGCCTTCAAGGAACATGCCCAGGGTCACACAGGGAGTCGGCAAGAGCTGGGAAGTGAGCCCAGCTTTCCAGAGTTCCCTCCCAATCCAGGGCCAAAACTGTGAAATCCTCCTTCACCCCATTCTTGGCTCCTCTCCAGGGGCTGGATCCCTCTTGCTCCCTACGGATTCTCCCCTCACTCATTTGGGGGAATTTAGCCTGAGGAAAAGATTTTTAAAGCCCGAGTGAGTGGGGGCCCTGAGGATGAGACCCCAGGGATTTGCTGGTGTTGCTAGAATTTCACCTTTTTGTAATTTCTTGGGAAACAAGTAGCAATAAAATGCTTTAGAAAACCTGAAAACGGTGTCCCTTTCAGCCCACCAAGGCACCTCTGCCCAGATGCCTTGGGGAAACCAAACAGTCGGGCAGCTTCTCAGGCCGGTGACAGGCATTGTTCGAAGGTGGAGGGACGTGAGAAAATCCCAAACGGCCGGACGTTCCCATTTGTTTGTGGAAGATGTTTCCTCTCTGAACTGGGTACCAGGCAGCCTTGATTGGGGTCCAATGGTCACGTTCTCATTTGATGTAAACTGGCATCACTCCACTGATGTTGCCGGGGGCTACGCAGATTTACCCCAGCTGAGAGTCCAACCCTGCAGGGCCTGTTGCCGTGGGATACGGAGCGGCACGTCGGAGGGGAGGATCTGCTGACGGAAGGGAGGAAGATGTGGCTGGGAGGAGAGGGCGCAATGGTTTTGACCTCCTGGCATGTCCCTGAGCACGTCATGCTGCTGTACCGAGCAGGAGATTAAATGAGCGCTCACCTCGTTCAGCCCTCTGCCTCCCTCCGAGAAGCTCCTTGGGGAGGCACTGTCTGTCTATGTGGCTCTAGGCACTTCTGCCATATAAAGAATCCAAGTAGACCAGGTGAAAGCACAGAGACAGCGAGAAATGAATGGAGAGTGCGTACTGGGCAGATCAGTATGCATGGGGCGAGGGAGACACAGGCACAGGAGTATGCAAAGAGACTAGGATTTGGGAGAGGTCTATGCCCGGAGAAGCTGAGCGGGTTTGCGTGGAGATGGCTGGATGGAGGGTTATGCAGGGGGAAGGGAGGACAAAGACAAGCTGAAGGGCACGTGCGTGGATAGCTGGATGAGCGTGTGGTGTATCTGGCAGGAGGAGAGCTCTGCGGCAACTCACCAGTGGGATATCTGGCACGGTCTGCCATTCAAATATGTTCAGCATGTAGCTTCCCGGAGCTCGTCCGTGGTACTGCTGCTTTGCTTGTCCTCAGGAGATGGCATGCAGCAGCTCCATCCAACAGCAACAGGGCCCTGGAGAGATAGCTGAGACACGCAGCCAGCAACACCTGTCAGTAAGAAGTTGTAACTAATTTGTTTTATCCCTTTTTTGAGGCAATGGCCAACAAAAACAAAGGGCCGGGCCGCTCGGGGCGCTGAGCTGCTGAAGAGAAATGAGCCAAGCCCCAAGAAGGCGGTAAATAACTCCTTTTCTTAACACAAGAACTAGGGGCCACCAAATGAAATTAATAGGCAGCAGGTTTAAAACAAACAAAAGGGAAGTATTTTTTCACACAAGGCGCAGTCAACCTGTGGAACTCCTTGCCAGAGGATGTTGTGAAAGCCAAGACTATAATAGGGTTCAAAAAAGAACTGGGTAAATTCATGGAGGATAGATCCATCAATGGCTGTTAGCCAGGATGGGCAGGGATGGTGTCCCTAGCCTCTGTTTGCCAGAAGCTGGGAATGGGTGACAGGGGATGGATCACTTGATGATTCCCTGTTCTGTTCATTCCCTCTGGGGCACCTGGCACTGGCCACTGTCGGAAGACAGGACCCTGGGCTAGATGGACCTTTGGCCTGACCCAGTGTGGCCGTTCTTGTGTTTTTATAATGGAGGCGATGACCTGCTCTGCCTGAGCAGTGCAGCCATCTCTGAGAAGACTGAACTTTTGTTCTGGGCTGGGATCCAAACAAGGCACGCAGCCTGAGGAAAGCCAGTGCGTGGCTGCGCAGCCCGCAGGTACCGACCTTTCCTCGTGGCTCCAGCTCCCGAGCAAAGCAACACGTGGAGTTGGCTTCTTCCCACCTGTTGCCTCTTTAGAGCCAGCGCCGTGGAGTCGGGACGAGCCGGGGGCCTGTGCTTCAGCATTGTGTGTGTGGGGGTGGGGGGGGGGGGAGGGTCCTGCCATCGCAACAGAAAGAGGAAAAGTTGTTTCCCGTCCCCTGTCTCACAGCCTCAGTCCCCACAGGGAGAACAGCACAGGGTGGCTGTGACCGGCTCCCCCAGGCAGGCTCTGGGGTGACCCAGTCCAGTCCGCCTTGGTTGAGAGGCTAGTGCAGGGCCTGGGAGGAGGGAAGAGGAAGAATTTTGGGTTTCACCAAAAATAATCTGTGTCGACCCAGCAGCCTGGAGCTTTCCCAGCCTTATTTCCATCAGGGACCATCTCCCAGTGCGCTTTGTGCTTTCCAGGCCAGAGAGCACCCGGCCCCCAATGGCTTCCAAGAATGAGGAATCCACAGCCCCTGGTGTGCGGCTCTAGGGCCAGAGGTTGGGGATTAAACCATTGGGGTTCTTTGGTAGATGACCGCTGCTACTAGCGCAGCAGGAAGCATGTAACCTGCCCGGGAGATCAGAGCTGAGCCAGCAGTGAGAAAACTGGCCTAATAAGAGGAACTGATCTATGGATTGGACTGTTGCTTTCTTCCTCCTTCCTGTAGTTTAATGCACGTGTGTCACTAAGTGGAGAGGGTCCTTGACGTATTTAATGCTTTGCTCTGATAAATACCAATAGCTGGGAAGGGGAGGGGATGTTATACCGCTGGCTGCCTGGGATGCCCTGCCACGACAAGCAGCCTTAGCAGAAATTGGTGTTGACTTGTTTTGGGGGTGAATATTTTTGAACCTAGGCCCTGATCCCACAAGCTGGTCTCTGCTGAGAGACTTTCACACCTACACAGAGTCTCGCTGGAGTCAGTGGGGTGCAGCCTGAATCCGTCTATCTCTAGTTCTGTCCCTGGGTTTGGACATAACCCTACCAGCAATCAGCTACAGAAACAGCGGCTGGCTAAGCTCCTTAGCAATTTCAATATGTGGCTCAAGCAATACAAGTCAATCACATCTTACATCTCCATAGTGCCTGTCTGCCTGAACCATCCCACAACTATAACTCGCTACATAGAGCACCACCGAAATTCAGCCACTTCTGGGGCAGAGAGCAGCAATCAAACGTTGTACAAAGTGATGTATGCCGTGTGGGCCGTCACAATATGTGGAATCATTGTCCTAGGAGGTGTTTAATGAAAACAGCTATTGTCACAAACAGCCTTTCACATAGCTTAAGTTCCAGCTTTCTCTTTTGTTTACCAGGGACTATACCTTAAAGTACACAAGGCTATCTAGAGGATGAACAATAAACTGCAGTTCTCTTCTATTCTATCAGGTTCTTATACCCACACCCATCACAGTGGTGTCTGTGAATCTTCCAGTAGTGCATTAAATGATGTAATTTGCCTCTAATCATGTACCATTACAGGGGAGAGGGAAATTTTGATTAAGGGTTCTGGGGTAAATCCCTCTACTCTTCCAAAACCAAGTGTTGTGATAGCTTAAATCTCCATGCAGGGCAGTGACATTTTTAAGGTCTTAATCTAAACAACCTCCATGCAGTCAAGTGTGCAGAGCTCCCTTTATCCACCTTGTAAGGACGAAGGGCCAATATGACTCTTGTAGAGATGTCAGGATTTAACTTGCACTCCAGCCAAACTCATGTTGAGGTCCATGGAAGCATTTCTTGACTATAGAAGTATTGCATTGAATGTGGCTTTACGTTAAGGGACAGTGGCAGCCCTTCTTGGGAGGAGTTGAATTATGATCAAACCAGGAAGCTGCCATCTACCATGGGTCTGCTCTTCGGGAAGTTCAGGGAAATGGCAGTCCCTAGAGGGACTAATGGGATGAGTTACTCTCTGATGTGCACCCTACTACAGTGACCATAGATGTCATTCTCTAACTGAAGGTTTTCTTTAATCTAGGAGCCAGGCAGGGTAACTACAGCAGATGAGAAGCAGAGGTGAGCCTAACCTATTGGTCTGAAATTCCCCATTGCTTGGGGATGTCTGAACACTCTCTTCCAGTTTGGCCTGTTATACAGTTAGGAGGCTGGGAGAGAGCAAATCTGGGAAGGTTCAGACCCAGAGCTCAGAGTTTGAGGGTGCTCAGTGGCTTTGGTTTGATGCTGGCTTTTTGTGGCATCTTAAGGAGGTTTTGTTTCCAGGTTCCTTGTCTTTTAGTATTCTTGGAATTGGGGGGGGGGTTCATTCCCTGAGGAAGAGAGCCCTACATTTCCCAGCGACAACCCCTGTCCCCAGACTTCAAGTGCTAGTACCCAGAGCCATCACCTCCCCGCCAAGCCAGGCTTTGTGACTGGACTGAGCCAGGAGGCAAAATGCTTCTGGGAGTCCTGGGAACATCAGGCAAACTCCCCCCACCCCCCAGCTGCCATGGCCCTGAGTCCAGTTCTACCACCCTGGAATCCCACTCAAATTCCTACACCTCTCCCTAGCCAGGCTGGCTTCTCGGTTACACTTTTGCCACTTCAGTGCTGAAAAGGGGGGGCAGTTTGCTCAGCCGAATATGAACCTGAGCCTTTGAGGAGAGACTCTTCCCCACACATCTAGGGTTGGTGTAGGGAGTGTGTGTGGTTTTTTGTTTTATAAACATACTTCCTTCTGTGTCTGTGAAACGGAGAAACAATCCAGAGCTGGAACCCACTCAAAAAAAAAAAAAAAAAAAAAGTAACCAGCCAACCCAGTCCTGAGCTGTGTTAGCCCATCAAAGAGTCTGTGAAAAACCTTTCCTCCCTCCCTTGTGCAGTCATTTGCAGTGCTGCCCAGCACAGCTCTGTCCTCTCTCGCTCCCCCTCTGCAAAGGTACCATCAGCGACTGCTGCACTTCCCATGGAATAGACTAGTCTAACAGCAATAAAAGTTAGTTTATTCAGAGTACCTCCCCCCCAATAAACCCCCAAACCAAACTCCCTTCTGCAAGCCTGAGGAGACTGTTTGTTTCATCTAACAAGGTAAGGACTTTATTTCTCTTTCTTGACATATTCTCCTATTCCTCCTTTTTCTTATCATTTACCTAGATACCTATCACATGTTGCATTAAGCTCAGACTAAAGAAAATCTCTTTAATTTCTCAGTCACGAGACCCTCTAATTCTGATTAGTTTTTCCCCAAGCAGAGAGGAATATTGCAAAGGAATATTCTCTCTTTCCAGGAGAACTTTAGTCTGTGTGCTTTTCTTGATTTCTTCTGTCCCTTTTATCATCCCTTTATTTTTCCCCTGACCCATTTTTAATTCTGTTCCTTTTTAATTGTATCAAAAGAGTATGTGATGTTCAAACAGTGTTAATGAGAAACCGGACCCAGGTTGGGGCAGAGATGGCTCCAAGGTCCAAACCCTACTTTCCTGTCTCGAATGTTTGTAAGAAAAATGTGTGGGAAAAGTTCTGTGCCCCCAGGGACCCCGATCCCTAGCAAATCGACTTTTAGTTCAATTCCATGATCTGCTCAAGAGGCTGTCCTCTTCCAATTTGAGATATCTGTACTCACCCTGACTCTGATAGGCACTGAAGAAAAGTATGTGTCACCTCCGCTAACTTCACATACATCCTGGGCTGGGAAGTAGAAGGTTCTTATTTTATTGTTTTTAAGGACATTTCTGTTCATTGAATTCTCACCCACCAGTTCCTAAACTTTGAACATTCTTAATAAACCAAGAGAGTCGCCCCTATACGTTTGCCCCAGGCTGACCTACTTGGAGATATTTCCTCCTCTACGGGCAGCTTTGCTATAAAGAACATTTTTAATAAATCATAAGGCCAGCAAATTCCTGGGATTTTTATTGCCTCTATAAAAATCCAATTTTGATCCATCAGCAAGGGACACTGGGAAACTATTCTTTTCAGCTGCCATGTCCCATGCATACTGGATGCTAAAATGATAGCAATGTCTGCATTAGTACGTTTTACCTTCTCAGGCTGTGGTGGTAACTCTGTGTAGTAGAAGAGAATTCTCTCTCTCTCTCTCTCTCTCTCTCAGATGCTGCATCTATCATACACATCAAATAAACTTGTTGTAGGGGCAATGATAGGCCAACTTCTCCTTTAACTGAATCTAACTAACTATTGTGGTTTTAGATCCTCAAACCCCTAAGAACTGAACATTAAAGACTATTTGGGAATCTAACTCTCCAGGGTTTCTGCCATTTTGCTACATTGTAGGACAGGTAACACACACCCCTGCCCCCTTTTTGGCATGCCCAAAGCTAAAAGAGTAAAAACCTCCATGGAGTTAAGTCAGCGAGGACACAGGACATGCTAGCAATTTGGTTCGAGTGTGGACTAGGTTTTTTCATCCCATTTCTCTCAGGCATAATAAGAAAAAAAAAAAAAACTGCTAGAAAATTGGTTCAATGCTATAATAAAGAACCATCAGTTTTTTCATTTATTCAGCACAACTTCCAAGATTAGTTTCACTGAAACGTTTATCTTTGTTTTATTTTTCTTTCCTTGTCCAACTGGGTCAGAAAAGACCAGATCCCTATAACTCCATCAGCAAGTAGCTTCTTTTGATTCACCTGTTCCAATCGGCAGCAATGTTTGCCCAGGAATCGGGGTGAGTGGGCTTAGCTGTAACTTTAGAAGCCACATTCACGTTTGAATCCGAGAGCTGTCAGGATCTCATCACGTTTTTGGAAAATGTGTGATGCTCTCACCGTGGAATTCACTTACAATCATAAGTAGGTGGAGGAAGGAACCCAGCTGTGGGTCATAATAGCCCTGACTGGAAACGAACGTCTGATCTCCGTGTAAGTGTAACAGCTGAGTTACCCTTTTAAAAAAAAAAAAAAGAGAGAGAAAATTTGACTGTCTAGATGTATTTGTTTCCTGTTGCCTTTGTTTTAGGCTACAGTAAGCGGGGTGGAGAATTCAGCTTTTCTTTGTACTGGGTTGCACTGAAGTTCTTTGCAGTGATTCATATATTCCATTCATATGCAATACAGTATTGCTAAGGGTGAACGGGGACTGCGTGTTTTGTTTTGTTTAAAGCCACAAGCCCTAGAAGTGTCAAAAGTTATTCACACCTGGGTGAAATCTAGGATTTTTCTGTCTGTGGCTTCTGGCAGCAGCTCAGCATAGCTCTCCATGGCAGGGTTTTCTGTTTTCCCTTTTGATATCCTTTCATACTGTTGCAGGCAGACGGCCACAGCAGCTGTTTCTCTCTGACTTCCAAGTGTTTCTTGGTCTTTTGTCACTATCTTGACCTGCCATCCTGAGGAATAGCATGCACTGCATTGTGTTGGGAGACCCCAGAACCACATGCAATCTGAATTCAGGGGCTTGGAGCTAGCGCCTGTTCTCTCTTCCTACTGTGAATTTTACCTGTGGGTTTCCCCAAGTGCAGGGCTGGCTGCCTTCTGTCTGTAAGATACTAGAGAGACGAGGTGGGGGAGGTAATATCTTTTATTGGCCTAGCTTCTGCTGGTGAAAGAGACAAGAGTCTCTGGGTAAGATGCAGCATTTGAAAAGCAGCCGCGAGCAGCAGCAGCGTTTCAATAGTTTTGTGGCTTGGTTAAACGCTACCTCCAACGTGTCACTCCTCATGAAAGAGTAACCCAGGCTACCAGAACTGCAGCCAAAAATACAACCAGACTTTTCCCCTTGAGAGCAGAGCACTGTCCTATTTACACTTCACCATGTGGGGCCTATGTATGTGAGCATACCCAGTGAAGAATGGACAAGGGACAGACTGCCAAGAAAGTCGCGGACTTACAGGAGTCAGAGGAAGAACTTGGAGATCCAATCAAAGGAAGACGGATCTCCAAGGCATCCTCCTATTTAGATGCAGTCAAGATAGTTAAACAGGACTCTTCAGTGTGGAGTAATCTCATCTCTCTCACTCTGCATGGAAAGGTTCAGGCTTAGGACCCATGAATGAGGCTCTCTCCTCCCCCCCCCCCACCCCATTACCTGGTGTAGGAACATACCTTGGAGTAAATTCTTTCTGCAGAAATACAGTGGCAATGAGCCAAACACATGAGACGATAAACTCCAGTGACATCAACTGAGTGACTCTGAAGATGACTTTGGTCCAGTGCCGTTTTTGGAAAGACCAATAGGTTACTTTAAAAGATTTGGGGCTAAATTCTGCCCTCAGTTATGCCCATAAGTCCTACTGAAGTCAGGACCCATGGGCATAAACATAAACAGATGGTAGCCCTTATAGCATTGAATTAGGCTTTGCTGTTCCTTTGGTGTGACTAGGGCACAGTAATGGGGTGGAAGAACATCTCCCTAGTGGTGAGATGAAAAATTAATAATTTAATAATTAGATTTTGGAACAGAGTAATGGGTCAGAGGATCCTGGGCTACTGGTCCTCCAGCTCATATCAGAGACACTAAAAGACCAAGAGAAGGGATCCACTGGAATTTCCACCAGATCTTTCATGGTTGGGGACAGAAGGGCAGAGCACAACTTTCAGAGCTCCCCTAAAACACTAGGATTTGCCATGCTGGAGTCGCCCATACCCTACCTCTGGCAGTGGCCAATGTCTGATGCTACAGAGGAGGCTGAAAATTATTTAACACGAGACTTCACCATTTAGACCCTCTGTCTGCACACGATCAATGCATTGTGCTGACCCCTGGGGGAACTTGGACAATAATTGTGCTCTGAGCAGGGCGACAGTCAGCTTATAGCCCTTGGAAGCCCTCACTTCTATGGTGCCCCTGTTGGGAGGCAGTGAGGGGGAAGAGTGGGGGAGACCGCATGGTCACTAGAGTTGCAGCCAGGACTTCTGGGTTCTATTAATGACTCTAGGCAAGTCGCTTCCCCTCTCTGCTTCCATTTCCCTATCTGTAAAATGGGCCTAATAATATGATCCACTGTAACATGATTTGAGAAGCGTAGTTATGCTCAAGACTGTGAGGAGCTTGGATACCACAACAATGGGGGGGGGCACTTTTAAGTATCTTAGTTGGAGTGCACGCTAAGTGCTAAGCATCTGTGTTGTATCATGAGTCTAGTGTGGAGCATCATCTTAGGATGAAATAAAATACAGGGGCTCTGACCGCCAGGATAAGAGGCCTCTCCCCACCTGGTTCTCCTGGATGGCAGTTTTCTGCTCTTGGGACCCTTCTTTTGCTCTGCGTTTGCCAAGACTGTAGCAGAGAGGCTGGTTGGGGGACCGAGCGTGTAGGAATGCACAGATATTCCATCACACTGCTCTGTAGAGGGTTTATGGGATTTCTGCTTTGTTATAAATCCATTCCAAAGGAACTTAGGAGACAGTTTTTAGAGCTCAATCAGAAGAGCTATTAGTGGGGTGGCTGGGAGTTTAAGCTGATCTATAAGGGGATCATTATATGATATAACAAAATATTTGTAGATGCTTTTCCAGCATGGTTTTTTTTTTTTTTTTTTTGCGGTTTGTTTATTTTCATCTAGAACATTTTCTTTGACTGGAAGAAAAATGGTGGAAGAAAAAAATGCCCGTTTCAAATGCTCTCGTTATAAAGGTCTGCGTTCAAAGGTTACTAATGGACCTGTTGGCACGAAGGTTCCAATACATTACCTCCTGCCATCCCTCGCAATGACCTGAAAAGTGACTCTATCCGCGGCCCTGGAGCGAGGGGAACATTGTATCAACAGTATGTCAGGGAACGTCACCTGCAAAATACATTAGCCCTGGTGGAAAGGGCGCGAAGGGCTGTTCTCTCTCCCTTTCTCACACACACGGCCTGTCTTTCTCGCTCATATTTCAGCTTCTCCACAGCTAGGAAAGCAACAGAGTTTCCATTCTCCTGTGCTGCAGACAGTGTCTGTAACAACACAACCTCATAGTTCTGCAGGGTGGGGCCATAAAACGATACTGAATTTCACTTGTCCTGAACGCCGGCTCCCTCCCACCCCCTCCTCCTTTCCTTTCTTTAGACTGCTCCAAAAATATCTACCCTTGCAGAAAGGCATAGAAAGCAGAGCCTCGTCTTTCTGTATAACCCTTCCCTTGTCTTGGCCAAACGTCACTTTCGATCCTGTGCTTTACAGGCGAGGAGGACATCCATTCATGAGCGCTTGCCAGCTGAAGGGATGGCAAATTGACTGATTGGAGAGGCAGAGGGGGTTCGGTTGGTGAACAGCATTTAAAGGCACAGATCTGCATGTACACCCAACACTGGCTCAAGGGCCGGGGGAACTTTGTGCCTTTTTCCCTTCCCCGCCTGTGTTGTGCTTGGCTGCGTTCTATGGGGGGATGTTAGTGAGGGAAAGAAAAGGGGAGATTGCAGAAGAAACCAACTGTTCCCCGTGGAATGTCGGAGACTTTAAAGTGTCCAGTCAAAAGCAGGGAGGGGAGGGTGAGCATGCACACGCACAGGTGTGTGTGTTTTCCATGGAATTTATACATTTTAACAAACTAAAAGCAAAGAATTTTCCCACGCATGTGAATTTCCTCGATTCAGTTTGTAGCGAGTGCTGGCTCGGCCTCTTCTCTCTCTGCCTCAGGAAAAGTGCCCCCCTGAAATGATCCAGCCCGTAATAGTTTCCCATGTCATGCTGGCTTTATCTTCAGGTGCTTGTCCCCCTCGTGAGCAGTACGTTCGGGGTACAGAAATGCTCCTTCCTGCCAGTGGTGCAGCACTGGACTTCGGTAAGCCCCAGCTCCCGTGTAGACACGACACTTTCAGAAGAACTTCTGTATGTCGAGGTGCTGAATACTTCGGGGAATCTGTCTGTTACTTTGGTGTCTACATGGAAGCTGTGCTCTTGTGAAAACCCAGCCCTGGTTGTGAATGTTACGTCCTGGAAAGTCTGGATCTGAGTTCCTGGGAGGGGGAGAATTTAACCAGTTCAGTGCAGTGCGGGGATGTACGGTCAAGTGTCTCCCCACCGAATCATCCTTTCACAGTTAGTCAGGCAGAACTATTGACTTGGAGGGGCCTGCATGGATTTAAAGCAAAGGAGAATCTGCCCCCTGAATAATGACCTTCCTTGCTTTCTTTTTTCCCCTCTTAGGGTTGAATCTCAAATTGTTTTCCCAATGGTACTTGGCAGGTGCCGAGTATATTACTTTTCTTTCTCTTCTCTCCAGTTGGTTTTTCATCCTTTTCCCAGATGCATCGCTTCTACCCAGGGATGTCAGGCCTCTCCAGGTGATCCAAAGCATACTATGTGAACTTGGAAGTGAGAAGATCCAATCAGACTGAGAAAAGCCCTTGATTTGCTGGATTTCAGTAAAAACAAGGAGTCTGGTGGCACCTTAAAGACTAACAGATTTATTTGGGCATAAGCTTTTGTGAGTAAAAAAACTCACTTCTTCAGATGCATGGAGTGAAAGTTACAGATGCAGGCATTGTTATACTGACACATGAAGAGAAGGGAGTTACCTCACAAGTGGAGAACCAGTGTCGAACAGGCCAATTCAATCAGGGTCGATGTAGTTCACTCCCAATAACTGATGAGGAGGTGTCAATTCCAGGAGAGGCAAAGTTGCTTTTGTAGTGAGCCAGCCACTCCCAGTCCCTATTGAAGCCCAAATTAATGGTGTTAAATTTGCAAATGAATTGTAGTTCTGCAGTTTCTCTTTGAAGTCTGTTTTTGAAGTTTTTTTGTTGAAGGATGGCTACTTTTAAATCTGTTGTTGAATGTCCAGGAAGATTGAAGTGTTCTCCTCCTGGCTTTTGTATGTTACCATTCCTGATGTCTGATTTGTGTCCATTTATTCTTTTACGTAGAGACTGTCCGGTTTGGCCAATGTATGTGGCAAAGGGGTATTGCTGGCATATGATGGCATATATCACATTAGTAGACGTGCAGGTGAATGAGTCCCTGATGGTGTGGCTGATGTGGTTGGGTCCTCTGATGGTGTCGCTAGAGTAGATATGGGGACAGAGTAGGCAACGAGATTTGTTACAGGGATTGGTTCCTGGATTAGTGCTTCTGTGGTGTGTAGTTGCTGGTGAGTATTTGCTTCAGGTTGGGGAGCTGTCAGTAAGCGAGGACTGGCCTGCCTCCCAAGGTCTGTGAGAGTGAGGGATCGTTTTCCAGGATAGATTGTAGATCGTTGATGTGCTGGATAGGTTTTAGCTGGGGCCCGCCTGTGATGGCCAGTGGTGTTCTGTTATTTTCCTTGTTGGGCCTGTCCTATAGCAGGTGACTTCTGGGTACCCGTCTCGCTCTGTCAATCTGTTTCCTCACTTCCCCAGGTGGGTATTCTAGTTTTAAGAATTCTTGATAAAGATCTTGTAGGTGTTTGTCTCTATCTGAGGGATTGGAGCAAATTCGGTTGTATCTTAGGGCCTGACTGTAGACAATGGATTGTGTGATGTGTACTGGATGGAAGCTGAAGGCCTGTAGGTAAGTATAGTGGTCAGTAGGTTTCCGGTATAGGGTGGTGTTTATGTGGCCATCACTTATTTGTACAGTATTTCACTGGATTTGCACTGTATTGCACTGGATTTCAGTGTACCAGTCAAACATCTGGTCTAGACCAGAAGCAGAGAATAGATGCTAGTTCAGATGGACCATTGGTGCATTCCAGTTTGGTAACTCTCCATATTTCTACACATCTCTTGTGGATGGAAGGTCAAAAATGTCATCTGTGCATCAGTAACCTTCTCAATAAAGCAAATTCCCAAGAACAAACCTCTGGGGGATCTGCTTGCACACTTCTGACAGGTCTTCATTCATCTTCAGCTTCCACATCACAGCTCAAAGTTGCCTGCTAGTGATTTCCAGCCCCTGAGCAGATCTTCAGTGAGGTTCTGAATCTTTTCCATACTAAGACTGCTTCCGTGGTGAATCTCTTCCCATCTAGCCAGAATCTAGCTGCCTCCTAGCCCCATTTAGCAATACAGGAAAGACAGGGTGGCCTTGAACCTCAGGTTGAGAACTGAGGGACCAAAAGAAGGCTTCAAAAACTGGCAAGAATTACCTTGTCTCGATGGGAGGCACAGTGGTGACAGGGCCAGTGTAAGAACCTAGAGAGAGAGGGAGTAAAAATTTCAAAAGTGCCTAAGAGACTTAGGAACCTAATTTCCTTGAAAGTCAATGGGATGATATCTCCTAAGTGACTTAGGTGCATTTGAAAATGTTCCCCGGTGTCTTTGCAGCTTCATTTTCAAATCCCCCTGGAAAAGCGTCAAAGAATGAGTTCTCCTTGCGTCTGCACATCTCACTCTGCTGAGCATCTTGTTCTCTTGAAAATTGTTACCATCAAGGAGGCTTCATCCTCCCTTTTAGGTTCCTCCTTTTCAAAACACAAGACAACAGGATTCAGATCCGTGCTTCCACGCTGCTCAGTGGACATTGACTGTCCACCACAGGTTGTCCTCTGCTCCTACCTACACAATCCCTTGTATCGTTCATTGTCCATAGCACCACAAATCAACACACAGCCTCACAAACAGCGAGGCAGACCGACCTGCTCCCTGCCCAAGAGTGCGCCCAGCTGCTGAGTACAAGATCCAGAACAATTCTTCGGCTCCCTCCTCTGGAGTTATTGATGAGAAATGCTGGGGGAGGCGGGGAGCAGTGAGGCCCTTGGAGAGGAAAGGGGGAGCATTCAGGACAGATCCAGCAGCTTGATAAAGGCACAAAGGGGAGAAAGGGAGCAGTGAGGTGAGACCAGGAGGAAGAGTGAAGAAGGGAAGGAAGAGAAGAGTGAGGGGGGATTTGATAGCAGCCTTCAATTACCGGAAGGGGGTTCCAAAGAGGATGGAGCTCGACTGTTCTCAGTGGTGGCAGATGACCAGAACAAGGAGCAATGGTCTCAAGTTGCAGTGGGGGAGGTCTAGCTTGGATATTAGGAAAAACCTTTTCACTAGGAGGGTGGTGAAGCACTGGAATGGGTTACCTAGGGAGGTGGTGGAATCTCCTTCCTTAGAGGTTTTTAAGGCCCGGCTTGACAAAGCCCTGGCTGGGATGATTTAGTTGGGGATTGGTCCTGCTTTGAGGAGGGGGTTGGACTAGATGACCTCCTGAGGTCCCTTCCAACCCTGATATTCTATGATCCTATGAATGTGAAGAGGAATAGGCGGAAGCAAGAGCAAAGATATAGGGGAAGGTCAGATTCTTTTTTTAACCAAGTACTTATACGGCCCTCATCAGCCTAGTACTTGAGCACCTCGTAGGACTGCCACGGCAGTCAGAGAAGTGCAGTAAGAGAGAGGAAGCCAATGGGTTGGATTGGGGTGCCTTGTATTGTCAAACCACTTAACTCAAGAAAATCCCTAGTGGCTTCCAGCCCCTGAGGATGATTTAGTTGGGGTTGGTCCTGCTTTGAGCAGGGGATTGGACTAGATGACCTCCTGAGGTCTCTTCCAACCCTGACATTCTATGATTCTGAGGTCAATAAAGCAGTAAATCACAGGGAAGAAAACTAAACCCAAAGCTTTCTCGACAGCAAGAGTCTTCTCCCTGGACTGAAACCTTAGCTCTAGGTGCTTCTTTTGAATGTCTCTCACTCTTCAGCCCACCTGGAAACCATCTCCCTTAGCTTAAAAGAACAGTGTCTGGATGGCTCTCTCCCTTGTGGTAAGAATGTGGCAAGAAGCCCGTGGTTGCTTTGGCATCCATGAATCTTCCAGCTCAAGTGTTTAATAACATGTAGCACTTTACAAAGTGCTGTGTGAGTAGGGTTGCCAACCCTCCAGGATTGTCCTGGAGTCTCCAGGAATTAAGGATGAATGATCTATATAAAGGGTATGTCATTTGATGAATCTCCAGGAATACGTCCAACCAACACTGGCAACCCTATGTACAAGCCTTCGCTAAGTGATCTTCCTGGCATCTGTGGGAGGGGAGGAAGGTTAGCGTCTATCCCCGTTTTCCACCCTGCCATCACCATGCTCTGTACAATGGAGACGCACAGAAGCAAAGGCCAACATTTTCAAACATGGGTGGGAAGCATGTAAAAAGTATTCATCGGTGCAGAGCACACCCAGCTCCTGTTGGCGTCACTGGAGTTTTACCAGTGTAAACACTATGTAACTGACAGCAAAATTTGGCCTCCGGAATCTCTTAAAACCTACAGAGTTCTGCCCATCTACTCAAAGGCTGATTGACCTAGAAAGCCCAGCTCTACCTATGCTCTATCCTTTTCCCTTGCGGATCACACTGGAAACAGCTGTGAACTTTCTCTATTGTTCTTCCAAAGGGTTTTATTTCATTGCTCCTTTCCAAGTTGAGAGGGGTCTAAAGAAGAGGGTCTTACACAGAACTTCATCCAGATGAATGAGATGATGTTGCTGGCTGTTGAGCGGAGATCTAACCTCTGTCTTTATCCGCAGACAATATGCCAGTGGGAGCACACAGAAATACAGTCTTTCTTCTGAGGTGCATTAGTTGTATTCTACCTACTGTAATTCCTTCACTTTTCACTTGGAGAATGTATGCTTCTCTGCTTCCTGTTTTAAACTGCCGTGTAGTGTTCCTGTGTGCCTTTGAACAGTTTGTGTTTCGCTCCAGAAGTGGCTGCACTTCAGTGGTGAGGAAGGGTGACCCCTGTGAATAGCTGAGGTCTGTAAAGTCTGCTAGGGTCATTTTAGGAGAGAGGCCGTGGTGTCGTCATCACAGATGTTTAGCTTTTTGTCCAGATTCCATTTAAAGGAGCACTGGAGGTGTCATAATGTAACATGGATCAGGACCTTCCCGGAGCGCCTGTGACTCCGTTCTCTGTAAAATAGTTGCAATGATATTTAAAGCCGAGGGCAAATGCACCTGCTTTCAGGTTTTGGTACAAGTGCGAAAGCTCAGCCCAGTTTTGTTTTTAAAAAGTTACCTGAGGTTGATCAAGCCTGGGACAGATTTTATGGCTTCCTATCGAAATCCTGTGGTTTTGCTGTGAAACTTGGCAGCTCTGACTGCTTTTGATTTGAGATGTTGGCTTTGTTCCATCCCCAAACTCAGAATAAAACTCCAGAAGGGGGCAGAGTGTGTGAATCCAACGTGCATCGGAGCTTGCAACCCCCTTTGCAAAGGGAAACCGAGGACGTTTGCATGGCTGTAATGGGAATGTTCTAGTTCTGGGCTCAAGCGATAACCCCTTTGGGGACAAGATACCACTAATGCAAGGGCTAACAGCTGAGCAAACAATTTGGGGGAGAAATTCTGCAAAAATTCCTTGGAATTCAAAAGCAGATTTAAATTCTGATGTGTTTGCAACACTTTTGTGTCTGTCTCCTGCAAACATTCAAGCCATTGGGCGTTAACAGCACCGATATACCCAGAGCAAAATTCCCCCCACACACGGTGCAGAGAGCCAGCACCAGGCACAACTTGCACCCCACCTGCGTCCTATTTGAGAACTTAGGTGGGACACAGTGCACCAGCACCTTGCCAGCCAGGGACGCAGGAGTGAATTTTTCCCAGAAAAGCCCATTTTTAGCAAAAAAATGTATAACTAGAATTTTGAAGGCACATTCCACTGTGAAATCTGTGCTCTTGGGGAGCGACGTAAATTATCCATTCAGAGGAAAAGGACAACGCTACATTTCATTTTTTTTTTTATTGGTATTGCCACCCCCCAGCATTCAAAGCTCATGAGTCAGGGTCCCAAAGATCATGAGATTTTTCTTTAATTACTAAGTTTTGAGTTTGCTGTCCAGTTCCTGAGCCTTCCGGTGCAGTCAGATCCCAGTTTCAGTTTCTTCTCTGCAACCACGAGGGCTTAGAAACTTCTTTGTTGTTTGTAACCAAAGTTAAGCTATTTGGGGAACTTCTTGATTCAAGGAGCTGGGAGATTAAGAAGAACACACAATATCGCAAGGGTTGTTAACACTGTTGTTGTAGCATTTCTGGGCCCCTACTGTGATCAGCGCCCCATTGTTCTAGACACTTTACAGGCACAGAGTAAGAGACTGTTCTGCTCCGAAGACCGGACTTGCGTAACCAACCCAACCTATTGCGACTGTCCAGCTGCAAACATACAAAGCATGTAGGTTCTGAAGACCAACGGGTCTTCATGGGAAAGTTCCTGAACAGTTTTGAATAACAACTTTGAAGATCCCGGCCACTGATTTGTTGACAATTCCTGAACACACAAATATGAATGAAATCCACCCCATAAACAGGGCTGTGAATTATTTCCTCCGTTCTAGCCATGAAGCATGAGCCATTTTGTCCTAAAATACTAGAGCTTTCACCAGAGCAGAAGAAGACTGGACAGCAGAAAGTTGCTGGAGGGTTTGGGCTTGTTTTTTTTTTTTTTAATTTAGTTGCTTTTTAAAGTGAAGATAAAAGAGGGAACCGGGCAGTTTTGCATCAGCTCCTCCTGGTGAAAGGCAGATTTCTTTCTTTAATGTCTCTTGAACTGGAGATGAGGAGTGGGGTGGAGGGAAGGGAAAGTGGCAGCATTAGCTCCACAATCTCGCTGCCTGGTTCCGTAATCTCTTCATTCCTTCCCACCTGGCTTCACAAAACCTGCCCACGTTCAGGCCAAAGGAGCTCCGGAGCCAACTGGCTGGGAAACTGCAAGTTCACGTGGCACGGCCTTCCTCAAGGAATTAGAGCCCTCAACCTCCGCGTGGCCAACCCAGCTCCTTTTGTTCTTACTAGACACTGTTGCTTGGCCCTCCCCTGAGTGCTTTCTCCACAAGGAGTTCTCTTATTTGCTCTTTAAAGATCACCTTCTGTGTTATTGCTGAGCATAAATTAAGTGCTAGGATAAAACCCTTTGAGACCCTGCAAGCGGTTATAAAATGTTCATTGTCCAGCTCATCTTATGCCACAGCCTTTGTTTTCCCGTCCCCTCGTGCAAGTCTAACGCAGAGCATAGCAGCCGCCCTATGCCAGACCATACCACGGTAGTACTTTTTATGAAATGTCGGGTTCATAAGAATTAATTTCATTTAAAACATTCTTTTCATTTTTCATAAAGCACAGCAAATCCGTGGTACTTACTGGAGGAATGCACCAAGAATGCTGTTGGGCAGACAGCGTATTAGCGACAATATATGAAATAGGATGGTGGAGGGAGGGGGATTTGTGGCTGGTAATCTAGTACTGCCCTAATACCAGATCTAACTACCTTAGATTCTTCCAAAGAAAGTAGAAGCCTGGTAAGGCAAGTTCCTGGAGCATCTTCTCAGGTTCCTTCATACTGACAATCACAAGGGATTTCCAAAAGAGTGAATGGCTTTAACAAAGACGGGAGTCTTATGGAATTGCATGTGATGACACTTAAAAGGCAGGAAATTTCTCATCTAAGATTCAGAGATTTGCATCTTTGGAGAACCCTTCAATGGCTTCACAGGTTGTTACAGTCCCATAGACCTCTAGCAACGGCCCAGTTCTGAAGCCACAGTCAATGGGAGTTGTACTTGCGCCAGCCAGTTCGGCTCTTAATCAAGCTGGGTTCCGCTGGGACTTCTGCCTCGAGTGAAAACTCGCATGGGCAGCTGATGGAGCTTTTTCAATGACTGGCCAACAAACCTACAACTCCTGGGAGACACCAAGCTGGCCATAGACCTCCGGGTTCTCAGAGCAAAATGCCAGGCCCTTGGATTCTGACCTCGCTTTCCCATGAAAACAGACAAATAAAAAAACTTCAAAGTATGCAAATTCCAGTCTGAGAGTGGCCTTCAGGATCTCCCGGGACTCTCTCTGCATGCTGCTTTACGCACTCACTGCTCTGGTTGTCTTGGGGAGGAGCAGAAAGAGAGTGCCAGGAGATAGCCACACAGAGATGGTGTTTAACTGTCTTCAGCGTCGCTACAGCGGTGCCTGTGTTGCCCAGTGGCGAGGGAGCTGGCCTGGGAGGCAGGTGAGCTGGCTCTGTTGCTGAGCACGTGTCGATTCACGCGCTGTTTTGTCCACATAAATCATAAGCTGCAGGTGGCAGGGAATGTCTCTTACTGTGTTTGCACAGTACCAAGCACACAGGGCCTTGATCTTGGTTTGGGCACCAGGTGATCCTAGAACACATAATAGTAACTGTACTTTGGGGGATGGCACAGGAATGTCAAGACTCCACGTGGCCCATGACGTGGGGACTGTGGGCCATCGTGTCTTTCCCCGTTGAGGAAGCGAGCTATAGGATTCCTTTCCAACACCCTTGATTTCATTAGTTACATCTCTGTGCTGGGGCAGCTGCCATCCTCCCTTCCCTGTCCCATGTTCTGGCAGCCAGAGACTATTCCATGGTGTGAGTCCTCCCCATCCCCCCTCCCCACCCACGCACCCACCAAACAGCATATGGATTACAAGTTTAATGGTCTTCTCTTTCCTATTTTTATATGAACTTGACTTCTGAGGACATGGCTCCTTACCACGTACCTTTCTGATCACGTCACACTCCCTCCCGTAGCCCCCGTGGTGGTGGGCGAGGTACTTCCTTTGCGGTGAGCAAGCTTTGGGAGCTTGGAGGAATTGGCAGGTTACGCTGAGTCTCCCCAAACTCAAGACCAATAAATGCCTTACCATGCCAGTGAGTCCCTGGCTGCTTCTGGTGTCCGTAGTTTTACTTCTGACCTCAACAGGAGCAGGAGCAGGACACAGCCCTGTGTTTGCAGTGTCTGCAAGGCTCTGAATGCAGCATGACGTAACCTGTCTCGCTGTTCCGCAGCGCTCCTCTGTGCTGCTAGTAAAACAGTCTTCTCAGCTGTTGGAAGATGCTCACTGGGGCCCCATCCAAATCCCACTAAAGTCAATGCAAAAACTCCCACTGACCCTGGTGAGAGTTAGATCAGGCCTCAACGTGGCATGGATGGAGTAGTAGAGTCCAAATTCTCTTTAGTACATAGGAGGAAGTCCAGGCTGGGATGTTCCTTTAGCAGCTGTGTTAATAGCCTTATGACTGCCCTGCTGGGAGCGCATCAGCTCCCATAAATTAAGCAGGGTTGTCCCTGGTCAGGACTTGGATAGGAGATGCTGGGGAAACCCTGGTGCTGTGTTTCATTTTGATTTAGTATTGAACCAATGAGCCAGGCTGGTACTGGGGAGCGCTGCATTCCTGCCAGCTCTGTCTAATGGAGGAAGAGTAAATCCAGGGTCCTGACCACCCGTGGCGATTAGGAGAACTCAGGGCACTGCTTCCCAAGAGACTATCAAGGCTCATTTCCCCAGCTAAAATCCCCACTGCAGTTGTAATGGGATACAAGATTCCTTGTGCTTCTGTCCTAAACTGCTGCACGCTCTGAAACAGCTACTCTGTAATACCCTGGAGGTGGCTGCATTTCAGTAATGGGCAAGAGGATTTTTGTGGGGGAGGGGGGCGGGCTTGACGACTCATACCTTCAGTGATAGAGATGTCACTACGGGCAAAATTTGGCCTATCGTTTGCAGAAGGATTACTGGATAAAGGGCGTTGTAGCAACAACAGAGCCAAACTAGAATCTGTAGAAACTCTATATTACGGCTGTGTAATGGCCCTTGCTTCTCCATGTCCCTGCCCCATGTGCTGTCACTTACATCTGTGCCAAGTCCATTTAGATACTTAGAACAAGGAAAGGGGAAAAGTGCACAGTGGGTGAAATGCATCTCTGTGCAAACAGCCAGCATAAGGCCAGGAACCAATTCCGTCCCATGTAAGCCCATCATTTCTCCAGGAAGTGCTGCCATGCTAACCATAAAGCAGCCCCTGGGATCATCTTTGCCATAACTCGAAATCTTGCAGTCAGATCTTAACTTGCATGACCCTGATGTGCTTGGAAACAGCAAAACAAATAGAAAATCTTCCTTTTCCCAGCCCACCAACAGATCATCAGAGCAGCTCAGATGCTAATAATTAAGCTGTGAGCAATCAAAGAAAGAAGATGATCCCATTAAATATTGCTGGGAAGTGAAAAGTAGGTGTTTCTGGAGTGCCACTTGTTTTTTGCTCGACTCTCCCATCCAAGAGGATGCTAGCTTGGGTCCCTCTAGTGGCTGACTACCAGCCAAACATCTGCATTTCTTTTTTTTTCTGTCAGACTTATTTATATCAACCAGCACTGATTTTTGGATTTAAGCAGCATCTTGTCACCAATTGCATTACATGGCAGGAGGCTGGAATTTTGCTGGTTTCTCCTCATGCAGAGAAAGTAACGTGGTGAATTCCAGTGGTCGCTTCTCCCCTCCCATCTCCCTTCCCCCTTTGCAACTTGGGTATGGAAAATGTTGACTCAACCCAGGGGCTTCTAGAAACCTGAATGCTCAATTCTGCTGACCTCCGAAATTAGGAGCAATATCTGTGCCAGTTTTTGCACATTTTATGATGATTTAATCTCGATATTTACAGCTGCTCTGAAACTGTCCCAAACGATCAGTCCAGACTCGGCGCTTCCAAGCTTGCTTTTGTGATCCTGGGGGCCAACTTTCTGTGCCATTTAGGAATGGGATGTGTGGCCTTGTTTGTTAGCAGCTGAGTGCAGGATTCTTGAGAGCTCCTCAGTTGCAATCTTTGCAAGCTGCAGAACGACTGGAGGGAAATGTCCGTGAAATACTGGAGAGGATCTTTCAAAGGCGCGGCCATGATACAGATCGCAGCTAGTTGTCTATTGCCAACTGCTCAGCAGGTTGCAGCATCCTGCAAAGCTGAGAAGAGATATAATAAATACCAAGTTAGTTTGTTTATGGCTGGAAATGGCCCAACTCATTGGAAAGTGAAAACTGGCTTGAAAGAGGAGCTGACGTATTCAGGTGATCTGTGCTATATCCAAGGGCTCATCTGAATTAATGATTTAAAAAAAAACAATTAAAATTGATTCATACCACAGGGCAGTGTGACTGACCAGCAGAGGCTGGCTGGAGTGACTCTTCTGTGCCCTGCCTATAGTGGCTGGTATCGTGGGTGCTCTACATCTGCTTTTATCTGCAAAATTCCGTGAAGAAGGGGAAACTTGCCCATACGCAGCTCCCTATCACCCATCACGAACATCTAGGGCCAAAGTCAATCCTCATGGTAGTGTGGGTTCACATTGCATTCAAGTATTTGGGCCAAATGTAAGTTCCTTGTTAGGTGAACATAGTCCCTGGGGCCGGCTGTCCTGAAACTGCCGCCTTTTACACCTTCCTGTGAAGCAGCTGATGCTGGCTGAGATCAGACGCTGGATTGCGGCTCTGATCCAGGCTGGCATTTCCTGCCTTCCTAGGAGTGGATTAGAAAATGAGTCGGGGGGGGGGGGGGGCGCAAAGCATCAGCGATGGGTAAGGTGAAATCGGCGACTAGGACTACTTCATTTTGCCGTCTTCTATCCCTGCCCTGCCCTAACCATGTAAGATGTTCACCCACTGACTGCCAGCAGGTGCAGATTACAATACATTGGCCTTTAACCACGTCTCCAGCTAACGTGCTGCCTACGTCGCTGTGCTCATCGATGCTGCATTTGGCCCATAGCATGGGGGATGTTTTCAGATCTCCGGTAAGAGGCCCTTCCTAGCAGACACGCTAAAGGCAGGGTGTGTAGATGGGTGACAGGGAAATTAATACCCACCATCCCTTTGACTCGCTCTAAAGGTCTGATCCTGTGAGATGTTCAACAACCCACAGCTCTCCAGGGCTTCCAGGAGGCTCAACACTTGGCAAAATTATTCCCAGGAAGACCCTCCTCCAGTCAAGAGAAATTTGTACATCGTGTTTTCTGGGACCCCACCCTCTACCATTTCACCCCAGTTACAGATATTTGGAGGGTGGGGGGGTGCTCTGGAACTTGGGGCCCTGGTACAATTGTCCACCCTTCTTCCTTCCATCAACCCTGGCTATCAGTAACAATTTGCCTGGCTGGGTTACTCAGACACATACTAATTCCTGGCAGCGCTTCCTGTTTGACTTCTTGTGTCTGCACCCTAGACCTCAAACTCCATGTCCCCTAACCCCAGCAAATGTGCCAGGGATTTATTCTGGGTAAAAACTGCTGAGCTGCTGTGCAAGCCAGACCTCAAAAATTCAATCTTCCCCACAGTGTTTTAGTTCCGCACGTTCATTTCGTTACGTGATAGCAACATGGGGGCATAATGAAATCCCAGAAACCCAGAGACTTTTCATCGCTGGTTGGCAGGCAGGTTGGTGCATCTGCACCTCAGGTACGGGTTAAAAAAATAGAATCTGCTCTTATGCTTTAAATCAATTGATTTACTGAGCAGAACGCGGAGGATTGCTCTTCTTGTTCTGTCCAAATGGTGGCTGCTCTACTGTTCGGAAACAAAGCAAAGTGGTTGACTCCAGATTCAACCTGAATTATAGATACAAAGCTTTATTTATATAGTGGGAGGTTTGTATGTTGTTGCTCCTCATTAAAGGGCCTGTGTTTGGGTTCCAAAAGAGATCGCGTCTCTTTAGGACACAAAAAGAACTTTATTTAACGTGTTGATTTTTAAAGAGCAACTAGTGCTGTTCTTGGCTGCAGCCCAGCCACTCTTTTATGAGTTTTATAAAGGTCCTCCTCCCGCCCCCCCCCTCCTTTTTTTTTTTTTTTTTTTTTTTTTTGCTGCCGTTCTCTTAATTCAAACCAGAAAATTGACCGCTTAGCCTGGCAGAGGCAGGAGAAGTGATGCACTCCTCCCACTGCCTGGCAGCGACCTTAAGAGCAAAGCAACATCTGCACGATTCGTGTCCATGGTCGGAGTCCTCCATCGTGGAACTGGCTGCTAGGCTGTGAACTGGAGAGAGACCAGGAAATAATGTTGACTGCGGGACATGAGAGAGGTCTGCTAACCAAGAGCCGTGCTAGTCTGGGGTGGTGTTTGCTATGCAGCTGCCCCCCTTGACCATGGTTTGCTCCTCCAAACTTTTTATAGGTCTAAATGCTCTTTTCTCCCCCCGCAACTTTGCAGGATGTGCTATAATCCGATAATGTTCTATATGCTGATACAACTTTGCTCCCCCACCCCCTGAATTTTTCTGAAATAATGCCCCTGGGTGGAGCCAGTGTCCAGAGAGCCAGCCGTGCGCCTCACGCTGCCTTGTGGTGATACCGTCGTGTATAAGGATGGCACCATGATACTGATCACCTACAAACAAATGTGATGACATCTCTAATATGAGGTATCCGTTTGTGCACCACAGCCTTGTGAATGCCGATGGCTGCAATTGCGGGTGGTACCGTGCAACCCTCCATGCCGTCTTGTCAGTATTGTGCTGCGTTGCCCTATTTTTGCAACTGTCTTGTTGCACTGACTCATTTTTTTGCAAAGTTCTGTGCATGCAGCTCACTGTTCTGTTGCCATGTGTTAGGGCAGGGAAGCACTGAGTGATGTCTGCTCTGTTGCGTTTCCTTCATGCACCATTTTACAAAATAACACCATTGGGGTGGTGTACCTTGATACTGGGTGTATAGTACTGTTGGTATTGCTTTGTATGTTGTTGACACACAACAATGCATGTGGTGTAATGGTCATTGTGGTGTAGTGGTCGTTGTGCTGTACTGCATTATTTTAGTGCAGCCTGGTACACAATGAGAGTTTGGTGCCACATGTTGTTGCATTGCTCCTTTGGATCTGATGAAGTTAATATTGAGAGGGGTCATTGTGCAGTTTCAAGCACTGTTTTCTGTACTCCGTCGCGTTGTGTTGCTGCCTAGCAGCACATGTTATGAAGTTTTGTGGTTACGGTGCAAGATTGTATGAGGCAAGGGCAATGTTGTGTTACAGCCAGTTGTAGCTACTCTAGACACTCCTTGTACAACAGCCCTTCACATCCTGTCATGGTTGTCAAGTAATGGAAACACGCAGTACCGAAATACCTTTGAGGATCAGGGGCTTACCTTCCCTATCCAACATCCTACCGACCTTTCCAGCCCCTTCAGATCCAATTTCACAATCCTCCTGTTTCTAGCCGAGTTGCTGAAGAAAAAGAACGGGAGGCAGATGTGAATTTGGTAATAATGCCTGATCCCGGAGGTGCGGAGCACCCTCTGCACCTGGTGGCCTACCCTTGGGCAAAGGCTTTGTGATAAGGCCTATGACCGGTACCCAGGAGATCAGGGTTCACTCCTGTTGGCTGATGGATTGTGTATCAATTCTATTATTTCTCAAGAATTCCCAATTAACACTCTGAAATTTGGTAGGTCCTTGTCCCAAGATCAGGCCCAGGGTTCTCAGGATCACTCTTCAGTTGGGAGCCCCAATGAGCAGAGCAGTGATGACAACGCTCATGCTCCAGGAAGACCTTTCATAATTACAAAATTTTGAGTATTACTACGGCTAGTCCTAGAAGTAAAATAATCTAAACCAGTAGGGGGAAGTAAGACAGTCTTGTAATAATGGCCTGCACCATTCCATGTGTATACTCACTCTATCCCTGGGGAGGATTTGATTCACAGATCCTACTCCATGCCAGTGGAGAACTCAATGGCTTGACTCAAGGCTGAAAGTTTTGTCGGCCTTGATGTCCATCACACATATACATGAATGACTCCTCCCTCCTTTACCGTATTTTAGCTACCTCACCCTCATAATATTGGGGTGTCCTTATCCTATAGGTTAGTATATTAACTAGTTTAATCTTATTAGCATATAAGTCAATTAGTCTCCATAGCTACCCGTGGTTAGGCGTCTGCTGCTGTTTTCCTCCAGAAATACTCTAAACTGGTACAAACTGTCTTCTTGAGCAGTTACCTGTCAGCAGTTTTATTCTTAATTTCAGCCCTTGTGATTTATTGCAAAACCAAGTCTTAGGCCAGCTTGTGACTTCAGGTCACTGTTACTTGACTTACCTATGTTCACTCTGTGAAGTAACTTACTCCTATGCAGGCCGTAGGGCCTTGCATCTTAACGTAAGCTCGGTGGCTACACTCTGTCACTTGAGCTCCCGGGTCCCCATCTGTCAAGTGGGGTTAATAGTCCTTCCCTTCACGGGAAGAGCGTCACTAATTTATGGCCTCCGCTGCAGTATCTGCACACCTGCCCGTGAGGTATCGAGACGGGACAGTCTCTTAGAGGGCACTCAGCCCCGGCTGAGGATCGGGCCCAGAGAGCGGGTGCAGGAAGAAAGTGAAGGGAGTGAGAAACTGAGTTACAGGACTAGGGACGATGAGCCAGTCGGGTGACTTGACCAGTGGAATATCATTAGCTCAGCTCCTTGCTGGATGTTCGCCTGGGTTCTGCAGCTTTCATGTCCCTCTGGATCCATCCTGCTTCTTCTGCAGTTTGCTGGCTTCCCACAGCTGTAGCAGCTAAAGCTGGGATGGCCTCTGGGAGCATGTTACCCATGTCCTATCGCATCAGCAGCGAGCCGAGGGGCCTGTCCCCACCGTTCCAAACCCCTTTATCCTGCCTCTGATCCACCTCTGACCAGGCCGAGTTGTTCTCTGCGGGCAGAAAGGAACTCCTCCCCACCCGCCAACTCTGCAGTTAGAGATGCCAGTTTCTGCTTACGAGTTCTTACAGGAGTCATGAGGATGGGCCTTTCCTTCTCAAAGCATCTTACGCTCCCATAAATAATTTTACTAGGTGTATGCGTGTGTGGAAAATTGACTGCAGAGGCCTCACGCCCCACTGTGCACAGTGTACCGAGTAGCTGAAAGAGATCCCAGCCTTGTAAACCCATCTTGCCAACAGACTGGCGGAAAACAGGATGGAGGGAGAAGGAGGTGCAGGCTTTGCCAGGAGGTGGTGATGGATCGATTTCCATAGAAACAGGCTGTGACCATTTTCAACATTTGCAAAAAAAGCCAGTCCACATTTGCATCCTGGTTGCACGTTAAGGTTCATAACGTGGCTTGTGGGGGTGACTCCACCTTTCCATTCCATTCAGCTTTTCTCCTTTCAACTACTTCGCCCCTCCCACCAGTGCACTCTGCTTGCTCCAATCCGCTGGGTCACTTGAGAAGCCAGGCCCAGTGAGGAGGTAGGCCTCTCTGAAAGTGCGAATCAAAGCTCTGCTCAACTGGGGAGCAGTCCAGCCGGGAAGCTTTTAATTCCTCTCTTAAGCCTTTCCTCCCTGTCCCAGCCTATGAGCAGACAGAAGTGAAGTATCTAAATTGGCAGCTTTAGGCTGTGCCTGGTATTTTTGCCTCTTATAATTCAATTCCACTTGATTACGTTTGGGAGACCCTGCCTCCGCTCAGGTGGCCAAAACCCGAGAGCCAGATCTTGAGCTGGAAGTCAGTGGGAGTCAGAATGGAATGAAGAACACGGGAACGAGCCTCTGGAAGTTACACTGAAAAGGCTCTGTAGGTCCCAGCCAATTAATTCCCCTGCCAGGCAGAATTACTCCCTACCTTACGTTTACCAGGGGTTCCCAAAGAGAGAGAGTCTCTCTCTCTCTCTCTGTCTCTCATAAATCTTTCCCGTACACCGGGCCTATCTCCTCCAGGCCTGTTGGAAAGTGGTGATGACTCAGAGGAGGATTACAGGGTTTAAGACGTGTCAAGAGAACATCTTTCATTCTGAGGTGGGGATGCGCATGTGGTGCTCTCGGCTGCGCCTGCATAGATCCCGCTCGGAGGTCAGGCCAGCAGCTGCTCTTCCACTAGCCACACGAGATTTGTTTTTACCTTGGAGGTCCCATTCATTGCAAAGCAAAAGGGACTGAAACTGGGTTTAAAGGAACGTGGAGAAAATTGGCAAAAACCAGGAAGTCCATGAACACTGTCGCGGCTGCTCCTGACGGGCCTGTGTTGTAGCTGACGTGCGAGGCACTAGGGCACAAGTAGAGAGAGGAGTGAACCTTGTCGGTATGTGTGCGTGTATCCAGACCTGTTTGTTTCCCAGTGGGTTGTGCTGCTCCATTACGGTATTTCTACACTGACTTGTGAACCCGAGTTTACAGTTGCTGGACTCGGGTCTCTCAGCCATGCTAACCCGTCCATGCTGCACTATGCAGACTTTCCGGCTCGGGTCTGCAGCTTGAGTTGCATCCACACTGACCGGGTTTGGACCCGAGTTGCAGAGGGACTCAGGCTCTGGAGTGGGACCCACTCCCCAAGAAGCGTCCTAGGACCCAGGTCTTGAGAGCTTGCTGACCTGAGTCAGACTGATTTGTGCATGGACAGAAGGGGGACTGGGGCTCAAACCGGAGTCGGAGACCAGGTTCCAGGTGCAGTGTAGACATACCCCAAGTGTCTGCCTTGAGACCAGAGCCCCCTTTGCTTTCTTAGTGCCCATTCAGTGCCGGCTCATTCCCCCAGGCAGGCAGTCTGGGGGGCCTTTCATGGGCATGAACCACTCACTGCAGAGCATCAGGTTGAACCTGCTCGATGCATCCAAGGGTGTTCATCCTCCATGTGACGCTGCTTGTCAGGGCACTGGCAGAGCCAAAAGTGGGGAGGGCTGCAGGCACTTACTATGCTGGGAGGATGGTGGGGGGCAGTGCCAAGGTGAGTGGGGGCCAGTGGGCAATGCCGGGAATGGGAGGGACGAGATAGCAGGAAGTGCTGTGGTGTGTGTGTGAGGGGGGTGAGGATATTATTGTAGGGGGCGAAGAAGCAGAAATAAGATGCTTCTTTCTAACGCCTCTGCCATGTGCTGTGGTCCCAGTAGCCTCCTGGGGAAGGTGCCTGCCCCGCTCTGAGTCCTGCCATCACACACCCCAGCCAACATTTCAGAGCTGCTCTTCTGTTTCTCCCCTCCCTTGGCCGGGAGCTGAAGAGCAGTGAGGAGCTCTGCCCTGGCACAGCCGTGGCTTTCGTCTCTGTGATCCCCTTGTCGATGAGCCTGTGTCAAAGGCTGGCTCGAGGGCCCTGCCTGACTTCAGCCCCCAAACCCCTGGAGAAGATCTGACTATCAAAATACTTACATGGCCCCTGCCACCACCGTCTGAGGGTCCATCTACACTTCAGACAGGGGGTGGAATTCACGGCTGAGGGAGACATTCCCATGCTAGCTTACGTGAAAAACAATGGCTTCTGACGTCAGTGTTGACTATAGGTGACCATGTATATGCAAGGTCAGACCAGTGCAAGAACTCCAGACAGTCCCATGCGGGTCAGACAGGATTGTCCGTGACCATTGCGGGCTGCTACATCCTTGCCTTGCGCTCTTCACGTTTTTCACATTCGGTGGCGTTATGCCTCGTTTCAAAGCGGTTAACGGCGACGTGACAAATCTGCCGCCACCTTGCTCTGGTGGCTGCTGGGGCTAGCCTGAAATGCTTTCAAGCCCGACTTCAGTGCGTCTTTATATCGTGTGTACTGGCCACTATGAAAAAGGTGCCTGGCTTTAGCTGGCCATAAAATATGGCCTCAGCTGTTCTCAAGGACTCTTATGAACGAGATGCCCAGACCAACACAGCTGAGCTTCGATGAGCATACTTTGAATGCCAGACATCAGACCGTGATTAACGCTTTTGACTTTGGGAATCTCATCCCACCATTTGACCCTGCAAAGGGAGCAGTGACTGTGCCTGCAGAACTGGTCAAGTTTCCTAACATGGCGGTGATGCGTTGTCCGTGTCTCCCAACCAGACAGAAGCACTGGGAGCACCCCAGCCATTTAGTGTAGTGCTTCTTTTGACACCCCTCTCGTTCCCGAGGCAGTGTGACGGCATTGCAAACGAAGAGCTGGCCTTGGCTACGCTATCACTCCAGGCATTGTGTGGCAGCTGCTCCCTAGAGAGCAGAGCTTCTCCATGGATTTGAGGGGCATGGTGTTGATCTTAGTTGGGTAGATGTGCACATTCCCTGGCACAGAGGGGTACACCCCTGTCTGAGACACGGGGCCCATGCTCAGGGCAGCTCACTCTTCCCACCACTGAGGCTACACGCTAGCTCAAGGAAAGCTTGCACGGCTATGTCTCCTGGAGCTGGGTTTCCAACCCCCAGCTCGAGGTTGGAGATGCGCCCGGAGTCTCACGATCCTCCGTTTATCCCCCCAATGCCTCTGTGAGGCAGGGAAGCATTGCAGGGAATTCAGGAACAGGTGGTGACTTGCCAAAGGTCTGGTCATTGAGCCGATGTCATCGGGGTCAATCCAGCACCTTGACCACAAAGCCATCATCTTCAGCCCCAAGCCCAGATACAGCAAACACTGTGAGGCTACAGCTCAGCTCGCTAGGGCCCCATCCAAACATCACTTGGGAGAGGAGGGAAGCAATGGTGTCTTTCCCTGCTTAGGTCCCAGGAAGTTAAAAGGACTTGATTTGTTGTAAACCTTTTCCCCCCTCCCTGCCCCCATCTCTTCCTTTAAGTATCCAGGCATTTTCCAGACAAATGAAATAGCCTTCTCGTCAGACTTTCTCCCGCTAATCTGAAACCAGCAGTAACTAGCACAGGGACAAAATGGATTTTAAAAAGTTGGAAGAAAATGACTATTTTAGACAGCTGCTGAAGTAGTAAGAGCCGAAAACTTTCTGCTGCAATGCTAAGTTCCAGGCATTTCGTGCTCACTTAGCCTCTGTACCTTCCAGCTCTCTGGAAGCTTTGGGTAATACATTTTACTCAAGCGTTTGAAAATGAAAGATCAACGGCTTTTTGCAAAGCCCCAGTTGAAACACGGATGGCTGGTCTTGGCTGACGGTTGCAAAAGGCTTCGTTTAGGTAGGAGATAGTCGGGGTAGCCATAATCCTGTATCATTCCCTAATTGCACTCCGGATGGAAAAGGGGCTTTCTGAAATACATTTATAACTCAGTAATTTATTTCCAATTTAAAACCAGCCAAACAGCTTGTTTTACGGAGAGAGACATGCAGAAGCACCGCTTCAGAGACCCGCTGCATTTTACTTGCGTCCTGCTGCCATGTCCGCATGTCGGATTTTCTCAGATAGGCCAGCTCAGCGCTTTAGGAGCGTGGTGATGCCCAGGGAGTTGTGGGTTCTGGGTGTAGGTGCATTTCTTGGCCGTGTGTCTACACTGCAATGGGGAGGCGTGGCTGGGGCACAGGGAGATGTACCTGAGCTAGGGAGAGCCGAGCTAGCTCATATAATAATAACCGTGATGCTGTGGCCACTGGACAGGCTAACCCCACCTGCCCATGACCCTGGGTACATACTCAAGCAGCCTGGGATGTGTCCCCATTTATTCTGCTAGGAACCAGTTTCCAAATGTCTGACTTGGTGTCTAGAAGGGGGCTAATCTGAAGTCAGTGGAAGCTTCCTATTGACCACAGGGGGCAGCTGGGACCAGGCCCTGTGAAACAAAGCTTCCAAACCTGGGGGCCTACAGCACCCTAAAGAAATGGGCTACCTCCCAGAAGCGCCCGATGTCCCACCGCTCCCGCTGACTGCCCACTGGCCCAAGCAGGCCAGTTCTTTGCATGCCTCCACAGGGCTGCGATGTGCCCAGATGAGTGCGGATCTCACGTAGGTTCCTTGGCGCCTTGCATGCTGAACTGTAGCTACCTGGTCTGACGACGTTGGCCTTAGCGACCATGTGGGGAACCTCCGTGTGTATTTAGTTCTTATCCATGAGCATCTAGGGCTCCCTCCCCCCCCCCCCAGCCATGTCCCCTCCTGCCCGAACAGGCCATTGTTTTTGGGCCGGGCCTGGCTCCAAGTCTCAGCAGACAAGAAGGTGTTTCTCAACTCAGAGGTATTTAGATTTCAAAAGACAAGATTTTGTTAGAGTCCATTGTGTGCCCAGGAAACAAAGAATGAGCTTTTGTCAGCATCCCGGCCCTTCCCCTCTCCTGGTGCCTTTACTTGAGCTCGGAGGAGTTCTGATTGACCCCGATCCCGCGCCCAGTGATCTGTGGCAGCAGGATCCGTCCCATAACAAATGTTCATGTGTGAGCACTAGCACGGGGGCTGTAGTCTCGTGTGTGCACTGGGGGGGGGGGGGGGTTCGGCTGCGTCCGTGTGAATGCCACATCCAGACACGATTTGCACGGGTGCTTCGCCTGTGCTGTGGTAGAGCAAAGGGGTTTGCACTTGTTAGCCAAATGGGCTCGTTTCCCCCTGGAGCTGCCCAATTACCCCAAGGAGGCACGGGAGTCTAGAAGACGGCTTCAAGTTCTTTATTGATCAGTCAGCTGAGCGGGTGTCCCCCTCGACTCATGCCAGAGGGAGGAGCACACCTTACAAGCGTAGAGCAAGCCTTTTTATACCCAGTAACAAATGACTTAACGTGCATACATTCTGCTGACCTATGGAATTTTTAAATTCCCTTTTAGGGGTATATAGAATACATCTGTTGGGGCCGTAAATAGGATACATTTGTTGAGCCTCTTTGATTGATTGTCTTGCTATATGTTCATATATGGGAAAGGGAGTTTATGGCCATGGGGAACAGCTGAAATAATAGGCGAGTATTTGGCCTTTGTTCTAACAAGGTTCTCCCCCCTTAAAAGCATTTTGAGAGCCCTATGGCCCCCAATCCTCAACTTTAACCGGTTGATATAGTGCCATCATGCGTTGGCGTACAATTTGATTAGCCATTCGTCGGACTAATGCAACTACACAGGGAGCCACTCTTGAGCCCCCCACTTTTGGGAGCTTCCAGCAGTTAATGCGGAATCAACGGACTGCCTCTTCCTAATCAAGTCGTCATATACCTTAATTCCTAATTTATTTCCCTGGATTTGGGGTAGTAGAAAGAATAAGTGCCTAATGTACCCATCATAACAAATTCCTGACCAATTTGGAGGCAATCTTCGATAAACATATTGCCCACATATCCAGTAATGGCCTTTTAGGGCCCATTGTCCATTCGCAAAGGGGCCATCCCAGGTTTCGGGATAGTCCTTGGGGCCTGGTTCTTCGTAATACAAAGAGTTACCCATCTCCAGGGGTCCCCCTAATACAATAGATGTACCGTCAGGATTACAATAGTCACATTTCCAAGGCCCAGCCCCTTCCTTCCAAGCGCAATTACAACCAAATTTAGGGCTATTGGTAGTAGACCAAAAATGATTAAAATGGGTTACCCGAGTTCCATTAGAATGTTGCATGCCCACTGATACCAGCGTACCACGTGATCCTTACTGTCGGTATTATCTCGCTGGCAACTTAGAAAGAGGGCATCAAAGAACCCATCTTGTCCAACTGCCTTACAGCCCTCGCCGGTATGCTGTTGGTAGGAACAACTTACCCAGCTATGATTAGTGAGTTTTACGTGGGTATGGTTCCACCGTCCTTGATATTTAGAACAGTCATACGTATGGCAACTAGGGTGATCATAGCAGTCAAATCCTAGAGATAGGGTCCAGTCACATCGGCTTTTGCCCACATATACCCCTTCTTGTTTTGTTCGGTTTAGACAAAGGATCCCCATCTCAGAGGAATAGAGTCACCAAGGGCTACTATCCTCATCCCAAACTTCTGTTCCTTTGTGGACTATACTTAAATTACTGATCCACCATTTAGCTTGCACTGGCTGGGCTACCCAAGGCCATTCATTCCAATCCCCTGGACCTCCACAAACCCAGCAGCTACTAAGATTGAAGGAACTCGCTATTATTTCTCCCAGTTGTATAAACCTATTCTCCCAACCATAGCCGTGATAGACACCTATGAACAGAAATATCAATAATGAGTTCATTATTGCTTTTTCCTAAACAGTCCTTTTAGCCCATCGAGTCCTTGATACTCCCAGACGGTGTCTTTGCCCGTGCCACCCCGGGCTTCCGGGGCCGGGGCGGGCAGAGGGCCGGTGTCCTCTTCCGTGGGATTGGTTCCCTGGTCAGGATTCAGAAACCGCTTTACCCGGGTGTGATGTGTCCATTTGTCGCTCCCGAGAATTTTAACTGCGGCCTGGCTGATGAGCGAAACGGTGTGTGGACCGTCCCACCTTGGCGTAAGGGGGTCGCGTTTCCACTTCTTGACAAGGACCTGGTCACCGATCCGGAACGGATGCACGGTCTGGTCCAAGGGGAGAGCCTGGAATGGCGCCGCGTCGATGCAGCTGTAACAAAACAGATTGCAACCCGGAAACCTGTTTCCATAGTAAGTCATTTCCCACTTCCCAGGTTACATCCTCCCGGAATCCTGGGATAAGTATTCGGGGAGGGAACCCAAAGACCAGTTCAAATGGTGAAAGCTTAAGACCCTTACGTGGGGCCCTTCGAATGCAGTTAAGGGCGAGTGGTAACGCATCAAGCCACTTTAAACTAGACTCTGTTCATAGTTTAGTGAGGGTATCCTTGAGAGTTCTATTCACTCTTTCCACCTGACCCGAGCTTTGCGGCCTCCAGGGTGTATGCAACTTCCATTGTATACTGAGTGCCTGGGACACCTGTTGCAAGACTTCAATACAGTCATGAGTGGGGCTAGTCTCATGGGAAACCTCAGGATCAGGCAGCAGGGTAGCTGGGTTTATGGAGCTAACTGTCCTAAAGGTTAGGTTAGGGGCTAGCAAGAGCCCTACCTCATATCTGGTATGTCAACTGGGATTTAAATGCTTTTCCCCAGCGCCTGTCCCCAGTATTTGAAGCACCCCGTGGGGGACCACAACCTCAGTGTCCCCCCCCAGGGTCAACTTTTCAGCCTCCTGTACGAGGAGAGCGGTCGCTGCAACGGCCCGTAAACAGGCAGGCCACCCCTTGGCGACAGGGTCCAACACCTTTGAGTAGTATCCAATGGGTCGCCAGGTTGGCCCCGACCTTTGGCATAGAACTCCAGCAGCCACCCCTCCCCTCTCATGAACATATAGAGTGAACGGCCTCCGAGGGTCGGGGAGGGCTAGAGCGGGAGGCTGAACCAAGGCTTCTTTTAGCTCTCGAAATGCTTTTTCCATCTCTTTAGTCCATGTCCAATCCTCTTTAGTTAAGGATTCATACAGTGGTTTGGCTCTTCCCCCGTAGTCAGGGATCCAGCGTCGACAAAACCCAGTCAACCCCAGGAAAGCCCTCAACTCTCGGGGGTTTTGAGGTCGAGGGTTATTGAGTATCACCTGGATTCTTTCTTTACCTAGACTACGACTTCCCTGGCACAAATGATACCCAAGAAAAGTGACCTGTCGCCTAACCAATTGTGCTTTTTCCCTTGAGACCTTATACCCCTGTGCCCCAAGGTAATTAAGGAGCTTTACAGTCTGCTCTTTACAAGCTGCCTCTGTTTCAGTACTTAAGAGCAAATCATCGCAATACTGGACTATGTTACATGAGGGGTGTCTAGCCAGGAATGGGGCAAGGTCCCTTCTCAACTGGCTGCCAAAAATCTTAGGTGCACAGGTAAGTCCCTGTGGGACCACGGTCCAAAGGTATTGGGCCTTATAATGAGTATCTGGGTCCTCCCACTCGAAGGCAAACAGTTTTTGAGATTCCAAATCAAGGGGGATAGAAAAGAAGGCATCTTTTAAGTCTATTACAGAGAACCAACTGTGCTCTTTGGGAACTTGGCCCAAAATAGTATGGGGATTTGGGACGACTGGATAGGGAGCCTCTATTAACTTGTTAACCTGTCTCAGGTCCTGGACCAACCGATACTGCCCATTAGGCTTAGGCACTCCCATTATCGGAGTGTTGTACGGGGACGTGCCTTCCCTGATCCACCCACACTGCAGAAACTTTTGAATCAGAGGTTTTAACCCGATTCTAGTGGTCAGCTTAAGAGGGTATTGTCGAATTCGGACCGGGCTGCTTCCTTCCTTAAGGGAAATATGCACTGGTGAAGCATTCCGGGCTCGAGCGACACCTCCCTCCTCTGCCCAAACCTCAAGGTTAACCCCTGACAGCTGGCTTTCTTCATTCCTCCCCAGCATTCCGGGAGGTGATTTCCAGCGCTTATCAGGGTCATCTGGTAATTTGAAGACTGCTGCTTAGGAAGTCTAACTTCCATAGTCCCTTTATCAAACGAGATTTCTGCCTGTAGTTTAGTAAGAATATCTCGTCCAAGCAGTGCGATGGGGCAAGAGGGGCTGCAAACAAATTGGTGGGAAATTTGGTGGTCCCCTACCTTTACTAGGAGAGGCAAAGTTTTTTTCCAAAGCTGTAGTTTGTCCCTCTATCCCCTGTACCATGGCACATTCCCGAGCTCTACCTCGGGGAGCCTTACTAAGGGGGAGCAAACTAAGAGTGGCCCCAGTGTCAATAAGGGCTTCAATTGGGCGGCCCTCCACATTAATTTTTACCGTGGGATCCAGACTGGCAGCTTGCGCAGCCAGGAGGGGCCGCTGGGTCCCTCGGCTTCCCTATGGGGAAGATCCCTCCCCTGAACGTCCCGTGTTGTTGTAAAGGATGGGAAGGGACGGGGTTTTGTTTTTACGTTCCTTTCCCATGGCCTGTCGCCGGGGGCATTCATTCTTCCAGTGCCCCTCTTCCCTACAGATAGCGCACTGGTTTTGACCCAGGCGGGGGTCCCGTCCCCTCCCAGGTGGCCCTGGCTTCTCCTTAACCTTGTCCCCCCTTTCTGCATATCCTTCTCTCAGGGCCATGGCCAAAACACGGGCCCCTTTCTTTCGCTCCTCATCATCCCTCCGATCATAAACCTTCATGGCTATTTCTAAAAGTTCCTCTATATTCTTGCCCGAAGCCCCTTCCAATTATATAGCTCACTAGTGGTAAAGGGAACATATACCATAGTGAGATTACCCTCAGGGGCTACAGTTTCCTGCAGTGGACACAAATAATTCTGTTGCAGGGGCCCTTGGAGTACCGGGCCACCCTTGCTCCTGGTGTGGTTAGACACCGGGGAGCTCAGAGAGATCGGAGGGGGCTCCCGTTTGGAAAAATCCTGGTTGCTTGGCTCACCCCTTTCAGCTGAGGCATTATCCTCAGAGATGGGGGGGGGGGGATTTCAATTGAGGGTACCGGAGCCGGGAGGCCAGGATACAAAGGGGGAGGGGGCATAGGATCAGGGGCAGAGGGAATCACAGCCCGCAGACAAGATTTCTTAACAGGGAAACAGGGTTTCCTAACAGGGGCACGGGCCATTAAGGTTTTAATAGTTTGTGATCTACATTTTTGCAACCATGGGGGATGATTGGCCACAAGGTCCTGCCAAATATCTATATAGGGATATTGGTCCCAATGCCCATCCCAGGTCACAATGCTATGTACTGCTTGTACAACCCCTGGTTTGAGCGTCCCTCCCTCGGGCCATTCCACCCCGAATGTCATCCATTCGAGAGTACAGAATTTTACAAGCTTGTCTTTACATAATACAATTCCATAATTAGCCTGGCGTCTAAACGCCTTCCAGTTTTCCAGCATACACCCCAGGGGCGTACTGGAGAAGGTGCTTTGTCCGGACCCCATTATGTTCTACCCAGGGGTTTGTTCAAGACAAAGATATCAAGGGGTTTTTAGGGATCTAGTTTTAACTCAGATATCCGCTGGGCCACGAGGTTCGGCTGACCCCCCTTGCAATCAAGATATCCTGGTCACCGGGTTTCCCCTCGCAGGAGTCTTGGGGCGGCTGAAGTCAGCTTAAGCCTCAGACCTGTCAGCAGCACTCATTCATCTTTCACACAGATCCTTTAATCAGTTACAATCTCTGTTTCCAACACACCATTAAGAGGAGAAACAAGATTACCCTTCCTATAAACAAGAGTAATCCCTGAGGTTGCTCCAAGTCCCAATAATTGTTAAAAACGGCCCATGGACTTGTGGAGTTAGTTACGTTACTCATTGGCTGTTATTTGCTTACCCTTTAACCAAAAACACAACAACAAGACATTTACAAAGCTACAATAATGTTAACATACCTTCCCGTATACAGGCTGCCTAGGGGATTTCCACTGTCCAACCCACACCTCGGGGGCGTTATTCCTCAAACCCAGGAGGTAAACGCACTTACCGCCCGAAGTGGCCGCGTCCGGCAGTCAGACTTCCCCTCCTTCTGAAGCCGTCTTGCTTCCGTGTCCTTCAGAGTTCTCTTTAGAGAGGACACAGCCGCCCCGGCCGATTGTGACGATCCGAGGCCCGAGCAAAGCAACAGCTCGAGGTGGCCACTCATCGGAATCGCCCTCGGCCGTCGGTCAGTGCCCTCTACAGGGAGAGAAGTCCCGGCGGAGTCGCCATTTGTTAGCCAAATGGGCTCGTTTCCCCCTGGAGCTGCCCAATTACCCCAAGGAGGCACGGGAGTCTAGAAGACGGCTTCAAGTTCTTTATTGATCAGTCAGCTGAGCGGGTGTCCCCCTCGACTCATGCCAGAGGGAGGAGCACACCTTACAAGCGTAGAGCAAGCCTTTTTATACCCAGTAACAAATGACTTAACGTGCATACATTCTGCTGACCTATGGAATTTTTAAATTCCCTTTTAGGGGTATATAGAATACATCTGTTGGGGCCGTAATTAGGATACATTTGTTGAGCCTCTTTGATTGTCTTGCTATATGTTCATATATGGGAAAGGGAGTTTATGGCCATGGGGAACAGCTGAAATAATAGGCGAGTATTTGGCCTTTGTTCTAACACACTGGTGGTGCAATCCCAATACAGCATACAGGCTCTTCTTGCCTCTAAGGTTTCCTGGCATCCCATCGCTGGGCCCATGTTTTAAAAACGTGGTTCCTTGAGTGAGCATAGGGGGGGAGGGGAGGAAGTTCTATAACCCCCTTCCTGCATGAGCGATGGAAGCCAGCTGCTGCTGGGCTGGGCACGGACCTGCTCCAAGCGGTGCCTCTGCCCTGCTGCCTAGAGGGCAGTGAGCAAATGGCCCTGGTGCTCTGCTGGGCACAGGAATGTTCTGAGCAGCTTGGGCTGCCCGTTGGCTGCTCCGCACTGGCCGTGTATTCAGCCAGACTGTGCCAAAACATTGAACAGGTCAAGCAGCAAGATAGTTGGCCGCCATGCTTGTTTGGTTTGGCTGGGTAACGGTGCTCTCGGCAGGGCAGGGGCAGGGAGAACACAGGAGGCTGTCTGTACAGTGCTGACTGCTAGCCAGGTGATTGCACTGCTGTCCTATTCCCTTTGCTACTCCTCTCACTCCACCGGGGGTGCTTTCTCCAGGGCATGCTGGTTCTCCTTGCCTTTCTCAGGCTGGTCTGTGCACCAGGAAGTCAGCAGCAGCCCTGGCCGCCCGCCCAGGGAAGATAGTCACTGTCTGGACTGCAAAGATCAGATCCTAAACCATAGGTGCCCGTGGGCTTAGTGTAATAGGGCCCCCCATTCCTAACTGGGCTCTCTAGTGGTTACCATGGTGTGAATAAATAATCATGCAGAGACCCCATGACTAGTGCAACAAGGGGCTTCACACGCCCCCAGAAGGCCCTGAAGCAAAGCCAGCAGGGCCATGCTTTGCCCTGGTGCACGGCCGTGCTCGGGAATGTGTGCAAAGGTAGCAGCGTTAGCTGGCACCAGAACAGTGAGGAAGCCTGTGTCGTGAGGCCTGTTTTGCACAGCCAACGGTAAGGATGGGCAGTCTCGCTTGGCAGAGCTGGGGAGGGGGGCCTGCCCACAGCCCCCGCCATGATCCTGATTTGCTTTCAATTAGTGTGTGTGGTGGAGGGGAGGGGAACAGGGATGGTGTAGCCACAGGCACGGGGGGAGAAGGGAACAGCAGCTCTGTGTGTATCCCCACTTGCCTAACCTCATGAGGGGTTCTTGTGTTGGGGGCTGTGGAGAGTATTCTGCGGGGGCGGGGGAGTGTGGAAGGAGCTACTTTTCACACGCAATTGGTGAAAACTGGAGGTTTGAGGTGGACAGCCGGGGGAGCAGCCTGCTTTGTCTCTCTCTGGTTTTGGTCACCTCAGGTGTGATTGTTGTGGAGTCTAAGACTAGACGTATTGTTACGCTGCACTCTTCCAGCAAGAGTATTTGCTGGTTTTGATCTAACTTCTCTGGGTGTATGCTGTGAACATAACAAGAATCTGTAATGGCAGGTAAATCAAGGGGTCTGACCCAGTGGCGTAGATCAGCACAGCCCCATTGACTCCGGCCCAGTAATTTTATTTTAAAACAACAGGCTGTAAATAACTACTACATAGATCATCCTCTCCACTCAGCAGTCTGCTGCTGGACAAGTACGGCCAGCTCCTGAACGTAACACCATCCTTCAGTCTGTTCCAGACACGGTGCTGACCCAGCAGCAGCGGCCCCGGCAGCTGTGTGTGCGTTGTCTAATAGGGATGCCCTGGCTCAAGACACCGTTTCCCAGCCCAAGGGATCATGTGAAGCCCTGGCCAGTCTTTGGTCTGCGGCTGGGTGAGAGCAGGGCTGAGTGTGCTGTTTGCTTGTTAAATTGAATTTACTGAGGGAGATCGGGGGGTGCTGGGGGCCTCCAGAAAAGCAGCCTTTGTGAGCAGGCAGCACACCAGTTCCCTTTTGTGGTTTGGAGGTTTTTTTGATACAATTTGTTATTCCAAGAACTACCCAGCAAACAGACCTGGTTAAACGAATCCCTGAAGGTTACTGGGGCTGGAGCTCGCTGTGCCTTTGAGCTCTCATTGGAGCCAATCACCTCTGCCCCCAGACAAACATTATAATTGAGCTGGGGGGGGGGGGCAGCACTGGCTCCCCTCAACAACCCACCCACCCACTGCAGTGGCAACTGGCTGGTGTCTGCGCTGACGGGGCATCGTCTGGGTTGGGAAAGGCAGTGTAACGGGGAGAAAGTGTAGGGTTTGGTTAATTCTCAGGCACACCCCTGTTCTGGGCAAGATGCTGACAATAACCCAATGGTTGCAGCAGGAACCGGAACAAGGAGACTCCTCCCAGTGTATCCCGCCGGGAGCAGAGAGGGGGAGAGCCCTTTCCTGCGGCCGCAGGTCCGCTCTGGAGATCAGCCCGGCCCTCGAACAACCTCCGCATCCCAACGCCACCCTGAACTTTGCAGGGTGCGTTAGATTCTGAGGCTGTGGTCACCATGAGCTGGACCAAAACCCCGGTCTGAACTGCAGGGCGTTAGGAGGCCTGGGTCTAAGCCCGCTGCAGAGCTGAGCTCCAGTCGAGATGCTGAAGAAGGAAGTGGCAGATGATGCTGTCCCCTAGCTCTGCTCCCGTAGTCCGAGCCCCACAGTCTTCAGTGTATTTGTCCTTCCAACCCCCAGGGAAGTGCTGTTAAGAACAATACTGCAGCTGACTTCCTTTGTAAAGCGTTCTGAGATCTCCTGATGGCAGGCGTTCTAGGGCTTGCTGTCATCCCCCTTTACAGATGAGGAGGCCCAGAGACTGGGTGGCCCCAGGTAGAGAAGAACTAGGTGGAGGTATCCCTCTTCATCCCTCTTTGCAAAGTAGGTCAATATCCTCATCTCTGCTTTACAGCTGGGGAAACTGAGGCCTGGAGAAGGGAGATGACTTGCCCAAGGTCACCCAGCAGGTCTGTGAATAGCAACCAGGTCTCCTGAGTCCCTGTCCTGGACACTGGACCCCATTGCCTCGTTAGTGGGTGGGCGGCTACATCTACACAACGAGCTAGGGGCACGATTCCCCTGCTCCTGGACAGCTGCTCGGTCTCCTAGAGCTAGCAGGAGTATAAACTAGCCATGCAGCCATGGTAACCTGGGTAGCGGCAGCTGAGATACAGCTGAGCCAGGCCGAGTACACACCAGCTTGGGGTGTGTGGGTGTGTGTGTGTGTGTGTGTGTGATATACCGTAAAGCAAGTATAGCTTGTTCCGTCTGTATCGTGTTTGTAACGTCCCAGGCGCGGCGCTGCTGATATAACTTGGCTGCCTCGTGCCTGGTTGCAATATCTGAATGTATTGGCTTTGTTGCTGGAGCGCTATTGTGCTCTGGGTGGGACACTGGCAGGATCACACTCCTGCCCCCAAAGAGCTTCCCATCCTAACAGAGTTCAGACAAGAAAGGCCTCCCCCTGACCCCCAAAATCTGCTTCAAGAGCTGCTCTGTGGCGGGCTCAGAGCCTGCGCTGCTTTCCCTGGACTGCTGAAATCAGCCCAAAGACTCCCGTCAACATCCCGTGGGCTGGGGCAGGCATCCTTGGAGCGCTGCTGCTGGTCCTGCTCTGGGTAGATGTTTTTTGGGTGCTCTGTTCCTTCCTGAGCATTATGAGATAGTGGCCCAGTTTTTCCCCACAATGCACAGGTAATACCACCGCCTGGGTGCACAAACAGCTGCTCTCTTTTTGTGCATGGACACAGCTTGGTTGTGTTGCTTGCAACTGGCTCACAGAACCTGTTTGCAAACACACGGCTGGTGCCTATACAGGCCTTAGCTGGGTTTGAACCAAGGGCTCCATGGTTTCCTGGCACACCTTAGACCTGCTCTGCATTCCCGCCCACCTTGCAGGGATGCTGCCTGCTCTGCCTTTATTGGCTCACTTGGGGGTTTTCCTGCCTGTCGTAGCTGGGCAAGAGCCAGTGAGTTTAACAATAAAAGCGAGCGGCTGTGCTGGGAGGTTGAGAGAAGCATCGGACATCTCTCTGGGTGGTGCTAACTGTTCCAGAAATAGCCTCGTCTCCCAGCCAAAGCTCCTACCACCAAAATGTTCATAGAAGCAGGCTCAGTGCTGGGTGTGAAAGGAGGGGGTTGCCCTACTGTTTCAAATCCCTCCCCCGCTGCTGCTACCCAGATGTGCATCTAATGCTGGGGAGTACGGAGCAAAGGCATTGGTGTGTACACGTGACCAGCCATGGGGGCCTCCGCAGAAAACTGTGTGCATGGTGCTGCCACCAGGGAGGTGTAGGGGTAGAGACAAGGGGGCCTTGAAACTCTTCTCCTCTTCCAAGAGCTGGAGAAGAGACTGTGAGAGTTGCTTGAGGCACTGAATGAGTTGGGGGTGTCTAAGGGCACCTGCTTCCAAGGAACAACTCAACACCAGGACTTTAGGAGCAGTTCCACTGCAGGGGAAGCCATGGAACCAGAAGACACTCATGCACCAGGAACCCATCCCAAGAGCTGGCCGGCCAGAAGACGGCTTATGCCAAGATCCCACCATGTGCAGCAATACCCCATCCAACTAGGATGATGGCTCACTCCGGGAAGCCATCCTCTGTGTGGGCTATGAAAAGGGACTAGCTACCTCGAGAACACATTCTCAACAGACGGGAGGAAGGAACGCCATGGGGAATGACGCCTACAGGAGAAAGGGGAGGTAGACATTGGGCCCGGGGCCAAGATTTTTTTCAAAGGCACTTGTCGAAGTCTCTACCCAAGTTCCTCTGAGTTTCAGTAAGAGCTCTGTGCTCCGCCCTTTGAAACCCTCCAGCCTCCCAGAGCAGAGTATCCCACCCCAGCTGCAATGCACGTTGAGGGGCCGAAAGCAAAGCCAGCTTGGGCACCCCAGGAAAAAAATTAACATTGGATTCCTGCCTAGCGGGGAGAGAGACCTTCTAATCTCCTGTGTGTGTGAATGAAACCCAGTTCAACTCCTGGCACCGCTGCAGAGGAAAGTGCAAAGCAAAGGCCCTATCCAGAGAACAGCGCTTGGAGGAAAGAATCCCATTTTATATCTTTATAAACCACCTCCCCATACTCCCAGAGCTCACTGGCAGGACATCTGATTTTCACCGCAGCTCTGGCCCAGCTCATTAAAGGGGGATGGGCTAGTACCATTGCTCAATGTTCAGCTTCTCTTCAGCCAAGCAGCTGCCAGGAAGCTACGGGTTCAATCCCCGCTGGAGCCATTAGCTTTCCTCACCGGCTCACAATCTCCAGACAGAGGCCAAGAAAGAGAAGTGGGGTGGAGTCCATGATTCACCCTGGTTGCTAAAAGCAGAGTCGGTACCAGGGGGCTCAGGGATTGGGGGCTGATAAGAAGTGAGCTCAGAGAAGAATTAAAGTGAGAATTTTAAATATATCCCACCCCCCCCCTTCAGAAAAAAGATGGTTCCAAACTAGTTTGTTGCTGTAAGGAGCATCCAGGATCTAGGGGCTTTGCATCCAGATTGTGACGGTCCATGTTGTGCTAGGCTGACCGCACTGGAGAGCGCGTCACAAAGGTACCATTCGGCGGCGGAGCTCATTGCCACCACGGTTAGGACCTTTGGGTGGTGAACACGGTTCCCGTTCGTTATAGCAAAACTGTTAGTAAATAACTTTTAGAAAGCAGCTAAATCCTCAAGTTTCAGGGCACAAGCCACCGGCTACCGAATTGGGGTCAGGAGGAAACTTCCCCGAGGGGCAGGTTTTCCCAAAACTGCAGGGTTCTTGCCCCTTGCTCTGAAGCAGCTGGCACTGGCCTCTGTTGGAGACTGGGCTAGATGGACCCTGCTCTGATCCAATAGGGAATTCCTACGTAATCCTCTTTTTACTCTGTTGGCTACAGCACAAGCAGTGGACTGAGGTCTCTGCACTCCTTGTGTGAGATGGCAGCCACTCTCCCACCAGACTTAGGTTCCGGGTTCAAATCCCACCTAGAGGTGAAGGAATCCCTAGCGAAAACCCCACATCTCTTCAGTGTTCAATGGCTAAGCCCCTGCCTCCTTCAGCACCCTGCAACTGAGGGCTTGGAAAGAGTAAGGGGTACAGGGTTTGGAGGGGTTTGGCCAGAGCCATCTGGCCAAAGCCCAGGGACCCTGCAGTTCTGCTGCCCTGCTGGGAACAGGGTAGAGGCCTGCTTTGAGCTGCTGGCCCGGGCGCCAACCTGTGCCATCCTAGCTAGCTGGCAACCAGTTGAGAATGGACTGAACAGCTCAGGGGCAGAACCCCTCCCATTTGCCTGTGTGGGGTAGCTGGGCCCCTCTGCAGCTGGCAGCCATGGGAGCGACGGCCTGAGGACAGCCAGGAAGGGCTAGAATGCATCAGGAATTGCCTCGGCAACGAAGCCAGCTCACTGGATGGGTGAGCATAATGATGGCTTCCTGGCGCCCTGCCCCACACCAAACTCTTCTCCATGGAGCAGGGGAGAAATCACAACAGGGACCTGGTCCCATCTCCTGGCCCCATCTGCAGGGCAAAGAGCCTGCACGTGGGTATAGATTGTCAGTGAGCAGAGCCGGGCTAGGGGCATCCCCTGGGGACACGGGCCTTGAAAAACTGGCATTGGGAATGGAAAGACTCAGACAGGGGAGGGGCTGGTTGCATGTCATGCCAACAAAAGAAGCTCGCTAATAAGAAAGACAGCGCCGGAGCCAAGAGCGGCGAGCGCAGGGGGATAATAAGTCATTCCACAATCTCCCTGTATCCAGACCCTTCAGCTTAAGGGCTTGACAAATTTGCTCTAATAACCAGGCCCATAAATTGTGGGAACGCGTGATGCTGCACTTGGTGCTAGTTTGAAGGCAAGAGCTTCGTGCTGAGAAACGGGCGCCTCTCGCGTTTCCTTGGCAGGAGGGGTGGCAAAGGGCAGAGTGGGAGGAAAGAGATCGGAACGGAGCGTGCACAGAGCCCAGTGCTATGTGCTGAGAGGCCGGGGAGCGAAGGGGGGTAGCAGCTTGGTCACGAGCTTGCAGGCCTGAGCCCCTAGTGTCACACAAACTAGGTCCCTCCTCTAACCTGACCCCATCCTCCAGTCCCACTCACACTGCAATGCTTGAACCGTTCATTATGGACTTGGAAATCCCCAGAGGGCATCGTCCAAGCTGCTCAGTGAATGCCAGTGGTGATGAGTTAATGTGGCCTCGCACCTTCCAGCAGATGCCCTGGTTCTCAGGTGTTTAGACCCCACCCATGAAATTCTCCTCAGGCCTGAAATCCGACCTGCTCAGTCTCCACCTCGCGTTTTGTGTCGGTGTAGGAGAGGTTTGCAGGAGTCAGTTGTGCTCTTGTCATTCGTACCGATTCAAAACCGATCATCTAAAGAGGAAAGGGAGTGAGACCGGTCAGAAATTTAAGCCTATTGTTGGATCTAAGGAGAGGCCTGAGACTGGTTGGGGTTGAGGGGTGTCACCAGAGCTGTGGCTGTGAGGAGCCCAGCATTGGATTAGCCGGTGGGCTGCGGGTCAGGATTGAGGGGCATAGACAGAACTGTATTCAGGGAGTTTAACGCCTGCGCTGCATGAACTTTCACATCAGTGAACTTGCTGACTGTCTATGAATATTGTAGTGAACCCCGAGGCCACAGGAGCAGTCGATGGGAATTCACTGTTTCAATGGAGCAGCTGTGGAAGGACACGGTTATGAGGTATTCACCCAAATCTAGTAACACTCTCCTCTGCCCTGCTGTCCACGTCACTACTGGCTGATGGATATTCTTTTGCTATGGGACTGTGCGGTGCCTAGAGTGACGGAGCCCTGATCTCGGCCTCAGAGGGGCCATATTGCCACATTCGAGCCAGGCATCCTGCGGAGGGGATGGCGTGAGAGGCTGCAGGGTGCGTATTCCTAGGAGACTGAGGATGTCACCTCTGCTGACAAACTTCTAAACGCGGGGGTTGGATCTTGGACTCCGCCCCCCCCCCCCAGCTTGCCAGCTTGGATGCCACTTGAAATATATTAATGGGACACTCTTTTTTTTTTTTTTTTTTGGCTCAATAACTGCATGGGCTCATCTGACTTTGGTTTTAACCAGGCCAAAAACAAACCCAGCCACATTCCATCGAGGGTTGGCATTTTCCTGTGCCTGGCCTTCCGGACCATAGTATTTCATGTTCTTGCTGTAAAGGAGGTGGGAAAAGCTTGTGGTCTGCAAAGAGATCCCTCCACAACAGGCTCTGGGGCTCAAAGGATGATGTGGTTAATGTGCTTGCCACACAAGGGCTTTTAATGCAAAGCAATCTTCCGCCCTTGCTTTAATTGCTCATCCTTTCTGATCCACCAGAGGGGATGGGTCAATGGGTTAGAAAGGCCAAGACTTGCTGGATCTATCCTTGACATGCCCAGTCCAGCCCACTTGGTGAGTTCCCTGCAATTTGCTGAAATTATCAGGCAGGACTCTATTGTTCATTTGTGTTACAGTACTGGGATCAGGGCTCTGCTTTGCAAAACCTTGTGCACACACACGAGAGACAGTCCCTGCCCCAGAGAGCTCAGGTAGGGTGACCAGATGTCCCGATTTTATAGGGACAGTCGCGATTTTTGGGTCTTTTTCTTATATAGGCTCCTATTACCCCCCACCCCCTGTCCTGATTTTTCCTATTTGCTGTCTGGTCACCCTAAGCTCAGTCTAAATAGGAAGTATTGTTATCCCCATTTTACAGATGGGGAGATGAATGTTCACACAAGGAGGCTGTGCGAGAGCTGGGAATAGATCCTTGATTTTTCTCCATTCCAGTTCAGTGCCTTAAACACAAGATCACTTGCTTCAAAGCAGGGTCCCATCTGCCTTGTACAAACACTACAGGTGACTTTGACAATCTGGCCCTTACTTTTATGCCAGTGCCTGGAATCAAGGGTGGGAACAATTGTTGGAATGTCTAGCTCTCTGATCTGCGAGCATAAGAAACCTTGGCAACTGCAAAGCAGATAGGCAGCTTATGATTTACGTGGTCAAAACAGCGAGGGAAGCAACTGCAAAGCAGATTCGCATTCAAATGTTTAATATTTGCTGGCACAGAATTGAACATGGACAATGAAAGAGCATTATGGAAAGTTTGCCTAAAGAGAACCCATAAGGGGGAGGGGGATTTTCCCCACTATCATTGGTCACAGTTTTCCTTTTCCTCTGATGTCATATGTACAAGTTGTCTGCTGTGTTCTACCTCAGAGGTGGCTGCATTTCAGTGATATATATATATATTATTAGTTTATTGAGGATTAAAAGCAGTATATTAATAAAACATCCTTCCTTGTCGCATTAATTACTAAAACTGCACTCGACGATACTTTTTTTTGTAGCATCTTTTTAATGTATAGTCCTCTAGAAAAATAGGATGAATTGATTGAATTTTTTCCCTCATCCCTCACTGCCACATATTAAGCCTCATACATTTCAGTCAGCGACAACAATGCAGCATCTGCAGCCATAGCAATGTGGTTTCAACCAAGTGAGGCGAGAGCCAGTGGCTCCAAATATTTGCTGTTTCCTAGAACCCAGAAGAGTGAGTGAGTGAGTCTGTCTGTCTCTGTCTCCCTGGCTGATTCTGCTTCCAATTACACTGGTGTAAATCAGTAACAGTGGGGTCCCCCTGGTGAAAAAATAGCACGAGTAGGATCCGGATACTTGTGTGTCTCTGCTGTTCCTTACATAAGTCCTGAAGTGCCTGTGGAGTAGCTTTCCCAATAACAAATAAATCATTCTCATACTTCCCAGTGAATTATTGCTTCCTCCCACCTGCGTGATTTTTCTCAAATTTTAAAGATATTTTGGTTTTGCAACTTTGCCAGTTCCCATCAGCTCTTGAAATATATTTGTTTGTTGAGTTTTCTGGGCTGCTCACAAGCAGTTATATCATTCTGCCGTTCTGCTCCCCGGCCAGCATTCCAGTAGGTTGCATAATTCTATACTCCGTGATAGATGCACAAGCCCTTTGCTCCCTGGGCAGAGAGTCCAAACCGCTCTGAGCCTGTCGTAAGTCAATGCAGGCGCCTTGTGCCTGATGACTTCTGAGCCCTGAGAAGAGACTGCTTTACAGCCAGCAGTGGAGGAAAGCGCCGAACCCACTCTGGTCCTGGTCCTGGGTCAGGATCTGAGCCGGATGGGCGCTGAATGCCTCCACCAAGACAATTCCTCTGAAGTCAGTGGGGATTGAGAGAGCAGAGCACCTGGCCACATCAGGCCCTGCAGCCCCATGCAGTCAATGGAAAGGCTTGTCTTGCCTGGATTTTGGCTCGGGCCGCCAGGGCGTTGAGCGCTGGCTGATGCCGCAAAGCCAGTGCAGAGGTTTGGTTCCAAGTTTGCAGTGAATTGCAGGCTCCGCTGATGTGGGGCAAGGTGCAGTGTGGTTCATCTGCCTTCCAGTCCTGACCTAGCAGCCTCTTGCCCTGTTTATCCAGCCCTGTGTCCTTTCCCCCTGAGCATTTGTTTCAGACAATCCTGTTCTGGAAATGATCTTGGCCTTTTGTTTCATTAACTCTGACCCCAAGGGCTTAAGCAGAGGGCTTCGTTGTTTACAAATTGAATAAATGAAATAACTGACTGCTCTTCTCTGGCTGAAGTGGGGGATCCCACCCATACACCCTTCAAACTGAAGAAGCTATTTCCCCTGCACACGCCCCCCCCCCCCCCAGTCTATGACGGAGGACAAGGCTTGCTATAGCTCTTCAGCTGATGGCATGGGACTGGGAGTCAGGAGATCTCCATTCAAATTTCAGCTCTGCCACTGACTCCCTGTGTGACCTTGGACAACTCACCTCTCCTTGCTGTGCCTCCACTCCACAGCTGCAATGCGAAGAGGGATTTGTGAGGGTGTGAGTGCCTGCGTAGACAGGATTGTGAACCCTGCAGTGCTCAGCTTTGTATTACAGTCACGGGAGCCCCCTAGCTGAGATCAGGGCCTCTCTGCTCCAAGGAGCTTACCAGCATAACTAAACACAAGGAGATGAAATGACTTAGCCGGATCATGCAGCCTTCTGGGGCAGAGTGAAGGGATAGAACCTGGGTCTCCTGGGTCCTAGCCACCAGCCCGCCTGGCCAGAGGGGGGAAGCATGATTGATTTCTGGACTCTTTGTGAGTTCTCACAGAAGGGAGCGCTTCTCCCTTCTTGCACCGAAGAACGCTGTCTATAGGGAAAATGGGGGCGGAATAGTTTTCCAGCTTGAAGCCAAAACCAAAAAGGTTTGTAATAAATGCATCTATTTGTCTTCAGCTCGGTAGTTCCCAGACAACAGCAGCTCAGACAGTCAAGGTGGCAGAAACTTCTGGGCCTTGCTAACAGGGGATGCTTGAAGACTTCCTAGTCCCTCTGGGCATATTAACCCTATGGCCTCCCCATCTGCATGCTTCAAGTTTCAGACAGCAGGCGGGTTGTCATCGCTGTAAATGGTTCTGGCTTCACTGCCCTAAGGACAACTCACCTCTCCTCCACCCCCGTACCGGGCAACCACTCAAAGTTCTTCATGCTAATTTCATTTGGAGAAATCAATTTTTTTGGTGTAAATGTCTGTTTTTGTTTAAAAAAATACAATTCTGGGTTGTGGGGTGGGTGGGTGTAGGTTTGCATCTGTGGTTTTGTGCATCTGTATTCTTTAAACTGCACCAGGAAAAAGCGGTGTGGGGGAAAGAGCCAAAGGGAAAACAAAAAGGGTCAACAGTGAAAATTTGGTAAAAGTGGTTTTTAAAATTACAAATAAACCAAAAAAAGTTGCTTTTTGGAATATGCAGGAAAAAATGAAACATTTGTGTTTTGACCAGCTCCGGGGGCTTAGCACCGGGGGCTCAGCTCACTGCCACGGAGAGCAGTAGATTTCCCCACGACCAGTGTGGTGTCCAAGCAGCCTTTTGTGTCCTAGATTAGCTTCCCTATTACTTTATCATCAAAGAATGAATAGTGGAGACATCCAGCTGGCCCCTACCAGCCAATGCCAGATTGTTCCCTATAGTAGATTGTTCAGCATCTTGGTCTGTCTCATTTTTTATTCCACTTTTGAAATGATCGAAGCCTCTGCCATTTGTCCGATGTTCCTTCGTCCCGGTAGGATATCGGGTGGGGGCGCCACTTGGAGAAGTGAGGAAAGAGCCCCCGGTTCCGCACTGGTAGATAATGTTGCAAGCTGCAATGATGGCTACGTTGTAACAAGCCATGGCTGCATGATGGCCCGGCATCCCATGGACCAGTTAACTTCCCATGTGGACCCGTCCCTAGAGGGAGACAAACTCCACAGTCTCTTCTAGTGGGCACACCCTGTGATGATGTTGACCAACTAGTAACGCGCTCACCAGTGTGTGCTCCCCTTCCCTTGTCTGGATGCAGCCTGTCTTATAATAAATACACCCATCTGTACGCGTGTCCATCTGTCCTCCCGCAAAAGGTGCCTGGCATTGTGGCCGTGTCCTGCACAAAATGGCAGAGCTCGAAATCCACTCCCTTGGGTATGATCAGGGCCAGCTCCAGGCACCAGCCCACCAAGCATCTGCTTGGGGCGGCGCCTGGAGGGGGGCGGCGCGGCGGGGGGCTCCGGCCCAAGAGCGGGGCCGCGACTGGGCTCGCCGCCCTCCCCCCGGCGCTCTGGACGGTCGGGGAGAGCGGGGTCCCGGCTGGGCTCGCCACCCTCCCCCCGGCGCTCTGGACGGTCGGGGAGAGCGGGGCCCCGGCTGGGCTCGCCACCCTCCCCCCAGCGCTCTGGCCGCCGGGGGCTCTCCGCCCTGCTCCCGGCACTCTGGCTTCCAGGGAGAGCGGGGAGCCGCGGCGGGCTCTCCGCCCTGCTCCCGGCACTCTGGCCGCCAGGGAGAGCGGGGAGCCGCAGCGGGCTCTCCGTCCTCCCCCCAGCGCTCCGGCCAGTCGGGGATTGCGGGCCCGTGCTGGGCTCGGCGCCCTCCCCTGCCACGCTGGGGGGGGGGCGGGGGCGGCGGGGGGCTTTTTTGCCTAGGGCAGCAAAAAAGCCAGAGCCGGCCCTGGGTATGATTATTGCACTCCAGTAGCTGCAGCCTAAAGAGGCCGTCGGATGCATCATACGCCTTGTGGGCCAACTTGTAATCTGATGGCATCAAATAAAGCTCCGAGCAGTCCCGGAATTTCAGCCCCTTCTTTCAGGGCTTGCTCGAACCAAGAGTCCAACGTGAGTTAACCAGAGAAGCTAGGTCCTGCTGCCTGGCCCCTTCTCCCTGACCCACCTGCTCCCGGCATGATTCTATGATTCTCCCAAGTGAGCTGCTTTGGGCCTATAAGGACCAGATGACCTGCAGGCTCTCACTTGAGCCCTGGCCTCAAACCGAGCACCAGGCAGCAGCTAATTAGTCACAGGTGGGACTCAGTCCCTTAAAGGGCCCTCCCACCCTGACATAAACTCTTTTAAGTTAAGCAGTAGGGCCTGTGGGTGTGGGTCAGAGAACACTGGGCTGTATTCCCGCTTCCTCCCGTGCATTCCATATGGCTGCAGCATGTGACACGCAGAGGAGCGGGGAACCCTGTGCAGCCGCTGTACTGTAACCTTTGGCAATGTCTGTGGTGTTGCCAGCAGATGGATGATCCTGGATAGAGGATGAGCAGTGGGAGGCGGGAGCCGACTGCAAATATCAGACTTCGCAAACCTTTCCCAAGGCCATCAGTGTCCCTGCAATGTCTCCCCTCCCCACCTTAGATGTTTGTTCCTCTTTGCAGATTCATATACTACCACTAAGGCCTGCTGAGTGTCTCCACCCCTCTAGCCCCCCGCCACTCTGCAATGGCTGCCCCACCAGCTCGCAACGGCAGGGTCAGCGAGGGGTGAATGAGGAGCGCCGGGCTGGTGCCAAGCCAGGCGGCTTTTCAGCTCTGCCTTTAAAGCGCAGAAGCAAGTTTTGAGTTAAAGTTCATCCCCATAAAACTATCCCCAAATGGGACCTCTGAAAACCTTTAATTCCTCTAGATTGTTACTAATTGTTGAGGATGGGAGCAGGGAATGCAGTTGGCAAGGGAGCCAAGTGAGACTTTAATTGCCTCTCTCGTGCCTTGCCAGAGACTTCATAGGAAAGAATGAGTTTGGAGGCTAAGTGAAACGTAGGCTTCCCGTGTTGGGGATAGCATGCAAAGATTGCCTCTTGTGGCACGTGCTGAGTACAAAAGAGAACTCTCTTATTTGGTGGCTGAAATGGGGCAGGCGAGGCAGATACCTAGCTCAGACCATCTGGCTTTGAACAGGGCATCTAGCAGTCGGTCCTTGCTGGGATTTGGAAGGAGATTCTTCAGGCTTTGTCATTCCAGCAGATGCAGCGGTGGGGATATTAGAAAGACAGCGCATGGGTATCGTGTCAAGAAATCCTCACAGGCAGATGCCTGGCTCTGTTGCTAGCTTTGGTGCAACTGCACTTTCAGGTGTAACTCCCCCTGCTTCTCTGGAGTTCCACTGGGGTGAATTTGACCTGAAGAATGCAAACAGGAAGGTGGCGTTAACAGCCGATGGAAAGAGCTGCAGAGGAAATCATTTGTAGTGCACACGAGGTTGCATTGCTCCTATAAACTTTCAGGAACTCTGCAATGTGTCTACCTCTAGCTTACACACAAGCTGTCACTCCTCACCTAGAGTCGGAGAGAGCGAGAGAGCACCCCTGTAATCGGCAGCGAGAGAATGGATCAAGGGACAAAGCACCGCATCCACCACTGCAGGGAAGACTGAGCCCTGGCTGGAGGCATCCCTGTGAATTTGGCAGGTGGATCAGATGGGCCAGGCTTTGACTTCCAGCTGATGGAGTGGAGCCATGCCTGAGCAGTGCATGGTAATTATCTCTCTTTTCTTTCTCTCTCCTTGGTCTGAAGGCAAAACAGCTGCATAAAACCAGATGCTCCCAAATCTATTCCCATTCCAGCCATTGCCGTCACTGGAGGAATATCCCAGCTCTCCGTCTCTCCATGCATGTGCAAGACGCGGTTTCTAGTCTTTCATAAGAACTACATGGGTACATCTACACTGCATAAAAACCCTGTGGCACACAAGACTCAGTCTGGGTCAATTGACTGGGGATTCTGGGGCTCGGGCGGCGGGGCTAAAACTAGCACTGTAGATGCTTGGGCGGGAGCCCAGGTTTGGAGACCACCCCCTTTGTGAGGTCTGAGTCCAGGCTCCAACCGGAGCCCGAATGTCTACACTAGAATTGTATAGTCCCGCCACATGTTTTGGTGCAGTGTAGACGTACAACTCCTGTTTGGGGACAAAGCTGGTTTTTAGTCTGGTTCTTTGAAATGGGGAATAGAGTCGCAGAAAGAAATCCATGCCTGGGCCAGTGGCGGGGATGTTGTTGTGCTGCTTCCAAGCTTTACTGCTGCCGGGTTATTTCGATTTCTGGGCTTGGTGCAGCAGGCAAGGAGTGGGGAGGCTTTGGGATCTGCTGTTTGTTTGAACTGAAGTCCAGTGCGTTGGAAACTCTGATCTGCCGTCGGTTCCTGGGAAAAGCCTGGTTTGAGCCAGGCCTTATTTTCCCCCAGTGAGGCAGGCTGCTTCTGCCTGTGGCATCATTCCCCGCAAAATCATCTGTCTCCAGCTAACTCAGCGACAGAGCCGGCTCCAGGGCTTTTGCCGCTCCAAGCGGCGCAAAAAAAAAAAAAAAAAAAAACGCGATCACGATCTGCAGCGGCAATTCGGCGGGAGGTCCTTCGCTCCAAGCCAGAGTGAGGGACCTTCCGCCGAATTGCCGCCGAATAACTGGACCTGCCGCCCCTCTTCGGAGTGGCCACCCCAAGCACCTGCTTGGCATGCTGGTGCCTGGAGCCGGCCCTACTCAGTGAGCTGGCTGGGAGCAGAGGCTGCACTCAGACACTGAGCAGGAAGAGCCGGCTTCAGAGATGACCGAACTGCTGGCCTTGGCATAAAGACCCGTTTCCATTTACCGAAAAACAATGTGTATCTATCCCTGGCAGGTGTCTCTTGCCATGTAGGTGGCTACTCCCAAAGTTTGTGGTCACTTCTACGCTGCTTGTGTTAGGCTTAGCCCCAGCAGGGAGACGATGTAATTTCAGACCCAAATAGGACAGACTTTAAAGGGTCCATGTGCCTTATACCTAAGTCAAATGAGGGTGACATAGCAAGTGTGTGCTGAGGCATCTTGCTAGCCGAAGGCACCCCAGGCTGGACTCCTCTCTGGAGTAAATGGTGACAGTGGAGTTACACCAGCGGTGAACTTGGCCTACTCTGCTTGCTTTGAGCCAGTGCAGTGTCGATCCTGTACCAAAGTGCTACTGTACTGTAGAGACTTATGGTGGGAGTCACCAAATGGGGCTGTTAGTCTTACAGATCTTTCTCTTTGCGTTCCGGGGGGGGGGGGGGTGGTTTTGAAGAAATGCCGGGGTGCTGTTAGGTGGGTGATGCACGGTCTGTTGGGGCGGAGCCGCAGCAAGCACCAGCTGGAGAGATTCTCTTTGCTGTGTCTCGCTAACTAGCCAAGCTGGGGAGCAGAGTTGCTCGCTGGGAGCCCAGCACAGGTTTGAGGCCGGGATTGTCTGAGCGCCAGTCGTGACCACCTCCGTCCCAAGGCTGGTGTATGTGGCACAAACAGGCTCCGCTAAGACAATACCCTGGCTCCGCATCACTGATTCCTCCTCCGGGGGAAGCCAGCGTGCGGGACCGCAAATGCTGCTTGGCAGAGGGGAGCAACCACCCAACAAAACGAGAAGAAACCGGTCTCAGCCTTGTCAATGAAGAGCTGGCCCTGGGCTCTGACATCCCCAGAAAACCATGCAGCTCCTGAAGACTTCTGGGCCTCTAAGGATCCAGCGCACATCAAAAGCCACATTCCTTTCATCCCCACAAGCTACACAAGTTCCAGGTTTGTTTTTCCCCCTGGCATGGTTGGAGGCATATGAAACCATTTCTATTTTGCGGCTGTACAGACTTCTCTGGCAGAAGCCCCACCAGGCAGCACGTGAGCAGCCATGTACTGTGGTCTCTCGGGGCACAGAGCGCTGATCCTCAGTAAGGAATTCTTACTGGGCCTGTCGAGGAAGCTAGGTTTCCGTGCGATAGGATCTCGACGGGGGGAAGAAAAGCAACCAAGAGATGTTATGGTTTTAGTTCAACTCTTGCATTTCAGTGCTGTGATCCAGCTAGTCATGGGAAAAGCGAGGGCTTTGGGAATCTGGAACCCTTTAAGAAAGATTAAACTAGATATTTGATTGCAGTGGAAAATAGGAGCATGATAATAAGATTGTGGCTTTGAATAGCTAGAGATTAGCATTACTGGGAGGGGGGTTAAGCTGTTTGCTTATGACAAATGCCCAAGATACATGTGTTGGGGGGGGTGGAGGGGAGTGTTTGCGCTGTACGTGACATCAGCCATGCACAGAGCAACTCGTGTGATGGCAGAGCTGGGAACCACAGGTCACTGGGCAGACCAAGAGCCCAGGTCTGCAGCCCGTAACCACACCCAGAAGTTCCATGCAGAATCAGTCTCTAAACTAGAGCATTGGACATGAGGAGGAGGAGGAGGAGGAAAAGCCTAGGGCTAAAGAGGAAGAGGGACCGTGTGCTTAAGACACTTGACTGGGACTTTGGAGACTGTACCCAGCTCCTGGCTCTGCCAGACACTCCTTGTGTGACCCTGAGCAACCCATGTAATCTCCTTCTGCCTCCCTTCCCCGCCTGTAAGGGCTCTTGTCCTGTGTGTAACACGTCCATTTGTCCCCAGGGACCCCGCGCAGCCTGCAGGGTCCCCGCAGTGACCCAAGCGGCCTGGCTGTGCTGGGTGTCGTTGTCAGGCTGAGGCCAGCCTCCGGCCACGTTGTGTAGCTCCACGTGCTGCTCTTTTGGCCGGCTCCGCTGCTGCTGTTTCTTCCACCTTTCGTTGGGCCCAATTCTGCTCCCGTCGCCATCTCCCATGGAGCTTAATGGCAGTGGGACCCAACTTGCTATAACTGAGGAAGTTGGATGATCCCTACAGCTACCACTTGAGCTCTTGATTCCCCCACCTCCGGACAGCTCTTGTGGGCGGCGATGTTGGGCAGGCTCCTCGCTGGAGCCTAGGAAATGAGCAGGATGCATCGGGGTGAGTCACCAGCACAGGAAATGAATGCAGATGACATCCTGGCAGAAACAAACGTGCCTCCTTTGGGTTTAGATAGAACGTTTTGTTTTATCTGGGAAGGTGACGGCTTACAGCTGAGGGTTTTTCTGTGAGCAGGTTTATTAGCAGCTTTACTCCTACCAAGTGGCATTGGGCAGGGCTCGGGCGTAATGTTAACCTGCATTCCCAGCTTTCGTTGCTTGGCAAGGCTTTCTTTTCCTCTAGAAACAGAGAGGATGAACCTGATTCTCCACTCACTCACCCTAGCACAAATCAGGAGTCACTCCACTGAGGTCCATGGAGCTATGCTGGTGGGAATAGGAGATTCAGGTCCAAATACTTGGAAATGTCGTAACTAATTTTATACACTGTGCTGACCTGAGCCTGCTGTCTGACGGCAAAGCCTTGGCTGTATTTTGGCTAGCATTGCAGGGCAACCATGATCTGCAGCATTAGGGGAATTTACTCTGCAACGGGTCAATTGGTGCCCTACTTGCTCCCAATGGGTTATTGCAAGCAAAATACCATGCAGGTATACGACCTCCCTTTGCCTGTCCATCAAACAGGGCAACGACCACCACTGTAAATGGCTTTGAGCTCTAGAGATGGAAATTAGAGCTAGGTGGTATTCATTACTATCCTATAAAGAATAATTGAGATTTCATTACATTAATTGTATCTTGGTAGATCTTCCTGCTCAGCTGGTCTTAACGTGGTAATTTCAATCACACTTTGAATTCAGTGTTTCGTGGGGGTTAAGCATGTTTCCCCACTGCTCCTACCTTTATTGTTGGGAAATCTTCCAGGCATCAACCCAAATTCCTGCTTCCTGCATCCTGGCTTGGGGGCAAAGGTCTCCTGCGTGAAGCTAACAGATCAAATAATGGTAATGGGAGGGGAACATTTTTATGGAATCCGGTTGTTCCGCTTTCTATTGAAAGCGTTTTCTTTGCTGCTGGTACCACTGTGCTCTTCTCCTGGACACTAGGACAGCAGCAAGCCAAGGAGCTTTGATAGGGAATGGTATTTTTATTAATGGTTTAGTTTTAAGGGCTCCTCTGAGCTTAAACTCAGAAATCCCATGGAGGATCCTGTGGGAAATTGGCTGGGAGGCTGGAAATCTCTTGGAATTTAGGATCGCTGCTCTTTTAATAACTCACCTGTGACTGGGAATGCCCCAGTGTTCTCTCCTGTCTAAATAGTTCGAAGTCTCTCCGTGTCTCTAAGCAAATAACACCAAGGCAGCAAACAGGCTTGGCCACTTTCTCTTGGTTAGCTCTCGGTCTTAACGTGCTAAAAGAGTTCTGTTACTACCAAAGGACAGTGTCCCCCAAGGGCGTGGAAATGAATGAACAATGGCAGTGGGACCTGACCTGGTCCACCAGCTCTTGCTGATACATAAATGCATTGGCTTGGCATGGTATTTGTCTTCCAACCTGCAACGTTGATCCTTGTTCTCTTGCCATGACTGTAGGTCTGGTAGGCTGAGAAGCAGATCTAGAATGAATCCAATCGTTTGGCACGTCCCTGCAATGGCCTCGCCATTGTTCACCTTACCATTATGGACTGCTGCAGCTTGATTGGCTTGTCGACCTTTCGGCCTGCGGAGGCCCAAATATGGGGGGCACACGGAGAGAGAGACCCTAGAAAAGGGGGGGGGACACGCATTATTTACACCAGAAACTTAAAATGCTGCAGGATTCCTTCCTTGAATGTAAATAACTCTCTCTAACCTCAGCATTGTGATTCTTTATTACTGATCTAAATAGCTTTCAGCAGTGAAACGTGAAAGGACACCAGATTTGCATGGACCATAGGTAACCTTGAGCCTAAAATGGATAATGTCACTTGAAATGAGGGACGTTGGAGCGATGGGGCAGTTCGGATGCTGGTGCTATAGGGCCTGGGGGTCCAGTGGCGAGGGCTGCAAACTGGGAAGAAGGAGCGGTGGGTTATAGTACCAGCTTTGGCACTGGTACTCTGGGCAAATCACCCCGCCCCTCGTTCCAGTTTTGTTGGACATTGGGGCCCGGTTTGCTAAAAAGGCTAATGAGCCTTCATTTACACCACACTTCAAATAATATCTGATCTGGATGACCTACAGTCTGTGCTGAAATGCCCATTACTCAGCGCTGAGAGAGAGGTGACAACTTTGTTAAAGGGCTTTTGGAATCTGTAATATAACCAAGGAAAGAATTACACCATTGTGGTTGCTTTAAAGGTCCGTCAGAGGTTCCATTGTAAACCCTGTGTTTTCAGGGGTCTAAACTTCTCTGTAAAATAAATAAACTTATGTTTGGAACTTGGCTAAATAGGTGTCCCCTCTGCCTTGCTAGGGAATGCAGATGCTTAATTAAAATCTGCACAAATTCTTCTGAGCTGCCATAAAGCTGAGAGTGAAGGGGGAGGAGGGAAGCTTAAAAGTTTTTCATGTCAAGAAATGTCCTTTTTTGGGCCATCTTTAAAATTCAAAGCCAACATCACTGTTGCTCCTTGGTAAGGTTGTTGTGTAACAGCAGGAGTTTTCCAAGCTGTGCAGCCCGTCCAACTGGTGGGTTATAGTGGTTTCCAATGAGTCACGCTAACCAGGCCAAGTTCCTACGTACTGCACTGTGTGAAATGCGTAGCATGCCCACTGTAAAACTGACACCAAGCTGCTGGGGTAAATCTGACTGGGGGCTGAGCCAAGCTATAGATGCAATACGCAGATTCTTTCGATGCGCCTCTCGTCTGTGGCGAAGATGCATCTGTGTCTAAGGTGTGCAGGCGAAACTGTGTGCAACATAAGCACTTTGAATTGGAGAGAAGTAAGAAAAAACATAATTAAAAAACATTAACCTGAAAGCAAGCATGGGCCCAGCTTTCTAGTGGTAGCCACTACACCGAATACACTGGGTCTCGCCCCTTCCTCCTAGAGACAGGGGTCTGTGCAGAAGTGCCATACTGAAACAGGAAGATCAAGAGGTGACCCCGACAGGCTGTGATGTTCTAGGTAATCAACAAGGTATCTTGGTACTGGGCCTTTAAGAACTGACAACCAACTGTTGGTCAAAACTTGGTGTTGGCTAGACCCAGTTCTAGAGGCTCTCTAGCGGCTCAGCGCAGAGCAGATCAGTGACAGCAATAGCTGAATGAGTGTCGTGGCGCAGCAACCAGGGGCTGTGGCAAACCGGCAAAGGGAAGCCAGCCTGCCTGGCAGGTGGAGGGTGAATGAAGTTTGGAGGCCTGAGGTGGGGCTGGGGATGGGATGCGGAAAATCAGCTGGGATCCTGGCCCCCACTGGAAGGGAAAATTCATCAAGAAAAGTGCAATATAGAGACCTTGCGATGCGTTTTTTTTTTAAAGGGTTAATTGACAAAACCCACAAAAGTCACATGCTTTAAATCCCTAAGGAAAGGCTGGACTGTCAGTCAGTCTTACAGGACAAAGGGAGGGCAGGAGAAGGCGAGAGGCTCAGTTACATGAAGGGGCCAAGTGCCCGTTTCTTCTCTCTGGAGCATGTCGGGCAGGTTCCACTGCTGTCACTGATTGCTTGCACTTTCTTCCCCCAGTGCCATCTTGTTGCCTGGAGGACAGACTGCCATCAGCCCTTACACCAGTATCTGGGTATGTTTCCCTTTGTCACCTCACCTTCCGTCTCTCTTGAACCTTCCTTCCGATTAGTGGTGTTTAAATTGAGCTGTGCTTTTTCTGGGGGTTCTCTGGTGCAGCCCTTGATCTCTGTACCACATGGTCTCTGTACTGGAAACTGTGGCTCCAAGTTACACTGGTTAGGTGGGCTCTGAGAAAACTGCTGGCACTAGCTCCTTGGCTGGGCAAAGTTTTGGGAGCCTTGACCCTGTCTGAAATGGCTGGAAGCAGCTAAGATTGCAGGGTGGAAAAAGAGATTGGGGAGAGGGGGGTTGTTTTTCTGGGCACATTCACTGGAAGCAACAGAGCATTTGGGGGTTTGAGAAACAGGCTGTCTGGGTTTGTCCTGGATCCTTACTTGGGCAAGGCACCCGGTCCGGCCAATGAGAGTTGGACTGAGTAAAGGCTTCACCATCGTGGCCCAGTTGCTACCCAATCATGGCCCTTCCTTATAGAATCATAGAACTGGAAGGGACCTCGAGAAGTCTTATAATCCCGTTCCCTGCACTCAAGGCAGGACTAAGTATTATCTAGACCATCCCTGACAGGTGTTTGTCTAACCTGCTCTTAAAAATCTCCAATGATGGAGATTCCACAACCTCCCTGGGCAATTTATTCCACTGCTTCACCACCCTGACAATTAGGAAGTTTTTCCTAATGTCCCTAAACCGTCCTTGCTGCAATTTAAGCCCATTGCTTCTTGTCCTATCCTCAGAGGTTAAGGAGAACAATTTTCTCCCTCCTCCTTGTAACAACCTTTTATGTACTTGAAAACTGTTGTCATGTCCCCTCTCAGTCTTCTCTTTTCCAGACTAAACAAATCCAGTTTTTTTAATCTTCCCTCACAGGTCATGTTTTCTAGACCTTTAATCATTTTTGTTGCTCTTCTCTGGACTTTCTCCAGTTTGTTCACATCTTCCATTTGTCCGTGCCTTATGGCTAGGTCCGAGGGTTGCAAGGCAGAGTAGGGTTCTGGATCCATGGTCCCCTCTCCACTCGCTGGGGTCAGAGTTTGGAAACCATCAACAGTTGCTAATTAGCCCGTGTGCATTTCCAGGTAAAAACTGTGCCTGTCTCTGCTTTCCTTTATCTGGGCTCTGGAGTTTTATCTACCAAGTCCACCCACAAAGGGTCTCCCAGCATGATCCATCCCACTGATAGTCAGTCTGTGCCGCCGTACAGTACCACATAGGCACAGCCGCTGGGAGGCGCTACGTGCATAGCTGGGTGAAATTACTTCTCTCCACCCCCAAGGTTTTACTGTGCTGTTCACATCCCTCTCAAGATGGCAGCAGATCTCCAGCATCCTCAGCCCTACTGCCCCTCCAGCTCTCTCCATGTGGTTCTACAAGGCCACCTTCCAGGTGCATCCTGGAGCACACAAAGGTCCCAGCTCCACCTTGCTGCAAGCAGATTCTGTACTGAATTTGAAGGCACCTTCCCAATCTACCACACTTACTTTCCATAAATCCATGTGCAGTTCTAACGGGGGACAGGGGACCCTAGGAAAGATGCCATTGCAGCCCTCAGCACTGCAAAGGTTGGGTGCCCTTTTGCAAGCAACTCATCTTGGTCTCGCTGCCCTCACAGACGCTGAGGACAGCATAGTCAAAGGTGGCCGAGGAGTGCACGGATCCCAACTTGAAATGCCTTCACGGAGCCTGATTTTCAGAGAGCAGTAAGCACCCACAGCTCCCCCTGACTTCCCCTGGGATGGCTGTTGCTCAGCATAGCTGGGGGGGGAGGGATAGCTCAGTGGTTTGAGCATTGGCCTGCTAAACCCAGGGTTGTGAGTTCAATCCTTGAGGGGGCCACTTAGGGATCTGGGGCAAAATCAGTACTTGGTCCTGCTAGTGAAGGCAGGGGGCTGGACTCGATGACCTTTCGGGGTCCCTTCCAGTTCTAGGAGATAGGATATCTCTGAAAAGAAAATCCAGCCCAATGGGTCTGTAGTTGAGCATCCAGATATTGAGGCATCTGGGATCCATGGCCACTGGTGAAAACATTGGCTTGAATGTGCTGCCGTTTTGAAACAAGAGCAGAACTTGGAGATTAGCACTGTAGCCTCGGGGCCAACGTTGGTGTTGGGAGTTAATATCTAGCTCGTGAGAGCCGGTTTCTGGGGGATGAAGCGCACCTTCTGCACAAACAGAGGGCTATAAGCTGTGTAAATCCACTGCAACTTGTCCATGACATGAGAGCCTGTAACATACACAGTCGGAAGACAAGAGTTTCTGCCTGCATGATGCTCAGAGCGGATTATTGCACATGTGATTAGTAAATGTCACATAGGGGAGGAAGGATTATTGAATTTAGGACATGGGGAGAAAAGAATTATTGAACATGTGACCTCCCCAAAAAGTGACACATTCACACATTGCAATTTTATAGAGTGAGCCCTTTACTGCCTCTAGAACTGGCTTTCCATGTATTGCTTTCCTTTCACAAGGCATCCGACGGGACTGCAGCTCTGTGATAGTGCATCAGAAGGGTGCATTGGTGTTTCAAAGCCTTGGAGCTGCAAAGATTGCAGCAAACTCAACTGGAAATATTTATTCCATGTCTCCCAGCCTTCACCATCTACACTTAACCATTTTCAGGGAGCTATGAATCTGATATCCATCTGAACAGGAAGCTGGGAGCTGTTGGTCTGTAGAGAATTAAGGACAGAGTTCAAACTGAGTTGGTGGTATCTACGGTTGTGTAGCAGCTATGGGTCTGATTCTGATCTCTCTGAGGAAGGTGTAATTCAGAAGGAGCTCCATTGAAGTCACAGAGGTATGAACCTGGTAAAGGAGAGAAGCATCAAGTGTGATGCCATAAATCCATAGCAACTGCATTGAAGTTAATCTGCATTTACACGGGTGTCGTGGAGAGCAGAGTCTGGACCGAACTCAGTGTAACTCTGTGAAAAACATGAATGGTGGTAAATGAACTTGACCATGTCGTTTTAGTACATGTCAGCAGTAGAACAGAACCTGCTGGTTACATTAATTCATTTTGCACCTTTTGTCGCAGAGACTTTAGCAATAGATCTTTGTTTTGTACTGAAGCTATGGGGTACATTTTAATATACCTGGTAGCATGGCCGTTACCAGAGACCACATATCCTAGATGAGCACCTTGCTGGTCTGTAGCCCTAGAAATTTCTGGGGGTGCTCTGAGCCATGCCCGGTATGCTCAGGGTGCCAAGATTTCTGACAATCCCCCCACCTCACCACAATCACAGAGCCGGTAAAGTATCTAGTTCCCTTCTTTGTGTGTGACTAGCCACTTGGCCTGGTGTGAAATCAGGAGTCACTCCATGGAGCTGAATGGATTCAGACTGGGGTAAGGGAGAGAGACAGCTGAAATGCATCTGTTAACTCAGGGCCTGACCCCTGCTGAGTCATGGACTTGACTCGTCCTTCAGCACCCCCCTCCTTGGCAGTGCCCTTCATCGCAGGTGTACGTTACCTGGCCCAGGTATCTCGCCAAAGGCCATGTGCTGCCATAGCCCTGCAGGGCAGTCCATGCTCTTGAGCTTCCACTGAACTGAGTGGGAGCCGAGGGGGACTGGGCCCTGGCTGCTTTTGTGTGCCGAGCCCTTCCCACTGCTCTGTTGATGGTCAGTTCCACACCTGGCTAAACGAGTGGTCCTGGGGGCCTTCAAAGCTGGACCCTATTGAACTGTGGAGGTCACGCGTTCCATGTTGAACCTCCAGCCCTAGATGACAAGGGGCCTGGAAGGGGCTGTCCTGGGAAGGGACTGTCATAGGAACCCCAAAGAAGATGAGGAAGGCTCAGCGGCCGCAGGTTCCCTGTATCACTTTTGACAGATCACTTCATCTCGCTGTGCTTCAGTCGCCCTTTGTAAAATAGTGGCTAGAACGCTTTGCCCCTTCCCCGGGGTGTTGCAAAGGCCAATTTTTAATGGCTGCCGGGTGCTCATTGCTAGGGTGATCAGAGAGACGTAAGTACCTAGCTAGACGCACACCCGACAGCGCCATGTCCGAAGCTGCGTGCTCACCAAAAAACCTTGCTAATTTTTGTGCAAAGCCCCTTCCTCCAGGGCCTATCTCATCACACCCTGCCTGCCCAGGAACGCCGCACCTAACTGGCAGGTAACTTTATCCTTTCCTGCCTTTCCCTTCCCTTCCCTCCCCTCCCCTCCCCTCACTCTCCTTTCTTCCTTCTGAGCAAGAAATTCAGTCAAGTCCTCCGCGCAGAAATTTATTTTAATGTAAACCTAGCTCTAAGGCAGCTTTTTCTCATTTTTAAACTATTTCATATCAACCCTTGGCCTGACATTTGTTTTCTTTGAATTTGGTTGGGAAAAAACGGTCTACATTTCTACGGCTATCGTCTCTGGAATCTTGGCAGGCGTTGCGCCGTATCTTTGAAGAAACTGCAAATGCAAAACAGAAGGCAAATCTTAGAGAAACATAACAAGATTTTTTCCCCCTTGCTAACCCCAGAAATGGGAGCAGCAGACTTTTGTCCTGAGAAGGGCAGAAAATCAAGGAACTGATTGGCGACAGTCATTCAGGTTCAGAGGTCAGGAATGGAGTAACAGGAAGCCGCAGGAGAAGTTCTAACAGCCCTTTCCCGAAGGCTGCAGTACTTCACAGCGTCTGCTCCTGAAACCTGATTACGTTGTACAGATTTAAAGTTTCCTCTGGGGGAACAGGCTGCAAGTTACTTCTCCCATTTCATGTATTCTGCTGACTTTCATCAGGTGCCTACTGATGAAGAGCCCTCTGTTGGCTAGTGTTTGTGAGGTAGCCAGCTTCTCCTGCCAACAGCTGGAACGAGGCATCTGCTGGGGGGGAAAAATGTATGGGTTTCAGATGCCAAGCCCACTGTACCACAACAAATTTCATATGGAATTTATTTTCCTAACTATTGTATCTTTCCAGACCATGAGACAGAGCTCATGAATATAGTTATGTGCTTAGCACTGGCAATCTTTGAAAGAGAGAGTGATTTAGACTTAAAGAATAATAATAATAATAATTAATAAAAAAACCCTCCACCAGCTTTGAAACATTTTCTTTGTCTGCATTAGGCACATTGTTAGCGGCACTGTGCACACAACTGTCAAATAAGATTACATAGGCAAGCAATGCTTGTTTCCCATGTAACTTACAGTCTGGGTGTCTGGGAGCAATTAGAATGTCTGAGATGTAAAGAATCTAAGAGGGGGAAAATCCACTCAGGAGGCGGTGGTGGGTTTCTGTGTGCATGTAAAGAAATACAGAGAGTTGCCAAGAGGCGAGTTGTATTGATTTGCAATTGAATTCTGATCAGGCCATAACTTTTTTTTATGTTGGGTGATTCCTTGTGACGTGTGTGTGTGTGTGTGTGTGTGTGAATCAAATATTGTAGAAAAGGTGAGATTACAGCGTGAGTAGTTGGCTGCAGTTGGGCAGGTGAAGATCGCGAGGCTGGATTTCCAGGGGCTTTGTTTTCATTTTAAAGGTTCTTTTTTTTTTTTTTTTTTATGAGGGCCAAGGCAGATGCCAGCAGCAGAGTAGAGGTGAGAGGGCACCGATTATCCAGCATTTGCCCCAAGCCAGCAGCGGGGTTTGGTGACTTCTTGGCCCTTGTTGTTTTCCCATGGCTGCCCCTAGGGAACTGATAGGGTAGATGCTGAAGCTTGATCCCCGTACGCTGGCCGTTTCCAGAGATGAGCTAGGCAAGCCCATAATCCTGACTCTCCACCTCAAAGCTCTGAGTAATGCACTAAAGTTAAAGGCCAGCTCCTCAGCGGGTGTGAATTGGCTTCATTAACTCTGATGGGTTGGAGCCACGTTGATTTACACCAGCTGAGGATCTGCTGTCGCTTGTGATTATGTTGGAGGGGGGGAAATGTTCCCCCTAACTCCACCGGTCTGTTCTCGGTGTCTGTGAGCCAGAACTGCTGACTACACTGGCCCCCAAATGGTTTATACTCCGGCCCTTGTCATGTCATGATGGGAGAGTGAGCTCTAGTCCTGTGCACCAATAGAATTGTTGGTTAACTTCCCATAGAATCTTTATTACCGGTGCCCATGTGAATGACAGTAAGAACTAGACACTGTTCAGGCCAAGAGCCAAGTAGGAGTCCGAAAGGATTTGTCATGGCTGTGGATAATGGGAACATCCACAGTCACGTTAGATAGGATTAAATAAAAGATATAAGGGGCATAAAACCTCCTGCTTCAGGGTATAAACCAGCTTCTAGCTAATGGGGGTCAGGAAGAAATTCACCTTGTGGGCTGGTTATTCCATAATAGTTGTGTGTGGGGGGGTGGGGGGGAGGGTTCTTGCACCTTTCTCTAGCCACTGTCCCAGAGAGGATGTTGGGCTGGATGGTGGTCGAATGGGGATGATGCTGACCTTATCTGGGAAGATCCATTAATCAGCGTGAACTGCGGAGTGTGTTTAAAGGCAGGGCCATCCCATTAAGTGTGTCTTGTGCCAAGTCCTACAACGCACCTTGACAGGCTTGATCTCAGAGGATGGGTGCTCGGCACTGCCTGAAAACCAGGCCCCCTTATGATGTCTCAGGCTAGGCACCCAAAATCACTGGAAACGAGCTCCCAGTAGGGCTTAAATCTCCTCTCAGAACCGACTCCTTGGGACCCCACAGAAACACTGGAAAGGCACCTTCTCTCCTCTAGCCCAGTAGCCTGTTGAATTGATGGTCAGTCGTGCATGCGTAACCGTCTTTCTGAAAGAACCAGATAAAATGCCGTGTGGATTCCATGAGGCATTTCCTTAACTGGAGGAGATTCCCTGGCCTGTGCGATGCAACAGGTCAAACGAGATGTCCACAATGGTCCCTTCTGGCTTTGACATCAGTGAAACTTCTTCCCCAGGCTGGCGGCCCTCTGAACCTCCTGAGCAACGTCCTTAGGGGAGGGTCGCCACCTCTGTGGTACCAAAAACCCAGAATATCTCAGATGACCCCGAGCCATAAAACTGGCCAGCTGCCAGTGTGTGCTGAACACCTTTCCAGACTTCCTGGGACAGCTACTTCAAGAAAGGACAATCCAGGTGGCAACCCTGCTTTGGGGAAACCAGTCATCAAAAGCTGGCTAAAACATGGCAGGAAAGACATGGAGTTTTATGGTCCGGGCACTGGTGATGGATAGAATATTTTACCTCAAAAACCATCATTCCAGCTTGTGTCTTGCTCCTGGATTCAATACAATCTCTCCTAGCCTAGTGTGACGGTAGGACATGATAGATTAATGGCTCTTAACCTTTTCTATTCTGGGCAGGGCCACCCAGAGGATTCAGGGGGACTGGGGCAAAGCAATTTCAGGGGCCCCTTCCACAAAAAAAAGTTGCAATTCTATAGAATACTATTATTCTTGTGGGGGCCTCTGCGGGGACTGGGGCCTGGGGCAAATTGCCCCACTTGCCCCCCCCCCCCGGTGGCCCTGATTCTGGGACACCCCCTATGAGCTTGTTTGCTCTATGGGAAGAGTAAGGGTGGTCATGATGACCCTCTGACACCTGTGAGTGACCCCTTGGGGACGGAATAACCAGGTTGAGAACTCCTGAGAGAGAGATTTGCCCGCAGGCTGTATGTGTGTGAATTAGACCACTCAACAAGCAAGTGGAAACAACTGTATTATTTACTTTAGACACTAAGAGTTGTAACAAACTGGACCAAGTTTGATGGAGGACATTGATAGAGTGAATTTACAGGATAGGTAAGTTACACACATCCTGTACAATAAAGTAAGTGTGTGTGTGTGTGTGTGTGTGTGTGTGTGTGTGTGTGTGTGTGTGTGTGTGTGTGTGTGTGTGTGTGTGTGTGTGTGTGTGTGTACACATTCCGTATCTAATATATTAAACTATACAAACTGGCCCAAACCCTGCACTCAGTCATGCAAGTGTCACTCCAGAGCGACTCTCTTTGAAGCCAGTGATCTTACTCCAGGTCTGCATACAAATCAATTAGAGCAGGATTTGGCCCAGTGACTGCAAAATTATTACTAACTGCAGTAAAAATATTATCACAATAATCACATGGTTGTGCAGCACATGCAGTTCTAGGCCGCTCCTGTTAGGGGGCAGCAGATAATCTCAAAGGGTTCTCTGTTAAGAACCTACATGACCAATGTCATGGCTCGTTTTCCCCCACCCAGGGCACTGTCTTTTGTGTTTGAGACCCATGCTAGCTGCCGGGCAGCCTTGTATGCAGCCTGGTCAACATATAACAAATGCTGAGCCGCACAGTACCTGCCTCATCTGTTACTTCAGCTATAAATATATTTCCACCCGAGCCAGCAGAAATTCCTGGTTTCTGTATTGCATGCTAAATTGAATGGGCCAAATTCTGCTCCATCTTATACCCTGTGTAATCCCATTGAGGCAATGCCCAATGCCAGATTGCCCACATGAGGCCTAGACACTACTTAAATCTTCTGTACCACTGAAGTCCTGCTTCACCCTTGAGCTGGCCGTCACTGGGGTGAATTTCATACCATTGGAGTCTGTGGCAAAACGCCCATTGATTTCAGCAGGGCCTGGATTTCTCCCATCATCTCTCCTCCAAGGAATTAACAGTCTAAAAGCTTGATTTTATTACCCTTACTCGCACTGAGTAGTACTTGTGCATGTGAGTAGTCCCAGTAAGATGGACAATCCTGTATAGACCTAGCATTAGCCCAGCTGTAAGACCAAGCTCAAAAATCATGACTTTTTTTTTTTTTTTAAAGAGAGATCCATTTCTTTAGTGGACTATTGTTGAAAGTCTTCCTAGAAGAAATGTATTATAAAGGAGGGTTTTAGATCAGAAGAGGGGGGTCGTTTGCACATGAGACAGTTCCAGGCACATGCTGCTAAGCTTAAATTACTTGGGAGTTCAGACTGAAACGCGTAACTTTATCCAAATAGCTGAAAAATGATTTATGGACTCCCTGGGAATTTACATATCTACAAGCAGATTAACAGCCAATGTGTCTGGAAAGCCATGAGTGGAGTTATAAAATGACTTGCACAGTGGAGGAGAGATCAGTCTGGAAGACCCAGCCAGGTTTGTTACAGACGTTTGACTTGAAGGCAGCGCCTAAAGAAAGCCCAAAAGAACAGGAAACTGTCAGTTACAAAGAAGAACATGCCAGTAAGGCTCTCTTGACAGCTGTAAAATTAATTGTCCCAATTACTTTCAATCACCTGGCAGTGATATTATTTAAACTGAGCGGGGGGAGGAATGGAATCAAAAGACACACCAAAACCAGAGAGACAGGATTTTCAACCTAGGACATTAAAATAAAATGACCGGCAGAATAAACATTGAAAAAAAGTTTCCCATCCTAGGCAGCCATCTTCACTGTCAAGGGATTGGGAAGCTAAGATTATGTACCTTGGCTTTTTCTACATGAGAATAAGTTCTTGCCGCAGTTCTCATATTTGCCGTCTCTTGTGTCCAGAAGAGCAACAGAGAAACCCAAATGACAAGAAAGCCGGTATGGTACACAGCCTGGAAAAATAGCTAAACATAGGATACAGCGAATTTTAAATGTGGAACTCCAAAAATAATGCAACATTGGGAAGAAAAAGCTGCTGATAAATGTTGCTCCAAATTTCCTGGAGATGCAAGAGGCAGCTTCGGGTAACGCTTTGTGCTGGAAGCATCTGAAGGAGGAATTTCCAAAGCTAATGACAACCGTAAAGAGCTGGAAGATCCCGGTTTTGAAACTGTGCACTAATAGCTCCAATACTAATGAAGCAGTTGACGGCTGTGGCACATATATTGACAACTCCCCACAATCACCTGAGGCTGTTGGTGTACAGAAAGTTTTCCATCCTTTGGATTAATATGGAGCGCCTTTTGAGAACGCAGATGGGTTACAGATGGCATTACTGACTTTGTATTCTTAATCAGAACCACCATGAAAATTCTTGCAAACAGTGAAGGGAGAACTCTGTGGTTTGTGCCCAGATAATAAAATTACTTGATCGTGATGGATGTGTTTTAAATCTTGTGACAGACAAGATACTGGAGGAACTCATATGGAGAGTTCTTGCCCAGCAACCACTGGCTATTTAAAATATATGAGCCATCAAGCAATGAAAGTTACCCTTTGGATTTCACGGCCTTTTCCAATTCATTCGGTTTTGGCTTCCTAGGACGCAAGTGCTCGTGAGCCATAACAAACCAGTTGATTGGTCAGTCTGCATCACTTGATACAGGGAGTCTTGGAAATGCAATGTTCACATCTGTTTTGCACTTGTATTGTTCAGTGGATCTATTTTGCCATTTCCCCACCCCAGAGGTATGATTAACAGTCAAATTATTACATGCAATTGAATTGTTGCATCCCATTTAAATCACTGGAATTGCTTTACTGACTATGGATGAATCTCAAAAGAATGAAAGAAATGCCAACGCTACAGAAGACCGTGAATATTCTCCTTTCTATACGTCCCATCAAAGAGCCAATATTTATCCTTAATTTCTGTCAGCCCCTTCTTTCAAATATGTTGCTCAGATCCTACAGTAACAAACACGGTAGAAATATTAGTCCTGGGATTTGTTTCTCATAACATACGGCCGTACTTGAAGACAACTAAAAGAATAACTGGTGAAGAAAATTACCAAGACAGTGAACACCCAGAGCATACCTCAGCAAGTTCCACATTAAAATTGACAATTATGGTTTTACTGATCTCCTCAATAGCATTTTTCACCATGACATCTATCCTCCCTCCAGCAACGTGTGTATATCGTGCAGCAAAATTTTAACTGAAGATTTTTTTAGTGTCTTAGACAAAAAATGGAACTGTTTGCATAGTTGATAGTTATCATTTTGGTTCATTTTAGTTGTGATGGGGACTGGGAGGGAGGGAGGGAATCTGTTTCTGGGGATCTGGTGTACCAAAGACCAGAACCCCATGTGATCCAATGGACCGTGAGTGACAAGGCACTAAACTAGCAATTAGTAAACTGACCTGCTGTGTGACCTCAGCCTAGTCCCTTATCCTTTCTCTGTCTCTATTTCCCCTCCCACCATTTGGTTGTTTAGGTCATAAGTTCTTCAGGGCAGGGTCAGTCGCTCCCTGTAGGTGCCCAGCACCTGGTAAAACGGGGCTGTGCTCTTGGTTGGGGCTAGCTAGGTCTATTGTAATACAGATAATACCAATGAGGGATGCTCAGGGATCCAAATGCATCCCTGGTGTAACCTGAATGACGTTATTGGAGTTTACACCAGGAGAGAGTTGCACTATTGGACCTTGACGTTTTTGTTACAAAGCTTGTTGTTCTTGACGTTCTTTCAGTTCTCACATGACACCTTCTTCTCTACGCCCTGTTTCTATTCAATCTCTGCACTGCTGGTACAGTGGCCTTAGGGAAAAGCCACAGATGTCACCATTATATTTACGAAGCATAGAAAGGTCAGTCAGGGCTTCTCAAGTATTGTGCTTGGTGGCCCATGCAGATTTGGAATCTATTGCAGGAGAGGAGCTGGGGTTGCTTCAATTCTGTGATGTTTGGACCCCCTAAGATAAGCCCTCTGGAGAAGGCGTGGGATTGTGGGGTCCTTAGTCTGGGACTTGGAAAATTTTCAAGTGGCTGGGTGTTCTGCAGAGTCTTTGCACCGGATGTTGTTCCAGATCAGCCTTCTTTAGGTGTTTCTATTTGGCAGCTTGTTGTAGTTGGCTTGGAGGTCTCTGCAGCATGCCCGCTGTGATTTGAGAGAGTGAGCAAAGCCAATTCCAAGTGGTTTTGACTTCATGGCAGTTTTGCTCCGGCTGGCATGAGGTTGGAAATCCGCTACGCATAAGTTTGAGGCCAACTTTCTGGGTTGTTTTATTTATTTATTTTTAAGGTGAGGAATCGCAGTATTTGGGGAATGGCTAAACCCCATTTCATATAGTGCTGGGGTCACAGACTGCTCACTGGGCTGATCCACTGGACAGGGGGTGAGTCAGGCAGAGCCTGTGGACAGGACCCCTGCATGAGTGGGTTCTGCCTGGGTGCAAGCTACAGATCGTTCTAATTCTCTGACACGCATTTTCTCTTCCTGAGCGGTGCGGAAACCAAGCTGACCCTTCAGGCTATTTCTAGCTCCAAGTTAAGAAGCTTCCTTGTGGGCCAAGGTCCTGCCAAGCCCAGTCTGGGGTTTGTTCCCTTTTCTGGAAGCTGCGAATATCCTGACTGCACGGCCCAAGAATTGTGTTTTAAAGAACGAATCCTTAACACCTGCTCCAAAAACATTGCCCCGTCCCACAAACGCAGCCAGCGCATCCCAATGAGCCCAGCCAATGCAAGTCTGTTTATTTATAAAATATACTGTATCGAAGAGCAAAGAAGCCTCTTCAGGGAAAAGGGAAGAACGCCAAGCCGTCCTGCCCAGCCGTCCATTTCCTCAAACCAACCGCTGTCGCTGGGAGCTGTGGCTTTGGAATGGGCTCAAGAAAACAGACTGCAGTTTACCTGCCCTTCGCCCTGGCATTACAGCCCTGAATCAACCCATACATTTCATATCTGACCACCACTGCTTACTGTCGAGCCCTGCCTCTCAGCCGTGCCCCTCTGAGTGTTCAGAGATGAATGGGGACCTAGAGCCGTTCCTAAACTGGGAGCAAACTACCACACTTGTGACTCAGCCTTTTCATGTCAAGTGAATGTAGCACGGGCGGAAGGGGCTCGGCACAGGACGAAGTCCTGTCTTTACCCAGAGAGCAGGACACGTTTCCTTTATTCAGCCCTGCTCCATTTTGCATCCACCACATCTCAGAGTGAAGGGGATGTTAATTCTCCATGGGCCAGTCACGCTTTCCTCGCTCTGCTATGACAGCCTTTAATGGTGGACCCATGTGTGTTCTTCTGGTAACATCCAGGAGCCCCTTTGTGCTAGCCACATAGACTGAAAGAGACCGCCCTTACCCTGGAGATATTGCAAAGGCAAGAGGCGGGAGGAAGGAAATATTACCACCTGCATTTTACAGACAGAACTGAGGCTGGAGCGATTCCCCACCGTCACACGGGAAGTCAGTGGCAGAAGTAGGAGTTGTACCGGTGCCTTTAGCCAAAAGTCCATCCTTCCTGTGTCGTCCTAGTGGGTGTTGTGATGGGGACACCTCTCTTCACGAGGAGCAGGTCTGTGGGTAGGTCTACCCTGCAGTTAGAGGTGTGACCTGAGCTAGCTTGGCTCTAGCTCGTGCCAATCAGAATAGCCACAAAACTGTGGCAGCACAGAGTAGCCGCTCACATACGTTTCCAGGTCCCAGGCGGGCTTGTCCAGCCCATGCTGCCAGGGCTTCGCTGCTATTGTTATTCGAACTAGCTAGATCCAAGCTAGCGCAGGTCTGCCTATGCATGCAGCAGTCACACCTCTGACTGCAGTATGGTCATGCCTGGCCATGATGTGAGCTTCATTGGAGCCAGTGACTCCAAGGTGAAATGTTTCAGATCCTGATCCCTGTCCTGGGAATGCTTTTAACAGATCGCCCCCAGCGCATTCTCTCTGGTGTCCCGTTCCTTGTTTACCCTTGTACTGCAGCAGGGCGGAGGGAATAACAGGAGTGCATGTCGTGGGAAAGTGATCGCTGGAGCTGCTTTAATATTCAGGGACTTTCTGAAGTGCAAAAGAATTAAATCTTTCTCAGATTTATGTGCAGGTGCAATCTCATCCGATAACACCAGGTGAAAGGGATTTCATGAAGTAACAGCCTAAGTCCCAGCTAACGCTCCATGAAAGAGAGGGCTTTTGTCTACGTTATTTTTATTTTATTCTAACTTTGCACTTTTCAGCACTCCCGGGGAGGGCCAGAGACTGGCACGGAGAGTCTGTAGTCAATTACGAATGCTTGCTGCAATATCTCCCAAGTAATCTTTTTCTCCACTCAGAGACAGCATCGTCCAGTGAGTAGGATGTTGCTCTGGACATCAGGAGATCCACGCTTTAATCTCCACTCTGCTGTGAGAGTTTGGGCAAATCAAGACACACCTGTTTCCCCTCCCCTCCTTTCTGACCTTTCTGTTTAGACTGTAAGACCTTAGGCTCCCATCTCAATCTCTTACCATCCGATTGCACCCCATGGAGCACAATGGGGCTCAGTTCTTGGCTGGTGCCCTCCAGGTCCTTTTGTAAGAGTCAGAGATGCCATGTAATAGGTCAAACACACAAAGCTGCATAAGGAGCTGGTGGGCTGAGAGCAAATCTTTCTGTGGTGCACAAAGGAGGCAGCATGATGTAGGGGAAGGTCATGGAGCTATGAGCCAGGACTTCCTGGCTCTGCCACTGACTTGCTATGTGCCCTTGGGCCAGTCATTGTCCTCAACCCCATCTGGCTTTATACTGGTGGAACCCCAGTCACAGCACTGCCCGTGTGCAGCCACTGGTGCTGGTGAGATCAGAGCAAGGTGCATCATCTCTTCTTGGCTCCGTTTCCCCATCCATGCAGTGGGAATCACAGCACTTGCCTTCCTGTTATAATTTTCTATGGAGCCATCGGTATGCACGGTGCATTATAGGCAAGTGAAAGAAATGCATCCCCGTCCCAGGGAGCTTTACAATCTAAGGCCCCCATCCCTTGGCTTCATGTTAAGTGCATGCATGAGTGTTTGCAGGATCAGGTCCCAATTCGCAGACACAGCACGGAGGACAATAGGATATTAGGAAAAACTTTTTCACTAGGAGGGTGGTGAAGCACTGGAATGGGTTCCCTAGGGAGGTGGTGGAATCTCCTTCCTTAGAGGTTTTTAAAGTCCAGCTTGACAAAGCCCTGGCTGGGATGATTTAGTTGGGAATTGGTCCTGCTTTGAGCAGGGGGTTGGACTAGATGACCTCCTGAGGTCCCTTCCAACCCTGATATTCCAGGACAATGATCCAGCTAACCTGTGTGGAGGATACAGCGATAAAGATAATGCTTCGCTCTTATGGAAACCAGGAGGACATGGTGAAAGATCTTGTGAAATTCGCCTGTGGGCAGTGGGCTAGCACAAAGCCTAGGCACCATGTAAGTCTCCAAAATAGGGCGTTGGTGGGGTTGGAGTGGTACCTTGACCTAAGGCTGTCCTGTCTGCACACAGGCGACTCGCACTCCTAGTACATCCACTTCTTGTTTGTTCCTTTTCTCAGTCGGTTTTCTCATCACTGAGTGTTTCAGATTGGCATTGGAAGCCTGGCCAAAAGGAGTGTCTAGACAAAGGGTTTGAAGGAGAGGGAGGCTGCAGGGCAGACTGGGTCAGCCAGGCACTGGCATAGGGGAGAGCTGGAGAAAAGTCTACCTCACATGGGCTTTGTGAGAATGAATGAAATGTTTTGTTAAAGGGGTTGAATATGTAAGGGGTGTGTGTGTGTGTGTGTGTGTGTGTGTGTGTGCGCGCGCGCACTTCTACACATACACATTATGTATGTAGGAACGTCAGATATAAACGTTAAATATTATCAGAATTCCAGTCTGCAATCAGGTCCTTTCCAAAATATTAAAGTGGGGATGGCACATGTGCCCCCAGAGGCCAGAGAAAGCATCACCAATCCTAACCGGCCTCCTGTCAGGAAGCACAGGTTGATGCCGTGACAGACGCCCTTTGGAGAGAAGATACCTTGACGTGGGTTTGCGTCCCACATTCTTTGTCTCGGCCTGACAGCCACGCTGTGTGTGTGCTTGTGGCTCGCCTGCTTGTTGTGCCCGCTCAATTGCTGTGGCTTCCCTCCACAGCGCCCATGGAGCAGGTGAGGTTGCTCCTCTCTGCAGCTCCCGTGGCTCCCGCGAGAAGGAATGAAGCTGGTCATTTGAAATAACTCTCTTTTCAAACAACTGGTCCAAAGTGACAGGAGCCAAATGGCAATGCAGTTTCCCGGCTCCAGCACATCAGTTACTGCCAGGCCCAGCCTCTGGCAGCCTCGGTCTCAGTCAAATGGTGAGACATGGAGCCGGCCAAGGCAGATGCATTGAATTGTTGTGGTTAGCAAATAGATTGGCTCTCAGTGGGCCGCCTCTACACCACTATCGATAGCTGATTCTGCAGTGCCGTCTCCAGGGCACAGGGCAGGGGGAACAGAATGGCCGAGGGGCACTTTTAAGCAATCAGGTGGCCGCAGTAGAGGAAGAGCTAATTGCAGGGAGCAGCCCGTGTCCTTGCATCTCAGCCGTTCACAGGGTGGGTGGGGTTTTGAACCAATGCAGACAACTCTCTGCGTGTTGTGCATCACTGCTCCGCCGTGTGTTTTGAGGTAATGCCATCCAGTGGGACTGCACAGCTGTGAGTCACTCTCGCCAAGGGGATGTCGCACATCCGTGTGTCACTGGACCCACAACTACGTGCACCATTACAGCTCATGCTCCGCCATGAATCTCCCTGTATCCCTCACTGGGGATTGCAACACATCCATATGACGCTGTGTGTCACGTGTGCTGTGTACTCTGGACATTGCCACACACCCATGAAAGACTCTGCATTAGGGCTGGCTGAACATTTTCCATCACACCTGTTTTTTGATGGAAACTTGGGTTTTCAACTGAACATTTTTTGTAAAACGTGTCTGTTTTCTGTGGGAAATTTTGATATTTAGTCCAAAAAACCCAAACCCCCAAACTTATTGTTTTTTTTTTTTAACCTGAAAATAGAAATATTTCTATTCCCAATGGTACCGAGGTGCCTCATGGGAGTTGCAGGCGGAGGGCCTTATGCTCCCATTCTCCTCTATAGGCCAAGCTTCCTGGCTGGACTACATCTCCCATGAGGCAACAGGCCAGGGACTCCGAATATGCTTTCCCCTTTACTCACTGAGAAGGGAGAAAGTGATGCTTCATGGGAGAAGTAAGCTGGCCTGGGAGCCCAGTCTGTACAGGGAAACGGGAGCATCAGGCGCCGAACTATAATTCTCATATGGTGCCATTTTGGATTTTGATGTTTTGTCAAAAGACAATTTTTTCTATGAAAACTTCAATGAAAATGAAGAAAAATAACTGTTGACATTTCCACGGTGCGGGTAGGAGGGAAGGGGAGAAGGAGGGAACAGGGTTTGTTAGTCTCAAGGTGCCACAAGTACTCCTGTTCTTTTTTTTTTTTTTTCCTCTGTACCTCTGTGCGTCCAGTGCGTGACTCTTAGCATTGGTGTGTATCTAATCGTATGTTGTACATGTGTGCACATCTGTATATCAATGCCTTTTTGCATTTCATTTCTCTGTTACTATATTTCCCCCTAGCCTGTCTTCAACATGCAAGAGCTGGAAATATGTCAGGTCTACCTCTTTTCTTTTTTCTTTCTTTTTTTTTTTTTTTCAAGCTACATGCCAGTTTCTCCTGTCTTTAGAGCCCTGTTTTATCGAGGCAAGCTTTTTGGTGCAGACTGTCACCAAGACTGTGGCATGTGCTTTGTGGGAATTTTGTTTTCCAGCCCTGTGTGTAAAGAAATTGACAATAAAAAAGAACCAATCTCTATTGACTGCTCATGCTTGGCTGGGGGAAGTCTTAACTTATGGTGACCAGATGTCCTGATTTTATAGGGACAGTCCTGATTTTTGGGTCTTTTTCTTATATAGGCTCCTATTACCCCCCCCCCCCCCCCCCGTCCTGATTTTTCACATTTGCTGTTTGGTCACCCTATAGACTTAACTCGGTGTCTGTGGCATCACCAGATGTATTCGCTCTGTCGGAATTGGATTATTAGCTTTCACAGTCACTAAGTTATAAGGATGAAACAGGCATTGTGTGTAATGGATTTTGCCAGCAGCACAGATAAATTTTAGGGTTAAAATCACTACTAGAATTTAAATATTCTCCATGGAATTATACAAACGCTCCCTGCCAAAATCCCCCAGGACATGCCTATTACAGATTTCAGAATTCCTATGCAAGAATACATAGGAGCCAGATTTTCAAAGAACTTGGCATGTTGAATGTGGAGCTTCTTGGAATATCTGCCCATCAGTGTCACAATGGGACGTGCTGGTCACTTCACTTAGGTACCTATGGATATGTCAACACTGCAAGTGAAGCGGTGATTGGAGCACTGGGAGGCATACCCCTTTAATCTAACAAGCATGGGTAACAATAGTAACGAAGACACAGAAGCATAAGCTTTGGGCTAGCAACCAGAATACGTACCCAGCTAGATTAAAGCTAGCACAGGGATGCTTGTCCGTGCTACAGGCGCACCTTCGCTTGCAGTGTTGAAATACCCTTAATGTTCTGATGAAGTGGGTTCTAGCCCACAAAAGCTGATGCCCAAATAAATGTGTCTGTCTCTAAAGTGCCACAAGGACTCCTCATTGTTTTTGCAAAAACCAATGCCTTGCAAACTATGCAGGCAATGTCCCTTCAGACTTTGCTGGGGGATGGGAAAGATGCAGATCTCTTCCATGCCAGAGACTTGCCAAGTGTGGTGCAAGAAGCAACCTGTGGTGACTTACTATCTAGCCTGGCTTGGGGGCCCTACCCTGGCTCGAAGAGATGTGTGCAGATTTAGGGGTGAAGAGACAATTTGCGTCGGGAAGGAGGTGGTAGCATGCTCGAGGATACCCCAAAAATAAATCAGGTGGACTAAATCCTGCCTTCTTGCCCACCCCCGGGGAGGACTGCCCGTCTGACCCGGTTCACATTATAATTAACTCGTGACTCCAAACCCAGACTGTGCCCAAAGCTCATGTCCACTTGTCTGCAGATTCTCCGACACGTGAGCACCTCTCTGTAGGTTTTGGGAGAGTTCTCTGCAAAATTTCCATTGCATTAAAAATATAAATTCTTTCCAGGCTCTGTGATGCAAAACCAGCTGTTTCAACCACAGAACCTATATAAACACCACGAGCTTCAGCACTAATGCTCATATGTTCCTTGGACCAAACAGTTTTGGCGTACTAAGCATCTCTGGGTGAGAAGCGCCTGCTGGGAATGATTTGGCTGGTGGAGTTTGCACGCTCCACCTGAGTGTTTATAGCAATTCTAAGCACCGTGAATCAGAACGACTATATCATTAGCGAGCATATGAAGTCTGACAATAGCCTCAGCAGAGGTCTGTTGGTTATTAGATTATGGCTCAGGAGACCTGGGTTCAGTCCTTGGCTCTGCCAAAGGCTTCCTGAAATACCTTGGGCAAATCCCTTAATCGCTTTCTTTCGCTTGTAAAATGTGCGTAATGCTTCCTTTGTCTTTTTCTATTTCGACTGTAAATTCCTCAGGGTAGGGACGTTCTCTTGCTATGTTTATACAACATACCTGGGCCTCTGAACAGTACTGTACCACAGATTAATAAGAAACAGGGTCTTATCAATTCTGCAAGACCTGTCAAGGTGTTTTTAAACTCCACTGGGGCCGGAGCTCTCAAAAGTCCAGACAGTGCCCAGACAAACCATCCAGCTTGCTTTAGACAAAAGAAAAGAGAAATTTAAAATCAAAACCTAAAAAGTCACTCTCCAGCACTAGTCCTTCTTGCGGATGGCTCAGTGAGACCCACTTGGAGATTCCAGACCCCGCAACTTTAGACACGTGATGTTTCAGCATAAATGACTTTTTCCAAAAAGTGGGGGAAATTGTTCACATCCCAACTCCCTTTTGTCTCCGCTAGCCTGTGGGATGAACCTTGAAACCCAAACCATTCTTCAGAAAGGTGTGTGTGTGTGTGTGTGTGTGTGTGTGTGTGTTCATAGAGCCCAAGGCCAGAAGGGATCATCTAGTCTGACCCCCTGTCTAGTACAGGCTGGAGACCTTCCCACAATAATTCCTGGCGCAGAGCTTTTAGAAAAACAGCCAATCTTCATTTAAAAATGGTCAACGATGGAAAATCCACCGTGACCCTGGTGAGTTGTTCCAATGGGTAATTACTCTCTCACTGTTTTTTTTTTGGTTTTTTTTTTTAAATTGTGCCTTATTTCCAGTCTGTGTTTGTCTAGCAGGAAGGAATTTTAAAAGGAGTTGAGGAGGGAGGGTCTTGCCAGGCATCTAATGGAATTGCAACCTGAAGTGATCTGTGCCTGAACAGGCTTATTCTTGTTGTTTGTACTGTGGTAGCACCGAGGAGCCCCAGTCATGGCCCAAGTCCCCAGTGTGCCAGGCGCTGTACAAAGACAGAACAAAAGGACAGCCCCTGCCCCAAACGGCTTGCAATCCCAACTTCTAATATGGCCCTGTGTGGGCACAGAGATCCAGCCCTGCACAGCTCCTTGCAGTGTTGGGGCGGTCGCCCTGACATCTCCGCTGTGCCTCTGTAACTATCGTTGGTTCTGCTGGAGGGTTCCCCAGGGACACTGGGCAAAGCGGAGGAGGCAGCAGGTGCCCGGCTCTGCCTTGGCCGGTCTTGTTACCGCTGTGGTAGTGGAACCCGCTGTAGCCAGCCACACTCCCGCTGTTCCATTCAGCTAGAAAATGAGTCCAGGCTGAAATGCTGCTTCTTTCCTCCCCGACTGTCAGCACTCCCGCCCCCGCTCTCCAGGGGCAGCTCCCGGGAGCTCACCTCTCGGCAGCTCCCACATCTCTGGCTCCTGGAGAAGTTCAGCTTCCCCATTCACTCGTGGCTCGCACACCTTTTGTTTCTGTCTCGGCACACCACACCAGCCAAGATGCCCAGACGTCACGGTGACGGGCGCAGCTTAGGAGCCTGTCTAGCTCAGGAGGTGCACGGGGCCCTTTGTAATGCAGGAGGCGCCGTCTGGGGATGTCCCCTCCCCCTCGCCTAGGGCAGTCGTTTGAAACTAGCAAAACCACTCGCGTGACCCCTAGAGCAGAGAATGAGGGGCTGCGAGGTCCGTGTCAGGCACTGGTCAGGAAGAGGAGGAGGATGGGCTTGTGGGGACAGCACCGAAGAGATGGGTTCTAGTCTGGATCCTGCCACGCCCTCGCTGTCTGAGCTGGGGCAAGGGAATTCCCCTCCTTGTGCCTCAGTGTCTCCGTAACAGTGACCTACCCGGGGATGATGCATTAGCGTGTGGAGGCCCTTGATGGAGGGCACCATGGGATGGCGCGGGATCCCTGTGAGCACCCTGTGTGCTCAGTCCCTTTTCACCCTAAAGCCCTTTACAAACAATCGGAGCGGTGGCACTGATGGGCATCGTCCTCGAGCAAAGCAACATTGCCTGGGGCTTGGTTTGTCGGCCTTGGAACTCGAAGGACCAGGGGGCTGAGTGATTGCTGTCAGGATCCCGTGAGTCTCAAGCATTTTCAAACGAACGTTTAGGCCCCTCCGCCGTCCCTTTTGGCAAGATCCTCTTCTCCGCCCAGGGAGGGGGTCTTGTCAGTCGGGACCACGGGGCTGTTGCTTTTTCCATCCTTTGGGTTTTTAATTAAAGGCATCTCTCTGCTCCTCTAAAAGCAAAAGGCGGAGAGGGGCCCTGCTAATCCAAACATTGCATGGAGCAAACGTAGCCGTTCCTTTTCATGCCAGAGCTCGGCAAGAGCTGGAGATGCATAATCGCTGACAAAGAAGTGTCCATCCTTGGGGGGGGGGGGGAGAGCGAGAGAAGGAGGGGAAAAAAGAGGACTGGGAGGAGGAGGGGGAGGGGGCAAAGAGTCCCCACAAAAATTTCTTCATAACAGGAAACGTCTCATAAAATACCTGTGGTTTGGCATATATAATTCGCTTGCTCAAAATATGCACCTGGCAAGCTACCCTACTATTAATGCTGCACTCAGTCTGGTATTTCAATGGAGCTTGAGGCGGGGGCGGGGGGAGGAGAAAGGGTTGTGACTCTCCGAAAGCAGAAACACTGGCAGCTCAAGGGGGGGGGGGGGGGAGAATAGAAGTTTGACAAACCATGTCTCAGAATGTTTGAGATGTTTTCATCTCGTCCGTCAGCAACAGGCAGTTTCTCGCCCTGCTGAAGGGGGGCGTTGTGCTTTGGCTCGGGGACGAACTGGGTTATTTCTCTTTGAACCTCTGAATGTTGCGGGGGGAGAGGAAGGATCTGCCGCTGTCCCGGAGTTGGTTAAAATTTGCAACCTCTTCCCCTATGGCCCTGCTTTCCCCTGCATCACCCCTCTCAGACCTGGCTGCTGTTAACGGCCATGGCCAGGTAGCAGGGAAGGACTTCTCCCTTCCAGTTGTGGTGTTAGCTCTTTTCTGGTAAGGCCCATCTGAGGTGTTTCTAGGAGAGGCAGGGCTGAAATGGCTCAAGGAAAACCCTCCATGCCACGCTCGGCTAGGAGCACAGGGACTGGAATAGCCTGGGATCTCGTCTCCTGCCTCCAGGTGTGGCAAATGTTGGATGTGCCAGAGGAAAGGAAAAGCGCTGGGTACACCGCGGCCCTGTGGGGAGTGTCCTGGATTGGCATTTACAGCTGTATTGGGGAACTCTAGTTAACTGGTTGTCACTAACTCCAGTTGAAATAAGGCATACGTGGGGGCTAGGACACGCGTGCTAAGAGTAACAGGAAAAGCCTGTCTCCATGACCCATTTGATCCCTGGCCACTCCAAAGGGTTGATGTGCGAAAGTTGTGGTGGCGGTTTTTTTTTTTTTTTTTTCCAAAGTGGGCACCCAGTGCAAAGGACCCAGCCGGGGAATCCCAAACTCAGTCCAGCCACGCCATGAGATGGGAAGGGCTTAGCCATCCCTAGACGCTCTGGATTTCGTTATGCCTCCATCCATGCCCCCCAGTGCATGTTACACCTGCTCGGCCTCGCTTCTGAATGGGGCCTTCAGTTGCTATTAGCCTGGGCAGGATCTGAACCCATGATCTGGAGGCAAGGGGCTCCATCTCCCATGCCCAACCCCCTCTCCCCCCCGAGCCAGCCAGTCCCACTCCCAACCCCTCAAGGCAGCTCTTCCTTTGGTCTTCCACAGACGCCTCCTGCTCAAACCCTATGGAAATGCAGATCCAATGCCCTGCGGGTGAAAGCGGGAAACCAGTACCCTGGGCACGTGCCTGGTGCTTCTCTGTATCGTAGCAGCCCTAGGAATGTGCCCCTGAAAACGGGCACTGGCACTTAGCGACTTATCTACAGACCAGTAGCTTGGTCACGTAGGCCGGTTGCTCTAACGGCATATTCGTCGGGCGCGGACGCCGTTATCGCTTTGTCAGCCCCTGGCCTCTCTCAGCTGCTCAAATGGAGCTGGCTTGTCTGAGCCGCTGCTAATTATTGTAATTTGTCACCCTCCCGAGGTCAGTGGGTAACGGACAGCGAGTGGCGGCCAGGAGCCAAGATTTGAGAGCGGGAGACCTCCCAGGGGTGCGGGAAAACATGGCCTCTTGCGTCAGAATGAATCTGTGATGGCCTGAGCTCCAGCTCCTCTCTCAGGAAGCCCGGGATCGCCTCTGTTTCCTGCCACAATCCCTCTTGTGTGGGTATTTGACAAGGGGTGTGCTGTCAGAGCAGGGCCAAGGCCGCGCATTTGGGGGGGAGGGGCAGCTGAGGGATGAGGCCCGTCAACAGAGCAGAGGGTGGTGGGAGGGAAGTAGGGTGACCAGATGTCCTGATTTTATAGGGAAAGTCCCAATATTCTGGACTTTGTCTTATATAGGCGCCTATTACCTCCCACCCCTGACCTGATTTTTCACACTTGCTATCTGGTCACCCTAGAGGGAAGGGGCCCTGCAAGCCAGGAGAGCAGCACATTGATGGAGCAGGCGGGGCTGGTGGGGCTGCAGATAAGATCTATGGGGCATTGACCTGTGGGAACCCAGGAGAAGAGGGTGAGGCCAGGGGTGGGGGCTGTGCTGCAGGTCAGGAGTGAGGGGCATCTTCAAGCTCTATAGCAGAAGATTTCACAGTATGTAGGCCCGTGTCTGACTCCCACATGAACCCTGAATTCATTTACAGAGCGAGACAGGAAAAGGTGTCTAAACAGCGACCGAGGCAGCGAATTGAAATCACACTGGGAGACGCAGCATCCTTGGATGGCTGGTGCGGTTCCCTCCACACCTGGGACTAGTTTACCCTGGTATCTGTTCTCTCATGAACCATAAGTGGAGCTTTTGGACATCAGCTGAGTGGACTCAGCTGGGGGCTCCCCTATGCCAATGTGAAGGAAGGTGCCGGCTGCAGGGAGCTGTCCAGGTTTGAGGAGCTAAAGGGTTTCTTTAAAGCCCAACATGCAGACACACTTACAAATCAATCTCCCTCGTGCGCGGCAGTCTCCTGCTGGGGGCGCTGTGAGTACACGCCTGCCCTCGCAGCCCCATTGGGCAGGAGCAGCTGCAAAGGTGCCGACGCCACTTCGCACAGCCACGGAGCATTGCGGAATTCAGCAACGTGCGGCTTGGTGGCTTTTCTTGAGAGTTCAGTTCTCGCTGCGGGTTGAGCTGAGCGGAAGCCCTCCCCCATGTGCACCCCGGGAGGCGTGTTCAGACAGGGCTGGACAGGTGCAAAGGGGCTGAGGTTGCTGGACGAGGGTCACACAAGCCCAGCATGAGCTACTGAAGTGGACAAGGTAGTTCAGCAAGTCTTAAAGCTCGAGGTGTGCGAGAAACCAGTGTGTGCACGTGGGATGGGGGGGGACTCTAGCTAGGTTACAACCCAAATGGGGGAGGCCTTCTCCAAGGCCTGCCTCATGTCAAGATCCTCTCTCAGGCTCCAGTCCAAGGCCCAGCCAGCTGTGTGCGCCTACATCCAGCGTTTGGCAGCAAGAAAGCCAGGCCGGGGAAACTGTCTGCAAGGTCTCGTGCCGTTAGATCGGGGTATCATCTGCGTGGATGCAGAGGTCTCCCAAGATGAGTCTTGTGGACTTTCTCGCTGTGTCAGTCAAGGACTCGCTCGTCTCCTCTGCCACGGCCTGCCCACATCAGTCAGCTAGACGCAGGTGCTCTCACAGGATTTTGGACCATCCCAATCACCTGGCCTGTCCTCCTGTGTAACCCGGGCCACAGAATCTCCCCCACCATTGAGCACTATCACTTGTGGCTAAGAAAGCCGGCCTGCAGCAGGGGAGACTGAGACCTCAGTGTTGTGCCGTAGGCCACTTGGCCGTCCTGACTTACGATAGACTCTACCCCATGCCCCTGTGGCACCCGTCTCCTCCCCAGGGCAGCCGTTCTCTTGCGGTGCAGCTGGGACAGAAGCAGAATGGCTGTTCTGTCTCCAGATTTGATTTCTCTGGAGTCTGGTGTATAAAATAGCCAGTGGGATAAAGAGAGCTGGCTCTGCGCTGCCATTCAGTTGTGTTTCCATGACGCACACCAGGTCAGGTGACACACGAAGGCTTTATCGACCCATGATTTACATGAGGTCCTGGTTGGTTTTTGGCCTTATGTAGGGTGATTGTACTGGGACCCAGGTCGTCCTCATCTCAGGGCTGGCTTTCCTCTCTCTTCCTTCCTGCTATAGCTTGCGTGGCAGAGGGCTGCGAGTGGGTGAGCTGCCTATAAACACTCCGTCTGTGCCCTGCCCCGCCTCGCTACCCCAGCCTGCACCTCCCTGCAAGGTCTGAGTGAGAACTGAACTCCCAGTTGGCTGGAACCCCAAGCCTGGCCCTTGTGCCCTGCCATGCTCACCACAAGCCTGGGCCTGCAACTGGTCAGTCACATCCCTAATCCATCAGTGGGAGAGAAGGGCCAGTGAGCTGCGATATCCTGAGCCCACTCCCTGGGAGTGCCTCTGCTGCTAGGCCAGACAAAAGAACATTGGAAAACACCGCGATGGACGCTTGTGCTGCATCCATGCAAATAATTCCAAGTCCCACATCGTGGACAGGGGGACCACAGGTCTCACTGCAGCGGGTGTGGGTTGGAGAGTGGCAGGGTATGCACACGGGATACTGGCCAAGTAGAGCTTCGAGATTACAAATCTCATTAGTTTACAGGATGGTGGCCAGAGGGTTAAAATCCCACTGGGGTGAGTGAGATGGAAGAAGGATTCATGGATGGAGTCTCTTCACATTGTATAGGGAGAGCCTGCAGTCAATCAAGGGCTCCTGGTTTAACATATGGTTTCAGCAAAATCTTATCATGCTGGTTTTAAGAGGTGCTCAATTTAAAGGTTTCGGCAGGCTGGGATTTGCTGGAGCTAATAAAAGATCCGTACCCCAAGTTACTTCCACCCAACAGTCACCGTACTCCGTGTATGGGCTGTCATTAAGGGAGCTTGTTCCACGAATTAACAGCATAGCTGTGGTGCTTGGAAGCCAGCCCATCACGGGTAATTGCAGAGATAAGCAAAGAAAGCAAGCTGCTGAGTGGAGAGGCTATTAAAGGCGAGAAACAGGGTGGTCTGGATTGGAAACCCCTCGCTCTGTGGATACTGGCGGCCCTACCGAATATGCTGTCAAGCCCCATGTTGCTGCTGTTCTGAGAAGGACCACATCCAGAAATGACACTATGCTGAGAGCAGCGCAATATTCAGCAGTTGAGTTTCGTGTTCGTATTAGCCCTGGAAGGTGGGGGAGGGTGGAGGCGACAGATCCTCAGCTGCCGTAAATCAGCATCGCTCCTTAGGATCCAACTGGTATATCCAGCCCCCAAAGTGCCCTCCATGGTGCTGTAACTGAAGTTTCATTGGCGGACGAGGGAGCTGAAGGGGAGTGGTTTGATTCCGTTCAGATTTCCCGTGCAGTACCACGCCGCTACCTAATGATAAAGGGTCAGGAAGCCCTAAATCAACATTAACCTTCCCTTCCTCTGTGTTTTTCTTGTGCAGTCGCTGTCAGGACACTGTGGTTAACCCCCTGGCTGGGAAAAGCAAAAACACCCAGTCCCTGGAGAGTCCAGCTATACCAAAGAACCAGAGCTCTTGGGGCGTAATTCATACATTGCAGACATCTGCTTCAGTGCAAATGCTGGAGTACTAGTACGATAGCACCTAGAGGTGCCGCAGAAGCACAAGGCCCCTTGTGCTGGGTGGTGGAGAGGCGCTCCTTTCCCTGAAGGTTTTACAGTCTAAAGAGACAGGACCGACAAAGGCAGGAGCGCTATCCCCATTTTCCAGCTGGCGATCCAAGGCGCAGAGAGAGTAAGTGACTTGCCCAAGGGCATACAGGGTCCCTGTGGCAGAATCAGGAAGGGAAAACCGATCTGCTGAGTCCCAGAACTGGGCCTTAACCAAAAGCCCATCCCTTCTCTCCACCCTTCTCTCATACTGCTTCTTGTACCTGGGTCAACATCCCTCTTCTTCCTAAGCACGTTTCACCAGAGGACCTCAAACAAAGGTGGGTAAGTAAAATTAGCCCTATTCAGAGGGAGGAAACTGAGGTACAGAATGGGGAAGTGACTTTGCCCAGGTGATACCTAGCAAGTCAGTCTGAGAGCTGGGACAGCAGTCCTGACTCCATGTCCCCTGCGCTAACCACTCCCTGACACTCCCTGCAGCTTTCTACAGCACAATCTCAATGATCTGAGCCCCGGTTAACTAACAGTGTTGGTTATCCGCAAGCGGGATGTTTTGCCCTGAGGCTTTCCCAGGCAGAGTCTGTAAGTCCTGCAGGCAGAGAGCCTGTGGAGCTGTTTCTCACATAAAGCGTGTCTCAAACCAGCTGCACAGAGGTCAGGAGAATGTTAAGACAGATATTTTTCAGATGATCTTTGAAAATTAGTGGAGATAGCTAGGGCTCGCCAGCGCTGGAGAGATCCTGCGGAGGAGCAGACAGAGAGTGGGAAAAGGGGCAATTCAAGGGGCAGGAGCAAAGCCGAGGAGTTCTGTAACTAGACTCAAGTTTTGAGCCACAGAGGCCCAGTGTGTCTTTACGCTTCATTCGCTTGAGCGAGCTTAGCTGGTGACCAGCTCTGACATTCGCTCCCTTGGGCCCATTTGATCAGTTGCTGTCGGTTTCAGGGGCTTTCACGGTTCAGGCTACAGTTTGCATGCACACAGAGAAACGGAGGAATCCATTTGATGCTAATGCTGCCACCAGTCAGCAGGGGTGTTCCCTGAAGAGATGATGGGCGACCGCAGCCAAAACTGGGACGTCGCACTGTGGGGTCAATGGAGGGAGTAGGGGGACCAGGCTGAGTTTGGTATCCAGGTTGCTGCAGTGATCTCCGGGGTGACAAAGACACTGATGCACCCCTTGGGTATCTGGTGTAGCAAAGAGAGCGGATTGTTAGGCAGCAACCAGCCGTGGTAGAGCCACTAATTGTAGCAGCAGGCAGACATTCAAACCTCTGTTGCTGCCTCTTTGGACACGCAGCACACGGTCGGGCTGTGCTCAATATTCCCCAATCCTGCCTCCTCGCGCTGGCTGACTTGAAAAATCAAGGTGGAGAAAAAGAACGGGAAAGGCCAATAAAATAGATTGGTTCCTCCATCGAGTGAGCAATAAACCCCAACTCCAGGGGCAGCCGTCCTCTCATGCTCAAGGTGCAGGGGCTGGTTGAGGATCTGGCTGGACCTGGACAGCCATGTGTCGCAGCAGTTCTAGCGAGCCTAAAGGAGGCTCCGAAGTGGTGCAGCCGAGGAGCAGGCCCCGCCCCGCTCTGTTTGGAGCTGTTCTCTCTGCGTGCACACAGGCTGGCTCTGCTGCTTGGCGCATGGGGAGCTGTGTCAGAGTCTGAGTCTGTCAGAGTCTGTGGCTGGCCATGGGCAGGTTATAAGTAAACAAAGATCTTCCAGAAAGGAAGCAGTCCTGGGATGTGTGAGCATGACAAACATGCCCGAGTGTCTCAGCACAGGACCCTCAGGGTGTTGGAGCTCTCCACTCCCCCGGGGATTCATAGGAAGGAAGGAAAGGTGGATCCAGACCCCTAGATCTGAACACACCCTTTAAGTTAGGCAATAGATTCTCCCACTGGTTGGGCAGGGAGGGCCTGGGGAATCCGGATGAGCTCCAGAGCAAAACAAGTTTTAGAGATGCTTTGAAGTAGTCAAAAGCTGAATCTAAACCTCTCTGATAGCAAAATCCCAAGTCGTGTGTGTGTGTGTGTGTGTGTGTGTGTGCGCGCAGCAGTGTGTGGTACTGCATAATAGAGGTAGTCAACAGTAATTATTTTCTGTGAAAATTTTCAAATGAAAAGAAGTTTTTTAGTTTCTTTTGAATTTTTAATGGAAATATTCTGTTTTTCAACAGAAAAACCCACCTCCAAAGCCAGAAAATGTTTGGTGTGAGGTAGGGGAAATCAGACCCTTCCTTCCCTCCCTTTCTACCCTTTCCTCATTCTCAGCATCCACCCCTGCCAATGGCAACATGGAAGAAGAGGGGAAGGGGACAGACAGACAAGTCCGTTTTCAAAAACAAAATAAAATGGTTTGTGGTTTCCGATGTAGAACAGAAATTTTCTTGCAAAACCTTCCATTTAAGTGCTTCAAATACAATTTTTTTCGCCCTGTTCCTGGTGCAGTTACGTGTGACTGCTGCGCTCTGCTGGCTGGAATGTAGAACCTGCTGCAGGACGAGTTCTTAGCCTGGCATCCCCCCCTGGGGACAGAAGCTCGCAGAGGTTATGAGCTCTAATACTACAGCCCACACAGAGATTTTCCTCTGGCTCAGGTGTTTGGAGGCCTGTGTGTTCAGAGCAGAACGTGCAGCGTTCGAACGCACTGTGCAGTTTAGCCGTTGACCGGTGCGGTTTGTTGTCATAGGTGAGTTGATGTCTGATACAATGCTTCATATTTGCAGCCATCACATCTTGGGGTTGGGTCCCCACCTCACACTCTGTGTGTCTCCGGTACCAAGATTTGCTGTAGTAACTAAAACATCGGTCTGTTTTGCTGATGCTTTAACTGACAACTCATAATAAGCCTGCATAGGGAGTTAATTAGACTGTTCAAGATCCCAAATTGCTCACGTAAATTATGTACCGGTGACAGTGTACGAACAGAGACTGCCAAAAAACAAGCCTGCCCAGGACCCAGGTTCTGTGTTTCGCCTGCTACAGCTGAGGCCAATCGTTAGCTATGAAAGCCAGGGATGGAATCCAGCTGCCTTTTTCTTTTTCATGTCATTGATCGAAGCTGGAGAATCTTAATTCCAGTCTTGGCTGGTAAGAGCCTCCAGTGATCTATTTTCAGGAATAGACTCTTAATTTTACACCTGTGATCAACTGTGGGCACCAGTGACCAAATTCACAGCCTATAAACTCTCATGCGATGATGAAAATCGGGACTAACCCACTGAAGTTGCTAGAATTACATTTACGGCAAAATTGGTATCAGTGTGGGGAGAGTAAGAGTCTCTGGGCTAGGTTTTCTGAAGAGCTCAGCATGTCGGGTGTCAAGCATTCATTCAAATGTGGCCAGAAATGCTAGGTGCTGAGCGCTTTTGCAAATCCAGTCCTTATTTCTGTCCCTAAATGAGAGCTGAGCTCTGTTTAACTATCTGGCCCTGACAGTGGGTGCTGCGTGCCTGAAAATCGGGCCCCGAGTCCTTTGGAAATTTGGCCCTACGTGCCTAACTACCGGATTGTGGGTCAAGAAAAATCTGTAGTGCAAGTGGTATAATGTGGATCTTTGCTGTCTGAATCACGGGGGCAGACAAGTATTTAATCAAAGGCCATGCTGTGGTCATTTGGATATAGACCCCTCTTTTGTTCACCTAGTTTGCACAGGGATGGCTCATTCTATGGCTTGTAACAGAACAGTAATTCCATGTTCCTACATGTTCAGATTCAGAACCAAACTTCCTCAAACTTTGACAATTAGCAGGGCCCACTGTCATTAGGGTCACCCTTTTACCAATCGCTGAGGAACTGCCGTGTCCTGGGTCTGAGTGACCATACCTAGATGACCCAGTAGGCGTCATGTTCTTCGAAGGAATATCAGAGGAAGTCCTAGTGGTAAGCCACATGTTGTAGTATGCAGCCAATAATTGCCATGTAACCCATGCTCTGGTTTAGATGGCAGGAGTAACTATGTTTGCTTCCTAATTATGTGGTGCTTACCACGAAATTAGATAGTCAGCAGCTACCCCTAGAGCAGAGGGTTGAGATGACGGTTCCGAGTGGTGGTGTATGTTTTCTTTCTTGACAAGTGCCTGGCATTGGCAGACACAGCCAGCACTGCAGGGGCGTGAGCAGCTTGCTCGTAGAGCAAAAAGAAACACCCAGGCTTGCAATGGCGTTTCTTCTCCAGCCGATCCCCCTGGCCCGAGGAGGTTGCTGTGCGGGAAAGCGCTGCACTTCCCAGACACCCAGAGCCCCAGGACAGGATCTTGGTTTTCAACTGGCACAACTTCAATGGTTTCCATGGAGCCAGTCCTGATACCCTGCCTGGTGCGACACTGGAAGTCGGCTTGTCTCTTGGAAGGGGTGTTTTTCCCCTGCCCGCACCCATCCCCTCGCTCCATCTTTTTCTGTTTGCTGGAATCTCTCTAGGTATTTGTATGGCTTACTCCCCATCCCTGTTGTGTCTGAGCCCGGGATGATCTGTGCCCTTGTACCCCAGCTCACAACTTTTCCCCGTCGGTTAAACTTTCCTGGAGAAGGAATATTTTAGACTCGCGACCCATCCCTCCCAAAACAACCAGTCTCTTGGTCGTCACGGGGATGGAACCAACATCTCTGGAGTTAAGAGCGTGAGCCTTGACAGCTTGAGTAAGGGATTAAGCCTGGTAGCAGGGAGCTGCAGAAGTCTCTTGTTGTCTGTGGACTTGTAACACACCCGGTACAGAAAGTCACTAATCCATCTGAGCTGGATGAAGGAGCTTCCTCTTCCTTGGTAACCAGTGCTGACAGGGCAAGAGCAGTCAGTTCCCCACTGCCGGCTCTGCTGGAAGAGGTGGAAGAGCAAAGGTTTCTCTAGCCACTACGCTCTTGTTAACTACCAGCGTGCAAGTTACAAAGACGTGCAAAGTTCCACGTGCAAAACTTCCTCCTGTGTGTGAGGCAGCACTGGGAAGTTAAACCAGAGCCTGTGTTTGGGGTTATATAAGGACTGTTATTTAACCACAAGACTTTGGCGGGCGCATGCTTCATAGAGCAGGCAGGAGGAGTCATTGCCTTTGAATCAGAAGCAGGAGGATCTTTACCAGTTGCTCGGAATACATCTTGTATGTGTGAGTCCTGCACTTTGTGTCACACGTCCTGCCTCTCTGCTGCCACCCGGTTAACGTTGAGTTTATCTCCTGTAAGCGAATGCAGTGTACATGGCTCAGATCCTGCAGCAGACAAGTTAAGAGGGAAAGAAATACAGATATTAATTGTAATAGAAATCTTAGCAACAATCTGTATTTTTTTCCAGTGTGGCTTTAGCTCTTTCAGGTCTCCTTGATTTGCATGTTTTGTACCAGGGTCTGTAATAGGCAAATGATCTCGTGCCAAGGAACAGAGCCCGCAGGAATGGAGGCTCCGTTTCATGGGACTAACTTAAAATTCAAAAGCTGCAGGGGTGGCAGGAAGCTGAGTGCGTACAGGGTGGGGTGTTTTTCTTTCTTCAAGGAAAATGTTTTCTTGTTCCTTCTGATTAAGCGCAGGGAAGATTTTGGATCCCGTGCGGCGCAGACAGCAGCTTTTGTCAGCATCAGGTGTTGGGCATTTAAAACTCTACCAGTGCCAAAAATCTCCCAGAATATCACACTGCTGTGAGAGGAGAGCGAACAGTCAAGATCTCTGGCTATTGCCGTCTGACTTGTAAAAACGAACCATTCTTTCTTTTCTTTCTCATGTGTAACACACACCAAAGCCCCAGTCTTTTATCTACTCCTGGAGCGTATCCAGCCGAGCACTAGACTTGGAATATCTCTCTGGTTTATCTTTAAAAATGACCAGGAGGATGGAGTGGTTTGATTGGACAAGGAAGTCTCCAAAAACCATGCTGGTTTCTAGCCCACCCACATTGCTCAGGACTTTTTTGGCCTGGTTACCTAGTCAAGTATCAATCCACCGCCTTAAACTGACACGCTCAAGCCGCCTTCGGAACGTGTGTGGGAACGTGCTGGGCCCATCTCTTTTACTACCAGCTGCCTCCATCATTCCAGGGATGGGTCCAGCCAGCAGGGATGAGCCTGCAGCCACGCTGCAGAGCTCAGGTGCAGAGTCCCGACTCCTCCTGAAAGTCCAAGGGTGTTCAGACTGGGGCGGAGAATAGTGAGGGAATTGGCTTGGGATGCATCCCTATGTGCTTCATTACAGTCCCGTGCTTGTGTTTCACCATACTGGAGATAAATGTGATGTCACACACTCTAGCCAGCGACCTCACTAAACAGATTAGGCAGGAGGCAATTTATTTACACCCAAGTCTTGCTTTGAGTTTCAGGTCCAAATGGCCTCTTAAAAAATTCAAAGCAACATTTGGTGTGAAATGGTTTGTTCCAGATTTACTCACACGCAGCTGTGATGTATCCACCCAGGGCCGCTCAGTGGAGAGACAGGCCAAGTCAGAGCCCTCCAGCCCTGCGTCTTCCCACACTTTGGTAGTGGGGTTGGGTTCCGCTCTGCCGTTGAGCTGGGGGAAGCTAGGAAGTCCAGATCTGCAACTGAACTGCATCAAATGTCGGGGCAGAGGTTTTGGTCACTTAACTTCCCTAATCGTAACCTGGGTCTGGATGAAGCTGCACTAAGAGTCTGAGTTTTGCAGGCTCCAGGTTTGATCCAAGTGGCATTTTTGGGAAAGTTTTCTGGAGGGCAGCAGCTGACACAGAGAGAGAAGCCAGGGGAGACTTTAAATGAGGAAGCACAGAGAGCCATCCGAGCAAGGCAGTGCTCTGCGGTGAGGCGCTGAGTGCTCCAAGGAGCTCGTCTCCAACACCTCTGGGGCCTGACTGCAGCCCGTGGCGAGAGTGACGGGTTACCTCACTTGCTACTCAGCTTCATTTCTTCTTCCCTCAATAAGTACAACCACTGCTTCCTCCTTTCCCTCCCCCCCCCCCCCCCGGCTTTTTAATATCCTGTTTGTGGGCTTGATCCTGCAAAGTGCTGAACGCTCTGGCCTGGACCCAGCAAAGCACATGCTTAAATGGTAAATGCTGACACACTGACTTCAAAGGCTGGTTAGCACGTGCCTGAGTGCTTTGCTGAATCAGGGCCAGAGGGCTTGGCACGGTGCAGGGCCGAGGCCAATGTCCCCCTCCATCTAGCTACAGGTGCCCCATATTCTCCTATCCTCGCCCCAGCACATGCTGTCCCGTGGCTGCAGCATCACTCCTTTCGGGGGTGCTGCATGGCTTTTGTTAGGGTTGGTTCTCATTTCTGGCAGCCGTCGTTCCTGAAAGACGACCGTGTGAGTGCCCAGACGGTTCAGTTACCGCCTGTCATGCGGCAGCATCGCAAGCAGCTAAAACGTTCAATTCTCAAGCCACAATTCTTGCCCTTGCGCAGCGCCTGAGGTTTGCTGCACTTCACTCTCTTCTGATGTTAGTTTTTCAACTATTGCTGTTGGTCGCTAATATTTTAACACTTCTGGGTGGAATTTTCAAAAGCACCCAGGTGCAGAGTCCTGGGACCTGACTACAAGTGTCGGAGTCTGAAAACTAACTGCCCCTATCGGGGTCTGGCGGGGCTGGGTCGGGTCTGCTGCTCTTCTCCTGCCGTGGGGTCAAGGTGATGGCAGCTCCAGACTGAGTGTTCTGACGAGTCGTAGAGCCGTTCTCTGCACCACGCGCCCAATCCAGTGGGGGGCAGCGGCTGGCAAGAGCCGGGCAATGCAGCCATGGTGGCACTGTTGGGGTCAGGTCAGATCAGGTCTGAAAAAGACTCAACCCTCTTGTGCTTGGGTCCAGGTTGGGCTTCAGAAATTAGGCCTCAGCAGACTTCTACCTAGGTGACTTAGGAGCACAAGCAGGGCCGCCCAGAGGGAGGGGCAAGTGGGGCAATTTGCCCCGGGCCCCTACGAGAGTTTTCAGCAGATCTTCGGCGGCAGGTCCTTCAGTGCCACCGAACACACCCGGAGCGAGTGAAGGACCTGCTGCCGAAGACCCGGAGCTCCTTCCGCTCCAGCTCTTCGGTGGCAATTCGGCAGCGGGTCCTTCACTCGCTCCTGGACCTGCCGCCGAAGTGCCCCGAAGACCCCAGGCCCCCTGAATCCTCTGGGCGGCCCTGAGCACAAGCTCCACTGAAAGTCAATGGGGGATTGGGTACCTAAGTCGCTTAGGTGCTTTTGCAAACCCTACCGTTGGTAAGGCCGGAATGTGACCAGGGGAACCGATGCTGGAGTTAACAGCTGGATAAGGCAGAGCTGATGCACAGGCAGCCCCTGTAATTCTGTGGGGGCGTCGCCTCTGCTCTGTTCTATAGAGAGTCTCGTACCGCTCTCAGCCATAGTATTGGGCAGCCCGTTTTGCAAAAGGGACAGACATCGCCCCTTTAGTTTGCACTGGGCCTGGGGCGGGGGATCCAAGTTCTCTGCCTTCGATAGGTTAGAGAGTTGCAAAGAAAGTTGGGTTGTGGGGGGAGTTTGATCCTTGGTTGCGGGGTTGGTGCTTTGCCTCCTGTCGTGGAATGAAGTTTCTTTCATGCCTCTAAATAATAGTCTGAAAAGGACATGGCTTATTGTCCTCAAACAAAAGGTCTGTCTGCTCCCCTGTCCAAACCTGTTAGGGGAGGGCAGGAGAGCGAGCTGCAGTTGAAAGACCCACTTGCCCTCCCTGCTCCCATCTTGGGCCCCTCCCCAGCCCTTTGCTGATCTCTGTTTCAGGGTTGGGGTAGCCTGGCTTCTCCTTAAACCAACTGAGCACTGTTAATCCACCCACACTGGGTCACTGGATGTCGCTGCAGAGCTGCTCCCCTAGGAGACACTGCAGCCAGCCCAAAAGCCCAGACAAGGATTCAGTTTGGTTTTCAGTTAATTTTTATGCCTGATCCTGATTTGCTCGCTGAGTATCTGTTTAATCCTAGCCCAGCGGTTGGGGTGCGGGGGGCATTATGGCTATGGAACCCCCCCAAATGTTGCACCCCTCTTGGCCATGTTCTTCTTCCTGGCACAAATCCCCAGCTCTGGATGGACTCTTACCTCCCTCTAGATTGGGCAGCCCATCAGCAGTCTGTGTGGCGGCTGTGTCCTGATCCAAGGGTCCTGGCTCTGTCCAGTGGTAAAGGCTATTTGGATCCTTTGGACTGGGAAACCCTTATCATGCTGTCTCAAATGCTAGGGAGGCTGCAGCCAGCCTGCTGAGTCCTACCTAAGCACAGGCAGATAGATCCACACCCCTCCTGGAATGAATTGTTACTGATTTTGTTTAAACAAGTTTTCCATTTGACTGACCTCAAAGCACAGTCACAGAGCCCCCGCGGATCAAATGTATTGATTTAAAAAATAATGAGGATTGAAGTGAGTGGGAGCCCGGCCTGCCTGCCAGCCCTGCGATTAATATTTAAAGAACAGGGCTCCTAAATCAACAGCAGCTTTTCGAACAAGCCCAGGGAGAGGAAGGGTATGTGATCGGCGTGCAGTTCCGAATGAGGGCCATGCCCGGGACTTGGACGTGTCTCTGAAGCAAAAGGGGAGAAGGAGCAGAGATGACAAGATTTCGGACGGAAATAGCCCAAGCGCCACACGCCATGAGCTCTGTGGCTGAATGAGCCGAGACACAGACCGTTACGAGAGAGAGACGGTAACAGAACTGACTGCAAAGCCTCCGACGCTTGGTCCTCCTTGGAGAACAAGGTGAAATTCTTGCCTCTCTCCCTTTTTTAAGTGTGAGATTTATTCATTTTTTTATTTGATGCCAGGAGTTTTTAATGCGCCTGTTTATGGAGTGGCAGGGGAATAGACACTTGCATATTTAATAACCCGGTCGGATTAGGTGCCAAGGGTCTGCAAATGTTACTGCAGCCATAGAATGAATTAATAGGAGGTCAGATTCTGCGCTGCTTAATGGAGCAAAACACTCACTGTTCTGCTCTACGGAGGGCAGAAGGATGCAGCCCCTAGGACCAGAGTCTCAGCTGGCGTAGCTCCACCGAAGCCCCATGGAATTGCCCCCATTACCTCGGGGCTCCTAACACTGTGGCAGGGACTGTTAGAGGAGGCACTTGTGGTGGGACCTGTATAGAGAAGCCACACTGGCAGTGGAGTTTAGTATCTTCTCTCCTACCCAACCAGGCCACATGTCTGATGTGATGCACAGCAGATTCCTTGGGGCCATGCTTCCATCTCGGTTCCCTCTGGCACCGCTAGAATTTGGCACCTCATCCCTTTCTTCACTGCCTGCCTGGCCCGAGCCCGTGCAGATACTTCCTTTTGGCAGAGTTTAAAGGGAAGTGGATGGAGCTGAGAGGAAAGGACAATGGTAGTGATACCAGGGCACCTAGTGGGATGGTGGGAGAACCTTCCAAGCGTCCTCTCTCACAGACTTAAACAATGATTTCTCCAGGAATTTCTCATGGTCATGCCCCAAAATGCCTCTAGATGTTTTGACCCTGCAGGAGTTGGAGGGATAGATGTCGTCATGCCATAACTTCTATTCGACCAATGGCCTATAGAGCATTGTTCACTAGTTAATGTTAGCAAAGGGCTTTCAGAAATGAAAATGGTACATGATGGCTAATTAAGATTAACTATTTCGTCAGGCAGGAGATTTCAGGCAACGCCTTAGATGTGCTTTGCTTGTTTTCTCCACCAGCAGTATGTAAAATCCAGTTCCATTCCAGCTGTTTCATTATTATGTGTATTAAAATAACACCTCGGGGAATACTGGCAAAGATCAGGGCCCCGTTGTGGTGGGTGCTGTATATACGCATAGTAAGAAACAGTCCCTGCCTCAAAGAATTCTTTCTTCAAACAGCTGAGACAAATAAAGGGTGGGAGAAAGGAAGTACTGTTTTACAGAGGGTAAACTGAGGCATATGGCGTATGTGACTTAACCAAGGTCACACACCGGATCTGTGGCAAAGTGCAGAATTTAAACCCCTATCTCCTGATTCCTAGTGCCTTAACCACAAGACCATCCTTATGGATAGGGCCCTACCAAATTCACAGCCATGAAAAACGCATCACAGACCGTGAAATCTGGTGGTCTCTCATGAAATCCGGTCTTGTGTGCTTTTACCCTATACGATACAGAATTCATGGGGCAGCTCTGAAGGCAGCGCCCCGCCAGCAGCAGCGCAGAAGTAAGGGTGGCAATACCATATCATGCCATACTTACTTCTGCGCTGCTGGTGGTGGCGCTGCCTTCAGAGCTGGGTTCCCGGCCAGCAGCCACCGGTCTCCACCTGCCCAGCTCTGAAGGCAGCGCCACCACCTGGGAAAAGACCTGGCTAATTACTCAGGTATGTAACGAGCATTGGTGACCTTCAGCCCATTCATCCTCTGCAAGAACTCTCTCATTGCCAGCTTTCTGGATTCTGTTTTCCATGCAATGTCAGGACTGCGCACTCTTTGTAATGTGCCGCTTTCAAAGGGACCCTGGAAAGCAGGGAGTCCCCTTTGTACCAGCTGTTTGCACATGTGCAACTGAGCACCCAGACGGCCTCATAAACTCATCTCTTTCAACCCACTAATGTTACCCCACTTCCTCTGCCTTCGTTTTGCTTACGCAGCAGCTGGGAGCATGCTTCCCCGCACGGGTAGATAGACACATGCTCGCTCCGCTCACGCTACCTTACTAAAGATAGCAGTGTGGCCGCAGCAGCGCAGGCAGTGGCTTGGGATAGCCACCTGCGGGCAGTCCCACCTGACCCCCTGGATCCGGGCTTGGCTGATTGACCCGCACCGCCACCGTGGCCACATGGCTGTTTCCAGCACGCTAGATCAAGAAGAGCTCGCATCCGTCTACCTGTGCTAGGAAGCAGCTTCCCAGCTGCAGTGTAGACCCCGCAGGTGACAGAACTGGTCTCTTCACCTCTACAGCCCGCTGTGTCGATCCTGTTCTTCCCACCATTTCTCCACACAAACACCAAGTAAAAAGAAGAACAGGAGTACTTGTGGCACCTTAGAGACTAACAAATTTATTAGAGCATAAGCTTTCGTGGACTACAGCCCACTTCTTCGGATACACCAAGTAGTTGAGAGTCTTCCCTCGAAAGCAGCCCAGCACTGGGCTAGCCGGGGGCCTGCCCCGGCAGAGCAGTGGGGGAAGGGAAGGGAGACACCGGGACTGTTGGTGGTGGGGGCTGGAATTAGGGTGACCAGACAGCAAGTGTGAAAAATCAGGATGGGGTGAGGGGGTAATAGGAGCCTATGTAAGAAAAAGCCCCAAATATCGGGACTGTCCCTATAAAATCGGGACATCTGGTCACCCTAGCTGGAATAGCGAGGGTACTGCGAGTCAGGACAGAGATGCCTTGGCAGAGCTGTGTGCAGGCAGCACCCCTCTCTCCCCATTTCGCCCCGCCCCCAATAATCCAGCCTAGGGTAGGTTGTGGGATCTTTAAACAATCATTTAGAGTCTCTCTGCTAGGAGAGAGTCAAATCAATTGAACAACGTCTAGGGTGGAAGTTGGAAACCCAGCTCTACTTGCAAGACACAGGGAGGGGAATCCAGGGCCGCCTGGGGGAGGGCAAATGGGGCAATTTGCCCCAGGCCCCGCAGGGGCCCCCATGAGAATATAGTATTCTATAGTATTGCAACTTTTTTTTATGGAAGGGGCCCCTGAAATTGCTTTGCCCCAGGCCTCCTGAATCCTCTGGGTGGCCCTGGGTGAGTCACATGTAGAGATTGAAACCTCAGGGCCCTTGTCTGCTTTGAACGGGAGCCCTGGCGCCTGTGCTCAAAAGGCCAGCAGGGGGATCTGTTTCTGTGGCCGTGCCCAGTGCCAGCATCACAGCAGATGTTGCCATGCAGCAAGAGGCCCGTTTTCGCAGGAGACCGAGATTTCCCAACGTGGAGGAGCTAGAAATGCACAGACGTTCCGGAGAGCTACGAGCCCAGTTTGCACAGCTTGGAATGTCAGCTCTGTTTGGAAACTGGGCAAATCCAGCCATTAGTGTCACCCTCCACGTGGGAAACGCACTCGCTGTTTGGTAATTTTGAGGCAGGTGGGAGCTGAGATGGTAGCTACCTGTGACCTTGATCCTGAGTTCCAGAAACATGTGAGGTCTCGGAAGTCCTGCTGTTGGGGGTGCGGGGGGGGAGGGAACCTGCCAGGGAGACTGAGGCAGGGCTTAATTTGTGCCAGGGCTTGGCAGTTCATAGCCCCGGCCCCTCTGGGCCTGGCAATTCATAGCCCCCAGCACCTCTGGGCCTGGGAGTTCGTAGCCCCGGCACCTCTGGGCTTGCTGCATCAGTTTTGAAAGTGAAAGAGGTGCTGGGGCTTGAGCAATTTGTTCCTTACAAGTTAAGCACTTGTCTCAGACCTTGTCTATATACCAGGGCTTCAGCCGTCCGTGACCAGCAAATGGTGTGAACCCCAAATGCAGAAAAGGAAACTGCAGTTCACGTTGGTTTCAAGCAGGGGCAAGGTCCACTGATGCAAACTGCAGCTTTCCTTGGGTTCTACACCATTGCAGTTACACTCCTGCCTAACTCGTGTCTGTTCATTGTTAGCATGGCGAGGCCGTGACTGAGATCAGGGACTCATTTGTGCTAGGGGCTGGACCGACACACAATGAGAGACAGGCCCTGCCCTGAAAAACGTACACACTAAAAACAAGGCCAACAAAGAGTGGAAGGGGAAACTGAGGCACGGGGAGGTAAAGGGACTTGCCCAAGCTCTGACAGTAAGTCAGTGGCAGAATCAGGAACAAAACCCAGCTCTGAGCACTCCCAGTCCGGGGCCCCGTTGTCATTAGTGATGCTCTCAAGCTCCTATGTTGCATTTCATTTGCCAGCTAGACAACCTGCTGCGAAGTTGATGTACGTGACCGCTTCGGGCAGCAAACGATACACAAGTGACTCTCCAGCGATGCCCGGAAACTCCTTGCGCAGATTAGCCCAGCCAGGGGCCTGCTGGATGGTCGTTTCAATGCTGTGCTATGGTACTACTGTCAGGTCTTCTTTATCCATCATAAACGAGCAAAAAAACCCAACAACCCCTGGAGCTCTTCCCCCTCGCCCCCTTTGCAGGTCACTTTTAAGTCTTTCTCTCTTCCTTTTCCATGTCTGGCCTTGCTGCTGTTCTTACCATACATCGGTAATATACTGCGGAATCACTTGCTATTCTGTAGCCCCCAGCACCCTCCCTTTGATGTAGGTGGGTGTTACAGATGAGATTGTCCCTATGAATTCATTAGGCTAAAATCCTGTGTCTGGCTAACTTGAATTACAGACGGTCTAGGCCAGGGCTGGCCCTCCACATAACACAGGTTGACTTGATCTAGATTCCAGAATACAGTGAAACCACAGCTGAGCCAAAACAGATTTTTTGACTCTTTTCTCCCCCCCCCCACCCCATTCTGGGTTTAATAAATGGTCGCGTGCAGTTTTGCAAACCAAAGTCGGTGAAAATTGTGCCAATGGCTAACACACGGGCTTAGCTGCATTTCTGCAAACAAAGCAGGGGTGCCAGGAAGGCTCTCTTGCTCAAAGCGTTTGTGTCTCGCTGCATCGGAATGAAAGGGGCTGTGAAAAGCTTGGGAATGCTGGCACCTTCCACTCGGTCCCATCTGCCAGGTGCTGAGTCTACCCTCATTTCATTGAACTTGAGGGGCACTGGTCCCAAAGCTCTGCTGGCTGCCTTTCCCCATATCACAGCCACGCTGCTCCGTGAAATGGTGATTTAACATCAGCCCCTGAACCATCTGAACAGGATTTTAAATATCTGAGAGACCAGCAATGTGGCCTAAACTGGAGGGTAGGGTCCTGGCATGGGACTTAGGAGACCTGGACTCTATTACCAGCTCTGGCCTCCTCTGTTTTGTCTTGTTAGATCGGAAGCTCTTTGGGGCAGGAACTGTCTGTCACTTTGTTTGTACAGCACCTAGCACCATAGGGCTTCTGTCAGCATCAGAGCCCGTCTCCAGGCCCCCTAACGAGCACAGCTGGCCGGCAGTAGGCTGCCTGATTGGTTGGAAGAGTCACAGACTGGCTCATAAGTCTCACTGAGTCCTGGGCTTGCTTGTTCCCAGCCCTGCTCCTGCCTTAGACTTGGCCCTGCCATGCCACACTCCAGGTAGCCCGGTCCTGATCCTGTGTTCTGAGTTCGGGGCTGGTGCCTGGCCTCTGACTCCGGCTGAGTCCTGACTACCAGTCAAGGCCACCCACATCTCGGTCACTGACAGCCTAGACCTTGGCTGGGTATCTCATAAGAACATAAGAATGGCCGTACCGGGTCAGACCAAGGGTCCATCCAGCCCAGTATCCTGTCTTCCGACAGTGGCCAATGCCAGGTGCCCCAGAGGGAGTGAACCTAACAGGCAATGATCAAGTGATCTCTCTCCTGCCATCCATCTCCACCCTCTGGCAGACAGGGGCTAGGGACACCATTCCTTACCCATCCTGGCTAATAGCCATTAATGGACTTAACCTCCATGAATGTATCCAGTTCTCTTTTAAACGCTGTTATAGTCCTAGCCTTCACAACCTCCTCAGGTAAGGAGTTCCACAAGTTGACGGTGCGCTGCGTGAAGAAGAACTTCCTTTTATTTGTTTTAAACCTGCTGCCTATTAATTTCATTTGGTGACCCCTAGTTCTTGTATTATGGGAATAAGTAAATAACTTTTCCTTATCCAGTTTCTCCACATCACTCATGATTTTATATACCTCTATCAGATCCCCCCTTAGTCTCCTCATCTCGGTTGGTGCTACTGTAATAGCACAGTGGGGATTATAAAGCTGTATTCTTTGCCTCCTTGGTGCCTGCAGTCACACGCCCTCAGCAAGATGCAAACACACAAGTGCACAGAACGACCACTCTGGAGAACTCCTAGGGGCCAGCACTGACTCGCAACAGTGAATCCAAAACTGCTGCTTCCCAATCAATATCAAATCCTCCCCGGGCTCTGATTCTCCCTTTGCCTTCATGGGTGCAAATCTGAAGCAACTCCCGTGGTGGTCAATGAGTGTGAAAGAAGCAGGAGCCCCACTCCACGATCAGTGAGTGAGTGGGGGGGGGGGGCGGGGGGGGGGCGCGGGGAATAGGTTTGGGATAACTCAAAATCTCAGCATGGCTAGTTCTGGTTTATCTGTAAACTGACCCAGGTGCCCGTCGAGAAAGGGACGGGGGAAAGTAGAAGCAGTGTCACTTGCCCATGGTCATGAGACCAGACTGAGATCCAAGACCAGATGTGCAGTCAATGGATCAGGGCTAACTAAGAGTCTCTAGGGATGGCCCCATGAAAAGCCCGCTCTAGCAGCATCAGGCCTGGGGATAAAAGGCCCTGGGAAGAACAAAGGGGCACTTAAAATGCCTCCCTAGGATGGATAATAGAACTGTGCTAGGGGCAGCCTTTATGCCCCATTGGACAGGGTGGTGGGTCTTTTGAAGTAGCTGCCAGAACCTGGTGGTCACGAAGTTCTGACCTTCGCCTCTCAGCAGGGAGGATGGGATGCTGACGGGCAGCCACTTCTGGGGAGAAACACAGCAGCAAACCGCTTCCCAGCACGCACTAACGCTGCCAGCGGTACCCTTTTATACTACAGGGAATTGCTGGATTGCATGAAGGGGGACGTAGCAAACCTCAGGCACAGGCTAGAGAATTAGCAAACGGTTCCCACATAGTTTACAATCTCCTCCACCATCTGCTGAGCTGCCCATCAATTTCCCATCCTTGTTACTTAACTTTCGGTTCCAACAGGTTGAGACATGACAACTTGTGCTTCCATCCTTATGCCAAAGGCAGCATTTCAAGGCCTAAGTGTCTGGGAGGGAAGCCCCACACGTCTCCCAGGGTGGGTTAGCCACCTCTGGTTACAAAGGGAGAGCTTGTCTGCTCGCAGACTGACTGAGTCTATAGCATCACTTTAGCAGGTCCCAAAGCCGCTTCCTTTGAGAGCGTAGAAAATCACTTCAAACCGTCCATGGCCCCCTGGACTGATCAGAGCTTCCCGGGTGAAAGAGAGGAGGAAACCAGCACCGTTTAAAAACTGTTTTATCATAACAGTAGCAAGGGAAAAGTAGCTGGGGGGGGGATTCTGTCCATGTAATTCACAGCCCCCCTGCTTGACTGACTCTGAATCGGCCCCTCAGCTTAAGCGGTTATCGCTTTAAAATGCAGCACACGCTGTTTGGGATAATAGTGCATAACATGCTGATTGTTTATTCATGGAGTTGTTACCATGAAAAGCTGTTGACCCCCAGTCGCCATTATGCGGGCACCGCGCTGGCCACTCATTCATCTGCATGGAAACCATGTAATACAAAGCTGTGTATCTGTTCAGGCAAAGCAAGCCAGCACAATGGATTGGAGGAGGGAAGCTGAAAGTCTAATGGGGCGGGGCAGGGGTTCACTTTTGGAATGCTCTGCTGAACAGGGTACTTAGCACTGTCACCGCATTGCACAGCAACAGCTTCTTTCACTCTCCTGAAAGATTGTATTTGACTTATTACGGGCCCATTAAGCAACTCTCTGGTAAATAGCCTTCAGGGTCCCAATGAGGTCATCTACATTCTCTCTCTCCGTACACACACACTCCTTTATGCCTGCTTCTATCTGCCCATGCAAAAGGCAAACTCTCCCGTTTGTGAAGAGCAAGCTATGCACTCTGGAAGCAAAGCCCTATGGGCTGCAATAGGGCACCAGGTCCTATAGAAATTCGGGGGGAGGCTGTAGAAAGCCACAAACCTAAACCGAGGTTTTGTGTATTGTCTGGTTTTTAAAGCATCCTGTAGGCTTCTATAGCAGGGGTGGAATTCTCTATGAAATTCTGTAGGAGGGTTCCCAAAACACAAAAGCCCTATAGAAAAGTGTTTGCCTATTAAATTCTATAGGGCTCTTGCATCAAGGGACATGAAGGGTTCAGACTTTGGAGCCTGCTTTGTGAAGCAGCCGTCTCCTTTTGGCACAGAGCTCGGTACCCAGTGCCACCTGGCTGTTCCCTGGGCATCCTCATACCAAAGCACTAATTAGCCTCCCAGGGCAAGTCTCGGGTTCTTTCACTCTGAGGGCTTGGAAAACTTAATGCAATTAATTATTTATCTAGTTAATAAAGGAGGAGGAATCGGAAGGGATGAGCTGGGTTATTTGTACGGAGGACACCGGCGCATTGAAAAGACGCCTCTCTGGGCGAGCAGGCGCCAATTCTTTGTTGGCAGAGGGGACTTGAGCGAGGATGGGAACCCCTCCAGCGGCGGAGGGGCCTTTTTAGGGGGGAGGGATAGCTCAGTGGTTTGAGCATTGGCCTGCTAAACCCAGGGTTGTGAGTTCAATCCTTGAGGGGGCCACTTGGGGATCTGGGGCAAAATCAGTACTTGGTCCTGCTAGTGAAGGCAGGGGGCTGGACTCGATGACCTTTCAAGGTCCCTTCCAGTTCTAGGAGATGGGATATCTCCATTAATTAATTAATTTATTTATTTATTAATTTATTTCCCACAGAGGAATGCATGCTATGATCCTTTCTAGTGTCTCCTTTGCAGTCCGGAGGGCAGGGGGGAGAGGAGAGACCTTTTCTGTTCCACCTTGGCTAGCGCCAGGTAAGTAATACTGCCTGGCGCTTGCAGAGCCAGCCCCGTGCACAGTGATTCCCATGGCACGCACACCTCCTGGGCAAAGTCACCCGGGCTCATCCTCCGCTGCCTCCCCTGCTGTTGAACTCGGCTAGAAAAGCCACTCATGACTCCGGCAGCTGTTTCTGCTTTGAGTCTAATGGGAACTTTATGGACTGGGATTTCTCGTGATTTATTTATTTATTCTCCCACCAATGGTAAACAGCAGCACAGTTGAGATCCAGCACTTGCCATTCACACAGCATGACCCGAGCGCTTGGCTGTGGGCGGCGTGCCAAGACCTGGAGTCTAACTGAAGAGATGCTGAGGTTTGCTGAATCATTGCGCCCTGCTGGGACCATGGCGTGGTCCTTGGGGGCCTGGAGCAGAGAATGAGAGTAATTAGGAAGGATTCCTGTTGGGTTTTTCCACCTCCTAGATACGGTCACCTTGAGAGGGCATTAGAATTGAGAGCGATCACTGCAAGAAAGAGCAATGGGCTGGAAGAACCTGTAGTATGTCTCAAGGCTTGTGAATCCCTTATTCACCTGGGGAGCAGTTCTTTATACTGGGGCACGGAGCTGCTTGGGAGGGTTTGCAATCCGGCCCTTTGACGTTTTAGTTCGATTTATAACCAAAAAGAGGATCCTGGACAGAAGACACCTTTGGAGTTGTTTTTTTCAGCTATGACCGGTATCTTAAAAAAATGAACCAAACCCACAGCATGCACCCGAGCAGCAAATGTCTCACCAGACAGAACAATTGACTCAGCCAAGGCAGTGTGTACACAGCAGCAGAAGTGGGGACATGATAATACCTAGCTGTCATCAGAAGAGCTCAAAGCGCTTCACAGAGATCAGCATCATTATTCCCATTTTACAGATGGGGAAAACTGAGGCACAGAGTGGGGCAGTGACTTGCCCACCGTCACCCAGCAGGCCAGAGCCAGGAACAAACCCAGGTTTCTCGTGTCCCCAGCCAGTGTTCTAGCCACTTGGCTATATTGCCAAGCAAGGCTTTCCAAAGAGGAGAAAATCCCCATGCATGAGCTGTACCTGCTTCTGTTCCCACTCTGGACAGGTGTGAAGCTCAAGTTGGATTCAGCAGCACAACCTTGCGTTAAGGCATTGCTTTGGGGTGAGAGGCTTTTTTAAGATGAAATCTAAGTTCAGGCAACCTCCCGCCCTTCCCCAGCCCCAACCAGAACCCTTCCAAACTGCTAAAACCGAGCACTTTGTCCCGGAGCAGAGCATGCCAGTGTTGAGAGAAAACATGCAAGTGGGTCGACGTCACTGCTTGGCAAAGGACAATAAAAGTATTCAGTGTGCGATGAAGTCCTGCTACGGCGAGTAGGGGGGAAAGGCTGGACTCAAGAGACCGCAGCTCCGGGATACCGTCGGTGAGTGAAAGACAAACCCAGCTTCTCGGTACTTCGCATTCCAACCCGGGGCAAGAGAGGAAAGGCTTGCATCTTCTTTTCCAACAAAAGCTCCATTCCAGGCAGGTTTTTCCCCTCCGTCCCCCATCTAGTAGTCAGGAAAATTGACTCAGCTGCAAGCCTAGACTCTCTTAAAGCTCAGTGTGTGAGTGTGTATTTAACCCTTATTATGGGTAGCAGGCGAAGGGCAGGACTGTGCAAAAACTTTGACTGGCTTGTATTGTGCCGTGATGCACTGTCCTTCTGGCTACGTTGGTGGCTGAGCCGGGGGAGAGGAACATTTGCTTTTATTGGTAGGAAACCAGTGGCAAAAAAATATTGTCAGGCAATGGGATGTCAATGGAGCGGTTAAGGTGGCTCTGAAATCTCGAGCAAGTTATGTGCGAGGCTTCCTAGAATAAATAACAGGACGTGCTGTCTAACCTTTCATTGAGTCTCCCAAATGTGCAGCAGGCTCGGAATTCAGGGGGTTGTCTGAAGTTAGCCGGAGTATGAGTTCTTAATTCACAGTCGGTGGTGGTTTTAATTTCGAAAGGAGGATAAAAATCAGCATATAAGAGGCACCCGGTAGCATAGAGAGGGAGAGGAGCTAGCTGCCTTTTTTCTAAATAAAAGCTTTACTTTCCTGCACTGCCAGAGCTTTCGTTGTCTGTCACTCCCTGCCTCGAGTGTTACCTCTTCTGGGTTTCTTCTCCCACATAAATATGGGTTGGGTGTCCAGCTATTAATGAGAAATGTGGCTTGACCACGTATGATATTTTCCCCCTGTTTTGCCAAGGCCAGGTAGGATCGACAGTAAAACCCTGCTTCTCTTTACTGTCCTGTTTTTTATTGTGTGCGGATGAAACGCATTATCTCCATTTTAAACAAATCCATCAGCGCCGTCAAACTCGCCCAGCCTGAATGGGTCGTGGCAGGGACGCCTGACAAGTTCAGAGTTCCATTCGGCATCCCATGTTATTTATCCCTGCCTGGGGATCTGCCTTGCTTTTCTTCAAGGTCTGGGCTGTGATACTTTACAACTCTTGGACAAGGAAGCTTGTGTTACAACCTTGTAAATTCATATTGGCTTGAATCTCCTGCTCTCTTAAATCTCCACTTACAGGATCATTGTCCCTGGGACTGGGGGCTACCTAGGAAGCCAGGAACTTTGACCTTCGTTATTTTTCTAAGTCTTAGTTCTCATCAACCTTCCTCACTCGTAGCTGGCATTTTAGCTCATTGCTTTGTTATACAGCTGGGAATCTGTGAAATTCTGACCAGCCAACAAGTTTCTGGTTTTATACTCTTCACAGACTATTTATTGGGACAGAAAGACAATTTGGGATGGTGAGGGGAGGGGAGGAAAAGAGACGGGAGCTAATTTATTGTAACCAGAAATAAATTAGCGAGTGAGAACTTGCTTGGCCTAATTCAGAACCAAAAAACCAGCAGTTTCTGGATAGAACTCAGAACTGTTGGATTTCAGGTCTGATGGGTGAAACGTGACTCTTTTGGGTTGCTAGTCCCCTGGCGGTTCCAGAAAGCAGGGCCAGAACGACTTGCAAACAGGGATCTTTGTTTCCACTGCTATTTAGTTAGAAATACGCAAGTGTGCAAGTTGTCGTGAGGAGTGAATTTCCTTTGAGATACGGGGGAAGGATTGTTTTACAAAACTCAAACTTCTTTTGCAAAACCTGACACTTAATAAACAATTCTAGGGGTTTTGTCCCAAACATCAGGGGGCTCTCACAGGCCCAGGTCAAATCTCTCTCTTGTGGGCAGAGGTTCAAAGGAGGCTGAGAGTTATGCATCCAGCTAATTCCCGTTGAATTTAGGCATAGAATTTAGGCATGCTTCAAAAATCCCAGACTCAGCCAGCAATGCAACAGGGGGCTAGTGCCTATAATGCAAATACAGACTTGGATCTGTATGGTGCCACAGAAGGGACTGATGCCTATGCCCCTGGCCCCGATTCTGTAGCGCTTACTCACATGAGTAAGGGTTGCAAGATAAGCCCCATAAAGATCCTTCTTTTCTCTTATCTGGATCTAATAAAAAGTCCCTATTCCCTGTGCCTTTCCTCGGGCAAAAAGAACGGAGAGAATGGGTCCAGGCAGGCGTCCACCAGGGCTGGATTTGGCCCCATGGAGCCGAAGGGGCTGGAAAATGCAGCAGGAGCGTTTGTCATGTGTGAGCGATGGCTTGTTTCTCACACCCCATTTAAGCAGATTTATTTTAGACCCGGGACGTGATCTGCAGTTGCCAAGGTTCATGGTCTGAGAAGCAGTTTGTGGCGCTTTCTCCCTCCCTGAGATTTTATAAACATCAATGGGTCTGAGTGTGGGTGTCCCAGGGGCTAAGCACTTAGCCAGCCTGACATCTGATCGCGAGCCAGCTACATTTGTAAAAGTAGCTTTGATGCACATACTCTGCTGGCAACGCTTCCCCGGATGACCTCCTAGAGATGGAAAGACATGGCCCAGAAAGCCGGCCCTTGCCCGGCACGGCCAGGTGGCATGCAGGAATGGAAACCGGCCTGTAATGGTATTGCTCAGAGCCAACTTACCGTATGTCTGCTGCTGCTGAGTGCGCTGTGTCTGAAGGCTAAGAGAGAAAGGAAACCCACCCTTCCACCTATTCTCAGGATTGCTGATTCCCAGCATGTGGGGGAATGTGGCCTATAGGTAGGAGACTGGAAGGCTGGTGCAGTGGTTGACCCCCAGCCACACCCCCACCCCCTGACCACCACCCCTGCTCCCTGCCCTCTTACCGCGCTGCCTGGAGCACCGGTGGCTGGCGGCCCTACAGCTACGCCGCCCGGCTGGAGCTGGGCCACGCCGCCGCTGCCACGCAGCACAGAGACCGGGTCAGGCCGGGCTCTGCAGCTGCGCCGCCCCAGGAGCTCGCAGCCCCACTGCCCAGAGCCTTGCGCTGGCGGTGGAGCGAGCTGAGGCTGCAGGGGAGGGGGAACAGCAGGGGTGGGGCCAGGGGTAGCCTCCCAGGCCAGGAGCTCAGGGGCCGGGCAGGAGGGTCCCAAGGGCTGGATGTGGCCCCCATCGGGCTGTAGTTTGCCCACCTCTGACCTAGACTCTTGCGCCTCAGTTCCTCGTGTGCAATCTGGGGCTGATAGCACTGCCCTGCCCCAGGGGGGCACATTGCGAGAGGGATCTCTGACATGTCCTCAGAGGAACATGGCTGTTTCTGCGTCCCGGATCCAACTAGTACAGTGTACTACGGCGCTACCATTCATGAACCATTCCCAGGGGCTGTTGCCAGCTCCAGGGGGCAGAGTAAAGGTTGTGTTTGCGGGGGAGTCATGTACCATAACTTGTTTTCAGGGGGGTTGAGTGGAGCTGAACTCAACTTCGTGGCACCACTAGCCAACCTTAGCTCTGCATTCACAAAGTTTTGGGGCAGTTAAAAGGAGCTAGAATAGAAAGGTTGCACCATCGTTGGTTTTTATGTTACCAGAAATCCAAGGAGACGTCCCCTTCCCCAGAATAGATGCTGAGAAATGCTCTGTTTTTATTCCAAAAGGGGCCTCTATATCTAAACGTAAGCTATGGGTGTACGTTACAGCTCCTGGCCTGCTCGGCGTGTGTTTTCCATCCCTTGCACCCATTGCCGTGAATTAATGTAACTGCAGATCCAAACTGAGGGCCAAACCTGACCTGCCTGTACTAGGCTAGTGTCCGAATCGCCATGCATTGCACCCAGGTTGGGATGGACTCACCCCTGAGGCCGGTGATTCGGTTTCTGTGTCTTACAGCCCATGCTGTCTTGCGAGTGCAGATTGTCACATCTCACAGAGCGGTTTAGAGAGACAGACTCTTCTTCCTGTTTTATTTAAACAAGCCTCTGTCATTGGGGCAGAGAGGGCCTTGTTGATTTTATTACTTCTCGTCTTCTGGGTTTAGAAGAGGAACGCTTGTTTTTATGAAACATTATTTTATGGGAATTTGTTTAAAAGGGAGGGAAATCCCATTTTAAGGGATTGCAGCTGTAAAAATACAGTTTCTGCTCTCTAAAAGAAAGAGAACCAAACCCTGAGTCAGCTAGGTATTTGTTTTCCTTACCTGGTAGGACCCATGCCCCTCTGCCTCTAGCCTCATCCATTTCTCTCCTCTCTCTTCCCCCTCCCTCGCCATTTGTCTTTTATTTTCACAGTCCGCTTTATTCACATGCCTTTCCTTGGGGTTTTGTTTGTTGGGACGCTTCTGAGTTTGTGACCAGCCACTCTAAAAGCTGGGGCCTGGGATTATTTTTCAGGCCTTGTAAAGTGCAGGGAGACACAGGGGCCACATTTTTGCTAAAGTCCAGGGCTACATGTAACAGCTCCGCTCCCATTTCGGCACCAAAGTAAGAGTCCGATTTCCCCCTCACCCAGTTCTTCTGACAATCCAACCGCTTATTTTGATGCCTGAATAGAAGCAGGCCCATCTGGAAATTCCAGACATAGCTTAATTTTCTTATTCCCTTGAGCACCACCATCAATTGCAGGGCTTCCCTTTCCCTGCTCGGTCTCCAAGGCTATGTCCTCCTTCTATCTTACAGCTGTGATTTTCTAACCAGTTAGAGGCACAGCCATTGGGTTCCTTATAAATAACACCATCCAAATTGCCTCCACACTGCAGCTTTTCTGCAGTCACCGCTGCATTTGTGCATCTGCAGCTACCGTGCTGCATTAGCACAGGTGCATGCTGGGTAGTTATCCCACAGTGCCTCAGTAAGAAATAAATGCACCTGGAGGACGCATGCTCAGAGCAGCACTAGTCGTATGTGGAGCAATGCATTCTGGGATGTCCTGCCATACAGAGACCTGGGAACAAGGGGGAATGGCTAACACAGGCAAAGTTGGGGGAGTATCTCTCTGCAACCAGTTCAGCAAAGGATAACCCTGTGCCAGCCTAAGGCTCTGTCCTGAGCAGCCCGTTAGATGCCACAGTGAATGAGCGTTTGTCATGGGATGGACGCACACAGACAGTGTCTGGAGCTGACCAGGCCACGTGGTTCGCACCACAGCTTTTAGCCACCGAGTCAGAGTGTGGGTCGAGATACGTTCCTGCACTGACTGTCCAGGACATTTTCCAAAAGTAGTAACTGACCGCTGGCTTAGAAATGCACCCTGGAGTCCATGTGGGGACAGAGCTCACATCAGTGGGAGATGTCCATGTGACCTGGGATCAGGATTAATGGGCAGTAGCAGCCTGGCGTTCTGATCCTATGGGGTTAAAACGGCAGGTGTTCCGGCAGTAGGAGTCATATTCAACCCATTAAGCGAGCAGCTGTGTTTCCTGGCATTTCCGGGGAGAACCTGGTACAGTTACAGCGTAACCCTGCCTTGGCTGCAGCCCGTACCCGGTGCGCTAAGGGAAGCAAACGAGTTCCTTCTGGCTGTTCTGTACCTACCTAGCTCTGGAATGCCTGAGCGCTGCAGATGTTGGTCAGGTTTTGCCCTGAAGCATGAGATTTGACTCTCCTTATTAGTCCATTGGCAGAGCTACAAATGGCCATAAAATCATCCAGTCATGTTTTTATTCAGCCCAGCAGCCTCTCACGGCAGCCAGCAGTCTAGGTTGCTGATGCTTAGCAAAAAAGTTGTGGTAGATACACAAACCCATGAATTTGTGTGGGTTGAGATAGGCTCACACAAAATCTCAGAGCCAGACACCTTTGAAGAGCAGGAGAGTTTGGATCCCAGCCCCTTCGTGTGGATAAGGGCCTGGAGTGGCACTTGGGAGACAAGGTTTCTGATCTTGACTCCGCTAGTGACTTGTTGGGTGGCCTTGGGCAAGTCCCATCACCCTCCCACGGTGTGCTTGATTTGCTCATTAAGTTCTTCAGGGCAGGGCTTGTTTCTCACTCAGGGTCTGTACAGCGCCTAGCAGAATGAGGCCCTGCTCTCAGCTGGTGCCTCTGTGCGCTGCTATAACGCACGCTGTCATGATGATGCCCTGTAATAACCCAGCTCCACTTAATACCTGCAGATAGAAGCCATCAGCCTTAAGAACAGCCAGGTTGGGTCAGACCAAAGGTCCCTCTAGCCCAGTATCCTTCTGACGGGCCAGTTCCAGATGCTTCAGAGGGAATGAAGAGAACAGGGAAATTTTGAGTGATCCATGCCCTGTCGTCCACTCCCAGCTTCCGGCCGTCAGAGGTTCAGGGACACCCAGAGCCTGGGATTGCGTCCCTGACCATCCTGGCTAATAGCCATTGATGGACCCATCCTCCATGAATTCATCTAATTCTTTTTTTAACCCAGGTAGACTTTTGGCCTTCACAACATCCCCTGGCAAGAGTGCGTTTTGTGAAAAAGTACTTTTGTTTGTTTGTTTTGAAACCCGCCTATTAATTGTATTGGGTGACCCCAGTTCTTGTGTTATGTGGTAAATAACACTTCACTCTCTCCACCCCGTTCATGATTTTATAGACCTTTTTCATCCCCGGTTACTAACCAGTTCTTGTTCAGTTGATTTATGCAGGGTTAATGTGGCATTAGGTGTACAACCATTATCATTTGCACATAGCACTCAAAGGCCATCTCTGTTACTAGCTGAAGACAATAAGGGCCCGATGTTGAATAGCCTGTGAGTATTTCTGCATGTTCTTGATGGGTGCATCTCAAGGTCTGGGGTGACACAGGTGATGCCCTGCCAGGGTCGACAGTAGCAGGGATTGTATCTGGGGCCTTTGCATCTATTGCTAAAGCCAGTAGCAGACTCATAAACCTCCCTATAGCCCAGCCCCTTGAGGGAGACCGAGCACCACACTGTGTAAGTGTGGTTACACAGGCACCTATATGAGCAGGCACTCCTGGAGTGGCAGGTGTGCAATGGAGGGTTCACAGGTATAAAAATGAATGCATGCTCTACACAATCTGGCTTGAAAAACATCTCGTATGTACGTTGCTGCAAGGGCATTAATCATACAATGTATTTAAGGGCGACCCAGTCTCGTTAAAGGAAACCAGAACGAATGCAGTATGTTTAAGGCTGCAGCACATTATGCAGCTCGCTGATCAGCTTCCATTACGCAGAGGGAGCCAGGGGAAATGCCTCGAAACAGCGTTGCTGCTGCGTTGTCAGATGGAGAACAGCTCTCCCTGTCCTCCTTTCTGGGATGATCACTGGAACGCTACCTGCGCATCGGTACGGTGTGGCCTTTGGTTGAGCGAGGCGGCTTCCAGCAGCGAGGAGCCTGGGACTGGAGAGGAACGTGTTATGGCCCAGGCAACGGGTGACAGAATGTCATAAATAAAAGAACCCGGCAGCTGCCACTGCCTACTTCCCCCTCCTGAGTCGAAACACACGTGGGTTATTTATCAGTTTCATAAATGAATCGCTGGGAGTAGGGGCTGATGTCAGGCCATGGGGCTCCGGGAGAGGAAGCCCGTGGCTGCCCAGCAATGTGGGTTTGGGTGACATCTGCCTTGTTCACTTTTCCAGTAGCAGGAACCAAGCCCTCTGTGTGTTGGGGCGGGGGGCGGGATGGAACTAAAACATCAGGGGAGGGGGCTAATAGATCTTTGTATAAATCACTGCAATTAATGTAATGTTGGCCTTTGAAAAAAACACTCTCCCCCCATTCCCTAAAACACCCCTAAATTGACCCTGTCACGATGTTTAGCCATTAGGTCAGACCGGCTTTAAAATGCCTTTGTCTGACAGCAGGTGCCCTAGAAGCACTAAATATTACGAGCAGAGCTCTCAGCCGGTGTAAACCAGGGTCGCGCCGTTGAGTTCAGCAGAGCTGAGAAACTGGCCCTGGATCGTCGTCCTCGGCACCTCTAGCCCTTAACTTTTATATTGCAGTAGCACCTAGAAGCCAGCCAGGACGGAGGCCCCACTGCGCTGGAAGCTACACAAATCTGTCTGAACGGAAGCTCCTGCCACCCAGAATCCCTCTCTGCTTCTGATTTGTCCACCAGCGACGCTAAGTTGTTAGTGTTTTGTAAGGAGTTGGCTGGAGGCTGTTCATGCCTGTTTTCTGCACAGCTGATTCAGGCCTGTAGCCAGCTGAGCCTGGGCAATTGACCAACCGCCTGTCTTGTGAGGCACAAAGAACCGTGCAGCCAGTGGACGGCCATGTTGGCTCATGGTGCTTCATTTAGAAAACACGCCGGCTTGACGGACAGGACAGTAAAGGTGTGTCTGGACAGAGCTGTCCGGTTCACCTGTCTCTGAGGGCTGTTTATTCACCCTGGAGAGCAGATGTTAGCTCTATACCGGCTGCCAGGAGGGTAGCTCGCCCATCCAGTGCACTCGGGGCCCTTGGCGATGGTTAGAATACAGGGAAAGATGAACAAATTAGAGCATTTTAAGGCATTGGAAGAGGCCGCGTAAAAACCTACATCTCCGAGCTACACAGACCGTAAACGGCCGTGCGGCCGTTCTTATGTAATGTTCACATTGCAGTCGTGGCTAAAGTCCCCCTTCAAGATCGGGCCCCAGTGTGCTAGGTGCTGCTCACGCATACAGGAAGGGTCGGCCTACAGGCAGAGTTGCACAGTTTGACTAACTTTAAATAAATTTTTAAATAATGGAGATATCCCATCTCCTAGAACTGGAAGGGGCCTTGAAAGGTCATCAAGTCCAGCCCCCTGCCTTCACTAGCAGGGCCAAGTACTGATTTTGCCCCAGATCCCGAAGTGGCCCCCTCAAGGATTGAACTCACAACCCTCGGTTTAGCAGGCCAATGCTCAAACCACTGAGCTATCCCTCCCCCCAACGGTGCAATTTTAATCCAATGTAGTGCAAAAGGCTGCGTGGACACTCTTATTTCGGTTTAAACCAGGCCCGTTTGGTTTCCTGTCATTCAATTGGGAATGGGTTTAACCTCACCTGAAACAACCCACTCTTAAACTGAACTAAGTGTGTCTATATGGGGGCTTGTACCTGTTCGACTAACTTGGTTTAAAACTAATTTAAGATTAAACAGGTGCAAATTTCTCATGCAGATGAAGACCAAGTCAGCAAGGTTTGTCGCAGAGCTGGGAACAGAACCCAGGAGTCCTGGGGCCCAGGGTCTTGCCCTAAATACTAGGCTCACTGCCTAATAACCTACAGCAACGTTTCGGTCAGCCGGTGCTAGACAACATCCCCTTTCTCATCAGGATGGGCTCTGCAGCATCGTGCACCAAACGGGTGAGATTATGCACCGTAGACTGCAGAAGCAGCCCTATTTCAGCTATTGTCTTTCAGATCTCAGAACTAGCCAGTGCTCTCTGCCCTGTCAATCATGCCTGTAATAGACTCAGAACCGTAGCTCAGGCTGTGTTTCGGCCCCACTGTGGCAGCCAGAGCTCTTAGAGTGGAAATTTTGCCTGCAGGGAAGATGGGACAAGTCTTGAAGGCTCACGTCTTTCCTTTTCAAGCCCACTTACCCCTCCTACTTAAGGGAATAAAAACGGATGGTGGGAGGGTTTACAGGATCTATTTAAAATGCATCTGTTTCCAATACTCAGTGCAAAAACCAAACCATAACAAAACGTCCCCAAGAAAGGAATCTCGGAGCTGCGAGCTTGTTTTCAGACACGGCTGTCATCGGAAACATGCGCCATCCTTCAAGCCTCTCAGCTGACAGCAATTCACCACAATCCAGACCGAGAGATCTGTTTTGTTTTGCTTTTGATGCAGGTTTGGCAAAGCCCCCTGTCTGCTTCATCCTCCTGGCTTCTGCAAGGGGGTGTCCTGGAAGAGAGGAGCTAAACTCCCCCCCACACACACCCCAAGTGGCGCTAATGATGCTCTCTGCCTTGTGTTCGAGAGCTCTCACGCTGCAGAAACGTGAAACACATGGTCCTGGCAAACTCACTTGTACCCATTTGCCTTTGGCAGCGAACCTCCCCCGCCCCCCCATGCCTCCCCAATGCAGCAGCAAGTGAAAAGCCAGGCAGCTGTAAAGGCCCTTTTTGGAAAACACTTTGAGTTGGAGCTTTCCCAGGGTATTTTAATGCACAGAGGGGAACGGGGGTTAAAGCAGCCCAAAGAGGAAATTGAGATTTAAAAGGTCCAGACACTGGCTTTCAGGCACCAGGCTGCCCCTTGGCATCTACCAACAGGTTAGATTCTGACTGAGCAAGACCATGAGGTGATAGTGAGCAGATCATAGAGGGTGTAAATCTGAACACTGGGAAAGGGGAAGCCTAGGGAATGACAAGGTGCCATGGCATGGTGCACACTGCCAGCGGGTTACGGTTGCACATGGCGCCTGTGTTAAGACTGGAGGAGCTCTGCAGTGATCATGGGAAGTACAGGGGGTGGATCTGTGCATGTCTAAAACTGGACATCTGCCCCTTGCTCAGCAAAGGGCTGACTGTGCTGGTCAGCAATAAAGGAATTGGTGTAGCTGTGTGTCTGCATGGCCAAGGGAGAGAACTGCATAGAGCATGGACAATCCTCATCAGAAACCAGCCCATGCTATGCAAATATCAAACAGCTGCTATTAAGTGTATTACGGTAGCATCTGCAACCCCCAGTCAAGATCAAGGCCCCATTCTAGAGACAGTCCCTGCCCTGAAGTTCTTACAATCTTAAACTAACAAAGCAAAGTTTATACCCATTTTACAGCTGGGGAACTGAGGCATAGAGAGCTTAAGTGACTTGTCCAGAGTCACCCAGAAAATCAGTGACGCAGCTGGGAATAGACCCCATGTTTTCATAGTCCCACTCCCGTGTGCTACCCTTGGGCCAGGCTGCCTCCTGTGGTCTCTTGTTGCGTTGTTGCCATGAGAGGGTGGCGTCAAAGGGACAGGGTTCCCGGTTCACCCCAGTGTGGGGATAACTGCCGGGGCATCAGAGGGCTGGGAAATAGCCTATGAACATGCTGCTACTCCCTCTGCGAAACTCAGTGATGGCAGCTCCCTCTGTGCGCCATCCCGCCCTGGATTGGATTTCACCTGGGCTGCAGAGTCAGTGCCAGGAAGAGAGGATCTCTGATTGGAGAGCGGCCTGGGAAAGGTTTACTTCCCCCCCAAAGCTGGGGGCTATTCACCTGCCCAACAGAGAACCCCTCCTGGGGATCGTCCCGAGCCCCTCACGGTTGAGAAGTGCGGGCGCGTTCCCCATTGTGACCCTGCCTGCCCCAGCAAAGTGGGGGAGGATCGTGGCCAGGCTGAGCGGCGGGGAGATGGGCCGGGGCATTCATCCAAGCTCCTCTCAGCTCATCGTGGAGAAAAGAGCTACAGACTGGCTAAAGACCAGCCTTTAACCTCTGGCCGCTAAATCCTGCTCCCCTGAAATCAGCCTGGGTTTTGTCATCGACTTCCCTGGGAGCAGAGGGCCCCCCAGCCTCGCAGTGGGTGTAGGATACCAATGAGGGCTGCCCCTCCAACGAACCTGGGCTGGGTCACACCGATATACCCCCGGGGGAATGTGTCTGACAGAGGTCAACTCAGTCCCCAGCTGCTTTGCTAGAAGGGCAGTGGGGGAGGTAAAGGTGTAATTAGGAGTCTGCAGGGTCTGGCCTGGGTCAGATTGTAAATTTCCCAGGGCAGGGACCTCACATTTAATCTCTCTGCACAGCACCTTGAAATAATCAGTAAAAACCTCTTGCAAGCCAGTTGATCCAGAACCACAGAGCTTTTCTCCCCGGAAAGGGCTCTCAAAAGCAGGACTGATTTAGGGGGTATTTTATGTAACTTTGCCTTTATGCACTGCACAAAGTCACGTGCAAGGACTGACACAACCTAGGAATATTTGCAACAATCTCTGAGTGAGTCTCCTCCTGCATGCACCACGCCACCGGTTGTATTAAACCCTGAGCCTGTGAGTATTTAGCCTCTTGTTATTACCAAAGGGGTGTTCCCTCGCAGGTTACTCCAAACCGAAGGCTGCTCACGTGCAGACATCCAGAGAATGGGTGTTCGCCAGGAGCTAGAGATTAGACTCTGGACTGACCAGAAATGCATCTGCAGTTCAGGATATTGGTGTTAAAGCTGCAACAACGGACTCTGCAAAGAACAGTGAGTGATTCCCCGGCACCCATACAGAGCTCCCCAACCGCAGATCTCCGTGTCCTGGTCAAGGGAGGGTCGGGATCATTAGTGTGATTTCATAGGCAGGGCAGAGTGAGGAACCGGGCGGAGAAGTGACTTTCCTGGGAGCTGAAGGTGGGTGGCAGAGCTGGTTGAGACTAGAAGTCGCTGCAAAGCACAAATTCCCTTCTGTGTAATGGCTAGGGGACTTTTTCTGCTTTGGGGCAGGGGAACAAAGTGGGGACTCAACAGGTGGATGCAAATGAGGATTTTATATGTGACTGGACTCGGCCTGCGGCATCCTGAATGCAGTTCGCTGCTCCCCTCTCCCCATCGCTGAAAGGCCAGGCCCAACTGGGTGATGTGAACTCAGCGAGCAAGTGACTCCTCCTCATCCCCCCCAGGAAGCAAATCCCACGTCGACGCTGTAGAGTTTGTGTCGGGTTTGGACGCTTGGCAGCTTACGTGGGGCCGGAAAAGAGCAGAGCAGATGGGAGTGTTGGAGCCTGACCCAGAAAGCTCATTCTTCTTGCCTCTTTTGTAAGTGCAATAACAAGAGCTGTCAGCTTCCGAGTGTTTCTCGACTGCTCGGCCTCTTAGCTTCCAGGCTGGGGTGACGTATGCACCCGCCCCATTCAGCTACCTGCTCTGGGTGCCAGTCAAGGGAGCTGGTAGCAGAGATCTGTGTTTGGCTTAAGATAAAGCAGCAGGTCTGAGCCTTCTGCGTTTTTAATTCCCTGCTCTATTTGGTACTGACCCATTGAAATGCAATAATCCTAGTAGCAACCTCAGGCAGCGCCTTGCGTTTGTCTCTGGTGTAGGTGCTTGTACTCTGGGTGTGTGCCCGGGGTTCAGCTCAAGGACTGCAGGGGAAAAATGCACATGACACCGGCCAAAACCCAGAACTCTTTGCAGCTGGGAGCTCATTACTGTGTCGATGTTCTGGTTTAAGCGAAAGCTGTGGAGTTTTGGGAAGAATGTGGAGTCTAAAGCCAGGCGAGGCGGCGGTGCGTGGGGAGATGAGAAGCAGCCTCTGCTCCCCACGGCGATACACAGGGGTCCAGAAACAGGCTGTGACGCTTGCCATCTGGCTTGCTTGTGCCCTGTGGGAGTGGGCAAAGGGCTGCAGGAGGTTGGAGAGGAGGCTCCGAGGCCCTAAGACTCGATGCACACCAGCTTCATGCTGATACAACTCCATTGAGCTTGGCGGAGTGACTCTTCAGTAGGGTTTGTTACATGTGTTACGGTAACCCCCCAAATGAGCGCCAGGCTAGGCACTGTACAGGCGCGCTGGGAGAGACAGCCCCTGCCTGGAGCGTTCACAGTCTAAATAGACAGGCAGCGGGAGGGGGAATGGGCAGCAACTTGAATGGAGCCCAGGTCTCCTGACTGCCTGGCCTGTGCCCCATCCAGCCAATCACACAGCCTCCCCTAAGCTTAATCCTGAGTCCGGCCCCGGCGTCATGAACAGCAAAACCAAAGGGATTTCCAACCTCTTCCCAAAGCCCAAAGGGAGCAGCTAGACTCGCTGGTCCCAAGGAAACATGCCTGCTTCGCTCTCTAGCACCTAAGTCATCACCCGTATGGTCACTCCCAGAGTCAGGAAGATAGAGATGGAATTAGAGCTGCTAGTGCGAGGTCCCGTCCCAAAGGCCATAGCAGGAAACTTTCCTTCCACATATTTTCTAGTGGCTACTCCTGTCTAGTTTTAAACATCCCAACTACTGGGCTTCAGCCCCTTCCCTTGAGAGATTCCTCCGCTGTCTTAGAGATCAGGCATGTAAGAAGTTCTTCAGATGTTTGACCTATTTTTGATTTCATCCCATCACTCTTGGTGGCATCTCATTTGACTGTGTTAAATATTCCCTCTCCCTCCCACCCTGGTGTGTATGCCTGCTAATTATATGTAGATGAGTTATCATGGTTCCAGCCCACTTAGCTACACCGGTGTAGCTCTTTCATTCTCTCTTCCTGGATCCTCTCGCCATTTTTGTTGCCCTTCTCTGAGCTCTCTCTCTAGTTTGTCAACATCTTTTTAGTAACAAAGGTGCCCCAAACTGAATGCAATGGCCCACGTTCCCCTGCATAGCTTCATTGGCCTCAATTTACGCCACGTGAGGATCTGGCCCCATATTCCAGGTGTGGTCACTACAGTACTGTAGACAGAGCATGGGCCTGTGATGTGACACTCACACACGCAACCTAAGATCTCGTCTGCTGCTAAGTTGTTTTGCAAGCTCACGTCCACAATTACGCCTGGTTTTTGGTGCTTTTCATTGGCTGCACTGGGTCTGGAGTTCATCCAAGCAAGGGGGAATATTATCGTGGTGGTAATGTTAGATTTGCAGGATGTGTTTTCTTTTGTACTATATCAGCTGGTTCTGGCGATAGTTATGACATCACAAAGTGACAATTATGAGATCACATGAGAAAAAAGTAGATAATCATAATGCATCATCCTTGAATCATGTCATCTCTAGCTCATAAGGGGCTTCTCGTAGGAAGGGAAGGGTTATTATTCGAATTGGTCAATAATTGTACAAATTTCAGCCAAAAATTGTGAAAATTTCTTGCAAAAAGATTTAGCGTTTTTTGTTGTTGTTGTTTTTTTTTTTACCAGCTTCTAGAGTGTTTGTCCAGCTTCAATAGTTTCCCTGGTTTTACAGATGGGGAAACTGAGGCATAGAAAGAGGAAATAACTCACCTACAGTCTCACAAAGAGATTCCCAGACCTTTTGCCCTGGCCACTGTTCCTCACTTCTTCCCTTCATTGAACAACTCCGTGAGAAAGATCCTATTTTCACATCAGGAGCATTGGTAATAAAAAAGGAGGGGGTGAACGATGCTGAAAACCTATGACCTGCAAGCAGAGGTTTTCCTAATAGAATGTTTCCCCTGGGACACGAGCAGCGCTTCGAGGATCGGCCAGCTTCTGAGCTCTCCTTTGAAACTTCTAACCTCAGGGTTAGAGGCCACAAAATAATTTTCTCCTTTTGAGCCCAGCCTTGGAGCTGTTCCAGGAAATCTCTCTCCAGTGCTGTTTAATAGTTTCCTAGATTACAGCCTCATGACATAGGTCACCTTGTTCATGCTGCCTCTCGTTTGCACTTAGGCACTTCCATAGGAGCTCAAGCGACTGGAAATAACCCTGGAGCTCTGCCTTTCTCCCTAGTTCTCCACTCAGAAGGGACATTTAGATGCCTGCTAGGTTTCCCTTTCATGGCTCTGTCCTTGGATGGTTGAGGGTGGAGACGCCTATCTCACGTTCTCTGGAAACCTTTTGTTAAGCGTGTGGGATGTTTGTTACCGGCCTACGAACGGAAGTCTGATTTCCCAGCTCTAGTCTCTGACATTCATGGCTTCTCTTTGGCCTGGTCTACACTACAGAGTTCAGGTCGATGCAGGACAGCTTACATCGACCCAACCATGGAAGTGTCTACTCTAAAGTTTTGCTCCTGCCAACGTAACTTGCCCGCTACGCTGACTTAATAACTCCACCTCCACAAGAGGCGTAGAGTCAATGTCAAAGTAGTTAGGTCGACGCGGTGTCAGTGTAGACACGGTGTTGCTGACATCGACTGTTGCTACCTTTCAGAAGCCATCCCATAATGCCCCACACTGACCGTACAGTCAGTGCAAGCGCGCCGGGTGGGGACGTGCACCAGCCGACACCAGGAGGAAAGAGTCTAGACATGCTCAAGCGATGTGATTACTGCGGCAGCTGCATGCCGACGTAAGTTAGGCCGTCTTCATTGTGTAGCGTAGACCCGGCCTCCGTTTTTCATTTGCTTTCCCGGGAGGAACTCTTTGAACTTGCTTTGTGGGCGTGAGCAGCCAGTCCCAGTGCTCAGCTGATAGGCGCGTTCTGTCTGCCTCCCCGGTTCTCTGTTAACCAAGGACGAGGCGCTGAGCACGCTCCGCTCCCACTGATTTGCAGGAAGCGTTTGGTGTTCTCACAGGGTCAGGCCCCAGATGACTCAGGCAGCACCCTGAGCAGAGGCCCCCTAGATGGGGGAGAAGGTGCTGGGGAACCCCTTCCTACCCAGCATCCCTGTGAAGGATGGGTGCATTCATAAGGGCAAGCAACAGGGACCAGTTAGCACTGCCGCTGTGCTTCCCAACCCGGTGGGAGCCAGAGACAATGCCTGTGCAATTCCCTTTGCTCAGCATGCTCCACCCCAGCACTATTCAGGGGTGACAAACCCCTCCCTCCACCCCCTCCTGGAGTGCCAGAAATGCCCCACCCCCGGGACATACAGGACACTGATTGGGCCTTAAGGATGACACTCTGTGAAACTGCCCGGGTGCTTGTTATTTTCATGAACTGACTCTAGGGAGACGCCTCAGCAGGGTGTGCCTGCCAGGCTCGGAGCTGCTCAGATCTACCCACAGTCCTGGGCCATCCTTAAAACAGCTGAATTGCAAAGTTTGGGCACAGATTCCCATGGGGACTTGGGTCCAGTGATGCTTTTCAGGCCCGATTAGCAGCATGGCCTCTGAGCTTAGCTCTTTCTGCCGCCTGGGAACAATAGTGTCTGCATCGCTGGGATCTTTCATAGGAAGAACCTCAGGCATGTTAGTTAATTAAACCTCACAGCCCCCCAGCAAAGTAGGTCAGCCTTACTGGCGCAGGGGAAACAGAGACATGGAGAAGGAAAGTGACTTATCCCACGTCACACAGTGAGTTAGTAGCAAGATCAGAAATAAAACCCAGGTCTCCTGCCTGCAAAGTTTGTCCATTAAGCACTAGACCCCGCCAGCTGCTAAGAAAACAGCCCACCCGACTGAGGCATTAGCCCCATGCAGAATGAGCCAGGCATCGAATTTTCACCTCGCTCATTGTCTATGGTGTACGGAAGAGCAAATCCTCTCCCTCGTGGGCCCCAGTAAGTTGAACCACCTGCTGCACTTGTGAGCTCCACAGCCCCAAACGTCTCACTCGGGTCTCGCCCGCGTTTTGCGAGGAGCCATTTCCTCCCCTCAGGACAGGAGACGGCTGTGTGGAAACATGGACGCCTGAAGATGGCAGCCAGAGCAAACCCTTTACCTCAGCGCGTCGGCACGCCAGCTCAGCTCCCCACCTCGCTGCCAGTCACGTGGACTCACAGGAGCACTGTTCTGCAGGTCGAGCTAATAAAACGAGACTTCACAAACATTCCTTGGGGCAGCAGGCAAGTGCTGCAAGGCACGGGGTTTTCATTAAAGACCTTTGATGGCTTTGCCTAGAGTTTGCAGCGTTAGAAACTGCCCCGTCCTGGGTTTCGCCCTTTTCTTTTCTCTTTTTTTCTTTCGTTCAATTTTGTTGTATTTGGTTTTGTTTTCTCATGCCGCAGCTTTCTGCTGCCGTTTCAGTGGCAATGATTCAGGAAATGCCGATCAAATCCAGCTGAGGAACTGCTCTGCTCGGTTTTTCTTAGGAACTGAAAGGCCAAGCACTTAATTCTTATTAATAGCAACCACGGTTCAGTTCTTACGGGGATCAGCTCTTTGGCGCTGTGTGTTGTTATTTAAGCTTCTGAAAATAAATGTTCGTTCGTGCAAATCAATCTGTTTGCAGCTCTCTGTTTGGGGCTGGCCTGGCACGGAAAGTGTTGCTAGAGGAAAGATGTATTCATGGAGGGTATTTATTTTATATAAACAGGCACTCAAGTCGGAGTCTGGTGTTCCAGAGCATCGTAACCCTCGGTGCTTTTACAATCCAAGGTTCTCATAAGTACTTGACCAAACAAACTCCTGTTGTTTAAAAAGCACCACAGCGGAAAGCTACTAGCGCTGGCAGACCTTGGAGTGGGAATTTGTTTCTGACATTTAATTTTTCAGGCTGCTGGCCGCCAAAAGCTACAGGCATTTGTGAACCCACTGTCCAGTCTGAGAGCAAACAGAGCTCTGTGCCTCTAAGGTTTCAATCACAGAGTGAGGCCCGGACTTGGAACCTGAAATCTTTTTCAAGAGCCAAATCCTAAGCACACACTTTTTTGTTAGAGGAAATCCTGTTCAGTAGAGAGATGTGACAACAACTCTCAGCTCAGAGGGATTTTTTTTTTTTTAATTTAAAAAAACCCTCCTTCCTGGAAGTTCATAACACGGGTATAATTTACCTGAGATGAACATTCACTGGGTAACTTTTGAAACTATACATTAGGTACCTTATTAGTATTTATTAGTTACATTACCATGGCAGCCAGATGTCCCAGCCAAGCTCAAGGCCCCATTGTCCAAGGCGCTGAGCATTTCAGGGTTTATCTACAATGAGCAGTTATTCTGCAACCACAATAACTATTCCTGATTAGCTCCATGTGTGGATGCTCTTGTTCCACTCGGAAGTGGGTTACGCTAATTCAGAATAAGGCACTTTTATTCTGGAAGAAGACCATCCACCCATGGAGGTAACTAGGAATAGTTAGTCCATTTTAAATCCACACTTTACCTTAATCCAGATTAATTTTCATGTGTACACATGCCCTAAGCAAAAGTCACAAAGGGCTTAGAATTAGTCTACCCATTTGACAGGCTGCAGAACTGAGACCCAGTATAACTGAAGGATTTCTTCAAGGTCACACGGTGGCTCTGTGGCAGACCCGGGAATTTAATCTAGATCAGCTGAAACCCAGTCCGGTGTGCTCCCCACAAGAACAGCCTTTCTCTCTATACTCATTAGCTTTCCCAGTTAAATCTGTATTACTGCATTTTTAACATGCATTTTCCAGAATATCCCAATCTATTGCTAGATGGAGTCAATTGTTTTGTAACTTAACCCACAGATGGTAATGGCTCCTTCACCATCAAATGTGTAGTCAGCGATTGGTATTGTAGGATCTGATACACGGCGTCTCTGCTCTGGTACCCTGGCTCCAATCTGGCCCAGGTCCCTTCAGTTGTGACTCTCTAAGAGCAGTTTGAAGACCCGTGTGTGAAACGACTCTGGCACGAGGGAAATGCAGTGCAGGGGTGTGACAAAGTGGGACTGTTCTTAATGTTTCCTCTGAATACTGTGTGTGTGCCTCAGTTTCCCCTATGCATTTCTTAAGTCTCTAGGTGGTGGGGAAAGGCCAGTGTGCATAAATCACTGACACTCTATCTCCCTGGCAACAAATGGCCAGGGCCCCTTCCCCTCCTGCAAGGAAATAGCTAAAGGTGAACAAAGAGATCAGGTGACCTCCTGGCTCAGGAAAGAGACAAAGCCAAGAGAAGGAGGGGCTGGAGGGGGGTTGGGAGTTGGAGCTCCCTGGGGACTAGGAGTGAGTGCAGACGGGGGTGTCTGGCTCTCTGAACCCCATAATGGACCCGGCCGAGGGGTCCCGTTCGCTGCTGTACCTACAAGCTCTGTTTTAGACCGTGTTCCTGTCATCTAATAAACCTCTGTTTTACTGGCTGGCTGAGAGTCACGTCTGACTGCAAAGTGGGGGGTGCAGAATCCTTTGGCTTCCCCAGGACCCCGCCTGGGTGGACTCACTGTGGGAAGTGCACGGAGGGGCATATGCTGAATGCTCCCAGGAGAGACCCAGGAGGTGAAGCCGTGTGAGCTTCTTGCCCTGAAGACAGTCTGCTCCAAGGGAGAGGAGGCTCCCCAAAGTCCTGAGTGGCTTTGTGGGGAGCAGTTCCAGAGCATCGCCCGGGGACTCCGTGACAAGGGGAGACGGTGCTGTAATGTGCTGTCACGTGACAACAGTCATTTTAAGGATATGCTCAGCCTTAAAATCTTCCAATGGATACGTAGATAAAGTTGACTTAGCCTACATGGCGTCACTTCAGCTTCCTGACGCAGCTTATCAGGAACGCCTGGGACGCTGCAAATACCAGACTCACGTCCTCTGAGCCTTCACTGCCCCGCACCTTGTGCCCTGATCTGCACCAGTGCAAAGTGGGTGTACACTGCTAGCAGAGCAGAATCCACCCATTCTGCACTGATGTAAGTCACTGCACACAGTGTAGGTCCAGCCCCGAGTTGCACAGGTGAGCAGTGTCTTCTGTTCAGGCTTTTCTAGCATGCCCATCGCCATGGACCGTGAGTGCTGGGCGGGTTTATATCCTGGCACACTGGGAACCTTCAGACCTACCTACTCCAAACTGAGTACTTGCCACAACAGCCTGAGTCCCTTTTATTCATGGCCTTGAAGGGACTCCAGGCTTCCTTGTCTCCCTAACCTTGTTCCCGTTTCTCCACAGGAAGACTAGCCGTGAAGCCAGGATGCTCTCCGAAGCTGTCTCATTGCTGCTGCTTGTGGCTGGCATCCGCTCGGTGTCCGGAGGAGGCGCTGGAGGTGGAGGATATGCTCAAGTGAAATACATGCAGCCCATGGTGAAAGGGCCCCTGGGGCCCCCATTCCGGGAAGGCAAAGGGCAGTATCTCGGTAAGGGGCATTTTTCTGCACAAAGTGCTCGGCCTTTTTTAAAGGGAGCCTGGGGTGGAAGGTTTGATTTGGGGATATGACAAACGGCAGAAATGGTAACACTGTCCTGGCAGCCTGTAGGATCTGGAGACCTGCAGCTGCTCGAATGGGCTGAAAATTCACCCCCTGTGTAATGCTCCCAGTTATAGGGTTTAAGGTTTGTTGTTGGTCCATGAAGACCTGCAGATGGAAGTGCAACATGTCAGTAATTCAGCATATTATAGCATCTGCTACACCCATGGATGTGCCAGTGGGACCCTCACCATGCCCCTCCCTGCATAAACACATGCAGGCCAAAGGAGGAATGAATCAAAACCAGGGAGGGGAGCCCCTCCAGAAGGCAGAGTGGGCGGTACCTGCTGGGGGGCTGAGTGGTGGGGGCCAGGAAGGAGTCGGTAGCTTTGTGCATTTCAGTTCAGTCCGTCTTGTGAGCAGGCCTGGAGTCGGGCAGGAGCAGGGACCAGACAAGGCTCCTCAGGGGCGATGGTTTCTTACTTTGTTGCGTTACCAAAATAAGGCAAATGTTGCCCTCAGACCATCAGCCTCGTCCCTACTCATTTGTCATCTGTTCTGTCTGGTCCTTGGGCTCAGGAGCCATGGCAGAGCCTTGCCCTCTGCTAATCTCTGGGCCTGGGCTTGAAATCTCGCCAAGCCGCTGCACTGTCAGAGCAATTGCATTTGGAGATCACGGTTACGTGGTTCTGCATGATCCAGAATTGTACTGACCTGGCAGAATGGGGCCTAGAAGAACGAGCTTATTGGTCTTTTGGAAGGAGCATGCCATAACCAGGGAGACTTCATAGTAACATGGGTGACATGGGCACACCCACCAGCCTGGCAAATAACATGGACTAAACATGGGGTGCAGGGGGTGAATTAAGGTAACATGTGGACCAAATCCATCTGTGGGGTCCCCATTAACGTGGAGAACCCCTGCCAAGGTTTCATCCTCCTCGCTCAATATAAATCAGACCCCCCCACCCCCAGCCAGACCAGTCCAGTCCACCCTGGACAAACTGGCGCTTCGGCCACAGTCTAACCCACCCACCCGCCCCTGCCCATCCAGAATGTTAAGCCCGGATCCCTAGGATCTGCTGTTAATCATCTTCTGAGTGGATGCTTTGCTCCTTGAGTCATTGCCCCTTACACAGCCATCACTTCCCCCTTAATAGTATTATTTATTTACCTGACGGTAGTGCCTGGGACCGACCGAGATCAGGGCCCCACTGTGCAAGGTGCTGTACTAACACAGAGTAATAGACAGTCCCCACCCCAAAGACCCTTCAGTCTTGCTCTACTCCCCATCCCCACCGCGCTGGCAGAGCCACCTGAAATGCCAGCTCCGTGACAGAGCCTGACTCGCTGTTTGCCTGCAGGGTGCCTGGTGGGCAGTAGCAGCGTTGCCTGTGGGGCAGACAGGGGTACCGGGGCGGGGAGGAGGTGCGAAGCTCTGCTAGGAGAGAAGCCTTTCAGAGATGTTATGGCCAGGAGAGACTTTGCTGCTCATCCAGTCTGAGCTCCTGTATAACACAGGTCAGATGCCCTCTGCTGGGATTCCTGCCTCCAGTCCGGCCCATCTCTCAGGGCGGAGCCTGGGCAGCCTCTTTGGAGAGCCAGCCTGTCTTGATTTAAAGACTCCAAGTGACGTCGATGTGGAGAGCTGCAGGTTCTTCGGGTGATGGGATCCACAGCAGTTGGCCTCCGCTTTGCATCTAAGTGCCGTGAAGCACTTTCCTGGGGCTCGGTCCATCGAAGACAACCCCAGCTAGTTCTGGGCTCCCTCGCCCCTTCCCTTTCTGTCCCTGTTTCCACATCTGCCCACACACTGACCTTCTGCCCCCATAACCAGCGTGCGTCCTCCAACAGCGAGTTCCGTGGCATCCCACTGGCTGCCGCAGCGTGGGGAATCTCCCCCAGGAGCAGGGCTGCGTGGGACCCATTTTTCACCATGATTTTCACAAGTGGGTATTTACTCTTGCCAGCAGCTTCCCAGCTTCCTGCGAATCCCCCTTTTGGCTTGTCCCCCGTTCAGTGATGGTGTCAGAACAGAGCGTTTCCACAGGAGCAGAATTGCTGCCAGAATGGATCAGGCTCCGTGGTCTATCTAGCCCACTGTCCCGTCTCCAAGCATGGGCAGCACCTGCTACTTCAGAGGGACGTGCAAGAAACTGAAACCCTGCAGATATGGGTTCACTTGCCCCCAGGGGATGTCTCCTCCTGGCCTCCATTGATTAGAATTTGGCTCATGCCCAAAGAAGGCGAGTTTAGCTCCTTTTCCCAGCTTTTCCCTGGCTTCTGGGCCATTTACACAGCGCTAGCAGGGCCTGCAGTGCTAACCACATCCCCCAGTATGGAGTAGGTCCCCCAGACTTGTCATCCACCCACCCCATGTCCTGGCCCACCTTTCCATCCTACCCCTCTTTTTGCATATGGTCGTTTACGTGAAGATGTTCCTGCTCTCGAAGCTTCTCCGTGCCCATAAAACGAGTCCAAATCTCTAGCAGATGCTGCAGCCGGTTCCCTGGAGAGGGATTTGTGATGGATACAGAACATCTTCACACGCAGCTCCCACTCGTCTCTCGCTTCTCTCACCTGCTCTGCCCATGTGCAGTGCCCCTGCGGCTGGGGCTGGGGAGTTGCAGATAGCTGAAATGGGGAAGGTTTCTCCAAAGAGGGAAGTTACCTGTTTCTGTGTGTGTGTCCCTCACCCGACCTTTACGTGGGCCTTTCTGAATTCCCTCTCCCCACAGCTTGTGGGTGCCTGTAGCTGTCTGCAGCCCCTTTCCCAGCTGTGCTCTCTTTCCAGTGTGGTTCTTGAGAAGGAAGAAGCCAGGAGACACGCCAAGATAAACACAGACGCACAGATGGCCTTTGGCGGGGCAGCTGGTATCCCAGCATGGGTTATGTAGTACCACAGCCCAGCGCATTAACCCTCTCCTGCCCGTATGCCTGCAGGAGTCAATTCGCATACGTGGAGGCTACATGGGTAAATGGGTTTACTGGGAGGGGTGGGGGAGACAGCTGCTTTCTCAGCGACAAGGGCTGCTGGAATTGTGGGAATGTTCTTGAGAAAACTGCCTGTGTTGGTAGGAACGGGGAGAGGGAGCCATACCACAGCGTCTGAGAGGCAGGGTCGGACTGGGAGTCAGGAGACATGAGTTCAAGTCCCAGCTCTGACGCTGTCCTGCTGGGTGGCCTGGGACAAGTTACTTTGCCTCTGTTTCCCCCTCTCTTGCTTTCCCTAAAGAGACTTGTCCTTTAAACACCTAGAGGGTCACGTGACCACAGCTCTACTCTCGATTGGCCTGCCCGCATTCGTTAGGACGAAGATGTGCCCATCCCTAGCACACAGCAGTGTATCTGTTTACTGGATCAGAGCACCATGTGGCTGGTGCTGAGCGTGACGGCTCCCACCTGCTGGTCTTTCCTTCTCCTTTGGATCCCTTCCTACTCTGTACTCATCAGGGGCTTTGGAGATTGAATCTGACACCTGCCCGGGCCAGTGAAGCGGCCCAGCCACACCCTGTCCAGGCTCTGGTCTCGGGAGCTGGTTCAGACCCAGAGTAACCCTGAGACAATCTGGATTTATACCAAAGAAACTGAGATCAGAATCCCTTCCCCCACCCCACCCCGGACGCGCTCTCATGCTGAACGTTCCCAGCCAGGTTTCCAGTCCTTCGCCTGTTTTGGTTTCCCACCCGCCAGGAGGGAAGAAGCCTGCGGGTGCTAGTTCTGACAGATCCAGCGAACCGAAACGCTACGAGCGGGAGAAAGCATTCTCCTCCCTTCAAAGAGCAGGAGGCTAGAAGCCCCCCCACATGTTAAATCCATCTCTGCAAAGCGACACGTGCTGGTCAGTGGGGCAGGGATGCCCCGGAGCTGAGCTCCTTGCTTTGTGTGATCAGCCATTCGGAAAACCACCCGCCAACCCGCCGCTTTTTCATAAGTGTCTGACCTGCCCCAAGCATTCCCCTCCCTCTCGCTCACCTCCATTTCTATCACACTCCCTTCTGCTAGATCCGAAACACGGGGCATGGAATTCTTCAACCAGAAGGACTAGGGGACAGAAGCCTGACAGTCAGTGTGTTTTGTGTGTCTTAGTTAAATGTCCTTAGAGGAATGGCTTTGCCCACATGTTGGTCTCTATAAACAGTGACTGTTTTTAGTAAAAGGAGGTTTTTCTACACTCTGTGTTGGATACCAAACAAGGGCCAACGCATTACTTGGCTCGCTGAGCCACAGATGCAATCAACTTTGCTACAAAGCTGTCCTCTATCACATGAGCCAAAAGAGTAACTCCATTAGCTGGCAGCAGTATTAGGGCTGTTGTCTGCTTGTGGACCAGCCATCAAGAGGGACATGCCACACTTTGCCAGTGTAAAAAAAACAAGGTGTCCTCGTGGCACCTTAGAGACTAACAAATTTATTTGGGCATAAGCTTTCGTGGGCTATTACCCACTTCATCAGATGTGTTTCCCTTACACTGCGCATCAGGTCTCATGGGAGAAATCCCCACTTTTCACTACCTCTGCCATTTCACAGAGCTGGACTAAGCTGTAATGTGTCAGCAGGGGGGAGCCTGGTGTGGGAACATTCATAAGTTTAATTACATCAAGCTGTCTGTCATCGTAAAATGGTAATAATGATACTGTCTCCAGTATCATCATTGTGATCTCACAAAGTTCTGTGAGATTTACTGATGAAAAGTGCTAATAAGTATTATTATTACTGGTTAGGAGCTCCAGATTTGGCCCATTGTGAGATCATTCAATGAAAGGAACTAGAGAAGTGGAAATTAATTGTTATTATTGATGATTATTTTCCCAGCCCAGTTGCTGCAGTAGGTTCAAATTACAGCCCTTGAAAAATGCAGCTGCTTGTTACAAACACCCAGCCAGGGAGAGAAATGTCAGATGCTTTAGTGACAGTGACATGAGTGACTAAGAATTGCTTCTGCCACCCTGAACTCATGGCTGATGAAGTTCTCCAGCAGCACCAATCCCAGGGTAGAGCAGGGATTTCCAGGCTGCCTGTCACAGTTAAACAGCTGACGTTCTCCGGCAGCGCAGCAGCTGGAGAGGAAGGGGCAAGGAAGCCTCACTGAGCTCACATACTGACCTCCCTTAGCCAAGAGAGACCTTGCCGGTAGAGCTGTGTAACCCGACTGGCAGAGAGCACAGGGATCCGAGGAGAATGCCTAGCGGGCTGGTGCTCTCTGGACTGGGTCTCCTTGGAATTAGGTTGTGGGAACGCAGCGTATGAACATTCTCTATCTTAATTACCTCAGTCTGTCTGTCATGTTAGGTACTTCTCTGGCCTCCCTTTCCACAGCATCTGAGCACCTTGCCAGCTTTCCTGGGTTTATCCTCGCCGCCCCCCCACCGGGAGGCAGGGCAGGACTGTTACTGCCATTGTACAGATGGGGAACTGAGGCACAAAGAAACTAAGTGGCTTGCCCAAGGTCAGAGAGTCAGTCTGTGGCAGAGCTGGGCATTGGCCTCACCTCTCCCCAGTCCCAGGCTAACCATCTTCTCTCTAAAGGGAGGAAGTTTCCGGTAAATCCCTCACCTGGGCACACCAGCTGCTAGAGGAGATCACAGGTGACTAACCAGAGCACTTGGGTGGCAGGAATCCTTGGGCCAGATCCTCAAGTGGTGTAAATTGTCCACCTGAGGATCTACCCCGGTTTACATTACCGCATTGTGGCAACCCCGCGCCCTTCATTGCGAAGTTCCTGAGGAACGATGCTGGACTCTCTCCTTGCACAGGTGCCGTGGCCTGGAGGCTGCCGTTGTGCGTTTTAGCAATAACCCTGGTTTGGCTCGGACTCCTGGAGCATGTCTCCTCTGGGGAGGGAGCCGGGGACAGCCCGAGACGCTGCCTTATAACGCAGAGCCTGGTTCGTTAGCCATGGATGATGGAAACACCCAGCGCTGCAGTAAGGAGCTGTGCCCTGTGGAGCATTGCTAATCTAGGCCCTGATCCTGCAGTCCACCAGCTGGAGATCTGGCCCACAGTCTCTAGGTTAGGTCCAGGCAGCCTTCAAACCTTGCTCCTAACATTCCCACCCTAAGCAGAGACTCTTGCACCAGGGAGGTGTCAGTCGTCAGAATGAGTCGATGGTGGTCCCTGCACCCCAGCCATGTTCGCTGACCCAACTGAGCCAAAGCCTCACATGGAGCAGACACAATGACTAAGGAGGGGCCGTTTACACACAGTCATTTTTCTAACCTGATCTGGATTTGGAGCAGCTGCTCTTCGTGGCAAGTTGATGGGTTTGTCATGATGGTTGCCTGGACCTGGGGCTGGACTGGCTTCTCTGGCATACCCTGGCCGGAGCAGACTCCTCCTGGCCAGCGCACACTGGTCTCGTTTGCAGCCGTGTAAATCTGGAGTGAGTCCACTGACCTCAATGAAGTGACTCCGGATTTGACACCCGTGTAACTGGGAGCGGAGTCCTGACCCTCGTGCTGGAAATTAACATGCGGTGGAGTGTGCCCGGGGAACTGAAGTGTGCCGCAGGCTTTGGCGGGGCCAGACTGCTGGACACGGCAGAAGTGGTTATGATCGGATGGGCAGCCCTAAGTACAAATGATGATTCAATCCCTCCTTGGTGCAGGGCCCGTGCCAGGAGCTCTTTATCTGCGCAGTGTCGGCAGCGGATCACAGAAGTACCTGCGCTCATAAATACAGCCGCAGACAACACAATGCAGCGGCCTAGTGCTGAAACATTAGCTACCTGCTGAAAGCTGGATTGCAGGCTCATTCCAGCTGGGGAAAACCTCTGGAGCCTGCTCCACTCAGTCAGCTCAGGGCTGGACCCTCCAGCCTGGCGGGAGTGTTGGCTCCAGGAGGAATAACATCTCGAGGGGGTTGCAGGCGGCTGCAGAAGGCCAGCTTGGTAGTACCTGATTTACGAGGAATCTGAATGGCTAATCAAGAGCTTAGATCAGCACATGCGGCCGGGGAAAAAACACGGCAAAAGCTGGAGTTGAAGTGAGTTAAGCTCTCCGCCCCCTCCAGCTGCTGGGAGTCTGTTCTCTGAATCCCAGCCAGAGACAGAAACTCCACAGGCAGCCTCACCAAAAAGAAACGTTTTAGCTGCCGATGGGACTGGAGTCAAATATCTTTGCTGTTTTTTCCCTACATACTCTAGCCACAGACAAGACAGAGTTGTTATTGGTGGTAGTACCTACAGCGCTAGGAGCTGCATGAATGTAGGTAGACCAAGGGTGGGTGGGGAAACTGAGGCACGAGGGGGGAGCAGATGACTTGCCCAAGTCACACATCAAGCCAGTGGCAGCGTAAGGGATAGAACCTACATCTCCTGCATCCCAGGCCAAGGCGCTATCCACTGGATGACACTGCTGCTCTGAGGGATCAGGTGACAGACAGTCCTCTGAGCTCACCTAACTGGCCATCCTAGCGTGAGCTTCGTAAGAGCGAGAGAGCAGAGTCGGGCAAGCAAGGACGGCTGTGAAGGCCCAGGAGAGGCCAGAGGCTGCGTCAGTCCCAGTGGCTGTTGAGAGAAGGTGTGACTCTGTCAAGGAGAGTGGTATATGGCTGCAGCATCACTGTAATGAAGGCAGATGCCCCGGTGAGGGGCACGTTCCCCTACGTCTGTCTGTCTTACCCAACCGCGTAAGTAACACATCCAGGATTTGCTGGTGCTTTGGTAATTCCTGCTTTATATAACACACACAAGGGGGAAAATACTCCTCCAGCTCCTGGCAGAGGGTTATTTATAGACCCTACTGCCCCTAATCCAGCCAATACTCCACTTATTTAATAAAACCAAGCTGACAATCTAGTGGTCAGAGCTTGGCACTGGGAGTCAGGATGCCTGGGTCCTGTTCCCATGCTGACCCTGACCCTGTGTGTGGCTGAGGGTGTCACTCGACCGCACCATGCCCCGATTTCCCCAGTTGTTGAAAAGGGGGACAATAACACCGTGGTACCTCACAGGGGGAGGGTTCTGGGCTTTCAGGAATCCAGGGCTTGGAGCTCATAGCCTGGCTCGGCGGCGGGCGGGGGGCAGTACATGGGACTTGGGAGAACAAGACAAGGGCGCAGTGTGCGCGGGACCAGAAAACGAGGCCGCGAGAGACTCCACAAACCTGTGAGCTCTTCGGGCAGGGACTGTCTTTCTGGTCTGTTTGCACAGCGGCCTAGCTCAGCGGAGTCCCAGGCCATGGCTGGGGATAGCAGCTGCTAGGGCAACGCAAAGACCAACTAATAAGGCGATGAAGTACCTCCTAGCCCCGAAGTGAAAGAAGGGACCTGGCTGCCTTCCTCATTAGTCTTTGGTGGTCGCAGCGAAAGCTGCATCTGGGTTTGTCAGTCTGCACACGCCTGGCCTCTGCCTCGCCTTCTCTGATGTCACCGGACTCCAGGGTCCGAGGAGGCCATTTTGCTGTGCTTGGCATTGCAGACCGCACGTCCCTGTTATCTGCAGTGTTGTAGTGGCGGCAGCAGCCTGGAGGTGAGGATGGAGAGGGGGGTTGCTATCCCCAGAGGGTCCAGCCACGCCAAGGAGCAGGAGATCTCATGACCGTCTCCCCGGTACACGCGCTGTTCCTGCCTGGCTGCCTGTAGCTTTACAAAACTCTCACTAAAGCGGCTTTCAAAGTGACCCAAGCTTTGTGCGGGGCTATTTCCACCCAGGAGGGGGCAGGAAATGGGCATAACGAAGCATCACTTCTTTCAGCCAGGCCACATTTGAGAATATTTATTAAAAACTCAGGGGTCGCTCTGATAAGTCCCCCAAGGGGAGCTGGCTGAGGGGGGAGGCACACATTGGACAGCTGGGGGAAGAGTTCACACAGCTGGGAGAGGTCAGGAATTTGCATAGTTGGGAAGGGGCAGGGGAAAGTTACCTACCCCATCACACAACACAAGAACCAGGGGCCACCCAATGAAATTAACAAGCAGCAGGTTTAAAACAAACAAAAGGAAGTATTTCTTCACACTGCGCACAGTCAACCTGTGGAACTCAGTGCCAGAGGAAGTTGTGAAGGCCAAAAGTATGACTGGGTTAAAAAACGCATTAGCCATGGATGGACCTATCCTCTAGGAATGTATTTATTAGCCAAGGTGGTCAGGGATGCAACTGCATGCTGTGGGTGTCCCTAAATCTCTGACAGACAGACACTGGGACTGGACGGCAGGGGATGGATCACTCGGTAATTGCCCTGTTCTGTTCGTTCCCTCAGAAGCATCTGGCACTGGCCCCTGTCCGAGACAGGACACTGGGCTAGCTGGACCATTGGTCTGACCCAGTATGGCCGGTCTTATGAAAGGGGAGGAGTTTGCATAGCTGGGCGGGGTCAGGGTAGGACACAGCACAGCCCTGGACCAATGAAGTCCCTCTTTTTACGACATCAGCGTACAAAGGGGAGGAGCCTCCATCCTTTTCTGTCCTTGGGAAAGCTGCCGGGCCAGGACCTTTCCGACTGGGATCTGCTGGCGACTCTAACTGCTTGTGGAGGGAGCTGGTGGAAGGGGCTGGAAGGGGACGGCTAGCCCCCATCGTCTCCTCTCGCCCCACCTTTTAGCCCCGGTGGGTGCCGGTAGGATTTGATGCTTCCGCGTGGCAGCTGCTTTCCTGCTGGACACCGACTGTCAGAGCGGCAGCATAAACCCCATGCCAGCGCAGCCTCCGTGTTCAAAGGCTCCCAAGTCAGCCAGGTGCGCGGCAAACCCACACCCTGAACTGGCAGCTCGCCCCTGGGTCTGCGGCGCCCGCAGCTCGAGGCCTTGGGACATGGCAAAATGCATCCTGTGGTTTTACCGTGTCATGCCTGGGGGATGCTGCCCCCGCTTTGCTTTGAAGGAAGAGTTGTATTAGTATGTGCGTTACGGAGGGCTCGGTTCAGCTGCGTGTTCACACAGCAAGAGACAGTCCCTGCGTTGGCAAGCGTACGGTCACAGTAGGGAAGGGACCCAGAGGGGAAGGGACTGGCCACAAGTGGAGCCAGAACCCAGGTTGCCTGATTTTTAGCCCAGTGCCCGCTCCACTAGAGCACACGTGCACAGCTGGAGCACGCTAGCCTCTGCCGGCAGGTTCAGACAGCGGGATCCAAACCATGGCTCAAAAGGGAGGCTGCTCCCCCTGCCCTCCCAGCTCCAGCGCCACGGCGTAGTGCAGCACGAGACGGCGCCTGCGCCGGGAGCCACACGCTGACCGGCCTTGGCACTTCAAGCCTCCAACCAGTGGCTCAGAGTGGGCCTGAAATGACCCCACCTGTGGGTGCCACCTGCCTGCTGGTGACGCCTGCCAGGGGACCACCATTTCCTCTGCTTAGATTGTAAGCGCTCCAAGGCAGGCACTGTCTCTGACCACGTGTCCGTAAGGGGCCCTGAGCGTGGGTAGAACGTGGTGGCTCAGTCATTGTCAGCTGGGCTGTGGCTATGCGCTCTCGTGCCCTTTCTTCCCTGAACCCAGTGCTAGACATGCTGCTAGACCAGGCCTCTGGCTCCTCGGTAGAGCTGAGCGACTGACAGAGGTTTTGGTTCTCTCGCAGCTCCAAACAAAAGACAAAAAAATGGGGTTGGGTCAAATGAAAGGTTTTATTTCATTTCCAGCATTTTACCTTTTTTTTTAATCGAAAGCAAACTGACTTTGTTTCCGGTTTCACGTGTCACTTTCCCCTCGGGGGGCACCCAAAGGGTGTGGCAGGGAACTGGCACTAGCCAGTGAGAGCTGGCTGGGTCCGGCACCGCTGCTGGCCCCTTCGGACTGTCGCGTCCACCCGGTTTGGCTGGCGGCGATGCCCCCGCTGGCACCCCCTCTCCCAAGGCTCAGCGTCACCTCGCCCTGCAGTTGCACTGCTGCCTGGGAGGCTGTGTTGCGGGGAAGGCTGGTTTGGGATAAAGAAGGAATCAGGATTCCTGAAGCCTATCTCTGGCGGTGCCATGGGCAAGTCACTGCCCCACTCAGCGCCCAGTTCCCCCGGTCTGTAGAAAGGCAACGCTGTGGCAGGGCCTGGAACGCCCCCCGGTTAAAGCACTGGATGCGTAGCCAGGGGAGGAGCCTGCGGCAGCTCCAGACGGTCCCTGTTTGCAATTGACCCTGAAGGGCAGTCAGGAAAGGGGGTTAAACATGAGCCTCGCAGGCTGGGTTTCAGGACTAAGCCAAGACCTGAGTGGCCTGGGAGACTGAGCGATTGCAGGCCGGGTTCCTAGCTTGCGGGCGCCACCTAGTGAACATGTCAGGCGTTACCTTTCCAAAAAGCCAAGTTGCTTTTCTAAATGGCAAAGGGGGGAAAAAAAAAAAACATTTTGCTCCCTGACTGTTAGTTAATACCCCCAGGGGAAGTGAGGCCTCTTTCCTGGGGAGCTGGTGTAAATGAAAGCCTGATCCCCAAGGACGAGGCTCGACGGTACACCCCTTCCCCCCCAAATCTAGCTGAATGGATAATTCTACTTAATGAGTCTCCGTGGTGATTCCAGCTATTGCCCGGCATCTCCCCCAGCATAGGAAATTTGATTCTGTTCAGGTCATTCAGCTTCCTCCTGGTTCGAGCCGTCCCGAGGCGCACATTACAATGCAAGCCCAGCGAGCCGTAGCACCAGAGGACGTAGTTCTCGCAACTAAGGCCAGAGCCTCAAAGGTATTTGGGCACCTAAATCCCTGTGAGGATCTGGGCCGGTCTGTCTAGCCCCAGACGTATCTCTAGCTCGGTTTTTATAACCTGCTTAGCACTGTGCCCGCCTGCATTGGTATCAGCTTCGCCAACACCACTCTCCAGAGACACTGTGTTGTCTCCGAGACCTGAGCCGGGTGGGTGGCACTAAAAACTGTTAAAATGTTAACGACTGGTGCGATTTAAAAAAAAATACATTTTAAAAACAGGAAAAGGGAACTTTAAAAACACAGCTATGCATCAGGACAGATCGTGGTGGTCTCTTTAATGCGGTGCAGGGTTTACTTACGGGGCGCCAGGCTGGACTTTGCCTTCTGCTCCTTTGGGTCTGCTCCAAACCTTTCCCACTATTATAGGGCAAAAGTGAGCAACAGCCATGGGTATTAAATACACACAAGGGCCCTGTATTAATGGCTTCAGAGCCCACCACAGCCTGCTAATGCGGATAGCTGGGCATTGGAAGGTTACCTAGAGTGCAGGAGAAAAGAGAATTGCCCTGGGACCTTGTATTGTAGCGGAATAGGGTAGTGCCTATTAAAATAGTTTGTGAGCCCTCTAGTGGTGCTCACTGCTGGGCTGTGGTTTAGACGCATCAGCCAGAACAGCAGGATGTATTATTCACCCAGACCTGGCATGTTTGTGTAGAGCTCGTAAGCAGGGTTATCTGGAACCCAACTATCCCCGCGGGAGTTCTTCATATCCTTTTTGTTGTGCGAATGACAAAATGCCACTCAGACCTATTGGTCTCATTTGGATCTGGTTCTCCCCCCTTCAGTTAAGTTCCCCAGCTGCTGCAGGGTCCCTAAATGCCGAGACTCTCTCTGGTGCTCTTGCACCAATGGGATTTAATGGGAAGTGAGCAGTTTTAAAACCAAACTGCTTCACCCCCCAAAAAGACTCCTTATCCTTTCATGTCAGTAAAATGCTGCCCCAAGCGTGGCTAGGAGAGTATCAGCTTCCTTTTTATTTTCTTTGGGGATCATGTTTGCCATAGAAATCTGGGCCTTAAGCCCACTGGTGTCTAGAAGAGATGCTGAGCTCAGTGAGTACTGCACCAAGCAGCATACTGCGCTTGGGAAAGAGGTGTCAGCTCATGAGTGACTGGGGACCAGATTTACACGTTAGCTGGTGTCAGTGATTTCTCCGCCTCTTCTGTGTCTTGGCCTCATGGTACAACAGACAAATGTTGCTCCTGGCCCCCTCAAAGAGCCATGAATACAGGGACCCCTTGCAAGCTGTTGGCAATGGTTGACAAACCATGCGCAGGTCCAGTGGTTAGAGTAGGGGAGCTGGCTGCCTTGTTTTCATTCCAGGCTCTGACTCCAACTCACTTTGTGATCCTGGGCACGTGCACAGCTTTGGGCACTTAAATCGGTCTCTGCCTCGGTTTCCCCATCTGTCAAATGGGGTAATGATACGTACCCACCTGACACAGAGGGTTAAGAGACTTCACTAAATCAGCATTTGCACAGCACCTCGTGATCCTTGGAAGGTGGAGGTCAGAGTTCAGACATGATTATCGGGGCTGCTGGCTAAGGAACAGACTTTAACAGCGCTAACAGCCCGATTTTTAAAAGTAGCCACAGATAGTGATCTTTTCAAAAGCACCGACGCACCTAACGCCCATTGGAGTCACTAGGAGTTAGGCCTCTAAACACCTTTTAAAAGCTGGCCCTCCCTGGTAGTGTTTGGCTATGTGATGCCATTGCGCTCTGTGACGCTGTGCAAACCAAGGGGGCAGAGTTATTGTATAGGCGTGGGTCAAGGGGCCTTTCCCACCTTCACGCACAGCCCTCGCCAAGTGTGTGGTCAGTGCTTAAAAATAAACACAGCTGCTGAACATGAATGATTAATGAATGAACTAATAATCAGTGAACCAGGCTCTTTCGTGTGGCTGCATAAGAACAACTAATTCTACCCATTTTTGAGCCATGCTAACAAAAAAACCACAGAGGATGTAGCCCCTTATCTGCTGTACCTTGATCTGAGTGTGCTGTGGGCTCGATTCCCCCTAGCTAAATGTGAGGGCATGGGGGCTAGTGGTTACAGGACAGCCATTACCAGTTCTAGTCCTGCGTCTGCCTCTGACCTGCTGTGTGACCTTGGCCAAGTCGGCAGAAGGGGGTAATTATTACTGGCTCTCAGGTGCTGGGCAGCGTAGCAGGTGTGTCCCACCCTCCGAGGGCAGCTGCTCCCCAGACCCTGCCTGGTCTTTCCAAGGAGCAGAGGAAATTGCTTCCCTGCAACTGTAGCTCTGCCTACAAGGGTCACGCAAATCAGAACAGTTTGCACCTGCACACGGGCGTAGATTTGGGCTCCGTGTTGCTCTTCGTCCCACGTGCAGGAACAGAGTGTTCGGGAAGGGCCTGTGTTTTTGGGCTGCCATGACCTGGAAACGTGTTTAAGGTACAATTCCTGCCTGGGCAGAGGGTGGCTCTGGCATCACTTAGTCCCACTTCAGCCCAGATGTAACATAGAGCCGCGTGAGAGGATCCTGTTCATGTCCTAGTCCTAGGATTTAAAGGCAGCTTTGTTTGAAGGAGCCAAAACTCTGACTGAACTTGGTCTCTGTGCAGAGCTAGAAGCACAGGAGTGTAAGGGCTTTGGGGCAGGGCACTATTGCTTCACTAGGCGTGTGTGTGCATGTGCAGTGCCTCGCACTGCGGAGCAAAGATCCCTGACTGTACACAGAATAAAGCATTAGTTAAGTCAGAGCCTTTTGCTGGCTCACCATGGCAGATTACACACCGCAGCCTCCTGCCTTGCTAACGTGTGTATTTATCAGACTAAGCCAGGAGAGCCTGTTTCCCATCCTGGTGGGGCAAAAGGAATGTGTCTTTGATCCCCCTGAGGTAGCACTGCCTTCTCAGAGCAGCCCCACATCTTCCCCTAGCCCCTCACAGAGTCAGAGAGCCGGTGAGCCCCTTCGTTCAGCTATTGACCAGGGTCTTACCTTTGCCTGCTGGGAGTGGTCAGTCCTCACCCCTCCCACAGCAGCGACCAAACAATTGCTACCATCTGGCAGTTGTTCGGTGGCCTTTCTATGAAATTAGTTTGTAGGTTCTCTGCCCAGGTCCAAGGGCAAGTGTCTAAACCACAGAAACAATCCCTATAATTTTTTCCCCATCTGAGACTGGGCAAGGAGCCCAAGGTGTGGGAATGGTCCACGGAGACTGAGCTCCCCCATTTCCCTTAAAGGTGACTCCTCCAGAGACATATTAACAGCAGGGCAGTTGGGGGGAACCCGTGGGCTACTGCTGCACGGAGCAGGACCTACCCTGCAGTCTTCAGAAGCTGCCAATCCCGCAACTTTCACCTATATTAAAATGTTTACAGAAAATCCAGTGAATAACTAAGCCCCGCACACCTTGTAGAGCGGCTGCTCGTATGAAGTCAAGAGGCCTCCAGTTAACATCTCAGCAGCTCCCTCATGTCCTGCTAAATGTGAAACTTCCCTTGCCAAGACGACAATTATTTTTATAATATGTTCCCTTCCAACTTTAATCCGATTAAGCGCCGTCTGTTCGTTCTTCCCCTTGTGGCTCTCTTTTGCTCCCTGTGATCTGCTGAGCTCTGGCCTCTGGAAGAAAATGAAATGCCTGGAGAGAACTTCAAGGCCAGCAGAAATGAAAGGAAACCAGGCAGAAGTTTATCCAGCCATAGGCAAAAAAAAACCTGGGCAAGCAAGAAAATCTCCACGATAAACTGCCAAGAGGAGTCTCCACAGGCCACATGAGCAAGAGAAGGTCTTAGAACCACTACATGTTCAAGAACAAAGTCCTAATGTATGACACATGGGAGAGCTCATTAAGGATTTTGAAGACGAGGTGATCTATATGTAAGAAGCCTGTTTGATATGTCTTGGAATCTTCTCTGGATTGATCTGCATTTTCCAGGTGACTCAACACACCGAACGTTTGGATGGGGGCTACTGATTTAGAACGTAATGCTGCCAACCTCTCCGGTAGCCACTGGGATTTGTTGTGTGGTTTCCTATGCCCTGTTCATATTCCCTGGCAACCCCAGCTGAAGCTGACAGTGTCTTCATTGTACACTGCCCTAAGGGGTGCTGGTAGGACAAGGGAAAGGAGCTGCTTTGTAGGGTGAACTCTTTGGGCTGCCCCCACAGAATGAGGAAGGGTTGAGTAGTTCCATGGCATGCAGACAGAGAAGAGTGAGTTCAGAGAGAACATGGTGATGGTGTATTCAAGGTGGGAAGATAGTTGCTGCCTTGTAAAAGGTCTCCAGAAATGACAACCATTGTTTGGCCATAAGAGTTAACTGTATTTCCACTGGAGAGGAAAGGCAGTGAGCATTAAGGGTGTTTTTTTCCCCACACCTTATCAGGTGCTGACCACAGCTAAAGATGGGATGGTGGACTAGATAACCATTGGCCCAAGCTACCATGTACATAATTAGCCTGTGGAACTGACTGTCACATGGCATTACTGAGGCCAACAGCTCAGCAACATTAAAAAAAAAAAGGATTAGCCATTGTTAGGAATAACAGAACCCCCCACAGATAGAATAACTAGGATGACAATTCATCAGGGATGTATCAGCCCTCATGGTTCAGAGCATAGGCCAACCACTGGCTGCTTGAGGTCAGGAAGAAACTTATTTTCGTTGGCACATTATTCCATCACAGGCCATTATGAAATTTTTTGCACCTTCCTCTGAAGCAGCTGACACTGGCCACTATCAGAGACCATGTTAGACAGACATTGAGCTGAAAATTCCTTTGTTCTGGAATGAGGTTGAAACCTTCCTTCTGGACCTGAGGCGAGACCTTCTGTAGAGGCTCTGTCTATTGTTTTGCCTCCCAGACTCCCAGGTGGCTGTTTCCATTAGCATTCATGGTTGTTTTGCTCATACACAGAGGGGAGCACATAACCCCTTGCTATTGCTGGGAAACGCAGACTCTCCGAGACGTGCGTCTGTGGTAAGACACGGTCTCCTGAAATTGGATACCGTTGGGGCTGTAATGTCCCAATTTCTCTGTGCTAACGTCCCCGGTTTGGTTTTCCTGTCTGCTTTCTTGGCTGCCCACAAGCTGGCAACTCACATCTGGCTTTTTCTTTTGGTGAGTTTTTTTTTTCCTGCCGCCTCCTTCATGGGCTCAGCTGTATCTCCATGTTCTGATTCCATGCGAAATGACCTAGAAAACTAATTCTTACAAACCATAGCATCCAGCACAAGAAGAAAAGAAAAAAACCCCACATATTGAAATAATTTTCCGGGGAAGATATTTTCCAGAAATCTGCTTAAGCACACAGTTTAAATCGTTCTTTTTTCTCGGCTGCAGAAATCCAGTGGCGATGTCTTGATAGACAAGTATTTCCTTAATCAAGATAACCATGTGACCTCTATTAGAGCAGAGGATGTGGGCAAGTCTTTGATATGCAGATAAGCTCAGGAAAGCCTAAGCCCTGAATATGTTTCCATTAACGAAAGAAAAATAACCACATTTCCAGACTTGGTTGAAATGACCAGTGCTAATTTTTGTGCTTAAAGGAAAAGCCCCCTTTGATACTTAGCTGGGGCCTTGTCTGCTGCCTTTATTATTTTTACCGCCTGTGCCTTAAATCTCATGTAATCTTTCCCCATTGACTGAGCAAAATCTCCTAGTGTTGGCAGATCCATCCAGCCCCACGGTTTCCTTGCGTTTATGTCCTCACTCAGCACACTGACTCCTCAGTCTCCAGGGGATGGACCTGGCTCTGTTCCCAATACAGATTCTGTTTCTTTCCAGCACCCACTTCTCTTTTACCCTCCCCCTCCTGGAACTTTTGAACCTCCTTTGCCCAGAGAATTGAACCAGGCAGCCCCAGACCTTCCCTTCCCTTTTACCATTCACAACTCCTTCTAAAGCCAGGACCAACAGCTAGGCCTGTGCGTCCAGCGTCTGGCATTCAGAGCATCTGTCTGCCCATGGGTTAGTGGGCTCTAGCAAGGCAGTGGGTGTAGCTTGAAGCTTTTCTCTCAGATGGTGGATGGGTGGGTAGAATGCAGATAGACAGCTTCCTCCTCTCCCTACGTTTACTTGTGGGGCTGCAGGCCTTAGAGAATCCATAAGCAGCTCTCTTGCGGAGAATGAAAACTCTCCTCTTGCAGAGTATGAAAAGCAATCAGAAGACAGCATCTTTCTTTCGTTTTCTGTTTGTGCCGTGTCTGTCCTCAGTGCAATGTGACTCAGTAGTGTGCCGCTGCATCAACTTTCCCATCCAGCAGCTTGCAACCACCAAACAGTTTGCATGCTCCTCCTTCCTCCCCATAGTGTCCTACTGGGGTTGTAGCCCATGTACAGTTCCATAAACTAGGAGCAAACAGTTGGGTGGTTTATATGGTTGGCCGTGGGAGAACTTTGTGCAAGGCCGTACTCCACAAATGCAAGTCACCGGTTTGAACCTGGCAGATGGCAGGAGCCATGACCCAAAGCCAACCTTGGCTGAGGGACAGTGTGGTTCAGAGGACAGCGCACTGGACAGGGCCAGAAGTCGCTGGTTCTTTTTTCCCCCCCGCAGCTCTGCTGTGTGGCTTTGGGCAAGTCAGTTCTCCACTCCCACCCTTTGTCCATCTAGATTGCAAGCCCTTCACGCTAGCATTGTCTCCTGCTATGTGTACGAACAACGTCCGGCACAATGGGCCCCTGATCTCAGCTGGAGCCACTAGATGTTACTGTCATATAAATCATTAGATGGTTCTTCCTTGTGAAATGAGTTTGGGCTCTATTCTGCTACCAGGCAAATATGGCAGGGTGCGTGAAGCGCATTGTAAATTTGGCCCTTTCACATTACAGCCAGTAATTTGTGAGGCAAGCTAGATATGGCCCAATAAAGTAATCTTAACTCCTAATACATGGGTAAATCAATGCACATCGAAGAGTAAAACCTTTGACTGCACAGTTTAGGAGGACAACTAAATGGAACAGAAACCTCCCTTTCTAAAGGCAAACATGATGCAAATGTCTCCAGGCACAGCCTCTTCCATTTGTAAACAGTGATTGTAGAGACACATGGTGTATACAGATACCAGAATTGGAGTAGGAAACAAACCTCCCATGTAAACAGCATCCAACAGTTTGAGACTCCTTTGAGGTCCATCTAGCTGCTGAGATTACCTGATTACATAAACTCAGACACAGAGGGCCAGATGCTGCCCTGGTACCTGATGCTTCTGTGATCACTTTTATAAAGGTTGGCTGTTGTAGCCAGTTTGCTACATTTGGGTCACGTTTGGCTATAAAGTCATAGACAGGGCAATGAGAAGTCTTTGCCAGCCAATCAGAGTCCTTGTTTTTAGAGTACTTGTGGCACCTTAAAGACTAACACATTTATTTGAGCATAAGCTTTTGTGGACTAAAGTCCACTTCATCGGATGCATGTAGTGGAAAATACAGTAGGAAGATATATATACACAGAGAACATGAAAAAATGGGTGTTGCCGTACCAACTCTAATGAGGCCCACCTTAATCAATTAGTCTCATTAGAGTTGGTATGGCAACACCCATTTTTTCATGTTCTCTCTCTGTGTATATATATATATATATATCTTCCTACTGTATTTTCCACTGCATGCATCCGAAGAAGTGGGCTGTAGCCTACGAAAGTTTATGCTCAGATACATTTGTTAGTCTCTCTAACTACAGGTGCTACAAGTACTCCTGTTCTTTTTGCTGATACAGACTAACATAGCTACCAGTCTGAAACTTGTTTTTCGAAACGTGTATAAGTAACCATCAAATCTCTCTTCTATCAAACCTACCTGGGACAAGAGCCAGTCAAAATTTTCACCCACTTCTCAGGTGGGAAGTGAAGCCATGCCTGGGCTACTCTGGTCCGGGGACTCACGCTGCTCCTGTACCAAGAGCACCGAGCTGTAGTGAGTAGCAATTATGACACACTCTGGATCGCCTACACGTCCATCTCTACGTCCTTCTCTGATGCATTTTCCTTTTTCTTATGGCCCTTTGCAAAACGGCTAGAATTCTCTAAATGGCAAGTGCTTACGACCTACTCCCAGCTGTGCTGAATCAGGCCAAGATGGTATTGCTGTTGCATTTCCTTTGCAGGAATTGGGTTTGTCTACATTCTCAGTGTGTTTAAAGTTTCCTCCCCGATGCTACACTCCATAGGCAAGTAGGACTGCGCCAATGAACACAGACACATCTTACGTGAATGCACAAATGACAAAGCAGTTACCTAGCTGCTCTCCCAAGAAAATATCCTAAAGCACTGTAGTCAGCCTAGTAAGAGAAAACCATTATAGGACGAGAGAAGTCCAAGATTTTAAGGGCGGCTCAATCACTCAGCGGATTGGTGATAGGGTACCGTTAATCTTGGTTGTGCCTTTCAACGCCAACACACTCTTTCGTAGTGACTGAAAGCCATTATCCGCTGATGGCTCTTTTGTAGACAGTATGAATGATTTGGGGGGAGAAGTCCTCAGGTCCTAGGGAACATGTAAAAACAGCCCCCTAAAAATCACCCTCACAGCTGATGCTAATTGGCATGCTTGGCCATACTGGCAATGGAGAAACTAAGGATTGGCAGGGACCCTGGAGGCTAGCCAATGCTCTTGTTTCTAGTGCTAGTTCTGCAACAACAGGCTTTACGCTCATTGGTGGGGCAGTGTGTGAAGCCTCCTCTGTCACTGCTTGGCTCGATGCATATCTAGAGGATCGTGAATAAGGCTTGTGAATAAGGCGCTGGGGCTAAAGAGATGTGGATTCAGTCCCCACCTTTGCCAAGACCTCCTGTGTGACCAAGTCACTTTGGTCCCAATCCTCAGAGGTATTTAGACACCTAATGCCCATTGATTTCAATGGACCTTACGAGTCTGACTACCTTTAAGGCGCTGGGCCTTAAGTTCTTTGTGCCTCTGTTGATGGGCCTAATTATACTCCTTCCTTTTTGACTATTTTATATGTTTAGACTGTAAGCTGTTTTTGAGCATGGACTCGCTTACTAGCTGTTTGGATGGTGTCAAGCACAGTGAGGGGCCCAGTTTTGATTGGGGTTCTAGGTGCTACAATGAGGGTGGCCCAGTCTTGTTTGGGGTTCTAGGTGCTACTATAATAGTAGTGAAAACTCTAAGTCATAGATTTTTTTTTCCAACCCAAACACTGATTTTGCATCATCTGTGAATTTGGTGAACATCTTAGCTTGTTACTATTTGCAAATGCCTATATTGCTTATTGAAGATGCCATAATGATAACTCTAGATGTTGTTAGAAGCATCAGTGGAAGCACAGGGGCCTTTGAAACTATCAGAAATGTCCCAGAGTTAGCCCGCACTCCAAAGAATATCATGGCTGATACTATTAGTTTTGCCACCACACTGATAAACAGACAGCAGGGCATCCGTGAAGCCACCATCTTTAGTCTCAGTAAAAGCTACAGGTTCACTCTTTTCCTTTTGCATTACCTTGAGCACAGCAAGTCTGAATTGTTCATCTCTATTCAGTTTTCCCCCCATGGTTGGTTGAGCAAATTGGTCGGACTCCCCATTTAATGTTCAAGTGCCCGGTGGGACTTGTTTTAGCTACTTCTAAATCAGCCATAAATGACAGTGTGTCTGAACAGGCCTCTTTTCATCTGGTGCTAACGTACATTCCTACAACCTACCATTACAGCAAAAGGAGCCCCTGGGTGTGTAACTTATGTATAGTTAATGATACCCCACCCCCAGGCTTTCAGAGCACCTTTCATCTCAGACTCTCAAAGTGCTTCACAAATATTAATTTCCAACATCAGCGGGAGGGTTTATAGCAATATCTCCATTTAACAAGGCGGTACAGCTCAGAGCCTCAAAAGGTATTCCGGAGCCTAAATCCTATTAAAAATCAGTGGGCATTAGCCTCCTAAATCCTTCTGAGGCGCGGGGCTGTGACTTCACTAACGCTCAGCACTAGCCACCATGGCTTCTCCTCTCATGACGCTGAGGTTCTGCTTCTCCTGGTAGTGGGTGGGCACTAGGCCTTTCCTCACTTATCCAGTAAGGGTTTGGTGTCTCTTGCTCTTAACAGACATGCAACCGCTCCTGCCGATGGATCTCAAAGGGGAGCCAGGCCCCCCAGGAAAGCCAGGCCCAAGAGGACCTCCAGGCCCCCCAGGCTATCCAGGAAAACCAGGCACTGGGAAACCCGGACTTCATGGCCAGCCAGGCCCTGCTGGGCCCCCTGGATTTTCTGGTGTTGGCAAACCAGGTATCCCAGGGCTTCCAGGAAAGGCAGGTATGAAAGGGATGCCCGGCCTCAAAGGTGAACCCGGCCTGAGAGGTGAGCAAGGCCAGAGAGGATTACCTGGCCCACCAGGATTGCCTGGGCCAGCAGGCATCTCAGTCAATGGGAAACCAGGCATGCAGGGCACTCCAGGTCTACCAGGATTTCGGGGTGAGCCTGGGCCAAAAGGGGAACCAGGGCTTCGGGGGGAGCGGGGCTTAAAGGGTGAAAATGGTGTTGGGAAGCCAGGGTTTCCGGGTCCCCGAGGAAATGGAGGCCCCCCCGGCCCCGCTGGGCCTCCAGGGCCAAATGGCATTGGGAAACCAGGGTTCAATGGCTTACCAGGTGCTCCAGGGGGGAAAGGCGAGATGGGCCCATCTGGAGCCCCTGGGATCAATGGGGAACCTGGGCCGATGGGGCCACGGGGGCCACCAGGGATTGATGGAATAGGCATCCCGGGCGTCGGAGGGATTCCAGGTATGCAAGGCCCTGTGGGGCCAAAGGGAGAACCCGGGATCCGTGGCCTTCCCGGTTTACCTGGGCCCGCAGGCTATGGGAAACCAGGTTTGCCGGGCTTAAAAGGAGATCGTGGGCAACCTGGGATCCCAGGAGCCATTGGCGACAAAGGGGAACCAGGCATGGATGGGGAAGCAGGCGAGCAGGGCCCGCAGGGTGTCATTGGATTCCCCGGGGTGCCAGGCTCCATGGGCTTGCCAGGCAAACACGGGCTGCCAGGCCTCAAAGGTGAGGTTGGGCTGCCTGGGCCCCCAGGAATACCAGGGATGCGTGGAGACCAAGGGCCAAACGGTTTTGCAGGGAAACCAGGGGTCCCTGGAGAGAGAGGTTTGCCTGGGTCTCAGGGACCACCTGGCCCCACAGGGCCAAAAGGAGAACCAGGCTTCACAGGGATTCCTGGGATGCCAGGGTTAACAGGTAGCCTGGGACCAAAGGGAGATGCAGGAATTCCAGGCCAGCCAGGCCTGAGGGGCCCATCTGGTATTCCAGGCCTACAAGGCCCTTCTGGTCCCATGGGGCCACAGGGCTTACCAGGGCTGAAAGGGGAACCTGGCCTCCCAGGCCCTCCAGGGGAGGGGAAGGTAGGGGAGCCTGGCATTACAGGACCCATTGGCCCACCTGGAATACCAGGGACACGTGGATTAAACGGACCCCCAGGACCACCAGGGCCGCCTGGTCCCCCCGGGGCACCAGGGGTGTTCGACGAGACAGGCATCGCTGGGCTGCACTTGCCGGATGGAGGCGTGGAAGGAGCGGTGTTAGGGAATGGTAAGCCTGGGAAGCCACAGTATGGCAAAGGGGAGCTCTCTGCCCGGATAGCACCCGCTTTCACGGCCATCCTGACCTCCCCGTTCCCAGCCTCTGGCATGCCAGTCAAATTCGACAGGACTTTGTACAACGGGCACAACGCCTACAATCCAGCCACTGGGATATTCACCTGCCCCATCTCCGGCATCTATTACTTTGCCTACCACGTGCATGTCAAAGGGACTAATGTCTGGGTGGCACTTTATAAGAACAATGTGCCCGCCACATACACCTACGACGAGTACAAAAAAGGCTACCTGGATCAAGCCTCAGGCAGCGCAGTGCTCGAACTCAAAGAGAATGACCAAGTCTGGGTCCAAATGCCCTCGGACCAAGCCAATGGGCTGTACTCCACAGAATACATCCACTCCTCTTTCTCCGGCTTCCTGCTTTGCCCCACATAACAGCTGTTGGGTGTTTCCCCTTTTTACCCACTTTAGCCATAAACTGTCTTGTTTTTTTAATAATTTTTTTTAAAAAATAAAAGAAATACAAAAAAGAAAAATCACTGGGAAGAACGCGCAAGTCATTGGCGCAGGACCTCGCTTCACACTGTTCACTCAAGGAGTCGAGAGGATAAGGGGAAAGGAGCCTTTGTTGTTTCTTGGGGGGGGTGCAAGTGGGGGAGGTGTCTTTGGAATAAATTTTACCTTTGTGACTGCACATCAAACACAGCAACTAGCTCAGGCTGGCTAGGATCTAGCTATGCAACTACATTGTTCTTTAAGTCAGAGGAGGAAAGCTGAAGAATCGAGACCCTTCTTGGTTTATAATCAAGTGCCCCTGTTCCCGCTGTTGAGTACTAGTTAAATAAAGAAAGTCATTTTGCATATTCGTTAGCCAATCCAGGGATCCTAAGCAATCTCAGATCTCTAGAGCAGTGGAGATTCCTGGTGGATTGACTCTCACCTTCCCAAGCAATCATTTCCCCACATTTCAATCTCATTGACGCTTGAATCAGTGTCTCGGATTCGATCAGGGTGGGTGGATTTAGTCATCAAAAGGGGAACACTTTGCAGAAGCACCTTTTTATAAGTAAATATTTAAGAAAAAATCTTTAGGAACAAAAAACATCGTTAGTAGCACCTGGCAATAGGATGGGTGCCGAATATACTCCAAAGCCATTCAGGGAATTTGGGAACCCCTGTGATGAACAATGTTCCTTGACCTTGTATTAATTCCTGCATTGGCAAGTCAAAGGGCCAGTTCTATCACACATATTTCTGTAGCCCACAGCCCTGTTTGGGCTTATGAACGTTTTATTATCTGACAATCCAAGGATGGCGCTGCAAGCATGGCTTACATTGCTACTAGCTGATTTCATGGACGGTTTAGCTCTGCTTTCTTTAAGGTGCCATTTATGGACAACTTACTTTTAATGTCTACCTTTCAGGACGTGTACACTATTTTTTCCCTTCCCCTTGGGGAACTTATTAAAAAAAAAAGCATTCATTCTACCTTTCCATGCATTCCTTTTACAACGGTGCTATTATCTACTTAATGTTATTTACAAGTATAGTGCAATACGTATCTTTGAAAGGGGCACCGGTCTGCGTGCAGGGTTCTGTGACTTAGGAAAAAAATCATTTCATGTTTGTCCTGTTACCACTTTGCCTCAATAATGCTTGAAACGTCATTGATTTGAATATGGGTTACAAGGTTTATTACAGCTTTTGGTGTGCCCAGCTAGTGACCACGTGGCTGCGCTGGCCTTTGCAAACTGGAACAATTGAAGCCTGTTGCTTTGCAGCTTGCGGTAAGGTAAAATGGCTACAGACCATTGCATTTAAAAGTTACTAAAGAGATTCTTCTCAGCCGGGGTAGGTAGAACGTGGTTGAAGTTAAGCCACACATAATATACTGAATTCCTTTCTACAAAGACATGTGCCTAAGAAAATAGCTGAAATTCATTCAGTCAATAGCTCAGTGTTCATTACTCTCAAATGTCCATGATGCCTATAATATGGCCAAAGGAGAGAGAAAGAGTAAGAATGTGACTTAATATTATTCTCCAGATTTATTGTAGATAAAACTATTTAAACATAGATTTTTTTTTCTTAAACTACACTGCGTTTGTGTGTCTTGCCCTCCAGGGCTTCCATTTACAAAAACCCGCCCATCCCTGAATTACAAAACAGGAAACAAAAAGAAGGAAGCTAAAGAAAAAAATTCCATAGACTAACATTTCAGACAGAATCTGGAATTGGGTCTCCCCTCCCCTTTGTTTTAGTTTTTATTCGGATTTACAAGAGCAGGTTGTGAAGCGATGGAACTTTTAACAGAGACAAATACAGCCTGATATTTTGAATTCTGTCAGATGTTTTTAAATTCCTGAAGGCAGAAGAATGTCAGAGCCCTTCATGGCCCAGATTCTGTTGGTAATTGGTTCTTTGATTTCCCATTCGAAATAGGAACCATAAAGTAAAGACCTAAAATTTGAAGAAAAGGAGTTCAATTTCTCTCTTCAAATCCACACTTGAAAGGACAGTGCCGGCATGGGGCTTCTGTCTTCTTGGTTTAAATGTATTTTCCTGCAGAGAACCACAATGAACTCAAGTTGATAATACAGCAGATCCCTTCATTTCAGAGCAAAGCAGTCTCACTCCTTGAACCACAGAACACTGCCAGAGGCAGAGATGGTAACTTAAATATACTACCTGCAGTAGGGTAAGGAACTTCCACACCGTTGAAAATTCACTCAAGGGTGGAAGTTTAAGCCAGTTACTCGACAAAGCAATTTATTTATACTGTGTTCTGACCTATGTTCAGTCCTGGTTTGGTTTTGTTATTATTCAATACTCTGGTTCTGGCTGGCAAAAACAGTGACCGAAACGCACATTCTAACCAAACGCAAATATTAACTCATTCAGTTCAGTAGAAAATATTTTGCAATTTCACTTTCCCTTCATGTGCAGAGCAGAAACCGTAATCACCCTTCTGCAGCTCTATAACCTGTTACATTTACACAGTATTGAATGACAAGGATATTACACACACAGGGAGGCTAGGAAACGATGCACAGGGTGAAGGAGGAAAGGTGTTCAGTAAACCAGATATTGTCAGGAAGATTTCTTTTGAAGTACACAGTCTGTAATATTTGCCAGCAGGAAGGTTTATTTTCTGTCATGGGTGTGAGCACTTGGGATGTTGGTATCAGTCACACACATACAAAAAATGGTTGGGATGGATGAAGTTTGTCAGTTTTTAACTATGAAAACTACATTACAGTGTGCATTTTTTATATACAAATTCTTACTTTTTTTTTTTAAGTTTGCCTCTAGTATCTTCTTTTCTAACCTAGTATATAGAGGATTTTAGTTTTTGTAAAAATACCTATTACATGCACTGTCTGTCATAGTAAAATTGGTTTAAAATGCCTTCTCTTTGATTGTGATCGGAAACTGGCCTCTTCAGAACTAAAACTACAGTACTCGATTGTATTGACACAACATCAATAAAACTTATTGTATAAAAGATCATCTCAGCTGTGCCTTTGTCCTATTATGATTTATTTGTATTGCAGGAGCACCTACACATAGTAAGAGATAACCCCTGCGCCACGAGCTTACAGTCTGAACAGGTGAAGGAAAGATTAATATCCCATTGTTCTGGGGACAGGAGGCACGGGAATAGTCCATGGCTCACCCAAGGAGTCTGTCTCAGAGCTCACATTTGAACCCACACCTTCTGTAGCAGCAGCCAGCACCCAAACGATAAGACGAAGTTTCTATATTCAAAGTACCACTTCTGAAATACCCTTGTATAAGTCTGGCCATAATCATAGGTCTCAGCTCATGCTGCCTGCCCTATGAGCTCTCCTTTGTAATATGCACAGCCTTAGATACGAAGTCCTCTCTTCTCTTCATGCAACAGGAACACATCCTGGTCGCTGGCAGTGAAACAGGTTTCCCTGCAACACCCCACCAGTGTGCACCCAGAGGAAGGGGTACTTAAGCCTTCATAGTCCATTCAGTCCATGGTTTATCTGCGAAGACTGCCATTGAGTGGACCGATTGGTGGCAAAGATGAGGGTTGATTTTGGTAATGTAAGTAACTGTCCCCTAGGAACTGGAATGAGATTGCACAACTGGCATAGGCTGAGGGTATCAGCTTTCATTCAAAGCCTGTCACCTCCCGGTTGCCCACTCAACTCAGACTTGGCTTGAGAGAATGGTAATAGGAGATGGCATCTATCCTGCTCCCTGATCAACATAGGAAAAACTTATTCCACATTGCCTCACAGCCACAGTCCAGAAGTTCCTTAAAGGAAGATGGTGAAATTTGGGGCCTTCCAAATATTGCAACATTTTTTCCTCTTCTACCTGGCAATTATTACGTTGAGGAATTTAAGGAACAGGAGTGCATGCTGGAGTTTCCTTTCCTGGAAAAATGGGGTTTTGCTAGAAATTAAAAATGAACCCAAAGCCAGGAGCTCACCCATCACTCCCAAGCTCTTTCTCAAGGAGAGCAGCATGCGTGCCTTCTACAATGGGGAAGGAGACAGGAATTTTAAGTAACAATGCAGAGTTTCTATTCAAGCTTCCCAAAACTATGAAGAATACCAGATTGTGCTAGCTGGGTCTGACCACCCTTGCCACCATAACAAATTCCAATATGTATACGGACTATGCTACCCATTTACCTTCTTCCCCGTAAAGAGATGCCGGTGAGAATGCAGCTCAGTTCTTTGGGCTTTAAGCATCATTGATTCCATCAGTTTGTTTTCTTTGGGGGTGGGGGTGAGGAGGAAGGATGTTTTGTTTTAAGCAATATCATTTTGAAAGCTAGTCAATTAAAAAAAATCACTAGTTTTAGATACCACCCTGTCTCTGTGTCCCCTGACTGCTATTTTCTTGTGCTTTTATAATCACATTCGCTTATTTTAAAAGCTCTCTCTCTCCACAGACGAAAGGGACTGGCTGACTATGCTGGGGAAATGTTGAAACTGACTATTACATGAAGTGCTGCCAGAGGCACAAAGGAAACAAAGAGGGGAAAAAATATTTATTAAGTGATCTCTTGCAGGTCTCCTAATTGGGAATGTTAACTATAGCCAGTGAAACATTTCCAGGCAGAAATGTGAATTTTAAGTTGACATGTCCCTTTAAACTCGGTTACATTTAGGGGCGTAAGACAAAGTGTCATCTTGGTGCATCTTATTAATATTCCCAGGACACTTTTGGTGCGCTAGACATAATAACTAATCTGAACTGATTCTAGCAGCGAGGCTCCAGCAGTTGACTCCTTTCCACCCATTGCTCTTTATTGCAAATATTTTCTACAAGCAAGACTCGAGTGAAAACTCCAGCACTGAAATACTTTGGGGGCATGCAATTGCCACTCAGTGCACGGTATGTTAACAGGCATTACCCACTTTTACCACAACAGTCTCGCCATTCACTGCTTGTAAACAAAAGCAGCCATTGTGAGAACAATTTCTACAACAGATTTCAAGAATTAAACTTACTGCAAATGAAGCAGGAGGCCCGGCTCCTCACAAGATGCCATTAATTGACCTGGAAATGCTTTCATCCTGCTTTCCGGAGAAACATTTTTAAGAAACCATAACAAAGCAATTTCAGGCTGAGTCTTGAAAGAAGAGATGTGTGTGTGTGTGCGCGTGCATGGAGTGGGGGGGCATGGAAATAGCCTAAAGCCTTTCCTATGATTCCCCTTGTAATTTAGCCTCACAAGAGGCTGGCTGCCCCCATACATGGATATATTTAGGCAGAGGGTAAAACTATAAATAGAATTACATACAATAAAGCCCAAAGATGGCATTTAAAGTGCAGTTATGGTCTAGTAAAATTATCACCACATTAGTACACTTATGACTAGTTCTGCACCCAGTGCACCCTCCCCCACCCGTACTGCTCAGTAAAGGCCAAAATCAGTTGTGAAGGGAGATGGAAGCAGGGTTAATTTCAGAACTGTTATAACTGCGGAGGCAAGATCTGGGAAAACGCAATCAGGATCATTCCCAAATCCCACACTGTGATGGCGTCACAAACACCTTTGCCCTTAACACAGGGTAAAAGCGAAATGCCCTCTGACTGGAATAACTAGCAGTGCTAAAATTCAAAGCTGGCTGCAATATTAGAACAAAGAACCCCAAGGAGAGGGCACAGATCGTTCTGCTCCTGCCAACAGACCCAATGGTCTAATGCAGCTTCCCAGGTGGAGCAGGGCGTGGCAAATTACAACTACAGGTGATACCCACGGGGCACTTTCCAGCCAAGTATACTGCAGCTTGCAGGAGGTGACTGCAGAGGAAATTTGATACTGGGGAAGCCTCGAAAGCTCCAATCAGAATGCGGGGAGCCCAGACAGGAAGGTGATGGGGTAGTAATGGAGCCAGATTTATAAATGGTGCCTTAATAGAACAGGAAAACCAAGTCCCTTACTCAGCCCATCAACCATAGCTCCAGTGATGTTACTAACTCATCATCACAGGTGTTACACAAGTCTGAGTGCAGTTTCTTTGCTGGGAGCCTGTATGGTCACTGGTGTTTGGACATATGGGAAATGCTGCCAGGGGACTAGCATCTGCTCTGGCTGAAGCGCGCTGAGCTTTTTACCAGTAGATGAATCGTGCTCTGCATGAATGTCAAAGGTCACAGTTAAAAGACTGGGAACCGGTTGGCAGAGCTGTGAAAGAGGACACAGAAGATGACCAAGGCCTTCTGCAGCTGAGCTGTCATTTTCACTGCAACACTTCAAGAGCCTGCCACTGATTCACAAGGTTTCCACACAGGAAACTCCCATCCCTACACACCACCACTGGAGAACAGGCTCCAGTCCAATTAGTCTGCGCAAATGTGCATAAAGATTTTCCCTACTGGGTTCCAAGTTCAGCTACAGTTGAATGGCCAGGAATTTCTACCCCGGCTAGGAAAGGCTCCATACCAGAAGCACGTATAAAGAACATCTCTTTGTCCAAGTCGTCCAAACTTTAGTTTGCTACCTAAAGAGGCTGAGGTCAAATAAGGCTCCAGGCTAATGACTGATTTATGCAACACAACTCCTTTACCCTGATAATTAGCCACCGTTCCTGTATTTTCCTTCAATGATCCTAAGTGACTGGATTACTTTTAAGAAAAACACATTTCAATCCTAGCTTAGGAAAAGCTAGACTTTATAAACAGCTAACCTGTGCAAGCTCCACAACTTCTTTCCATTCAAAAGAAAAACAAGATCAGTTTAAACAGAAAATTTGTTTTTAAATGTCTTCCTTGAAAATTCTGAAGGCTCTTGAAGTATATAAGATCTAATGTTTTACTTCTCAGATCTGCAGCACAGTCTATAAATACAGTAGGCCCATAATTCCACATATTTATAGGACAAATAGTCATGTGTATACACAGAAAATCCATTAAAGCTTCATGCAATAGACTGGTACTCTAGGGAAGCAAAGTACAGGAAAGGTGAGGAATAACCCAATTACAACCAGATTGTTCATATGTACACACAATAACTTTCTTCTGACATCAGCAGGAAATAAGCCCCCTATTAGTAATGTGTTCACTTCCCAGTTTTAGTAAAATCTTTGGAATAGTCGGATTTATACCCATTTCCATACGATAGCTGCCTGCAAACACAATGGTTTTTATTTCTTTGTTTTCTGTAATTACTATAGACATTTCAAAACACATTATTTACACAATTCAGCTTGCATACAGACTCAGCTTATTTCCTCTCTGCCTGCTTGACTGGGCACGTTTTTAAACATTCCACTGCAGAACACTGTTTTCTAATACATCTTCTACCATTTGCACGGTCTCCTAGCACGAGCCCTTTCTTAACAGAAGTGAATTCTCAACTGAAACCGTCCTCCTGTCCACTTTTAGACAATCCCAAGCAGGTGCAGAGGTTGAAAGCAATTAAAGTTGCATCCTGTTCCCGCTGAAGTCAATTGGATTTATGTCACTGACTTCAGTGGGACCAAGATTTGGGCCTAAGGTACCACTAGGTTTTACTACATCTCTTCCCACTGGTTTACTAGTGACCTTGCCACATACATTGGACACCAGGTGTGCAGAATGGGGTGCAAGGATAGCACAGCATAGATTAGGCAGTGGGAGGAGAGAGAGTAACCAGAACACCACCAGCATTCTGGAAGGTCGCAGTCTGGTGCATAAGGCAATGGAAAGTTTAAGGAGTCAGGCACAGGTGTAATGCAGAGAGCAAAGACGACAAAAGAATTGCAATATGGGTATGGCGCAACCCAAGTGCTTCCTGAAGGTTAGGCTGTGAACATCTGAATGGAAGTCTGTGGAATCTGGAAACAGATGACAGGAAGCTGGTTCCTGGATTTAGACCCCACTTGAAGCTTGGACAAGTCGTATGACAGAACGAGACACTGACAGGAGGAGGCGCCTTGGTAAGAAGAAGAAATCTCATCAGAAACCAGATATTGCCTCTGTCCTTTGGTGGGACAACAGATTCCATCGTCCAAAGCTCTCTGTGCAAGCACACTCCAGATCAATTGTAACAGAAAAACAAGGTCCAAGTCTCACTTCTACCATGCGACACATGACAGCAAGTGCCATTCTGGGCTTGGACGGGTTACAGATCATTAAAGACAAGGTGGACCCATTTGCTATGGATCTGATCAATGAGGCAGAGGTAGCCACTTGCTTTAACCTTGGCACAAGACACCACTTCTGTGGCTCAAAGTCGTTGGCAGTAGAGTTCGTGCAAGCTATTTGCCAGCATCTCTGTCTCTTGAAAAGCTTCGCAGCTCTGCTCCCAGCATGGGGGTACCTGCTCCTCCCCATAATAAGCTCCTGCAATGGCTCCAGCCATGGTAGCTATGGTATCTGTGTCTCCACCCAGCGAGATACAGTAGATGATGACCCTCTGTAGGTTGTTGTAGTGATCGGGAATATCTGGATCGGATTTCATGGAGCGCAAGAAGGAGTAAATCGCAGTGGGGACAGACTCCAGAGCAGCAATGCCATTGCCTGTTAATAAAACCAACCACATTCAGTGACAAAGCAGGACAGTTACATCCCTTCCCTAATTTAGTTCATGAGCTCATCTTATGGCCAATTTCAAACTCTAATATGGCTGGTTCAAGCCAGGTGAAGTGCGGGTAGATGCTATGCAAGTTTCTTTCCATCCCATGCTCTCCGCTGGTCTCATTCCTGATCAGCACCCCACTACCGTTCCAGTCAGGAACATGCACCCAACTACAGTCTAACCTGTAACATCACTGGGTTGCCCGGTGTCCAGAAGGAAGATCTGACTGATGGACTGTCATTAAGATGAGATCTTGGAAAATTCGGCATTATTCTTCTCTTGGAAAGAGAGCCTTTCATCCACCAAGGCTGCCCTCGGGGAGGGAGTCACAACAGAGCGGGTCACACACTTACTCTTTCCACAGGGCTGAACATGCAGTTTTTGCAACACATCCAACCCCCGCTGGTCTGGCGAGCAAGAGGCAGAAGTCCAGGAAAGCACTAACCACAGGCTCCCTAAGCTGGCCCTGCCCCATGGCTTTTCCTGAATCCCTGTAGGAAGAAAAGTGCTTACCTAACTCAAGCAATACATCTGACTTTGGAACAGTGCTAAGCTCCAAAAATTCCTTGATCTTCTTAAGACGCCTTGAAAATGGTAATTCTTCAAAACCCATCCTGGAGACAAGAGACAGGAATATAACAAATGCTCTGCTCCAGTGACTTCTCCCTCCCTGCCACCAGGGAGCAATCTGCTTGATTTGATCTAATACAACCCAGCCTATGAAGAGGTGTCCAAACAGAGGGCTCCCAGGGACCCAGACTTTCCGAAAAAAGAAACGTTAGTGGCTATAGGAGTGAATCTTTCCACATTTCCAGGTGTTTGAACCATGACCATGTCTATTGAGACCTCCTGTACACATGAGGAGAACGAGCAAGAACCTCAAAGCAAAGCTGTTCTGAGAGCTCGTCAAACTGAAATGAATGAATGAGGGCTTCAGAGGAGGAGAGAAAAGGACCCATCTTACCAGTCTGCAGCAAGTCAACTCTCTTGGAAAGGCCAGATATGGGAGAGGACGAACTGAAGTCTCACAAATTGCTTACGGGACAGGGAGGAGAAGCTAGACCTAACAGCATGCAGCCAGCAGGTTGGACGGCTTTGATGAATCACAACCACACTCTTCCACTCCATAAAGGGACTGGCTTGGACTGAGGGTGAGAGGCAGAGGGAAATGGAACCTGGAGGAATTTCTCACTCCTCACTCCGAGGACATTTACACCAGGACAGACCGGGAGACGTGTTCATGGCAGCGGAGTGTGTGGCAAGAGAGGCTCTGCAGGCCACTTCTAGAAAGAGGCGAGGAGTCTGTATTTTCAAACATGAGTTCCCCAGTCACAGGAAAAGCCATGCAGCCATGCAGCTTCACCATGTTTCCTTCATGTCATTCCTTCCTAATGACATGAAGGAAAATCTCACACGTCCCATGCACAGAATGGCATCGAGAGACAGGACAGAGTGCAATCTATGAGGCATTGGGTAGACAGCCGTACAGAGTCAAGAGAAAGACACTGCTGTGAACTAGACCAAATTCCATATGCCCGACACAATGCAACTCTCTGAGCCCTACTTACGCTCGCGCATCAGCCAAAGATTTATCATCTGCCTCCACATCCTCCATGTGGCCGATCAGCTGCTCCAGGAAGTTTTCCCGACTGAGCTCTCCCTGCAGGGCGAGGTGCACTGCCAGCGCCTGCAGGATGGCTCCGTTATAGCCAAGTGAGTTGGCATGAGTCAACTCAGCACTGAGCTTCGCAAACTGTGGATTTAAAAAAAAAAAATCATTAGGAAACCAGAGTAAAAGAGAATCACCAAACCCCATCCCATCAGCAGAGATCTGGGAGCCCCAGTGCCTGAACAACCTCCCTGTAATGCACCTTCTTCACATCCTGAACCTCAGGGTAAATCAGCGAAACGCCTGCTACCCTCATAGCACCACCGTTCCCGTAGGAGCCTTTCCCGTTAAACTGCACTCGGGCTGGCTCAAACACATCACTGCACTTGGGGCTCAGAAGTTTCTTGAACACTTTGACGACTGCCATCCCATAGCCACGATCCGGCTCCTTCTTGTGCTCCTCAGCAAATCTGCCAAAGGTAAAACAGCAGCAATTACATAGGAATTAGAAAAACCACACTGGAAAGGGACAGTTTCAACTTACATTTGGTCTGCTACTAAAATCTTTTTTTGAAAGATGCTTTTATAAAGCCTTATTATTCTTTGCATCAGAGTAAGATCCAGAGACCTCAGCAAGTATCCTGGCCCCACTGCGCTAGGTGCTGTACAGATATGTGCTGTAGAAAGAGAAAAATCCCTGCCCCAAAGACCTGGGTGGATGAGGATAACAGAGGTTGGACCATGTGGTTGTACTGACTATATCTATGTGTGGAAATCACTGGTTTCAGCTCTTAACTTTTTGATGTTTTAAGATATACTTTAAAAAATAATTGGAAACATTTTTACTAGTCACAGGCAGGCAGAAATATTGTTTGTTCAAGTCCAATGGAGACAGTTTTTAAACAATTCAACTTTTGCCTTTCACCATTTGAAACCCAAACGCTTCAGCACCAAGTATCTGAATGGGAAACGGACTATAAAACAAACTGATTTCAAAGATTTTCATTGCCCAAAGCTCGGGGAAGTGTAAAAAAGCATACCAAGCAATAAGTAAACTAGAAAGGGAATAATTTTGAAACATTGAAGTGCTTTTAATAACAAAAGTATACAAACTTGTTTGCTTACAACACAAGTTACATTGACAGTGTCCCCCCTGGTTAGTTTCAACATCAGATTTGAGATGCCACTCTAATGATACTGAAGTCAATGAGAATCTAGGATGGCACAAACCCTGCAGGCACAGGCCAAATTGCAGCCTTGGGGCCACTGCTCTTTTTAGTCTCTCCACGCAAATAGGCGGCCACTTCAGACTGAATTCCTCTGCACTTTCCTGGACCGAACGGGAACAGCTCAAAGTGGCTGCTTAGCTTTCACTCACTATCCCTTGCAAAAGCAACCCAGATCTCCCTGTTGTGGTGACTGCAACTCCTTACCTCCTGGCCATATCAACTTGATCAAACTCTCCCTTGGCTAGCAGGGACCGCACCACACACCTGGCCATGGCTGTGTCATCTGTGTAGCAGAGCGTTTCTGAAAGAGAAGGCAAAAATACCAGATGATCAGCCAAACACCAAAAGGTCCTATTGCTCCTCTAGAATCCCAATCCTATTTCTCTACTGTTAGGGGAATTCTCTGTGAATCTGGAGTGTAAAAGACTTGGCTGTATTTCCAGACACTCCGCTCTCTTAGCAGGCCTTGGGAGAGATTAAAAATGGTCACTGACTGCAGAGGAGTAACTACAGCGATCACTAGTAATACATTAGGTGGCAGTAAGGTGACCAGATGTGCCGATTTTATAGGGACAGTCCTGATTTTTGGGTCTTTTTCTTATGTAGACTCCTATCACGCCCCACCCTCTGTCTCGATTTTTCACATTTGCTGTCTGGTCACCCTACGTGGCAGTGTCAGTAAGAGAAACAAGACCAGTGATCTGGGATTAATATGAAAGAAACACAGTCAACGTGGAATCTAATTATTTCAAAAGAATGAATTCAAAGTAGTTCCAGGTACCAGTCCTGCACCAACTGGGGGGGACAGGATGCGCGGGGGGAAGTTCAGGACCCGGCGGGTGGGGGGGAGGTTAGGCCCCGCGGGGGGGGTTCAGGCCCCGCGGGGGGGGAGCAGACACCAGGGGGGGCAGGGTGTGCGGGGGGAAGTTCAGGACCCGGCGGGGGGGCGGGGCAGGGTGCGCGGGGGCGGGACAGGCCCCGTGGGGGGGGGGCAGGGTGCGCGGGGGCGGGACAGGCCCCGTGGGGGGGGGGCAGGGTGCGCGGGGGCGGGACAGGCCCCGCGGGGGGAGGGGGCAGGGTGTGCGGGGGGAACAGACCCCGGGATGGGGCAGGGTGCGCGGGGGGGGCAGACCCCGCGGGGGGGGGGGGGCAGGGTGCGCGGGGGGGGGCAGACCCCGCGGGGGGGGCGGGGGGCGTGAGCCCCAGCCCGGCCCCCACCTTTGCCATCCGCCTCCTCGCCGCTGCCCCCGGCCCGGCCCGGCGGCTCCAGCCCGCGGAGGTAGCGCAGCAGCTCGGGCAGCGCCACCACGTCCCTGCCCTCGAAGGGGGCGCCCAGGCAGTCCCCGAGCAGCGCCCCGGCCAGGCAGCCCCGGAACCGGCCCCGGGCCGGCGGGAGCCGCGCAGCGACCCGGCCCAGCGACCCGCCCGCCAGCGCCGCCGCCATCTTCTTCCGGCCCAGGGCGGGGGGCGGGGACTGGTAACCGGGGAAACGGGGGCGGGGCTCCAGGGAGGGCGGGGCTATGGGGCGGGGACTGGCACCCTGGGGAGGGCGGGGCTAGCGCCTGGAGGGGTGGGGGCAGGGCCCCCTGAGGGGGGAAGGGGCTGGCCCCCTGGGGAGGGCGGGGCTAGGATCTGGGAGAAATTGGGGCGGGGCTAGTGGCTGGGGGTATGGGGGGGGGAAGAACTGGCACCCTGGGGTGCAGAGCTGGGAGGGGGAGAGTCCCAGGGGAGGGGCAGAGCAGGAGGAGTTTGGGGGCTGTGCAGGGGATGGGGGGAGAAGAGGTGTCACAGCAGCGCCTGAGTTCCTGCCCTTCCTTTTTCCTCCGTACTTGGAGGACATTTTCACTAGTGATATTTAAATCGGATTAGGTTTGAGAGGTGACACTAGCTGAGAACACTGGGGCAGTTCATAGCCCTCAGAGCCGTTGCTTCAGGGGGGCTGCAGCCTACCCCAGACCACCTTACATTAGTTTATAGCTGGGGCCCTGGTATAAGGTTTCCTATGCTGGCCCCCGGACTCGAGACTGGGGCCTTATCCAGCCTGGGTTTTTAGCCACCACTCTAGCTGCAGCAGTGCAAATATCTAATCTAGGCATAGTGCAAGTGATTATTTACACTACTATACCTGTACTATTACATGAGGGATTTGTACAACCCCCTCACTGTAGCTAGAAAGCCCAGGGTAGACAGGACTTTTTATAAAATGAATGCTTAGAGTCTAGAGCAGAAGACAACTGCCACTATGAAAAACCCCAGCCTGGTAGACATGCCGGGAACCTGCCCAAGTTGACAGGTATGAAGATGTTGGTTTTCCCCTAACTTCTAGTCCTGCAAACTCACCTTAGCAGCTGGAAATCAAGCTGGGTTCCTTTCTAGAGGGCCCATTGCTGTAGCATCTGTGCCCCATAAACACATTTAATACTGGTGATAAACAGTGAGTCATAGACAGACAGGCAGGCAGGGCAAATGCTGATCCCAATTTCACAAGCATAACAAGGACAGATTGCAAGCTCTCTGGGGCAGCACCTGTGTCTTCTTGGGTGTGTAGACAAGACCTAGCACATGGGGAGTGAGCACTACTGGGACACACACACACACACACACCATCTGAGGGCCCACAGTGACTATGCAACTAGCTCTTAGTTAACAAGTCCGTTGCCACAAGAGCCAGACTGGACTCCAGCTCCCTTGTTTGTAGCAGCGCTGGCTCTGCAGGGCTAAGAGAAGGAGAAAAAAAACAAAAGGTTATTTTAAACATTAAAGCGGGCAGATCTGAATCTATCAGCACAGGAAGACGATATGGAGAGGTACCACTGTTACACAGTTCCTTTTCAGAGCACAGTCCCGCACTTTAAAGGACTTAAATCACTAGAGAGTCCACATGGATTCAATCATCGTAAAATGCTTCCAACGCTGTCAGATGACAAGTGCTCTTAGGGACAGACTTTATTGTTTATAATGCTCCTTGGAGTGCAAGAAGCTATACAAATCATGCGAGGGGACAGACAGTTATAAAACAACTTCGGGGGCAGGAGAATAACATTGATCTAACACAACACAGATGTCAGCTTTCCTTGGTACGGAACTGAGGCTCTAGGAGTTTTATCTTCAGTCTGGCTCCATTGCCCAATGCTGTTCCCAGTGGATTAAGCCAACTCCAGCTGCCTGCTCTTCAGGGGTGAGAGGGTACGGTTAGTGGTTCGGTTGAAGGTGTCAACCTCTGGCACAAACTTCTCAGCGGGGACTGTGAGTTTTCTCCTGCTGTCCATGCACTTGTTATCCAGCATCAGGGAGTTAGCTTTGTAGCTCATATCAGTTTGGATGCGGTACAGGTGTTTATAGAGAGCGTCTAGGGCATCCCTGGGAAAAGCAAAAGTTAGGGAGTCAGGGGTGCATTTGTGCCACTGAACTTGCCTCCTGGCATTGATGACAAATAATCAGCTTTCTGCTCTCTCACCACAATACAAATCAGCACAGCTTTTGCCTTTGCCTTCAAGCTAACGCACACCAGAGCTACAGGGGAAGTTCCTGACTCATTATACTTTATTGCTCAGGTCTCTTTAATAGCAAGCCCACATGCTGCTGCTGGAATGCAGCTCGCAAGAGACATGGCGATGGGAATCTAACACAAACCCAAAGCAGCATTTCTATTTCCCCATTTGTTCATCCAATTTCCCCCCACCCTTCAATAATTTCGTAAGTGTAGTCACACCATCCCACACCAGCTCCGCCAATCCTGACCTGCAGCTCCCCCTGCTGTCCACTCCGGAGCTCCCCACACAGCTCTAATGAGGCACCCTGTTTCTGACCTGCAGCTCCCCCTGCTGTCCACTCCGGAGCTCCCCACACAGCTCTAATGAGGCACCCTGTTTCTGACCTGCAGTGCCCCCTGCTGTCCACTCCGGAGCTCCCCACACAGCTCTAATAAGGCACCCTGTTTCTGACCTCCAGTGCCCCCTGCTAAGAACGTCACAAAGCCTTTTGGTGCTTAACATCATTATTCTTTCTTGGACGCGTAACTCCCAAACCACATAGGAACATACTGTGACTGTGCAAGCTTCTGCTTCAGGGCGGCGATGGTGCCTTCCAGCTGATGGACCTCATCAGTTAATCCATACTGCACCTACAAGTCAGGAACAGGCCGTAACTGTTAGTAGAGCCAGTACTGATTTTTGCTGATTTTTACTGATTTTGGGGGGAGGGATAGCTCAGTGGTTTGAGCATTGGCCTGCTAAACCCAGGGTTGTGAGTTCAATCCTTGAGGGGGCCACTCTGGGGCAAAATCAGTACTTGGTCCTGCTAGTGAAGGCAGGGGGCTGGACTTGATGACCTTTCAAGGTCCCTTCCAGTTCTAGGAGATGGGATATCTCCAATTTTTAATTAGTTGCTATGGTTCCCCCAAGTTCCCCTTCCCCACTTTGTTTCTATGCTTTAACTCACAGAAGTATGGTGGATTCCTTTTTATTCATCTTTTAGTCTCCATTCAGTCCACACCTAAACGTGTCTGATCATTTCGGAGCCACAGAAGCTCTATCTAGGGTTCCACCCTCACAACCTCAAATCCCTCATGGACAACGGGCATGCCAGGTTAGTATCCATCCCACACCACAGGCTCATCTATACCTGATCCCGGCACAGCTCCATGTTGGGGCGATAAGTCCGGGTCTCCAGGCGAGTGTGTGCGAGTTTTAGATCCCACATTTTCTTCCTGAGATCTTCCTCGAGGCGTCGGATGTCCTCTTCCATCTCAGCAATTTCCTCCAAGGTCTGAGGATTAAACACACACAGCACAAGGGATTGTTACCATCGTGCACTTACAGCTGTCCAGTTTAGTAAGGGTGCACTCAAAGACTGGCTTTTGAGTACTCTGGAAATTCCCAGGAGATCTAGATAGGGAACCAGCTGTGCTCAGACGGCTCCAGCCTTTCTGGGGTTTTACCAGGCTGGAAATGGTTTTTAAACAAGGACTAAAGGACTTCTGCTCAAAGAGGGTTAAACACAGCTTGCTCAGCTTGTGTGGGCCAGGCATCTCTGCTTAAAAATCCAATTTCCACCCCAATCAGGCAAGGCATGCTGTGGTTGTTTCAGGGCTGCCGTGGGATGGGTTAATAGGGTGAGATATAAGGTCCCAAACTGGCTTCTCGGCCTGCAGATGCCAATGAGCATCAATTGTGTTGTGGACCGAGAGCCACTGAATTATTTCACTCACACCACTGAATGGGCTTCAGATAGCAACATTTTTCAGTCAGCGTTGAGCTGGGCTGGATTCGAAGCAGTTTGCGGATCATCCCTCTGTGATCCCTGTAATTCCATTTCTCTGCCTTCACAGGATCAATCAGAAAAAGGGAATTTTCCTTTGTATTTGAATAGCAAGGATAAAACCCAAGGAGAGGATAAACAGCTTAGATTTGTCTGCGGTGTCATACTAGCTGCTTATCAACAATATGGCCCTGTTGACCTGAGCACTGCAGAGAAGCTGTGGTTGGGATGCCTTGAGCTCGCACAGCTGATGCCTTGCATCCACACACAACAGCTGCTTGAAGTGTTTTGTAAGTGCTGGGTGTACCAGGCAATCACAACGCCTGAGACGAGGGCTTTAGCTTGGGTCCCGCTGACTCCGTGTGGCTACAATGATTTCTCCCGGGGATGAACAGGCGGCCATGTGTTGCAGCCGTACCAGATCAGCTAGTCATGCTGACACCCTCCCAATGTGCAGTCTCTCTCATTTGGAAGTTATCCAAAATGCTGGACACTGTGGGATAGATGCCATAGCAGTCCAACATTGTACTGGGAGAGCCGTGGCAGGTAGGTATGTGCCAGGGAGTGGATGTACCAAGAGGTTTCCGTCAGAAACGCCTCTTGCACTGGGGTGTGCTGAACCGCAGCAAGGAAGCATTTCATGCCATCAGTGTCGCTTGCAAGAGATACGCTCTGAAGATAGAATCTCACTCAAGGGCGCTTGACAGTGAAGGAAACAAGCCAGAAATTTACGTTCTTCTCCTGCCATTTCAGCTCGTCGTAGGCTTTTTCAAACTCCCGGATCCTCTTCCGCAAGGCGAACTCCGCGGCCACCCGCTGAGCTTCCAGCTCGTTGTTTGTCTAGAGGGAAAAGAAGTTAAAGGTCATGCATGTGCCTCTAGGAGGTGTCTCCCCTGCACTGTTAAAGCAATTACCCTGCTCCCTCCACACACACCCCTCACTTTCAGGGCCCTGCATGACCTCACCTTTCGTCTGCCCATGACATGCTCCTCTACAGTTTCCCTGTGCCCTTCATCACCCCAACGCTCATTATTATTTGTCTGGTCAAAACACCCAGGAGCCAACTGCACTAGGGGCTTACAAAGAACCAACAGACAGTCCCAGGTGCCCCCAAAGAACTTAAAGCGTAAATATAAAGACAAGAGACAGATGCACAGACAGGCAGACGGGGGAGTATAAGGAAACAATAACTCAGTTATTGGGCCCTTCTCAAGAGCTCCCTCTATGCCTGGAACCGCCTCCTGGTACATCCCCCAACGTTTCAACAGACTTCCCTCTTCTCTTCCACAACCACTTCTGCCCATATCCTTCCTACACCGCTCTCCCTGCCAGATCTGTTTTGAGTCCGTGGTCTGCTCTTTGGGGCAAGGCAGACGCCTTGTGAGATCAGTAGAGAGCGGCGAAACACTCATGATGCCAAGGAATAATCTAGTGAGGCACGTTTGCCTTTTTAAAAATCACTATTCAGGAAACAGCAGTCATCTGACAGCCAAAGGAAACTTCCCTTCCCACGAACCAGCAGCACCACACAGCAGGTCCAAGCCTAGTTTGACTGAACTATTCAGATGGGTGCTGGAGGGTTAATTTTGATTTGGCTTTTTCAAGCCTTCCCTCCTCAAAAGGCACAGTGTAACCCCTGCCTATTTCTAAGCTGCAAAGCAGGCTGCATTCACCCAGCCATCCCCACTGGGGAACACATGACTTAACATCACCCGGCTTAACATCTATGAACGGCACCGATGGTTTCTGCATCGGTGATGGGCGATTTATTTACCTGAGCGATGGTGAGTGCTATGGCTTCCCGCAGCTCAGTGGAGGCTTTCATTTCCGCCTCTGCTCGGTCTTTGTTGTACTGGCTGTACTGGTCCCACTGCTCAGGCGTTGTTGATCTAGAATGCCGAGAGCGCCCAACAGGACAGGCTGTTTAAACTCCTGCCTCGGGCAATAAGCTGAGTGACTGCAAGAGACAGCTTGGAAGAAACCTCTCCATGCCAAGGTGGAAACGCTTTCTACAATTGCAAAGAGACTCCAATTTCAAGGCCAGATGGGACCACTGTGATCATCCTCCGACCTGCTGCACAACACAGACCAGGGAATCACACCCGGGGATTCCTGCATGGAGCCCAATATCTTTTGAGATATCCAAACATTGATTGAAAGGCTCCAAAAGATGGAGAATTTACCCCACCCCCTTGGGTATTCTGATTACCCTCACTGTGAAACTAGCATGGTCTAGTGGTTACAACAGGGAGGCAGGTCTCCTGGGTTCTCACCACAAGTCTGTCATTGACTTGCTGGGACACTTTGGGCAATTCTCTTCCCCCTCTGTGCCTCAGTTTCCCCTTCTATAAAATGGGGATGCTATTAAGTCACATCACAAGGATGTTGTGAGGCTCACGTGTGTCCACAAAGAACTTTGAAACCCTCAGGCGGAGGGAGGGTGCTTGGGAAGGACCAATGGTTATTGGGAACGACGATCACTGGGAGTATGGAGAAAGGGAGGGCTTGCTTCTCTGAGTACCGTATCGGATATCACTCCCTGCTAGCAGCAGAGCCAGTAAGACAGCCCTGAATCCAGCTCTTGGTGTTTTAAACTCTAGGCCAGGCTGTCTGTTAATTGAGCCAGTCATTTCCACGAGGCATCAGAAACTCTACTAAAGGCGGCAAGAGTCCCAAGTCTTTCCAGCATCAGCATGAAGGTTAAAACAGCCTGGGTTTGGCCACAAAGGGGCTGGTGGTTCCCTTACCCAATTGGGACCCGGGTTGGATTGACCTTGAACGAGATGTTGGGAGAGTTGACGTTGAGGGAGGAACAGACCCGGTCTATCTCCAGTGCTTCCATTTTTCCCCGGTGATCAAAGTTGAGCTGCTGGCGTGCTTCCTGCAAGAGGCTGCCAAAGAAGGGGTAGGATAAGCTGCATTTGTCACTGTCAGCAGGCTGAAAAAGGTGTTAGTGGGTCAGCCAGTGAAAATCTCTCTCCTTGGCAGACCGAGCCTGGCTCAGACATGGGCTGCCAGACAGATCCACTCAGGGAGGACACAGCCTTGTCCATCCGAGGTTAGAAAATCATAGAATATCAGGGTTGGAAGGGACCTCAGGAGGTCATCAAGTCCAACCCCCTGCTCAAAGCAGGACCAATCCCCAGACACATTTTTGCCCCAGATCCCTAAATGGCCCCCTCAGGGATTGAACTCACAACCCTGGGTTTAGCAGGCCAATGCTCAAACCAATGAGCGATCCCTCCCCCTTTACAGAGACAGTGAGTCAGGCCAGCCGTCCAACTGGCCTAAAATTGGTTCACTTTTTCAAAGCTTTCTTGGGAACCATGGGGGCTAAAGACTCGATTGGGCTTTTTTTAAAATAAATAAATAAATGAGATTCTATAGCAACAGGCTGGCCCCGGGGGACCCTCCACAGGGACAACCCTTACTCAGTGGCGCAGCTGTAGCTGCTCCTTGAACCAACTGCCCGCGTGTGACTCAAGTGCAGTGACTTGTACGGCAGTGCCCCAGAAGGGCAAAGGGCCCAGCAGGCTGGGCACTGCAGGGTACGGTTTTGAAAGAGGCTTGTGCTCTAGGGCATGAGATGCCTTCAAGGGGCCTGGATTTTCAGGAAGTGCTAAGCCCCCTCCTTTGAGAATCAGGTACCTGCCAGGTGTCTCAAGTTGGGACCCCAAAACCACTAGGCAAAAGCTCAGGCCTATCCTTTAGCTGCCACACTTGCTCCCTCCCCCTTCCCTTGTTCCATAAATGCCACGATTCCAGCAGCACTTCCAACATTCGTTCTTAACGGGCCCACTCTGGCAAGGGATGCTATCGGGCATTGCCGTGAGGCGCTGACACAATGTGTAATTCTGCCTATGTTGCCGTGTGGCCGCAAAGCATGCTCTCTGCTCGGACGCTGGCCCAAAGCCCCATACAGAGAGACACGATCTGGAGTCACCGGCGTGGGGGGGGGGAACCACCCTGAGCTCTGCTGCTCGACTCACCAGAGCTGCTCGAAGGCCTCGCTCACTTTCTGCTGCAGATCTCTCTTGGCTCCATCGATCACCTCCACCTCCTTGTGCAGCTCGTCCTCCACGGGGTCCTTCACCACATCAATGGCTCGGCGGCTCTCCCGAAGCGTCAAGCACTCAATCGCCACATCCAAGGGCAAGTTCTTGGCCTGCAGCGCACGTTCCGCTGCCTCCTTCATCTGGTGGGGAGAAGGCAGCTCGGGTTAGGGATGCGGTCCCTCCTTTGGGGGAATGCTTGTGGCTGTTCCCGTCATGATGGCCTCCTCCTAGCCACCTCTGGAAGCAGCTTTTAAACCTTGTAGCGAGTGGCTCACTGCTGCAGTCTCCTGGGTGCAACGTGCTCCAGTTGCCTGCCTCTGTCGATCGGGCCCGCAGTTCAGAGGCCAAGCGCAATGCAGCTAGCAGCTACCCTCATACTCAACTATCTCACATGGTTTTTGCAGTGAAAGGATCAGAGAGGCTTCTCCCCATTGGAGACCACAAAGTCCAGTGGGACCAGAAACACTTTCCCACTTCTAGTTAATCACAGCCCTGGCATTATGCCTTTCATTAAGGACGTCCAAGCACTTTGCAAATAGCCTGGCCTTTATTAAAACTGTGCTTAATACAGACACACAAACTCCTGATTCTAGCAGCAAAAAAGATGCAAACTTCTTAATTTAAAAGAGGTGTCAAATAAAGACAACTTTAATTGTTCTTGCCTAAAATTGTTGAGCTCCTAAATAAATATTTTTAAAAACCCACTTCTTATTCCCTACGTTTTTTTTATTTTAGTGTTTAATGTATTGGTATGTTTCCCCCCAAGATCTTTAGAAAAAGACAGGACGGACTATATGAAACACACAGCACTATGCATTCCCTCAATTCAGATGGGAACTGAAGCTAGTGAGTTTGTTTTCCTGAAAGCAATTTAAGGTCCTGATCCTGCACTGAGCTCAGAGCACTGGTGCTAAGCCCCATAGAGGAGTCGGTCCATGCACAGCTCATTGCAGAATCCGGGCCTTAGTTGTTTAAAGTCACACGTATTAAGAGCATATGTTGAGTTTAAGCCATCTGTCTTCCCAACGTACTTTGGCTAAAGCATCAATTTCAGTGTCTATGTCTGTGAGGCATTTGTCCAAGGTCTCCTTCCATCTGTTCACACTGTCGATACGTTCAGCGAGTCGTGTTCTGTTGTCATGCTCATCCCATTGTGTCTGGAATTAGAAGAGACCATTTCCATTTTAATTTTTGTAGTTGAAATTGTGAAGACTGAGGGTGCATTTCACCATGCTGACAAGGGCCTGCTTATTCATTGCCCTGCATTTTTTACCAGTGCAAAGTCCTACCGTTTGTTTTGGTAGCACAGTATATGACACCTAATGCACTAATGTAAATATCTACACAAGATACAGGCCACAAGAGCATCAAACCCAGAGTCCCCATTATAATATTTGCACACCTACAAATCAGTGCGTATGTAAGATTTCACCTCCTGTAAGTTGTCGTTTATTAATTGTGCCAAGAACTTCTCTGGAAGCAAGACTATGCTGGTCTTCCAGAAGCAACAGTTCCAATGGGGGATACAAGATAGATTTATTCACAGACAGGGTCGGCTCCAGGCACCAGCCTGGCAAGCAGGTGCTTGGGGCGGCCGCTCCGGAGAGGGGCGGCATGTCCAGGTATTTGGTGGCAATTCGGCGGATGGTCCCTCACTCCCGCTGGGAGTAAAGGACCTCCTGCTGAATTGCCGCCGCAGATCGCGACTTTTGGGGGGGGCGGGGGAGGGCGGGCTGTTTGGGGCGGCCAAAACCCTGGAGCCGGCCCTGTTCACGGAGTTCCTAGGGTGTTGCAAAAACTCACACAAAGACCTCCAAGCATTAGATGAAGGTAAATAGAATGTCAGGGGACATAGCAAATCTATTTTAGAATAGAAGATCAACTGCCATTTGCATTTATAACCCGCATGTTTATACTGCAGCCTTTGTTTTGTTTTTTAATACAAGTCCAAAGATAGAGAGAGGGGCAGTGGGGAGGACACAAGCATACAGAAAGCAGCGGGCAACTTAGAAGAGCCCAGGGTGTGGCCGTTATTAGACATGTACGGTAGCTGCTTCTGAAGCTGCGCAGAGCAAGGGTTTCCACTGAGGGAAAGCAATCTTGCAGGTTCCACATATTCACACAGCTCAGCTAATCGGAGCTCAGAGGGAACAGGTTACAAATAGGGGAGCTGGAGATAGATCTGTGGACTCAGTAGCTGATCTGTGCAGGACCAATCACAGAATTGTAGAACTGGAAGGGACCTCGCGAGGTCATCTACTCCAGTCCCCTGCACTCATGGCAGGACTAAGTATTATCTAGACCATCCCTGACAGGTGTTTGTCCAACCTGCTCTTAAAAATCTCCAATGATGGAGATTACACAACCTCCCTGGGCAATTTATTCCAGTGCTTAACCACCCTGAAAGGAAGTTTTTCCTAATGTCCAACATAAACGAAAAGATGCATCTGTTGTGAAGGCTGCGTCCCAGTAACTGTACCACTTGGGATACAGGCTGCAGATTCCCAATCCAGCTGAAAACTGAGGAGACAGCTGACTATTGGCTTGGGAATTGTAATTGCTGCCGAGTCCACAGAGCTGTCTCCAGCTCCCCTATAAGAGGGCACATGGTCCGTCAAACCTCACACTGAAATATATGGAACAGCAGCAAAATGGAGAAATCTTTACAAAGAACCCCTACAGCTTTACTGGTGAATAGCATTTGTCTAAAAGTTGTTCCACACTTTTTACAATGCGGGGTTTTGTGTATTAAATGTTTGTTTACTAAGAAATTCTCTTTCTTTGCAGCTGACTGGGAACTGCTAACACCTGCATTCAGGGATATGTATATTATAGCTCTGAGGTTTAATGCAGTGTTAATACCTTTGGGGGGAGAGGGGGAGAACTGTGACTTGTGCTTAAGCAGAGAGAGGAGCTGAAGAGCAGGAAAAGGAGAGTGTAGCAGTTATATTATCTCAGCACCCCTCTTGCCTTTTACACATTTACTGCTCTCTATAAATAACCCCCAGTGTCAGATACTTTGCCGTATCCGATTGTGCCTTAAATTCAGGCTGTGAGCTTCCACCTTGTAACCGGTGTGCCAATCGTCGTCAATTAGTTTAGTGGTTTTCATTATGTAGGTTCCTGCCCAACTGGGAAGGGGACTAAGCCATAAGATGGCTCTCTGGCCTACCAGTATGATTCTTACATATGGTGCCAGTGGGTCTCCAGTCCAAATGCCATGGAAGGCCCAGCAGCAATGCAAAGATTCAGAGTAAGGCCTGAAGGTCCCATTGTGATCATTTAGTCCGATCTCCTGCCCCACGCAAGCCAAAGAACTTCCCTCAACAACTTCTGCATCAAGCCTATAACTTCTGTTTGATCCATAGTAGATCTTTTAGAAAGAGACCCGGACTTACAGAATCAGATTCCAAGGCCAGAAGGGACCGCTGTGATCATCCAGTTTGACATCCTGTACAAAACAGGCCAGAGAACTCCCCAAAATAATTCCCTTTGAACTATAAACCATATCTTTTTTAAAAATCCACTCTGGATTTAAAAATTGCCGGTGATGGAGATTAACCACAGCCCTTGGTTAATCACTCACTGTTCAAAACGTGAGCCTTCTTTCCAGTCTGGATTTGTCTAGCTTCAACTTCCAGCTGTTGGATTCTTCCAGTCTGAAGAGTCCATTGGCCAATATTTGTTGCCCAGGAACAAATTTCAAGACTGAAAGTGATGGAGAATCCACCCGCTCCCTAGGTAAGTTGTTCCAGTAGTTAGTGAAGGAGCTCAGACTGAATGATTGGGATGGTCCCCTTTGGCTTTAAAAATGGAATAAATGAGCTACGAGCTATGAGTTGATAAATCACAGCAAATAACTTAGGCCATGTCTACACTAGCGAGCTTACAGCAGCACAGCTGCCCTTGCGCAGCCACTCTGCGTCGACAGGAGAGCGCTCTTCTGTCGACATCATAAAACCACCTCCATGAGCAGCAGTAGCAGCTCTCCTGCCAACATAGCACTGTGCACACAACCACTTCTACTGGCAAAACTTAGGCCGCTCAGGGGTGTGTTTTTTTCACATTCCTGAGCGACATATTTTGCCAACATAAGGGCTAGTGTAGATGTGGCCTTAGTCAACAAAGCGAGACTGGGATTTTCTCAGATTCGTTCATTCAAAGTTTGACCATTTCACACAAGTTTTGTTCACCCTGCACCTTGCTATTCAGATTCCAAAAGCTCTGTTGCTCAGCTGTGATTGGTCCCAGGTCAGGTGGCATGGTTTCTATCCCAGGACTGGATGGAAGTAGCTGTTCTGATCAGATTTCTGGTATGAATGTGCACAGAAGTGAATTTTAAAACTTTCCAGGATATTCAATCCAGTTTTGCTGGTAAAACTCGATCTGACAATACGTTTGGAGTCAGTGAACACAGAATGGGTGAGAGCATGACCAAATCAAATTAGTTTATAAGTTACAACTAATTTTATTGGAAGATTATTTTCACCCCCAGCATTCAGCTGGCTTTGCTAATTTCACACTAAATAAGCACTTCCAAACAACCCTCCCTCACTACTGGCATAGGTCCACCTCAGTGATCTGAAGGTTGAAAAGGGACAAACTTCCCCATTCAGCCAGCCAGATCTTTAACACCCCCATCCTACCCCCCCCCAAAAATCCCCAAACCTGTTTTTACAAACAAAAAGGGGAGTAAAACAGCTGGGAAGCCCACCTGGTTGTTAGTTTCATTCCGGAGAGTCCTGGCTTCCTGCCTGATCTGATGGGAAGCAGACCGCTGACGCTCAGCGTTCATAGAGATGAGGTTAGCATTGGTGTGCCAGTCTGGGACTGAAAATCTCTGTCCTGGCTTCACGCTCAGCGTGGCCATATCACCAAGGTCAGCGGCTCACTACAGCAGAGAGATGGAGAAACAAGTAATAGCCTGGCTGCCCTGGCCGCTGCAGCCATCCGAATGCCCCTACAGGTTGGAAAGCACAGAAAAGGACAGTACAAGCTTCCCGACCACAACCATCCCCTCTTGACAATGTGCCTTCTTGGCAGGGCCGGTGCAAGGAAGTTTCGCGCCCTAGGCGAAACTTCCACCTTGTGCCCCCCCCGCCCTGAGGCACCCCCCCCCCACCCCAGCTCCCCACCCCAGCTCACCTCTGCTCTGCCTCCTCCCCGAGCACGCCGCCCCCGCTCTAATTCTCCTCCCCTCCCAGGCTTGCGGCGCCAAACAGCTGATTGGCACTGCAAGCCTGGGAGGTGGGAGAAGTGGAGCCGCGACTGCGCTTGGGGAGGGGGCGTAGGAACGCTGTAAAAAACAAAACAATTGGGGGCACCGCTTTTTGGCGCCCCCAAATCTTGGCGCCTTAGGCAACCGCCTAGTTTGCCTTAATGGTAGCACCGGCCCTGCTTCTTGGGACTACCTGGTGATGAGCCAGTCCATCCTTGGCCTCCTTGGCTCATCAGGCAACCTCCCCCAACTGCTGATCTTGGGACACAGTCAGCCCCAGCAATGACCTTCCCTGTGATATTTAACATGCCCGGGCAGGTGACCGGCTGCGTCTCTGTGATTCTCCCTCACAAGGTGATTTAATAAAGACTGTTCCACTCACGCTTCACCCAGCCGAGGGCTGCATGGCCGGGAGAGGCTGCACCTACTTTGCAGAAGCAGAGCAGGATTGTAGTCACCCTCTTCAATACAGAGGTGCAGCCCTGCAAAAGCGACAGCTCTTCGCACATGATGTCCAGCCTGGATGGGTGCAGTGCCTGCCTGCAGGGACTCTAGGTCCCAAAGAACAGAGGGCACCCACTCCAGATGTGAATGTAGCATTACATGCTGGGGACTAATCTCTGGAGGCAGTAACTCATCAAAGATTATGGGGACATGTGCCACTGAGGGCCGGCTTTGGCTCTGCCACTGACCACAAGCAGCTTATTCATCTAACGCCACTGGGGCTTCTTGCACAAGTAGGAAAAGCAAGATTTGTAATCAAACCACATTGGGTGCGGGGGATTTGTGCTATTCCTTGAGCTGGGGAGGGAAGAGGCCACACAAAGGCCTCGGAGCTGCAGGACAGGTTGGAGGGGGTCAAATTACATGGAGCAAATTATAGTGAAAACCCCAGAGAAAGGTAGGAGGAGGCTTCACACTTTAACACAGAAGGGAGGTATCTCTCTCTCTCTCACACACACACACCACACACACTCTCTCTCTTCCTCCTTCCCCCTCATCCCCCCAAAAGACATCTCAGACGCACTGCACAAAGCCCAGCTCCTGGATTCCCCACAGCAAGGCCATGGCACCTGGCTCCTCACACTGAATCAAGTCAGAGCAACTTACCCCCTTCCTTCCTTGACTCTGGAGTTTCTGCCTCCCACTGCTGAGTGGTTGGTTGTGTGTGGGTTTTTTTTTTTTTTTTTTTTTTGTATTAGTGGTTGCTAAGCATGCTCTGGAGGGTTGCCAGGCAACCATCCTCACCAGGAGCCAATCGGAGGCTTTTTCTTTTTGTTTACAGGGACTGAGCTCCATAGCAACAAGGGGATGTAAGGAGAGAAAGGCCTCAGTGCTTCAGGCCCAACTGTTTGGGATCTGGGATTGCAGGAGAAAGCGAGAGGTGGGATCTGGTGCTCACTTACAGAAAAGCCTTAGGAAATACCACAGTGACTATTGGTTGTGGGGAAGAATGGAGATTACTCACTTTGGACAGAGTTCCTGGGTCCTGATTTTAAATCCTACTGAGACATGTAATATAAAGATCCCATATTTTCAACATTTACAAGGCAAACGTTCTGTAAAATCTGGATACAAGAAATCTCTATCTAGACCTTTAAAACCACATTTGAGGAGTTGACCCAGGAGAAACCTGGAACAAAAAGGTTTAATTTCTAAGATATATACAATTTTGATTGAAAAAAAAATTGTAAGAAAACAACCCAGACGAAAAGCTGGGAGAGGGATTTGGACAAAAACAGATCTGGATGAGTGGATCTCTGTATCGGAAAAGGGATATACATCTTCAAGTTGTGTAGCTCAAAACAAAACTATATATTACTGTATAGATGGCATTTGACTCCAGTTAATATTCATCATATTTTTGTTACTAAAGAGGTGCTACGCTGGAGGGATTGCAAGGAAAGGGGAACGTACTTACACACCTGGCGGTTGTGTCCAGGAATTGGATGTTTTGGAGAGGAAGCTATTAAAGAACATTCATGTGATGACAAAATACCAGCTTCCTAGCAATCCCCTGACCTGTTTACTTAAAGTTTCAGTGAAGGATTTACATTTTAAAACAGAATGACGTTAATTTCTTTATTTTTTTTATTGTATTGCACATTATTGGAAAAATGTGACTTCCTCTATGGAACTGTGGTATAGTAAAATATGGACAGTCCTTCGAATGGAAAAACTTTCACACCAAGAACGTACACAAGAGAAGCGCCAAATGAGGCTAGGTATTTAGAAATTTGGTCACCCTTTTTAGCATACTCAAAAGGATGATGGCTTCCCAGCCAACAAGCCAGAATCTTTAGCCTAGTTCTTTGAATATTCACCTGATCCTGAATAAGTAATGTACGATATGTAGTAATGTAGTATGTTAACATTTTATCATAACTTTGCCTTAAAAAAAGCTTAAGAACCCCATGGTCTTACTTTTGAAAACTGTCCCTACCCCGTACTTGGGTGTGGGTGTAGCCGACACTGCTGCTGCCTATACTGACGTCTTGGGTGTAGACTAGGCCTTCGTCTCTTCTCTGTGTAGACATAAGTCTGCTGGGTTCTGAGCATCAGTGAATGGTGGAGCAACCAGGTTCTTTGGGGCAGGGACCATCTTTTTGTTCTGTATTTTGTACAGCGCCTGGCACAATAGGGTCCTGTTCCATTACTGGGGCTCCTAGGTGCTACAGCATTACAAATGAATAACTCCTCTCCTCAAGCCCTCCTGCAGCAGGAATGTTTTCATGGTGTCACTGGAGAGCTATGAGGAAGGCCATTGCTGCATGATCTGCCTAAGTCACTGCACATCAGAAAGCTGTCATGTAACTGGGGTAAGGGGAAAAGGAAAAGCAGCACCTAGTTCTGTGTTCAGCCTATCCATAGTGCTGACAGCACCTTCCCCTTCCCTTGTTCCGACCATCTTCCTTCCCTGAATCTCTGCACCTAGGGTCCCCTCTTTTTCCATACAAAGTTCAGATTGCCTCTACCCTTCAAAGCTCTTCCCAGCTCTGCTCCTGCCCACCTCTTCCCTCACAAATGTCTAAACCTCCCTTCCACTCTAGATGCTCCCATTTCTCTTCTCACTTCAGTCCCTTTGCCTGCCCCCACTTCAGACACTGTGCCACCTTCCATACCACCACACTCTGTCACCTTCCCGAACATTTCTAGAAAGACCTGGTCCTAAAAGGTACCAGCGATAACACTAACAGCCACCTCATGTCTTTAGGTTCTACACAGAAGGGATTTTGTATAGCGTGTGTGGATAGGCTAGAAATCAGGATCAGGGATCCATTGTGCTAGTTTCTGTACAAAAGCCATGGTCCTTGTCGCAAGGTGTCCTGGCAAGAAGTGTTAATCTGATTTGAAAAAAGTGACAGCACTGAAAAATGGAAGACGTATTCAATTCCTTATCGATTACAATTTTGAGTACTCTTAAAACTGGTAACAGGGGTCATTTATTCAATACACCTCTACCCTGATATAACGCGACCCAATATAACACGGGTTCGCATATAGCGCTGTAACCCCGGGGCTCCGGCGGCGCTTTAAAGGCTGCTGCGGGGAGCCCCAGGCCCTTTAAATAACAGTCAGAGCCCTGCCGCCACTACCCCGGCGCTCTGGCAGCGGGGCTTGGGTGGTGATTTAAAGGGCCCGGGGCTCCCCATGGCTAGAGCTCCAGGCTCTTTAAATCACTGCTGGAGCCCTGCCGCCACTACCCCGATATAACGGGGTTTCACCTATAACGTGGTAGGGATTTTGGGCTCCCGAGGACCGTGTTATATTGGGGTAGAGGTGTACTAGGATTCCTCCCAACCGTCTGCCCCTACTTCTAATACTCCTTCCCCCTCCTCCCCCCAATGATACTGGTTAGGTAAAATCTGCTTTCTAATTCTGTAATTCATTGTCTACATACTTCCTAACATGTTGGAAGATTTGACAAAATAAACTGAGTAATGGACACAGCAGTGAAGTTTGGAGCAAAGCTTTTTTTTTATTGCAGTTATTAGTGAAAGTTACACTTCAAACTGAAGCAAAGCGACACTAAAACCAATAAAAAATTTTTAAAAAGGTAAAAACAAACACAACATAGAGTCCTTCCAGTATAGAGAATGGCAGAAAGAGAGGAGTGGAATCTGTCACAGAAAACTTTGGTGACAGTTTTGGCTCAGAAAGAGTTCCATGACTGAATTTCACAATGCAAGTATTGTGAGCGACAGAAGGTTAAACAAAAATCAAAAACTTGTCCTTTTAATCTCAACCACAGACATAATACATTTTTGCAAAAGACAATGATTTAACCAAAGGTACAACATTCACCACTGAAAATCTGCACACAAGCATTTTACTTTCAGAACCTTGCTTGCTTTCTGTTCACCTCTTATTCTGAGCCTTCAGCTGACACCACAATACGTAACTGGGTATTCAGCACGTGCATATACAGTGCCAAAAAACTCTATCACCACCACCACATCCCCATACCATTTTATTAGTTTGTGGAGAAATTATTTAAATTGCCAATTTATGCACATTTCAATTTTATATCAACTTAAGGATGTCTTATAATTCCAGCTGTTTTTCATTGAATAGCACTAAATAAAAAGTTATAGAAGTCTGAAAGTAAAATCACATTCTCTCTGACAAAGGTTTGGCAGTCATGTTTAGTATTCCCTCAAAGTATCATCTGGTCCTATGTCCTTTCAGATTCAGACCTGCACTGCAACCTCCGTTCATTTTCACAGACGTTTTGGAAAAAAAACTAAAAGAATGCAAGTATTAAAATAAGGTTAAATAGTACATTACATGCATTTCAAAACAAAATTTAATCTTCAAATGATTAAAGTAGGTTTACAATATACCCAACTTGATTTTATTTTTTTAAAGCCAAAAGAAAGATCTAATGACTTTATGTATATTCTATACCATTCTAGAGAGATTACAGGTGGCTAGCAGAGGGAAGTAATAGTGGGACAGAAGTTATGTCATGATATTTTACTGTGCTGGAAAAAAAGCAAAAGTTGTGATAGGTAGAAAATTTTGGCAAGAACAGTTTGTTTGGAAAAAGGAGAGGGGGAGGGGACACTGCTTCTGGTTAGCATTACATTTCAAACCATACTAACACATATCAACTCCCTCCCACCCCAAATAGTTGCAGCCCACATCCGCAATACAAATAGGCACACACGGTCAAGATGGTTAAAAAGTAAAAATAAAAAAGCTTTTACCAATGCATTTGTCATCCGCCTACAATCTATTTTGTGCAATGTTTCAAATCACAACTCTGTTTTTTTCTTGAGATAAACCCCTTTTTCTTTTAAAAATAGACATTGTCTTCATTGTTAGAACACATTCTATTTCTTGCATAAAGCAATGGTAGCACCAAAACAGAAGGGAGCAGTTAACAGCATATCAGAAAGAGGAAGAGTGTGTGTGTGAGACATAAATGTATAAGAGAATTCCAATCCACTGGAATGGTCTGTTAAAAAACAACAACCCTTTATTCCAAAAAGGAATTCCAAGTAGCACAAATATTCTCTTTATTTAAGTACACAGTATTATACACATGTAACATTTATATATACACACCACTGCTTCCAGTAGTCTTTTACCTAAACATGAGTTGATTAGTAATAATCTTCAAGGTGCACACTATGCCACATGATTTGCCATTCTCTGAAGACATATTAATAGCCATATTGGCCCATAACTGAAAAGACACACATTAAGACCATCTCTACACATGTAGCTGGGGGGCAAGGGAGAGGGGAGAGATTGATTCCCAGCTCAACTAGGCATACTCCTGCTCGTGTCATTGAGCTAGCATGTGAAAAATAGAACAGAGCCCTAGGGTCCAAGCAGGTTTGTACTCTGGGCAACTAGCTCATGCTGCTGCTCGTACTATCAATGCTACACCACTATTTTTAGTGCACTAGCTCAATGAGAGTTAGCACAAGTATGTCACCTCCAACTGAGACTCACGCCCCCAGCTCCAAGTACAGACAGAGCCAATGACTACATATTACAGTGAAACCTTTAAAGTAATGCCTGATAGACAATGCTCATAGCTATGCCAACCACCCCCATAGCCCTGTGGTACTGAGCAGTCACCACTTTCCCACACAGAATGCCAATGCTATTTATCCATGAGCAGTCCGTGCTGGAAAGCCTAACCGTTCACACCAAGGGAAATAAGAATCTCCCTGGCAAATGAATCTACACCCTGTGAGCCCAATACTCATTTTATCACCTGACATGTGAAACAAGAGAGCCAAATTACTGTACATCAGTACTGCTAATCATATGGGAGAACCCTGCTCAGTGAATGCCAGCAACAGAAGATTGGTTTTTATCAGTACAGTTATTGTACCCAGAGGCTATACATTTAACATCGTTACCATCTGCAGTACTGAGCTGAAAAGTAATATTTTAAGGAGCAGCACTTATCTTCAGGTAAACATTTAACAAAGCCAGAGTCAACGCTGCAAAGCTTCACTTGGAGAAATGAGTACACTTTCCTCATTAACACAAACTGTGCCCAAAACACAGTAAAACCTACAACCAAGGTGGAAAGGGTTATATTAGGGTCCACAAAACAGAACAGCCCAATGAAGCCAACATTCAGCCAAGCTACCTGACATCAAAAGGCTAAACTGTCTTCCTTCTAATAGCCTTCCTATCACTTAATGAAATCTTTCAATGTCACTTCACTTGCCTGGCACAGCAGCCCTAACCTTTCCAGGTTTTTAATTTACCACGTGACCACAGAATTCCAAAAACCTTCTTCAAATCTGGCACTATCCACCTCTCCAATGGAAAACTGACTGGCTGATATGCCAAAATGAACAGAACCTTGTACAACCTGTATTTTCTATTGTAAAGAACTGGGTGTTTAAAAAATAAAATAAATAAATAATCTGTTCAAAGAGACTTCCACAGTTGGGCAAATGTAGACAATAAGCAAGTTTACTGGCCAATAATTCTAGATTTTAATTGCTATTCTTGCAAATCTGTGTTTACATAGACTTTTCCCTCTTACCGACCACCTTGCAACAAAAACCAATCCTGTTGTCAGAAAAATTACAGGTACAAAGTCAGTATTATAGACCAGTACCGCTAGCTTTCCCAACGGGGTAACTCCCAGAGCAGATAAGACGTGTGCACAAAGACCACAACTCGGGTCCATGGCAGCACCCCTAGAGCAGGCAGATGGGAGAAACATTAAACAAAATACAGGACTGATAAACGGAGATGAAAATTTACAGAAGATACCTCAATTTGGGTGTATTAATAATTTAGTATTTCTATAGCATTACTCATCTTCAAAACATGTATACTTAGTCCTCACAAATCAGTGTGAGATATTATCCACATTTTACAGATGGTGAAACTGAGGCAGAGTGACTAACCCAGAGAAAGAGAGAGAGAGAGAGAGAGTTCATGTCACAGCAAGAATTTGATTTCTGGAGTGCCATGCCATGGTCTCAAAATTGTTTCAGTATGGTCCATCTGAAACTTTCCCTGCACCTTCAACCCTAAAAACTAGCATCCAGAACTCAACGGTGAAACAGGTACAGGTAAGTGCTTTTGCACAGCATGTAGTATACACAGATCTGCTCTATATTAGTACCTTGATATAGAGGTGAAGGTACTTTTCTTCTCATGTCACTTTGCTAAAACCTTGCACACCCAAGACATTACAAAATTCTTTATATAGACCAACCCCACTTCAGCTGCTGGCAAAATAATTTTTGCAGAGATAACTGTGCCATCAAATTTTCACCAAAAGGCTTCCACTTAAAATCAGGCCAGTTCGTTGCTCTCCTACATTCATTATACCACATTCTTAAATATCCCTCTCAGTTGCCAGGAAAAAAAAACAACCGGACTCCAAAAAAAATCAAGCAAATGTGTGAGTGGTGCAGATGCATTGTAAATAGCGAAGACACCACTGGATGAAAATCTTTAAGTAAAGGCAGGTGAGGCTATTCTGAATAGGCAGAGAAAGGGAGACTAACATCTAGGTTAAATTTTGTAGAAGAAACTGCTAATCTACCACTGAACTATGCATGTTAGATATCATTACTGCTTAAAAACTAGTTCAAAAAGGTACCTGAAAGGGTAACAAACTCTATAAATTCATGCATAATCCCAGAATGCACATTCCTTAACAAAAAAGGGACATGAACATTTTAAAATATTAGCATTGTAACAGTGGGCTAAGGAAAATATTTTAAGTTTAGCGCATTAAAATCTTAACCATAGCGTATCAATTATTTGGGAATGCTGCAAGTGTAAACGGTCTTCCAGCTTCTGTTCTTGATCAGAAAAAGGCAAAATGTCTGCTGGGTTCTCAATAGCAGCTCAAATAATTCCAGCAAGACAAACGTTTCAAGTGGGCTCAAATCACCTTTTGAGATTCCTACCAATTCCCTCAAGAACCAGAGCAGAATGCAGCTTACCCTACTAACTTCTGTTTAAACCCTTCCTGGGTTTCTCTATTAGCAGTTGCTTCACCATAAACCATCACTCATTGCCTTAACACTCACTAATCCAATAACTAAACCCTTGTTTTCCAAAGGGTAACAAGACTGTTGCAGATAGAAATGGATGTTCCATGTGGGCATAGTACGGTGAGTGAGTTTGTTTAGGGGAAAAGGGAAGGTATGTTAAAAGCCGAACATGAATAACACCAGTTGCAATGCCACGGAAGATGAACACTCCAACTGACTGCTCTGTCTCTGGATGGCTGTGCACACTGCAGGAGCAGCTGCTGAAGACTGTGGCCAACAACCTACAACAGTAATTAAATTTTATGGTCTTACCCATGAAATCTTTTGGCTGTTTGGTTTCAAATAGCACCAATGTATTGGATTTTAACTAAGTATTTAAAGTAGCAGTGTTTAGGTAAAAGCAAAATAAAAATGCTGTTCTGTATAATTTGACATTCAAATGTACAGCACCTAAGGGCATTACTAGCTGCTTCTCTGCATGCTTATGTGGTAACAGGAACACAAGCACTCATTTGAAAAAAAGCTTTTTTCCCCTCCCTTGTTTTTTAAGTGGCCAAAGGCAAGAGGCTTTTCCTTTTGGTGAACTAAACATGAAAATACAGGTTCACAAGGTTCTGAGCTGCACGTCATTCTTGCAGAAACCTTGGCTTTCCATTGCTTACGCTGTTTTAAATATAAACACTAATTTCCCCTTTGCATTGCTTTTGACAGCTCTCTATTGTTGGTTTGATGCGACTTTCATCACTGCCATCTGTTCTCTACTTTAGTAATATAGGAAAGAAAAGTGACAGATTCCTGACATATAATTCAGTCAGTTTGGTTTAATCATTCACCCCAGAACAACCGGCTACGAACAATACAATTTATTCCAGAAAATGTTCACTCACCAAGTCTCAGCAAGGAGGATGAATTAAAACTAGATATATGCACTAGTTTATTTTTCCTACTGAAAATATTTCATGAGAGTGTCTGCACCATCAGCAATTTTTCAGTTTAAGCTTAAACTGGATGTTTTAAAACATCACACACTTGCCGCTGAGTAATACAGATCTACTGTAATTACATACATATGCCACAGTACATCTTAATCCAGGTCTGACTGATTAGTAAGGGTTTGTGCCCAATAAAAACAATATCCCCAAATTTAAATTATTAAGTCTTTTGTAGCCATATTTACAAAGTATGGAAAGCAAAGAGGACAAGAACTGAAATCTTATTGGATCTCAACAACTTTTGGATTGGTTAAAAGTCATATGAAATTGGCTATAAGCAATGGAAAAAAAATGCAGGGTCTACCATTGCATGAAAAAATTATGGAACAGGAATTTTTGGTCCTTTTCAATCAGTAAAATAAAGGTATGGCTGTTACTAACGGGACAAAAGTAGGGTAGTTTTGGCCCTGAATTTAGGTTTTGTGGAATAAACTTTAATAAAACCTAAACAAGAAATGCTTTCAGGAATTTAAGATTTAAAAGAAAAAACAGTTTAGGTTGAATCACTGCAGAGGAAGGTTTAAATGCCAATATTGCTCTGACTATAAAGTTACTATAGACAAAGAAATTAATTAGTTTAAGTTGAATCAGAAGCAAAAGACAGCAAAAACAGAGAAAAATAAGTTAGATCTTTCAAATTCATTTTTATAACCTACATTAAGTAATAAGCAAGTATTTTTAATTATGGATTAACCTGACACTGCTCTTTTTCCCTAAAGACCTAAAAGTTCAAGCAAGGATCACTATCCCCACTTTACGATTTGAATAGCCTAATTACTTGAACTTAAGTGAGCAATTCAAAATTAATATGTAAAATAAAGGTGCTGACACTGCTTAAACATACTAGAAATATTGGTAGACTTACTGAATAAACCAATTCCAGCAAATCTGCCATGTATCAGTAGAAGTGGGAGTCTCATGTTAATGTTTCTGACTCTTGAAAACATTTTCCTTAATATCATCAAGAGACCATTATTATCATCAGATGATCTAGAAATATGTTTTACATGTTATTAAAGACCAATGTAGTCTGTTTTATGTCCTGATCACTTCATTTCATTCAGTTTCTCCTCAATCATTAGTAAAGTTAAAGTTCTTTTCACAAAGAAAAAGACACCCAGAAACAACTCCCTCCTAAATAAAAAATAAAAAAAAGGTGTTAAAAAGCAACATTCAAGCCAAACATGAAACTACAAGCTGCACACAAATTACCAATAAATATAAGGAAACACCACAATAAAGGACAAACCTCATCTTTAAAAAAAATATTTTAACTGCTATTAAGGCATTACAAAATGAAAGTTGTGTGTATATTTTTGCAGGCATGTGTAAGCACATTACAGTGAAATCAAGGCAGAACTTTGCTATTATTATTACTTTATGCAGCATTACAAGGTTACTGAGGTGCAGTGTTTATTAGTCTAGTCTACAACTCTTCCTGACTGGAGGAATGCTCACCAAAGTCATCAGCGGCTCCACAACATCTTTTAGCACAGTGAAAACAGGGCACCAACAATCATCCAAACATGTTTACCACTTAGATTATCAAAAGTCTCTATGAAGTCATCAGAAGTTCAATTAGCATGTAAACATTACTCTCTTAAAATACAGGTTGTGTGAAGTCTGCTCAAAGTAGGATATATTATCTCATTATAAGCCCCCAGAGAATTTTACTTCATCTCTGTGAACCTGCTTCACCTCCAAAAATGAGGACATGTCCTTTGATCATCTATGATCCCATTTAAATATTAACTATACCACTGCCTGAAGTGTCCTGTGCTATTTCTCCCCCTTTCCTCCACCCCACCCCATGCATCCGCCTAAAATAGGAAGTGGTTAGTTACATTAAATAAAATCCAAACTACTTCAAGCCTACAAGTTGAATTTGGTGATTGTTCCTCAATACCTTTCCCTCCTTCTGAATACACCCTTCCTTGGTTATTCTTGGCCCTGACTCAGAAACTGCTGCTTGAAGGTACATAAAATGATACCAAACACTTGGCATTTTCAAAAAATGTTCTCAAATTTTCAGCCATTTACAATTTGAACATAAAAATCTACAGCACCATCTTCTGAAAAGGCACTTTCTGAGGACTGTCTAGCTTTAAAAAAAAAAATTGCTCCAAGTTTTAACAGTGGAACTGCTTTGCTTTAACAGGACACTACAATGAACTACCCATGTTAGGATGAGGGGATCTCAGACAGAATTCTAACAGTCAGGGGCACATGGTTGGAAAGGTGATTGGTATGGAGTCTCTCCACCAACTCCCTCGTTTCTGTAACAGTGATGCTACGTTGGTTTGCTTCTTTGCAAACCTTCACCTACCCTCCACCCCCACTGCTTCCCATGGGTGCCTTTGGCTGCTCAGGCCACAAATTAATTTTAAACCTCTGTTTTAGTGATTGTATTTTTGGGACTCTGCTAGATAGGTAAAACATAGGGTCCTGTACACATCAGATTCACACCTCACAACTATTGTAGTTACGAAGATTTTCTACTAGCAGAAAACACTGAGATTAGTGCTCACCTTAACCTTAATAATCTTTTTCATTTTTACAAAAATAATATATATCTGAGTGAATTGGCTAAGCGAAGTTTTTATAATTAAAAGATGTGCCAAAACACAAATGGTATCTCATACACAATGTCAAATTCAAGTACTATCTTTGGGTAGGAAAGTAAGCCAGGAATATTTGTCCCTTTGACATCTACATGGATTTTCTATCTGATAAAATTAACTGGCCAGTGGCAGCCACGTTTACTCCACAACACTTCAGCTGACGGAGCATTTGTCTGGCATGAAAAGAAACTTCAAGACGACCGTTTGGAAATGAAAAGTTAGAGTTTCAATGTATATGATCAGAGCTTCTTTGATTCCTCAGTTACGAAAAGTGCTTTGAGAAAGGTTATATCCCATCAGCTGACAAAACTGAGAACATATCAAAGGCGGACAAGTCTCAAGGTACGAGTAAAATGTAAATCCAGAAAGGCCTCATCCTTTTGAAATTGAAATTTCACACTATTGAGCACTAGTAGAAAACAAACAAGCAGCTAGGATGTGTACAGAGCGTGATTATTCATCTAACGTCCTGTGCCTAAACATTGATCGGACAAGTATCTGCACAAAAAGAAGAAATGGAAACAATTTAGGACCAATGGCATCTTGAAAGAATTTGACTGACAACCTTCAGGAATCCATTTCAACTTGAAAGCTGTTAAAAGGGCTAAACTACCTTCGAAAAGCATCCCAAAATGAATCCTAGGGAAATAACCTTTGCATAATTTCAACTAAATGGTTTAACATTTGACAGCCATCTAACAATCCTGAGTAAAATGGCCACAGTGGAAGTGCCCCACAAATCAAAGCTGCTTTGTTTGAGTGGAGTTGTCAGTTGTGCTGTTAGCAAATGCTGCAAGAGTTTAACGATTCAAACTACTAAAAATTCTCAACCTTTCTTTCCAACGTTGGACCCACTAATCACTAGATCACATATTTAAAGTAACTGCCATTATCAAAAACCCTTCTGTTCAGCTTCAGAGAAGCACTGCCATTTCTAGGACAGTGGTTCCTAAACATTGGTACATGTACCAGTATGGTTATTTCAGGTATGTGTCGTTAGTATCCTTGGTTGCCCATCCCAAATTTTGTGCTGGGTGCCCAAGTGTATGCCCCCATTGTTTGGGAGGTTAGTGGCACTTGTTAGTACAAGGTAAGGTCTTAGTTTGGTAAACTGGTACAGTGTCTGAGAAGATTGGGAACCACTGTTTTAGACAGATGTATGCACAAATGAGGCCAATGTTTCCGCAAAATGGAACCGCCAGCCTTTGCCCATATCCCTGTTTGGGCTATATACAGAGTGCTCCTGGAAAGATAAAGGGATAATGCGTGTTGCACTCGAGATTTCTCTAAAAAGCACATAAAACTTGAGAAAACTTTTCTTTAAAGGAGAGCAGGTACAAAAATAAAAAATCCATATACTCCTGTGAAAATATACTGGAAACTGCCACCACAGATGAGGTACCATTTATCCCCCCACCCCCTAAACTGCAAACATCAAAATATATATAAGTCTTTAGACAAAGGAAGAATATCTGGCTATTGAATCTCAATTAAAATGACAGCACCCTTTGTTACACTTGATATTTCACACTGTTAATTTTCTTCTGAAAAACGAGATACCGCCTCTAACTCTAAGCCTTGGTCCCTGCTCATCTCCTCGTTTCCTAGTGCAGTAATTGTCCGTCTCCATTTAAATAAATATAGCAGCTACAGTATCATAAACGTGTGGCCCTCACAACGCCAGTAACTTGATATTGTAATACAAATATACGTATCGGCACTTTTGTAGACATTTGCAAAACTAAGAATATAGAGATTAAAACTCCCAACTTCTCTTCACATGAAAACCAGTTACACTGGCCTGCTAAGCAAACATTTTTGAAGTCATTTCCCCAATGGATTTTTTTATATATATATTTTTTTTAAGTTTTTGGTGAAAGCAGCAAGCAAAGTAATTTCAAATCAGATTGGAAACTGTATAGTGTCTTTAAAAGAAGAGTTAAAGGCCAAATTTTTTTTTTAAAAAAAGGGCTTTTCATCAAAATGCCAGTTCACAAAAAGTCCTTGTAAAGCAGGTTTTTCTAAAAAAGCCCCTTCGATTTTAAAAAAATTAATCTTATGTAAAAAGCCAAACCTGGGCCTTTTATAAATGGGTATACTAGCTAGAGCTCTTCTAAGAGGAAACTGACAAGTTACAGAATAAAAGAGAGAGAGATTTGTTTGGAAACAATCTTGCTCCAATCATTTCATTATATTGGCCTCCCTGCAGCAGTTTTATTCAAAGGAGCTGAAAGATAAGTGCATGAAGCAGCCAGAGAAAACTGGGACACTTCAGTTAGGAATCTGCAGTCCCACTGATGAATGAATATAATCCCACTAACAATGAGAGAGACTCTTAAGAGCTGATTGGCTACATAGAGATCTGTTAGAATAGTCCCCTTTTCTCCTGAGCCACTAGGAACACTGCCTACCAGCATGACTATTTCCAGTGCAATTTTAACTCCGCAAAAAAATAGTTTCTTTGCATTATGTTTCTTGTTATTGGGAGAAAAATATATATGTATATACACCAACTATTTAGTAAAGCGCTTTGAGACAGTGTTGTGAACAGCACTACATACATTTCAATACAATGTACAAATGCACAAAATACAGTACTTAGTTTTCTGGCAGAAATGGGGGAAATGCATGCCTGTTGAAGCAAAATGGGCTCAGATTTTAGGCTCAAAATACAGTAAATTGGCAAATATAGTGGATTACATGAGAATGACAAGAAACAAATGAGATACTTAAACCAACCCATTGGTTTTCGTGTGAAGAGCAGGTGGAGTTCAGTTCAGAAGGGCTGGGATAACAGCAATGCCCATATAAACAATCTGCAGTATATATATATGCATATATACTATGAACCAGTGCAAATAAAACAGTCAAAAATGCAGTTCACGAGGTTACAAAGTGCAAAACTCCCCGATGCCCAGATGTACTGAATACATGCTCATCTCTATCATCTTTAAAATACTTGTTTTAACTTTAAAGTGGAATGAACAAAAAGTCCCATTAATGTTTTGTTTCACATTTCAGTGATTTAACTTGTTAAAATTATCCCAGCCCTCTTAATGTATTTGTAAAGTGAAATGAAGCCACCAATACCTTAATTTTAAAAGGAAAGCCACTTATAATGAAATAAGCAAAAATGCTTAAGAACTTCATTAACTTCTTAAGACATTTTTATGATTAATGTCAGCTACATTAAAGACAGCATCTGAAAACCTGGATCTTCAATGAAAAGTCTTCACTTGAGTTCAAATAACTTCAGTCTCTTAAACCCCAAAATGTACACAATTCCTTTGTTAAATCAAAATACTGCATTGATTGCCAATATTAAAGCTTGCAGAATCCTAGAAGCATAGGTTTTGCTGTTCTTAGCTGGTTTGATTTAGAAAAGGAACATGCATGACTCCTGATGACTACAAAACTTTCCTTTTGAAATTAAGGCTTTTACTTTGTCCTTTTAAAATTGTGGAGGTGTCCATTCTCCCACAGTTAGTGGTACAAATGCCGCTTTAATACAGCTAAACGGACACATTTTTCCTTTAGAACGGCTTATTGCACTAAAAGATAGCAAAAACAAGTTGTCAGTTTGTTTGTTTTTTAAAATAAACATGGTTACATTTCTAAAAATAAAAATTGATGTTGCCCATATGTTCTGTAATAATTAAATTAAAGCATTATTCTTATTATTCTAATAAATATAAAAGAAAAGGAAGCTAAACTTCAAAAACACACACATATATGAAATCACATTAAGGTGTGAGAGGCAGCAAGTAAAGACCTCAACTCTAAAGTTTCGTTTCTGGTGTTTACTACGTGTAACCCCATAAAACAAGGAACAACTGATCTTGCATGAAGCTCAAAATATATTTACGACTTGCCAGATAGAGAATTCGTTGAAATTTCTGGACAAGGTAAAACAGCAGCTTTAGTAAACTCACCAGGGAGCAAGAAGAGTTTGGATCACTACTGGTGCACAGACACCACTAGCTTTTTTAAAGGGAACTACTGGAGTTGAGGACTCCAAACCGTGAAGAAAGACACAAAGGCAGCAGTTGGCTAAATTATGTTCAGATTAATGGACTAATGTGTGCAAAACCCTTCCCCTAATTTTTTCTAGTTAGTGCTGTACATTGAAATGTACTTGGATATGTTCCCATTCAAATGCTGATGGCAATATTGAGAGAAAGCCTCCTCAATGCGTTGGGGTAAAGACAAAAAGGCTATTTTTTGCACACTTCCCCCCTCAACAATCATGGTGATTGTTCTATAGGTTGTTTGTGGTTTTTTTTTAAAACTACATCATTAACTTTTTTTTGCAAAGATAGTTGTGCTGCCGAGCAACTTGAGGTAAAGGCGTAAAAGGGTTAGACTACAAGAAATAAAAAAAATAACTGATGACGACGGCACTTCCTACAGAAGACCGCCCCAAAAAAGCAGTTGGCTGGTTTCATATTGCATAATAGTGCTGTGTTCCTCGATGAAGTAAACAATCCTCCACGTGTCAATTTAAGGATTAGCCCCTTGCCCCTGCACAGTGTCGGCTTCAGCGTGATCGGAGGCGCACCCCAAAAACTGACCCCACCGGAAACATACATTGTATGTGGCTTAATTTTTCAGTTCTTCCTTTCAGTGAGTATGCTCCGATTTTATTGATTTATTTAAGCGAAGTACATGGTGCGTAAGGTGTCTTGGTGAATCTGTACAGCCTTAGCAAGGGCCTGTGGGTCTCTCCCATTGCTTTGTCCTGAAACATGGCTTCCTTCAGCACTGCAAGACAAAGCGAGAAATATTAAAACTAGCAGAAACCCTTTCAATTTGAATTGCCATCATTTACCAGCACTGCATTATTTCAACACTCGAGAAGGGAATGTGACAATTTTTTAGAGCAGAGTATGGTGAGAGTTCCGGGGTTCTACTCAGCTTTCTCAGCAACTTCATGGCTTTTGGCAAGCCCCTTCACCTCTGTAGCTCAGCTAGCCCATCCATAAAATAGGTATACTACTTCTTACCCTGCCTGGTGCTTTTGAGGCTTAATGTTTGTAAAACACTTTGAAACCTTAAAATGAAAGGAATTAGACAAGTGCAAAGCATTATTACCACTCACCTCATTCACAGCAGTATTTCTGGTTTCAGGATTAGAACTTTAATGCACATGAGTCTTTTGGCCAGGGCCGGCTCTGGCTTTTTTGCCGCCCCAGGCAAAAAAGCCTTCCGCTGCCCGCCGCCCCCTGGCGGGGAGCACGGCAGGGGACGGCGGTGAGCCCGGCCGCAGCCCCGCTCTCCCCGGCCAGCCGGAGCGCCGGGAGGAGGGCGGCGAGCCCGGTCGCGGCCCCGCTCTCCCCGAGCGCCGCACCCCTCCAGGTGCCGCCCCAAGCACATGCTTGGTAGGCTGGTGCCTGGAGCTGGCCCTGCTTTTGGCCCATCTCCATGCAACGTTAATTAAACCAAAACTTTTTTTAAAAACTCTTAAACTTTAAATTCTTTATATAACAGAAAGCGAACACCACACTACACGCTTATGTATAGTGGTAGTAGTAAGGAAATGTGTTTGAAGACCAGTCCCACAGGTGATAAATTAAGCTACTGCTCAGTGTGTATCATCTACAGCAGTGGTTCCCAAGTGGAGACACTCCACCATCAGCAGATGGGGTTGTGGCAATCCTGAGTGTGCGGAGGATGCCATCTTTTGCACAACATGCCCTCACATGCATTGTACATGCGATGTCATGCTGCACGGAGGATGCTTTTTGCTCTACAAAAACAGCACCCGTCCATGCGTGATCTCACGCCATATGTGTGCAAGGTCACATTGTGCAGAGAATGCCATTTTGTAAAGCAAAATAGCGTCCTCCATGCAGCATGACCTTGCACAAATGGTGCGTGTGAGGCCACGCTGCATGGAAGATGCCTTTTTTAATCAGCATCCTCCAGGCTGTCTGGGATTGCAGGAAGCAGTACATGTGAAAATGAGGTCATGCAACGAAAATGTTTGGGAACTGCTGATCTAGTTAGATAGTCTAAAGCCTGACAATATGGAAAGGGTTTTGGATTGAGGGCTGAAAGGGGATATAAATATAAACACCTGTGTTTTCATTTACCTGTCATGTTCTTTGTCCACAAGATGGTATCGTGCTCTGAATGCTACCAGGTGAGCATAATACGCTGGTGCAGGTATAGAAACAGATCGTGTGCAACGCACATATGTGTGGCATAGCTGGTAAGTCAGCAGCTGAAGTTCATCTGCAGTAAAACAGTTATCATCCCACAAAACATGATAGTGTGAGGGACGGCTGGTACCCTATGGAGAAGGGAATATCAGTTCACTTGTCTGGCTCTCTCATATGTATCAAGTCAGACTTTAAGACCAGGAGGAATTATTATGATTATCCAGTCTAACCTCCTGCATAATACAAGCCAGAGAATTTCACCTAGCAATTCCTACATCTAGGCCATAACTTCTGGTTGAACAACAAGATCTCTTAAATACTTCAAGTGACAGAATGCATACCACATTAGGTAAATTGTTCCAATTGTTAGTTACTACCACTTAAAAATTTGCGCCTTATTTCTAGTTTGAATTTATCTAGCTTCAGCTCCGAGCCATTTGATCTTATTATGTTGCTGCTAAATTTATCAGCTCCTCCACCACTACCAGAAATCTCCTCCTCATGTAAAAAGCAACAGAGGGTCCTGTGGCACCTTTGAGACTAACAGAAGTACTGGGAGCATAAGCTTTCGTGGGTAAGAACCTCACTTCTTCAGATGCAAGACTTGCATCTGAAGAAGTGAGGTTCTTACCCACGAAAGCTTATGCTCCCAGTACTTCTGTTAGTCTCAAAGGTGCCACAGGACCCTCTGTTGCTTTTTACAGATTCAGACTAACACGGCTACCCCTCTGATACCTCCTCATGTAGGTACAGTACTTATAAACCATGATTAACTCAGCCTCCTACTTCCTTTGGGTAAACTAAATCCATCAGGCAGGGTCTGATGAAATTCATCCTAGGGTACTTAAGGTACTAGCAGAAGTAATCTTGGAAACCATTAACCATTATTTTTGAGAACTCATGGAGGATGGGTGAAATCCCGGAGGGTGGGAGAAGGGCAATCATAGTATACCTCTACCCCGATATAATGCTGTCCTCAGGAGCCAAAAAATCTTACTGCGTTATAGGTGAAACCGCGTTATATCGAACTTGCTTTGATCCGCCAGAGTGTGCAGCCCCGCCCACCCGGAGCGCTGCTTTACCACGTTATATCCAAATTTGTGTTATATTGGGTCGTGTTATATCGGGGTAGAAGTGTATCTATCTTTGTTTATAGCAATCAGTGATTCAAACCAAAAAAACCCAGAATATACTTGCTGCACTCCACCAAAATTCCCTGCAGTTTGGTCAAAGATTTCATAGAGAACAGAACTTAAAACTTTGAAGAGTTTAACTTTTTCCATTCTTCTGAACTCAATATTTTGATGCAATTTTCCTCAATAAGTTGGATCGCCATTGCACTGCTGGCAATACCACCAAACTGCAAATTCAGTTTCATTATCCTATAGTTTACCATCAGTCTAGACTTAAATCAACTAATTTTCAAGGCTGCTTTCAATCCTCAAATTGAATCAAGTTCTCAAACATAAACAATGTTCATTTCATTACAACTAAACAGATGTTTAACAGTGTTCTATTTTCCTAATTTATATGAGGAGGGTTCATTACTTCTCTTCAAATAAGCCGACCTCACATCAGAACAGATTATGAAAATAAAAGGTACCTAACAGCTCAGTTAAGTAAGTCATTGGTAGTGCTGGTCCCAGACACAGGTTTCACAGCTCTTAAGGAAACAGAACGAGAAGATGTTTGTCTAACACACAGGTGTGTGTGTGCGCATGCATATTTTCAAAAAAGGGAAAGAATACTTGCTGTAGCCATATGTATTAGTTTATAAAGGAAGGTATCTTACCTGTATTCCAGCATGGCTACAGAGGTAAAAATCAAACTCGTATGGGTGTGTAATATCTGTATCTACAGTTGTTCCAGCTGGAATGTTGCCACTTCTTCCAACCTACAGAGGGGTTTTGATGAAAGCAATATTAGCTAGTCAATTTTTTAGAAAATAAAGCAATAAAAAATTATGATGTACTTATGCCATCCAATCGTAACTTTAAAACACAACATTCTATTTAGAATATACTGCATTCAGTGAATGGAGCCCTCACCTTAACCCCTCCCTTTGGAATAAGCAAATATAATGACCTGTGATGTTTGCTTTGGACAAAGCACTCCCCTCTTCGCTCTAAAGTTAAGCATGGTACATCAACAGCACTTTCAGTTCCACCTGCCTTCAGAAGGGGGAAGTAGCTAAAGATTTAACTATGTATATTTTGGTTTGTGTACCCGCCCAGTCAGCATTAGATCACTCAAAAAACACGTAAACTTGACTGAAATAAAGTGCTTTGTGGTTTCACATTCTGTTGTATTTAACATTTTTGTAGAGCCTATATCAAATAGTATTTCAAGATATTTAATTTCTTCTAAATGTCACATTAACACCTGTAATTCTACAAGAACTGCCCACGGTCATCAGCTGAAGTTTTACAACTGAATTTAGAATAAAATAAAATAAGATCTTCAAAGACAAAATAAGTTGGGGATCAATTTTTTGCACCTGTCAATCTTGAGCATCTCCTCTGAATGTGAGGAATACATCAAGTGGATTTTGTACAGTTTGTACATTTATACAGTTAGCAACAATACTAGCACATTTTTTTCTTTATTAACCTTTTCACATACATAACTACACTGGAATTACCCTTTCAGTTCTGTCCGCACAGAACAATCGTGTGTGGTGTCGTTTCTGTACTACGATGTAGGTTATTCCTGGCTGGTAATCTTTCTCCAGACTGATGCAGGCCTCTCTAATTGCTAGCAGCTCATAATACAACACCTACAGTACAGAAACAATAGATTAATTTACTCTTACATTGTACTCTGCACATTGTGTCTAGTAAATAGCACTCTCTACTTAACACTTGGTTCATGTCTGTTATGCAATATTAGTAATTTGTAGCAAGTCTATACTCATCTATGGCTCTAAATGATCAGCTTCTCAACCAGGAAACACATTTTTCATCTATTTGATATATCATTACTTTCCTCAGCCCACAATCTGAGGAACTCCAAGCAGTTTCCACCTAATGGGATTCCCTAGTTGGGATTTCACACTTCCGTAAGAAGTGTAGCCAATACACTATGGTGCTACATCTTAACTCAGATGCAAGTGTGAAAAACGGAACTATAACATTTCTCAATTCAAATCTTGCCACGGTAAAAAATTCAAGTGCAACGAACCTGTCGAAACTGTCCTTCAGAAACCCCATCCCTGTAGAAGATGATACGTGTGGGTTTGAATCGCGTTGATTTGTAGAACTGGATGAGGAGTTCTCTTACCATGGAGGCCAAATCTTGGATAATCTCCTGCCGAGGCCTTTGAACTCTCACTGTGGCACAATACCTGCTTGGATGAGCATCCATACTACCTACAACCTATGGGGGAAAAAATGAGAATGTAAAAGATCCATGTGGAATTGATACAAGGTATTTTACCAGGGAAAAGGGAAGGGGTCTTAAATTTAAAGGTTTATTTTAAGAAGAGAATAAAGAATAATCAGATCATTTAAGCAAGTGGCACAGAACTTATTGTAAGATGTGGGTTTAGAAATCTTAAATCTCTTACAGGAAAGTGTTTGAAACTTGCCTTTCACCAGCCCTCCACAAAAACCCCTATTTTATATCTGCCTTGGAATTATTCTTCCTCTTTCGTTGGCAGTGAAATATTTCCTCTTCTACCCCCACTTTAGTAATTCAAGCAAAAACTCCTCCTGGTTCATTGCCTCTTCATTAGGAACTCTGAATATTCCCCCTTCCATTCTGGGAAATAGAGCAGATAATGTAGCAAAGAGCAACATGAGTACCCATGTGTCTAAAGATCTCACCTTACAGCCCGCTTGTCCTTCCCAGGCTGAAAAGGAGAAAATTATTGAAGATCTTCCTGCCAACACCAGTCTCTTAAGTCATCTTTGTTTAAATATAAACACAGCAGCATTTTGTTAGTTTAACTATTAGAGGTGCATGGTTTCTTTTGGAATTTAGAGCACTTACAATTCAGTTATGTTCTCTCAAAGAACTATTATTTAGTAGCACCACTGACGTAACGTCATCTTCACTAAGTATATTAGAACACTAAAAAGCATGAATCAGAAATTTTAAGCAGTACTTTTGTTTTCAAGAAGCTGTCTGATTTCTGTATGCACAGAATTGGAATATGCAGGGGAAAATGAAAGCCACATCAAAAGTCAATGAATTAATTTATGACGTTTCAGTCCTCTCATAAATGTAGCTGCATTTTCTATTCTCTCCTTTTCATAACATATGAAAACAACTAAGCCAATTTCATAGGACTTACAGCAGCAATGGAAGGCTTCTTTCCATCCCCAGCAGGCGGATGAGTGACATCTGCTCCCAAGAAGATCACTGGTTGTTGGAACACAGAAGGTCTTTAAAAAAAAAAAAAAAAAAAAGGCGATAAGTCAACCTAGCACCAACCATTCACCTACAGTTACACTTCTCAATCCTGAATTTTGTTTCTTAACTTGAGTGTGGGTAGGGAAGAAGACGACATTTCTATCAGACATTCAGAAGACCATGTTTAGCCAACGCAATCAGTGTCAGGCATATTGTTGCGAACTTTTCCTAAACACTCTAATAGTCATTCCAAAATACATCACTGTTTACTGCTAATACAATGCTATTACAGAAATTAGTTTAAAAACCATGACCCAGCATTAAAAATAATTCCCTACAAAGACATATCTACTACTCTGAAACTTATCAATCATGCTGATTAGGGTAGTACCTAGAGAACAATCAAGAATGGAGCTCCATTGTGCTAGGCACTGTACAATGTACACAGTACAATGGCAAAAAACGTAGCTAGAGTACACACACTGTTCTGGGTGATGTGGCATGAGTAACAAGGAGGTATGTTAAAGCTTGCAATCCATTCTCATGGACTAGATAATGGATTATGTGCTTCATTTGGCTACCGATACCTGGGCACAGAGCTTTCAGAAACAGTCTCCAGAGAGAACTTGCAAGAGGTTATTCTGGGCCACCACATTACCTTCTGCATACTCCACTTTTTCCCCAAGATTAAATCTGTTCCAGTGACACTTGGAGCTAAGGTGGCCAAATGCCCAGTCTCCAGGGTGGATACTAAGGTCTCTGCTCTCAATGGATTGTTTGTTCTAAGACAGTGGAAATGCATATAGACTAGACTAGTAGTACAATGACCCTGGCCAGTGAGCCATTATCAGGGGAAGCTTCTAATCAGTGAGATCTATTCGAACAAAGGCCTCATAAGCAAGGTAGTAGAAGGCTTGTCACTTGAAACATTTAAAATGGACTGGGACAAAGCATTTGAATATAGCATACAGAACCAGCATACAGAACCATCATACACTAGCAGGAGGATGATCTAGAGGACTTATGCAACAGCAGAGGTGAAAGACTCATCGTACATGATCTACCACTGTTAACAGCACACAGGACTGCAGAATTTGTCAGTTGGCTGAGCACCGTGATCTTCTCTGAAGAATGCTGTGGTATCCTACACTTCTACCCAGACCGCCTCTACAGATGGAATCTTAACTTAATACTTCCATTCAAAGACAATACCTCTAGAACGCCAGGATCTCCTCTCATTCATTTCTCCTCAAGTACTGGGTAGTGGCCCAACATCTCAAAGGGGGATTTGATTTGCAACCTTCTGATTCAGAGACTAAACAGCCTTTTTGACACCTACTGGGGAGAGCTTCAATATGACCCTAGTCTCCACTTACCAGATCAGGTAGGAAGTATCCTGGAGGTCACTGCTGAACCAGGATGTGCTGTGAGATGCAATTTTGCAATGCCAAGAGCAGCATCTTTGGTTCACAAATAACATACCATTTTGCACTTAGCCTTTCCAAAGGGTAATTTTGGATGTTAAATATCAAACTGAAAATAGACAAGAATAAATCCCAAAGTGGCCCTCATTAGAGATTCTTACCGTTGATGAGGTACAAGAATGTTGTTGATTCCTCCTAATTTAACATTAATCTTTAGGCACAGGTTTGAGAGAGTCTGAGGAGATGTTTTTATGACATTCTTGACTTGAACGCACTGCGTGGCCATCCCCAACAGCGTATCTCCCACACGTTTCACCTCCGCTGAGAAGCAAGCATTAATTTAAATTTTTTTAAATGTATTAAGATTTTTAAGCCTGTTTGAAATTCAGGCAGAGAACAGAACACAGCCAAAGCCACTATTAGTTAAATTTACATTCTGCCCTATCAACTTCCAATTCAAATGCATGCTTTGACCTGTCTCCCAATTCATTTTAGGCTATGATAAAGCATCTGGTTTCGGATGACTCAAGGACAATCATCTAGAATTTAGCCTCTTACAAGCTGAGGAGCAAGTACACCAGCTAGCACACTTGAGCCAAACCATATACCCTCCCCTTATGTTATTCCCTTACCATACACAGGTGTTTTCCCTGGCAGGATGACAATGATGAGCTGGAGTCCTGAATAGGTGTTTTTAAGGTGTCGGAACATCGGCTCCACGCTGTCTGCACCCTGTGCATATTTGCAAAAACATGGCTGGCCTTGGATGGGCATCCCTGCATCCTTCGAAATCTTGCGCAGCTGATCTGTAAAACCCCTAGTGAAACAGAATGGAGTTTACTGAACTTCAACAACAGCATCCACTGTACTCTGATTATAAGGACGGTGACAGTCTTAAAATACCATTATGAAAGGTTAGGGAGGGCAGACTTTATAGGGCTTTAGGACAAACGCACTAAGTAGCATGCCCCATTGTAGCAACACTTAACACAGTATCGATGTACACTTTCAGCTGCAAAGATGGCAGATTTTCCAAGCTCCAGCACAGAAGAAAAGAAGTAGTTTTGCGTTCCAAATCAAATGCCTACCCCAGCCTGAACACTAGGCTAGAATGGGCACTGGATATGTAGCAAGTGCCATCTTAGAATTTTGAAGCTGATGGGTTCACTGAAAGAATGGTACAATGCCTGAACTAAGACATGCCTTACTTCAGTATTTCTTCTCTGCATTGTCTCTGCGTTGCAAAGCAAGCTATGGCCCACATTTTGATCTCAACACCAGTGTGAAACTGTTTCCCTCGCATATCCCATACGCCATGGCTTGGGGTTGCCACTGTTCGATTCTACGGAGATAGAAGAAATACGCTGATATTCAACTGATTGGAACAGTGAGAGAAAAAACCCACCATTTTAGGAAAACACCCCTCGCAATCGCAAGGCTTGTGGCTCAAATTCTGAGCTGCTGCAATACTACAAGGGAACTGAGCTGTCCCAACGTTTTCAGTTTTACATGGAGAATCATCTGTCGTTTATCGTACAACAAGATACAAAAAAAAAAAAAAAAAAAAAAAAAGGAAAAACAACAAAATTCTCACCCGTCCTCCATACTGCAACATTGGAGCTGGAAGCACACGCCCCGTCACATGGGCCATCTCATCACGAACTTTAAACTGAAACTCTTGAACAAATGGATCCGCATCATAATTTGCACTTCTTACCTGGGGAAAGGAGAAATTTCCATGTTACAAAAACTCTTCAATTTTTAATCTGCATCTACAAATAAGACAACCAATAACAGAGCTGCATAAGTGTCCTCCTCTTCACTAACAGCAAAAACTAAGGATCATATAGAACTGTCCAACCTCATTTACCCAGCCATTGATTAACCAAAACTCTCATTCAAACCACTTGCCCCATGACACGAGATCTTACTCATATTCCCTTAAGTTACCCAAACACCAATTTATTCAATTTTTGCTGCTGCAAATATTTTGCATAAAAAGTGTATTGTATTAAAGAGTATCTAGCGTGCATGACAATGCTGCTTCAAAACAAATTTTAGGTAAATCTAGTTATCTTGCTAAAGTACAGAAGTACCAATTAATTATAAAATTAATCTCTATTCTGTATATTGCTTGCAGGTATAACACGGAATTTTAATACTATTTGAAAAAACTACCTAAAATTCAATTTTACTATTATATTACTAAGTCAGTGTGAAAATGGCCACTTGATGTTTAGACACTCCACAATATGCAATTCAGGGCATTCATCAAAGCAAATTTTTTGCTGCCCTCAGTGTGAAGGACAAACTAGTTTATGAAAACCCAACTGTTTTCAGTTCCCTTTGAATATTAGCACTCAAGAGAAGATCGTGAATTAGCCTTTTCAGCATCTTTCAGAAGAGCCTTATTCCTATCAAACAAATTCTCAGTTGTCAGCTCAAAAGCACCTTTTTCAAATAGAAGTTATCCTTTAATTTTTTGTGACGTTATTCAAATAAAACGAGATATTTCCAACAGTTCCAAGTCAGGAAAATGTTAACATGTTTTAGAAAGGCTGGCTTGGTCAGGCAGAAAGAGAAAAAACAGGACTGTCAAGTGATGCTATTTAGCATATATTGAGGACGAATATTGCCCATTGGTTAGAGTGCTTGCCTGGGACATGGGAAACAGTTTCAACTTCCTGTTTGCCACAGGCTTCCTGTAGAACCTTAGGCAAGTTACTTAGTCTCCATACATTAGCTCCCTCCATCTGTAAAATCGAGATATAAATAGTACTTCTCTACCTCACAGCAGTGTTCAGAGTATATCAAAAGATTAAAGATTGTGAGGTGTTCAGATAATATGGGAATGGGAGGGGGCAGATAAACACCGGAGGTAGGTATGTAATTTACATACATTAATTGTCAGAACATCCCTGTAAGGAAGTTAAGAACTCTGTTCATTTTTCAGCTTGTTGATAATGTCAAAAATGAAGGTCTCATTCCAGCAAAAACACCAACACATGCGTAACTGCAAGAACCTGAAGTTCCATTGACTCCAATGGGAGACCTCAGCTGCTTAATGTTAAGCACATGCTTCAGTGCTTTGCTGAATCAGGTACAAAGTAGCCAGTGTAAGGTCCATGATTAGAACACAGGAGTCCCTAACATTTCAGTCCTGGGCTCAGACCATACCTCTAATCCTTTAATTAGAGATCTCAAATTAAATAACTTTTATTAATAAAATCAAGGTGGGTTCCAAATGCTGGAGGGGAGGTACCAAACAGGTTCTGGTGGCCACGTGGTATGTGAAGATTATGGAACAGGGAGGTGAGCCTGAATGCTTGACCTAGATATTCTATTTAATGGGAGGGATCAGAGGAGTCATGGGAGCCTCCCTGTTCCATAATCTTCACATATCACGTGGCCACCAGAACCTGTTTGGTACCTGAGAATAAAGTAAGAGGCTTTCGTAGCAAAGGACAGAGATCAGGTCAGGTACAGAGAAATGTAATGGCCTTCACAAGTGCAAGGCAGTTTAGTGAAGATGAACATGCTCATCCTCTGATACAGAAGTTATGAACTAACCAATCTGCTAATTTCCTCTTGTCTATCTGGGGCAGATCTTGCTGTTGCTTTTATCATAGTTGATGTCTGATTGTCTGTTAGCTTCTTGATACATCGCTGGCCTGCCACAATGTTACATACCTTTAAAAAAAAAAAAAAAAATTGGTAGATACAATTGCAGACTTTACAGATGCAGCACTCCTAATATTACACAGGGAATTATGCAGTGACTACATGCAAATCTTCTATATACATGTAGCTGATACTTAAATCTATTTTTCATAGTGACTTGATTGGTATCCATACTAATAAAAGGAAAAGATTGTCTGGTTTAAAGTTTCTCTCTATCTGTAGTAAAACCAAAGCAGTAACAAAAAAAGAATAACAACATATATAAATATGCTAAGCTGCTTATATTGCATGAGAAATAAATTAACATTCTGCAAAAATATGCTACTGGACTAAAACACCAATTTAACAGAATCATTACTTCTAGAGGCAGGTAGGTATGTTTCTGCTCCTGTCCCACTTGTAGACAAGGAAGATGAGGATATTTCAGCTGGAGGTTATACTTCTCTCTGAAGTACTGTGCTACTGTTCTCTCAACTGTCTGGCCGTTTTCTAACTGTAAAGGGAAGCTGGAAAGACAGCACAAGAATTTTAGTCAAAATAGCATTGAAAGTTTAACAACCAGAATTCTCCAAAATGATATTAATAAACTCTCAGTCCATCCCTCCAAGTATTTGATGTTAGGGCAAGCTGCTACACATTCTCCACTCTGACAAATGTCTGCTTACGTTTGATGACTGGCAGGTCTCCTTGTTACATTACAAACACGGTATTTCCGTCTCATTGTTCCACAGTGAGTCACTTCAACCTTCAGACCTGTATGAAAGCAACAAGAAAAAACAATGTCATGCAACATATACATGTTAAGTGTTTGCATAAGTTTCTTATAACAGTACACACAACAGTCAAGAACTCTGAGTGTTAAATAGATACAATGATCTTATGGAACAGTGTTAGAAACTCATGTTCTGCATTTAATGCATTATTTGATTTCTGACTTTCATTTAAGAGGTAGTTATTTTAAAATATTTCTAATAGTGGAGAATCATGAGTTTCTTTTAAAAATAAATCCTAGCTACAACACATGCAATTCAAAGTAATTTATAATTCCAGGTGAAGCGGTTACACTAATTTTAAGATAAGTGAGACTAGCCTGATGGAGACTGAAGTCTGGATTCAAAAATATAGTTTTCTGTTCAGGTTCTCAAAGGGCAGCAATGCCCTTTTTGCCCATGGTGACCAATTCCAATGCACCCTAGGACTGAGGAACCATATCTGTACCAAGGGGATAAGTAAGATAGTTTAAAAATTACTTTCCTAGGTGATTTCCCCCACTTGTATCCATTAGCTTTAATCAGTATTTTAACTAACTTGCTTTATTTTCATTGCAACATCAAGATTTCTAAATTCTAGAGATTTGTCATTAGTTTTCTGTACAATCTTGAGTAGCTGAAGTTAAGATCTAGTCCATGCTCTAAGCATGAGCAGAACCCTGATTCTATATGCTTTCCTCCTTCTTTTGCACCATAGCTATCGGAGTTGATTGCACAGTTAGCACGAATTAATCCATGTTATTCCATGGTATCCAGCTGGTAAATTCACAGAAATCCCATTGGAATTCTAGTAAGTATATGGTAATCCAAGTTAACTCTACTCTATTAATTCCTCATAACAATACAAAGTGGATATTTACATAAAAATGATACCGTGATGGCAGTGTCATAGGATAGGCACTCTCTCTGCCTTCAGGGACATGAGAAATGGATGAGGCAGCAATATGGTCTAATAAACAAGATATTGGACTAGGATTCAAGAGACCTGGGTTCTATTCACAGAGGTCTACTCGGTCACTGGAAAAGTCTCTTCACCTCTCACACTGTTTCCCCTCGGACCTTCTGTTGTCTATTTAGATTGAAAGCTCTTCAGGGCAGGGACTGTCTTGCTATATATATGCACAGTGCTTAGCACAATAGTGCTCTGATCTTAGTTGGGGCCCTTAAGTACTACTATAATACAAATAAATATTAACAACCAAGGTTAATTTACCTTGCAGTGTTTTCTTACAGTGGCTATTTCTATTACAATGACTGAGATGTGTTGGTGAAGTAGAGTGACAGCTGCTCACTGTACAGTTAGACATGCTGCATTCTGACTGATTTAAAAACAGAAAGATTTGTGTTTGAGCCAGTTACAAAATAATTTATCCATTAAAGGTACGGTTTTTAAAAGAATTTCTTGATTTTACAAACACAGGGGGCTGACTGGCTGTACCTTACCTTTTTAAACTGATTGGTTGTTAAATGGCATGTACTCTTGCAGCAAGTGACAGAAAAAGATTTCAGGAAGGACTTTGTTCAAACCCTCCTAACAAGGTCTTACCCCTGCTGCAAATTACTCTATACATTGGAGTGCAAAGAAGCATGAAAGCAGACACCAAAGTAGTGTATGTAATGAAACTACCCAAACTTCCACCAACTAAATCAATTCTTCAAGATGGAATCTGTCCCCCCGCCTAAGGTTGGCAAATACCACAGAGCTATCCCTGTTATATCACAATTGATATAAAGTCATATTAATAAAATATTGGCAGACAATCAATGACTCCAGCTTTGAAAACCAATATATTTGCTTTGCCTCAGCATTTAAATAGCAGCAGGAGTGTGTGTACTACTGACATTATCTCCTAAACAAGAGTAAGCCATCCAGCAATGTGATTGCTTTGGTACATTCATTATAACAAGCAGTCTTACTATTTAACCTTTAAAATATCAGAGTTTATCTAGTATTTCATCTTTGTTGGGCTTTGCAGACAGTTTAAAGAGCCATGCAGCTCATGTAGTAATTTTAGATCTAAAGATAGTAAATATTGCAATTATTTTGGACACACTCACTTTTGATCCAGGTTATATTAATTCTGAGATTTTCAGTTAATGTGTCTGTTATAACTAACCTTCTGAGCACATTAAACACAATCTGTTCCATGCTGATTAGAGATAACTTTCTACTCACCCTTTATCTCTTTGGTGAATTTTACCCGATGAGAATCAGTCAGAGGTCTCGGTTGTTCATCAATGTTATGAATGTCGAGAACTTCACACATGAACTGAATTACAGGTTGTGCTTTGTAGAAGGCAGTGGCAGAAACTAGGGAGAGAGGGAAAAAAAAACATGAAGGAAGCAAACAGCCATCTTGGGAAGCCAAAGAATCAGACAAATCATCTGACTTTTAATTCAAAGTGAGCGCCAAGTGCATGTTTTGTAGCACTCAAGTTTTCTTCAAAACATATTAGAAAGTTTTGTGACAGCTCAGTATTGAGCAATCAAGATATTACAGTCTGCAACCGTACATCGCCATGCTGAATTCTAGCTTAGTTTTTGAGAAGACTCATCAGGTTTGAAAGGATGTCCCATACACACAGGGTGCTTGAGTAAGTGGTGGTGGTCCAAATGAGGACATCCTTCCTTCGGATACAGTTTGGAACCAAAACCAAAGGATGGTGTGTAATGACACGCCTCTGCTAAAGATGCTGTCTTTTGGATAAAATGTAAAAGTAAGGTTATGACTAATCAATGGCTCATTAAAGATCCAAAAGCACTTTGAGAGTTAGAGTGTTGTGACCTAGTCACGTTGCACTTAGGATAAATGGATTCTATGTTCTTAAACACTGTTTAGACTGTAAAAGTTTTTCCTACATTTCTTGACCTAACTTGTGGTATTCAGCGCGTGTATATAACAAGAGGTACTTTTCAAGTACATGAAGCAATAGGAAAATGAGTCTGATATAAGGCTTAGAAGATGAGACTTCATGTCAGTCCAGGCAATTACATTATTACTGAAGTCTCTCCCCATCAGGCAGAAGACTCCTAAACTGTATTTAAACCAAGTAAATGTTTCTCTCTCTCTGGGTTCTTATCTAATATAGCATCCAAGTAGCCAGAAGAAGCAGCTAGCAGCTATCTTGGTTGTGGGATGGTGGAATTTCAGAAATGGAGGTCCTCTCTTGTCCCACTTTTCCTCATTCTTCATCTCCCTCAGAGTTAATGAACTCTGATGCCACAGGCACTTGTGTTTATCCTTAGTTAGGATGCAAAGGATTTCAACAGGTTGGTGGCACAAACAAGTCCATTAGAATTGCCAAAAAGGTTGGGAACTGCTGCTGTGAAGAGGCACTCTCACCAAGGAAATGCAACCCAGTGTCACAAGCCATACCATGTACAGTATGAATAGAGACACTAAGACTTTGCAGAGAATCAAGGCCAGGTGTGCAGAAGCCAAAGGGTTAATGTACTCTCCACATTTACTGCTTTTCTAAAGAGAAGCAGATTAGAAATGCAAATGAATGGTTTTAATTACCAAAAAAGGCAATATCAAGCCTGACAAGAGCTTTTAACAGGTAATTAAAATTCTGCATTAAGAGATTATGTGCAATCTTTCTGGAATAAGAGTATTTGTATACACATTTCTAACATAAGTTTTAGTTCTGGTGAAAGGTCTTCGACTGACAATACCTGGAGGTGGAAATCCTATACTTACCCCTCAAATTGGTAAAGTGCCAATGAGTGCACTGCACGTGCAGCGGCTACGAACGCTTCACCCATGCTGCCCAACCAGTGTGTCTGATTTCTGACCTGACAAGACCACCTCTAGATATGTGACAGTAGTTCGGTTTCTATAAGCCATTCAGTCCTTGACTACCCTGGTAAAACAGCTTAGAAGATTACCAGTGATGGAGACTTGTGATGGACACCCGTGCTATCCTAGCTAAGGGCTTGTCTCCACTGGCACTTTACAGCGCTGTAACTTTCTGGCTCGGGTGAAGGGGGTTTTTTAGCACTTTAGCATTGCCAGTGTAAACTAGCACTTAGATAAGCTGAAATGGCCTATAAACAAACAAAAGTCTGTCCAGAGACTTTTCATGCAAAGTTGGTTCAGTACTACAAAGGAACAATGTCCTAATGTTACACTCTGTTCTCTACTAACCCTGATGAGGCAAGGCAAGCTGCTTTTAAAGTAGACATAACTAAAACTAAAAATGCTACCCACAGATCAGCAAGCCAAAAGGACAAATCTTGTTCTAGCTGCCAACAGTGACATTCCGCAGCAGAAGTTATTAATCATGTTCACTGTGGTGGTGCCTAAGGGCCAATCAAGAATGGGGCCTCATAGTACTAGGCACTGTACAAACGGTGAATAGTAGATGGTCCCTGACCCTAAATAAACTAGACAGACACAGGGTGGGGAAAGAGGAAGAATACATAAGCAGAGTGAACTATGTGATAGTAGCAAACGTTGTTAGTTTCAAGATTTTCCTTTTCTTTCTTTTGTTTTTTGGATGGCTTAGTTTGGAACTATTCACATGTCCATTACTTTCTTTATATGTTCGCTACTGTCATCTAGCTCAAATTGCCAAATGCAAAGGAAATTCAAAATCTCCTTACTAGTCCACAGTTAAAAGGCCATTGCCAAACTTGCCAATAAAATTATTGTGTGGTTTCTGGATGTGCTTATTTCTCCTCTGAGGCAGTCTAGAAAGTTATTTTTCACTTAGATTTTAAATAATGCCTTCATGTTTCTCTGACCAAATATGTTATATATTTTGGTGTTGTATTTTTTCCACAGTACACTTGCCTCATTCAGTGCATGGAAAATTTCACCCCAAATGGTTGAAGTTTGGCAAAGTTATAAACAACTGAAAACAGGGACTTATACTGGGAAGAATCGGGAAATCTTAACTTTAGGTGGTGCTATTAGCTCAGTCCATACCTTCATTCAATTGAGGCCAAAAATAAAAAGGCAGAGCAAGACACTAAAGTCTTTAAATAGCAAAAAATATTAGACTATTAAATAATTAATTAACAGTTTATGAAGTCCCCAGGTCCCTTATACTAAAACACCAAAATCCCCCATACAAATAACAAAAATTCTTCAGATATGCGTCACTCCAGTAAGCTGCCAACTTTGTATGACGCACTCTAGCAGACACCTACAGATGTCGATTACTGAATGAACACAAATAGCTTACGCCTCCAACAACTGGGGATCTGTGGTTCATCTCCATGGTAACAAAATTTGTGAAACTGATAGGAACAGATATTTTGTAGAGCACCTTGTATGAGGTAAGTGATCAAAACAAACTCCAATAATTTGATTGTAGATTTAATCTTAAATTTCAAACCAAATTAGCAAAGTCATTTTCCCATAATCTGCAGTTAAACATCAAAATGATTTCTATTTAGGAATTTCACTTTAATGTAATAGTCTGTTGCACATCCACTGTAAATCTTCTCTAGAATTGAATAACTTCTACCAAGAAGATAAAAACAACAAACCTTCTGGTTAACAAGACCTTATTTCGCAGTGATGGGGAAAGCTTAATTTACAAAAAGCAACAAAAAGGCAAGACTCAGTGTCAGTGGGGATTAAGACTATTTTCTTTACAGCAAAAAACAAACAAACAAACAAAAACACACGAACTAGTCTCTCCTCAATATGCAGCATACATACTGTTGAGAATTTACAGTACTTGTAATAGCATAAAACTCAAATAATTTAAATTTAACTGCTTTTAAACCAATAGCCACATCAGAGTTAACTGCTTTAAAAGGTAGTTTTGGTTGGGTACACTGGATTTACAAAGAACTACCCCATCTTTTTACTGCCAGACTTGAGAAAAGAAAAGGATCAATTTTTCATTGCTCATTTTCCAAGAAGTTCAGTATGTAAGAGCATAGACTTCAGTATTTCTACTATGAAACCTCAGAATTCTCCTCCCCATTGCGGACACTGCAAATAGCTTGACTTAAACAGTATTTGGCTTGGTATTAAAGAATATCAGCTGCTCCTATACATCAACAATTGTAGGAGAGGATTATGATGTGCTTTAGACGCAAAGCATGAGTCATTGCATTTCTCTTTTGAAATACTGGCATTTTCGGTAATAAGTCTTAGTTACTAAATAGCTAGAAATTCAGAAAGATCTCAGCTAATGTGAACAATGCAATAACTTTGCTTGGACCGGTGGTTTTCAACCTGTGGTCTGTGGATCCCAGGGGGTTTTCAAACTATGTCTAAGATTTCCAAAGAGGTCCGCCATTCCATTTGAAATTTTGTAGGGATCCACAAATGAAATAAGGTTGAAAACCACGGTCTTGGACCAATTATTACATGACCTTTCCAGTCAAATATCCTTGTGTTACAAGTGGGCCATTTAACTGAAAAACCTGGGTATGATTTGCTGATTGGTACAATATTTTTGATCCTTACAAAATGCAAAATTCTGAATTAAATGGAAATTACAGAAATGGATTGTTTGTCTTGTTTACTTTTACTGTCCATGAGAAAATAATTGTGTAGTAAGCATGGCTAGATATGAAAGTTGTCACATGTTCCCTAAACCTGCAGAAACAAGGTGGATCAATGTATCCTCAGCTGCAACAATTATGTATTTCATTTCTGTCTCTGAAGCACATGAGAGGTACATAATGGTTACAAAAGTATGAAATAGGGGACAACTTGCTCCAATGTCATAATACGTTGAAAAAAATATATATAAAACTCAAAGGCATTCCACAAGGATGTGACTTTTATCAACTTGTTTCTTGGTGTCTGCCCCTCTTTTGCTATTTTCTGCTCTAAATTGCACATCTAGTGGCTTTCAAGTCTACCTTGCCTCAGGGTTCCTTGGATTTTAACACTGCACCCTAGCTACCCTAAATATGGTATCTGCCTGCTCATTTATTGCATCCTTTGCTAATCTTGTTAATGGGAAAGAAAAAAAAAAAAACCATCTATCAAAGTGACCTGGCCTCCAACCTAATGGAACACCTGTGGCATTCCTGACTGCCCAAAAAATGGTACCAGCTTCAGTCTCAGCTCATAACTCCAACAATCCACGTCTGGCTGTAACAGAGTATCTTTCCTTTTCCCCGCTTCTCCGATTTTTAATTTGTGTTTGCATAGTTGGGAAAATTAATTTAACTTAGTTGCAATCTTTTGATATAGCCCATTTGACATGATCATTATCATATTATTGCCATGATGAAAGCAATATCATCATAATTAAAGTGTAAGAAATAAAGCTGCTGTTTTAAATTACTGCAGCATCTAGCTAACGGAGTCAAAGGTTTACATTATGTGTGGCTATTAAGAAGTGAAAAACTTAAAACTATTAGAAAACTAACAGCACTAGTCTTGAAGTACAGAGTACTACCCAAGATAAACAGTTCCACAATCTCAGTCCAGCTCCTATTACAGTTTTGTCTCCCGCACTCCTGAATCTTTTCCTGTTGGTCAACAATTTCATAGTTCCAATTAAATGTAGCTGTCATGAGAGCTAAGAGTCCCAGAAGGCTTTAAATATCAGGAGACAGACCCTGAACTGTACTAACTAGTGGGGATCCGCAGTACAGAGGACCGGGCAATGCGTACAGAGACATCCGTTGCTTAGTAGATGGGCTGCTGAATTTTATACTATTTAGAGCATTTTCAGGCCTGTGGCTTCATCCCTGTATAAAATAAGTTACAATAGTCAACCTGGAATTCAGAATGTGTGGGGGACATTATCAAGGCAAGTCTTCAGCATGGAAGAAGACATTAAAATGTTTTGTATGAGATGCTGATCAATGGCCACAAGAAGTTGGCAGAATATTTCAAGCAGATTAAGCAGCACAAGCCATTTTCAGCCAGATCCCTTCAAAAAGAAAGAGCATGTTCCATTAAAACGCCTTAAATTCATGTGCCTGAGATGAATGCTTACATCCGTGTAGTCTGTGGAATATTCTGTCTGACAAGTACAACAACTCTTCTCAGAAGCCTGCTGTTAGGTCTTCAGTCTGTGCTGCAGAACTGCCAATCTCAACTAGCTCAATATAAACAAACAACTGTGATCACTTCATCTAACTAGATGGAATACACCAAACCTGACAGCAACTACTGAATCAGGTATTTGTACTGAAGTTTGTAAGGTAACACACCTTAAGCGTTTTGTCTAGGTACTGACAATTCTTTCCCACAAACTCATTGCCCGTGTACTGGTGATAGTCTCCCTTATGTAGAGGGAGCATGTCATATCTTAAACACACTTTTTTGTTTCTCGATTAGGACAACTAGCTTTTGGCCACGTGTGCACACTTCGATGGCAAATCCAGATATACAAATACTAGGACTTCTAAATCACCTTTGCAAGAAAAGCCAAAAGACTGAATTAAGCCCATTGCAAAGGAACTAAGCCTGGTAGTAATTTTTTATATTTAGAATTATAAACACATAACTATAAAGGAAGTCTTCTAGACAAGTCACAATATTGAAAATATAGTCTTCAATCAATTAAATCATTTGTGCTCTATGTAATGATTTTACAATAAAAGGCTGCAGAATCTTCAAACTGAGCCATTTACTTTTAGAAATAGCTTTTCAGATGACAGCCAAATTTGGTTATGTATCTTGTAGCAACTCTAAATTTAAATAAAGCAACTAAATAGACAAGAGATTCATGTTTGTATTTTTCTAGGGTATATGCAAGAATACTTGAAATTAGCTATTTACTTTAAGCTTCATTTCTTAATTTATAGCCGAGAGAGAAAAGTTAAATTTTGGAACTGATAGTTTCCCACAATTAAATCCTTTTGTTCCGAAAGTTTTAAAAACTATTCCCACAAACAAAATGTGCTATTCTATAGTGAAATTCAGATACGCACAAGTCAACTAGTTGAACAGCACAGACATTTTTATTCTTAAAAGGTAACCTTCTCCATTGCATACCTCTGTTATACACAAATACTTTACTTACCATCAATATTAAGCATCATTTTCCACATGGCAGGCCGAACAGACTGATGGAATCCAAACCATACTTCCCTGCCCCCTCCCAAAGGGTGATCATAGCCCTCTGGAGCTGAGAAAAAGGAGCGGCCCACAGGGGTATACCTATTAAAAAAAAAAAAAAAAAAAAAAGAGTACCCATCTGTATATGCTACTGCCTTCCATAAGAGTATTTAAAAAGCCTTATGTAACAAGGATTATTATTCCACTTCATAAATTATTGTATGGATATTGATGTATATCAGTACCAAAAAGTCACATTTTGCAAAATATGGCAAGATATAGCTAGGATTTTGAATTATTATTATTATTATTCTGTATGTTGCTGTTTCTAAGATGGTATTTTTAATTTTAGCCAAAGCAATTACCATTTTTGAAAGTGACATCTATTTTTGATATTTAGAGCAAATTAAAAACTAAATGTTAAAGATCTGAAAGGATGATTTAATTTCAGTAAAGCACGATCTTGACTGCAGCACAAATGCTGACTAGCAGGGTGCTTCTACAGAATAGTGTCTGGTGTACATTGGTTCCAGTCTTTAAGATATCCTTTTGTACTAGCATGAAAGTGGGTATGTTTTATGAAACCCATGTGCTTTTAGTCCAGCTCACTGATTCACTTTCTATTGCCCAAAGCTTGGTGTAAGCAAAGAACTTGGAAAGTTATGTCGGCATTTAATAGTTGTGCAACGACCTCCCAGAATACAACTACTTGGGGTGGATGACATTAGCATAAAGGCCATTAGCTTTCATGTTTCTTTAGAATTTGGGACAGTTGAAGGATTTCAGTTCCATAAAGCACAAGATCATTTTGGCAAGTTACAGATACATTTCACCAATGTATTTCATTTCACCCTGTATAAGAGAAAACTGCCCTTGTGCCTCAAACCAGTACTCAAACTTTAAAAGATAAAAGTAACCTCCAATACATGAATAAAACAAAATGTATATCAAAATTACACTGGCCTCCTTTGAAATTTCAGAATTCTGAGATGAGAAAAACAGATACTGGTAAAAAAAACTAATCTCAACTGTTTATCCAAAACATGAAGTTGCAGCTTTGTGAAATGTCAATGAATTAAAAAGGCACATGCTTTCAGATAAGAAACATCACAAGTTATGTGGAGCCACTGCTAAGCTGGAGTACACAGAAGATGCAGTGCTACAGTATATTGTAACCCTATTACTTTGTTTCAGATTTCTTAAACTTGACTTGAAGATCCAGAACAAGTCCTTAACAGTTTTTTGGGGGAAGAAACTATCTTGAATAATCCACTGTGGAAAGTCTTTGATATTACCTGTTCTGGGTCTGACCCCCCTGCACAAATATTCACACTCAGATAATATTAGTTTCAATTGACTCAGACCAGGAATCTCCCCAGGCCCATCAGTAAGACGTATTGTGAGTAGGGAATGGCTTAATCGATTTCCTCCTGCTATGTTTGTGCAGAAATATGAAAGGACTTCACCCCAAAGTTTTAAAAAAGCTAACGGGAGAGAAGGAACGAAGATTAGAGAACCTACTTCATGGAGGGTAGGTGTCGTAGCACCACATCGACAGCATGAACAGGGTTAGTGCTGATTGGTTTGTCTAGTTCCAGAGGCTCAGGCAAGGTTCTTCCTGTCAAAACTTCATGCAGCAAGTGCCAGCTCACCCGAGAAACAAACTTTATTGACACCTTGAAGGGACGATCTTTTCCACCTTCTCCTGGTAATGTTACATCCAAATCTACCTGTTGAAGGGAATGGGGGAGCAGAACACAAGAGTTATTTAAAAGACAAATGAGATACAAATAGAGATCTTGACTACAAATAGTGCTGTTTTCTCTTTCAGACTGTTAGCTTATGTTTGTCCTACCTACCCACAAACTGAAGTCAAAACTGGGGAGAAGGAACACTTTTGCTTTTATTTGGCAGGTATGGGAAAGTAGAAGGAGAGATCTGAGATAAGGAGGAAGAATCATATAAAGTGGGTGGAAGGAAGTTTAAAGTGATGACACTTTGCAGCAGCTCTTGGATTTAGCCTATAAAATAACTAACAGCAGAGATCAAGATCCTGTCAACACTTAATGTTTTGAGCTATGTAAGCAACTACTCAAAAAGAGTGGCTCTCTCAGTCTGCCAGCATAGCTATCACACTCTGCAGCATTATTTCCCTGCACCACAGAAGGGAGGGGAAAGAGAAGAGAAATATTTTTATTTTAAACGTCTATGCTACTGCAGCTATGAACATACTGTAGACTACCCTTGTTCCTCTTTGCCCCTGCAGCCTATATCACTATTTCTGAACATGGTTTGTGATCATGTCTGGTGAAACACACTGATTAAACACAGATTCAAAAATGATTACAAGCCAAGGTTTTGGATTGGGCTGAGAGAGGATAAACCCAGGAAACTGGATGCAAGAAGCTGCATACGTCGCCTTAATTATGTGATCCATATGTTCATGTATTAGCAGTCTAGCCACAAAGTGCGAACTCATTATCTTAAGAAATTTTTAACTTGAAAGCCTATTTGTGACTGTTTAATAATATGGCTACTAATAAATTTAAAAATTGTATTAAAGCTAATGTTAAAAAAATTATATAACACATAGGTTGGGAAAAGAGTGTCTGTACATCTGGGTATATTGGCGGGGAAGAGGAGGAGGAGGAGGAGGAGGAGGGGTGGAGTGGGGGCGGGACGAGATGACACAGGGTGGGTCTTGGAGGAAGGGGTGGAGCGGGGGTGGGGCCTGGGGCTGAACAGGGGGGCTTGAGGGTCCAAGAAATATTTTAAATCCAAATGGGGGTCCTTGGGTTGCTAAAGTTTGAGAACTACTATACTATATAGTATATGTTGTAAAACTGAGTATTTAATATGAGATCTCAGTATAGAAAAATATTGAATACTATTAAATATTTACTGAGAAGATGGTAAAGACTATTATTTTCTGAATATTATGGAGTTTATGGATCATCAAGATGTATATTAGGGCGGTTCTTATTGCATTTCAGATACACTAGGGCAGTGGTCTCCAAACTTTTTTGATCGCGCACCCCTATCAGTAAAAAAATTTTGAGCATGCACCCCCTGCCACGCCGGCTCTACCATTTTTGCTGAAGGGGAGTGGGGGAGAGCCGCTCGGATTCCTGCCCGAACAGACGAAGCAAAAAAAAGAAGGGGGCTCCTCCTGCCGCGCACCCCACTTTGGAGACCACCGTACTAAGGTATTTTCAATATTTCTGAAGCTAACATTTTTAGAAAGAGATTCTTTTCTGACAAGCTGTGTGCAACAATGGAGAAGTACCAATATGTCTTACCCCAGTGGTTGCTACAGGGAGTGGATTGGCTGTATAAAGGCTTCTCTTCCCATCATAAACTGGTCTACGGTCCCCAAATATTGTCACTTTAAAATGCTGCACCATGGAGTCCACCACCTCCCTAAAAAAAGGCACAGTTGTAAGAGAACAGAAATATCTACAATTCAACAGTCATGAAAGATTGTATCATTGCAAACAACTGCCTTCATATCTTTCACACACTTTCTTCAAGCAGTTTTCAGTACGCTAATTTAGAGAAAATTAATTGATCTGCACACCTGATTGATATTCCATAAAGTAGTTCAAGAAATTCAGACAAAATACTGAATAATGAAATGCTGAAGGATATGCAATACCACCAGCAATATAGTTGCTTACAAATCATTTATTTGTATTGCAATAGTACCCCAAAGCCTCGAACAGGACTGATGCCCCACTGTGCTACAAACACATCGGAAGCAGCTTACCTTCAAGCACACAAGCTGGAACTATGGAAAATGTACACGCTTAACCTTACAACTGGTGGTTATGGTCACTCCTGGAAACCATACAATTTTGACTGTTTTAATTCATCCAAAAATTTGTTAATCTATACATCAATCTGCAAAAAGGAGTTGGTTACGGTCTTCTCTAGGCTGCTTCAGTATTAAAAATACCCAAGAATGTTGGCCTTTTAAAAATTCTTAAATGTTTTTAAATCCCTACATTTTAATCCCACCCAAAGCCAAGATTACAAATAACAAAAATTGAGTAGGATTATGGTTTATTCTGACTTTAATAGCAGTTAAGATTAATAAATAAAAAAATACAATAACCTAATACATTCACTGAATACTATAAGAAAGCCGCCACCATGGAATTTCCACATTCTTTTAATCCCTCACACAAATTGTAATAGATTCAGGTAGGTACATAAGGAGTCCAGGGACTTCCCTCTTTTGCAATCCATCTGACTAGAGCTGGCATCAAATGTTACAAAAAAACCAAAAACGTCAAAAAACTAAAACCAACTTATCTTCTCAATGGCCTTGCAGCTCCTTCTTACTCTGCTAAGAATCAGGATTTTTGTTAGCTATAGCATACTAAGTGTTCCCATTCTTAAATTACAATAGACAGTGGGAGAAAATACTTAGTTTGCATTTTTTTTTGTTCCCAAACAGAAAAGTTTACTTATATGACCCTTCCTGAATGCATAATGTTAACCCAAAGTATTTCCATAAAATGACTGCAACACTTTGTTTCCCTTTTTGAGCAAAATTAGTAACAGCAGTTAAATTTCCCAAAACAATACTTTTTCTAAGGCCAAGAAATAAAAGTAAAATGTTATCCACTCTGCAATTCCCTCCATTTTGAGGGTTTTGTAACAGACTCAAATCTTAAACAAACAAAAACCACTAGAAATGTGCACGCCCTTGCACTGTAACAAGACCTTTTTAGTGTCCCATTACTAATGATTCTTCTTGCACACCACAATCAAGTCCCTCTTGTCTGAAAACCCCTCCCTACACTTTGGTGCACTGCCACTTCGCTCCACTATGTCCAACATACATCACAGACTATAAACTACGCAATGCCAATGTTTTAATAAATTCCAATTTGCAAACTGTGACAAGAGCTGAACGAGAAAGATAAAGGAGGTGGGGAGAAGCGGGAAAAGAGGGAGACAGCTTCTATACCCTTTTACCAACAGAGCTATGTCTCATCTAACAGTTTCTAACTGCAGCTTTGCTCCATTGAACTTATCTGTACTGTCGTCTTCAAAGACCAGCACTGGGTAACTCAATAGGGAAGACTTAACGAAGAATACAGCAAAGAGAAGTGAGAAGGGAAACAGAAGAGGAATACTACACTACAGTTTATATACTCTCATTCAAAATACTAGAGACAGCCGGCAAGATACCACGAAGTCTATTTCCAAAGACAGTTCTTCAAAGGAAAAGGCATTTTGGTATTGAATTAACTCTCATGTAGTGCAAGTCATAGCTGCCTGTCTCCCTTACGCCCGCCCACTTCCTGGACCCCAATAGGTACCCAGTCAGGGTACATTTTCTGGCCACTCATTTGTTCTGCAGACACAACACCCCTTTATCGGGCTCATTATTGCAATCTGTAGCATTTGCTGTATATTAAAGATTTCAACAATTGTGTTTTTAATTAATACCTGCCACATTTGTATATTTATTTTTTACACATACACACAGCTGGTGACATTTTTAAACAGACAGCAAGTTTAGTGTCACCTATTATAAACAAATCTACTAAGCACATGCAGGATTTCGACAAAGATACCAGATTCCATGCTGCCATTTGCAGCAGGAATCACAATAACTGTTAGTATTTAATTTGATGATGCAATTTAAAATATAAAACTTCTTGAGACTTTCAAATAGGATTATAGTCTAATTTGACTACAAAAGGTATCTTCATAGTCAGAGTTGTTGCTGATATGTACTGGAGTCACATATGCTCACTTTAGTGACAAAATCAGTGCATTAGTCATACAGAAAGTAATAAAGAGCCAATACAGCTGAAGGAAAGTGAGATGGTTTTTCTACTGGCCCACACACTAGCAGAATTTTTAACTAGATTCCAAACGGAGAAACTTCATGCAGGTATACAGAGATGGACCCCCTAACTGCACCTTAATTACACTTTTAATGCATTAGTTAAGCCAAGTTATGGCTAATGGATGAACTTGATTTTCAGATAACAAGAAGGGTTTGAAGGACCAGCCAAAAACATCTACTTATTCGCAGATAGATGGAAATCATAGATAAAAAAGAAACCCATTCAATACCCACTTAAAAATAATATTTCAGAGTACAACAGCATTTCAAGGAAACGTTTAAATGATGTGACCAGATAAAAATATTTTAGGGACATGAGCTTTACAGTGCTCCTGTAAATTAAGAGCTTAATAAAAATTAAAGTGGTATTTTATTATTTAGGCCATAAGAAAACATGGGCTGGATTTAAGTGCATATCAAACCAATACAGGTTTGTGGAGCTGAACCCAATACACAGCATTACTATTTCTCTACTTGTGTTTGCAACTTTTACTACAGTGACTCTTATGCTTGGAAAAGTATGCCTTTCTTGTTAGCCAAGCAGCCTCCTTGCCTTCAAATCGCTCCTCAAAACATTTTACAAACACTCTAAAATTTACCACTGCTCAATCCATACATAGTGACTGAGACCTTCATAAAATGCTAGATGTACCCAGAAAATTGCCTGGAACAGGGGGAATGTATTTTAAAGCAGCAAACACTTATATTCATATTTAAAAGTTTATAAAATGTTGACTAACCAGTTGTAGCTTAGTTTTAGTGATAATTCAGAAATCATGGGTGGCAAACATCTGAACTATTCCAACTTCACCAAGAATAGAGTCTATAAATATCAGATACCAAAAATATAAACACACAAAAAATTAGTCCATATTATCAACTATTCATGATCCTCCCCCAAACTCTGATTTACTATTATACACAAAAAACAGCATTAAAAGAGCATTAAGGTTGCAAACTCAAACATTAGTAAATGCCAGAATTAAGATGGTCTTTGCAACCTTAATTCAGCCCCCTTGTGCACACGCATGACAGTCTTTAATAACATGATCCTATACTGTATTTTCCACAGGGTCCCTTGCCCAACTGGACCCACTCTCCCTCCTCCAATTCCCAGTTTCTCCTCCTGCCTCCAAATTCCAGTCTCACCAGACACTGTCCCAATCTACTTCTCTCTCTCACCCTCATTCAGCTTTTGTTCCCTCTGCATTCTAATCTAATGGCTTTCTCCGCCATGCTGCCTTGGTGCCAGCAGTGGGAGAGTCAGCGGAAGCAGAAGGGAGAGTGTTATGGTTCTATACTCTCAATTCTGGTGCCTGGCCCAAAACTGCTGGGAGTAACCATTACAGGTGAAGTTCTTCGAGCCCCCATAGCCATGTGCTGGAGTAGCCATGTGGGGTCTTGTCAACACTAGAAGCTGTGAGAGGCTGGAGTATGCTCAGTGAGGATAACCTTTGAAGATTTTAGCTGTCAAGCTCTAGGATGTCTCTACTGAGAACGTGCGAATGGCGATTTTCAAAGGTCAAATTTGAGTGGATTTTTCCGAAGACAGCAAAAGGGACATTCCTGACACAAAAACTATCCCCATGGCAAATTTAAAATCCCTGCTCCAAAGCTAGAGCATTTCAAAGAAAAGGCTGCAACATTTTTTTAGCATAGGCAATTGAATAAAACCTTTTGGCCAAAATTTTCCAAAAATTTACTCAGGGGAGGCACACAGTATGAAAGATTTCAGCCTGAATTTGCCAAAGTTTCAAGCAACTGAAAACAAGGTCTTATTATCAGAAGTGTCTATCAGCTCTACTGATCGTCAAAGACATATGTTAAATAGCCAAACCAAATATTCTGACAAATTCTCTCTATCATAGCTTGAGACTACTGTAAAAACTCATAGCACTTAACTATAGTACATAACCAATAAAAGATTAATTGAAGTTCTCACAAACCCTTACACCTGCAGCATTGCAAACATACTTTAATAAATGAGACCACACTAAAAAAGCAAACAGGAATATGAAAGGTGGTGGGCTCCTGGTTTTTGGAAGTGCTCTACTTTGATATGACTCCCCAATAGTTTATTTCAAGTCATGTGTGATACTCAGATTTTTGTAAAATTTCCCACCTTTTAAGTGAGATCATTAACTAGACACACCGTTAGCTGCTGCACTCTTTTTGATGTGGTTCTCTCAAGAGACTTCAGCACTTATACGGCGGCAACTGAAAGAAAAGCTTCCCAACAGTTAGTGTTTTGTTGGGTACTTTCCTCCAGATCAGATCAGTGCAATAAATAATAAGGCACTCTGTTAGTTTGCACTGCAGAAGCCCTCATTTACAGCTTTTAGCAAAGTGGCAGTTACTGGTGTCCAGACTTATCACTTCACAAAGCACTAACAGAATCCTATGAAGCCATCTGAAATCAACCTAAGAGAAAGTCAGCCTAGAGTACTTAATATTTCTCCTGCATCTTGAAGATTATCATTCTATCACACTTTTCATTTGATGAAGCTATATGCCAATAACCAGTAAATCACAAGAGTAAACTTACACATCAAACCAATTGCCAAGTGTTGGTGCTTCCATTATAAACCCGTTCGGTGATATACTATCTATCTTTAGTATTTATAGGGTGCCATAATTGCAGCACTTAACCATCAGCTGAAAAATACTGGAGACACAAGGTGGGTGAGATAATGTAGTCTATTGGACCAACTTCTGTTGGTGAAAGATGTTTTCGTGCTCCACAGAGTGCTCCTAAAAGCTATATGGAGCTCAAAAGCTTGTCTCTTTCACCAACAGAAGTTGGTCCAATAGACTATATTATCTCACCCACCTTGTCACACTCAGATCCTGGGACCAATATGGCTACAACAACACTGCAAAGCTGAAAAATATTCATCTGACACATACTGACAATTAGGATGATCAGAACCTCAGATCAAAACCAGGAAGAGGGGTAGAATTGCTGAATCAACAAGTTATCTACAGTAGATACATGAAAAACAGCACTGAATCGCAAGGAAGTTACGAGGGGAGAGGATTTTTTTCTTTTCTTTTTTTTAAATTATGTAGGTCAGGGCTGCAGAAATTGGTCTTTTACTTCATTATTATGGAAACCACCCTTCTTGCCAACTGGCAAAATGCACTGCATGAGACACCAAGAAAAAAGTGCCTCACTCTCTTTCCATCAAAACTATTCAATTCAGAGGAAGCAGACAGGAAATATGAAGTTATTCATCTTCCTTACAAATTATTATAAAATGATTCATCTTTTCTATTGGCACATTTTGGACCAATCTAATTCCTTCTGAACTGTAGAGATGTATTTTGCTCTAAAACTTGTGATATTAAGGACAAGATACAAATTAAATATGGCTTACAACAAATTACATTAAAAGTACTTCCAGGCCACAAGAGTCAAGCACTCAATTGGGATGTGTTAGGCTGTACAGGCAACCTTGGCTCTGGCACTGAACTACTGCCTGCTTTCCTCTGCAGCCTTGACAAATTTAACTTAAAAAAAAAAAAAAAAATCTGTTTCCTACTTTACAAAAACACAAGTGAAAAAATTCCATCACGTGGACCCATATTGACCAACATATGGGTCATCAGCAGGGTTGAAACTTTTAGATACACAGCAAAGATCTCTACCACTTAAGATAATGAAGATGGGTCTTATAAATGGAAAGTTAGACTCTCTTAACTATAGACATTGCTGCCAGCTTCACCTATAACACACACAACCTGCACAAAGCACACAAATGAGTTTTCGGAAGGATGCAGGGTAATATTATTAAAATGTATGCTTGACATGCAGATTACATGAAATAACTTAACACCACATTCCTTGTTTCAAATTTGACTCTGAAAAGAGACTAGAGGAGCTTGGGTTGTTTAGTCTGACAAAACGAAGGCTGAGGGGGGATATGATTGCTATCTTTAAATATATTAGAGGGATTAATACAAGGGAGGGAGAAGAATTATTCCAGCTCAGTACTAATGTGGATACGAGAACGAATGGATATAAACTGGCCGTGGGGAAGTTCAGGCTTGAAATTAGACGAAGGTTTCTGACCGTCAGAGGGGTGAAATATTGGAACGGCCTTCCGAGGGAAACGGTGGGGGCGACGGACCTGTCTGGTTTTAAGATTAAGTTAGATAAGTTTATGGAGGGAATGGTTTAATGGTAAAGCATAGTAGTCAAGGAAAACCAAGCAATGGTAGGTAAATAGTATAATGGCTGACAGGGGTCAGGCTGGAGACTCTTGCCTATATGCTCGGGGTCTTACTGATCGCCATATTTGGGGTCGGGAAGGAATTTTCCTCCAGGGCAGATTGGCTGAGCCTCTGGAGGTTTTTCGCCTTCCTCCGCAGCATGGGGCAAGGATCTCTAGCAGGAGGGTCTCTGCCGATTGAAGTCACTTAAAACAGGATTGGGGACTTCAACAGCAGAGTCCAGGGAAGGGGTAGGGACGGTTTTACCCTGTTTCCCCGAAAATAAGACAGTGTCTTATATTAATTTTTGCTCCCAAAGATGCGCTAGGTCTTATTTTCAGGGGATGTCTTATTTTTCAGAAATGAAAAATGCCTTATTATCGGTGGATGCCTTATTATCGGGGAGGTCTTATTATCGGGGGGATGCCTTATATTACAACGAGAGGCAAAACTGTAAGTAGGCCTTATTTTCGGAGGATGTCTTATTTTCGGGGAAACAGGGTATGGCCTGCAGCACGCAGGGGGTCAGACCAGATGATCATAATGGTCCCTTCTGACCTTAAAGTCTATGAGTCTATAAGTCTGAAATTAAGTCAGCAGTGACCAAGCAACAAGACTCATCTTTATCTATAGCCTACAACTGCAGAATGGGATAGAATTTTATATTTATAATTCAATATTTTAGGATAGTCTTCTTATATCAGATGAACAAACTCAGCTTGTGATGTACACCAAATTTATGTGACAAGAGTCAGTACAGTTTGACCTTTCTGAAACAAGTCAAAACCTAATTATATCCAGCTTATGGGTCTTTTAGTTTCTACATAAAGAAAAAGTGAGCTATGGCAGATTCAAGATCATGCTGAACATCAGTTACAGTTTGAGAGACAGAGGAAGGACCTGAGAGACACCAGGGAAGAATCATAGAACTGTAGGACTAGAAGACCATAATGCAAGAACATAAAAATGGGCATACTGGGTCAGACCAAAGTTCCATCTAGCCCAGTAGCCTGTCTTCTGACAGTGGCTAATACTAGGTGCTTTAGAGGGAATGAACAGAACAGACAATCATCAAATGATCCATCCTGTCACACATTCCCAGCTTCTGACAAAGACAGGCTAGAGGCACCAACCCTACCCATCTTGGCTAATAGCCATTGATGGACCTAGCCTTCATGAATTTATCTAGTTCTTTTTTGAACCCTGTTGTAGTTTTCGACTTCACAACATCCTCTGGCAAGGAGTTCCACAGGTTGACTGTGTGTTGTGTGAAGAAATACTTCCTTTTATTTGTTTTAAACCTGCTGCCTATTAAAGGGACCTCAATAGATATTCTAGTCCTGTCCCCTGCACTCTAGGCACACAAAGTAGGACTAAGTATTATCTAGACCAGGGGCTCTCAAACTTCATTGCACTGTGACCCCCTTCTGACAACAAAAATTACTACATGACCCCAGGAGAGGGGACCAAAGCCTGAGCCTGCCTGATCCCACCACCCTGGGCGGTGTGTGGGGGAACCCAAGCCCCAGGCCTGCAGCGCAAGGCAGGGGGCCTGTAACTTGAGCCCCAACACCCATGGCTGAAGCTCTTCAGCTTTAGCTTCGGCCCCTGGCGGTGGGACTCATGCTTCCGCTTCAGTCCCAGGCCCCAGCAAGTCTAAGCCAGCCCTGACGACCCTATTAAAATGGAGTCACGACCCACTTTGGGATCCTGACCCACAGTTTGAGAACCACTGATGTAGACCATCCCTGACAGGTGTTTGTCTCATCTGCTCTTAAACTCCAACATACCTAAGCAATTTATTCCAGTACTTAACCACCCTGACAGTTAAGAAGTTTTTCCTAATGTCCAACCTAAACCTCCCTTGCTGTGTTTTAATCCCATTGCTTCTTGTCCTATCCTCAGAGGTTTACAAGAACAATTTTTCTCCCTCCTCCTTGTAACAACCTTTTATTTACTTGAAAACTGTTGTCATTCCCCCCCACACACACACTCCCCTCCTCCCCCAGTAGATCTTCTCTTCTCCAGAATAAACAAACCCAGTTTTTTTTTTTTTTTCCCCAATCTTCCCTCATAGGTCATGTTTTCTAGACCTTTAATCATTTTTTGTTGCTCTTCTCTGGACTTTCTCCAATTTGTCCACATCGTTCCCTGAAATGTGGTACCCAAAACTGGACACAATACTCTAGCTGAGGCCTAATCAGCACGGAGTACAGCAACAGAATTACTTCTTGTGTCTTGTTTACAACACTACTGCTAATACATCCCAGAATTATGTTTGCTTTTTTTGCAACACTGTTATACTGTTGAATCAAATTTAGCTTGTGATCCATTATGATCCCTTTCCTTCCTAGGCAGTCATTTCCCATTTTGTATGTGTGCAACTGACTGTTTCTTCCTAAGTGGAGCACTTTGCATTTGTCCTTACTGAATTTCATCTTATTTACTTCAGACCATTTCTCTAGTTCGTCCAGATGATTTTGAATTTTAAGCCTATCCTCCAAAGCATCTGCAACCCCTCCAAGCTTGGTATTGTTCACAAACTTTATAAGCGTACGCTCTATGCCATTAACTAAATCATTGATGAATATATTGAACAGAACAGGACCCAAAACTGATCCCTGAGGGACCCCACTTGATATGCCCTTCCAGCTTGACCATGAAGCACTGATAACTACTCTCCGGGAACGGTTTTCCAACCCATTCAGCACCCACCTCATAGTAGCTCCATCTAGGTCCGTGTTACTCAAATGCAGCCACCAGGTGATTCTCGTGCGACTGTAGCCTCCTGGCCAGTGATTGGGAAAGGGGGCAAAGCAGTGGCCCCTCTCCCAGGACCGCCACCAAGGGTTGGGCCATGCCCCCCTCTACAGCCACAAACGCCAAATGAGCAGGCAGCCGGTGTGAGTTCCCACCTTCCCAGGGGCCCCAGCCCCACACTCACCACCACCACCTCCCCATCACCCTGGTCCCCATTGCCTCCTCTGGCTCTGGGCGTGGGCCACACGGTGGTGGGCTCCATCCCAGTGGCAGGGGTTTGGGCTCTGGCCACGGGATCCAGCCCCAGACCCCAGCCGTGCGGTGGTGGGTGCTAGCTGCACAGTCTGTGCCCTGGCCACACACTCTAACCACTGGACTTTGGGCTCCAGCCACGTGGTGGTGGGTGCTGGCCACAGGCTCAAACTCCCATCCCCCCAGGGATCCCCTGCATCCCCCAGGTCCCCATCCATCCATCCCCCCAGACACCCGCTGCCTCCCCTGGTCCCCCACCCCCTCTGGACCCCGGCTGCCTTCCTACCCTCCCTCCCCATCCTGTACCCCGCCTTGCCAGGGCTGAGTTAGTCTGGTTATGTGAAAAGTAACATTTGTATGTTTGTTAATATCACTTTTCACTGCCTCCCAGCTAGCTAGGCTGTTCCTATGAAAACTGATATTAACAAACAGAAATATCACTTGTCACAGAAGCAGACTAGATAGCAAGTGTAAAAAAAAAAAATCAAAAAAGGGAGAGAAACAAGAACAACAAAAAGACAAGAACATGCAAAGCACCTTGTTTGTTTCTATTTTGTTTAGGTCCAGTAAAGAATAGAGACAACCCTACATTATTTTTATTATTGAGTCTGCAATGTCCTACATAAATACATTACAATGATTTGGACATGTATATGTGCATATTTTTTTGTTTTTCCTAAAGGTAATTAAGTATTTTAGGAAAAATTGTTAGAGCAGCCACCAGCAAAAGTCGGTGACTGCTCTCTGAGGCCACCAAAAAAATTTGTTGTGGGAACCGCTGATCTAGGTTGTTATTTCCCTAGTTTGTTTATGACAAAGTCATGCGAGACTGTATCAAAAGCCTTACTAAAGTCAAGATATACCGCATCTACTGCTTCTCCCTCCCCCGCCCCATCCACAAGGCTTGTTACCCTGTCAAAGAAAGCTATTAGGTTGGTTTGGCAAGATTTGTTCTTGACAAATCCATGCTGACTGTTACTTATCTTCTAAATGTCTGCAAATTGATTACTTAATTATTTGTTCCATTATCTTTCTGGGTATTGAAGTTAAGCTGATTGGTCTGTAGTTCCGACTGAATTCTACATAACTCAGCAACACTAAATTGGGTGAACAAGAACAGCAATTTAGATATGAAAAAAAAGCTTGGATTTGCACCATTGCTCATTCCATTGAAAGAGATGGCATCATAGCATTATATTTTACTGTGAATCTCTAATGCTGCATTTAAAATAAATTAGGCTTAAGATATGCATGTAGGATTGAATCTTTCATCCTTTACTCCTGGTTAATTGCACACCGAGAAATAAGTGTGAGAAATCTGGCCTATTTCATTTAAAACTCAATGATTACTGGGAAAAAAATTATTATTTGCCTTTGATATTATTAGCCAGCACAATATATTCCAACTACTTTATTTACTTTGATTCTGCAAGATACCATCCCATCCCAATACCACTGGGATACATACTATAAATAACTCAGACACATTTGGGAACAAATTCCTATTCGCTAAACTTCAGGGAGCATACAGTGGAAGTAGAAGTCACTGACATCTCTTAAAATAAGCTACTGCAAAATAACTTTATAGCTTTTAATTACTTCACTAGGATCTTATGGTGCTTAAAGATTTCAATATAGTTTAGATTAAATTACAACTTCTGTGACCGACTTACCTGTTCACCCTGCGAGGACACTTATCTGGTTTAATATCCACCTCATAGAGGTAGACATCAATCTTTGGGATTTCAACTTGGAAGCAGTTGGCCAGCAATTTAATAGGTTTGCCCATGGTGCCATAGCCGGGACGTCTGGGCACCATAAGAAGGGGCTGTGCCCCGACGGGTCCTGTAAAGGAAACAATACAGTTTACAAGCTGAACACAATGGTTAAGCTATGTGGTGAAGTTACTACTTGGTGCTATTACAGCACAGCTAAAATGCATATGCTCTTTACATTTGTATATATACACTGGGCAGAACAACAAAGGAAGTGATGCAATAATATCTGAAGAGCAAACAGCCTTCTCAGGACCGTAAACATATCATAGAATATCAGGGTTGGAAGGGACCTCAGGAGGTATCTAGTCCAACCCCCTGCTCAAAGCAGGACCAATCCCCAACTAAATCTCTATCATCTCATACTTAGTGGGGAAGAGGTAAAGCAATTGTAAGAAAATAAAAAGAAAAGAAATATAATGCAAGAAGAGGCCAACGTTTAACAAGAGACAGCACCACAAGACCCAGACCAGTGAAAAATGAGCCATGCGACTGTCCCATCAGCTTCCTGGACGAAGACAAAGGATTTCAAGCAGCAGCATAGATCTACCCTCAAGTAACATGCAACATGGGATGGCACTCAAAAGCTCTTATTCTATTTAAGTCATCAGCTCTCGAACTAGTGATAGCAAGCAGACCTACCTCTTCTCTAAACTTCCCACGAAGAAAATGAAATGGGGCACTTTAACTTCTATGATTGCTGTGACCAAAAGTGGGAATTTCTTAAACCACCAAAAGTGTGCATTTTCTTTTGACCGTTCATTGTTGTGGAAAGTCCATTTTAGCCACTATTAATATGGAAAGTTTTAAAAGCTTGTTTACAGACCATCCTAATGGTAATGGACAGAGGTGCAACAGAAATCACAGGATGGTCTATGCAGGCCAAGGCTCATGTAATTTCTTTGTTTACACAGTAAAATATGCAGGCACCAATGATATGATGGGCATGATCCTGGCAGAGATTATCCATTTTCAGCCAGCAGAGCTGAATGAGTAACAGTAAAAGCACCAGCTGCAAGATAGTTGCATTTGTCAAAACTCAGTGACCCAGAAGAGAGGTGGAGCTGAAGAGTTTCAAGCAATGTCCGTGTGCTTCATTACTAAACAAAGAAATTAAATTACTTAATCAGCTGTAGGTATTACTTTATAAAACCAACAAAATCTGAAATAGGAGAAGAAAGATGCTTTCTAAATCTGTACAAATGTATGCCTCTGGCTAATTTATTTAGCATTCTAAGTTAATACTTCTTCAGGTTCTCGAAGTATATTATCTGTGTCCATCGTTCAGACTAAGAGCCTCAGCACAGGAACTGGGCTACATATGCCTGGCTCAGAACCAAGCACACAGCTAATATTAAGAACGGACAGTCTCCAAAAATTACAACTGGAAATCTTTGCTTGCAGATTATTCTTTCCTGTCAAGAAAGAGACTATAAACCCAATCTTATTTTGAGTTGCTTTGGAGTTTTTAAAATTACTCATCATACAAATGTCATGATTTGCAGCGTTCAATTAAGTCAGTTAAAAACTCTCCCCTCGACTCCTACTCAGTGACGCAGATTGTACAGATCCTGCCCACTTGCTTTTCTTACAAGAGTTAAAATGTCAAGTGCTGGGGAAAACTGTCTTATTTGCCATTTGATTAATCTCATATAATCTTCCAGAAATGGTCATTTCCCTTTACTTTGAGGGGAATTGTGTGTTGGGGAACAGAGGAGAACAAGAGTTACAAAGCAAAGTTTGTACTGTAAAGGTACCTAGTTCTACACAGAAAGATAGATCTAAAACCAAAGCCAACAAAATCAGAAATCTCAAGACAAGACTGAAAGTAAAAGCAAGAAACATCAAGCACCACATTAAATGTTCCCACAAACTATGCTTTGGCAACTACTGCTCCCAAAGCAGAGATCGGGTGGTTTACAGTGTTTGACACCAATCCAATAAGTAGGCCCTACCAAATTCACAGCCGTGAAAAATGCATCACAGACTGTGAAATCTGGTCTTGTGTGCTTTTACCCTATACTATACAGATTTCACAGGGGAGACCAAGTTTCTCAGATTGGGGGCCCTGACATAAAGAGTTGCAGGGGGGGGGGTCAGAAGGTTATTTTAGGGGGGGGTTAAGTATTGCCACCCTTACTTCTGCACTGCCTTAAGAGCGGGGCAGCGGGAGAGCAGCGGCTGTTGGCCAGGCATCCAGCTCTGAAGGCAGCAGAGCAGAAATAAGGGTAGTAATATCATACCATGTCGTACTTACTTCTGCACTGCTGCTGGCAGCAGCTCTGCCTTCAGAGCTGAGCTCCTGGCCAGCAGCCACCACTTTCCAGTTGCCCAGCTCTGAAGGCACCACCACCACCACCAACAGCAGTGCTGAAGTAAGGTTAGCAGTACCACAACGCTCCCTACAATAAGCTTGTGACCCCCCCCCACACACACACACAAAACTCCTTTTGGGGTCAGGATCCCTACAATGACAACACTGTGAAATTTCAGATTTAAAGAGCTGATATCATGAAAATTACGAATTTTAAAATCCTATGACTGTGAAATTGACCAAAATGGACCATGAATTTGGTAGGGCCCTACCAATAAGAAAGAGCAGCTCTGGAATTAACTGTTCCAGATTCATTTTAGCAACACAGACATAAATAAGAGCAAAAGATACCTATTAGAAAACATCCAGGTCACATTATTCTATAAAAAAAAATCTTCCATGCAAATGACCCAATAGCTTATAAAAATATGGTTACAAAGAGCATGCTTTCCACAGTTTCTGGAAGGCTCCTGATACATATGAAGTACTATTGCAGTTGGCGGAATCAGAGCATAGCATCTTCTTAACCTTCTTAATTATTAGCTAATCTTCCGAGATTAAAATTAAATGTAAATTGTAAGAGCATTTATCAAAACCCAGATAGCGCACCTCAAATGGCCAACTTGAAGATGCAATTCCTTAACTATAGTCAAGCACTGAGAAAGAGAGGGTAAGGAGGCAGAAAGAGCAAGAAAATATGGTATGGTGGGTTTTCTTGCAACCACATTCTCTGGAAAGTGTTTTGTTAAACCAAATATTTGTGCCAAGTACTCCTTCTCCTGCTGCCACCAAGCAATACATTATAAGACTTATATCTTAACCTATATGGCCAAAGCTGAAGGAAATGATGGTACCCCATCCATTTACTTCTTTTGTTCAGGTTAGCAAAATCCTAATGCTCAGCTGCATGAGACGACAACAACAACAACAACAACAAATTAATAAGATTCAGTTACTCTTCACTAGGCAAGCTGCTGGCCTGCACTTTAAAATCCGGAGTGCTGTAAATGGCACACCCAATCCAGAGCTGACTATAAAAATAGGTTTCCAGCCTCGGCTCCCCTACAAAACAGTATTGAGCAGCAGAAGAAACAAATACCGCTACTGTGCCAAATTCCTTCCCTAGATCCACCCATTCAGTTGCATCCCATATTGCACTTCAGGAAAATTGTGCATGCCTACTATGCATTCTTCCTGAACAGCAGTATAGAATATACGTGACATTCTTTGGAATGGACACAAACTGAGGAATTAAGAATCACAACAGATAACGGATTATAAACACAGGACAGTAAAATTACAAGCGTAATTTAGTGTAACTTAATTTTAAACAACTGTAGTCAAATTCCAATTGTGTTTACCTTCTTTTTGGTGTTTGAGATGTAGGTTGTCATCAGACAAGTCACTTTAAAAATTATAACCTTCTATGTGTATGCTGTCAGTTAATTCCCACCCACCACTGTCCCAATAAATTTGCACACACTTAGAATAGTTTGCTTTTAAAAATATTTGGACATTTGTTTGTGTATTATAAAAATCTGTGTCACTGACTTGTAACTTGTGATTCAAATCCCAGTAAAACAACAAGTGAATGAAGTGTTTGGATGACAGCTAACATTCCTATATCACATCAATGAGTCACTTACTCTCATGCCTTAGGATTTTGTAAGGCCAGTGGAAATAAATACGAGAACCAAAAATATTAGAGTACAAGAGTTACTTACTGCTACTACTATGAAGTAGGAGTATGATTTGTAGGGCTAGTTAATGTTAACTCTCCCTCACCAAAAATCGTAAACAAGGTAGTTGAGGTTTTTTTCAACCTCTTTCTAAAAATATTTCAGCACTGCCACAAGTACAAAGCAGAATTCACTCAGGGTCATCATAACGGAAAAAAAAAAAAACAAAGAAACTACACAAGGGCAAAACAGTCAGCTGTTAAAAATCTTGTAAAAGAAATGAAAGAAAAACAGACTTTGGTGTGTAAGCACTATTGCATTTTTCAGACACTGAAAAAATGCCTTATGCAATGTTTATACATTACATAACATGTACCTGAAAATCCCATTAAAAACTTAACCCAAATGTGGCTAGCCCAGAGGAGGGAGAGGGGAGTGCAGTGCTTGAGAGGGGACAATATTCATAAAGACATCAGAGGACCAGACATTGGGAATTAATTTGTTCAAAGGAGCGGTTCTTGAAGTGTGAGGAACTGACGGGGACCTGCTGAAGGGCTGGGGTCAAGAGGGGGGTCTGTGTGGTCCCAGCTGCTGGCTCCCAGGGGTACCAGACACCCGCCTCCTACCCCCCACCTCATTTCTTATAAAAAAGGGGTGTGCATGGACAGGAATCTCCCAAGAGGGGCTCAGAAAAAAAAAAAAAGTTTGGGAACCGCTGAAATAGAGAATAGGAAAACTTAAGGTTATGAACAAAAGTTATGACTGAGACAGACTACAGGGGGGAGTCCTGTCTGCCCACCACCACACACACACGCAAGCACAGAATGACTTCCAAAGGAAGAAAATGAAACTAGAAACACAAAAAAAAATGAAGACCAGCAATATGAGAACTTGTTGCTTCTGAGCCCGCAGCCAGTAAGAGGCAATGGTTGAGGAAGAATAAATTAATTTTTTTATGTTTCTGTTGATTTAAATGTTTTGTTAAACAATAAATCACTTTAAATTAAAGTTTTATTTTCTTCTACTTGAGTGTCTCAAAGTATATTACAAATATTAACAAATTAAGCCTCACAACACCCTAGCAAACTAAATGATTTCTGAAGTACTCATTAAGAATTTTGGAATAATTCATTTTTTCTTAAAACTATTAAATAGTCATGGCAAGCAACAAAAATCTTGGCTAATAATCTTTCAAAACAAATATGAAATCAGTTCTTGGTAAGCGTGAAAAGTCCAAGGCCTACTGTGAATCACTACTGCCACATTTAGAAATAAGTAGATAATACATCTTGAGTCCACATTCCACCTGATAGGGATGTATATTGGTAATTCCCAGTAGTGTTTATGGGACTTGCCTGTGTAAGTCCAATGCACAGTGATGGGAAAATATGCTAATTTTTATTTGTCCAAGTTTGGTAAGTATTTAAGTGAGGTCACTCATTTCCAAGAGATACAGATGAAACTGGTCTTCAGAAGGTTTGAGTCACAAAACAAAATATGCCAAAAATGAATTACAATTAATAATTCTAAATATTAATACCTTTTAAAATTATTCTTGTGTTACAGGACAATACTTATACCAAAATTAAATCCTTCTGATTTTAAAGGAGTTAAAAAGTTGGACTTATGAATTAAAGATATGGCTTTTGGTTTGGATAATAAAATCTAATTCCAACCAACTATAACTGAACTGGCATTTGGGGCTATACTAACACTACTCTGACCAAACTTGCAAACTATGGACATTTGTTGTTGAGGGTAAGAAATTTCAGTTCTTATAGAACTTGATCCAAAGCCCACTGAAGTCAATGGAATGACTCCCAATGGCTTTAAGGAGCTTGGGGATAAGGCCTGTATCCCCACAGATACTCTTCTAAAGATTCACCAAGGAAAATCACAAACATGATTGTGTAACAAATTATGTTTCCCCCATCAGGCAACTGCTTTTCATTGAAATATAATTAAAACTGCACCAAACTCTTCTGCTGTGCTTCTGAGCAACAAACTGAAATTTATCAGGTAACCAAATGAAAAAATAGCAGAAGTAAAAGCATGGGTGAGAATGGTACAGAAACAGCAGCCTAAAGGCATTTACTGAAAATACTTCTAGGGAAGACTAAAGAGTTGGCCTATAGGACTGAAATAACTACAGGCCAACTCTTATTTGATTAAATGTGTACACTTCCAAGAGGCAAGATATCGGCTCCTATTAGGAGTTTTCTTACCTGAATATGCACAGAGGGAGTGTAACAGCTGATTTCCAGCAAAAGATTATCCATTTGCCACACATTTCAAAATTATAAAATGAGAATAAAAAAGTGTACAGCAAAAAAATAATGAAGAGTTTTATTTTTTTTAGTCTGCCTGCAAAGCACAGCCTTAAATCCCTGATTAGATATTCAAACAGCTTTAAAGAGAAGAGACAGGGTTTTTAACAGGTAAAATATTATTCAACTGCAGCTCAATAATACAAAGCAGATTTGTCTAGCAGATACTCTCCTCAGACTGGGGCTTGTTCCATGCACACTGGAGAGAACTCTCCAAAGGAAAAAGATTCCCTTTCACAGGGCCCCTGGCCTCTGCTTGGGCTCAGAGGCCCGGTCTGTAGAACTCCAAGAAAATCCCATCACTACTGAAAAACATGACTTCATTCTAGGTTACAGAAAATTTAAAATAAAATGTGAAAGTGAAACAGGGAATACAGTTTTAGAAGTTATTTTCAGCTTTCTAATTCCTTACCAACATTGGACATCCTAAGCAATAAAACGAATTGTGTCTTCCCTCCTTCCCTGAAAGCCACCCTTTGGGATGACATTAGACTATTTCTGAAGTAGCACAATCCATATTTCCTGAACACTCCTCAAAGTTAAGTTTGCTTTTATTTAAAAAGTATCCAGATAAAAAGCAGTGTTGGTTCAAGTTCTGGTCAGATAAACATATTTATGCTATTCTCATTGGTGCCAGATAGGATTCTACAAGCGAAAGCTTATGCTCCAATACAGCTGTTAGTCTATAAGGTGCCACAAGACTCTTTGTTGCTTTTTACAGATCCAGACTAACAGGGTTACCCATCTGATGGTGACAATGTAACTGACTATCAGAGGGCCTGTCACTAGCTGAGAAAAAATTCAAATAAAGAGACTTTAAAGTTAAAACTGAACATTGTCAAAAATTCCATTTGATAAACTGGGTCTGAACTCAAACCTTCAAAAATGTCATTGGAGTCTTATTTTTGAAAAGGATATTAAATCTCTTGATTTACTCACACTTCGCAACAGGCTCTGCACATGAATGAAATAAATGAAGCAGCAAATACATAACTAGTTCCTCCTGATTTCAGAAAAATGCTTCATAGCACACAATAAGAGCTGAAGAACTACCACCCAACTATTTCTCAAAAACAAAACTGAGTAAGCGAGTGAGTCAATATCTAACCTTTCCTTTCCTAAAGTAAAAGGTGAATTCTTTGCATCGTTATTAAATTATATGGTCTATTCCAGCTGAGTGTGGAAATAGTCCGAGAGAAAATAGACTACTGAAACATTCCTGACGACCTAACAATTCACCACTCTGTTCTGGCATTTTGCACTCCACAGTTCGAGATAAATCTTGGATCTACTACTTGAATACTCAGACCATCCAATGACATATGCAAAAACATTGAAAGCTGTCCAAATAGCATTAACACAGATCAGTTAGGTCAAATTAAAAGAAAAATTAATTAATAAAGCTGATGGACTTTTTATTTTTTACACAAGATTCAAACACAATTTTTTTCAACTAGGACTAAATCTTTCTAGAAAAATTAGGTTATAGTTTTGTAATTGGCAGCCTGCTGCAGAAAATCAAGCATTCAATCTATGATCATGGATATATGGAACCCTATTGGATTTTGCCATGTTAGCAAATTGCAAAGTTTTCTCAAAGGTGATCAAATCATATTGCTATTTTAAAAACAATTGTAAGCTCTAATCTATCCGCCATAGAATGTGCAATAAACTGTGCATTAAATTTTAATTTGATTGTAACACTAGGCTGTATTATATTATCATTGATTCCTTAAGCTATAACTTTCAATGTTACTGAATTATTAGAACAACTTGATACTTCAAATTCAAATCAGATTTTTTTTTAAATAATTGTGAGCATAGTTCACAGAAAACTGTTGCATTCAGCACTATATGTGTAACACTTGGAACTAACCAGCTAATGGGGACCATGCAGGTGACCCTTAGGTGATAAATGTTTTCCCACAGACTAAAGCTATGTCTTCACTGCAAAAAAGGGTCTGTTGATACTGAGATAGCTAACTCATAAAATCCAGGGAGCGAGGGGGGCCTCTGTAGTTTTTAAACTGGATGCAGCTAGTCAAGATAACCACATGTGGGGATATAGGATTGACCTTGACCAACTACATCCAAGTAAAAACTACCTGTGTGTGGTCTTCACTATGATTTGATATTAATATGGCTACCCCGAAGAAGATAGCCATACTGTAGTCTAGCTCCCAGATAACATTACCCAGAGAACAGTAAATGGTAGTTCTTTAAATGGTAGTCACGCAGCATTTAAGAAGTGATTAGCAAAAGCACAACCCACCAAATGAATAGTGTTCTCTGCAGGATCTTAAGACATCATCTTAAATTCACTCGGAAGCTAATGCTGGTGGAGAATTCATCTCTCCCTGCAAATATATTACATCAGTTCTTGGCTTCTGCACTGATTGCCTCCAGGTTTTCAGGTAAAGTTTAAGATACTAGTTTTGACTTATAAAGCACTACATGGCCATGGACTTTTCTACTGGAGATACCTCTCCCCCTGCCACACTGCTAGAACTTCATTGGGTTAAAGAGAAAAATATTGGCAGAAGCCCCTCAACTTTGGAACTCAATCTTTCCACTCTCCTTGGCAAGAAACAGGTAGAGTTTGCTGATCTTCCACACAGGCTGCAAAGCTCATCTTTAGGGTGCCATCTAAGGGGGTGAACTGGGAAGGAGTGAAGTAATTCTTTCAGCTGTGTTATTCATTAGCGTGAATATATTGTGCTAGATTTGTCTGTTTTTTAACAAAATATTAAAGGTACCCAGAGTCTTATGTCCTTGTTCTTATAAATCCAAATAATAATCCCAATTACTTATTTTTATTTAACTCCAGAGATAACCTACTTGCCACCCACCCCACTACTAAAGTGAAGAGTTTTTAATCAAGATCAAATATGGCCTTTTCTTTTTGTAAAAATCATATCACTTCTGATTCAGACAGCTCCGGTTTCAACACTCCGACAGATGAAAGCTCCATTGTAACTCACATAGTAACAAAGCGCCCTTGAATAAAGTTTAACTTTTAAGACAGTTTGTTCCCCCTCTCCCCAAGATATAGCTTGTTTTTTATTGTGGTCCTAACAGGTTACTGGTCATTAATACAGGAACTGTGAGGAAGAGAAAAATCTAATTCTTGTGTAATTTAAATGACATTTTAAACCTGCTATACAAAATTTTCCGAAACAGTAAGATTTTAGAAGCCTATTTTTACTTAATTAAAATATCAATATGCCTAATAATTAATGTTCTTCCACCACAGTAGGTCCAAACAATTTTTGACCTATTTAATCAAATTAAGTTCACAACTTTTTTTAAGTCAGCAAAACACTATTTTTGAAATGATGAAAAACGTTCATGAGAACCTCTGATTTATTTTCTGAGCCCCCCATGCTATAAAAACTCCACGGCCCACCTGTGCCACAATAACTGGTTTTCTGCATATAAAAGCCCGGGCTAGTGTTAGGGGGTAGCACCGGGGCCCCCATGAACCTACATTGCTCAGGCTTCAGCCCCACGTGGCTGGGCTCAGGGACCTGGGCTTCAGCTTTCTGCCCTGGGCCCCATCAAGTCTAATGCTGGCCCTGCTTGGAGGCCCCCCCTGAAACCTGCTCAAGGCTCCCTAGGCAGTCCCGGACTCCTGGATGAGAACCGGACATAAATGATTAGCTGATTGACTCATTTATACCCGAGTCCCTACAATCAGCTCCATGGCAACAGCATCTTAGCATATTTAACTTAGAAGTTCACAAGTGCATCACCATCTTCACCCAAAAATGTGTTAAACTTAACATTAATCAATCTACTACTTACAAGCAACTGCTTGATGCCACATTTCAGCTTTTCTAATATTCCCATTCCCCAGTTCACTTGGTTCTATCACTTCCATGCCAGTACACCTACCTCAGATTTCTCATCTATTTTAGTTATTTTAAAACTGTGATCTTCTAGTTAGATTATGAGCATTTACCTTAATTTTGCACTTTGGTACAAGCAAATATACTGTAGCCTTGTAACAGATAATGTGATAGAACTGAAAAACAGAAGCTAAGCAAGGTTAACATTAACATTTTATTACAAAGTTTGTATTGACCTTAAGGTAAATGAATAAATCAACTTCCAAGACATTTACATAGTACAATCTCTTCTGAAAACAACACGAAGTGAAACAAGACTCAAATTATTTTGGACATTGGTACAGTTTAAGGTGTTGATATTTAAACTCTTGTAGAAAGTGGGTATTTTTTATTTCCTCTTTTACCAAAACCAGATCTTATTATGAAGAAATGGAAACTATGTTATAAGAACATACAAGAGGCCATTCTGGGTCACACCAATGGTCCATCTAGCCCAGTATTCTGTCCTCCGACAGTGGCCAGTGTCAGGTTATTCAGAGGGACTGAACAGAATAGGCAATCACTGAGTTATCCATCCCCTTTCGTCCACTCCCAGCTTCTGGCAAACAGAGGCTAGGGACACTCAGAGCATGGTGTTGCATCCCTTTGCCATCCTGGCTAATAGCCATTGATGGACCCATTCTCCATATCCTCATGATATAATGTACTCAACATGAGGGTAAGGGTCGTCAGCAAAACTGGCTAGGAGGTTTTTTTTAAATATGTTCAGATTGTTGAAATTCAGGCTTAATAATATGCCACCAGATCAATACAATCCACGGCCTCCTAAAATGGCTCTGGCTCAGTCGTATCCCTTACTAAACAGGGCTACAATTAATATCATCCAGACTAATTTTTCCAGGACCAAATCCAGCATGAATTTAACTCCTTGCATCAGTCACAAATATAAGCGTCTGTACAGCAAAAGAGATGAAGATGCTTCTTTACACAGGAGAGTTCAAACCCATTTTCATGTTTACCAGTTGTGGGTGTCTTTTAGAAGTAAAAGAATTACAATCCTAACAAATTCCTGAAGCTCCATTTGTTATCAAGCTACCTGATATGCACTGAATAAGTACAGCCTAAGATAAAACTTTCCTCCTGGCTTTCCCTACGAGTATTCATGCAGGGAACCACTTGGAGGTAATATCCTTTAATACACTGAAACCTAAATTTCCATTGTCAAGAGAGTCTCAGACAAGCAGCGAGTGTCACATCCTATATCTAATACTACTAAATCACAAAAACTAGCTTTCAAGCTAAGTGGGGCAGCAAAGACTTTTGATCAGACTGCTAATTTAACCCAAATCCACCCTGAAGTAATGGATAGTATTTTCGCTCTGGACTCGTGCCCACAAATGCTACACAACGACTGGAGAAGCATATCTGCTGCCGCTGGATGTGGTGTGGAGCTGGGAGTCCTGGTGCCACAGATCACACTCCGAGAGGCAGAACCATGCTGGAGAGGACACTGAAGGATGCCATCTGCTGACAGTATGTGGAAAACCTGAAGCGGAAGCCAGACCAGGACAAGGTGTTCAAGGTGACATGTAAGTGGGATGCCAGCAACCACTTCTGCCCGGTGGAAGCTTCACCAGATTTGCTGACTGGAGGTTCATCTACAGGACCCGGCTCAACTGCGTTCCGCTGAATGGAGCCGTCCGCCACAGGAATCGGGACAAGTGATGTAGTAAGTGCGGCAATGCCAAGACACTACTCCAAGTCTTGTGTAGCTGCAAGCCCCATTCCAGAGCCTGGCAGCTGCGACACGTCATCCAAGACTGCCTGATCAGAGTCATCCTGCCACCCGCAGGGAAGGTTGCCGTGAACTCCACCATCCCCAGAACTGACAGACGACTGCAACAGGACAGTGTCATCATCAACGAGGCCAGAAGAAGGTCATCATGGTGGACGTCACAGTGCCCTTTGAGAACAAGAGCCTGGCCTTCCGCGATGCCCGAGCTTGAAAGCTGGAGAAATATGCCCCTCTGGCACCTTGAGAGCTAAGGGTTACCAGGTTAAGACACATGCTGATCATTGGAGCCCTGGCCAATGGGCCCCAGTAATGAGCAAGTGTTGCAGCTTGGCTGATGTAGCAACTCATGATGTAGGACACCATGAGATGATCGAGGGACATCTACATAGAACACATCACCGGACATCGGCAATACCAGTGGGAATGAGCTGGAGTGCTGATGATAAGCGCAGTAAGGAAAGGAACTGAAATACCTCCCTGATGGATTGTATTTTCTAAATGGACAACCTACCCTAATTCTCAATTACTGAGGGACAATCTTCGCTCCTTTATATATTTTGCTTTCCACGACCAACTCTCTGTACAACTTTTTATGGGTGATGTACCCGAATACTTGGATGCTAATATCTAAACTGTAGTCTTAAATTTATTCACCTAAATTTGGGTTACTGCTGATTATGTACTATATGTACCATAGGACTTTTAAAATCAAATTTTGTATTTGTAGATAATTCAAGCACTATATCCAGATGTACAGACGCTCTTTTCTCAACTTGTGTATTATATAATTTTAACATTAGCTTTAATAAAGATTTAAAATCTGTTATCAAAAATACACATTTAATAACATGGAAGGAGCCAAAGACTATATGAAATACATGGTGCATAAATGCTGAGTAACTATATACTAGTTATAATTTGTAAAAAGATCATGCAATAAAATGAAAACATTAAATACATTTCATGCTGAGCATGGTTACACAATGAACAGAGCAGGCTACAATTAGACAAAGTTTGTAAAAAGGTTCTAGAGTCCATCAGTTACACAACTGTTAATAATGTGTCTCATTTGTTTTATATAATAGACATTAGCAAGTGCTCACTTTATCAATGACTGAGCCAAGGTAATATTTTATTGCACCAACAGAAGTTGGTAAAAGAGACAAGCTTTTAAGTTACACAGAGCCCTTCCTCAATGACTATCAATTTCATAGGACAGCTTCCATTTTCATGGCAACAACATCTCAAAGGACTCATCACATGCCAGTTTGCATAATATAGCAACCACTATTTGGTCTGGAAAATTTCAGTTATGAGATATACCATTCTTTTTTACCATGTGTAGACAGATCTAGAGAACAAAATATAACATTCTGCTATATTTCCTATGATTAAGGTTCTATCAATAGTACCTGCAATTATTTCAGTTTAGTAACTAGCCATCACTAAACTGAAATAATGTCAGACAAAGCTTGTCCTGTTCAAATTCACACAAATTAAGATTAATAAGCAAATAAACAGGTTTCAGAGTAGCAGCCGTGTTAGTCTGTATCCGCAAAAAGAATAGGAGTACTTGTGGCACCTTAGAGACTAACAAATTTATTAGAGCATAAGCTTTCGTGGGCTACAGCCCACTTCTTCGGATGCATATAGAGTGGATGCATCCGAAGAAGTGGGCTGTAGTCCACGAAAGCTTATGCCCAAATAAATTTGTTAGTCTCTAAGGTGCCACAAGGACTCCTGTTCTTTTTGCAAATAAACAGGAAATCATACAATTTCTTAACCAACATACACAACATTGTGTAAGCAAAACTTTGCAAAATTCCTCTCACCCAGAATGCATATTCAGTAAAATACCTTTTCCCCGACCCCAAAATCATCATGATCTGAGGGAAAATAAATTCTGAGCCCAGACTGGGTTGATCAGGCAGTGCTGGTAAAAAGCAAAGGCTACCGCTATCCCATCAGAGAGAGGTCGAACTCCCCCAAGAACTTCAGCCAGGGTTTGACAGGCAGGTTCATGATATTATTGTCTCACACCCCCTCAGTCTCAGTGAATGCCTGAAACAACTTCTGGCAACGGCACATAACAATGGTGCTTGTTCCCAAGGCGAAGCCACTCCTGGGGGTCGGAGCAGAGCAATCTAGGTTTAGATCGACTCTTGAGTCCGCCCCCACTTTGGTCAGTAGCTCGGGATGGCTCCAATGGGTCCCCAGCCCAGTGAGAGACACTCCGGGGTAATGTCACAAGGCAGCAGCCAGGCGGCTCTTTCCTCACCCCAACCCCCGCACAGGCGCTGGGGACCCCGAGTGCTTCCCAGGGCCCGCACCTCGCCCACCCCTCCGATCCAGGTCCCTGCCTTCGAGTCACCCCCCGAGCCCCGATCCACGTAAACAGCCCCCCGAGACACCCCCCAGCGCTTACCCTCGGAACTGCCGCAGCCGCCTCGCGCGCCGCAGCGGGGCCCCTAAGGTCCCACATCCCCTGGGAGTGCCCGCTGCCCCCCCGCCTCTTGGGCCCCCGCTTCACCCCCCGCCGGGCTCGGGGCTCGGCTCCCCTCCGCCCCGCGCCTCACCTGCGCTGCCGATTTCCATTCATGGAGCTGGGGGCGGCCGTTCTCAGGCTGCGGGATCAGGATCCTGCCTCTCCCCTCAGGGCCGGGCGCTGCCCCCTGCGTCCCCGCGGCGCCGGGTCCGGCCGGCCGGCCCGGGGAGCGGGGCTGTGAGGCAGACGGCAGCTGGGCGGCCTCCCCTCCCCTCAGCCGGTGCCAGCCGATCGCAGGCGGCGCGAGCTGGGAGCGGGAGCTCAGGAGCGGAAGTTGCGTGGCCGCCAGCAGCCCCGGCTCGCGCTCGCTCGCTCCCTCTCCCTCTCTCGGTGTGTCTGTGTCTGCCTCTGCCCTACCGCGCGCCGGAAGCTCCACCCACCCCCGCCCGCCGGTCGCGCTCACTTCCGGCGAACCGCTTCCGGCTCCGCCCCCGTCGGTTAATCCGTGACGTAGCGAAAGGGCGTGCCCGGAAGTGGTAAAAACAGAGGGCGGGGGGAGCTGGGGTGACGGGGTTGGCACTTCCGCTGGTCAGTGTCTTGTACGAGCCTGGGGCCTCGGACGCCTGGGTTCCGTGGCTAGTGTCCCCAGCTCTGGCCGGTCGGACGCCTGGGTTCCGTGGCTAGTGTCCCCAGCTCTGGCCGGTCGGACGCCTGGGTTCCCTGGCTAGTGTCCCCAGCTCTGGCCGGTCGGACGCCTGGGTTCCCTGGCTAGTGTCCCCAGCTCTGGCCGGTCGGACGCCTGGGTTCCGTTCCGGGCAGGAGTCCGGCTGCCTGGGCTCAGGTCTTGGCACCGGCTCGGTCACTCAGCTGCGGCGCTGTAAGGGGAGGCGGAGGCACCGGCTGACAGAGCGGGGGGGGGGGGAGAGTCGCTGTCCGGGGGGGGGGGTCTGAGCCGTTTTAAAACCCGTTCAGTTACAGTCAGAGGTTGGCTTTGGGCCCCTGCGTCACTTCCGCTGAGCCGGTCTTGTGCCAGTTTGTTGTCCCCACTTGCACGGGGGTGGTCACAAGGCTTTTCACCACGGAGGCAAGAAAACCTGCTTAGCAGGACGGTCCAAAAATGCCCGCGCTGCGCTATTGCTTGCTCGAGGTGGCTAGTGTGACAATGGGGGGCTCGGGTCTGTCTGCCCCATTTCTGAATGGGGGAGATTGTTCTTAACGGGATGATGAAATGACGGTCAGGGCAAGCCTGTGGGTACGTGGAGGTCCCATGCGTTAGCGGAGTTGTGTCACGTCTCTGGCAGGCCAGAGCCAATGGTGACTGATCAGCGCTCGGTAATTGTCTGCTGCCAATAGACTTGCTCAATGTGGGAGGAGACACTTCCGCCTTCTCTGTGAAGGAAAGCGGGGTTTGGGGAGTAATGGGAAATGACTGAAAGGTCGAACAAAAGAAGCAGCAGATGCTAGCTGGAGTCTGTAAAGGATCTGAGAGAGGGGAGGTCAGAGAGCTGCCCAGGGGAATGAGCTGATTCTCCCCAGATTAAGATGAGGGAGGCAGTTTGGAGGGGTGGGGGTGCAGAGAATCTTGCCTACCTACAGAACACAGATGATCTCCCACGGGAATGGGAAGCTACTGAGGAACGTCATGGTTAAGCTGTCCAGTTGTTTTGTATGATCGATACTCTTCTATGCTTTACATGATTAAATATAAAGTAGATTGAACAAAGTGTGTGTGGACTGATTCACAACTATTGCATGCCCCTGAGAGAGTTAAACTGTAACCAGAAGCTTCACACTGTTGGATGGAGTTTTGGCAGAGAAGTTGTGTTTAAATACATGGGAGTGTGAAGGCTCAGGTTGGGCCCAGAGAGTCTAGGTAGCTGGGTGCCAGATCTGCACCGTGTGTGTGTCTAGGGCCCCTGAGATTGGGGTAGTGGCTGACCTCCATTCAGACTCCAGGAGCTTGAAACACCCTGGGGATCCATAGCACAGAGGCATAGGCTTTGTCTGCACTGGCAACTGGAGGATAAAGCTTTTGTCTTTCAGAGGGGTTTAAAAAAACCACACACCTCGAAAGAAAAGTTATGCCAACAATAAGCAAAACACAGGAGCATTGACAAAGCAAATGCAGCTTGTTGGGGTGGAAGCTCTCTCCTGCTGACAAACAGTGGCTACACTGCGTGCCTTTTAGTGGCGGCACGACTGTAGCAACAGAGCTGTGTTGCTAAAAGCTGCGTACTGTAGACGTAGCCTTAGATGCTCTCTCCTCACAGCAGTCTTAGTGGGAAGAGGTGCTTGCTAGGATCTGTGACTGCTAGTACTAGAGCAGTTGCACCACAGCTTGTAAACAGAACATGATGACTCAAAACAAGAAAGGAGGGAGTTTAAATAGAAAACAACAAGGGAGAGGGGAAAAGAGTGATGTGTGGCTAGATTAACTGGTTAAGGCAAATGAGACAGTACTAACCCACAAGAGACAACTTTTAGGCTCAGTGAATTTATTCTGCCCCCTTATTTTATTGTACAGTACTTCCACTGCTGGTCTTGTTTAAACAAAGTGAAGGAATTTTAAAAACACCTTCACCTGTTATTTCCTCTTTGCATTTGTCTCAATTTAATCTATGAAATTAAAGTCAGTTTCACTTTTGCTTATTCTTGGGTTCCCTTTCAGGTTTTCAGTGCTGTACCATTTGAGATGCAGTGCTTCTGTGTTTTTAAAATAGCTGTCTTGTCTCTTAAGCTGTGGACACATTTATATTGGTCTTAAGTTTTCTATGATCTTTATTTTTACCACATTTAAATTTTGGCATAAAGTGAACTGTGTACCTTTAAATCTTTGGCAAAAACAAGAGGAAGTAACCTGACATTTTCCAGAATATACATAAAATGCATCACATCTGAAGGTGTCTGTCTTTAAAGGGTGGATGAAGTGATGCTTATGTGCAGTTTATAGTCCAGATTATTAATGTTGGAAGCTGGCAGGATGAAATGTACTAAGAGACATGTTATTCCCTTAGTAGATGTGTAGAGTGTTCCTGTAATAAATCCTCAGGAGTAACAGTATTTTTTCCTCATTTCTTTTCAAAACAAACCAATCCACAATGGAAAATGGATACACACTTATCACCCTTTGCATGGCTATGGCTCCCCCCACCCCCCAACAACCAGCATGAATTACTTGTAAGGATCACACTTAAAGGGTGGGAAAATAATGCTTGTGGAATAAACCTCTTGGAAAAGAAAGTAGGGGTAGAAGAGGGTTCAGCTGAGACTCTCATATATGGTGCATGCTGCAGAAAAAAAGTCAGCAGCCATTTTTGTGTTTCCCCTCAGCTGCAATGTGTTGCCATCTCTTCCTGCTATAATTAACTGTGCCCAATGCTTGCTGCCAGCCCCAGCTGTTACTAATGGGGGCTTGGCAGTAGCTGCCCTGTTTCTTCAGTGATTTAGGACAGGATGATTTCCTCCCAAGAGCTGGGAAAAGCAACATGGCAAGTTTCTGAAAATTTCTTTATATGCAGAAGCCAACTGCTGTTCTTGGAATTAAAGCTGGTGCTTACTGCACTGCCAAACCTGGGAGGAGAAATACATTTTCTGCTATGCTAAAGACATTGAAAGCTATAGCCAGGGCAATGTATAGAGTCATAGAATATCAGGGCTGGAAGAGACCTCAGGAGGTCATCTAGTCCATCCTCCTGCTCAAAGCAGGACTAATCCCCAGTCAGATTTTTTTAGCCCAGTTCCCTAAATGGCCCCCCTCAAGGATTGAACTCACAACCCTGGGTTTAGCAGGCCAATGCTCAAACCACTGAGCTATCCCTCCCCCGTATTAAACAACAGTTTGACAGGGAAATTTAATACCCTGATTTTACATTGATGCTGTTGGGAATAAAGAACTGGATCACATACCAAAAAAAACCATAACATGGATAAAGGCCTTGTGGCTTTGAATAGGGTGAGAGGTGGTTAAACCTCCATCTTCATGAAAATAGGCTCACATAAATGACACCAGTAAGAGGGGGAAACCCCAAATATCTGAACTAAACTCTCCCTCTACTTAAAAACACCCCAAAACGTTTTCTGACACAGGCAGCCCAGTATCAGAGCAGGACATAATGTTCCTGGAGCAGGATAAACCACAGCTGCTTGTGGTTTATGATCCACTTCCAGCCCAAGGCAGTTTAAAGTGGGATTCTAAAGAAATGCTATTATGTCTCACACCTGAAAAGCAGTGGTGACTTCCCTCCTCTTATTGACCTCAATGTTAAGGTTTTCATCCGCACCCAAAAGCCACTGCATAAATAACCTTATTTAACACTTAAGCAGCAGCGCTACTTTGCAATAGTTGAAGCCAACTTCTGCTGTTATCCCAACTCCTCATTGCTAGATCCCGGCTCCAAGGCCTCTCCAACGCCGGAGGGTTACCGCAGTGGAAACACTTGGCACCTCTGTACAAACAAAATGCTTGCATTGGAGCTCAAAGAGTTGCCAAAGCTGCTACAATTGTAATTGGGGAAGCAAGGCTCACACCCACTGCGTGCTGCACCGAATTGCTCTGCACTTCCGCCGTGCCAGCACGGACATTTTAGTTGAGCCTGGCAAAAACCCACAAATACCCCCAGTATTCCTGCTCTGCACTCAAATCCGTATGCTATCTCACTTTTGAAACTAAGCATTTACATTTTATATGTATAAAATGGGTGAAATCTGAGTGCTTATGGCAGAAGAGTGGACGAGGAACTACTGGGAAAAGCAGGAGATGTACTCAGTGAAACTGCAATGGTGTAAGGAGTGTTCTGTGTAGATGCAGTGGACTTGGTACAGCTCAAACAGGATGGCTAGTCACAATACAATCTCTAGGGTAGATAAGGCTAAGATACCAAGCACCTCTGCCAGCCCATTGGGTTTTTGCTACCACAGATACACAATGGGGAGCATACCTACAGCTAAGGGCCTTTGAACAAGCTTGTCAGGGGCATCAGTTGTATAAATGAAGGGGTAACAGTTATTGTGGCATGCAGGAAGCAGACACACAGGAACAGGAAAGGTTTTGTGGAGGCAGAAGGCCAGTGCTGGAAGAGACTCCAAGCCTAAGAGGAACCGAGTCAGAGGGAAGGGCAGGGGCAGTCAAGTTTAGAGAGCGAAAGAGATGCTGACTCCCCCACAACAGTAGACTGAGAACCACTCCATGCAGTAGTGCAGTTTAGAGAATGATCTTTGTTTTCTGGACACTAGGATCTAACATGGGTCCGGATTAAAAAAGGTTATACCCCTGCCACATGGCCATCAGTAACCACAGGCTCCAGCGGCTGCTACTACCACAATGATTACAAGCTGTCCCCTAAAACTGAATATTACACTGGCTCCTTCATCCGTTTTAAGCAAATCCCTGAACTGTGCTACAAGCTTGGCCTCGACCAAAGAACTTGAGGGACAAAGATGGTCTTTAGATTTCACAACACAACCTTAACGCAGACTTTTGGGTTATCTTCATATTGTTCCCTTTGTGCAAGACTCCTGAGAGGCTGGGGAATCAATTTGACAAGGATAAAGGCCAATCCCTTTGACGCTGTTTTTAATATCGAACCTGCAAGATTTTCCAAAGCCTGCCAAGACTTCAGGCTCACCATAAGCCTAAAAAAAGACAACGGTTCAAGGCATCGAAGAAGCATTCTCCACCAAGATCAACAACTTGGAGAATGAGTTTGCATTCCCGCGGTCCACTATTGCAGTCAGCCTCTCACCTGAAACGGAACTCAACCTCTGCATCAGAAAAGCCGCCACTACTGTATCTAGATTGAGCAAGAGGATATGGCAAAACAACAAACTGACAGAACACACAAAGATCTGTGTGTATCGTGCATGTGTTATCAGCACACTTTTGTACGGGAGCAAGGCATGGACCTTATATTCTCATCAGAAAAAGGTTCAACAGCTTTCATGTGCAGTGCCTTTGTCAAAACTTTGGAATCTCCTGGAGGAAAAGTGTCACCAACACTGAGGTGCTCAAATAGGCCATACAAACACTCCTCAAATAGAGACACCTCTGCTGGCTTGGGCATGGGTGTTGAATGAATAATGGGTGCATCCCAAAGGACATCCTCTATGGCAAATTGGCATCTGGAAAAAGACCCAAAGGATGCCCAAAATTGCATTTCAAGGAAGTGTGCAAGCGAGACCTCAAAGAAATGGATGTGAATGTGGATAACTGGGAAGATCACACTGAAGACCGCAGCTTTATTGAACACAGAGTGTGTGCGCTCTATAGAGTTGGTGCAGGAACTCCCTCACACCTACAGCAGCAAAACAGAGGAAGCAAGATGTACTGCTAACATGCTTTAGCTTTTCCACAGACCTTTATTGCTGCCTCAAGCAGTAGAAGAGTTGCATCATTAGCGGCATTTAGCCTCGCCTTGGAAAGCTATTCGCTGTAGGAAAACTGCTGTACAATATTATTGAGGTAAGTCTCGTTCTAGGTCTGACCAGCTCTGCCCCTCTTAGCTGCTTTTTGGAAACAGAATCGCATTTCCTAATTTTAATTGAGGAGGTGCCCATTTCAAACAGGGCTTTTCAGTTGAACACGGCTCTGCCTGGCAAGTCTGGGTGAGTGGAGCTCCTAGGGAAGACAGTTACAGCATGGGAGAATGTCTCAAACACAAGGAGTGGAGCTTCAGGGGGTAGCTCTCAGAGAACACAAGTTACAGGATCTAGACTTTGCTCATGGTACGAAGGGTCTAAACTGCCCCCACTGGAGCTGGTTGGATCAAGTTTGTGCTTCACACCGGTTAATCCAAGAATTACATGGTAAAATGACTCAAAAACTGGAAACTAAAAGCAAACATTTGTTTCCCTAACTGAAGTCCTGAGAGGAGTCTGTTCTCCCCTCAGTTTCAGAGTAACCCTTATTGCTAACAAGCCTGTCAGGTACATTCAGTTGAGGAAGAACAGGCCTTGCCCCCTGCACACATTCGAAAGTCATACAAGCACTTGAGTTTCTGCAATTTACATGAATACTGCCACCAGAACGGGGAGACCATTTGTAACACAAGGTTGCAGCTTTTTTCTAAAGTTAATTTCCATCCACCTGACAAAGGACACAAGCTGAAGCTGAATTTTGTTCATTATCCACTTCTTCAGCGTAAGAGGTGGCTTTTTTCCCCTGAAGAATGCACAATTCTGAGCGCAGAGTTTAGAGATTTTAATAGTTAGGATCATCCTGACCAAAATATTTTTTGTTCCTTTATGAAAGGGAAAGTACTAATGGCCAAAAACTGTTTACATTTAATAATAGTATTTTACAAATTCCCTTTGTAATAAGCAACAATTAATTATATCTGTTGAGTTTGAGGGTTCTATTAATACCCAATATAGTTCCACATTCTAATATATTTATTTTGGCTGACCACAGGCATCCCCCTCAAACGTTTGCTAAGAGCAGTGTGTATTAGCACCAAGGTGGCCTACCAGCATCTTCACTATCAACTCATAATTCAGAAGCTCCCAACCCTTGAAAATTCACTCCACACTAAACCTTGGAATATCCCAAGTTTCAGACACTCTCCCTATGCCCCTTCTCTGTGTCAGCAGTTCAAGGTCATGATGTGTTTCCGGAACCAGATTTATTTAATATATAGCCCGGGCCTTTAATCTGACTGCTGGTTAGTTCAAAAGACAAACCAGGGTCTTAAGGAATAAGAATAGCAGATGTTAACTACCACTTGGAATCTGGAATGCGTCCGGTCCATTTTTTCTATATTTTAGACCCATTCATCTAAACAGGACCCACTCCTGCAAACCTTACTCTCATGAATAGTCCCTTTGAAATTGCATGATAAACCCCTATTTTGGGCTATGGCTTAGTAAAATAGACACAGCACAAGGAAGTAGCATGACAAAGATTTGAAGGAGTACTTCAGAGGCATCCACTCAAAAATACACTGTAAAGCAACTGTTCTCTATGCTATGGCTTGACAGTTAGCAAGTAATTGCTTGTGTGGTTATTAGCAATCAATCAACACCTTCTTTTAGAAAGGGCCTTATGTTATTCAATAAATCACAATTATAATTCACTCACTAAATTCAGTTTTAAAAGTTATGTCAATACATATAGACAGGGCAAAACACAACTAGCGCCAAGCGCCTCATTAAGAGATAAACTACCTACTTTCACAGACCCCAAGCACTAAGGTGCATTGCTCTTGGCTGGTGAGGGGATTAAGTAGTTCATAAAGCATTCTGAAGATGGAAAGTGCTAAATATTATGAAATGGCACAAATCTAGAGAACGAGATTACACATACAAACCCGAAGGAAGCCTGAAATCAGTCGTTAATGCATCTTGGAGCCAGTGATGTGGGATAATAAATCTAGTATATGGAATGCAGTGCAGCTAATTTCTGTCTTAGCTGCATACTTAAATTGGAGGTCCCCCTCTAAGAAAAACTGGTTTGCCCAAGGAAGATCTATGGCCCTGTTCTATCTGGCTAGATAATGAGGTTTCACTGTACACTTTACAAACTGTACTGTTCTGGAACTTACAAGAAATAAAAAAAAATCCTGTGGGAAGATGTAAATTACACAAATGGAAGGGAACTCCTGAGCCAAGGAACAAATATATTCAACTTCATATTTAAATATGATAGCTTTCCCAACTTGGGTTTTGTAATTAAAGTCATAAAAATCTACAGAACATGTATTTACCTGTATGTTACCTGTCTGGAAACCATTAACATCAAGTGATATTGGGATCACAAGCCAAATAATTCTGGAACAAGTTACTTTTCCAGTGCTGTACACTGCTGTTTGATGTCTAATAAACTAGGAGTTCAAGTCCAACTGGAGTCAGCATTCACACAGAGAGAGGACACTTTTTATTAATAAACTTGGATTAGTTAATTAGTTAGGAAATTTTAAGAGAACTATTGGCATTGTTTTCCCTCTCATGAAATTAAAAACAGGCTGGAAACCAAGGAGACTGGGGACCCCGGAGTATTAGATGCAATCCAAGTACAGCTGAGTATTTTTGTTTGTACCTGAGCACTTCTCGATTATGCTTTTACCACTTTGTAGATGTGGTTTTCCCCAGGGGGTTCTCCCTGGATTTCACTCAGAAGTGCCACCCCAACATAACATTGCTTTTATTTATTAGGTCTTCTGCCAACAGTTACAGAATCAGACACTGGGGATTGCAAAGTTAAAATTGCAAGCATAAATCAGAACCAAGGCAAAAAATCCACAGAAGCAATAAAGCAAAATATAAATACAGTGTTCTGGAACTCTTTAATTCATTTTTTTAATAAAGAGGTGGTTATGTATTTTCTTTTGGCCTAATCCAAGGATATCATTACTCTTTACCAATCTCAATTCCCCTCATACAAAAATTGATATTCAACCTTTAAAATATAAGCCATTATTTTCTTTACAAAATAAGTTGTGCTGCTGCTTGTTTTTTAATAAGTACTGTACATCAACTGTTCATATCTATTTAACAAATGGACCATACAAAGTTCAATCTAAAGCAAACACACAAACACAAGGAAAAGAAAAAAACAAAGCAAATCGAGTGTCTTGTGAACATCTATGTACAGTTCAACAATTGCTTGAATAAGGAGGTACAAAAGGGGTTAGAAATTGAACACAAAAGCACTGGAGTCCCCAACAGTTTTCTTTCACAAATATTTTGAAGTGCAAATCACAAGCGCAAGATATGTATTTCACTTTTTTATTGCTGTTCTGCTGTCTCGCTTCCCCTCCCAAAAAGAATCAACCCATTCTTCTATTTGCACTAATTTTCCAAAAAGAAAACATTTCATTTTTGCAGTGTTCAACACTTGATCTTATAAAGGTTCAAGCTTTTCAATACTAAGTATCAGAGCATCTCAGTCTTGCAAATATCAGAACACCCTCTCTGTCCTCCTCCAAGTTCTTTTGAGGTATGTTCTGCCCTCAGACACCCCTAGTTGTTCAGATATAAGCATAATGTAAACAAGCTCATTAAACGGCTGACAGTTAAATTGAAGTTATTCTGTCTCCCACAGAACTGCAAGCACTTGGCAATGTTTCCAGTTGTACAAGGGACGTGTGCATATTCAGAAAGTCACAGGAGCTGTTTGAGTGGCTTACATGGGATTTGTACCTAACTATAAATTGTGATATGTATATAGGTTAACACCTATCTGCCCGGGGCAGTAAAACACACAGCACCCCAACATGCAGTTACTTCTTTATACTTCAGACAACAAAAGGGTAGAAATACAGAATACTGAAGCCATGTTAAAGGTACAGTGCATAATCCAATATACATAACATGCGGGTAAATCTAACCCATTGAAATGTCTTGGAAATGGAAACATGGTTCAGAGAGCACAGCAACTACAAAACTGATTTCTTTTTTTTATTGGTTTAAAATCCAACGTGCATGGGGTGAGATAAGGGCAGAACATGATCTGCAAAGTTTTCAGTGGAGCACTTCAAGAGCTATGAAGCTTTTGTGTAGTTATAAAAGTTGTTAGAACCAGGTCCTACATCGGTGTGTCTTCATTCACGGTTCTCTATGAACAGCCACCTTACAAATGAGTGCAAATCTTAAGGTCCATTTTACATTTCAAGTCTTAGTTAAAAACTGCTACAGAACAGACTGTTTCTGTAAATTCCCACACACTCCGATTTCAAATGGTTAAAAATGGCATGTGCTATGCCACAGCTACTAAAAGACATTTCAGCATTCCAGACCCAACTAAAACATTCACAAAAAATAAAACTAGAAACCAAAAACCTTTGATCTTACAACAGCAGCAAGGGACGTTCACTTGTAATGCTGGTGAATGAACTGAGTTTCAAAGAGAACCTCAACCTAAGCACAGATGTGGAGAACATGTGGAAAGACACACAACTATGTGTGACCTAAACTGAAACCCAATTTTTATCCTTAATTAGGAATGTACTACTACAAGATTGGGTGGGTTTATCCCTTCTGGGATCATCCTTTCAATTAATACCAAGTGGAGTTCTGGGAATGGAGTTGAGAGGTGCTGAGTTTGTGTCACTATGCAGGCACTTCTATAAAGGAATGTAGGCTTCTCACTTAGTGTTGATGCATTCCCTACTCTCTAACCCCCCCCCACCCAAGAGAGTTGGGTATTCGACCAACCATGAACACCTCCTGCCTCTGCCCCATGCAGATGTACAGCAGTGGAGTTCAATACAAGGTGGAAAGGAGACTATGATCCAAACACTGTAGTCTCGAAAAGTACAACTGTTCTAGATTTAGGTTCTTCACACAATGTGGCACTGGTGGGCTCAAGAGTTAGTTTGCATAGCAGACTGATCTTTTAATTCTTAACAAACATGGTGCCCAATTGGAAGGGTGGGGGTTACAAATAATTTATTGTATTTAGAATAGAGCGTGATGGTCAACATGATCTAAATTGATTTTATGGACTACTAGCAAGGCAAGTTTAAATATCAGAAGGTATGAAACAAAATGTGTTTCTAGTAATGGATATTGCTGGAGTACAGTGTTTGCTAGGCTTTTAAAACTGGTTCGCTTTGGCAGTAAAATCCTAAGAGCTGCTCCCCTTGTCAGTCCAGTAACTGGATGGACAAAGCGTTCCTTCTCCTGAAGAAAATTTGTGGTGCATGCTTAAATATTAGACTGGGATAACCTGCCCATTTACTGTAATTAATGAGTAGCTACCGCAGCTTTCCATGCAGAAGGGTAATTCCATACAGCAAAATGAGTTTAAAATACTGTCAGCGTGTTACTGTTGGGGGGAGGGGGAACCACGCTTTTTTCTTATTAGGACACAAATCAGTAGGAAATTCCCAGTGACAGTAAATTTCATTTCATTCTTCAGAATGATGAACAATCTGGCAGCATTTCAGACTTTAAAATCCCCGTGCATGAAACCAGTAACATGTGGTACAAAGAGCAGCAATACCTAGCAGCGGAAACTACCACGACAGTTTGAACATGCTGGAGTCAGACAGGTAGTAATTTAGAAAGCAGACAGCCCATAAAGACGTAATGGATTTACTTGACACATGGGAGATACACTAGAACACTCCAAAGGAATACCCCAAAGCTGCATGGACTGCAGTTAGTAATACACTCATTGGACAGGAAATTCTATAAATCTCTGGCATGAACATACAAAGTCTCAGGAAGTGCAGTGATGTAAACTCTGACAATGTTAATGACTTGTGAATTTTGGCAACAGACTTCGTATCATATAAAAATAATGCTTAGTAAAAAAAATCCCGATGTGTCCAGCATTATAGAAATTCAGAAAAAAATACTAATCTGGAGATTTCTGTCCTCATGGGATGAATGCCCCCATTTGTCAGAAATGTAGTTTTAAATAACAAAGTAGTACACTGGGAACAAAAACGGGTCAGCAGCTATTCAACTTGTCCTATATGAAAGTGCACGTCTTTCAATGGAGTTTAACCATTGTGAGGTTGTGATCTAACACCAACTGTAACTTTATGAATATAAAATCAACTCCTTTGGATGGAAATATGGACCACCACCAAGACAAGATTCCTATATTTTTTTCCTTACAAGATAAAAACGTTGAAATTTTGCAGCATCGTAGTAAGGCACTCACCCAAGGAAAAGTCTGTGACTGTTGCTTCAAATGGCAGCAGCTAACTAGCTTTTAACATAAGGAAGACAGATTTCATCAGTTCTGAGCTAAGTGCTAGGGTGCCTTACATTACCTGGGGGGAAATGTTAGTGTTAGAATTTTTCTATAAACTAGTTTCTTTCCTTAACCCATTAAAGCATCTTGTATCCTAAAATATTAGTTTATAAATCTAGTCTTCTGTTTAAGGCTCTAAAAATCCCCCCACCCCACCCCCAAAATACCAACCAGCATCTGTTTGGCAATGGAGGACCAATTCCTTTGTTTTGCAGTCGGAAGTCGATAGTGTATTGCATTTTAAAATGAAAACCTGCTTCTCTTTCCGTTTTATCCCTTCTTTAAACACCTTCATTGGTTTGGTCAGGTGAAGATTTGCAAAACCAGAAAAATAATCAGTCTCTTCCCGTACTACGAAGGTGTCTGGTCTCTCTCCTTCTGCACATGGTGTTGGTCTCCTGCCCCAAGCGACGCTGCCTGCCCTGGAGTGATTCTCATTGGAACAAACAAGGTGTCTCAATGCTTCCTTTTTTGTATGGCTCCTACAAATCTGAAAGCTTTCTTGAGTGAGGTAAGAAAAGTTAGGCTTTCAAGCAAAGTACATGGTACGTAAAGTGTCCTGATGAACCTGCACAGCCTTTGCCAGCGCCTGCGGGTCTCTGCCGTTGCTCTGTCCAGATATATGGCTGCCCTCTCCGCTGAAAGGGCAAAACACACAATTGGATCATTTAGCGTGTGCACTGTGGGAGCGTCGAGAGCCCGTCAAGGATCAGGGCCCAGTGTGCTAGGTGCTAGAGGCCCCTAAGGAAGAGAAAGCCCTCCTTGTCCTAGAGGGCTCAGAGTGTCAGTAAGTGACCAGAGTCGGCAGCTATAGCGAGCGGTGGGCTGGAGAGCACAAGGTAACTCAGGCGGCTAAGATCAGCGTCAAGCATTGGTCACAGCTCACCAGCTGCGTATCAATAGTTTAGAGTGTCCTGGATCCCCAGTCATGCATCACCATGCAGGAGAACTAGAGATTTCCTATCCCACAGTGGAAAGGGCTGGACTCTGTCCCTGGGGTCAGGGCCCAGGAATGTGCTCTTCAGCCCATTTACACTGGGTAGAAGGGCCAAAGCGGTGAAGGAGCTAAAAGTTCCGGCTCCAGCTGGTGGAGGGATTCCCCTAGCACAGGTACCTGTCTTCTGAGAACCCCCTCAACAAGCCCCTTTGTAGGGTGTGTCAAGGGGCGGGCCCACCGCATGCAGCACGGAAGCCCCCAGGGCAGAGCAGGAAGGCTGATGTAACTGACAGGGCTGTCTCGATTCGGCTGGCAGCCACTCCATCCCTCAGAGCAACTGAGGATCAGCATGGCGCAAAGGAAGACTTAAAGCCATTTTAGCATCCCCTGTCCTGGGGCTGAGAGCTCTGGGCCCCCTAGGTCTGCTGCAGAGCAAAACCAGTACCGCCCCAGTCTACACGTGCTGAGACCAAAGACCAGCAGGCTGCCTGTCCTAGCGCGGGCCTGAACGTATGACCGCTGCCCTCTTCTCTGGCCCCTCCCCACACTGCCTACCCTGGAGGGGTCCTCTAGAGGCCATCTGACGGCTAAGGTGGTGCCATACAGCCCGTGAGCGTCTCTGTGCAACAGCACCACTCACCTGTCATGCTCTTTGTCCACTAGGTGATAACGCGCCCTGAATGCCACCAATCTGGCATAATATGCTGGTGCTGGGATGGAGACGGAGCGGGTGCAGCGCACGTAGGTGTGGCAGAGCTGGTACGTAAGGATCTGCAGCTCATCTGCTGTAAACCGGTTGTCGTCCCAGAGGACGTAGTAATGGGAAGGTCTGCTCGTACCCTGGGAAGGAGGAGGGAGGAGGAGTTGGCGATACCGTCTGAGCGCATCTCGTGATCAGAGCCAGAGGTGGGTGGCTGAAAGGAAGTACACGTGCCCTCCCGCCCACCTGATCTACCTGGGAACCTGGCCAAAAGTCTGAGCAGGAGAGAGAGATCCAAGGGCTGCACTGAAAGAGGCTTTTTGCATGGGAACAGGCTGCAGAGCTGACAAACCAGCTGGGGAAACAGATGCCCCCGTATCAGCGCTCTCTTTACAGGCCTGGCAGAGCTTCTTTAGCAAGATTACACACAGACGAGAACGCGACGCAGTCTAGGCGCTGGATCAAGCCAAGGGGAGTCGGGGCGCCTGTGTTCTATCCCCGAGACCGCCAGTGTCTGGAACAAGGCAGTTCACCCTCTGCGGCTTAAGTTCAGCCTCATCTGTAATATCTGCTTCCCGACTCACGGGCCGGAGAGTCGAGGTCTTGAGAGGCAGTGAAGTGCTTGGCGATCGCTGGGTGAACGAAGCTCAACGCGAAGCACTGACTGCAGCTGGCCAGCCCATCCCCTCCCCCACAGAGCCAGTGCATCTGTGGCAAGTCATTGCCGTGGTGCTCAGGCTGGAATAATCTCCTGACCCTTCGCAATGGCAGCTGTAGCCTCGTGTGTTGGGCCAGTGACTCCCCCAGCTCCTCAGTAGCCAGAAGCCTCCTGTCCTCGGAGCGAGAGAAAGGAAGCCCAAAAGCCTCCCCTGTGGAAGCAGCTGTATGCACCGGCGGAGTTCCTGCCGCCTGTAGCGCTCTCAGCTGCCAACGCAACATCAGACTATTCGTGGCCCCTTAAAAACAGCTGCAGAGCAGACTCCCTCTGCCTCGGCAGCTGCTGGAACGGCGCTTTCCCTGCCCAGAGTCCAGGCAAGGACTGGTGTCCAGGTCCCCCCTGACAATGAGGAGCATCAGCGGGAATTCAGAGCCAGAGAACCCAAGTGAGCCTGGGAAGCACAGAAACCCAGCGGAGGCGTTTTCAGCGGGGCTGGCACTTTGGGCTGACTGTTTCCCAGGACATCCTAGGAAGAGGAGAACTAGAAGCTGCAGGTTACTGCAAACCAGCCGCTACACAGTATTCTGCCCCCGTGGATAAACTGAAATCCCAAAGGCCAAGAACGACAAGCTGAGCAGTTAAGAACCGAGTACCCTTTGCTGCCCAGGACAGGTAGCCTCTATGGACAGAAATATGAAGCAAGTCTCCCCTGAGATGGGCAAGGACCTTCTCCCCTCTGCAGAAATATCCCACAGCAACCCTGCTCAGCAACTGGGGAGAGAACAGAACACCCCCCCCCACACACACACTGCATCCAGTTGAAGCCACAGGGGCAGAGAACAACAGATTTCTCCCCACTGGAATCTGGCCAGGACCCTATCGTTAATGGCCATTGCTGGGGAAAGGGAGGTTGGGATCTTTAATGAGGAGGACTAGACAAGGCAAGGAGACTGTAGTTGATCTGCTAAGGGTGCTGGGCAGCCAGCAAACAACCTCTCAGGCCCTGAGAGAAGGAAGCCCCGGATGGTGTTGCCTCGCTCGGGCTTGGGATGCGGTACCTGAATGCCTGCATGACTGCACAGATAGAAGTCAAACTCGAACGGGTGGGTGATGTTCGTATCCACAGTTGTTCCAGCCGGGATGTTCCCACTCTTGCCAATCTGCAGAGATTGAACCAAGACCCAAGCACTGTATCCTCTGGTTACTTGCAGTGGCACAGCCCCGGGTCTGTCCCATACACCCCGCCCCCTCCAGGTCTGTCAGATTTATACTCCCCTGAGCCCTATGCGCAAAGTTAAACAGCTTCATGCCTGGCAGGTTCCCAGTGTGACCACTCATCTCAGCGAGAGCCGGGGACCATTGCTCTCCATGAGTCCACAACGGCAGGTTTCTGCCATAGCAGCTCCACCCTGTAGGGACCCTTAGCACACGCCCATCGCCCAGTTACAGAACAGGGCTCTGCAGAGCCGCTGACAGGTGGGAAATGGGAGGAAATCAGGCCCTCTGCACAGGGAGCAGTGAGGGTGGCAGGCTTGCTAGTGCTCTCTGCACACCGGAGGACAGTGCAAGGGGTGACGAGATGGAAGCAGAGGGGGAAGAAGTGCCCCAGTGTTTGCACTTTCCTACTGCAGAAATGGACTTCCAGTGGCCAAAAATTCTAGGGGCTCCGCAGAGAGCTTCAATCGCCCCATCCCCAGGCGCCTCTGTCATGCACCCACCCTCCTTCCTAGGCCAAGGGCAACAAAAGTCTCCCTTTCCCATATCTTCCCTCTGACGGGCCCACTGCCAGCTTAGGTTTGGCTCCAAATGTGGGTTTCACTTAGGAACCCTACTAGCAATAGGAGGGTTACCCTGATTTGTTTAAGTTAACCTCTTCCCTCTGTACCCCGCCCCCGCATTGTTCAGAACCCCATCACTGCAGCCAGCACCAGGGAACGAGAGCCAGGAAGAGAAACGGAGGAGTCCAGCTTTTTGCATCTTGCTGCTTGCACACTGAGAACAGCAGGGATCAAACATGTTTTCACAGTCCCTCCATCTTAACCCTCTGAGCGATTTTAACCCCTCAAGTGATGAAATGCGGAAAAATATTTTCAATCTGACACTTGCTTTTTAAATAGCATCCCTAGAGACTCACCTCCGGGGAACACGGAATGCAAGTGAACTGTGCCCGGCCTCTCAAGCCAGCACAAGAGGCTTTGCCACTGGAGCCAGGGTTAGGGTTGCAGGATCTCCTGTGAGGACTGCTCCGCTGGTTAACGCTACGCTTTCCACGCAAGGTTAGGCCGGTTCCTTTCAACAGGGCTGGCGACTAATCAATCATTCCCCACCCTCAAGACTACCTCCCCACCCCCAGCCTCGCCATCCTCACCCTTTCGTTCTTATCCGCACAGAAGAGGCGGGTGTGGTGCCGTTTCTGGACAACTATGTATGTGATGCCGGGCTGATAATCCTTCTCTAGTTTGATGCAGGCGTCTCGGATTGCCAGCAGCTCATAATGAAGAATCTAGAGGAGACCGTGTATAGAATGAGTGAACACACAGCTCTTCCCCCTCCACTGTTTGGGCAGAGCCAACACGGGGACTCCCGCCCCTTTACGTGGCAGTGCTGGCAAGACAGCAGCTAGTTCGCCAAGGGGCAGCTCCTTTATGGTAGATGATCAGCCCAGCCTCCCTGGCACCAGCCTTCTCTAACCCAAGCTTGGCACCGTGCTGCCCTTACAGCCAAGGGCACTGAAACAAGTAAGGAGCTCAGTGCATAGATCTCATGCACAAGGACAGATGTTAAGAAGTCCCAGCTCATATGTTGGGATCATTTCCCCTCCTCTTGTCAGCAAACATGTAACTAGGACTGTTGGCAACTAGACAACTGCAAGTCTCATTTTTTCAAACTACTTCTCTAGACTTCTTTCCAGTGTAATTCAGCAACCATAGCAGGGAAACCAGAGCTCCCTCTTCAGCAGCTCTGCCCGCAAACGCAGAAGGCTGCCTCAGATCCCCAGTGCACTCAGTGAGATTTGTTGCCTTTAGACCAGTGTTTCTCAATGGCTGGTCTTTGGGCCGGCACCAGTCCCCGAGATCTCCCTGACACAGGTTGGGAACGCAGCAAGCTGGACCGTGGTATCAAAAAGGGGGAGAAATGCTGCTTTAGACAATGATGTGGGGGTGGGGAGAGGTGAGAGAGGCACTGATCCCTGCCCTTCTGGCAGCTGTGACTCCTCAAGGAGGAGTGTGCGCTGCGGACACTGAAAAACAAGGAGGCACCATCAGTCTCTGGGCACTTCTCTATGCAGAGTAGGTGACAGCAGCCACGCACTCGAGCTCTTCACTTCTAGAGACCCAAGTTCAAATCTAGCCTCGGGTGACAGGCCAAAGCCAATAAACTGACTTCATCCCAGCCTGTCTGTTCTGCTCTGCAAAACAATCCCGCCGCTCTGTGTCTGAGCAGAGACTGACAGATGTCCAGCACGCCAAGTGTCAGAGGCTACTCCAGTTACGATTGTGGAGAGCTGGCAGAGGTGCCCATGCAGACCTTGCCCAGCTCTAGCCAGCGCGTTTGCTCTGCCCTTCCACACAGACAAAAAGAATATTGCGCACGTAACAAAAAACTAACCCTGGGCTGTGAAATCTGAATGAGGCACATCTGGAGCTCCTCATCTGTGTGAGCACCAGCAAATCCATAGGGGAGCGTGTGCAGGGCGCCCCAGCTTAACTGCAGCGCAAGCAACAAGCAGCCCCGCCGACAGGTTCCTTACCTGCGGGAGCTGCCCCTCTGGAACCCCGTCCCGGTAGAAGATGATCCTGGTGGGTTTGAAGCGGGTGGACTTGTAGAACTGGATGAGCAGCTCCCTCACCATGTAGGACAGGTCCTCAATGATCTCCTGCCGAGGGCGCTGGACTCGTACCGTGGCACAGTAACGGCTCGGGTGGGCATCCATGCTGCCCACAACCTGCAGTGACAAAGCAGATGGGCCGTGGTGAGCCATTACAATGAAAAGGGAGAGGGGGAAGGACACGCCTGGCTTGTCATGCTGCCTTAGTAGGGATGCCCATGACCAAGTCCCCTTGGTCAGAGCACCATCCCCCACTCCTGGAGCTGAGGGATAGAAGGAGTGTACAGAGAACCTATATCCAAAAGGAACCACTTCCAACAACCAACAGCCATGGATCCACGATGCTGGTCCACATGTCAGTACTGGGATCTCAGATCACTGCTGCCTCCCTCCTTCCCACCATGGAGCCAAGGCTGCAAAGCATTCTTCCGAGAGACATCAAGGCTGGCTGGACTGAACACGGGACTGGGAGACAAGATAGCAAGTAGAACATGCCACTCCCAGGAAAAGAAGTTCACAGATCCTTGCTAGGCATGTGCAGGTGAAGGGTTCGCTTGTTGCATTAATATAAATAAGGGAGAGGAGCAGCATGGACTGCGTGTTCCACATTGCCGTCCACAAGTGAAGTTACTGTTTTCACCCTCTTGTTCCCTGTTTAAATCAATGCAACAAAAAAACCCTCTGCAGAACCATCAAGACCTGCAGATGCCTAGTCTGAGGAACTCGGGATCTTCCCGCAGTAACCATCATCTCTTCCGTGGGTAGTCTTCCTCACCCTCCCTTACTGGGCCAAGCGTAAAGGGGACATGTGCTGAGTCGGGTAGAGTTGCCCATTTCCATGTGCTGTAACAAACCTGCCCCCCTCTGAACGGAGGCAAGGACACTTCCCCGCTTTTGTAAAGTGCTTTGAAACCCGCCGAGAGCAGCAGCTGCACATCATGTTGTTGGGCCAGGGGACAATGATTTCCAGAGAAACAGACCCAGGCTCTCTATTGAAATGCTGTTGCTGCAGCATCAGGCTACATTCCAATCCCTGTTTAATGACCACCTGAGAGCGCTATTCTAGTTAGGTTCTTATCCCAGGCCCATCACCATGGCATCTGAGCAGCATTCTGAGCTGTCCAGGAATGAGCAAAGGAAGCATTTCTGCCCAATAACCAACTCTCAGCTGGATAAAGATTTTTAAAAGGCATCTGCAGGCCCTTGGACTCTGCTAACCCTCGGCGAACGGTCCTTGAATGCACCCACTCAAGCTTGGAACTACAGAGCATCTCAGAGCCAGCAAAATCTGCCTCCGCTACTTGCTGTTCTTCTGGTTCCTAAGGAAGTGACGTGGGTCTGAGTCACCCTTCACTTCTCCCAGTTGCTAGGCAGCAGTCCTGGCCTGGGGTTCCTGCGGGAGTGGCAGGGGATTCAGCAAGAACAGGCTCTGAAAAGGAGACCTTGAAAATGTCAGGGGCAGGAAGGCCAAGAGCAGCCGCACTCGACTGTGACGCAGCCCTGAGAACGGCGTGAGTCACTGGAGAGGAGTTTGTAACGAGAGAACAAAGCTGCCCTGGAGTCCAGGAAAGGGACGCGGGGGAGGCCGCCTCGCCAGTGATACGGGAACGATTCTCTCTCCCTATCATGAGGGAGCAACTTCCACGTCAAGACTTCTTACCCGAAGAGCTACTGACCCTCTTTCCAAAGGCTTTGAGGCTGCGGCACTTGGGTAGGGATCGGCAGCATCCATCGGCTGGAGGTGCAACATACAGCGGGAGAAGACACACCCGCGCTAGCTCTGATCAACCTAGCGGACTAAAAGATGCACGGCCATGGAGGCACGAAGAGCCACCCAAACACGTACCGATGCTGGCAGACGGGATCCTACTCAGGGTGGCTAGCCCCCATCCTGGCACTTCCCCCTTTGTGGCTCTGCTGCTCTTTTTGGCACATTAGCCCCATCAGAGCTAGCGTGGGTATGTCGACCTGACCTGGAAATTACACTTCCAGCCTCGGGCTCAGATAGATCTGAAGGTAGCCAGTGCCAAGAGGCCACTACTGGATATAGATGTTCATTGAAATACTACAGCATGATTTGGGATTCACGCCCCCAACCCAGCACATCCAGTTGAAACAGACTGAATCCAATTCAGGGATCATATCCCCCGCTGTCCCCCAGGCTGGGAGGGAACTGCAAGTGCAGGAGTAGGGAATTATTTGATGGGAAAGGAGCTTGAAGGCAGGATGTGTTTTTCAGTTAAGTCAAGGGCGTCTACACCATATGGATTGGCACCATTCTATACACTGAATACATCCAGTGCTGTGTCCAAGTGCCTCCTCTAGCAGTCAGGAGCAGGAGCTGAGGAGTGTCAGGACTTGGGGATCTACACTCCGCTCTCCCACCAGCTCCTTCGATGGCACCGGACAAATTTCAACCTCCCTGGACCACGTGTACTTCCTCTGGAAACCTGGATATCAAGACACTCAGGTACCCTACACATGGAACACACCTGATTCTAGCAGAGAGAAATCTTTAAAATGGGCATAATAATCTACCTTGCCAGGGTATTTGAACTACTATTACTATAAACCTAGCAAAAGTGACCAGATACCATGGGCTTGTAGGATAAGGTAAGACCGTTAGAAACAACCGGACTGACTGCCATGCCCTACATCCAGAGTGATTTCTTATATTTCTTTTCTACTCTTCCATGTCCTGCCTACGAGTGCGAAGAAACGGCCAAAAGCATTTGTTGCCCTGCCTCCTCCTAATTAAGAAGGAAGGAAGGCTCCCAAAGATGATTTCACATGCCAAGGAAAACCTGAGCTCTGAATCCTGGAGGGCAAAGGGTTTATGAAGAACACCCGGACATGCTCCGTTATAAAGAGCGCTGCGCGGACCCCACAGCTTCCTCGGCTGGAACAAACACTGGGTGGGCATTATGTTACAATCCTGAGAAAGGGGCAAGCTGTACTGTCAGATGGTTTCATTTTCCCTTCGTACCATGCCAGCCCTGGCTGCCTCGGCCTACCAGGGGTGACTAGCGTGGCAGGGAGGGTGCCTTCCTTCAGGTCTTGCTCAAGGTCAAGCCACACTCCTGGCACTTTATTAAATACCACTGACTCCTCAGCAGGTGGTAGAAAAGAGGGCTCTGCTTCTCTTGCACAGGCCATATCTTCCTGGCTTGCTGTGACTGAAATTCACTTCTCCGGCCGGATAAGTTAAGCCCTGCTTGTACTCGAGCAGTAGATCTGCAAGGCAAGCCCAAGGGCAAAATGAAGTGGGGCTGGTGATTCAGGAGAAGGGCGTCTCTTCCCTTTGTTAGTACAGTTAATGCACTGGGCCCTTCATGGACAACTAAGTCAACGGGACAGGCTCCCCGCCCTGAAGAGCTGACACACGGAGCGTCTCTGCCCCGCTGACATTCTGCATGGGAAAGTGGGATAGGGTGACTGCTCTGAACACGGATGGACTCATTACCCTGGATGAAAAGCCACCTTTGGACATCCCCAGAGAGCTAGTGCAGCAAGCGAGCAGGTCTCTGGAAGATCGGATCGATTCTTCCAGCCCAACCCTGGAGGGAACTGCAGAGCCCAGACTGATGTGTCACAGGGTCAGCAGGATGCACTGACCTTTAGTTCACACCCAGCTCAGGGTGGTACCAAGCCCAAACTGTTAACCAGCTGGTTGCCTGTGAAATGACCGGGGAGGTCTGGGGCCAGGGTCGGAGTCCCAAAACCACCCCGAGCAGCACTCGCCCACCCCCCTCGTTGGCAGGAGGCCAAGCACTGGCCAGGGATGGTGGGACTGTGCTCCCCGCTAGCACCTAGCAGCAGCCCTGTTCCAGATCAGCATGTGGGTGAAGCGTCTTCCCTGGGGCGGTCGGTTCAGCACTGCTCACCCCAGCAGCACTCGGCACAAAGGCCCCAGCTGCTGGTGGCCGTCAGAGCTCATTCGCCTCTGCCCCAGGCTGGGAGCTCAGTCAGATGGGATCCCCTGGAGCTCAGGCAGCAAGAGTCAGAGGCCCGGGGGCAGGAATGCTAGAACAACATTGGCAGTGGCGGGGCAGGGAGAGGGCTGAAGGCCATTGAACCCAACTGTAATGCTTTTGGTTGCTATTGTTACTTCAACCCAGAGGTGCTGCCGCACACCCAGCACCCCTAGTTTGAGCCCCTGAAGAGGGGCTGAGTTCTAGCTGGGCAGCGAGACCCCCCCAAGCAGCTTCATGTGCATAGCATAGCAACAGCTTGGAGAATCCCACGGCCAGGTACCAAACCTTGGATTCATCCCCATGGGGCCGGGCGTGGCCAGTCACTTGCTCAGGAATTCCACACAGATCCCCCCCGGGACTCAACACATTTCAACACCGCCACCATCGAAGCCGTGACATTCACAGGGATCAGAGACAAGCCTGGCCTCTGCTTACGGGCCTAAACGATTTTAGGCAAGACGGCTCTGGCTGGACGGCACGAAGGGTCCAGCCGAAGCGCACCGCTGCGACTTCCTGCTGATGCCAACCCTCCCCCAAGGGCACCAGAGCGGCAGCTCCAGACGCAGCGCTGCTTCCCAACTTACAGCCGTTATGGAAGGCTTCTTCCCATCCCCTGCTGGTGGGTGAGTGACATCGGCACCCAGGAAGATCACTGGCTGCTGAAAGACGGCCGAGCTAATTGGAGAGAAGAGACAGTGGAAAGGTTTGCAGCTATTCCAGTCAGAGTCACAGACCGTGCCGGGGTTAGTCACATTCGCAGCCACTGAGTTAGAAGGAGAGTGCAGTGAGGAAACCCCTCTCTGGCCTCCAGTCTAGGCAGGACGAATTAGTCTGAGAAGGTCTCAGCCGCTGCCTTTTCCTGTGGTTTGCCCTGATCTTTGCTCATGGCATTGCAGGCTCGGTCTACCCTGGCTTGGTGCATCAGCCCCCCCAAAGTGTCACAAGTCAGCCACGTTTCTAAGCTGTTTGGGTTTAGAGGCATCTTCGCACCAGACCTCACTGGTGAGTGAGGGCAAATTAACAGGAAACACCGTGACATACCCAAACCAAACATTGAGGCCCCAATCCTGCAAACACTTCGGCATGTGGTTAGCTCGACACACTGGGTAAAGTTAAGCCTGTGTTTCACACGTATGACGTGACATATCTGCTTATGTCTTTGCATAACTGGGGCTTTAGTCGGAGTCATTAATCTTCGTGACAAAGAGGAAAATACAGACCCAGGATCTGCCGGGGCTGGGGATTCCTTTTCAGAACAGACCCTGTACTAACTTTCTTCACCAGCTGCACAAGCTGCCTCTGTTGCAGAGTGGGGACTCTATTCACATAGAACATGGCTTCAAAGTTCTCTCCTTTTGACTCTTACGAGATTAGACTGGTGGCCATGGCCTAGCTAGTGGCAGATGCAGCAGCACAGAGCTGTGTCTCGCAGCGGAGGACTGGGGGCAGAGCATTCTCAGGGAGGGGCTTCCCGCTTCGCAATTCATTTCCTTGTCTCGATTTGGAGCCTACGTTCAGTGACCTTCAGGATACACTGCCAGACTTGTCTTTTCCCTCGGGGATAGGAAGGGAGGAGTTCGTTCAGGGGCGGGAAAGGTTTATTTTGAGGCCAGATCTGTTCCAGTGCCCTTTTGACATGGTTCGATCAGTGCTGGTAACTTGCCTAGTGACTCTAGCGATGGGGGAGGGGGAGTCTCCATGGCCATTTCTGCAGCTGACTCAGTTTCCAGGTTCATGTACAAGGCAGCACCTGGGCTGTATTTCATCCCCCCCAATCCCAGAGTCAGGACAGGGGATTTTAACAGCCGCTTGCCAAGCTCTCCTACTGGTAAGGCCAGACAGAGAGAGGCTGGCACAGCAGGCTCTGCTGGGGACCCTGGTTCGGTCCCTTGAGCCCAGCCCCAAAGGAGCAGAGCGGAAGCAGCGTGCTGGGAAACAAGAGGGAGGAAAGCCCTGCATTCCTCTCCAGCAGCAGCTCCCCTCCTGACCTCTTCACCAGGGCAGAAAGGCTGCGAGAAGGTCCTCTAAGAGGGAAAGAACCCACAGAGATAAAGGGCAAGGGAGGATGTGGAGGGTCTGGGGGGCAAGCCCATCCCACTGCGGCTGGGGCCCAAGGCGGGCAGGGGACTCGTACGTACCGCTGGTGAGGCACGAGGATGTTGTTGATCCCGCCCAGTTTGACGTTGATTTTGAGGCAGAGGTTGGAGAGGGTTTGCGGGGAGGTTTTCACCACATTCTTGACCTGAACGCACTGCGTGGCCATCCCCAGGAGCGTGTCTCCAACACGCTTCACCTCCGCTGCCAGCAGAGAGGCAGAGTGTTAATCCCACAGCTCGGAAAGAAGTACATGCGTTTACAGGGAGAGCAGGGGCCGTGAGTCAGGACTCCTGGGTTCTACTCCCAGTTCAGACAGAGAGACCTTGGGCAAGTCACTTCACCACTGCGCCTCAGTGGGCCCATCTGCAGAGCAGGGATAACTCTTCCCTACCGCAGCGTTAAGCTGAGAGACTTAATGCCTGTACAGCACCGACGCCCACAGACCCTTTAAGCCTTACCAGCGCCACACGCTCTACATGGCAGGCTTGGCACTGAGTGGGAAGACGGGACACAGATTCAAGGCTGTTCTAACAACAGCTCTCTTTACCAGTGTTCCCAGGCGGCTCTTAACAATCCCAGATGCTTTGCACCATTTCATCGCCGCCTGCAGTTCAGCTGTTACTGCACTCCTGAATCCCACGCTTATTCATGGAGTCTAAGGCCAGAAGGACCCATTATGAACCTCTGGTCTGACCTCCTGCATGGCACAGGCCAGAGATCCCCACCCAGTGATTTCGGCATTGAGCCCATAACTTCTGGTGGAGCTACTGCACCTCGTTTACAAAGACATTAATTTGAGATGTAAAAACATCAAATGAGGGAGAATCCGCATGCTCCTAAATCAGTCATCCCAATGGCTAACACGCAGACACGGCTGGGATACAAATGCTGCTGAGGGGACGTCCCAATCCCACAAGAAGCTGCTTTCATCGAAATCCTTCTCTTTTTAGCATGAAACATTTCTAACCAACATTGGCATGGATCTCCCCTCATCCTGGCTCCAGAGCACAAGATGGAATCAACAGCCTGCAAGATCAGTTCTCAAATCAGCAGTGGATGGTTTCTGGACGGAGCAGCTGACACAAGAGACTAAAGAATTTCTATGACAGCCCTCCCCACATGGATGTACCATACACAGGTGTTTTCCCTGGCAAGATGACGATGATGAGCTGGAGCCCGGAGTAGGTGTTTTTAAGGTGTCGGAACATCGGCTCCACGCTGTCTGCACCCTGTGCGTATTTACAGAAACATGGCTGGCCTTGGATGGGCATCCCTGCATCCTTCGAAATCTTGCGCAGCTGGTCTGTGAAGTTCCTGTGCCGGGAGGGAAAGGAGAAGTCAGTTCCTGTGCACGTGTGGTTTCTCCTAAACGCGGCGTACTGAGCTGGTGTGTGCAGCATGGAACAGGAAAGGCGCCCATTCCATTCCCACCACTTAGCAGGATACCGTGACACCAGAGCCTGACCGATCCCAAGAAGAATGGAAAAAGGGAGTCACCCCCAACCCTAATTCAACATGCCTTTTGGCCAAGCACAGAACGACTGACATGTGTAACAGCTGAGCGGATCCAGCCTGGCAAAGATCTCCTTGCCCACGCTACGAGGAATTTATTTTGACGGTGAACAAGTTACAAGCAGCTTTTATTCATATGACAGGAAAGTGGGGGCGAGCAGATTTGCCTTGCAGGCTGGTGGGTTTCCATAGTTTTGGGAGCACTGATGTGACTCGTTCATGTGTTGCCAAACTTGGGAGAAGTTAGCGTTCTGCATGCAATCAGCTCATCCAGTGGCTTTAGATGTTTTCAGTTTGAAGCGGGCACACCCAAAAGCCCGGAGTGCCAGCTCAGCATGGCTACTCTTCACCTGCTCTTTAGAGAGGTCACAAAAGACAGAACTTCCCTTCGACTAGCTGCAACTCAAGTAGCCAAGTGGCGAAACAGTGCAAGGAGTTTAAGTGCAAGTGAGGCCAGAGGCAAGTACGCAGGGGGAATGGGAGGAACAACACCCAGGCGCGGATTTGATTAATCTGTGGGTTTGCTGGGAGTTTGAGATCCAAAGTCAGGGGTAACATTTCCAGACACCCAGCAGCCTCTCTCCATTGTTTAACGGAGGTCAGAACCCAGGTTCATGCATAAAAGCCTTACCCCAGGACAAGAGCTAAGTGGCTGTCGGTCAATGGCTAGGCTGTTCGAGCCATCCGACTGCTCCGTAATACACCAGCAGTGCTGGGGGACGGCACATTGCCAGAGTAGCCATGCATGAGACACATCCTCTTCCAAGAAGCACCACCAAAGGGTTAAACACCCTTACGAGCAGTAGGGAAAGTTCTCTGCCTTTTAAATGTAAGTTTGCTTCTCCCATTTGAAGAGAAAGCCAGAAGCAGCCACCTTAGCCTCTTCCTCTGTAGGGCACAGAGCAGACAAACCATGTTTAGTGTTATGCGTGGGTGGAGACAGCAGAGGGAGCTCGTGGGAACCAGAATCAGAGTCTGAGATGTGGGAGGGTGCAGATCTAATAAAGGAAACCAAGATTCTATATTAAATTCCAGCGTAAATCTGAAACGGGGGAAATAAACTCATGTTTGCCAGGCAGAGGGTGACAAACGTGGTACATTTCCAGGCCTCTGAGGGAGTGTCAGTGGAGAACATTACATTTAAAAGAGCTTCCAGCTCTTTACACAAAGCTGCTGTTTAAAAAAGCTAAGCAGATGTTTCAGTAGGGGACACTCACACGCCATTCCCCTGCTCTTCCCCCAGCCCCTACCGCAGGCTGCCCAGTTCCTTACTTCAGCACCTCCTCTCGACACTGCTTCTGGGGGGCAAAGCAGGCGATAGCCCAGACTTTGATCTCGATCCCGTTGTAGAACTGTTTCCCCCGCATGTCCCACACGCCCTGGTTGGGAGTGGCGATGGCCCGGTTCTGCAAGGCAAGCAATCGGACAGAGGTCACCCCACAGAGTCCAACCGGCCCAGCAATTTCCTTGCTAAAAACCCCTTTTTACATGGGAGATCAAACTGGGGAAGAGAGTGAGAGCAAGGTCATCTGCAGCGTAATGGAAGGGGCTCCCAGATACCACAGCTATGAGGGCCAGGAACGTACCTCGATAAAATGATCCATGCAATCACATTGCAAGGGTTGTTTTCTGCCCCCCCGCTACATTCCTTGGATGGAGGACAACAATCTAACTACAGAAATCCCTCAGACCCCCACTTCTTCACCGGCCTTGGGGTTTAAACGTGCTTGGTATCGAGATACAGAATCTTCACTCTTCAGATGACTGGTTCTAACCCAACCTGGGCTGGTCGTGATCCAGAGCTGTTCCCATCTGACTGCTGAGTGGTCCCATGTGATACAGATTTGGTCTCGGTATTGGTCCCAGTGGCCCACATGAAATGGGTTTGGGAGACCAACAGGGCAAAAAATAAATGTCAGATTTGAACCAAGATCTGCAGAGGTGAAAGGCCAAAGAATCCACCTGCTGGGCCACCCAGCCCCACGTGCCCCTCCATGCCACTGGGCTCCACTCAGCCCTGATAAAGCAGCATTAATGCCCAGTTAAGGAAATACTCTATTCCAAAGGAAGTTAATAGAGAAGAAAACTGCAGATCCAATCTGCACCTCTTAAATATCCCAGTTGCAAGAAATTCTCTGTCCCCCTTAAACAGGGGTCCTCTCTTTAGATGATGGAGGCTGGGACTATCAAAGGGATTTATTACTTAACCCCCCAAGACTCCTGGGGAAATCCCAGCCTTCAGGCACAAACTGAACACTCGGTTTTGTTCTGGGCAGAGAACCGCAGGCTGTTGAAACTTCCCAAGCCCCAGATTGCAACGTAATGACTTCCCCTTTGGCATGAAAACAGACAGGTGTCCAAGTAATGACACGCTCCGGCTTACCCGGCCTCCGTACTGTAAGATTGGTGCTGGAAGGACCCTCCCCGTCACTTCCGTCATGTCGTCCTTCACCTTTATCCCAAACTCCTGTATGTACGGATCCAGGTTGTAACTGGCATTCTTCATCTGGGGGAAAGATACCACTTCAGTTCCTTATACTGCTCAGTAAATGGTGTGGGCTCCTTGGCCAGCGTATGGGCAAAGCAGTGGTGGCATGAAACCTTTGAGCAGTAGCTCAGAGCTGGTTTGCAGCCCTGGGCAATGACCAAACTGACCCATTAAGAGCAGAGCTGAGGCTGCTAGTCAGAGGCGCCTGTACTGTCAGATGCAGGAAGGTGACGACTGCCATCCGGATCTGGGACAGGCTGAAGGGAACAGGTGCCATACTAATTCTCTGTGGTCATCGACATGGCAGGGATTTTAAAACTAAGGGCCAAACTCTGCTCTCAAAACTGCTCTCCATTGGATCTAACTCTGGGTTTATACCAGTGCAGCTGAGAACAGAGTTTGTTCCTAAGAATTAGAGCTTCACAACAGAGATTCAGTGTGTCAAGAAACCCATATTACGTATACCAGTAGAAAAATCAAATGTCCCTGGCTTCTGGAGCCCAGAAACCTATGCTAGAGTAACGTACTAACCACCAACCCCTCACCACCTGCCATCTGGGCAAAGAGAGGTCTCCAACCTCCTGGTGCTCCCTGATTTTCCCCAAGAGCTGCCCCAGGCAACTGCAGAGCATTCAGGCAGCCAGATGAGTGCTACGGGTAGCATGTCCCCTGAAGGGCTGGCGAGTTTTCCTAGTGGTAGAAAATCCTACTGGATCCAGTTAATGATCCCTGCCCCATGGGCTCTCAGGGGTCAGGTTTATTTCTCTAGTCTTTTATTCTGGTTTTCGCTCTAGCTCTTTTGGGTTGGGATTCCACCAATAACAAGGTTCCTGCACTGTGCACGTCGAGTTTGCATGGCCACGGAGGGAGCTGATTTTATTTGTGAGTTTCTATTTGTATATAAATACATAGGCTTCTGAAAGGGGACTTCTAGTACAATATGGCATTAGACTAATCAGATCATTATCCCCACTACGCTCTCCTGAATGGCTCATAGCTACTTCCCAGTAACAGCAGAATGGCCTATTGCGTGTGCCATTCATGCTTCACTCGCTTGTCTTACTACAGCCGTTCTGCCACTCGTACACTATGTGACAGTCGCTTCCATGCGGCTCAGAGTCCCACGTGGTTTTTTCGGGCGGGGGAGGGGGATGCTCCTCTTTCCCCCCCAAACCATCCTCCCAGAGGACAGGAACAAGTGCCACATACCAGTCGGCTGATTTCCTCTTGTCTATCCGGGGCGGATCTCGCCGTTGCTTTTATCATGGTTGATGTCTGATTGTCTGTTAGCTTCTTGATGCACCGCTGGCCTGCCACAATGTTACACACCTGCAGGGCATGGCAGAGAACGGGAGACAGCAGCCAGAAGAATGTTTGAAGACCCACCTGGTTAGCTGTCCTGAGCACTTGTAACCTATACCCCCCTTCTATGGGGTGCTCTGGCCCTCTCTAGTGGTGCCTGTGCCACAGACAGAAGTTGATGAGCCTGTCCCAGCCCTATATGGAACAGAGCCACTGAGATCAGAGGAGCTGGGTTCAATCCCTACTGCCAACAGGGGTGGTCAGAGTTCCTGCACCAGGAGAGACTGGTGGGAGGAGCAGTATCAAGAATACTACTCTGCCGAGGTACTTTGCCGTCCTTGCTTCCTGGAAGTAGCTCTCTTTAGACCCAGTCAGGGGGGCTCCCCTTAGCCTCAGCCCCTCCCTGCGGCACACGGCAGCTTACTGTCCTGAGGGTTGTAATGCTCTGGTCTAATGGTGGTGGTTGGGTTTGGCGTGCGGGTGCTGGGTGGAGGGGAGGAGGTCAGACTAGATCTGTGGTCTCTGGCTGCACACTCTAGAACACGGGCCAGGTTCTCTCTCTTCTTTGTGGTGCAAAACATTCACTCCCTGCTCACTGTGCATCTCTGCAAGCCAGCCGGTGCACCGAGGGATGGGTACCTTCGCTTCCAGGTTACCAGTTCAAGTCCAGCCCAGGTTGGACTAAGGGGGAAGGATGGCAGATTGACGAACACATCGCAGTCTCCCCACCCCTCCCAAACGACAGTCACCCGGAACTGGTCTCCCCGAGGCCACGGAGCAAGCGGGCTCGGAGAACACTTTAGGCCTTGGCAGCCCCGTTTAGGAGCGACTTGGCACTCACCTCCAAGGGCAGATATGTGTGCTTCTGTTCCTGGCCGACCTGCAGGCACGGCAGGTGGGGGTATTTCAGCTGCAGGTTGTATTTCTGCTTGAAGTACTGAGCCACTGTACACTCCACTGTCTGCCCACTTTCCAGCTGCAGGGGGAACCTGGCAGGTGAGGGAGATGCTCAGGATGCGTCTACTTCAACAAGAAACCCTACTCACTTCCCACGCCGGAGCACTCTCCCCTCGGCTTGGGGCGAAGGGAACTGATAGCGGGGGCAAAGCACCTGAGCATGCAGGGCAACCCCCGCCCCCCCAATTACAAATGGGGGAGAGAGAAAGCAAAGAGGTGACTGTACAGCAAGTCTGCACAGGAATAGCCTGACCCTCGGGTTGCTCTGAGGCCCACAAATCAAGCACTGATTTCACAAGCTAATCAGGGAAATCCTTTTCTTACAGGACACGTTGCACGTGATATTGCTGGGTACACAAATTGATGGCTACAGGGATTTATATTTGCTCATTTGCCCCCTGCAGTAGCACAGCTGGGCTCAAGAGGAAAGTCACCAGTGTATCCCTTCTTGCCACAGGACAGTGGCTCTTGAAGGGTTAAAGGGGTATGGGGAGACGTGACACTTCCGAACCAGTGGAGAATTAACTCGTGCTGCTAAACTGCACAGAATTAAATGAGGCTGCCTAACCAATGGCAGGAATCCGGACATGCAAACTCCACCCGCACCAGTCGTTTCCCAGCTCCATAAAGAGCTTCTGGAGAACCCAGAGTCACCCCGATATTCTTAGTGGGGACATAATTAGAAAGCCAAACGAGCTACAAATGCCCCTGAGGAGACATCACATTATTTCAGTACTGACTGCCTAAGACTTCCTTGGTCAAAATTTCAAGTGAAAGTCCCTGGAAGGGGTCTTGGAATGAAGGATCTACAGGAATAGGGGGAGGCAGCTGGAAGCACTCGGTGCTGGGGAAGTGAAGCGTTCTGAATCGCGCTCTGCAGCGGGTGCAGAAGGAACGCAGGAGGCAAGTGTCCAGAAAGGGATTCCTTGAGCTAAAAGGGAGGCACAGGGGAGATCTCCTGGGGAGCAAACTCCAACCCCTTCAAGGAGCCACTGCCTGCACTTGGATCTGTTCTTCCCACATATTTACCTTTGATGTTTCCAATTTACTGGGGAGCCCAACAAGTTTCAGAAGCAGCCCCATGGCATCAGAACTATACGGAGGGCTGGCCAAAAAGCGCTAATCATTTTTCAGAGGCAATTGTGAAATAAGTGTTTTTCCCACCAATGTTTCCAATGTATTTTAAGTTTTGGTTTTCAAAAAATCATTTTGGTGAGCAGATTTCAGTTTTCAAAAGCCACAAAGATCTACCCGACTAAACCAGTTTACGTTTTCATCACAAACTGTTTAAACAAAAATATTTTGAGCAGCTCTAACTACAGAGCAGGGGACACCCCGGAGAAAGTGGCCACCAAAAAAGGCTGGTACAATTCCCATTTAACACATCACACACGGAGACCTGGACCAACCACAGCTCATTCACGGCCAATTCCCAATCTACAGCTCCGACACCTGAAGATCTGTAGCAATAGTGGACTTCTGCAAGTGTCTCCTGGTGCATTTTACAGGTTACTGGGGAAATGTAGCTGGGCTGGGGAGTCCTAGAAAAGCTCTTTGAGGAAGGAACCGTCTCTACTTGTGTGCATGCTTATGGGCACATGCAAATAATTTAAGGGATTAATTTACCTCCTGATTAAACCTTCTGTTCTCCAGTGTCTATTTTTGACCAAGTACAAAGCCGAATTCAAAGAGATGCAAACTGGGCAGATTGACAGCGAGTTAACTCATGCCCTCTGCTGCATGCCTCCTAACAGCGTAAGAGCCTTCTCTCAGCTCCCACTCCTCCTCTGCATCCTGCTCCCGTCATTCATATCATGCTACATGCAGCCACGCGGGTCCCTCTGTGCAGCACATCTGCAGAGAACTGAACACCAGAGCTCCCTTTACCGTCACATGCTAGAGTTTGCCTTTTGTACCTCACGAACGCTACCAGCAGCTGCTAAATAACTAAGAGAATGGCTCAGATTTTTCCAAGGGCATTTCCCCCCCTGACTTACGTCTGGTGACTGGCTGGTCGCCTGGTAACGTTACACACTCGGTATTTCCTCTTCATCTGCCCACAGTGGGTCACCTCTACTTTCAAACCTAATGCAAGAGAGACAGAGAGCAAATCTCTGATCAATGTCAGGAGCTCCACCAAGCCTTTCACTGACCAGCTTCCTGTCTACTCCACATGTGCTTTAATTAAATCGTTAACCCTTTGGAGACTTGGCCTATCTTTGCCTGCCAATGAAGAAGATGCCAGGGTGCTAAGAGTTAAAGAGTGCATCTGCACAACCTTCATCATCCTCCCTGTTTTACAGATGGGGGGGGAGAGAGATGAAGTGGCTTCCCGAAGTTTGCAGAGAGATTGAGGCAGAGCCGGAATTAGAACCCAGGTCTCCCGTGTCCCAGGTCAGTGTCTTCACCATGGTAAGCAGAAAGTTGCTCTGTATCCTGGGATCTCAACACCCTCCCATCCACTCACAGGACATGAGCTGCTGCGCGCGCCCTTGCCGACAGAGTGCCCCGTCTCTTTACCTTTGATCTCCTTGGTGAAGCGCACCCTCTGCGAGTCTGTCAGGGGCTTTGGCTGCTCGTCGATATTCCGGATATCCAGCACTTCGCACATGAACTCGATCACGGGCTGGGCTTTGTAGAAGGCTGTTGCCGACACTGCAGGGAAGGAGTGTGCGAGATGTGGAGATCTTTCCTCTCTCTTTCAAGAGTACTAGACACTCCCTAACTGCAGGTGACATCTTAGGCCCTGCCCTAAGCCAACAGTGGGTCATCACAACCTAGCACATATTCCCGCCAGGCTGCTGTGGTCAGTCTAGCTTCTATCGTCCCAAGCAAATGGGCTTCCAGAGTTGCCTCGGGGAGACAATTTGACAAATCTCCTAGTGACCTACCTGAGAACAGAATCAGATCCTCCACCCCCTTGCGCCACCCTACCCAGCCCCGCATCCACTGGACAAAGCAGGGAGTTGTGGAGGCAGGTCACTTCTAGTGAGAAGGGCAGCGCCAGTCAGGAGTGGGACCCCCACTGTGCTAGGCAGTGTCTGAACACCCACAAATCTGCCCCTTGTCCCAAAGGGACAGTCAAAAGATTTGGCCTCTTCTAGTGCAGATCCTCAGCACTGGACAAGGATCGCAGCACTGCTGGCTGCAGTATGAAGCGTCCGACCGGAAGCTGCATTTAGCACCCTACTGGCCCTCACCTAGCCCTGCCCCTACTGAAGTCTTCTGGGCAGCTCCCACCAATTCCATGGGTGCAGTTACGCCAGCACTGAGCCCTTCTGAAATCCCCATCCTCACAGCGCAGTCCTTCCCACTGTAATCAGCAAATATGACACTCCTGTAACTAGTGCCTTGGATACATGTCTGTGTCCGTGGCAGAGTCTCAGAGCCCGCAGACTTGGGTTCGCACTACAGCCCTAAAACCTGCTGTGCAGACGCTGCAGCTCGGGCTCTGAACCCCACCCCGCAGCCCGGCGTCAGAGCCCGAGCCGCAACGCCCGCATGGCTGATTTCGGCACCACAGCGCAAGCCCCATGAGCCTGCAGACCAGGCTCAGAGACTCGTTGCCGCTCCCTGCTTAGATGCACCCCTTCGGCGGGCGAGCAGCGCTGACGCGCCTGAGCGGGACACGTCGGAGAGAGAGGGTGCAAATTAGTGGGTGAAGCTGGAGTCTGCCAGCACTGAAGGGGAGTTACCATCAATGTTGAGCATCATCTTCCACATGGCAGGCCTGACCGACTGGTGGAACCCAAACCAAACTTCCCTGCCCCCTCCCAGAGGGTGGTAGTAACCTTCAGGAGGGGAGAAGAAGGAACGGCCCACAGGGGTGTACCTGCAAACCAGGGAAACAAGGCTCATGTTATTCAAAGCAATGCCAGCAATCCGCTGTGCGGGAACAGGACTGCAAGTCAGCCTGCACGCCCGTGGGAATGGCTTAAAAACTCTTTCTAACTTAGCCACCTACATCCATATGGAAGCGCCAAAATAGAGTCCCATTCCTTGTATCGCGGGAGTACCTAGGAGTCCCAGTTGTGGGCCAGGGCCCCACTGCGCTAGGCGCTGTACAAAGAGAACAAAAAGGATGGTCCCTGCCCCACAGAGATTAGTGTCTCTCTAAGCCACCAAGATTGGGGGCGCTCAGCCCCTCAGAAGACAAGTCAAGCCAGGAAGTTAGGTGGCCAAATGCAGACTGCTGAGGAAAGCTAGGCACTCAAGTTTGGAAATTCCGGCCCTCCCAAACTTCCCTGCCTCCTCACAGGGCTATGGGGAGGGCTAGCTAATCGCCGTGCCGGGCCTAGAGAACGAGCACTGCGATGTTGAGCCGAAGCATCTTCCCCTTCACTCAGCAGGGGGGAAGCACAAGGATGTAAAGCAGTAGACAGTTATCTTAGACACAGACCCACCAGACTCCTCCATCCCTCAGGTGCAAGGGCTGGGCTTGCAGCACTAGAGGCAAAGTGACAGCACAGGCCACCAATCCCACACACTAACCCCAACAAGCACAGTGAGACTGAAGTATCCCAGCCCACAGGAGACCAGGCTGTGCTGTGCCCCAGGTAGAGAACAGGAGAGACCCGTGCCTGGGGAATTGCATTCATCGCTGCCACACACACAAGTCATTCGTGTAACTGTTACACGTGACCTGACCTGGGAGAGCTCAGCCCCCCTTGGCAACACCCCCAATGTCTCTCCAGCACACACAGTTCCACTCTGATGAACGCTCAGTTATGACGCCAGCTCTCCTCTGGACTCCGCTGCTCCTGCCCCGGACACATCACCCCATCCCGAGCGCCCAGGGGAGCAGATTACCTCATTGACGCCAGATGTCTCATGGCAACATCTAGCGCCTGGACAGATTCCAGCGGGACGGGGATCTGCCCGCTCACCAAGGCCTCGTGGAGCATCCGCCAGCTCACAATCGCCATCCACTTGATGGAGACCTTAAATATCCGGTCTTTGCCTTCCCCTGGGATCGTTACCTCAAAGTCAACCTGAGGCAGGAGGGGAAGGGGGTGGGGGGAGAGAAGTCATTAGAACACTACTAGCCAGACTGCAGCAAAGTCTTCCCCCTCCAGCGACAGCATCCCTTTACACCCACCCCTTCCCCTTCAGGGCACATGACTTTCTACCTGGGGGGAAAAAAACCCCAACATAGCTAGGAAAAGCAGCATGGTCCAGCAGACACAGCAGGGACCCAGAGTCCTGGGTCCTCGTTCCAGCTCTAGCACTGACAGGCTGCATGACCTCGGGCAGTTGCTCTTTGCCTGCGACTTCCCCTCCCAGCCTTTTTGGGTCATCTATTTAGACTATAATCTCTACAGGGCAAGGATCGCCTCCTGTGCACAGCCTGACCCAGCAGGGCCCCTGACTTGGCTGGTACCTCTAGCCACTAGTCTAGGCAATGTCTAGGCAGCACGCTTGGTTGACACTGCTAGGCAAGAACACAACACGAACAACCACCTCTGCGCCTCAGTCACCTCATCAGCAAAATGACACCATGACACTTCCCTTGTATCATGGGCAGCCAGCCGCAAAGATCTGGTCTGAGCTCACCCACTCGCCCCAGGAGCCTCGAGCCCACCCATCCCCACATCTCCACCTGTGGGCCGAACTTCTTGGCCACAGTTTGGGGAACAGGACCTCTCTTCCCATCCCCAAGATCCTTTCGTTTTCTTTTCTAGAGCCAGAACCATGCTCCCATTTGATCTTTATGCACATGGTGCTTCCTGGGAGCACCGAGTACCCCTAGCTGGGCCACCCCCAGGAGCTTCTGGTCCCCGCTCTCACTCGTTCATTTCCGATGGGCAGGGCAGTGACGGTGTAGATATTCTTTTTCCCGTCGTACACCGGCTTCCGATCTCCAAAGATCTGAGGTTTGAAGTGCTGCACCATGTATTCCACAACCTCCCTACAGAGAACAGGGGGGCAAGAGAAAGGAAGAAGAAAAGGAGAGAAAAGCAAAGCTAACTGGATCATTTATTTGGCTGGTTGATTCCCAGCTTAGCCTCTTGGGACAGAACAAGTCATGTAAAAATTACTGTAACATGGGCCATCTCAAGATCTAATAGCAGCACCTCAGGCAGATCAGAAACAAATCAGACAACCCTTCAGCCCCCAGATGAACGGGTGTGCGTCTTGCCCGGTATCTTGAAAAATCAGTGACGGTGTAATAGGGATACAAGGCACGTGGGAATGTGCACCTGTGCACTCGGAGCGGGCGGCAGCCCCGGGGAGCGTACCACAAGGGCAGGGGAGAGCGACAAGTGTCTACACATAGACAAGCTGCCAAATGGCCAGGGAACAACAGCAGCATCTGCTCACTGGCCTCCCAAGCTCTGAATTAAATATGCTGCTAGGGGCAGAGGGAGTAGGGGATCAAGAACTTACACTGGCCCAAGGACTGGGGCTTGCTATTTTTAAGTCTGCATCGGTTGCCAAAATAGCCCAGCTGCTCCGAGGGACCGGGGACAGTCTTACGGTCCAGGATCTCCTGAGCCATCAGGGCCAGGAACAAAAGCTGAGCAGCATAGGAAATCTGGGACTGTACAGGTCTACGTGTCAGCGTGTGGGTCAGCCATCTGCGTAGCTGGGGGAATGCCCACCTCATTCGGCACAGGAAGGCTTGGAGCACATTGGACTGGGAGCGTACTAGCTACATCCAAGAAGAAATACAGCTGTAGCTTGTGTGTTCTTAGTGTCTAGAGTGAACATGGATGCCATTAGACAGCCGTGCTAGTAGAATTCACTCTGCTGCCCCAGCCGGGGCAAAGCAATCCATGTGTCACAAGCCACACTACAATTAGAGGCGAGTAAAATAATCACTGGGCACTCTGGAGCGCTTTGCATCTTGTTGCACTTTCAAACCTGACCCTGTTTTTACACGGAAGGGGACAGTGTTTGAAAAATCGGTTCTGCTGGGGAAACGCGACGTTTCGTGTTCTCACGCCCAGATCACATTATCCACTGAACTTCAAAAAGGCAGCAAAAAAATACAGGAGATTTTGCAAAGAGCTCCCAGAAGTTTCACATGGTCTTGGGCACAGGCAGTAACTTCTGCACATTCTGTTCCACATCCCAGAGTGGGGAGGGATCAGAAATCACAGAAGCTTCACTCTGGTGCTTCCCCCGCACTGCACACCTTCCGGGACGGGAACAGCATTCCCAGCTGCTGCTTCTGTACAAAGGAGCTGAGTCGGGAAAGAATGCTGAATCCTTTAATACTTGCCTTACCTGTTGACTCTGCGTGGACATTTATCGGGCTTGATATCCACTTCATAGTGATACACATCGATCTTGGGAATGTCCACTTCAAAATAGTTGGCCAAGAGCTTGATAGGCTTCCCTACGGTTCCTATCCCAGGCCGACGTGGTGCTTGAAATACCTGCTGCAAGGGTGGCAGGTAAGTGCCTGCAGCTAGGGAACAAGAGACATTTGGAAGGTCAGGAGATCTGGGGAGACCCCAATAAATAAGCAGCCAGGGACTGTGAAGCTGGACTTCCACAGAGAGCTTTTGGGGACAAGAACCAGAGGAGCAGCACTCAATAGAGCTTCAAGTTATCAGATGATACGTTTGTTTTCTCGAACATGCGATTTCTCCTTTGTTTCAGGCTCTCTGCAGTCCTGATGTGGGGAGGAGATGTGATTGCAAGTTATTTTTTTTACAGACGTTTACTAGGTTACAGCATTGCAAGAGGTGGTTACAACTTCAAAACTAGGATCAGAGCAGCTAGAGATGGAAGAGGCTTCACCGGTCACTGGGTCCCTGTTCTCTACAAGTGCCGAGCCCAGCCAATGCATCATATTGTAACACTGCTTCCCTTCTGTGGTGCCTTTCACCCGTGCATCTGGAGCACCTTCCACACAGTAAACCGCCCACACAGTAGGCAAATATCCCCATTTTGCAGATGGGAAAACGGAGGCACCAAGGGGTAGCAACTTGTCCAGGATCACACAAGATGGTAACAGAACTGGGGGTGGAATCCTGGCTCCTAGCCACATGCCCTGATCACAAGTCCACTTGAAACATGAACTGCTGCTCAGACTAGAGTGGGAACCGAGGGTAGCACTCACTTATCTCGGGTGCCAGAGGCCCGGTTGTGCCCAATGCCTATTTTAAACGGAGCCCGAAAGCAGCCAGTAATTTTCCCAGGCGGCACACTGCTCTTTTCCATGCTGCACAGAAGAACTCACCATTATACACAAGTAGCCCTCCTGGCACTACTTCTGGAAGATGCAACACTCTTCCATGGTTGGAAGGTCAAGTGCAACTCTGCATTTCTGCCAAGAACCATCTCTTTCCACAAGCTGTGGCACTGGTGACAAGCTAACTGAGTGTTTGAGACAGATGGACATGTGGGATTACGGACACCCCACATTTAGATAAACTACAAAACTGGGAAGGCTGATACTTCACCACCCACCCCATCCTAATTCCCCGCAGGAAATTCTCCCGTTGGAATCTTTCCCTGAACCTCTCCGGTGATCCCATTCCGCCGACACAGAAATGTAGAGAAGGCCAAACACCGGCCTGCCTCTAGGGCACGTCTGCTCAGCTGTAAGGAAGTGATGGTAAAGTTAAACATGATCCATGCTGGGCTATCACAAATGGAATGCTTTGTTATAAGGACAGTCCTATAAATAGACTCTGGTCCTGTCAACTCCCAAGCCAGGCACTGCAGCACAGAGGCAGAAGCCTCGATGGTTCTCCGAATGAGAAGGAGGGAGACATTGTTTAGCAAACCCTCCAGAAGTGGGCCACATAAATAAATCCATCTTTGGCATCAGTATAAAGCTAGCAAGGGGCCTGCCTCTGGCAATGACAGAAGCCTGCTTGAGGAGCAGCATGCAAGCTTCAGGCTTTGCATCTGAAAGTTGTGTGATCTCATGAGCAATTAAGTGGGTGGATTAAATAAAAACAATCCCAAGAGCTTTCAAGCCGGCCACCTGCACCCTGTTTCGCAGCAGGAGGGCCTCACTGCAAGGGTGGAGGGACCACTGACTTCTGCACAGAACAAAGACCCTCTCCCACAGCCTGAAAGCAAACGGAACTTTTATCAGTCGGCCTCAGCACTGAATGCCAGTGCCCCGGAGAGACATCTGTATACACTGTTCAGACAAAGAGCAACAGATTTCAGCACCCTGCCACAGCAGAAAGACTGCGCCAAGCTACACATGGAGGTGGAAGGCATGGCACGAACAGGCCTTTCGGAGACGGCCTGAAAACAGAAAGCCAGCCACCATTCACTCCCCACTCCCACCAGCCAAACCCTAGTTTGCTTTGCCATGCATCTGGACCAGCAAAGGCATTTGGCTTGTGGGGGTGCAGCAAAGGGCTGAACATATTGCTAGCGAGGAGCACCATGGCGACAGCCCTCTTCACGCAGCAGGCACAGGCCACGGATACACAAGGTCCCCTATTACGTCCCCCCATCAGCCTGCCTGAGTCAGGCTAGAGGAACCCTCTGTAACGGGGAAGATGGTCCATTCTCCCCCTTAGCTTCGCCGCTGACGTGGCCACTGAGAGGGGTCTCTCAATGATAACTGTGTGTGACGTAGACACTGGCCACACGGGAAACAGATGGGGACAGGACCTCGGAGGCCCCTGAATAGATTCATACTCAAACATTAGCAAAGCCTCTCCTTTCCCCAGCTCCCACGTGAAGCCTTGATGCACGAGTGGCTGGATCCAAGTCAGTAAGCTCGGCAGGCCAGGGGCTGTCTCTTCACGTGTGTTTGTACAGCACCTAGCACAATGGGGATCTTTGGGCCCTGCCGTAAAATTAAGTAACAGACTCAGACGAGACCATCCTCTCACCTGACCTCCTGCACATCGCAGGCCACAGAATCTTGCCCACCCACTCCTGTAATAGACTCGGAACCTCAGGCTGAGGGACTGACGTCCTCCAATCAAGATTTAATAATACCGATGATAACGAGTGATAAATACCAGTAATTCCTGACAACTGTTCTTCACATTTTGAATGGTCAAGAGACATGGATGTTAGAGGATTAAGGGCAAATCCCCAGAGGCAAACCCCTTACCCAGACAAGGAGGGGAAAAGAGTGGCAGCAGCGGGAATGCACAATAGTTACCAGCCACATTCATTGCTTTGATCCACTCCCACCCCTCACCCAGTAGCCCCAGGTGGAAGATAGAGGATGTTTTATAGCAAAAGCAAAGGAGATTGTGTCTCTCCATGTCACATGTCGGGGTTTCAGAGCACAGGGCATTTGCAACATTTTACAGGTGAAAAGAGAAAAACTAAAGGTGTTTTAGTCCAGGCACGTTCCTCCCTTTAGGTTTTCAAATCACCAGGTTGAATATTTACTTGGGATCAAACATGTGAACCGAGTTTGAGGGCTGATACCCAGCCAGGTCACAGAGAGTTCAGTGTCAGAGTCACAGTGGAGAAGGCCCCATTGGCAATCCCCCGGATAGTTCCCCACAGCACAACCAGCTATTGTCCCCACTGAGCAGAGAGGAATCCGACTAGCCCCAGTCTCCCAGAACCCTGTCCCCAGCCTGATTTACAAGCAAGAAGCAAACACAATGGGGAAGGAACCCCGCTCTGGTGGACAGACACAGGATGGCCTGTGCTCCGGGGAACAGAAATGAGGCTCATTCTGGGAACTATTATTTTAATAGCCCCTAACGGTGCGCTGGGCACTTGGCAGGAGTCACAGACAGGCTCCAACGAGCTCACAGTCTCAAAAGCAACCCCACTTTCCATGGATTTGCTCAGCACGACCATGTCTAATAATAAAGGCTAAGGCAACTATTCCACACCCATGATATACTGTGTCCGTCATCTCTAGCATACCGACTTCCTGCATCAGACAGAACTTAATCCGTCTTGCCTAAGGCTTTACAAAGTGACCTGGGAAACTGGGATTAGAACCCAGGCAATCCCAATTTCAATTCTTGTACTCAGAACTATGGCTCTCCCCAGCAGGCTGTAGCAAGGCTGTTCCTTACAGAGGTGGGAAGGACAAGCGAACTAGGGTCTCAAGTGAGGGTGCACAGAAGATAAACACTCCTTAGCAGCTAATAAGGGAGGGAGGGGGCTATGTTAGGAGACAGTATTAACCAGATGAGCAGCACTCCCCAGTGAAAAAAACAAGACATGCCAGTTACTGTATAATGGATGAAACTACTGGCATAGATTGCCTGGCCAGGAGCCACATGACTAGCTAGCCCAACCTGTGCTGCTCAGGGGCTACTGTTCAGCTGACACTCTGATTTTGCTAGTTTTTTTTACCTTGAGGTTTATACCTTCACTAGACGCTAGGTAATAACACAGCCACAAGCAGGAACTCTGCGTGGTGGAAGAAATCACGTTTAGGCATATTTTTGCCGCAATTACAGACGGATTTATTTGGATGCTGCCAACCTCGTAGCTAGTGGAGAAGTTTAAAGGTGGTGTGAAGGTAGAGTGCTTTGCCCTACATCCTCCCATGGGTTTCCAGTCACTCCTAGAAGGGAGCTATTTGGGAAAAGCGGGAAATCTCTTATGTAGAAAAATCATTAAAAAAGCAACAGTGGGTATAAAAAGAACCTCCTTCCTACCCCAAAGCCTCTACCAGCCAAAAAAGGAATTTAATAAAATCTAAAAATGATGCCACCCTTCCCAAACCAAATCCCAACTCCAAGCAGCATTTTAACCCCATAAAGTTCACACCTGACTTGGCTATTGCTGTTGATTTTACATGGACAGTGCCCAAATACTCTAATGATGGGGAGGCAGTATGAAACCCAAGAAGAAAATGGTGGTTTCTAAACTGACGGCATCCCTGGACTCTGGTATGGCTATAAAATATTACATGAAATAATGTCAACAACAGATATCACCCCCCGCCACACACCTCCCCCACAAGGGGCTGCAGCCACAGATCCTTCCCACTCCTCTCACTGCCTTCCCACTTAGCTAATCTTCACCCAGCAGCCTCAACCCCCTGCTTCCCCATCTGTTTCCTGCAGTCTGGTCAGGTTTGTAGCCAGCTGGGCCAGTGTAAGGGACAGCGTTGCATAGGATGGTCAGAGCTCTCAATCTGCATGATCAACTGGTGTCTATGTCAACAGGTCACAGAGAGCTGGAGCTGCCATTCCAATTCCAGATCCATAGGACACGGTGCTCTGACTTACCTGGTGCTCTTCGGTCCAGTCTCTGCTCCCTACCCCTTTGCTCATATTCACTGACAGCCAGTCTCAGGTTCTATTTAAATCCAAGTTTCAATTCAAGGCTGAAAATAGCAGCAGCAGAATAAGTAGGCAGAGAAATGTGAATTTCAAATTTGCTTCTCAAATGTGCAATGGAATCTAATTTTTAAATTGCATACATCTTTACAAATGTTTTGATTAAAAAAAAACCACATGCCAATGTGGTCCATAATTCTAACAAGGGCCCTTTACTTTCCAGGTACTCACATACTAAATTCTCATTTCAATCTTAAGGGATCACAAATGTCTTGATACTCATTTTAATATTGCACAGAAGTGCTATAGTTTTCATAAATACACATGTAACACCTTTGCAAATACTGTACTAAATACACTTTGCATTTTCATCCAAGCAACTTTAACTTTACAAATGACGTTGCAGGAGGAAAGTATTTCCATTTTACAGGCAGAAAACTGTGGCTCAGAGAAGTCTGGTGAATGAGCAGTAGAACAAGGAATAGAACCCAGGAACCCTACTCTCATATAGCAGTGCAAGTGCTGTCATAGGGTAACGTCCCTGCAATTGCGGACTTTTGCAAACAACAGTTATCTGTGGACAATGAAGCCTGACAGTCCCATCTAATCTGATTTTAAACTCACACTTCCCTGCTCTCTTACTTTCCATGATGCTCTGCTAACAACTTTTGCAAAACTTCCAGGGGGGAGAAGAAAATTATCCTGCAGTTCCCCTCCAGGAAATTATTAAACTGTGCTAAAGCATTTCTTTAAAAAGTACATGCCATAGTTTGCAATTCCTAATATGCATCTCTGGCAATCCATTTGTACCAATGATAGTCTCTGTAGGGAAAGGACATAACTTCCACCGATTAACACTTTACCTTCCTTCGGCACTTGTCACCTGAGGATCTCAGAGCATTTTACAACCATGAATCAAGCCTCACCAACCTCTTCCCATGAAGTAGGCATTACCCTCATTTTACATGTGGGAAAACTGAGGCACAGAATAGGAAGTGACTTGCCCAATGCCACTCTGCAAGTCAGTGGCAGAGCTGCAAAAAAGACTCAGGAATCTCGTCTCCAAGTGTAATAGAGCAATGGTCCACAGACCCCTGGAGGTCCACAGACTATATCTAGGGGGTCCATGAAATGTTGTGTTCTGTGGTGGTAACAGCATGTGGTTCACGGACCCCTGAGGGTCCACCGACTATGTCTAAGATGTCCAAAGGGGTCTGCACCTCCATTCAATATTTTTAGGGATCCACAAATGAAAGAAGGGTGAGAACCACTGTTCTAGAGTGACCCCAAAGTCAATCCATTTCATGGTTCTGAGAGAGGAACTCTCTGGATGAAAGCAACTTTTGAAACTGCAGGCCCAGAGCTACAGATGGGCAACGTATGATTGCTTGGAATCCCGACAACAAGCCAGTTCCTAAGGTGCCGAGAGCTATTGAGAAGTGTGTCCTGCAGGAGATGAAAGAGCAAAAGCAGGGCTTCACATCCACAAGGGAGCCAAAGCAAATGGCCAGACAACACACGCTACATCCGATCCCACACGGTGCTGCTGGTGCAGCCCCGGTTCAGAGATTTGCAGAGCAAAATGAAATCAATACACTGCAGCTGTGAACAAGGGACAAAAGAACCAAAATGTTATCTATTCCCAAGCACCACCCTTTCAGCATCTTCCTTCCCCCCATTTCCCCACTGGCCACCAGTGATCCACTCTGCCAGTTACCCAATCTGCAGCTGCCCCTGAAGTTAATGATAGCGGTTGCTTTTGTGATAAACACAAACCTTGCACCTCTGTGGAAGAGGAGCCTTTCCAGAGCCTTCTCATTACAAAGGAAAAGCAATACAAGAGCTAAAAATGGCTCTCAATGCTCCCACGGTGTCAGGGCACTGCAAGCCTAATGCCATATAGACTGGCTAATAAATAAGACTCTGCATTTACAAAGCCTTTCATCCAAGGACCTCAAAATGCTTTATGATCATTAAGCCGCATAATTAATTAAGCCCGTGAATTAATGCCACAGATTAAGCAGTTAGTTCTAAGTGACAACAGGATTTGGCTCACGAATTATAGCTTGAGCCACTAAGCAACAGTGACTGCAACATAATTAAGTTGGACATCATCGCTGGAGAGATGGTATCCAAAAACTAGCACTGTGACAGTGAGTTGGAAAGGAGGGATTTCATAAGAGGAGAAAGCTAGTCTACGAGACCCTTCTGGCAGATGTGAGGACATTTAAATCCTTGGACCTGGTCTACACTGCCAACTGATGGCGATATAACTACGTCGCTCAGGGGTGTGGAAAGTCCATGCCCATTATACTGACCTAACCCCAGGTGTAGAAAGCACGATGCTGACAGGAGGCTTCTCCTGCCAACACAGCTACCATCTCAGGGAGGTGGAGTAGTTATGCTGACAGCATAGGCAGGGTCTTCACTAAGCGCTCCAGGGACGCAGCTGCAGCGCTCTAAGTGTAGTGCAGACAAGCCCTCAGACTCAGCGCAGAAGCTATTTGAGCAACCCTATGAGTCAGAGAAGGGATCCGCCGCCCCGGCCTAGAGAGCAAGGCTCAAGCTGTTATTCAGGCTAAGCAGGTGTCCTTCAGAGAATGGAAATCCATTCCTTTGGAGACAGCGGACTCCAGGTGACTGGGAGTCTGAAAACTTACATTCTGCTCCCAGTGCTGGCACTGAGCTGCCGTGTGACTGTTGGCAAGTCACCTCCCACCCCTCGCTGTGCCACTTCAGCAAAGTACTTTGAGATCTACAGGTGAAAAGCTGCTGTCATTCATTATGTCTATACAGTGCCTAGCATCGTAACTAGTGAACTGTTATTCTATGCCATGGCAGGCAGAGTGTCAGCTGGAAATTCGGGGGTTTAAAGTGGCATATGAAGAGCAAGTCGCCAGACAGCTGCTTTTATTAAACACTTGCTAGCTAGACAGGGCCCACGAGCAGGGTCTGGGGGAAACCACCTGGATAGGAATCCCAGTACCACCCTCCAGCATAAACAAACCCAGGTCTAGATGAAGAGAACGCCATTAAACCAGTAGCTAAGGCTTCTCTGGCCAGCGACAGTATTTGGGCATGAATATTTGTGCAATTTGTGGGCCACACCTTGGGACGTGCCAAGCATCTGCAGCCTGCACTAGCTTCATTTTCATGTGGGCCTGTGTCTCATCTGTTCACAGGATTTACACTTGCTACGTTTCTTTCTCCCCCCCCTCCCCTTTCAGAACCATCACTGTGCAAGTGTGCAGGGCAGCTGAACAAGATGAAAAACCACTGCCGCCCCCCACAGTATGAGAGACAGCAAATACAAATGGTTAAGACCAGCCATGAAGGGGGCAGATGCATGGGAATGTGTAAGTTTTGCCCTGGAAGAGGGAAGCTTGTTAGGAGTGACCGTCTGCCTAGAGACAGGGGGTTCTCTCCGCATACCTCAACTCTCCATGGTAAAACTGCATAAACTCCCATTTTGTCATGTAAATGAGAACGCCGAGGCAGAGTGTTTTTGCTGGAGTACAATGCATTCAGTGAGCAGTATGAAATCTGCCTGCCATTATAAATTCAGCAGACTGGGAGGAATCACAGACTTTAACACACAAAAGCAGTGCCCCAGAGCCATTAAGACAGAGGTGCGATGGGAGAGCTCTGGTAACTTCGCACCAGAACCCCCTCGCTATATACTCTCACACATGAAAAAACAGCCCCTTGTGAACTAACCAGCTCTTTTAGGAAGGGTTGTGTGTGTATGGGGTGCAACAGGAGTCAAGGTAAAAACCCATTTGGGGTTATTAGTGCTGAAATACACTTTGTTTATATATTTAGCGTAACAGCTGGCAAACACACAACCAATTGACCAACAGCTGCCTGATGGGTGAGAACCCGTAATGTTTAGGAGGGCATGAAATTAACATGTCAATTTAAATCCTCTCCAAATGCTCTATTTAAAAAAAAAGCAAGCCACTGGAATTGGACAGAGAGACAAAAAGAAGTTTCTTTACACAGCAGAGTTTGTATAGTCTCCCCACGCACACACCCTGTTCTTAAAAAATAAAGTTAGGAACCTGAGAAAATTATAAATGGGTTTTGAGGGAAAAACGGTTGCTTTACAAAAGCCTTGAGGGGACATTTGGCTGTCACCAAGTGGTGTGTTAATAAGCAGAGAAAGGCCATTAATCACTGCTACCTCACGCTCACTTTAAAAACCCTGAAAGATCTTCCACCCTGAATCAGTTCAATGAAACGTCTCATAAAAAGCGAGCGAGCAAGTGGCAACACTAGATGAAGGACAATATATTCAGGCGGGGGGAGTCAACAATAGCCTGCACAGAACGAGATGGTCGTCTATTAATTTTGAGGGGACGAGGGCTGTATTTCTCTTTTGCACAGAGCCAAGCAAAATTAAAAGAAAATATGGACCTCTATTTCCAGGACATTTCTACTAATTCAATATAATTCTTCTTAGGGCATTACCCAAACTAAGATCTCAGAACCTGCTGGACAATGCGTCCCACTAAAACATTTGCTGGGTGAGAAGGATTTGCTCAGACTTCCTTGTCAGTTTACCAGCTCACTCTCAAAAAAAAGTCACAGCAGAAGCACAGCTTCATCCACAGTCCCCTCACGTTTATTCTCAAGCCTATGATCAAAATTTAACTCGGCGAGAAAATCACCAGCACCTGTTTTCTTGAGTGTCTTGTCTTCCCTAATGCAGCAAATGGACTTAAAATAGCAAAATTTAGTATCTGCTACTACTAAATAGCTAATTACAACTATGCAGTTTCATTTGCTATAAAAGGCTACACATCATATGCAAAGAGGTTTCTGTGCTCTTAAGTTCACTTGAAGAGATTTTAATTTAAAAAGGTAGAAGATAAGTTTCCCTACTGTTTCTGGATTTTCTTTCTCCAAACTAAATAAAAGCCTGTTGCCACCACTCCAGTCTAGTCTACCCTGGTGAGTGCACATTTATAGGCCAGAAGGAACCATTGTGATCATGTATTCGGACCTCTTGTATAAAACAGGCCAAGGAACTTCCTCGCAATAATATCTAGAGCAGATCTTTTAGAAAAAGATCCAATCTTGGTCTGAAAATTATCCATGATGGAGAATCCACCACAACCCTGGGTAAATTGTTCCAATAGTTACTCTCATTGTTAAAAATGTGTGCCTTATTTCCAGTCTAAAACTAATTAATAGTAAGTAATACACTTCCCACCTCCAAGCTAACATCTTTAAATGCACAGAGGAAGACATTATTTGATACAGGGGACAGAAGAAAAATATATGAGAGTGTAGATTTATGAAAAAAAAAAAAAAAAAAAAAAAAAACTTTCCTTTACCTAATCTCTGCAAATTCACAAATTTGCACTCACTGTCTAACATTAATTCTCTATCACACAAGTTACTTTAAATGCAATTAGGTTAATATTGGCTGTAGTGGCTTTTTTGGTTCAACACTAAAAAGAGTATAATTAGAATATGACCACATGGCAGGCAGAGAGCTCAGACTGAAAACACTGATTCAAAGCATTAAACCTGTCAGCATGCTCCAGGGCCAGCCTTCTGGGGGAAAAACTGAATTGTCCAGCCACCCAAGTATTGCTTCTGGCCCGGGTTTCGGTAGCTGTGTCCAAGAAACGTGCAGAAATAGGCACTAATCTGTTTTACTATGGTATTTACTTCTGAAAGCAATTTAGCTCTTTGTAGACACTGCACAGAAAGCCTTAAACTGCAAAGCACATTGTTACGCTGTGTCAGGATCTCAGCTTTTAACTGGGAAATCAAAAGTGTTTAAATTGGAACTGCCAAATTAAAAACAACACCCACCCTTTGTCTGCACAGCCCTGCATCTTGTCTGCACTAGCGTGGTTGCAAACTTATGTGAGACACCCTAGACCATTGCCAAGCTCCAGTCACAACTGGGGAACTCCTTGAGAGTCACTGGATTTTGCAAATTAGCAATGTAGTGAGTGAAACGGAAAGCAAATGTACCATAAGGTGTAATTTGCTCATTTTATTTGAGTTTAGGTTTAATATTTCACAGACTACTAGAAAACATAATGCAGTATATTTTGTCAAATCCCTCTCAGTAATATGAGACCTCAATACAGCCCCTGCTAATAAAAACCAAGCTGGGGAGATACCACCAATTTTTTGGGGTAGATTTTAAGGAGCTTAGCATGGTTCTAATGAAACTAAATCTGGTGAATGATTTTATGACACCTGCTGAGTTAACTTAAAAAGAGATAACGGTTTTGTGACATGACAGATGAGTACAAGACGCTGCAACTCCAGCCTTGTTCCCTTGTGCTCCCCATCTGTTTGTTGCATCCATCTGTCATCTTGGATCTAAAGATTGGAAACCCTTTTGGACAGAGGTCATCTTTGTGTTATGTTTGTACAGCTCCCAGCACTTGGCTACTAAGTGCTATCACACTACCAATAAAATAATAATGATTATAGGCTCCAAGCAAAGTAATAATTCCATTCTTTGCAATCGTGCAGAGGATTAACGTCTGGGAAAATGTCTCACTCTCTGCCTCCACTACTTTGTTCCCACCCCTCGATGCACAGCACCAGCCTTTCAATTCTGGGAAGGGTCATTGAGATAAAATAGTCCCTCAAATATCTGGTCCATCTCCAGCCCTCTGTATAGCAGCGGAAGCAGACCCCGACTCCTGGCTCTGGAGTTTGTGCATAGCAGTCAAGTTTTTAAGATGTTTCAAAAAGCACACTCTCTGGACAGCAACACTCTTAACCCAATCCCAGAGTATAATGCCTCGCGCCACAGTGCCAGAAGCCACATTTGCTGCTAGCAACTAGGAAAAAGCTTTGCTGTACTCCTTGAAGTGTGGAGAGCTGTGAAGCACGGAAGTTCTCGGGAGCAGGGAAGGTGGGAAATTTAGAGCCATGACATTTATAAAACAGAAGCCCCACCACAGTGACAGGCTTTGCTGATTTCCAAGGCTAGCTCTGTTAACATCAGCTGAGATGGAAACTGAATTCATTCAAGTCACTTCCACTTGTGAATTAGTCTAGGATCGGATTCCTTTACTCCACAGATAGGAGCATACTGCAGAATACAGGCTGATTACACTATAACAAATAGAAAATATAGGAATTGCCAGACTGAATCAGACCCGGAGTCCATCTGGTCCAGTATCCTGTCTGTCTGTGATCCAGTACCAGCTGCTTCAGCGAGAAGTACAGGACACCCTGTGGTAGGCAGTACGGGACTATATATGGAAATATGTATTTGCTCACTGTATGGAAAAGGCCAGCAGTGTTTTGGAATGCTGGCTGCTCGCAAGATGCTCACAATATCTTCAGTGTGGGTTGCTAAGCCAGTCTTTTCAGTCATGGATCAGGAGTGTCAGGTCTTTGCCTTCTCAGTGTCTAGAAGAGGCAAGAGATGCCCTTGCTACTCTCGCTTGTTCCAGTAGCAGTTTACACATACAGTCATCTAGAATGTCTGCACGGAAGCCACTAAGCTGCAGATACATGGAACTGCAAACATTTGGAAACTCAATGATTGTGTTCAAAGACACAGGACTAGGCAAAGAGATGCTATTTCCTCCTTTTTAAGGATTCTACTGTAGCATGCAAAGGTATCAATGGAGCAGACCCAAACACCGCTCTCTAAATGCCAGTTTCCTCCATGCTAAAATGATTAAAGCATACACACAAAGCAGTGATTTACCAAAAAACCACCCTACAAACCAGAGCATCCTTGCAGAATAATTTCAGTATGCTTATTTTCCTGATTTCTTTTAACATCTGCCATTTTAATCATTAGTCTCACGTTTGCTTTCGTAGGTGTTGTAGCTACACAACAGAAAGCATTTAGAGATAAATCACACATGTTATGTCTTGAGGCAAGGTGCTTCTCCCGCCTTTGTTGCATGAAATAATCCTGTCCTAGAAACACAGTAAATACCCAGACATGAATTTGTGTTTCCTGAAGATAAAAAAAATCCCTTAGAATGAAACAGCTGCAGGTTTTTGTGGAGGTTAACACACAAAGCCAACGGTTAACCTTAACGGTATTTAGGAAGTTTGTAAGGGATATAGAAGGTGCCAAACACAGGGTTTAGTATTTAAAACCACCATGCATGTGTGTTAAGTTTCCTTCTTCCCCAAAACTTCCTTTCTTAGCTGCATGCAATTTAAAAGCAGAAAGGGCTGCCAAGTTCCTCTCTGCTGTCTTTCCACTCATTCTTATGTTCCACATGTCTGCATTACCTTTTTCCATACAGTGTACTATTGAATCAAAGATGAGGATTATGGTATTATTTGACGCAAGGTTTATCTGTATGCTTAGGCTATAGCCAAAGAGGGAGAGTGGGGTGAAAGGGAGATGAACTGAGAAGGGGGTGTTGAGAATTTTTTTCTGTTGATACAGGTTACACTGAAATTGTTTACTTTGCGCATGCACCTTGAAGTTCAATGTACTATATTACAAATAATTTTAATACAGATATTTTCCCCCATCTCCTTTGCTGTGGTGTTTGCTCAAACGCTCGTGATGAGCCTAACTGGATTAATGGAAAGCAAAACAGTTCTTCTCCATGTCATTACAGAAGATTTTCAGGAATGGACACGGTGGACTTTGCGTACAGAACCCAGTTATGGGTTTCAGATCCATTCTATGAGTGAAGAGTAGCAGATTTTACAAGTAGAAACAATGGGAGGTAGTCAAGAGAGCCTCTTAGCAGATCTGTTAGATTTATGGGATAGACACAGGCACTCTCACACTAGACACTGAGGACTAGTATCCCACACTGGGCCTGGGGAGAAATGGACCTTTTCCATCACTGGCTTCCCAGCTGCTGGGCTTGGCACTGCCAGTGATGCACAGTCACAGCTACTCTACCTGGGCAGCGCCCAGAGCCTAGACCAGTAGCGCATACCCAACAGTGCACTGGTCTAGCCCACTGCTCCTGGACTGGCGGAAACTGTAGCAAGTTCATGCATGTTGGGTGTGATCCTCGTTCGGTGCTGAGTGGACTTAATTCCTATTGGCTTCTAGAGTGGCTGAGGTCACTGAGAACCACATTGACTCTCAGACACCCTTTTTGTTCCAATAGCAGCAGCAGTAACAACACCTGCCAATTAAGTTTTTCACGAGTGTGTGGTGGAAAGGAAAAATAAAGGCCACCACCATAGAGCAGCAGCATGCTGTAATTTATGCCGAGTTCCCGCAGCCTCCTGCCATAACTGATGAGTAACTGACCAGAACCAGTACGGTGCTGCATTCCCATGATCCAGCCATTCATGGCAGGGTCTTTAACTGTGGAGTCTAGTCCACAAACACACTTCCCCAAGTCAGAGAACTTGAACCTGATACAGTAGAGTCCAAGGCATGCCAAGATGAACAATATAATGCAATTCTAATCTGACGCATACTTTTCCATCTGAGGATCTCAAAGCACTAAAAACTATTTAAGCCTCACTGTGTGAGGGAAGAAGGCGTCATTATCCTTATTTTATAGATAAGAAATTAGAGGCACAGAGAGATTAAGTGTTCACCCAAGGTCACACAACATAGCATTGGTAAAATAAGGAACAGAAGCCAGGAGTCCTGGTTCCCAGCTACCTGCTTTAATCATGAGGTCACACTAGTCAGAATGCTAATAAAAGTCAGTGTTAAGTATTATCTTCTAGTTATCAATGTACAGATGAGCTATTTCCCCTAACACTGAAACACCCACGTTATAATTTAGGCTTCAATACGTGCAAGTTAAATTAGTTTACTTCAGAATTAAGCCAATCCCATTTTAACCAGCGCCACACTCATCAGCTTAGTTTCAAGAGCCTATAGAAGCCGATGATCTAGCATCACTACTGATTTTCTTCTCTCCACCCACCACCCTTTATTTTAGGCTGTAATATTCTGTAGGAAATTAAAGTCACGCATTTGAGATCAAATTAAGACATCCATGGAACCCACATTAACAAGAGTTAAATGATCCGCTGCTACGAAAGCAGCAATTTAAATGATGTTTGGGGGAGTTATGCAGGGGAGGGCCAGGCAGTTTGAAAATCAAGCAACCAAGGAAAGGACAGTAGCAGAATCCTTGTTCGCCGCTCACATTGTTTAATTGGGTGTGCTGGGGAGAAGCAATGCTGAGGACACTAGAATGAATCTCTTTAGCAACAGTCGCTGCCTCCCCTCTCCAGCTGTCAGGCGTGCAAAGGAAGCCCAGACTTTGCGCATGCCCAAGCACAGAGACAGAAACCACTTCATTCGGTCACAAGAAAACGGCCGCAACTGGCCCTTGTGTCCAAACAAGAGAGCACCAGCACTCCTGCTCCAAGGCAGAGCACCGTCTGCTGCCTCTCACCCTAAGCCTCTCCTGCATGCATTAGTGGGGGAGGAGGATGGGTAGAAATGGGGGATTCTTCCTCCCCTCCTTAGCCTGGAAAAATAAGCCATTTGCTGAGGTTTGAGATATAAAAGGAGTCTTTGGCAGTCCAGGACCTTAGCAGCAGGATTCATCTATACACACCATGCTCTGCAGGGACATGCACCTGCTGCTCAACTCAGCAGCCCCTTATCCTGCCCCTTGCAGCTGCCTCAGTCCCCCCCAGGCTCCCTCCCCCCAGTCAGCCTCTTGCTGCCTCCCACCACCATCCTGACGGGGCTTGCGGCTCCCTTACCCAGCACTCCCCTTCCTCTGCAACCAGCCCCTTGCACAACCCTGGTTCAGTTGCCAACCCATCCCCAGAAGCCCTCTCTGCTCCATGCAGCACCCACCCCACTTCTTCACTAGGGGGCAGTCCAAGAAATCTCCCTCTTTCCATGCTTCCTCTCCCTGCAGCTGTTGGGTATTCTCATTTATTTAAAGGGTCTTCTCCTTTCCACCACCCCCAGGCCCGCTACCCCCTCAACAACCCATCGCACCCCCTCCTATACAATGCTCAGCCCCCCAAGGCCCCTCCCTTACAACACCTCCCATTCCCCATCCTTCCTTGACACCCCCAGATAGCAGCCCTGTCCTCCCCCTTCCCACCACTGAGCCCCCATTTTACAATACACAGCACTGAACAAACGCCAATGCACAGCCTTCCTGGCCCCAACGTCACAGGACCCCCCCACTCCCAAATCACACAGCCCTCAACACAGAAGACTCCCTACACCTCCAGTGCACCAGCAGCCAGTGCCTTTCCACTGCACAGCCTCCTTGGACCCCATACTGCATCAACCGCTCCTCCATCCTTTTGCACAGCCTCTCCCCCACTGCAACCCCTAACTACACACGGCACCAACCCCACATCTCTTTTCACACCCTCACTGTACAGCCCCCTCCCCTATAAAACAAAGTCTTCCCTGTCCTCCGTGCACAGCTCCCCCACTTCCTTCTCTCCACTGCAGCCCCATAACCCCATATTGCACAAACTCCCCTTCTGCTTTTGTAACCCCACTGCACCGTCTTCCTTGGCAGCACTCCACATACCCCTTCCCCATATTGCACCAATGTCCCTCTCTCCTTTTGGGCAGCCCCTCCCGCACTGCAGCCCCCACTACACAACCCCTATCCCTCTTCCCCCACTGCACCACGTCCCCAATTCCTCCCCATCACAGCTCCCACACATTGTACTAGCTCCCCTGCCCCCAGCATCCCCATTGCACCCCCCGCCCCAGCTCCCCTGCCCCCAGCACCAGCTCCCCTACCCCATTGCACCCCCCTGCCCCCGCTCCCCCCAGCACCCCCCTGCCCCCATTGCAGCCCCTTTACCTCCCCACCCCAGCTCCCCCATTGCCCCAGCTCCCCTGCCCCCAGCGCCCAGCCCCCCAGCACCCCCCGCCCTCCAGGGCCCAGGGCCGGCTCCGGTACCTGCTCCCGAGGGTCCTGCTTCCATCCCATCCACGCGGGCACGGCTCCGAGCTGGGCTAACCGCGAGCGGGGGGGGGGGGCGGGCGCTGCTCCCTCCGCCTCCCGCTGCTGCTGCGGCCGCCGCAGCCTCTGGGCAGCCTCCTCCTCCCCGCCTGGGCCCCAGGGCGCAGGCGCGAGCGTCCGGCCAACCAGCGCCGCCGCGAGGGACTCGGCCCGGCCCCAGCGCCAACAAAGGCGGCGGGGAGGGGACAGCGCCCCCTAGCGGCGCGGCGCGGCGCGGCAGCCCCCTGCGGGCCCATAGCGCCTATACACAGCACCGCCATCTTGGATCCATAGCGAGGCTGGGCAGCTTTTCTAGCAGCTGCTGTAGGGGTGTTCTGGCTGTGCAATGGGGGGCTGGGGAAGGGGTGCTGGGGGTGCAATGGGGGAATGGGGGTGCAGTGGGGGGAATGGGGAGGGAGTGCTGGATGTGCAGTGTGGGGTTAGGGGAGGGGGTGCTGGCTGTGCAGTGGGGGGCTGGGGCAGGGGATGCTGGGGGTGCAATGGGGGGCTGGGGAAGGGGTGCTGGGGGTGCAATGGGGGGAATGGGGAGGGAGTGCTGGATGTGCAGTGTGGGGTTAGGGGAGGGGGTGCTGGCTGTGCAGTGGGGGGCTGGGGCAGGGGATGCTGGGGGTGCAATGGGGGGCTGGGGAAGGGGTGCTGGGGGTGCAGGGGGGATAGGGGAGGGAGTGCTGGATGTGCAGTGTGGGGTTAGGGGAGGGGGTGCTGGCTGTGCAATGGGGGGCTGGGGAAGGGGTGCTGGGTGTGCAGAGGGGATAGGGGAGGGAGTGCTGGATGTGCAATGGGGCTGGGGGTGCAGTGGGGGGAATAGGGGAGGGAGTGCTGGCTGTGCAATGTGGGGTTAGAGGAGGGGGTGCTGGCTGTGCAGTGGAGGGAATAGGGTAGGGAAGTTGAGAACATTGAGTAAGCATGGCAGGGCTGACATAGTGCCAACTCTACTCATGCAATTTACACATACACCGGCAATCAAGAATATATCCAATGCCACAACAACAATGAAGCTGAACAATTCCTTTGAAGTATAAAAATGCCTTTTCCCAAATTGAATCTGACAATTTAAATTTGGCCCATAACTTATATTTGGGTAAAAAAAGGTTTTATAGAACCCAAGATCAATAGAGATGTTTCCACAATTCTGTTTTAATGCCAGTAAAATAGTTGTTTGAAATAAATAGGCATTCTCCTGCAGTGGGATGGGTTCGTTTGTTTGACATCAGGGGCGTTCGGTAGTGCTGTGTTAGAAGCACCCCCTTGTGGTTATGTGCAATGTGTAAGGATAGCTACAAAGAAAAGATCCACCGGGCTACAAAGGCATGGAAGAAAAATGGGATCTGAAATGTAGGAGTCAGTGAAAGTGTTCAGTTTACCTGCACACTCTAGAGCTCCCACCTTTACCCCATTCCTAGAGCTCAGGGCATAACCTTCTGCGGGTTTGCAGGCTCTTTTACTAGTGAAAGAGCCTTACACATATATCCTTAAACTCTATTTATTAACAATCACCAACACAGACTGCGCACGCTAAGCAGACAATGCTCACCACTCCCAATAAGGCAGACAAACTTTTCCTGGTGGCCAGTCAGGATCAGGTCATCCAGGGACTCCAGCTTCTGCACGATATAGTTGGCAGGTATTGAGATCTGGCAGCTCTGATCTTGGGCTGTGTCCTGGAGTTGGTTCCAATTAACTTCCTTTTGGACCCCAGTTTATATAGTGAAACATGAGTCCTGCTTAGTGATACCTTAACTAATTATTTTACTAAAATATTACAAAGTAATTATTTGACCAATCCTAACATATTGCAAAACAATTCTTTACTCACTAATACTCCACCACCTTAGTTGATTTAAATCTTGCAAAATTAGTTATGCAGACAGAAATCAAACAACCAGACAGGTAAACAATAGAGAAGTAAGGACCATAAAGGCCAGAAGCTGGGAATGGGCGACAGGGAATGGCTCACTTGATGATCACCTGTTCTGTTCATTCCCTCCGGGCACCTGGCATTGGCCACGGTCGGCAGACAGGATACTGGGCTAGATGGACCTTTGGTCTGACCCAGTATGGCCGTTCTTATGTAAGGCAAAACTATAAGGAAGTAGAGATTTCACAACCACAACTGTTGATAAGTGATTCCTTGCCAGACAGAATGCTGTCAAACAAAGTTTTCTTTAAACACCTTTAGATCTGTTTATCTGGTGGTGGTGGGTACTATTAGGATAAGAGCAGCTTCTTTACAGTGTGCTATTTCATTGTTTGAATGTAGTTTAGATGGAACGTGAGGATGTGACTTTCTGCTTCTTGGCTCATGCTGTCCTAATGGGGCTGCAGAAAAAGGCCTTAGACCTTACAGTCACCATCAGCATAGCAGGGGCTTACAACAGTAACTCCTGATAGCATTGATGGGAGCACCCCACATCCATGGGACAAGGTCACAGTGCCCTTGGATTTCTGAGGCAGAACTGGATGCTGAATGCTCCTTGGCCCCTGGAGATTGAAGATGGCAGAGAGCAAACTGAAGCCTGTAGCGTTCAGTTGTTTGAGAACAGCAGTGTCTAAATAGTCTGCCTCGGGGGTCAGGTGCATTTGTCGCTTGCCTCATGCTCAGGCATTTCCTGCCCTCTCTGCTCTATATGGTGGTATCAGCAAGTGCACATAGAGCAGTTATTTATAAACTCTGGGCCAAATCCTTCTGTCATTATTGACTTAGGCACTCTGGGGGGAATGTGACCCGCCAGGATGATGATGGTGACACTGAATTTTTTTTTTCTTTTCTTTTTTGGAACTAGTTGTTTTCCCCATTGTCCTGCTGCAAGGGCTTGCAGAGGACAGAAGTAATGAGCAACACTTTGACTGCAAAGTGTGAACTTTACAAGACCATCTCACAAGGATGATCTGTGTGAAATACTCCAGGAACAGCTCCCTTTCATTAGAAGGCAGCCTACATTCCTGACCCCACAGCAATCCTGAGCTCCGATCTTGCAATCTGATCCATGCAGCTGGACCACCATGTCTATCTCCTCAATACCAAAGGATCAGATTGCCTGACCAGGGCCTTACCATTATTACCGTTACATAACATTTATATTGCTGTAGTCAATGCATAGTAGTATTAGCCAGATCAGGGCCTGTTGTGCTACACATCGCTCTGAAAGCATGATAGATTAACCCAGGTGTGACTTAAAAAGTAACCTTCACATCCCAGTTTTCTTTCACAGTCGGTTCTCAGATTATCATTTTAAAGAGCAGAAGCTAATTTACTAGAAAATGCCATTGCAAACCAGGGGAGTTAGAGCTGGGGACTGGGCAGCAGGACTCCTTGGTTCCAGTCTTGGCTCTATAACCTTTGTGCCTCAGTTTCACCCTCTCTGGAATCTACACCCTAATACTTTGCTACAAGGATTACCAAGGCAGAGGATTGTGAGGTTTAATTAATCGTAAAGCATGCTGAGATCCTCAAATGGCAGAGACAAATTCTTATCGTTGTCGGTGAGGCACAAACGTCAATAACTCAGGTAGTTCTGAAACTTAACATCTTACTCTCATGGAGTTAGTTCAGTTAAACAGCATTGGTTTCATGCTTAGCATTAGTACTTTTTAAATAACTACCAAACAAAAAGCCTGCCTGATATTTCTGAAGACATGCACACAAAACCACCGGAGTCTTCAAGCAGGGGGTTAATAATGACCACGGGATTCAAATGACCCACTTTCACTTATGCTTCAACCGTGAAAGCCCAGAGCTCCTCAGAGAACAAAGGAGATTGACTGTGGCATCATTCTAACCCCATTTATTGTTGACGTTCCCCTAAGAGGCTGTAATAGAAGCTTTGGCAACGGATTATTTAATTGAACTACACATTGTACATGCTAATCAATGTGAATTACACTGTTATGGGATGCCATTTGATAATATAAACAGTGTGATATGTATCAGACAGGTGACCCCCTCTCTGCTAAATCCTAGAACCTATGTTCAATCCCCCCGCAGGAGAGGATTCTAGAGTTGGCAGATCCACTTTTCCTGACCTGCACCATTAGCCCCTTGTTGAGAAGCAGCACCTCCTGGACTAGTTATTCAGACCCCACCAACATCCCAGTGGAGGATCTGTAGTCTAAATAAGACTAGGATACCAACCATGAGGAGGGTTAATACTGACCAACTCAAGTCATTTTTGTTTGGCTGTTGCTATACCCCTAGTGAGTCAAATGCTCAGCTGATGTTTCATTCATTTTGGGGTGTCCACAAAGTACTGTAAATCTGGGGCATGAGCATTAGTGTTAAGTGGTAAAACAGAAGGGCAAGAAACAATGGAAATATGCACAGCCCCCAGGAATGGATCAGTCTGAAAGGATTTAATCATCTACAGCAAGCAGACTTAACATTAACATTGTCAGAGGTTCATCTCCTCTGAAGAGTAATCGTGCCAGACAGAGCTGCCTTAGCCAAGGGCAGCAATGACACCAGCCTCATTGGCAGGAAGGTTTCCGTTAACTAGACATGGTGTCAAGTCTGGTTTGTGTCACTGGAGTTCGCTGGTACCCTTTCTGCTTCCTATTTCTGTCAATTGTAGCCAAGCAGATCCAGTGAATGCAGAAGGGGGCCTGCTAGAATTCTCTGCACATTTGTGATGCTTGCATCTCACAAACCTGCTGCTGCTCATTTGACAAGAACTGGGCTGTAAATTCTAACTTCAAGCCAGACCATAACCAAATCCATTGCGGAACAGAACCAGCAACAGGGACATAGGTCCAGAACCTCAAAGGTAATTAGATGCCAAAAACACAGGGAGTTAAGTACCTAAATACCTTTGAAGATGTAGGCCTGAGCTTCCTTGGATGCACTGTCTACTCTCACTGCATTTCCAACCGTCACAACGACCAGTTTAGTAACATGATGATAGGCTATGGCTACACTACAGCTTAACTAAGTCAACATAAGTTACATTGCTCAGGGGTGTGAAGTAGCCACCTCCTGAATGACATAACTTATGCTGATTTAAGCGCCGGTGTGTACAGCACTATGGCGGCAGGAGAGCCTCTCCTGCTGACATAATCCCCCCAACGAGCGGAGGAAGCTAATTGAGTTGACAGGCTGTCTATAGCCATAGCCCTAGTGTATGGGCCTGAAACTGCTAGACCCCCATGCACCACTCCTGACCCCCATCAGCACTTTCAGACTCTCTGAAGTCATGCTAGGCATTAAGTGACATCACCTTCTCCTGCTAGGCAAGCAACTCCATCAGCAAGTGCTTCCCCCATCTTTGTTTTTTTTGCCTCTAACTGGCTTATTCAATTTAACCCCCTGAACAGTTCCTCCTCTTACTCAATACATGCAGAAAGAAATTGGAGATGCAGGAGGTGGTAGGTTATTCAAGATACAAGTTATTTTAAGCAGTCAAGTGTATTGAATTTCTGTTTATAGTTGTGATTGTTTTTCCCTTTGCACTGGGCACAACCGTTTTTGCCCTTGTCACCTACTTGTGCTGCGGAAGTATGCAATTATTAAAAGGAAACAATCCCTCACTTTCTTATTCAGAATTTTGATTAGCTCCTGTACTTACTCTAATTTGTGCCCGGATAATACAGGAATTGCCATGCTGGATATGACAAGTGGTCCATTTAGTCCAGATTGCATCAATGGGCAATACCAGATATTTCAAGTGTAAAAAATGCCACCGTGGACAATTATGGAATAACCTACCTATAGGGGACATTTCTTCCCACATCTTGTCAGTTAATAGTTGGTTTAGGCCCTGAAGCAGGAAGGTTTATTTAACATCCCAATTATATTTAAGAAGGTATCAGTACAAGCGTCTAATCTTTGTTTAAATCCTGATCTTGTGGGCTCAATATCCTGTGGCAATGAGTTCCACAGTTTCAGTTACATGTGATGTAAGATTTAATTTACAATTTAAATAATTTAAGAAAGACGTTTGTTTACAAGCAACAATAACTGTTGCTGATTCTGTACATTGCATTTTTATTAGACACCAACAAGGAAAAAAACAGAACATTTGGCACAAGAATGCCAATTTTTTATTTTTTTGGACACATGAACACAAAATATCCCTGCAGGCTAAAAAAAATACATTGCAAATTGTACACGACCAGCATCTTATCGCAACATAGGGCTGCTAACCCACCCATAACAGTTTAGAAAGAGTACCTCGTATTGCTATAGACATACAGCCAGTCCAAATTTAATAAAATACCATTTTGAACATTACAAGTCTAACAATAGAGAAACAAAAATTACATCATAAGTCAAAATGAACAAATGCAAACATTTTACATTGAAGTTTCAGCCTCTAGACATAGAAATATCATGAAAATGTCAATAGCAAGGTATAAGAAAATCTGTGATATTACAAGATCTTTCCTCAAATTGCACAAGGAAAAAACCTTGCAGTTGAAACAGTATTGATACAATGCCCTCCAAACTCTGCTTTCTTAAAATGAAAGTAGAGCTACTGCCTTGCTATTGAGCAAGAAAAATCCTACAGCACATCCACAAAGGTAGTTTGGGGTGGGGTGGGAAATGTGGTTAAACACGATGTGAACAGGAGGATGCCATTGCCCATGTGACGGGCAAGACTTTTGATATAGGTAAATAAGCTCTGAAATTTGTCTGGAACAAGATACGTACTGTGCGGGCTGGTCTACGCTTGAAACGCTACAGCAGCACCGGTGCAGTACTTAAGTATGGACACTCCCTATGCTGGCGAAAGAATTCTTCCAAATCGACCTAGTGCTGTCGACAGGTCAGCTTAACTACGTCCCGCAGGGGTGTAGATTCTTCACATCCCTGAGTGGTGCAGTGAAGCTGACCTACTTTTCTAGTGTAGACCAGGCCTAAGAAGCATGATTGCCTGTCTATCACAACCTTTTATGCCCTTTGGATGCAGCCACAGGCACTACACTAAACTGTAGTACTTACAGTAAGAATAAATAAGTTGGGCCTGTCTGAATGTCTGAGACAGGCCAACTGGTTCCTTCCAGAGCTTGTTCAGAATCCAACGGTTTACAAAGAAAGCAGAACTGGTTCAAAAGTGGGGTTTCTGCTGTTCTTTACTGTCAACTGCCCCTTCCCCCAACTCATTAAACTTTGCTACATTTAAAATCTTCCACACCACATAGCTAAACAGTGGCCAACAGGCTTTATTTATAAAAAACCAAACACCCTAAGAACTACAGCTACAGAATGCACATCTTCCCATTGATTGACACATGCATAACGATTCAGTCAGTCCCAAGGGGTAATTCAGATCATCAAGCTGCACCTCATCACTCAGCTTTCAGAACTCTATACAATATTGCTGCAACTTTGATCTTGCAGTTATAACCTCCCAAAAGACACACCCTTCAATGACAATAATTCTAAATCTAAAATGTTCTTCGGTTCTCTCTACCTCTCAAAGTGAGAGCACTGCACCCTTACCAGTATTTTAGTCCTATGATGTTCTAACACAAGTTTGAGTTAGAAAGTTCTTGCCATGCTTCCCAGAGCTAGCGGAGGTCTCATAATCTGTACAGTTTGAGGTTAAATATTCAGGCTAATTGCAGGCAAGCAGATGAGAGGCTCTCATTTAATTCAATCTGAACTAGGAGTGCTTGGCACTGGACATCTATCTATCTGGTGGTAAAAGTTAAATCTCAGTCTTATCCACCCTTGACTAATCAGTCACATTCTTGCCTAGTGCATGAACCCACAGTGATCTTTGATCCTATAAGCTAAAGGGTGCTCAATTTCTCTTCAAGGTGCCAAAATTCACCACAGATTGGGTCAAAGTTCATTCTAAAAGGGTTTTCTCCCTGAACAAGTATTAAGAAAAGCAGCCGTCTAGCTGAAGCAGCAGTCAGTCTCCCACCCACATGTCCTGATTATTATCCAAGTGAGGTATTCTTTAAAAAAAGTTTAACAAATTAAAAAGAATCTTATCTAAACCTGTCCACACTACACACCAGGAGCAGAGCTTGCTTCAGTCTCATTTTCCAACAGAAAAAGTTTAAACTAATTTTAAATGAGGCATACTACTCTGAAAGTAGGTTATAAAACTGTCTTCAAGACAAACTTCAGCTTACTCAGGTACAACTGAAAGACAGCATTTAAAAATGTAAACTTTATTTTATGTACAAGCTTATTTAGAAGACTGAAGGAAAAAACAGCATTTCATATTGCTGAGATTTTGAGAGGGCTGGTTTCCAAGCTCGGGAACAACACAATACTTAGCAGCAAACTCCACACCAATGGCAGAGACCACAGTGCAATAGCTGGTGACTTTTCAAACTTCTCTTGGCTTCTGCAGTGGTGTAATGTTAGCTAAGTTGAATCTCGAAATAAGATTTTAGTCTGTGTTAACTCATGTTAACACTAAAAGAAATCTATTCTCAAAGTACTACGTTTGTGAGTTCCAAAAGTATTAAGTGAAGCAGAGCCCCTCTTCCTTTTTATACATTTTAGCTGAAAAAAGCCAAGCAAATAAAAACAACTAATTTCTAGTCTGGGACAGAATATATTTGATTTACACTTTTTAAACATGCTGTTGAATGCAATTGTGTGAGCAACCTAGATTTCCAGGGCGGGGGGGGGGGGGGGGGGAAGGGAGGGAAGAAGAGAGAGAATTAAAATGCTGGTACCAGTCTTCAGGTTGCTATTGTCACACAACACACTTAGAACTGTACAGATTGGCAAGCCTTTCCTACATATAACACCCAATTTCCAAGCTTATAAAAAAAGTGGTAGACAGGACACCAGTGAATATAAAACAGTTAAAAATAATTATTTAAAAAAAAAAACCCATGGAAGTGCGTCTTTTCTGATTAGTTTCAGAAACTGCCAAACTGTGTGTTCAGAAAACGACACAAGAAGGTTGGTTAAACTCATGCACAATCCTCAGCTAGAATTTTACACTGTCAGGGGGGCTTAAAAAAAACATTTATTGCCAAAGTTAAATCTTCTATGAGAAAAGTTTTAAAATCACCTAGATTTATCAAACCACACAGCAGCATAAAGTGGGCACTTTTGTAAAAGTTTGAAAAATATCTAAAAGCTAATTTTTTTTAAATATTTTCTCATTTTTAGAAGGGGAAATGGTTCAGTACTTGTTACCATATCATGGCAGTATTATTTGTAACCATCATAATTAAAACCTGCTGCCAGGCATCACTATCTGGTTATGTTACACATTCACAGAACAAGAACCACCTAGCTGAATCCGCAGTATAGTGCAATTGCTTTGCAGCCCAAGTCTGCAGAGATTAAAAAGAGAACTAGTAAAACTGACAAAACACTGCAATGCCTGTGAAAGTTAATGTTTGTTAAAAGGCATTTACAGTAGTGAAATCTAAAATCTCCATAAAAAAAAAAAAAATCTATGGCCCCACACAATAGAATGGTTAAATTGAATTGGAGTAAAATGTTTTGCCATAATATGCATACTTACTAAGCAGTGCATGAAGAAAGGGAATTAGTCATCTTGATAAACTAGTGGGATGAGGAGATAACTTAAAAACCATAGCTAGCAAAATATTCAATAAAAATCTTTCATGCCAAGTCTTTTAAAAATTTCAGGATGATCGGCCTTTTGCGCTTTGAGGTAAAAATTCAGTCCAATGCATCAGAAAAGACAGTTCATGAATTTCTATTACTTAAAACAACAAAACAAATGGCTCAATTGTGTTGGTGCATCAGACATTGCTGTGAAGTGTAGATTCAGTGCGACTGTTCAGAGCTGCTGGTAGTACGCAGTCTGAAATAAACTGAGCCCTAGCTATAAGCAGTAGGCGTTCAAAACATTTCAGGACTGCGTGGGTTGCCGGTTCTGCCTCGTCTTCCCAGATGGACTCAGGCAAAATACATTGTATGCTGGGTATCATGGTGGATTTGCACTGCCTTTGCCAGAGCCTGGGGATCCCGGCCATTGCTCTGTCCTGAAACGTGGCTGCCTTCAGCACTGTAAAGATGTAGACACATTTAGAGGGCTATGTACAATGGGACAAAAACAAACACACTTAAACAGTTCATTTCTCAAGGTTCTGTACCTGCGATCTCTGGCTACAGGGATAGTCTGGTCCTGGAGCACTAACTCAGGCCAGTAGCTGATCATACAGATTAGTGCAAGGAGGAGCCCTCCATTAGTATAGTGTACGTAAGTCTTTCCATTTTAGTCCAACAATCGCCACTTCTACAGCACCTTTCATCCAAGGATTTCAAAGTGCTTCACCAACATTAATTCCTACCAACACCTGTGAGCTAAGTATCTCCTTTGTAATGATGGGAAAACAGAGGTGAAGTGACTTGCCCAAAGCCTGACGGAGTCCATACTAAACCTGGATTAGAGGCATTCCTGGCATTTGGACCTATACATCTTCTGACCAATGCTGCCTCAAATGCACCACCTGAAAAGTACTAAGGGATCTTTTGTGAACAAGAGTCACCAGAAACTCAGTTTTATGATTCCTCCCAAGTGCACAAGGAGCTGGAGAGAAGGAAACCCTAACTTTCTACTACAGTGCTTTAGCTGCAGTAGCTCTAATACAAACCCATTTAAGGGCACAGGGAGGCAGAATGGTGGAGTTACATTTTCAAACTTACATAAAGAACAATATTTTTTTTTCCCATAATGAAGACTGGAAAAAAGCTCACACTGCACTAATGGAAAGAGTAATGATTTAAAAAACACCCAACACCAAAACACATAAGTGTGTTGTAATAAAGACTCTTCTGACCTCAGCTTCAGTTCTTCCCATGACTGTTACACACTCTATTTTATTTAAATGGATGGTTAAGAACTAACCACCACATTTTATAGTTTGGCTTTTTGAGGCATATCCAGTCTACTGAGAAAGGCTAAATTTTTAAAATGTTATTTTAGTGACTTTACTGATGGACTGACAATCCTGGAGACCTACATCTGCTATCTATGCACAGGGCAGGTACAGAGCACTGCTCTGCCAAATTGCCTGCCCCTGAACTTGTTAACTGGGATCCCTCCAGAAGGGGGAAGCGGTCTCCATGCTCCAAATTAATTCTTAGCCTCTCAACACTGTCAGACATTGCTATTTGAGGTAGGACTAGACTGAGAACCCACCAAATTGTTTCACACAGAAGGCCAGTTCAAATCAGTGACTGGTATAAAGGGAAAGGAAGAAGAGTTTTATTCTTCACTTACAAGTAAAACAGATCTTTTTAGACATGTTAAACAGTCTACTGTAAAGAGACAGAACCCTTTCACTCCTTACCTATCATGATCCTTGTCTACAAGATGATATCTTGCCCTAAATGCTACCAGCCTGGCATAGTATGCAGGAGCTGGAATGGAGACGGATCTTGTACAGCGGACATACGTGTGACACAGCTGGTAGGTTAGCAGCTGCAATTCATCTGCGGTGAAACAGTTGTCATCCCACAAGACCTGATAATGAGATGGGCGGCTGGTACCCTGGTGAAGGAGGCAAATACATGTTTAACTGGATTATATCAATCTAAGGCAGATGGAGCTCTAGACTTCTTGAATCAGTATCATTCATTCTAGAGATATTTATATCCAAGTGACAGATCAGAATCTTAGCACTGATTCTTCATGTGTTAAATAAAACTGATAGAACTGCAAGTCTGCTCAAACTGTAAACAGATGCTGTTGTTATCTGTGAGTGACAACAGCTCCCAACAGCACAAGTCTAGTGCAGATTGAAGATTACCTGAATTCCTGCATGGCTACAGAGGTAAAAGTCAAATTCAGAGGGATGTGTGATGGTGCTGTCCACGGTAGTCCCCGCTGGTACATTACCACTTTTACCCACCTGTTTGGAAAAAGATTGTAATTAGTACATTTACTTCTGCATGTGACCAGGATGGACTTATTTTAAGCTTCTAGTGAACGTAGTGCTCATGAAAGTGAGGAAGTACTAAGGTCTTTTCCACACTAAGGATTAAATGATGTTCGCAATGTGGCAGGTCATTTTCTGGGAACCTTGCTATAAATGCCTCTATGTACCTAGCCTCCTAGACTTGAGCAGTTTTAACAGTAAAAATGTGGCCCCAGAAAAAGCCCATGCCAGTCAGTATATACTTAAACAGGGCTGTTGGTAGCACTATTATAACTATAGGTGAGAGTAGGCCTAAAACTGGATAATCCAGGCACATCACAAGCTTTCACTGAAAGTTTAATTTCCCAACCCTACCCCTGCTCAGACCCTCTCCCTGGGACCTGCAATGGGGGAGGGATAGCTCAGTGGTTTGAGCATTGGTCTGCTAAACCCAGGGTTGTGAGTTCAATCCTTGAGGGGGCCATTTAGGGATTTGGGGATTTAGTTGGGCCTTGGTCCTGCTTTGAGTAGGGGGTTGGACTAGATGACCTCCTGAGGTCTCTTCCAACCCTGATATTCTATATGCATGCAATCTTAAGCCCAGGAACTTCCCTGAGAAGAGATGGCAGTTTGGTGATGTGAACAAGACTCACGCATATTTAGAGACAAAGTAGGCAAGTTTCCAGACCCCCAATTTGGTGCCAAGAATCACCCTGCCACAAGAGCCTGATTTGCTTAGAAACACTGCTTACTGCAGAGTAGGATCATTCCACTAACTGGACATCACCCCAAGCCAGCTGTTCTCACATTGCTACACAATTCCTCCACTTGTGTAGGCAACATTACTTGCCCTTTCAGTTTTGTCAGCACAGAAGAGTCTAGTGTGATGCCTTTTCTGCACAACAATGTAGGTTATTCCTGGTCTATAATCTTCTTCCAAACTGATACAGGCCTTCCGGATTGCAATCAATTCTGGCCAAGCTACCTAGAAGTACAAGTGATGAATTCAGTATGCAGGACAGTATTCTCATTGGTTTCTCTGAACAGGTGTAATTTCACAACAGTACAATTCAAAGCACAATTCATTGTGTGCACACCTAAGGGGGAAAACAAAAGGAAAATTTAAAATGTTGCTTATATGAAGATTGCTAAAAAAAAACCCTTGTCCTTCACGTTTGATTAAGAAGCCTCATTCTTACCTTAAATTTCTAGAGACTTACAGGAAATATGATTTAATAAAAAAAACCAAAACCTGTAGAGTTTAAAGGTATGAATTGATCAACTAATTTACCTTACATTTACATTCACCCCCAAAAGGATCCGATAGTGTATTTATGTAGCTATAAAACAGCCTCACTAACAGAGCCATCTCTGGGGTGGAGGGTGGCAGTCTATTAGCCACAATATTTCACTCACAATGGAAAGGAGGAGAACTTTAACCTTGAGTAATCCAGAGCAAACCCAGCTCTCCAGAAAGCAGGACTGGATTTTTAGCACCCGCATGGAGCAGACAAGACCTCTTGTCGAGAGTCTCTCACCCCAAAGGCTTCCAGATCTGATCACCTGCACTCAGTCTACCTTTCCCCAAGTACTGTACAAAGGGCTGTCTTGATGTTCACAAGATTCAAGCCTCTGGTTTTACAGGGTCTAGGTGTTTCAAAACTGAAGCTTAGCACCATCAAGCCACTCTGAGCAGAAATGTTTGTAAGAATCTAAACAGCTGATGTAGATAAAGGCGAGCTCAGGCTGCCCTGCGTGCCAGGGTGCCATCCATTACGGATTCTCCCCTCCAGTAGGGTTCATTTGCCAAGACCATTTAGATTCTCAATGGCAAGACTTCATTGAACCCCAAAGAAATGTCATTAGAAAATACCTGTTTCATCTGTCCCTCTGAAACTCCTCCTCTGTAGTAAATGATCCGTGTGGGCTTGAACCGAGTAGATTTGTAGAACTGGATCAGCAGCTCTCGTACCATGTTAGTCAGGTCCTGGATCACTTCCTGACTGTACAGCAACTCCTGGGAAGTCTCCTGACGGGAGGTCTGCACACGCACTGTAGCACAGTAGCGACTAGGGTGGCCGTCCATACTGCCTACCACAGCAGCAATGGACGGCTTCTTTCCATCCCCAGCAGGAGGGTGAGTGACATCTGCTCCCAGGAAGATGACTGGTTGCTGGAACACAGAGGGCCTGTTCAATTAAAGAAGGCTTAGTCAAAAAGCAAGGAAGGAAAAGAGTTAAAAGTAGCAAGTCATCTGACAAGGAAAGATTAGACAAGTAGATCTGAAATATCCTTAAGAACTGAAAACTTGCCAGGTATTTTATACAGGAGAGTCCCTGCCCCCAAACAGCTTGCAATCTAGAGAGAACAGACAAGGGAAGTGGAAAGAGAAGCACCAAAAAAGAAAAAAGGGGGTGGGGGGGGAGAGGTGGTGCAGGTGGCTGAAAGATGAAGTTTAATATGCCACAATTTCACTCACCTCCCCACTTTCTCTCACTTATTAGAAGAGCACCACAAGAAGGGAAGAACTAGTGTTTACAGGCCTCACAGAAGAAGTGTGTTTTTAAGGTGATACTTGGAAGGGAAGGTGGAAGGATCAGGACACAGAAGCAGGAATGGACAGACAGAGAGTGGGGGTTATTCAGGGAGGTTAGTGGAAATGAGCAATAGAACAGGCTTTCCAGTTTACTATAGAGCTAAGTGATGTCTGTGATAAAGACAACAGGTGTCTAATCAGGAATCATAGCCACTTTGACTAGGTGCTCCATATGTAATCAAGCAGCAAGAAAAATAGGTTTCTTGCTTCAGGACAATTTTGGATGTAGTCATCCATCAAACTGTATGTCTAGACAGTTTACTATATATTATTGGTTATAGAAGTAGACGTGAAAACATGTCGTCACAAGACGGGTGACAATTCCCAATGCAATTCAGAAAATGGTCATGTGCTAATAGAAGACCAACACTGATGGGACTTGAGAATTTTAGAGCTCTCCCATCTTTTCATTTTATTTTACTCCAACCCTTTGTCTCCTTTTCAGCCACATTGCTGGACAAGTCTGAAACCTGAGGCAGGCTTTAGCCTAAGGTACAATGTATAAAATAGCGTGTTGTGCAGCTTCAGTTCTAAAAACAGAAGGCATGATCATTTGTCCCATTTAATACAAAAGCATCAACATCTATAGAAGATTTCTAACCCACCCATTGTTTGGAAAGGTACCGTTTTAGTTATTAAAAAGTAGGCAAAATGATTATTTTGGTCTGCTAAGTTAAGCCTTCATTAAAGCTTTAAATTTGATCTAACCTTTGATGAGGTACAAGCACATTGTTGATCCCTCCAAGCTTTGCATTTATCTTCAGACAAAGATTGGACAGAGTTTGGGGTGAGGTTTTTACCACATTCTTCACCTGAACACACTGCGTGGCCATTCCTAAGAGAGTGTCACCAACACGCTTAACCTCAGCTGCAACAGAAAAGCAAGGTGATTCTGATTATCAGAAGCATCAATGCTCCCCTACCTCCCGCTTGTAAGACATTTGAAAAGTAGGTCAAGATTCGACAGTGAATGAGAGTCCACTCTAACTATATCTGTACAAAAGTAGTGAGATATTAACCAACCTCTAGAAAAAACCCATCACAGAAAAAGGCATTGCTACTCTTTACCCATCTCATCATTATGCACCTTTAAATACAGATGATGTACAGTGAGCTAACTTTATAATCTCCTTTCCATACCATACACAGGTGTCTTTCCAGGCAGGATCACTACTATGAGCTGCAGACCCACATAGGTCAACTTCAAGTGTTTGAACATCGGCTCCACGCTGTCTGCGCCTTGTGCGTATTTACAGAAACATGGCTGGCCTTGGATTGGCATCCCCGCATCCTTGGAGATCTTGCGCAGCTGGTCTGTGAAACTCCTATAAAACAAATGAAGTAGTAGCTTTTGGCAAATCAGTCCACACAGTTTCAGTCCTCTGGCAACTGGGCACGTTATCTTCTACATTATTCCATTGAATGGTTAGTTTTATACTGCTAAAATTCTCTTTAAATTATACCCAACTTAGACCTTCACTAGCACAGTTCTAGTTTTGACTGAAGAGAAACTTTTCATGTCTTCACACACCGCAATTGTTCAAATGTCCTGTCAGCCACATGAGTTACATGAGCACAATTTTAGAAACCTGAATCAGCCATAGATACTTCATCTAGGACAGGTGCCTTTGGCATGACTGAAGAAATTTGGCTTAGCAATAATGGGGCTTATCCTGAAGTCCTTACACACAGGTAACGCTCTGACGTCAACAGGAGTTTTGCATGCAGACAGTCACATTTGAGTCTCACATTAACAAAAGCCACAGTTTATTTGGTGTGATTTTCCTTTATCATCAAATCACTACACCCACCACTAAAACTCAGTGATTATTAAACAGCCCAAAGCAATACTACTATCTCCAACAGTTTAAGACAGGAAATGACTTCTGTAAACTGACCCTGCAGCAAGAAGTTAAATAGCAACTTAATGCAATAATTACAGTTAAAATTAAAATGCACACACAGGAAATTCAGTTATTGTTCCAAAATCAGCTAACCCTGCGTCATTGCGCACAGAACCGATAAGCACATGAAATATATAATGTACACAAGGACAAGGAATTATTGGCGCTGCAGGTACTATTATAAGTGCATTAATGGAGATGTAATGCCTCAAACACCTGTCTGTACCAAGCAAAGGAGAGAGAGTTCAACATTACCAAAGGAACAGACTCATTAAACATTTAGTTGTGTTCATTTTGTGTATTGCAGAAGTAGGTAAGTAGCTATCTTAAATCCCCCCCAACATGACCAACTCCACTGGACCCTTATATTGCACAGCTCTTGTGAGCAGAAATACTCCAGCACATACATTTAAAGTAGCCATTGTCTGAAACCACTGAAATACTGAAAATACAGTTAGTCAAGCAAGGTTCTCCAGATACTCAGCTTCCTTGCTTTTGCAGTTTTAAGCCGGTCCTCTGTAACAATCGAATCCTAAACAGTTTGACATTTCTAGTGATCTTCCTTCCCCTCCTGAATCCCTAAAATGAAGCGCCAAAACCCTCAAAAATTTAGTACTTCCGTGTAATATTAACAGAGAAAACAAAGGACAATGTCTATTCTATGTTCTGTAAAGTACCATATATATTAACGGTACTAACCAGTTAACAGTCTGGTTTAGCGACACAATGTTAATAATGCATTTCGTTTATATCTAAAAATAAAGACATTTGAACTGTGTAAGAAGTGAGTTCAGTAGAACATTACACAAACACTGAATAGCTCAATAAGTACATCCTGCTCTCTGCACTACTACAGTGCTTTACAACATGAAGGATAGCCTAACTCGGACTCTCTGGCATCAAGAGTACACCACCCGAAAGCCTGTATGGATATGAACCAAGATGAAACTTAGAACTTTTGTAGGTTATTTGGAGAAGAGGGAAGGAGTACATGTTGATTGGGAAGCTGATCAACCATGAGCAGCAAGTCAGGTAAACAAAGGGACCAGTCATCAGAAGAGAAACATAGGCCAAATGCAGGCAGTGAGAGGAAAAAAGCAGAGGTATAAACACGGTTGTCGTCTTCTCCAAAGATAGCATTTCAACAGCAATATAAGCACCTTAATCCTTTTCCTAGTTTAACAGTTTACCAATTCAGGTTACAGACTTGGTTATTCCCCACCTTCACATTGCAAATATTTAAGCTACTAAAGGCAAGGATTTCCTGCTTTTACTGTGTTAGATGTGTTCACATCAAGTTATCCTAGAAATGTAGGACTAGAAGAGACCTCAATAGGTCATCTAGTCCGGTTCCTTGCACTAAGGCAGGGCTCAATATTATCTATACCATCCTAGTGTGGTGCATGTTCTTCGTAACTGCTGGTAGCACAAACATACTCACTTGAGCAAGTCTTCTCTGCACTGTTTTTGAGGTGCAAAGCAGGCAACAGCCCAAACTTTAATCTCAATGCCAGCGTAGAACTGTTTCCCTCTCATGTCCCAAACACCCTGGTTTGGTGTAGCTACAGTCTTGTTCTAAATAAAGACAAAGACAACTTAAAAATTAAAAACTATGATCAGGTTGATAAGGCAGTGAACAATATTCTCTATAGGTTTGTGCAGAAGTGAACTTTTAAATTACAAAATACCCACCAATGCTTCATAAGTCTGATTCTAACAACAAGCTATTTTACAATAGATACCAAGAACTCACCCGGCCTCCATACTGCAGCATCGGTGCTGGCAATACTCTGCCTGTTAACTCTGTCATTTCGTTATGGACCACAATGCCAAACTCCTTCAGATACGGATCCGGTCCACCTACCATACTGTTGCTCTTCACCTGGAGATCATCATCATAACCATACATAGTATTTCAGGTGGTTGTTATTAGAACAATAAGCACAGAGTGGCTCAAGCCATATCCCCTTACGTCAGTGGTCTCCAAACTGTGGGGCGCATCGAGAAATGTCCAGGGGTGTTTGGCAGGGCCCAGACCAACCCCCATGAGGGGGCTGAGAGGGAGTGCCACCTAGCCCCGCTCTGCCCCGGCCCTGCCTGCAGCTGTGGCCCCTGCTCCCAGCCTGGCCATGACTCCACTCCTGGCATGGGGAGGTGGGGCGCAGACACAGTCTATTACTGCTAAGGGGAGGGTGAGAGCGGAAACGTTTGGGGACCACGGGCTTATATTAAAAGAGAAAAAAAGTCTCTTCCGTTTCTTCTATTCTTGGCTAGTCTGCTTATTCACACAGGTACCTTAAAGGGATCAGAAATTCTATGGATTTTGCTACAATTTTCCAATGGAAACCATTTGAAAGATATACACAAAACCCATCTATGGTGAAAACTTGAAAATTTTCTATCAAAAAACATTTGAAGGGAAAGGGAAAGTCTTACGGCTATTTTCCATAAAGCTGAACTACAGCTACTCACAAGTCTGCTGATTTCTTCCTGTCTGTCTGGTGCCGACCTTGCAGTCGCCTTTATCATAGTTGATGTCTGATTGTCTGTTAGCTTCTTGATACATCGTTGGCCTGCCACAATGTTACATACCTACACAGCAACAGAATTAGGGATGGTTTATTGCCTCTGAAACAAGGCGTGTAAGTCACAATGCAGTGCCAGTTAAAAGTTACCAGTCTCCTTTACCTCAAGTGGTAAATAAGTGTGTTTCTGTTCCTGTCCCACTTGGAGACACGGAAGGTGAGGATACTTCAGCTGCAGACTGTACTTTTGCTTAAAATACTGAGCTACTGTGCACTCCATAGCCTGTCCATTTTCCAGCTGCAGAGGGAACCTATTAAAAAAAATGCACTGCTTTGATTACGCTTCACAATTAAGTGGTTAATTCTTTTTAAAAAGTGATATGGAGCATATATTTGAAAGCCCTGAAAATGCCCATTTTCTAGAGTTATTATTTCTCTTTATGTAAACGTATGTATAAAATAGTTTCTCAGTGGGCATTGGACTTAAAGCCAAGTTAAAAAAATTATGGCTTTAGAGACATTTTAAAAGCCAAGGCAGCTCTCTAATTATTCATCGTGTGGAGAAAGTACAGTTGTAGCCCAAATCCACAGTCATTGTTCCAATCAGTCTCAAAATTAAGAGTTCTTTTAAAAGCCATATGGCTCCTGAGCCAGCTACCCTTGTAGAAATAAGCCACTTAGCATCTCCAATAGCTTTCACTTTATAGAAGATATTGTGTACATACGTCTGATGGCTCGCTGGTCGCCTGGTAACATTGCAAACTCTATATTTTCTCTTCATCTGGCCACAGTGGGTAACCTCTACTTTTAGACCTGAAAACCCAAGACAAAAGCCACCAAAATAAAAATCAGACACAGTCAACCTATTACCACCTCTAAGATTTACTTTCAACTGGAAAAGATGAGTGACAAGGAATAAGCCAGTTTCCAGGGTCTGCAGCCTGTGAACTCTGGTAGCACAATTTAATATGCTCACAGGCTTCCAATACTTTGCACCAGCAGTTTTAAACTATGCATTTACCTCGGATTTCTTTGGTAAACTTAACACGCTGGGAGTCTGTAAGAGGCTTGGTCTGTTCATTGATGTTCTGAATGTCCAGGACCTCACACATGAACTCAATGATAGGCTGGGCACGATAGAAAGCAGTCGCCGATACTAAGAACAGAAAGACAGGATATTTAGTCTAGAGGAGGTGAAGGTAGGGGGAGAAGGAACTTTCTTATGCCATTAAAAACAGAAGTTCTTGCATACCATCAATATTGAGCATCATGTTCCACATGGCAGGCCTGACCGACTGATGGAATCCAAACCAAACCTCCCTGCCTCCTCCCAGAGGGTGGTAGTAACCTTCAGGAGGAGAGAAGAAGGAACGGCCCACAGGGGTGTACCTGATGAAACAGGAAGAGTTAACACTTAGATTCTTTCTTTCATTGTATTCCCTTGGTTCCCAAAAGTTCAAGTCCTAATATATGTAGGTCCCATGGGGCAGACCATATTTCTTCTAACGCATGTATCAAAAATGTATTAAAAAACAACAACGAAAAATAACCACACAACAGATCCCTTCACCCCTTTTGCAGCAGTATAGTTTAAGTTTGGAGCCACGGCAAATAGGCATCACTTTAACAGATTGATTCAAGCGGAGACTGATTAGGAAACCTGCAATCAAAAGTACCCACCTCATGGAGGGAAGGTGCCGTGTGATTACATCAAGTGCCTGTACGGAGTCTTCAGGAACTTCATTCAAATGCCCTGCCAGAGCTTCCAGAAGCAGCTGAAGGCTGACCACTGACACCCACTGAATAGACACTTTAAACGTCTGGTCCTTTCCCTCACCTGGGAGTGTCACCTCCATATCCACCTAAACAATCAGAGCAGATGCAGCACAAACATAAATTAACAGACTCAATATCCTAGCGCAACACTAAGCAACACTCATTCTCATGGACTTGCTTTGAGTCTACAGGTGATTTCTCAACTAGGATGTAATAATTTAAGGGAATTCTACAGCAAACACGAGTAGTTGCATAGAGAAGTTTGAAACCTGGTAATTTAGTCACACCAAGAATCTGCTCTGAGGTTCTGTTTGTATTAGCCATTATCTTCAACTGGAGGTTAATAGGGTGACACCAAAGCACTTAAGAAGAGAGCTATGATTAGTCATCCACTTTTTGTCCCGAAGAATTAATAGGAAGAGGCTGGTTGTGTCCATAACAACACAGTAAAGGTATGTTAACCTCTAGTCTTCAAGTCAATGCATTGAACTTCCTCGGGAACCAGTCAACACCACAATTAATCACCAAGGGAATCAAAGATCTATGAGGGATGCAAAGTATTCCTCCCCAGAAGTTGAGCACTCTACTTGAAAAGTACTGTCTTCTACCATTAGTCTACAGGGTCTCCCTCACGTGGCAGTGTGCCACCAGTAATCTGGTCCTCAGAACAGAGAGTAAAGTAGGGTTATTTTCTCCAGAAAACTGAGTATCTACACAGATGTCACCCAAATCTGGAAGTTTTGGTATATATTTCTATCTACCAATACTATTAAAAACTAGGACACACTAAAATATTTCAGTTGAAAATTACGGAGTTGTAAACATAAGGCTTGACTGGAAGGTGACAGTTTGTTAATGTTTATCCTCAGAAAGAGTAAATTTAAAGAGGCCCACTAACTTCCTTGATATTGTTGTGAGAAACAAAAGGAAGCATCTGAAATATCTGGTAACTGTTGATCCATAAATGCTACATTACACTCTGTGCTCAACTTCCTTCCCCCTCCTCCCTTGTTCCTATTTACCTCACCTTCTTCTGCTATTTCCCTTCTCTATACCTCTGCCACCATTAATAAAAATGTATTTAAAAATAGGAACTAGAACAAGTCAAGTGTCTCATCAGCCAGATCAGTTTGCTTGTATGTCATGTTTCCACACTACTCTTTGCTTTTAAAGTGTGTTTTAGTCTGTTCTGATTAAGCAGTTGACTGTCTTCCTGTGTCTTTGGATAGCACCTAGCAGAACTGTGTTCCACTCCAAGTTTAGGACTTTGGGTACGACCATAAAATAAATCACATCATCAGGCAGACAAGTTGATCTTCTGTTGAAAGTCTTAGAAAACCGAATATTAAGAGAACCTAATGATTCTACTCAAATTTTCAGTTTTAATGAAAATGTTTCTTGCCTTGGATTTACTCAAGTAAATTTACATGAGTAAATTGCTAGCATAAGTAAATTAACATGTATAACTAATGATTTGTACTATGAGACCATACGTCTGTAGAGAGGAAGTGAGTTACAGAAGCCTCTGTCTTCAAATAGATGAGGGGGAAAATTGAGAGTCTAGTGTAGAAAACTGTTCTTTGTTTTGGTTCTGAACTTTAAAACCAGGCCTGGCAGCAACTAGTTTAGCTGGCGCTAGAGCATATTGGCCCCCTGGCACTCCTTTCCTATATTAGGACTTGCCTAAACAAATCCAATTGAACCAGAACAGCACATTTGCTGCAAAATACAATGTAAAGGTCATTCAACAGTCAAGCAGCTAACAGTATTGCCCTTTAAGTGGTTTTAACAACCTTTTTGAGAAAAATTTACACCAAGAAGTGTGATCTGTCTTAGCAGCCTCCAGACCACAGTGTGTTGGTTTACACTGTCGAGGCCAAGTTCACAAACACAAGAGCTCTTGGAAAAGAGTCCACTGAAGAACCCAGATCCTTGGATTTCATACAATTCCTATTGCCCCTTGGTTTTCAAATACTACTAACTGTAAGGTTGCTTTCTATTGCACCTTTTATCCCAGCACACTTCATAAACGATACATGGTATTGCAGTGTTGGTACTGCAACACGTCACTGGAAGATTAAAGCTGTCTACTACAACACTTACCCTATCTCTCCCAATAGGCAATGGGTGTGCAGTGTACATGTTCCTTTTGCCATCATATCCTGGCTGCCGATCACCAAATATCTGCATCTTGAAGTGTCTCACCATAGTATCTACCACCTCCCTAAAGAGGAATGGCATTGTTCAATAGATTAGTTTGAAGAATAGGCAAATTCAGTGATGCATTAGCAAAGTTGTTATGATTGGCCATAACTGGACTCAAGCCTGAAACCGGTTGCTATCAGAGACAACAATGCACTTGATTCTGCACCTACCCAAGTTGCCAGCAGCCCCTGAACAGAGACACAGGGCAAACACACGTGCAGAATGGAGAACAAAAATGTGATCCAAAGAACAAATGGCTGCTACCAAAATTCCACCATTAGTTAAATTATAGACAGAAAAAACTATTTGGCCCACTGGGAGACCAGTGTAGGATTGTTCCTACAACATATTTCTCAATGTTTTCTACATCTACAGGCCAACTGTAAAAGCTTTGAATACAGCTTTCTCTGAGAATAGGATACAATTTGTTTTTCCACAGCACCTAGGAGCCCTAAATTGGCAACTATTACCTACATTGCATAGATAAAACTATACTTGACAGCAGCTGGAGACCTGCTAAAAAGTAGAGTTTCCTTAAATTGAGGCTGCTTTAGTGTTTATTAAGCCATCCTTACCTGTTCACTCTTCGGGGCCGCTTTTCTGGTTTGATATCTACATCATAGTGATAAACATCAATTTTAGGGATCTGCACCTGAAAATGATTGGCTAAGAGACGGATGGGTTTCCCAACAGTTCCCAGGCCGGGGCGGCGGGGCGGCTGGAAGAGGCTGGCTGGGGGCCCTGTGAAAGTCAAAGAAAAAAGTTTGAGATAATAAATGATCACGTAACACAACGTCCTCCCAACTGGAGATAGGACTGTAATTCAACTGAAGGCTCCTTATGACAGACGAGGGAACGAAGTCTGAAGTGCCTTGCCCAGGTTGCAAGATTTACAAATGAAAGTGCTCCTTAGTGGCTCCATTGCCTTGTAACAGCTCTAAATGATTTTCATGAAGAACAGAATCATGTACCCAAAACACAAACTAATTACAGCAGTATGTAAGAAATCTACTTTTGTAAACATGATTTATGAAGTCAAAGCCCTGTGATGGAATTTAGTCTTTTGTATACTATATATACTCATCACCACGTATAGTATCATTAGTGAATAATAGAGAGTTTATAATTAAGTCCATTACAGGCTTCCATGTATTATGCTCAGAGTCAGGATTTAATGACGGATTCTTGGCATGATCAAGTGATTAGAGGTCCAATTTTTATCTGAAAATTGATAGTATCTGGAATTGGTGAAGAGTTTTTTATTCTATAATATAAATTAAAAATACCTTTTTTATATAGTACTGACAAAAAATATTGTGGTTTCCACTACCACAAAAAATGCTATGCTGTTTACATGCTAACCGGGAAATGCGATTCAATGTAAACAAAGCTCAGGCCAATTTCAAATTCCAACACAAAGATGGGAGTGAGGAGGACAGTTTCCCCTAAAGGAAGAGAAACAGTAAGGAAACAGTAAGAGTAAAATGTTTTCAACAAAATTATTAGTGTAAAGACATCCATGTCTTGTTAATAGAATGGGTTATGGTTGCTTATAAAAATCTGGGTTTTAATTATTTCTACTGAGAACATTTGCAGAGGCTTCAAGAAGGAAGACATATTTGAACTCAAATTAGGCAATGTCATGTTTTGCCCGTTTCCTCAAAGATATAAGTTAGAACTGAAATGTTACATAATTTAAAGGAACTCTTATTTGAAAGTCAAATGTGTCTGATTTTTTTAAAACTCACTATTGTTTAAACACTTGAACTGAAGTGACTGAATTAAAAAAATATTTTTTCAGTTTATTTTGTGCATTTGACAGCCTTCTGTGTAGTCACAATTTCATGATCCCACTTGTGTAGGCAGCTTTCCATGCTTGAGTCTTTTGCATAGCAACAAAGGAGAGAAAAACGTTTGAAAAATAAAAAGCACGACTTTAAAGCCACAAAAATTGGTAGGATAACTTAGGAGAAATTTAATAACTGAAGCTGCTTCAAAAGCTTTTTTTACCTGACAAAATGTTAAGCTGACAGTGTCCCTTTCAGTCAAAGGGCTGACGAACAGAGGGTCTGAATTTATCCCATTGGGCGGGGAGGAAAACAGACATGTCGGGAAACCTTAGAAATGCAGTAAAACTTTTGCATGCAAGACTAAATCCCAAGAAGCCAAATACCTTTGTTTTATAGGAAGACTTCTAAGTCTCCACTAAATTACCAATTTTTATTTATAGATTAGTGTTAATAGTCAAACAAACTATTTTAAGTGCTAAAGTACTTAGAGGGTGATACTCCAAGTAGATGTAGTCCGTTTGATATATCAATTCTCCAAAGTTGAGGAGAACAGCACACCAGCTTCCTTGAGGCACAGCGTTTGTCTTACTAGATATCAAACACGCCATGTGCCCCACTGGCACTGCACCTGTATAAATATTTTTATTTATTTTAATTTAAGGGTAGCTTGTCATAGGATACAGTTTCATTTTTAAAAAGTTAAAAAGCATCAATCATCGCGGGCAATCGAAGTTTGCTGTGCTTGTTTGGATACTAGGGAGATGATCCATTAATCCTGTGCTAATTAATCTGAAGCAGTATAGCTTTTGTGGGCACTGACCTGCTAAAAGAGATTAAATGACCAACTATATTTACCCATTTACCGTCTTCAATATTTGGAAGTTTTGTAAATTAGGAATCGAAACAATTCCAGACATTTGTTGTCAAGAAAGGAGGTTAATATTACTGTACATCTTCTCTTTATAATCATTCTTATTCTTTCTGATACAAAGTAGTAAATTAAATGCTATTGTCCATCTGAAACCAGGGCTTCACTACAATTTATATAATTTGTTTCCATAATTTTAATTTTGTCCCTTTAACTTCACTAGGATGAAATATTTGTATCCCACACTGTTGCTCTAGTTTTCCTGCCATGTGTTAACAGCCTATAACCAAGGTACCCCTCCGAGGGGAAGCAGTTTGACACAAATGAAAGAGGACCTCTTGGAAATGTGTGAATTTATACTGCATCACACATTGATTAACAGATTGTAAACATTCAAAGTAACACCTATAACCGTGATCTTTCAAAACATCTCCCAAGACGCGGAATTAATGAGGATAGATTTGGTCTTCAGATCAATAACTTATTGCTGTAGATTTTGCAGAGTTCCTGAAAATATCAACTTGCTAGGACCTAGAACCTATTCTAGAACCTAGGTGTAGGTATACATTCTTCGGTCAAGAAATACCTCTTGCACACATTTTAATCTTTAACCATTATCTCATGTGACAATACTCACCAAGTTCCGCATCCGATAAAAGGTGACATTTCGTCATATACCAACAGCTTTTGTTTTAATGACCAGGTAAGTCTCAAGATTTAGTCAAAACTCTTTCTACAATGGCCCACCTTCAAAAGTTAGGCATGTTTTTATGACATCATGCAATTTATTTGCAACCATAATGTGTACGCCAATTTTCAAACCTATCACCCTACTGCTCCTCTTTCCCATCAAGTAACTTCCTTGGCTAAGGCTATATTCCACACTAACTCATCTACATTTTTACGAAGTCAAATCATATTGTAGTATGTCTACGTAGAAAAACTCCTATAGCAGACTGAGTGGCCTGTCTGTCATGCAGAAAGTTTTGAGTGTATAGTGAATCTGCTGGTAAAGTTTAGCAACCCATTTAAGTTCCTCTTTAAAAGTGACAGCTCGCTGAGATACTGACATGAAACCAGACTAAGTGTAACACCTCTGCCAGAGAGACCTCTACACTGACCAGGCAATAACCTCCCACAACCATATCCCAATTTGTTACTTACACATGTAGCAGTGGAATGAAACCATCACTACATTCAGGGCATTTTTAATAGCATGGCCTATTCTTATTAGGAAAAAAAACAACAACAACACCACCACTATATATTTCTTAGGAAATACTCAACTGAACAGTATAGAACAGAAAGTATCACTGATTTGTGAAAGGCCTAAGAGCTGCAGACAGGGTTAACCACACATTGCAATGTAGTTAGCAAATTATTAAACACGCTGCAGCAAAAAACATTTAGAGAAGGCGAAAATACTCTGGCTGGAAAGTTACCGTGGGCAGAACTTAGAGGGGGAATGGAAATTTTCATAGGTTCCTTCGCCCACCTATGAATCAGTCACTGCTAGTAATACGTCCAATGTCTTTACTCAATATCAGAATACACCCGACACAAAAAAATAACTGGATTTAAAGCACAGCACACAGTTTGTTGGCATCAGGTGCCAGACCTCCTGGACTCAGGAGGCGGAAACAACTTCCTTTCCCCTCCCTCATGCATTTAAAGTACTCTTGAGAAGAGCAAGGATATCATCAAATAAAGAGCTATGTGTCCCTAGTCAGATAGGGGCCCATAACATGTGGGGCCTGGAGAGAGGGCAAGGGTGACAGGCCTCTGATTAAGGGTACACACCAGCACCCAGCGAAACCTGGGCTCTCCCCCACCAGGGGGCTGGGCACCCCCTGAAGCAAAGGAAGCCAAGCCCCCCAACCTCCTCAGGACCCAGTGTCACCAGGAATCAACCCCCACCGCTCCAGGAAGAAGCCAAGCCCCCCCCTCCCTCCCTCCCTCCCAGCACCACCCACCTGGGGACCACCCAACCCTCCACCCCCTGTCACCTGGGAGCCCCCAACCTCCCAGAGGAGGACGTCACCACTTTCAGGAGCCAGCCCCCCCATGGAGGAAGCTACCCCCCCCCGGAGCCAGCCCCCCCCCCAGGCAGAAGTCACCCCCAGGAGAGACCCCCAGGGAGCCGGGGCTCACCCCACCCCCGGGCACCCCGCCGCTCACCGGGTCCCAGCGCCTCCATGGCGGCGGCGGCGGCCTCGCTGCGGTCCCCCCCGGCCGCCCCGGGCCCCGCCGCCCCCGGCCCCGCCGCCGCCGCGTATCGCTTGATCTCGGGAATGTTGGCTGCGGGTGGGGTCGGTACCGGGAACGGGGTGCGGGTGGGGGGCGGGAGCGGAGCGAGGCGGGGCTGGGGGGAGCGGGGCCGGGCGCGGGTGGCTCCTGGCGGCGGCGGCACAAACAATCCGCTCTGCGGTGCCACCGAGCCCGAGCAGGAACCGGCGCGGGTCCGGGAGCGCGCCCCCGAAGCCGCCGCGGGGACGCGCGCGAAACCCCCCTTTCGCGGTCGGGGTCGCGCGCGCCGCTGGAGAAGCAGGGTTCGGAGGCCAACCCAGCGGCCTTCCCGGGCTCGCGCTCGCCCCGCCCTCTTCCCGCCGCGCGGGGGCGCGCACGCCGTCACCTGGGCCGGCGAGCGTCCTCTGTGCGTGCGTGTGCGCGCGCGCGCGTCCCCGGCCCCTCCTCCGGCCTTTTAAACCCGGCAGCGAGCCCGGACGGGCAGCTGTGTGGGGGCCCGGTGCACGGAACTGCGGCCTGCTCCCCACCACCCAAACCCCACCATCCCGACCCCCCACTGCTTCCTCCCTAAAACCCACCCTAGACCCAAATAACCCCTCCACTAAATACCCCTTCCCCAAGCCCCACCCCAGACCCAAATAACCCCTCCCCACAAAACCCTCTGTTCCCCAAACCCCTCCACTAAATACCCCCTCCCCAAACCCTACCTATCCCCCAGTGTCCACCCCCACCCCAGACCCAAATAACCCCTCCCCACAAAACCCTCTGTTCCCCAAACCCCTCCACTAAATACCCCCTCCCCAAACCCTACCTATCCCCCAGTGCCCACCCCCACCCCAGACCCAAATAACCCCTCCCCACAAAACCTTTCCACTAAATACCCCCACATATCCCCCAGTGTCCACCCCACCCCAGACCCAAATAATCCCTCCTCACAAAACCCAAATGCCCCCTCCTCCCTAAAACCCAACCCTCCCCTTATACTCCCAGACCCCTCCACTAAATACCCCTGCCTTAAAACCCACCTTCTGCAAAAAAACAAATACCCATCCCATAAAACTCACCCCCCCCAAATATCGCCAAACCACCATACCCAAAATACCTCTTCAACCCCCCCCCCAATATCCCCAAATACACTTCTTCCAAAAAATACCTTTCTGCAAGTACCTCCCCACGCCCTGGGCGCACACACTGGAAAGCTACATCCCCCCCAATTGCCCCAAACTTTTTTTTGGGGGGGAGGGGGAGAACAGCTCATGTTGAATTTTTTTTTTTTTTATTAAGACCTCACCTTGTTAACATCTTAGGTTATCAAAACTGAAATAAAATGAACTGGGTCATAAATGATGTGGATCACTTAGCATCCCTCAGCTTTGGCACTTAAAAGTCTGGGTCACTTTCATTTGCATTGGCACTCATTTTCTGGCTGTCATGTGCTGGCACAACGCTCTGTGCTAGAGTAGTGAGCAACAGGTAACATCTTAACCAGAAACATCTCTGGAATTTCTTTTAAAATTAATGATTGATTTTCTATTGATTTCATTGGTCTGAATCAACTGGGTCCTTTTGTGCCATGTTTCCATCTCAGGTACTTTATGTGCACCATCACAATCTTTAATGTATTTATCCTCACAATACCCCTGTGAGGTAGGGAAGTGCTATTGTATTTATTTATATAATTTTACAGATTAGGAACTGAGGCACAGAGAGGCTAAGTGTTTTACCCACAGTCCACAGGAAGCATGTGATGGAGTGGGAAATTGAAACCAGGTTTCTCCAAGTCTTCGGTGAATGCCTTACCTACTGTATCATCCTTCTCCCCCTGTACAGAAAAGCAGGATTTTCCTGCCCTTTCCAGTCCTTCCACACTTGGCTTTTCAGTGTCCCATTCCATAGAATGGCAGTTCTCAACCTGTGATGTACAGACCACTGGCCCACAGAACTAGTTGAGCACATGGTGCCTGTTCATTTAAATTCATACATACTTTCCTAATACTAGTTTTTCATATAAACAGCTGCCACAGAGATTGCGTGATTGTAAACAGGAGGGAAATCTGAGACACGCTGTCTATTAAGATATAGTCTGCACTATGAAAAAGTTTATGAATCCATAGGAATTGCCATAGTGGCTGAGACCCATGAACCATCTAGTCCTGTACCATCTTGCACACTGGCCAGTATCAGATGCTTCAAAGATAGGCACAAAAAAAACCCATGGAAGACAGAACTGGGATAATCTGCCCTCCTTGGAGATCTCATCCTAATCCCTAATAGAGATTGGTTTAAACTCTAATACCTCTCCTACTTTAGTTTTTGATTTATTATAACGTGGCTTCAACTGCTCTGGAACCTAGATGATAGGCCATTACCAGTTGCGCTAGAATTTTCACAGGAAATAATGAAAGTTCCTTTGCAGCTACCCAACTAGCTCTTTCCAGTTGACTTTCTGAATGACATACAATACAAATTTGGTTTTAGGTGCACATAAGCAATATAAACCTATCCCTAGTCACATCTTTGCAGAGCTATGATTTTCTAGGATCCTCACTCACTAAAGGTAATACAAAAACATAAGAATGGCTATACTACGTCTGACCAATGGTCCATCTAGCACATCATCCTTTCTTTCGACAGTGCCCAATGCTAGATGTTTCAGAGGAAATGAACAGTATAGAGCAATTTTGAGTCATCCAACCCCTGTCATCCAGTCTCAACTTCTGGCAATTAGAAGTTTAGGGACACCCAGAGCATGGGGTTGCGTCCCTCAGCACCTTGGCTAACAGTCAAGGATGGACCAATCCCCCATTAACTTATCTAATTATTTTTTTAACCCAGTTAGACTTTTGGCCATCACATCCCCTGGCAAGGAGTTCCACAGGTTGACTGTACATTGTGCGAAGAAGTACTTGTTTATGTTTGTTTTAAACCTGCTACCTATTCATGTCATTAGGTGACCCCTGGTTTTTGTGTTATGTGAAGGGGTAACACTTCCCTATTCACTTTCTCTATCCCATTCATGATTTTATAGACTTCTATTATACCCTCCACTGCCTACTCATCTCTTTTCTAAGATGAGCAGTCCCAGTCTTTTAAATCTCTGCTCTTATGGAAGCTACTCCATACCCCTAGTCATTTTTGTAGCCACGTAGAATAGGAGATCAGGAATCTGAGTAAATACATATCCCTTTTTAAGAGAGAAAAGCCTCACCTACTTTCAGAAACATTTACTTTAGTCCCCCTTACAGAAACTGTCTACCATCCACTTTCCTTCTTAGAATTTAATAAACACAAAACTTACCCACAGTTTGGAAATATACAACACCATTTCTTTCAACCTCTCTGTGAACATCTTCCTCATGCTCCTCTACTGTTTCATAACCCATGGTTCCAGCCCCAAAGCTCTTCATGTGAGAATTATCTTCTTCTACCTCTCCAAGCCCTACGTTATGCCCCCAAGCAGGGTATTTGTTTAACCTAATTGCAGCCAATATAACCTCCTTCTGCAGAGCAAATTGTATTAATTAATGAGCTTCATTAGATCTTCAGATGTTTTGAAGAAATGAAAATTATACTAAAAAACCATTTCAAATTTGAACTTTAGTTACTCCTCAATATACTCACATGTTAATGAGAATAGCTATTTTTTGTGCAGGGTTACAGTGCTCTGGTAAGTGTAATAGTTTTTCTTACTAGTGTTAATGATTGATTAATACCCAGCAGCTAATAGTTAACACAAAGAGATGGATCAATAATAATCATGGGATGTCACTCAGAATTTGGCTGGCAAGTGATTGCTTGGGAATTGGGTGGTGTCACTAATAGTTTGGTCATTAAATACTTGGGATGCATTTTGCATTGTATTCTACATTAATTTACACAGTAAGGCTTCAATCCTGCAAACATTTATGTCCACGAGTATCTTTACTCACATAAGTAGACTCGTTAAACTCAGTGGACTACTCACATGCGTAAAAGTTACATAGGTGTGTATATGTTTGGAAGATAGATGCATAAACAAATTGTAATTCCAGATTAAGATATAAGGGATATCAGGATTCATTGCTTCTAAGGTAAGAATCTAATAATTACAATTCTGTAGTTGGTGCTGCTTCTTTTCAATGTGATCTAATAAAGTATAACATACGTGAACCAGAGTGAAGACACCTGGTGTTTTGGCTGTAAAGTGACATCCCCTGGATATATGTAGCAATATGCAGTCTTAAATGTGACTCCATGCCAAGATAAATTGATGCCAAAAATTAAGTCTTAAACCTCTCATTCTTCTGCATCCAGGTAAGAATATACAATATAGTTATTCAGCAAAAATATCAATACAGGCAGGGAGAGAGTTCTGCAGTCCCCAGAGAAATAAAGAAAAAGGCTAAAATAAGTGGTTAGAAATTAATCTTAATAGTTTAACAAAATTTCTGAGAGACTAAAAATATAAAGCACTAGATAGAAAACAGTATTTGAATAAAGCTTAACCCCTGTATTATGACCACAAATCAGGACTTCTTTAAATCACTAGCATAGCTACTAGGCGTTTACATGGCTTTCTGTTGGATTCCTCCTTATTTTCCCGTTGAAGCAAGGGTTTGCTTATTTGCTTGGAAATCTTATTTTTGTAAGTGTACATTTCTCCACAGCATTGCATTTCACCCTTAAAGGTGAAGATGTTGGATTTTGTATGAACATCCTGACCCAGTCCCCAAACTGTTTTTTCCTCTACAATGATACAGATGGAGTAGTTATTATTTATTTATTTTGTTGGAGAGATCTGTGACAACTTTATAGTGGGTGTGTATTCACAGAATTCCATCTGCCTAGATCCCAGCCAATTATACCCATCCTGGAGCACAAAGAACAACTTTGGCCTCAATCCTACAATGAGCTGTAGGTAGGCAGAAATCCGTGTGGGTTCATGTTGATACAGACGTACTGCAATATAAAGATCATTGCTAGATTGTGGCCTTGCTGAGGATGTTTCTTATTTATCAGGATAAGGATATCTGGTGGGCTAGATTTTATTTGAAACTCAACATAGCCAGGCACTGTCTATCTGTTTAAAACATTATGTCCTTCAGGGCAAATATATGTCAGAAGCATGGTTTGTTTGGTAAACTACACTCTGCTGTGGGCTATGCCTGTTTATTTTTTCTTTCTTAGTAATTTTTTTTTTTTAAACCAAACACTTCTCTAACTTCCCTCTTACAGGGCTGCCAACTTTCTGAACAAGTGAAGGAAAGCATTCAACACTATTAGTAAAACTTTATAATAGTATATGCTAGCATCCTTTTACTACTAGACCAAATATGGCATTTGTATCTATAACTCTTGAAATGCAGAATTCTGTGGGGATCATGGGCTATTTAATAACAGAAGCCAATTGGTAATGTTTCCTGGGTATCAAGAAAGCAGCTGCTTCATGTTGGAATTATACCTGGTTTACTCTCTGAGGGTGAAGCTCACCGCTGTGCCACGGGCCACAACAATTTGACATGCCAAGACCGCATGAAGTAACAATTGCTTTAAATTGTTGGCAGGCTGCATGGGCAAGAAGGAGTCTGCCCCCAATTTACTGAAAGGCTCTGTCTTGCTTGGCTCCACTCAGTGGGGTTCTTGTAGGACACAGGGCTGGGGAGGAAGGGAAGAGCGCCCCAGCACTAGAAATGCCATTAACCGTGGAAGCTGCCCCATGGCCATGCTTGCCTACCCTAGGCCATCCTGGGGAAACTGAGGCCATAGGCCCTAACCAGGCCACCCCCCATCCCCTTTGGCCAGAGCTAGGCCACCCATAGAGGGAGGGGGGGGTGCCCCCGCCCCCTACAGTACCAGAGAGGCGCGGCCCTGATTGCCGCAATAGCCCCGCGCTATGTATTCTGCGGCTAGAGCGGCTGGGATTGGGCCTCTCTATCCCCGCGGAGCAGACGAGGCGATGGGGGGAGGGGAATTGACAGCGCGGAGGCACCAATGGGATGCTGGCGGGGCGGGGACATCCTGTTCAGAGCGGATTGTGATTGGGCCACAGCGCTGTAGGGCGAAGCGCGTTAGTCGTCCAATGGGGTGCTGAGTAGGCGGGTGCTGTAAGGGAGAGAACGAGCTGTGATTGGTCCGGAGTAGGGAGGCGGGGCCAGCTCAGGCAGAGCGCGAAGAATCGAAGGGGCCTCAATCGCTGGCTTGGTGTTGGCTTTAGCGGCGGCGACTGAAGAGAGCCGGGCGGGGACCTTGAGGGGTAGCAGCGCCAAGGGTCCCGCTCGCCACCGGACAGCAGGAGGCCATGGCGGCTGAGGTAAGCCCGTCCGGCCTGCATCGTCTGGCCGGCGCCGGGAGGGGATGCCGGGGTGCAGCGACCGCCCACCCCGCGCCACTCTCTCCCTGCCTCTCGGTTCCGAGTGACTGGGTCTCCCGCAGCTGGCGGGAACTACGACTCCCGCCATGCACTGCGGCCACCGGGCAGGCGGCACCACCCTGCCCCGGCAGCTGCAGGGGATACTACAGGTCCCAGCATGCACCACGCCCATGTAAGGACTACATTACCCAGCGTGCACTTCGGCACCCTGAGCCAAGGGGCCTGCCCAAGTGCACGCTGGGAGTGTTTGTGTGGCCTGGCTCAGGGGCTCTCAAGATTTTCAGACTGTACCCCTTTCAGAGTCTGATTGGTCTTGTGTACCCCAAGTTTCACCTCACTTAAACTCCTTGCTTACAAAATCAGACCTAAAAATACAAAAGGGTCCCAGCCACACTCACTGAACAATTGCTCACGGTCTCATTTTACCATACCCTGCGTACCCTATAACTAGAACATAAATCAATTGGAATATAAATATTGTACTTGCATCTCAGTGTATAGTTTATAGAGCAGTATAAACAAGTCATTGTTTGTATGAAATTTTAGTTTGTACTGACTTTGTTAGTGCTATTTATGTAGTCTGTTGTACTACTAGGCAAATATCTAGATGGGCTGATGTACCCCCTGCAAGACCTCTGCGTACCCCCAGAGGTATGTGTAATCTTGCTTGAGAACCACTGGTCTGGCTTACCTCTCGGGGTGAGGGATAATGCATGCTGGGATGCCTGGCTGGCCAGGTACACCATAAAGGTGTCCGCACTGGCCCATGCTGGGCATCTGATCCCCTGGTGGGATGGGCGTACTAGTGTTGCCAGGACTCTGAGCCTGGTTAAATGACAATCATTCAAATTCCTACACCTTCGATCTACTGCTGTCTCTACCATCACTACCTGGGATGGGCAATTGAATGCCTGAGTTATGTCAGTGCAGATTCCTGTTAATTATGAGAGAAGTGCCCACAGAGCATAAGACCCACACACAAAACAAAGGAAGACCCCAAACTATGAGATTTGGAGGTGCACATATTGGCGTGGCATCTGTTTTGTTTCTAAATGTCATGGACTGCATTTAGTCTGCAGCCCTGCTGTAAGGGCTTTCTCCATTACTACGTCTATGGCTATTCCTCTCTGGCTGTGCAGACGATGGAGCTCCTTGGCTGCTCTCTTTCTCCCCCCCCCCCCTTGCCCCTTCTGTCAAGGACATGTTTTTCCCATTTCCTTGGTAATGCACATTAAGAACTCTTACCTCATGCTCCATATTATCCCTCCATCATCATCTTGATCAGATGCCAAAAGGATGTTCTTCTAAGAGATGCTTAGCTGGTCTGTCTTCTGTCATCTTAACTATGTGCCCTGCTGCTGAAGTTGTCATGATTTCACTACATTTGTCCATTACACAGAATAATAATTAATGACCTGTCGGGCTGTCACCTTCCTGGAATGATTTTAATTGCTCACACAATTTGGGATGGCTTTATTTTATGTCAAGTTACATAAAGTTAGAAGTGTTAATATGTCAGGTGAAAGTTGCAAGTTTCTCATGGCTTTTCGTGTTGTCTCAAGCAGTGGTTACCAAGCAGTGTCTGGGTATAATGTTTGATTTTTGCTTTGATGCTTTCACCGAGTTCGTCATTTAATCAACTTTATTCAATAATAAAAGATGCATACAGCATAATCATGTTTCAGTTGAATGAACTGAATTCCTAAGAGGTTATAGTGATAACATTTCAATATATCTTGTGTAATCCAATTTGATGCATTGGGATGAAATTGAATTCAATGAGTCATCTCTGTTAACCTTAATACAGTATAAGCTGCTTAATATTATTCTTGGTTTCTAGCTTAATTCAGAAGCAGAGGATCTGAAATCTGACTTGCAGAAAACCTTTGACAGTGATTCTGACAGTGGACAGGGCAGCTGTGAAACAAGCTCTCCAAGTCAATCCAACAAGGGAACTGCATCTCTTGGTGACATAGGTCTGTAATACTGTCAGGTCTCTCTTTTGGGTTTTAGTTTTTTAAAAAAACCTGGATATTGTACTTTGCATTTATAGGTGTTTCCTTTAGCAGAAGGCTGAGAGAATGTGATCTTGGACTATTTGCCCTTCAGAAGTCACACATTTGATTTGCTAACCCTTGATTATTTTTTCCATGCAACCTGCATAAGCTACTGCTTTTTCCTCTATGTATACAGACTTTAATTCTCAGATTTTTACATTTAAAAAAAAATCAGAGCAATCACTAACAACGTAAGTGTTTTTCTAAATATTATAGAAGAAAATATCTCATAACAGTCATGTGCAGTCTGACACCACTTGGCTCACTAACATACCAATCCAAAACAACATACAGAACTTATGCATGATGTAGTGTAGGAAAATCACACCAATTCCGTATTAATAATCAAAATACATGAACATATAAAATATGTCTGGTCTGAATTCCAAGTGCCCTTTTGGTTGCTCAGGGTAAGGGTAGAGATATGAGGGTGGTAAAAGGGCAGTAGTTGAGATTGAGGAGAGGAAATGCTGAGTGAGGTATTGAATATCTTAACTGCTTATTTCCTTCTTTTTTCATGACTTGCATAGCCCAGCAAAGCAGATTCAACAGCGTTAACTCTAATGGCTTAGTGTGTGATGTTTCTCTTACATTTACACCGATCCAATGTGGCCAAATTTGTAAAGGCTGTTGTGAGGTGGGGGAAGAAAGTATAGAGCTAATGCCTGGAAGAGGAGCATTTGTCTGTAGAAGTTCCATTTGAAAAGTGTTGAATTTTCTGATGCTGCAAGAAGAATGCTCAGAGCTCAGTGGAGAAGTGTAACAGCGTTTTTTATAAGGAAAGCTTTCACTTTAAGATAACATTGTCCTAATGATAGTTTCCTATTAAAGTTAAAGCTTAGTGATGTTTCCTGTACCTGGTATGGTTGGAAAAGTAAATGAGGATAAAAGAGGATTCTGAATGCACACTTTGTTCCATGTCTATCAGATGAATCAGTTCTTTCCTGATAACACACACTCAAATTTTAAGTATTTTAATAAGTATTATACACTAACTACCTTTCAATCTGAGCTCATTAGTAATTTTCTGTAGTACGTTCTGGACTGCAGGCTTTTTTACATATAAAAAAACTAAACAAATATTGATTTTTAAATAACACTTATAAAAAACTGTAATTAAAGTGCGACTAAGGCTTCTGCTGAACAACATTGCATTGTTCTCCCTGCACCATTCTGAAATACGGAACATCAGCACTCCAACCTCAAACAATAGAAAACCGGGAAATGTTCAGTTAAGGTCCCCCACATATCCTTGAAAAGAAGATAATTGGTTTTGTAAGTTTGTGTTTTAAGGTAGGAATACACACTTTAAAACTATATTTAACTATTGTATAGCACAGGGGTCTGCAACATTCGGCACGTGTCTCGCCAGGGTAAGCACCCTAGCAGGCCGGGCCAGTTTATTTACCTGCTGACGCGGCAGGTTCGGCCGATCGTGGCCCTCACTGGCCGTGGTTCGCCATCCTGGGCCAATGGGGGCGGCGGGAAGCCACGGCCAGCACATCCCTCAGCCCGCGCCGCTGCCCGCCGCCCCCATTGGACCAGGACGGCGAACCGCAGCCAGTGGGGGCCGCGATCGGCCGAACCTGCTGCGTCAGCAGGTAAAAAAACTGTCCTGGCCCGCTAGGGTGCTTACCCTGGCGAGATGCGTGCCGAACGTTGCCGACCCCTGGTATAGCAGAAGAGGAAACGTGCTCAGTGACTTGTATGGGACTAGACATTTGAGTAAAATGATGTTCCTGTTTAAATATTTGCAGGATTGGGCCATAATGTGTTTGTTATAATTCACTTAGTATATTACTATTTCCTGTATATGTTCATGGTTTTTATTATATATAAATACTTTAGTCTCAAGGAAAGAAACTAAAAACTCAAGTCATTTTGCGATGGTTCTAAGTTTCTTTAAGGGTGGATAATTACATATATTATGCCTTTTATGGGGGCGGGGGAGAATGGGTTTTCAAAGTATAGATTAAATTGGATTTGCTATGCTGTACTAAACTTCCACTAGTATTCATGAGACTTCAGGGGATAATACTTTTCTCTGAGACATTTATCTGGCATGGTGCATGAACTAATCATTTGTCAATTATCATATATATATTTTTTAAAACCATGTTGTGTGCCATAAAGAGTGTAATGTATTTCCACCAGATTCAGATGAGGAGATCTTTGTGAGTAAAAAATCAAAAAGCAAGAACGTGCTTCAGGACAGTGAGAGTGAGGGCGAAGAGGAAGGCATTCTTCCTGAGAAGACTGACATTGTGGATGGAGATGTGGAAAGTGGGGAGGAAAATGAGAACAACTTTGCCCAGAAGAACAAAAAATCTCATCGGATTCGCCAAACTCTGCGGGACAGTGATGAGAGTGACACAGGTGATCCACTGCATCCTGGAAACCTTGAAATAGATGTGAAGTCCGAATTGACTAAGGATGAGTTTGGCTCACAAGTGAGGAAACCTGTGGAGATGTCCGTGAAATCTCAGAAAAAATACAAAAAACATAAAAGTGATTTTGAGAAAGAAACAGACAAAGTGATAGGCAAATCAAGAAGGAAGACAGAAAAAGAGAGAAAAATAGAGGCTGTTAGACAGCTGAAGAAGGAAAAGAAATACAAACAGGAGGTATAAAAATTTACTTGCAAACATTTCTGGTGTTTTCAGTTGTTAAATTTCAGCATTTGGTGGTGGTCTGAAGCCTCCAACAAAATATGTGAGTCCACATCACAACAATAAGTTAGACATCCACATGGGGCCCCCCAAGTTTTGGACAGGGTTTTTCTCTGAGCCATTGGTGGGTTTTGTGTAAGTCTTCCTTGTGTATGCTGATTGCAGCAGTTGAGAACCTGCCTCCATAAATTAGCATATCTAATTTTGGAATGCTATTAAGTCAACATGACTGGCCTACAGAATTTGAAAGATTTTTGTTTTGGGGATGATGGGATGGTTGTTTTATGAATTTTGCTAATGACCCTAAAATCATGAAGGTATTTTGAAATAAACTTGTAAATTAATATAATTCTTTGTACTTTCCTTCTTATGCTTACCAGAAGGATGGCAGTGAAAGATACCATTTTAATGATAGCGGGTGTCTTCTTGCTGACAAAGAACTCTTTGAGAATGATTTAGAGGAGGAAAATGATCCCCTTCTTGAAGATGAAGAGTCACTAGAATCAATAAGAGCTGCTGTGAAAGAGAAAATGAAAAAACATAAGGTAACTTACTTTAGTTTAAGGTTGTAATATTCTTTGTAGAAGGTATTGTACACACTGAGTATGTAACGCACACTTTTGGTGACACTGGGGTGCTTCCACTTTTGGTAAAAGTGGAAGAAAATAGTCCCCACTATCACATTGCTTGCTAGAGGTGAAGGGATATTAGCGCCTTCTCTGAAGAGCGTTGTCATAGAAAATTCCAAAAATAGTATTGCAACAGAGGCTGTAGAGGCACTTAAAGAACTTGCAGAAACCAGGACAATAGTTGGCATTGGTTTATGAAAATGTTTGCTGCTTCTATTTCAAGATTGATGGCACAGAAAATAATTGTACAAAGTTATTTTGTTGCAAGCTTCTTTGCCCTTGACCGCTCCCATTTGTTTTGAAATTTAATAGACTTCTTTTTACCAATTATAGAGTAAAGATCTGTTTTCTGAGAGTGAAGACTACAAATGTGTATTTGATGATGATAGTGAGGAACCTACATTAAAAGGACCTAAAAGAAAGGTGGAATATTTCATTATAAATATCTGTTCCTTTTTAACTCCTCAGTTCTTCATAATTTTATTTGAAGGCTTATCTATATTGCTCCTCAAAGTATCTTTATTCTTCTGTTTGATTTGGGTCTTGTGTTTTTGTTTGTTTGTTTGTTTTTTAAACTCTGCTCCAACTGTTAGTTTTCTTCTTTCAAAACATCAGCAGAAGAAAGTACTATTTAGTAATATAGATACACTTCTGCACATCAGTCCTGTGGCTTCAAGGGTCTTTCTTTTCTCTGTTTAAGGAACGGAAGGCAGCAAGATTAAGTAAAGAAGCCATTAAACGACTGCATAGTGAGACCCAGCGACTTGTTAGAGGTAAAACCTAAACTCTTTGGTGTAAGGGTGAACGTAAGAACGGCCATACTGGGTCAGATCAAAGGTCCATCTAGCCCAGTATCTTGTCTCCGACAGTGGCCAGTGCCCGGTGCTCCAGAGGGAATGAACAGAACAGGTAATCATCAAGTGATCCATCCCCTGTTGCCCATTCCCAGCTTCTGGCAAACAGAGGCTAGGGACACCATCCCTGCCCATCCTGGCTAATAGCCATTGATGGACCTATCCTACATGAACTTATCTAGTTCTTTTTTGAATCCTGTTATAGTCTTGGCCTTCACAACATTAGCTGTAAAGAAGCTCCATAGGTTGACTGTGCTTTGTGTGGGGAAAAAATACTTCCTTTTGTTTGTTTTAAACCTGCTGCCTATTAATTTCATTTGGTGATCCCTAGCTCTTGTGTTATGAGAAGGAGTAAATACACTTCCTTATTTACTTTTTCCCCATCAGTCATGATTTTATAGAGCTCTATCAAATCCCCCTTTAGTTGTCTCTTTTTCAAGCTGAAAAGTCCCAATCTTGTTAATTGCTCCTCACATGGAAGCTGTTTCATATCCCCAATCATGTTTGTTGCCCTTTTCTGAACCTTTTCCAATTCCAATATATTTTTTTGAGATGGGGTGACCACATCTGCACGCAGTATTCAAGATGCGGCCGTACCATGGATTTATATAGAGGCAATATGATATTTTCTGTCTTATTATCCATCCTTTTCTTAATGATTCCCAACATTCTGTTTTGCTTTTTGACTGCCACTGCACATTGAGTGGATGTTTTCAGAGAACTATCCACAATGACTCCAAGACCTTTCTTGAGTGGTAACTGCTAATTTAGACCCCATCATTTTGTATGTATAGTTGCATTTATCAACATTGAATTTCATCTGCCATTTTGTTGCCCACTCACCCAGTTTTGTGAGATCCTTTTGTAGCTCTTCGCAGCCTGCTTGGGAGTTAACTATCTGGGTAGTTTTGTATCATCTACAAATTTTGCCACCTCACTGTTTACCCCTTTTTCCAGATTATTTATGATTAATTGAATAGGACTGGTCCCAGTACAGACCCCTGGGGGACACCACTATTCACCTCTCTCCATTCTGAAAACTGACCATTTATTCCTACCCTTTGTTTCCTATCTTTTAACCAGTTACCAATCCATGAGAAGACCTTCCCTCTTATCCCATGACAGCTTACTTTGCCTAAGAGCTTTTGGTGAGGGATCTTGTCAAAGGGTTTCAGAAAATCTCAGTGCCCTATATCCACTGGATCCCCCTTGTCCACATGCTTGTTGACCCCCTCAAAGAATTTTAGTAGATTGGTGAGGCATGATTTCCATTTACAAAAACTGTGTTGACTCTTCCCCAACAAATTATGTTCCTCTGTGTCTGACAACTTAGTTCTTTGCTATAGTTTCAACCAGTTTGCCTGGTACTGAAGTTAGACTTACCGGCCTGTAATTGCCGAGATCACCTATGGAGCCCTTTTTAAAAATTGGCGTCACATTAGCTATCCTCCAGGCATTTGGTACAGAAGCTGATTTAAATGATAGGTTACAAACTACAGTTAGTAGTTCTGCAATTTCACATTTGAGTTCCTTCAGACCTCTGGGTGAATACCATGTGGTCCTGGTGACTTATTACTGTTTAGTTTATCAATTTGCTCCAAAACCACCTCTAATGACACCTCAACCTGGGACAATTCCTCAGATTTGTCACCTAAAAGAATGGCTCAGGTTTGGGAATTTCCCTTACATCCTCAGCCTTGAAGACCAATGCAAAGAATTCATTTAGTTTCTCCACAATGGCCTTATTGCCCTTGAGTGCTGCTTTAGCATCTTGATCGTCCAGTGGCCCCACTGGTTGGTTAGCAGGCTTCCTGCTTCTGATGTACTTAAAAAAAAATTTGCTATAACTTTTTGAGTCTTTGGCTAACTGTTCTTCAAATTCTTTTTTGGCCTTCCTAATTATATTTTTACACTTCATTTGCCAGAGTTTATGCTCCTTTCTATTTTCCTCACTAGGATTTAATTTCCACTTTTTAAAGGATGCCTTTTGTCTCACTTCTTCTTTTCCTTTATTTAGCCATGGTGGCACTCTTTTGGTTTTCTTACTATGTTTTTTAATTTGGGGTATACATTTAAGTTGAGCCTCTATTATGGTGTCTTTAAAAAGTTTCCACACAACTTTTAATTTCTGTTTAACTAACTTTTTTTTTTCATTTTTGTGTAGTCCCCCTTTCTGAAATTAAATGCTACAGTGTTGGGCTGCTGTGGTGTTTTCCCAACTACAGGGATGTTTACATTTAATTACATTATGGTTACTATTACCAAGTGGTCCGGCTATATTCACCTCTTGGACCAGATCCTGTGCTGCACTCAGGACTAAATCAAGAATTACCTCTCCTCTTGTGTGTGTGTGTGTGAGAGCTATTAGGATATCTTCAGGAGAGCAGCAGAAACTCCTGACAGGCCAGATTCTGCTGTTGCTTAACATGAACTATTCAGGATCTAAAGTGGATAGGCTGCAAAACAGTTGTGTTGAAATCTTGTTCAAGGATGGTCTCTCGGTGCAAGCAAAATTCCTGATTGGAGCTTAAAACTTGCCTTTACGCAGCTGTGGGAAGTCACTTGGAGTCTTTTAAAAGTTATAGCTGGACTACACATATAACTGACTGACTTGGTGTGACTTGGGTATTTAGTTGCAACAAATTTTAGAATTGGTCTTATAATTCTGTTCTTGTTGGTACAATCTGCTTTCTTATGAGTCCCTGTGCGTGCTGCAGTCCTCACTCTTCATGACAATAGATTGGTGATTGGGAAGAGGTCCTACAGATACAACCTTTATTCAGGGTTAAACTCTGCTATTCATCTCTGCTCTGATACTTTAGCTGGAAAATACTTGTCCCAAGAGGAATTGGATTTAAAAAAATACATGTTTTGATGTACAATTTAAATGATATTTTTTTTTTTTTTCCCTTTTGGCAGAATCATCTCTGTCTCTCCCGTATCATATGCCTGAGACCAAAACCATCCATGAGTTCTTCAAGCGTAGACCTCGACCAACATTGCAGGGAAATGCTATGGCATTGCTAAAGTAAGGACCAAGCTTATCTCGTAGTCTCTCTTTTCTAAATCAGGGCTCTCAATCTTCCTGAAACAGATGTGGTCCATGTTATGAAAAAGCTATCTAATATACAGCCTCCCTTTTTATTTGCAACCACATAGGCCTCCCATCTTTCCTTGGTAATCCCATACTGCTTCTATGGCAACTAAAGCGATTGCTTCAGTGAGAAAGTAATACTAGAGAAGTATTTATTATGTTTTTAACTAAGTTTTTAATGCAGTTTAACAGCTGGAAACAAGAAGTATCACCATGTGACTAGCCAACTCTCCACAGACCAGCAGCAAGGGTGTTGATTGATCATCAATGGGACACAGACCACAGTCTGAGAACCAATGTTCTAAGTGGCAAACCTGCTAGTTTAATAACTAGTATGTAATAGCAGGGCACATCTGTCTTTCCCTGAATAGATTTATTTACCAGCTAGTCTGACAGGAGTGAAATGAAAATCCTTATTTATATTGTACTTGCTATTCAGAAGTAAAATTTGAAAGAAACATGCTCATCTAAATTCTTGTGACAGTGTCCCATTCTCCCCACCAAATTCAAACCACTGCTGTGATTTTTTTTTTCTCCATGCTCAATTTAATACCAAATCCTGTTTTAGAAGGTGTGTTGTACACTGAAATAAAGAGTATTCAGGATGCAGTTAGTGAATTTTTTTCCTTTAATTTAAAAAGAATTGAAATCCAGAGAATCCTAAAATTAATTTGCATTAATGGTTGAGATTTTAAATGCCCAAATGTCAGGTTATTTACTGTTATGCTTCCTAGAATCACCCTAACTTGATATTATTGTATTTGCATACAACTAGTAATTTCTGTTACTGAATAGAGTATTCTACATAGGCATAAAAATTATAATGTACAGTAATAGATCATTGGTATTGTCATGTGATATGAGAACCAACTCAGTTCTAGGCTTCTGAGCATCTAAGATCTGAATTACAATATTGCATTACTACAGTTGACTTCAAGCGAATATGTTAAGTAAGCAGGGCTGATTGAGCACTCCAGATTAACCCTGGTTGCCCCCCTCTCTCCCAAACCTCCTCCCACCATGAGTTTAGAGAAAGTTTGGATTAGGATCCAAACTTTTTGTGCTTGGGTCATCTTTTTTGTTTTAAATATTGTAGACAAATTGTACTCTACTGTGGCTACTAAATCTCTCAGGAATTAACTTAATCCAAGTTGTGATAATGTAATTTACTTACCAGTTGACTCTGCACCCTTTAGAGTGAACCTATTGTAACTCTTCATAGTAAAAATGTCAGATTAATTTTTGTCCATTTTTAAAACTGAGTTTGAAAATGAAGATATGTTTAAAATAAGCAGCGTTTATGAACGATGATTTTCTCCCCCCTCCCTCCAAAACTGATTTTTCAAGGACAATAAATAGAACATGGTCTTGTTGCCTTGGTTTGATTTAGGCTTTTCTCACATTTAACAGTAGTCATTTTAAGGACTGATGTACTGTGTTTTGGCTGGTGACTTTATTTTTCTGTTCTTGGCAGAACTAAATATCAGCCCTGTCTAAATGAAGAAAGTGCAGCCACTAAGAACTCAGCTGTAAATTGCAGCAATAATCAGACTGAAGAGGCTGTTCAGCCGGCAGCCAGGGAACTGGAAATGGGGTTTAACAAGGATCCTGGTGTTACCACTGTGGACAAACCGTCCCGTGATGTAGTAGAGAACTTGATAGAAAACTGTGCTGAGAAGCACAGAGAAGATGGGGCTTCCGATATTTGCGAGAGACTTACAACTGCTGGTAATTCAGAAGAGCAGCAGCAGTCTAGCCTTCTCAGTAAGGAATGCAGTGAACAAATGGAGAGTGAAATTCCCTTGGCATCTGAAGAATGTGCCTATGTACAAAGAGAGGACCAGTCGCAGAAAATAGGTGTAGAGCATGAAGAATCTGTTCAACAGGTGGTACCAGTGGTGGAGATTCAGCCTGAAAAAGTAAGGAAGTCTAAACTGGATAAACTTCGGGAACTGGGAGTGGATCTATCCATCAAGCCAAGACGTTACTCTGATAGTGATTCCTTTATTATCCTTGATGAACCTGAATCAAACAAAGGTACAATATTACCTGTTACAATCTGCTAGATTTGACAAGCTAGGTAGGGTTAAGCCAGAACTTAGATGGGAGAACTCTGAGGAACAACTAGAAGTTGGTGAATCAGTGTGCCTGCCCCTTTCTTTCTTTTGAGGAGAACTAATGTCACAGCATAGTGCTGGCTATGCTGGTGGCTGTATTGTCTTTCAGATGAGATTTAAAAACAGAAATCCTGATCCTTTTGTGATTGTTAAAGATCTCTCGGATCTGTCAATTAGAAGAGTTTAATGATGTTTTGCATACTTCAATTCTCCCTGCAGTTCTAGTTAAATAAGATGGCATTTGCTTTTTGTACTAAGCAGGAAGGCCAACATTTTTCAACTTGGGGTGCCTAAAATTAGGCCTCTAAGGTTTCTTATTCAGATACCTGAATAAAAAGATTGACTTTCAGAGATGAGCATGAGTACCTTCTGATTAGATCATTAGAAGTCATGGCTGCACAGCAAATGAAAATCAGGTCACTCTTATTTAGCACTCTAAGGATATCGGTGTCTAGCTTTAGGCACCCATGTTTTGAAAATTTCATCTGTTTCAGTGGTGGATAGGTGATCCCATATCAGTTTGTTTGCATTACACTTTGAGGTCCTATAATATCATTCTAGTAAGTTTCCATTTATACCTACATACATTTATTAATAGCATTCAGTCTGTTCTTTAAATTGTACAGAAACATGGCCTGTGCCATGAAATGATGACTCCTCCACTATCATCCTGGATTTAAATACTGTATATATGTCGGTCTGATCCTATGGGGAGGGGGGAGGAAGAGTCTGTTAATGAAATGGAATGTTGATACCCAAATCTCCAGTGAATAATTAGTTGTGGGGTGTTTAAGGTGTTCAACTGGCATTTGATCATATGCCCAAATATTAAAGTAAGCCATTCTAAGTGCATGGTTGAGCAAAGTTATCCAGAGATGGGCCACTGTTACTAATGTTATTTTCAAATAAAATAATGTTGACCCCTCTTGCATTTCAGCATCCAATGTGTTTTAAAACTTTTTTGGTTTTTTTTATAAAAAACTTACTTTAGAAATGCATGTTACAACTGTATGTATAAAAAGTGACTGAAATGATTATTTTTGCTGCCTCAAATTAACTTGATCTTAGCAAGAATTTTTCTTCTGGCCTTAAATATAATATATATATTTTTTTAAGAACTGGAAGCTCTGAAAGCGCGTTTCTTGAAGCATACACTTCACACCGCCAAGTTAAAAACTGAACGGTCTGTGAACTTGAGCATTATTCGTAAAGAGACCACTGCTGAGGGAAAAGAGGAGCTAAAAGTAGCGGTGGTGCCGGTGACTTTGGCTGCAGAAAATCTAGATGATGCAGTCCCTGCAAAGCCAGGTATATTTGGGGTGAGGGTCATAGTTGTTGAGTCTGAAAAGAAGTATATTTTCTTTGTTAAGAAACTTCTAGAATATCTAATATCCTACATCTTTACTGGAAGCCAAGGTCTCAACTGGAGTTTACTTTCACCAAAAAAGAAGTATAAGATCATTCAGTATGTCTGGTCTGGATCCTCTTTTACGTGTGTCTGCCTTGTTGATTATAAGCTTCCATGGGCAAGGATCGTCTTAGGATGTTTCATGCAAAGTAGTGAACACGCTGACAAGTAAAACTACATGCTTGCTTCAGTTTCATAATGAACTGCAATCAATAGATAAGTAATTGTGAAGAAAAACATTCAGATTCTCTTACTGGTTGATCATGGTCAATAGAACATAAGGGAGTTTTTAATCTGTGATTCTCTTTGCAATTGCAACCATATTTCCCCCTCCCTCCCCTCCCCCTAAAAGAAAAAAATCTAAAATATAAATGAGAATCCCTGCTTCCAGAATTAACAGGCAATAACCGTTCCAGTTAGCTATATTTTTCTAACCAGGTTGGTATGTTAGATACTTGAAAAGGTAACTCTTGAACTGTGTTAGCTATTAAAGAGGATGTTGCTCTGTGCCATAATTTAGCCATTCGCCCTCTGGAATCTCTCTCCTCCTGTCCCACGATTTCATATAAAACATATTTATTCTTAATATCTACAGGACATCAATCATCTACATAAAATCTGTAGATTAACCCTTGTGTGGTATTCATAATTAATAGCACTTTCATCCCTGTTGCAATTCTTAATACAGGCTGTTTGTGTATCAGATCATTTTATTTGCATGTATTAAAAATGATAAATATATGGGAAACTTAATTTGAATCACCTATAATATTTAAATGTTAGAGGTAGGTAATTTTGGCTTGTTCTACGGCATGCATGCTTTCTAGCTGTTGGTGAAATATTTCATTTGCCCAGGGCAACTGGAAGCCACTGCGCCAATCGGAAGCAAGGGAAAGAAGAACCCTTTGCTAGCTCATGGGGCTGTGCCAGTGGCATTTGTTGATAATAAGGAATCTTCCTGATAATTCATAAAGTTGTGTTACCTCTCTAAATGGCGTTTATTTAGGCTAAGAGATTTAGCTCTTCTAATTAGCAGATCAAGTCAGAAAATCTTTTATTTAAAAAAAAAAAAAAAAAAAGCATGAATGCCTTTAATCTTCTTTCTGTGTGTGTAGTTACATTAAACTTTGTGCTTGAGGCAGCAAAGTTTAAGGCTTCATTGTAGTGCATCTAATGTATTCATTTATTCACTTCTGTCCAGGTGAAAAGCTACAAGTGCTGAAGGCTAAACTACAGGAGGCCATGAAACTCCGCAGGATTGAGGAACGCCAGAAGCGGCAAGCACTGCTTAAACTGGATAATGAGGACATGTTTGAGGAGGAGGAGGAAGAAGAGGAGGAAGAAATGACAGACGAGTCTGAGGAAGAGGAATGTAACCCGGAGGTCTATTCACAGCATTTTTACATAACTTTGTCAATGTCTAATGTCTGCTGACTCCTCATAATTAACAGGGAAATGAGATAAATCAGAGTTTTGTGCAATATTAATATGCACAATTTGCCAAATAGAGACCGTTCTTTGACACTTAAAAAATACTGTACAGTAACTGTGTGTGTGTGAGAGAGAGAGAGAGACGCATGCGCATTGCCCTTTAAGTACACTGATCCCACTTTAATACACTGTGTTTTTAAGTAGATCAGCAAGTTGAGACAGCAGCTGCTGCCAGCAAGCTCCCTCCCACTTGAGCCCTGTTGTGTGTCCTCCCCTCCCCCCCCAGCTCTGTGGAGATGGGGTACAGGAGCGGGGGGGAGGGAGAATACCCTGACATTAGCCCCCCTCTTTCTCCCTCCCTGCCCACATAGCAAGGAGGAGGCTCCTGGGAGCAGCTCCAAGGCAGAGGGCAGGAGTAGCACATGGCAGTGGGGGAGGGACACCTGAACTGCCCAGCACTTGATAGCCTGCTGGGTGGCTTGCACACAGGGAACTTAAGGGAGCTGATAGGGGGTCTGCCGGCCAACCCTGGTTCCAAGCCCCCACCAGCTAGCTCCAATGGGCTGCTCTTCCTGCAAGCAGTGGACAAAGCAGGTGGCTGCTAAACAACGTTATAAGGGAGCATTGCACAACTTTAAATGAGCATGTTCTCTAATAGATCAGCGAGTAATGTTAACTGGGACGACGTTAAGTGAGGAGTTACTGTAATTAGAATGTTCAAGATTCCATGTGCTTACAGAACAGTATCCAGCAGATCTTTTTTTTAATATCAGTCTCTTCCTGACTGTTCAGTGACACTAGCACAGAGGTCCCCAGACTGTGCGTGGAGAACCGTTCGGGGGGTGGGGAGGGAGTGCCACCCAGCTCTGCTCCTGGCCCCAGCTGCCAGCCCTGCGCCCCTGGCTGGGGCTCTGTTCCCACCCCAGCCTCAGTCCCCCTTACCCCCATCTGTCCCCTGCTCCCGGTCTTGGCTGGGAAGGGTGGAGTAGGGGGCACGGACAGAGTTAAGCTGGGATGTGACCCTGAAAAGGGGACCACTGCACTGGCATCTGGCTATTAAGTGCTCTTTATCAGTCCATATGCTAGTTCAGGTTGACCTAAAACACTTGAAATATATGAATAGTCAGAATCTTTTAAAATTATTACAGCATTTTAGTGGCTAGCTGACCATCTTAGCAACTTAAAACTTTTTTCTGCTTATAGTAAATGGTTGCTTTGCCATACGAGTTCCAATAACTCCCCTCTCAGTTTAGGTATGCTACCTCCAGGATTGACCACTATCTGATCCTTCACACAGAGGTGAAGCCCTTCCCACTGTCTCACCTAGCCAAGTAAACACAATGCCTATACTTCTTTTTTTAAAATTGTTCCATTTTGAGTGGTGCCAGTATTTTCAGCTCCTGGCTGCAAGAAGTTTGATTACAACAGGATGTATGAAGACTTAATTGAGATCCCTTGGCTGATCTCAGAGATGCAGTAGTGTCAGTCTTGGAGGCTAGACATTCTTTTCCAAACAGTTATTAAGAGGTCAAAATGACTTGGTTATTCTAAGCCCCCTCAGAGCAGGCATTGGAGTAGAGAAGTCCAGGAGTTGGAAACATCCTTCAATTCTCCCCTCAATAATTCCATGTTAGAACTGGGCATATAAAGGTATGCAGGTTAAGTAGATGGTCAAAATAATAATTCCTGCTGTCATTACATGGATATGTGTTGGGTTTTTTAGACTGTAGAGTTCCTTCTTGGTGAGGCCGAAGAAGATGATGAGGAGCTGGAAGAGAAGGGTATTGAAGATGGCGATAAAGAAACTGACAAAGAATCAGTTGATGAGGAAAGGGTGGACAAGTCTGTGCATTGTGACTCTGTTCCCAAACCTTCCTCAACAGAGTCTACATTGCTGCTGTTCAAGGACAACTCCTCCAAAATGGGGTAAATAAACCGGTCTTTAAAAACGGTGAACCCAGCCTGTCCCAACTATGTTTTAATCTGATTAACATAAGCATGAGCTATTTGATTTCAGAACTAGTGGATTCATGTTTGTGTTTAAATATAAGGATGCCTGCTGTCTCACCATTTGTGGTAATATTTAGGAGTGTTGTTGCATCCTTCATGATTGCAACAGTCACATATGAAAATAATAGTTTGCATGTGAAAGTGACGCTATGATAGCAGTGATACTTTTGAGTTAATTTCCCAGACCTGAAGAAGAGCTCTGTGTAAGCTTGAAAGCTTCTTTCTCACCACCAGAAGTTGGTCCAATGAACGATATTACCTTGCTTAGGCCTGGTCCCCACTAAGCCCCCACTTCGGACTAAGGTACGCAAATTCAGCTACGTTAATAACGTAGCTGAATTCGAAGTACCTTAGTCCGAACTTACCGCGGGTCCAGACGCGGCAGGAAGGCTCCCCCGTCGATGCCGCGTACTCCTCTCGGCGAGCTGGAGTACCGGCGTCGACGGCGAGCACTTCCGGGATCGATTTATTGCGTCTTAACCAGACGCGATAAATCGATCCCAGAACATCGATTGCCTGCCGCCGGACCCTCCGGTAAGTGAAGACGTACCCTTAGCTTGTCTCAATGAATATCCTTGTCATTCGGGGAAGAATCAACCTTCCTAATGGCAGTGTATTCAGTGCATTCCACACACGTTACCTTGTCTATAAAAGACCAGGCCTGATAGTTACACAAAACAAAACTTGGTCAAAATACTTTTTTTGTTTTGTTAATAAATTGCAGATATTCTCTTCCTGATGAAAAAGCTGAGTTGGAGGAAGCTCCAGGCAAAAGACCTACCAAGTTAGGTAAAGTGAAACTGCTGTTAAAGCAAGCATTTTGCTTGGGGATTTTCAGTTCTGGCACACAAGTGATTTGCACATTTCTGTATCTAGTTACCATTGGTGTGTCTCTATCACAGGCTTGCACTGGGGCTGTGCAATGCTGCTTTGCTACTTTTCCTGGGTTGGATTTGAATTGTAAAATGTCATTTGATTAGGCATTTTAAGGGAACTGCTGGTTCCAATTCACTGTGAACTATTGAGGCCTGTGACTTTCTTTTGCCGATGCAGCCAATGTAACTCTTCGCGTTCCGTGGTTTGTCTGCACTCCTAGTACAGTGGCATTCCAAAAGCTCCTCTTAAATAGCTGCTTTCTTCCTTAGAAGACGACGATTCGTTTTCACTGCCAACTTCCGCAAAAGAGGGTAGCCACAACAGCAGCTTTGAGTTGATTGGCTCCATGATTCCATCATACCAGCCTTGTAACAAACAGATGGCACGTGGGGCCAATTTTCTATCTGCAGTAGGAGGTTTCAGGTCTTCCTCTCCAGCTTTGTTCAAAGCAAGCTTTATCAGCTCTGCTTCCAAGGTAAGACTCCTGACCCATCTTTTCTCCCTTCATTGCACTCTCCTTACAACTTCAGATGTTCTGTGACTTAAGGCCAAAGCCAAGCTTCCTTTTGTAGGTCAAGAATGTGAGTGTAGCAGATAGCCAGTGTCCCCTCTGTGGTTAATTGGGATTTAATCAATACAGAATCTCTGTCTTGACCGATAGATAAATATTTAAAAAATTCATATCAGAACAAATCAGGGTGATGTATTAAATACACATCCAATTCTAAAAATTCAAAAAGTATTGGAGGAAACCCATTGCTGTTTTTGGTAACTCTTTATGAACTATACAAAAATATTCCCATGGCCTATACAACATCTCTCACTAGTGCAACTTAACTAGGTAGCAGTACAATCATGAATGCTTGTTAACCTTCTTCTGTATTTTCATCTGTTTAAAATGACACATCCATTAAGCCTTTTTGCTTCCAACTTGTAGGACTGTGAAAAGATTAAGTGTTTATATTCTAGTTCATTATCAGATCTTGTGAATTTTATCTTCATTTTTTTTCCCTGACTAGAGTTCAGGAAAGATGTCTGAGCCCTCTCTTCCCATAGAGGATTCCCAGGATCTGTACAATGCCTCTCCTGAGACCAAGAGTTTATTTCCGGGAGCTGGAGAGTCTCAGTTTCAGTTTTCTCTGGAAGATGATACTCAGAGCCAACTTCTTGATGCAGATGGGTAGGTTACTGATTTACATCCTTCGAGGGTGGCGTTCTATGTGTGTTAACAGAAGTAGCACAGATTTTTGTGGGGTTCTTACTCCCTTAGGCTACATGAAAAGGCATGCTATTTAAAGGGCTCTGTTGGTCTTTTCTGTTATGCCATGCTTTACACAGTGTGATTGGCCCAATGATAATCTCTTTATTAATGTTGGAAACTGTAGTATATTGAGTCCCAAAGGTGCCAATGCATGTGTCTATCCCTCACAAATTTTTAGTTGGTATTTAAATATATTTTTAAATCCCACTTTAGAAAACCCTCCACAGATCTGAAGTAGGTCTAGATTTTAATTAGTTTTTTTATCTTCCAGGTTTCAGTACAGTATTCATTTGCTGAAACAGTTAAGATCAGAAAACCATGTAATAACTAAAACCTTCTTAATCAGCTGATCTGTTGACTGCTGTTAACTTTACTGACTAAAAAGACTTGAATGCATTTCACTCTTGCTAGCCAATGCAGAGCCATTGCAGCTTTGGCAGAGCAAGATGGATTTTATTCTGCATCATACATCCCCAGAACAGCCAAATTGCATTGGCAGAACCATTACTACTGGCAGTGTGAGTTGGAAAACACAACTGGATCCTCTTATTCCAGATTGAGTTTGCAAGACTGGCTGTTAGAGAAGCGATCTACCTACTTAAATTGAGCAAAGTTGATCTAGAATCAGCGAGAGACAAACATGGAACTCCCACAATGTCATGCTTAGTTATACTATAACTGAGTGTTGAGACTCTTTTGGGAGTTCTGCTTTGTCTCTGTAGACAAGCCCTCCGCATAGGTGGAAGGGCAAAATTTTCCAATATGTGGTGGGTATTAAACTGTAGTTGCCAACTTCTAAATAAAATTTACTTTCAGGTTCTTGAATGTTGGGCACCACAGGAATAAGTACCAGTCCTCAAAGCATCAGCTGTCTCTGGCTAGTATGGATGAGAATGCAATGGATGCCAACATGGACGAGTTGTTGGACTTGTGTTCTGGGCAGTTCAGCAGTCAGGCTGAGCACACTCCAAATGCTAATACTGGCAAAAAACAAAACATGGAAGAACTGCTCAATCTCTGTTCAGGGAAATTCATCTCTCAGAGTAAGTCCCGAGTTCTGTTCCCAGTGACTTTGATTTGTGACTTTTTGGGGGCAAATCTCAGTTTTAAAAAGAAGTCTTGTACGAACTAATCCTTCAGGGCTGCTCATGCCTAAAGAATTTTAATAGTGTACTTGGAACCCTAAGGGCTTAGTGCACTTTAACTGTTTGGAATCTTTATGGACATGCATTGACTATCATTTCCAAGACATTCAGTGATGTTCCAGAGGCCAAAAGGAAGCTGTGTAATGATTTCTCTTTTGGTTTCTTTCTGTAGCAACATCTCCAATCTGGGCATCTTCAGCATCCTCTAAGCCAGAAAAAGAGAGTGACACAGATGATCCAATGGCAGAAGCACTAGCACTTTGTTCAGGCTCCTTCCCAACTGACAGGTCAGCATTACAGGAGTTCTAGTTCTGCATGGTGATCATGATCTGACTTGGCTTCTGATGTGTCTCACTCTGGTTCAACAGGAGTCCAAAATGCTATTGACACAAATGTGGTTTGCCTTGGAGGTGAAGGAGTTGAGTATCTCAATGCTCAACAGTTCTTCCTTTGACCGGTGATACGTGAGAGTTGAGAGACTCCTAAGGCACTGCAGTTTCCAATGTCCATTATGAGGAAAGAGTCTCTACTGCTATTGATGGTGGAGGGGGAAAGTGGGTAGAGAATTCTGATCAAATCAAAGCACAGGATTGAGAACTTCTTGGCTCCTGTTCCCAGTTCTGCAGTTGAATGCAGGAACTGTGCGCAAGTCATTAACTTCTGCACCTTCGTTTTCCTCCTCTTTAAAACTGGACTGATTCATGTGCACTTAACAAGGATGTTATGAGACTTAATTGTTTAAAGAGTACCAACCTACTCCCAAGAGGCATTCCGTTTTACTGAAGGGGAAACGAACACAAAAGATAATGGCTTGCCAATATTACTCCCGCTAATGCTAATGGGGAATTAAGCACCTAAAGCTCCATGCTACAGTGTTTGGGAGACTGCAATGTTTCAGATGCTATCATGGATAATTGCTTGTCACTAGCTCATCCAGCAGTTAAAACCCTGCGTCAATCCATTTCATATCCATTGCTGGAGATCAATTGTAAGTGTGTGATGTGGTTCGGTTTTTATAGGGAAGGGGAAGATGATGAGGAGCAGGAGGAAGAATTTGGCAATTTTCAGCTCGTAACAGATGATCATGCCTTTGATAGCGAGGAGGTGAGTATTGACGGAATGAAGTGATAACTTCAGAGCTCTGCCCATAAGCATTCCATTTATTTTCTCAGTGATCTGTCCATTTGTGCAAAAATCTAAACTTCCAGCATAGATTACTGAAACTGCTAAAGAGCAGTATTTGGGTCATTGTAAGAAGTGCTGATTTAGAATTCTGATGTACTAGATAAAATATCTTGGTTTTGTGAGCACTTAGACTAAAACCTCCTGGATTTTTCTTGGGTTGTTTTTATTTTTAGCCATTGAAAAACAGAGGCAGTTGCTGTTCTAGGGAGTAAACGCTCTACTAAATATCTTAGGAATTTCTGAAAACTGTTTCTTGTTGACTGATAGGATGAAAAAAGTGAAGGCGCTGAGAGAAGCGAAGATGAAGCAGAAGTTAGTGATGATGAAGAGGAGCTGTTGAGACAAAGACAGGGCTTAAAGAAAAAATTGTGAGTAAATCTTTCTCCCTATCTGACCTGCCAGAAAAACGGAACCACGTCACTAGAAACTTAGTTAATAGTTAAGAGTCAGAGTTGAAAGAGCTGTTAAGGAGCTTTAAAAATAAAGAGCAAGAGACCAGGATGAAAGTAAAAGTGACTTTTTTTGTTTTTGATGAAATAGTACATCTCTTAATATTGCTCGTGACTTAAGATCTTTCGGTGGGTGCTGTAGTACACATTTTGCAAGTGAAATGACCTTGGTTTTTTTTTTTCTTAGAAGGCAGTTGTCCTCTTGTTAGATGGGCAACTGGTAAGAAAGCTCAGAACTAAAATAATAATGGGTGCTGCGGGACCAAGGTGAAGTAAACTGGCAGACCTTCCACACGTTCATGTGCTCTTAAACTTAAATAACTTAATCAAATTGAAAACGAAAACCGAATAATAGCATCTCTAATTTAGCATACACAGTAGTTCCAGAAAGACTTCGCTCTTGCTTTCAAAGATTCACGTGATGCAGCTAAACGTTCTAACGTTAACTCCTTTGGAAATTCTTATAGAAAACTGCAGGATTTCTTGGAAGATGAGGCAGAGCTGTCGGGGAGTGAAGTAGGAAGTGAGGATGAATATGATGGTGAAGAGCTGGATGAATATGAAGAAGAGATTCTTGATGAAGAACTCCCTACCGAAGTGGAACTACAGGATCAAATTAACAAAATACACATGTCAGTAGCAATCCTAGTATGCTTATACAGTACATGAAATGCACATCTAAAAGTTATAATCAATTATAATCTGGAATTGCAAAACTAACGTAGGCTTCTCTCCCTTGGACAATAACATTAGGAAGGCCATGCTTGATGATGATAAGCGTCAGTTACGCTTGTACCAAGAAAGATATCTTGCTGATGGAGACCTGCACAGTGATGGTCCTGGGCGAATGAGAAAATTCAAATGGAAAAACATAGGTATAATGTTGGCATATTAATCTTCTATTGTAGAGCAAAAAATACAGTGTGGGAGGTCAGGGGAAGAAAACTCTTCAGTAAGTACTTTAATATGAGGCTTACGGTTGTAAGATCTACTGAGCCCTAGTTTATTGTTTTAATACACACGTTTCTTGTAACTGGGTGTGGGGGACTTGCTTTGACTTCTCTTGCCTGGTTTCAGACCACAGTAGAACCTTGGCTTGAAAAGTCTGAAGAAGAAACCATTTTAAGTCATTTTTGGATCACATGCTAGTTAAAACAGAACACTCCCAGGGAATCAATAACTTCAAGCTAATATAAAGAAATAACTTTAAAAAAAAAATAGCTATTAAAACCACTTAAGACTGGGAGAATCTTTTAAGTTCCATCCATCTAACTAAAATAGTATATAGATGCTATATATTGCTCTTCTGCAGGCTAAGTCCAGGAAAAAGTAAACAGAAAGAAAGCTGATGGGCATGACTTTGAATCTTTTAGTTAAGGTGTATATCATGATCCCCCTTATAGGTTGTCTGCAGGACTTGAACCTGGAATTTTCAGCACAGCCTCTACCACTTGAGGAGATATAGGAGCATCTCCAATCACTTTTTGTCAGCAGAAGGCTCTTACTCTATATGTGTAGCCACTAGAGGGGGATACAACATAGCCAGTTTGTTACACACAAGTACTTAATATTTTAGCAAGGCTTCATATGTTGCTGTTCTGAACTCCCTTAGGACAATACTATTGTGACAAGATACAGTCTATAGTTTCCCTCAATAGCTTTCTTTTAAGGAGTCCCTTACTTTTTTTTTTTTTTTTTTAAGTGTTGAAGTGAGGATTTCCCTGCCCCTTGCTAGATTTTGTAACTCTTCTACTCTGTTCTGAAACGTTCCTGTTATCTCTGCATTTTGGCACAGACATATTAAACAGACTCTTACTATTGATTGCCATTGCCCGTTTGCTTGGGAGCAGGCGGAATGTTTAATTGGGCAAAAGGAAAAATCCTACAGACATTCTGATTGTATATTTCTAGTGGAAATGGGCAATACTCAAATTATTGTTAATGGCTTGGTTTTAGGGTTTATTCTTGGGTATAGCATAGCACACTTAATTTGCTGGGGCAAGATCCCTTGTATAACAACTGTGCCTCTGATACAAGACTTGTTTCTTCACAAGTCAGTCTCCAGCCTGTACCATTGAGTGCTGTGTATATAAAATGTGCACAGGGAATGTTTCTGCTAATTTTGATGTCAATAAGGAATAAGCAGCAGACTGTGGCAATTGTAAATATATGGTAATCTTAATTTAGTAGCCAAGAGTAAATTAATATTATCTTTGTGTTTTAAACAAGAATGTGGTTTACATATACATAAACAACACAAATTTTGTCTGCAAAACGCTCAAGTACCCTGCTTTAGTTCTTTACATTGTTTAAAGCTGGTGCTAAACTTGTTGAATGATGCTTTCTAAAACTCCTCACAGGAAACATTTCCACTAGATATTTCATCACTGTTTGCTAAATACTTTGGTTCCAGCTGTGTCATCCATCTAAATGAGGAAGCATTCTGCATGTAATTCACTTCAGAGATTCATTGCCAGGAGTTGTTTAGGAGAAGAGAATTCTGGGCAGAAAGGATTTTGTTACAGCTTAACTAGTTCTAATTGTGTGTGTGTGTGTGTGTGTGTGTGTGTGTGTGTGTGTGTACGCACATGTGTGGTTTTTTTTTTTTGGTCTTCACTGTTTCTGAAATTCTTACTGATTTCTGGTGGGGAGAGAGTTCGTAACCCTTTCCTAAACTCTGCATGTCCACCTACTACCATCTTAAACAAAACCTATGTGCTTTGTCTGTGGAACCTTTTTGGAAGTATAGGTTTTCTTTTTAATGGACAGGAGAGCTCATCTACATTCCTCATGCCCCTCTCTGATTGGGAGAACTAACTACTGTCTCTTCTTTTGTAGATGATGCTTCCCAGATGGACTTGTTTCACAGAGACTCTGATAATGATGATGAGAATGAAGAACAGCTTGATGAGACAGAGACAAAATGGAGAAAGGAGCGATTTGAACGAGAGCAGTGGCTCCGTGAGCAGGTATTGCGTTAGTCTGCAGAAAGGCTGACTGCTTAATACTTCGGTACACCATTAACAAAGCATGCTAGACTGTTGGCAGAGTTCTTGGTTGGTCCAGTTAGTTAAAAACCATATCAATTATAGTTTTCACTTCTCCCTTATATAGCACCTTTTTGTTTTTCCTCCTGTGATCTTGGCAAGCAGTTTCCCCATCACGAGGTTATGCACTGAGTTGGTGGCAGATCCAGAAATCCTGTTTTCTGCTCCAGAATCCTAATTCCAAGGCTTATAAACTTCCAGGTCAAGTTGCTGTAATTAACATAGGGTCTGAGGAATGAAATCTGGTTGGTATCTTGAAGCTTTGACTGTTTGTAATAGATAAAAAGATGATGCTGATAAACAACCTGAAAAACTGCAGGAAACTTTAATTGCTGGTTTATATTGGCCTTGTATCCTAAAACTGATGTAGTAAAGAGTTAGTAAGTTCAAGACACTGAATGAAATGTGCATTCTGATTCTTGCAATTTGCTTATTTATGAATGACCATTTATTTATACCCAAATAAATTTGTTAGTGTCTAAAGTGCCACAAGGGCTGATAGAGTTTTTGCTGATACAGACTAACACCGCTACCACTCTGAAACCAGTCTAAAAAACATCATTTATTTTTATCAGATAGAGAAAGGAAAAAATGAAGGGGAGGAGGAGGAAGAAATTGGTGAAAATAGTCTGTTCATGAAACTAGCAAAGAAGGTGACTGCTAAGTCCTTGCAGAAGAAAGGTAAGCTTGTTTCACACTGAAGTGGCATCGAAGAAGAAAGAAAAAACCTTGACAAGCTACTGACTGTTCCAAGCACTAGTGAAAGTTGCTATTCAACTAGATATCTCCACTCATTCCCCCCATACCAGTGCAGGATGGGCTCCAAGTTTGTTAGTGCTTTGACTTGTCTGGCACTAAGAGATGCAGCTGCAATCTTGATGGCCAGCAGACTTTTTTCTTTGCTAAAATATTTTTTCCCTTAATTTTTTAAAAAAATAGTTAATGTGGCAGAATGTCCCTATGCTTTCAGTCTTCTTCCTCTTTTGGTCACTGCCTCACAAAGACTCTTTGAGTGTAGTGACATTCGACACAGCACACTACTTCCCAGAGTGCAAACTGCTTAAGGGAAAAATTGCATAATGTAGTTTAAATCAAATAATCTAGTCAATTTTTAACTTGTACATGGCAAAAATGTGATTCTGAGACTGCATAACTACTTCCGAAATAAACAAGTTCCCTGCCAGGTGCTAAAGACGTCATTGCCATTGTTGTTAGCTATCCGTTATATGGCTCATTGGTCAGTTAAAACAGAATTCTGGTGGCAGCATTTATTGGAACAGGGTTGCTGTCATTTGTGAGTATTTCCCTGTCTGGTACAAAACTTTTTTTTTTTTCTAATGATACTCAGGAATTGAATTTCTTTTCTGTGTTTTTTCTCTGCCCTCAGCAAACCCTGTAGCAGCTGTACAGGAAACAAAATCACTACCAAGAAATCCCTTTGAAACATTCAGACCTACCAGCGATCTTCAGGTTGGTACCTGCATGGCATGAAGTTGGATGTGTATTTTCATGTTGCATCTACCAAATGCTTTTAAAAATACAGATCACTGATGACTGACCAGCTATAGAAGGGTTTTGGGGAGTGTGGGTGCAATGTGGTTGTCTCTAAAGAACTGCAATCTATTAAAATTATTCATGCAATGCGTTAATGTGAAATTCATTGGTTGTCTTCAGCTAAAGAATGGATCACTTCTGAACAGACCTAAAGCTGTCCTTCAGAAGCTTGCAGCCATGTCAGACCTTAATCCAAATGCTCCCCGAAACTCACGAAACTTCGTCTTCCACACACTTTCCCCAGTCAAGAGTGAAGAGGCAAAGGAGAAATCAAAGCCCCAGGTAGAGATTTATGTGGGATGTGCCAATAGTGTCAACTTGCCTATGTTGCCATGTTAAAGAATGTTCAGTTAATTGGCTGCATTCTTACTGAATGTGCAGGTGCAAAACCCTGATAGGCAGATGGGGACAGCTACACTTTGTCTCAAATGTGCCCTTGTAATATATAGCACTATGCACAATGTAGTGAGAGTTGTTTGGGTGCATGGCCTGAAATAGGGGATGGAAAACCGAGTGGAATATTTGGGATTAGGATGTGCATATTTGCTCTCCTTGGACGGTGGTGATGGGAAATCTTGTTGTAACTGTCCTGAATAATCACAGGTCTCATGCTTTCTTATAGGCAAAGAAAAGAGGTCCTACAGTGATGGTAACACCTTCACCCAAACGGCCCAGGACTGATGATGCTGCAACACAAGGGAACCAGAGCCGAAGCATATTCCGATACTTGGAGAGCTGAATGTTTGTTTGGGGACAGAAATTGCATCATGTCTTGTTGCCAGTCGCAGTATATACTTTGCAAATCTCTAGCTTCAAGCACCAATGGAAAACTGTTTCTCTTTTGCCTGGATTCTTCCCTGTGTCAGTGCTGCCAGATAAGTCTTTGTCTCTTCCACAAGGTCTTTCCCAGTATTCCAGGACAACCAGCAAAACCTAAAAAAGTCCATGCTTTGGATGGGCAGAGACTGAGTTAATACTTCATGCCAAAGCGTTATTGAAATTACACTACAGGATGCAGATCTTGTGGAGAACAACTCCTCAAATGTTTTAACTCCGTGCCCCTTCCTCCTGACAGTTCTGTTAGTGAAGCAGACTGTTTTTAGTATAGCTGTACCACCTCTGTATTGTGGAGAACTGATATATGAAGGACCGAGGGCTGCATCATTGGGAGGTGTGGTGTCCAGAATAGCAATGGTTTGCATACACTGTTTACAATTGCAGTAATAAGGTATTCCTATCTTCCTTTGAGACCTACTGCCTTCTCTAATGCTGACCATATAGACTTGATATCCCAAAAGGGTCTGGCTTACATTTTAAATACTATTTTTTTTTTTTATTTTAAGTTAACCCTCCTTCATTTCTAGAACAGCAGTGTAGCTTTTCTCCCCCAACTAGTTACCTTTTACAGCCAAACTTCACATACATGTAGGCATGATGGAATGATGTGTATGTGAAGAGGTTCTTTTACACAAATGAAGACTTATTTTTTTTAAATTGCCTGTTGTTTTGGACCAAGGTGCCATCTTCCCTGAGAATTCACCCTTTGTAGTTGTCACGTAGTGCAGACAGAAATGTAAAGCCACCTTTAGAATGAAGCAACAAGATTTTATACTAGCGAAGAACCACTATTCCCAACTATCCTAAAGTCTGAGGCAGGAACAGAAACTTGGAAGATCAGTAAGTATGTACAACGTGCACCTGGCTATATTGTGAATTTGTGAAGCTAAAACTTATTGTAATATACAGGCTAATTCTTAAAGACTCCACATGTTTCTATGGCTCGATTTGAAATGCTCAAGATGCTGACTTGATCACAGAAGAATCCTGAGTTGTACATTTTGTAATTTCATAAGCACACTTTGGTGTGTTGGTGGTGTAAAATATTTTAATGTATATTGTGTTTATAAGGAACTATGGTACTATTGGAGTGCAATTTTACAATAAACGTGTGTTTTTAATTTTCTGTGGAAGTTAAAATTAATTTATAAAATCTCATGTAGCCGTGTGCAAGTATTTCAAGGAATACATTTATCTACCAAGTTTGCTTTCTCTGTCACTGTTGCCACACTAGAGGGTCCTATTATGGGCTAGCACAAAGAGGAACTGCTTCAGTAAAAGGTGTCTTTTACTCCATGTAAGGCCTTTTTCACAGGGGTTATATTTACATATACATTCTTGAACTTGAGAGTAAATTTCCTTAACTTCCTTTTTTAATAGTTTGTTTTTGTTAGTTTCTAAACAAAACTACTTTTATTGCTGGCTAAAAGCGTGCATTAACTGCTACACTTTGCCAGATTTGAACTGGTGATCTAGAGGTGAAACTGGCATGTCTGCGCTTGGAGCTGGGGGTGTGATTCCCAGCTCTCGTAGACATACTCACGTTAGTTCCCCTGGAACTAGGGTGCTAAAGTAGCATTGCCACAGTAGCATGGGCTAGCTGCCTCAACATGTACCCATGGGGTCTGGGTGGGTTTGTACTCCTAGACGTAGCCAGTGTCTCTTTACCAGATGTCTGTGCTTTGCAGTCTCTTGGTGCACTTTTTCTCTCATTAAATATATTCAAATAAATATTTGCACCTCCTTACTTCGTATTACTAAGTAGGCTGAGCTGTTACTATCAGTCAAACTCCTCATCACTAGCTCTGCACACATGCTAACTTGGCTTCCGACTTGTTGACACATCGCTCTTTGCATTTAGGCCATGTGGCTGCCATAAATTTAGACAAATCTCCAGTTATTTACGGTGTGGCAGGAGCATTGCACCAACCCACAAGGGTAGCAGAGAGCGACTGAACAGTGAATGTGCTAATAAGGTAAATGTTGTACTCAATGACTTCGGCAATAAAATGCCTCTTCCTACTGCTTTGAGAAAAGGAAGGCACGTTAAATCAAAGCTCAAGGAGTTCATAATTCCCTGAACATTAATGTAATGTAACACAGATTAGCACAAACGGTTACTCTGTGTAGAGTGGCTGTAATTGGGTTTAGTGCAGGGATTCTCAAACGGGGGGTCCTGACTCCTCAGGGGGTCACAAGGTTATTACATTGGGGGGGGGGGGGGGTCGTGAGCGGTTAGCCTCCACCCCCAAATCCCACTTTGCCTCCAGCATTTATAAGTGTTTGTTTTTAATTTATAAGGGGGGATTGCACTCCTAGGTTTGCTGTGCAACAGAGGTCCCCCGTACAGGAGACCATGTGCCGCCGCCACCCCCCCATCCCAAGGTAAGGGGTGTGTCTTGACTATTGGCAAGTTATGATGTACTATATTACATTCCTAATCTAAATAGTTAATACATCTTTCTCATCTATATTGAAAACAATAACATCTGACAGGGAATGTTTGTTTCCTATATGCTTCCATAGAACAATCCTGACTTGTATTTTTTTTTTTTTTTAATTGTTTGCAGAGCTGAAACCTCCTTCCTCCCCCCAGCAAATCAGGATTGAAGCCCTGTTGTGCTAGGTGTAGTATAGACACATAGTGTGTCTGTGTTTTTGGTTTGTTTGTTTTTATTTCCAGGCTTGACTATCCTTTGTATGAATGTTTTTAAGATTCTTGCTTGAAAGGTGCTACAGAAGTGCAAAGTTAAGCTGAGAAAAGTAGTTTTCTTCTAAGAGAATTTTCCAATATAGTACCCATTGTATGAAACAGATCATCAGTCAGCAGGCCAGCAGACACTTGTTCCCTGTGTGTAATTCTGCGGTATCCACAAAGCGTGCATTAGGTTGGACAATTCAGAGTGCTCCTAGCACATTTCTTGGTAATTCCATGATCTCTGTATCTGGATTTTTGGGATCTCAGCCCTCATGTTTCACTACTGCTTCTCTGTGGAGAGAATGCAAAAGGTGAGTTTTAATGAGGGACTTAAAAGAAAAGAGGATGGAGTCGCAACTCCCGAGAGTTCCTGGAATTGTTTATATTATTCTGCAAACTAAGCTAATTCAGCACAGACTTGCCTACAGGAAAACAACCAGAAGACTCAAAATAATTGATTCTTACTTTGTTTTTAAACATGTGGCTGTTTCTAACCCTAGAAAACTATTTTGAATTTTGCAGCTCATGAGAAGCTACACTACTGTTTCCCTAAAGGCTCTGCTAACAGTTCCAGCCCCTCGAGAGCAGCGAGAGAATGATCAGGCGTGAGGAGAGAGGCTAGTTTCTTAGAAGTGCACAAGCCCTTAAATAGCATCTCTGACTGGAAGGGGAATGCAAGTTAATCATGATAGTTTTCCATCATGGAATCCTAAAATATCCATCGTCACCTAATTAGACGCAGGACTACTGTGGGTGGATCTGTGGTTCCAGGATCGGACTCCTGAGTCCTCTCAGGACCCGTATGTAAATCCATGGTAGAGATCATTGAATCAAGGGATGGCCAATGATGATGAGACTCAGAATTGCCGTTTGTGTTGGATGGGTTTTAAGTCAACCACCACCTCCTAGGTGTGGTAAAGTACCCAGAGAGGGCTCACCATGTCCGTCTGAAGTGGTTCTGATAGATCTGCGGAGAGGCCAATGGGATGACCTACCATAAGAGTGGTACCTAGCTCTCCTTTAAGCATAGAACTGTTACCCAGGGATGACTATTCATAGCATGCTAGGCAGATGTCTCATAAATGGGAAAAACACTATCTGGCCCGAAGAGCTTATAACAAAAATAGAAAAAAATTTTACTGCTGAAGCTTTTGGGAGTGAAAAAACACTTTGCTTCCCACAGCAAAGGTGCAGGAGTTCAGCCGATTACTACTTTAATCTTCTCATGTTCATAACACATTTAAGTAACCACATGAGCCCGTTCATTTAGTTTAAATAACAGAACTTGATGCAGTGGATGATAGAAGGTTGGCCCTGTAGGAACCAGCAATACATTATTTTTAGTTTAGTAAAATAGCCCTACTTTTGCATGATTTAGCAGCCTGCTGTCATTCCATGATAGGAAAAACAGAGTTCTTTTGTGGGTTATTCTCTGGTCCCATGGAAATTCATGGGACTGCTGGCAGTAAAGAGAAGTATGTCTTCACAGGATTGGGGTCTAGGTTATTATCCTGGGGGTGGTTTGGTGAGGGAGGAAGAGGAACCCGCTCTGTCTAAGATTTGCCCCATCTCTAGGATTTATTTTAGTAGGAAAGGTGTGTGGGTGGGCATGTGTGTGTGGGAGTTCTAACGTGTGGAGAGGAATGGTCAATGTTGAAGGAAACTAATTGCATCAGGTGTATAGCTTACTTATATAGGAATGTATTATGCCCTTATTTCATGGGCAGTTAGGAGAATGATAGATTACATCTGTGATTGCTCATAGGGGTAAACAGTAATCTCTGCCTCCCTCTGTTGGCCACTCATGCTCACCATAGCGGGGGAGCGATTGTGAGGTTTACACCTAATTGTGCAAATTCTTGGCCTAAAACCAGGAGCTGTTATCTTGATCTCTGATGGCCACTAAGCAGGCCATGGTATGCTTCTAGAGAGAGTAAGTGGCAGAAGTGGGAACCCTCCAATTTGCAGGCTTGCTGCCATCCTCAGGCATGTAAAACTAGGACATGTCAGTAAGAAACCCTCAGTCAGTACCCCTGGTGTGGTAGTGGACAGGGTCAGAGGCAGTCTCTGTCATAGTCAGGTGCTAAGCCACATGGAGCTGCTGCCTTTGGACCATCTCTGGCTGCCTGCAGTATGTGCCTAAAATGTTCCAGTACGGTTACCAACTGAGAATACACATTATGGGCCCAATCTGGCTTTGCTCCACCAGTGTAAATCCAGCCTAAATCCATCCACTAACAACTATCCCAGGAATCAGGGCCCCATTGTGTTAGCTGCTGTACACACAAGAAAGGCAAAGAGTCAGTACCCCTAAAAGCTTCCACTATTGGTTTACAACACCACGCAGGAGGTGGATGAAACAAGCAGATGAGTGGGGGAAATGGGGCAGGATGGAGTAACCATGAAAATTAGGAGCTGTACGCAGTAAGCCGCTGTTCACAGCCAGCTCGGATCATGCGGCAGGTTTTGTAGGCAGCATGGCAGAGGTATGCCTTAAGGAGGATAAAGTTGGGGGCGGGGGCGAAGGGCCTGTGTGGATGTGATGGAGCAGAAGCCAGACTGATTCCACGGCTCAAAATAGTTTTTTTTTTTAAACAACAATGTGCACAAAGCAGAGCTCTCCTTGTGGCTTTGTATTAGGCAGTGCAGCCAGAGAACCCTTAATGTTACACTTCATTAAGTCACATCTCATGTATCGCGTCCTCCCTTTAATTTTAAGATACCATAATTATTGCTGATTTTTAAACTCTAGTTTAGATCCATTTGTCCTAATGATTACCTCTGGCTGTGTTGTGGGCAATATGGAATAGAGTGAAAGGGGAAAAACCACAAACACATCATTCATTTTAGTTTTTTTTTAAAGGGAATTAAAGTCTCTTAGTGTTTAGCCTCTTGCAGAGTTAGGCTACATCTACACTACAGGGGGGAGTCGATTTAAGATACGCAAATTCAGCTACGTGAATAGCGTAGCTGAATTCGACGTATCACAGCCGACTTACCCCGTTGTGAGGACGGCGGCAAAATCGACTTCTGCGGCTTTTTGTCAGCGGCGCTTACTACCACCTCCGCTGGTGGAGTTAGAGCGCTGATTCGGGGATCGATTGTCGCGTTCCGATGGGACGCAATAAATCGATCCCCGAGAGGTCGATTTCTACCCGTCGATTCAGGCGGGTAGCATAGACCAGACCTTAGTGTTTAGCCTCTTGCAGAGTTAGTGGGAGCCTGAGAAAGAAAGGGGCAGGCAAGAACCTTTCCTGAGGTCACCAAAAGCTGGTTCAATGCCTACTGCAGTCAGTGGGAGTCTTTCCACTGACTCTAACGGGCTTTGAATCAGGACCTATGTGAGCAGCTAATTGTTAACAAGGCTGTGGAGTTCTCATTTGAGTATTTTCTGCCTTAATGGTTAGGTGCTTGCATGATAATTGGCCTGCTATCAAATCAACCTTTCAGTAGATGAAGAGGAATTTTCAGCGACAGGGTAATGCACATTTGATTGTAGTTTGTCACTTACTTCACTTCCTATCCTGAGTCAATGCATGTGCAATTGGCCTGAAAATGGTTTAAATATGTGGAAACAGCCAATGACTGGACTTTGTGGTTTGCAAGTTACAGGTGCTTTCTGCAAAAACAGTGTTGGTTCACTCTTACCACTATGGCCCACCCCATTGTTTCTTGTCATTTCTAACCTGTAAGCTCCCTGGAGCAGGGAGTTCATTTGTCCAGCACCTAACACAATGGGGACCCAGTTCGAGCTATAAGCATTTTCTGGTGTACACAATATTCCCTATCCTACTCTGTCAGAGAAGGGTAAGGATATAGTAATATACTGTATTTATTAATTGCCTTTGGTGGAAGGATCTCAAAGCACTTCACAATCTAATTAGGCTTCACAATTAGTAGCTAATTAGATCTTCACAATCTAATTAGACTCCTCTGAGTCAGTGAATTACCATCCCCTCTTAAACAGGAATAAACTGAGGTCCAAAGGCCCCCCAGCGAACTGGTGACATAGGCAGCAGTGTAATCCTGGTGTCTCACTTGTCTTGAAAGCAGAGCAGAGTGTGCGGGGGAGGGGGTGCAGCAGGGAATACAGTTAATGGGATTTAATGATATCATTTGAGGTATAGAACTGTAGCCCACCCAAAGCTGTATGTAGGGGTCTCAAATGTCAAGCCACAAAGCAGGGAATGCAGAGATTCAGCTCCATCTCCAGTCTGAGGTACCCAGACCCCTTGTCCCATTGCCATCAGCTGGAGTTTGTTGGTGGAAGGACCAATTATCGGGGCTGTTCTTTGTCCCTCCTAGTTCAGACACATCCTGAGGCTGCACAGAGGTGGGAAGGCGACTTTTTCGTCTTTCCCAGGGGGTCAGTAACGGGGAGGGTGCTGGCAAAGCTCCCTGTAAAGCGGGGAAGTGAGGCCCTGGGAGAGGATGAGCAGCAGCAGCATCCCAGGTGGCACATTGCTCTCAGGGGTTGAAGAATCCCACCCGTAGCCCCAGTCTGTCTTCCTTTGTCACTTTCCATTTCTATTCATCTTTGTCATCGGCTCCCATCCATCTCACCGCTCCCATCCATCTCGCCACTCCCACCTCCCTGCTTCTGTTGCTGATGCACTAATCCCTCCGGGCTCCACCCCGCCTCCGTCTCTCACATTAACTCAGCCTCCTCGTCTCATTTTCAGGTATTGATCCATTTCTCTCCTCCTGGCACTGGGATGATGTGGAGAGAGAGACTCCCCCGCTTCCCCTGTTACAGCAAGCGCCATCTCTAGTCCGGACAAGCCAGCTGAATTTTCTGAGCTAAGCAAGACAGAAGGCTGGACTAGGGGTAGGGAAGCAGGACTCCTGGGTTCTCGTCTCAGCTCTGCCACTGATTCACTGTGGAACGTTGGGTAATTCACTTCACAGCTCAAGCTGGAAAATGGACCCAATAAAACTCTGTAAACATTATTAACTAACTAAGCTGCAGAGCACGCATTGTATGAACCAGATCATCAGTCAGCAGGACAGTTGTGGGTCTGGACTGGGGAACAAACACGCCTTTGGGGAAGCTCACGTAGTAGGTCCATTTCTCAATAGCTCTAGCCCATTCTCCCGTTCCTTGCTTTCACATGCGTATTTTTAAAGTGGGACATAGAACTGATGATAGATTGATGAGTGGGATCGTATGACAGGTCTGCCTGAGATGGAAGGGAGCTGGGCTCAGCAGTTCCTGGGGGTCCTTTGTGGTTCATGTCTTATATTCCTAAAATCTTTTGCTTCAAGGCTTCCAGTGATCATCTGCAGGAACCAGGGAGGTATTCCTCTTCTCCTTCCCACCCCCCAGTGATGTATTCCGGATATGGCAGGGTCTTTTTTTGTCTCCCTCTTCTGCGGCATAAGAGCTGGCCATGGCTGGAGACGGGACACTGGCTGGGGTGGCCGGGGGTGCTGAGAATTCTCTTTCTCGTGCTTTGCTGGCTGGTTAAATTGCTCACATGCTCGGGGTAACACTGATCACCACGGTCGGGGTTGGGAAGGAATTTCCCCCCAGGTAGGGTGACCAGACAGCAAATGTGAAAAATCAGGACGGGGGGGTAATAGGAACCTATATAAGAAAAAGACCCAAAATCAGAACTGTCCCTTTAAAATCGGGACATCTGATCAACCTACCTCCAGGTCAGATTGGCAAAGACCTTTGGGTGGGGGCGCGTTCACCGTCTTTTGCAGCATGGGGTGCAGGTCGCTGGCCAGGATTATCTGGGTATATCTCACCAAATCAATTCCCTGCCAGGGCCTCGGGCTCTGGGATACCTTAATCCTCCTATTCTCTGTCTGGGCCCACAATAGCTTCGTCTCCTGTGGGTTGTGATTCTTCGGTCTAGTTTCAGTTGCTAGCTTTAGTGCCGGTGCTGCCTGGTGTTAGCGGCCTATGCTATGCAGGGGTTCAGACTAGATGACCTGGTGGTTCCTTCTGGCCTTAATGACACCGTACTTTGATGCCATAGAATTTGACACCATCCAGGGACAGCCCTTCCAGGAGGGACTGAGGGGGCAGATACTAAGGGACGTTAAGATTGCTCCAGCCGTTCTGCGCTAATACAGTAAAGTAGGACAATGCCAGATCTTTGAGAGACGGAAGGAGGTTTAGCCCCCAGCTGGGTGGGACTGGCCCGGAGAGAAATCACAGCAGAAAAGTGCAGCAGCTGCACCTGAAATAATCTGCTTAGCGCATTGTTTCCCATCTCTAATCACATGGCGATGCGGGAGTCATGCGGGATGATTCTTGGGAGTCAGGACTCCAAGGGCATGTTCCTGACTCTGGTGGGGAACATGGTGTAGTGGTTAAAGCAGGCAGGTGACTCTTCAGACCACCTAGGCTCTATTGCCAGCTCTGCCATGGTCTTGCTGTGTGACCTTGGCCTGCACTTTTCTGTGCCTCAGTTTCCTTCTCTTTAAAGAGGAAAATAATACTCCCAGCTACGCGGTGCCATTCATGAATGTTTCTGCAAAGCACTTTGGATAACAGGAGCGATAAATGTGACCATTGTTATTCTGCTGGCCTTGTTAATAGAGCCAGCTCATGGGAAATCATATTATGGCAAAGAAATTAAAGAGCTTAGAAGCAAAGGGAAGCAATGGTCTTTGGTCCGTGTTAAAGGTTAACATTGCAGACACGTTTATAATCATAGCTTTCACCACTGCACGGCTCCCCAGGGGGTTCAAGGCAGTCACTGAATTATGTTTTTCTTTTTCTTTTTTTTTTCCCCTTTCTTTTTCCAAGAGACCGAAAGGGGGAGAGGAAAAAAACTATTTGTTTGTCTTGTCTAATTTAATTTATGTTATTTATCAAAGAGACAGGTTATTTGGGAAACTAGATGGACCCAGGCTACAATCATCTCTATTTTCAAAATGTGAAAAATTATATCAAAGTGGACACGTGAAAAGAAGAGTGTGTGTATGTGCATAGGAGGGGGGGGGGTGAGAAGCACATGTGAGCTTCTTGAACCTCATCTGCCCTGGATCCTTAATCACATGCCCAAACCCAGCTCTGGGGGTTAAAGGACAAAAAGACCCCCTAAGGGGTTAATGGAAGTAGGGGTGGGGGGCTTTTAGTGTCTTCTAAAACAGCCATGTCACAGTTATTTAGCTTCTCTGGTTTTCAACCATCTCATTAGCTGGCACATCCCCTCTCTGGCAGTGACGGATGGGGGCACATCTTCAAAGCCATGAACTATGTACTGAGTGCATTTGTTTTTGGAACCGAGCAGGTAACTAAATCAGCATTTGTCTCTTTTCCTTCAGGTTCTTTGTTATCAGAAATGCAATGAGGAAAATAAAGAAGCAGAAATGGATGAGGGGGGAAATCTCTCTCCTCTTCTTTTTTTTTTTTTTGGTTTTGTTTTTAGCTGAAAGCGAGCGGATAATTTAATTTTCTCCCTTGTCATAAAGAAAAAGATGTCTGGCTTAGAAGGATGCAGTGCGTTCTTTCCTTATTTACTTCTTGCTTCCCTCCTCTTCAGCGCCATGGTGCGGGCTCCCCTTTCTTTTTTGCTTTGTTAGAGTGAAACAGGGCTGGATTTGGGCAATCCAAGATCCTGTGTGCACCAGGACCCGGGCCCGCCCTAGTTCCACCCCACACTTGCCATGGCATGGTTGCAGCAGAGAGTCCCCCTCAGTTTACACCCCTTAGAGTTATTGTTCCAGGCTCTCAGCAGACTCAGGCAGACGTTGCTGAGATTCTGATGTAAGCAACTGACACCAGAAGCCGGGCCTGGAGAGCCTATGTCTTAAACCACCAGGAATGGAGCCCAAGCTAGCTCGGGGTGGATTGCCTCTCTCCCGATCACTAGGCTCGTCCCCTTTTTCCCTCAGCTCCCATTCTAGGGCCAATGTATGAAAATTGTTATGAAGCACCAAGGCAGAAACACACACAAATGTTCCTAGGATTTACTATCTGGAGACTGTTCCCCAAAGGCAGCTTTCCCTGTCCATTGCCCGCTGCTGTCCCCCTCTGCCCTGATACTTGCCTTGGCCTGTCATTTCTCAGTGTGCTCTCAATCAGAGCCAGGGCCAGACTTTGCTTGTTCTTTTTGGGGGGTGCAGTTATGGGGAGAGGGGCACATACATAGTTTGCTACCTCATTGTGTTAGGCAGCCTGGCAGCCCCTGGGGAATCCAGGGGCTGTTCTGTTCCTAGTGTCCTGGGGTGCCTGGATCTGCTGGGTGTGGGGAGCCAAGTGGAGCCGGGCACTGCTCTGCACCGACCTGCAGAGCCATAAAGGCTGTAGCAGAGGGTGTGCTGAGGGAACGGGGAATTGGCAGAGAGACTTGGACGGGGCAAGCTAACAGCAGCTTGTGGTCGGTGACTAGCTGCTATGGGCGCAGTGCTGAGGAGCTGAGCAAGGTGAGTGCGGCCCCTTGAGTTTCGTTACAATGAGGGTTTAAAGGGCGACTGATGTCATCCCGCCCTGTTGCTCCCCTGTGATTTGGTGAAACGCCACAGGGCAACCTGGGCACCCTTGGGTGCAGGATCTGACTGGAGGCTCTAAAACGACTGGGTTTGGGTCAAATTCAGCAAACAATTTTGGCCAGAAACACCCTCCCCTCCCCGGAAAGCAAAGACTTTGGTTTGTTCCAAATCAACATTTTTGACATGTTTGGTTTTCCATTCCAGCCCCCAAGCGACCGACTGGTGATTCACCAGCTCTCTCCGAGGACGCAGAAACCCGGGCAGGGGGAGTGTAATGGAAGCGGAGCAGCTGCCGTGCATATGAAGGGAGCTCAGCGTGCTGGACCGCGCTGAGTTCAGATAGTGCCTGGTGAGTAGGAAATCAGAAGATTAAAGGCCCCTAAAACCCGGGGCAGCCCCTTCTTGGCCCTGGACATCCCACACAATGTCTTTATTTCACCAGATATGCTGCAGAAACTTGTCCGGAGGCGTAATAATTCGGATCCTACTAAATTAATGGCCATGAAAAACGTGTCACGGACCGTGAAATCTGGTCTCCCACCATGAAATCTTGTCTTTTGAGCTTTTACCCTATACTATACAAATTTCACAGGGGAGACCAGCGTTTCTCAGATTGGGGGTCCTGATACAAAAGAGAGTTGCGGGGGGGGGGTCACAAGGTTATTTTAGAGGGGTCGTGGTATTGCCACCCTTACTTCTGCGCTGCTGCCTTCGGAGCTGGGCGGCCGGAGAGTGGCAGCTGCTGACTGAGGGCCCAGCTCTGCAGGCAGCAGCGCAGAAGTAAGGGTGGCAATACCATACCAGGCCGTACTTACTTCTGCGCTGCTGCTGGTGGCGGCTCTGCCTTCAGAGCTGGGATCCCGGCCTGCAGCTGCCGCTCTCCAGCTGCCTAGTTCTGAAGGCAGCGCCGCCGTCAGCAGCAGCACAGAAGTAAGGGTAGCAGTACCACAACCCCCCCTACAATAACCTTGTGACCCCCCCCCCCACTCCTTTTTGGGTCAGAACCCTACAATCACAACACCGTGACATTTCAGATTTAAATACCGAAATCAGGACATTTACAATTTAAAAAACCCCATGACCGTGAAATTGAGCAAAATGGACTGTGAATTTGGTAGGTTCCCTATTAATAGTAACAGTAACCGAGACCGGCCTGAACCAACACCCCAGTCCGAAGTCTTGGGGAGCTTTGAAACCCAAAGCCTGCTCAGCAGTCGAACTTTCCAGTGGGAAAGAATTTTCCTTTTATCCTTATGCCGTGTCCAACCCAAACCTTGGATTGGATCAGCCCTGAGCTTTGGGGGCAGCCTAAATCCTGATCTGAACCGTTTCACTGGGCCTCAGCTCAGTCTAACGCCATCTTAGCCCACAGCCGGCCTTTACGCCGTCAAAGCTCCTGGATGCAGCTTTCCTTGCTGCGTTGTCTGTCGGCATCTGGCACAGCGGCACAGTCTTCTCTCCCCAGGCCTGCTCCTCGGTTAAACAGGCTCACCTGCGCCTGGAACATGTATTTGTTCTGAGCCCGTTGAAAAGACAAAAATACAGAGCCCCAAAATCTGATAGAGCTGTGTTTATTCCAAGGCGTTGTCTCCTCCAGGCGCAGACAGTGCATCCTGCCAGATGAGGACGCCTAGCCTGGGTCTGGAGAGTCGCTTCCCCCCTCCTATTCCTATGACTACGAAATTTTTTGGCCTCCTAGCCATCCAAGGGCCATTTAGCCAAGCACATTAATCTGCCAGTGACAGACCTTAGGGACGCTTCATCCATCTCGGCTCAGCGCTGGAGTCATGATGAAGTTAACACAGTGTCAAAAGGGCCCCCAACATCTCCCTGACTCCCACACTTTATAAATGATCTGAAAGCAAGTGGGAAAATTGAAATTTAACGGAGACCTTTCCCCCCGCCCCCCAAAGCCCCGGACCGAGCCAGGGTGAGGAAATCACTCACTGAATCCCACCTGTCACATTAGGAGAGAGGGTTTATAAAAGACACCAGGGATTTAGCAGTGAGAAAAGAGAGCGAGCGAGCGTAGCAGTCCTGTGTCTCGAATGAGTCAGACGCTGTGTTTTTCCAGGGAACGTTTGCTAAACGCTGAGCAGACCAGAGCCTGTGGCAGGCTCCTTGGCACATCCCTGGCACCCAGTTCCTGCAGGCTGTTAAATAGCAACTGCAGGTACCCCTCCTCCTGCCCCCTTAAAAAAGCTCAGTAGTTGGGCTTTGTGAAGTGTTGGGAAAGTAGCAAATCGAAGCAGGTAAATTGCAGGAAGATACGAGGCATGAACTGACCCCTGGGTCTTTTGCTTATGTTATTAAGTGTTTGCATTACAAGTCAAGTACAGCACAGTAATGACTACGGGCCACATTGTGCAGGGTGCTGTACAAACACAGAGTGAAAGCCAGCCTCCTGCCCCCAGTCTAAATAGACAAGACACACCGGGTGAGAGCCAGTGAATATTATTCTCCTGTCTTTACTTCTGCATTAACCATAGATGTTCTCTTTAGAGATGGGCTTGAACTAGAGCCTTTTATGGGGACCCCCCTGAATTTTGACAACAGATTCATAGATTCTAGGACTGGAAGGGACCTCGAGAGGTCATCGAGTCCAGTCCCCTGCCCGCATGGCAGGACCAAATACTCAGGCCTCAATTTCCAGTAGATTTGACTTTGTGGAATAGAACAATATTTGTTTGCAGAATAAACAAACAGCTCTAGGGGGTAACAAATACGAACTGTTCTACCACTCTGGGCCATTAGGGTCAAGTGTACTGGCCGAACTGTGGGGCAAAAGCTTCACTGCGGATTACCATCTGTGGGTAGAGTTAGTTAGTTATAAGTCTGTGAGCACAGTAGTGTGGCCAAAGTCTGGGTCTTCGGGGTCATTATTTTCTCCTGTATCATTCAGAGTCCCAATTAACAACTACACCCAGCTATGTTCGCCCAGATTGGAGACATCTGAACCAGCCATAATTCAGGAAAATGGCATAAAAGGTTGCTGTACCCAACGGGAAACCCCCCCCCCCAAATCGTATAAAACTTTGCAAGAGATGAATTTTACTTTTAGCCAAGACTTTTCTTCCACCTCAAGGCTGTTTGACTGCACCATGCAGAGTGGTTTCCCTTGCGGCATCCCACTGAGTTTCAATATTTGATGATGTTCCCTCCGTGGAGGCTGGGGGAAGGTTCAGCCTTGGGGGTGGGGGTTATTTCCCTTCAGAGGGGAATATAGCTAGACATTTATGAATGTCCCAGTCAGGGCCGGTGCAAGGAAGTTTTGCGCCCTAGGCGAAACTTCCACCTTGCGCCCTCCCCCCACCCGCGGCAGCTCCCCGCGTCCGCCCTGAGGCACCCCCTCCACCCCAGCTCACCCCTGCTCCGCCTCCACCCCAAGCACACCATCGCTGCTTCACTTCTCCCGCCTCCCAGGCTTGCGGCACCAATCAGCTTAGGCGCCGCAAGCCTGGGAGGCGGGAGAAGTGAAGCAGCGATGGCGTGCATACTTGGGGAGGAGGCGGGACAGGGGTGAGCTGGGGCGGGGAGTTCCCCTGCGTGCTGCCCCCCCGCCCTTACTTGCTGCAGGTGGCCCTCCCCGTGCTCCCCCGCCTCAGCTCCGTCCGCCTAAATGCTGGCGGCGGCCGAAGATCCAGCCACTGTGGTCGCTGCCGAAGAAAACGGTGCCCCCCACATCCTAGCGCCCTAGGCGACCGCCTAGATCACCTAAATGGTTGCACCGGCCCTGGTCCCAGTGCATGGCTGGAGCTCCTCGAAAGCACTCAGGCACCGAGGCTCAGGCTGCAGTGCTCTGTGGTTCTTGTTTCTTGGAGGGGAGGAGGGATGGGATGTTCAGAAATCCTCAGCATTGACCCACTGTTCCCACTGGTGCTGGGGACAGATGGGGGGTAGCGTCACTTCACTGAACTACGCTATGGCTAGTCATAGATTTGAAGGCCAGAAAGACCATTGTGATCCTCTGGACAGAGCAGGCCAGAGAACTGCCCCAGTATAATTCCTAGAGCAGATCTTTTAGAAAAACAGCCAATCTTGATGTACAAGTGGCCAGGCATGGAGAACCCCCCACAATCCTTCGTAGCTTTTTCCAATGGTTAATCACCTTCACTGTTAAAACTGTATGCCTGATTTCCACTCTGAATTGGTCTAGTTTCAACATCCAGCCACTGGATCAGGTTATACCTTGCTCCGCTAGAGTGAAGAGCCCATTATTAACTCGCTTCCCCATGTAAGTACTTCTAGACAGTACTCCAGTCCCCCCTTACCCTTCTCTTTGTTAAGCAAATTGAGCTCCTTGAGTCTATCACTATAAAGCAGGTTTCTAATCTTTTACTCGTTCTCGTGGCCCGCCCTTCCCAGGACTATAGGGGGCCATGGGAAGCAGAGCATGAGTTATACCGAGGGCCAAGCAGGCCCCTGAATACAGGGAGTGTGAAGGTGCCTTAAGGACAGCTTTGTCCCCCACCCTCCATCCCTGCCCAAGCCTGGGGACAGGGTAACTGAGCAACGGATGGGTTGAGAGCCACTGAGCCTGTGTGATTTGCAGGCCAGGCCAGACTAGCACTGCAGACAGAACAGACCCCAGAGACTGACGTCCCCTCTGGCCCACAGCGCTCATCCTCCCATGCCGGGATGTTGGCCGAGGACAGGCTCAGACAGCTGCTACCCATTGGGTCTGTGGATAAGGAGGGAGTTTTCAAGTCCCTGGTGCTCCACAGGCCCGGAATGAAACGGGTTTGCTGCAGCGCCCGCAAGGAACCAGGATTCGTTCTGCCGCCCCAGGGAACGTGCGAGGTGACTGCCTGGTACCGTGAAATGCAAAGGGGGTGGTCACGCTAGTGATGCTCACAGGGGTGTGCTGTTAATGCAGGATTCACAGGGTTTGTGCTTAGTGAAAAGCGTATTTCATTCGCACAGATGTCCTCAAACCAGTGATCTGGCAGCATGGGTGGGCTCCACAGGTAGTTTCCGAACCTGCATGCTGTGGCCACAAGATGGTGCCATTGTAATGTTAACCTCCTCCTGCCTCAGCCAACAGTGCAGTGAGAAGTTTCAGAGTAACAGCCGTGTTAGTCTGTATCCGCAAAAAGAAGAACAGGAGTACTTGTGGCACCTTAGAGACTAACAAATTTATTAGAGCATAAGCTTTCGTGGAAGAAGTGGGCTGTAGTCCACGAAAGCTTATGCTCTAATAAATTTGTTAGTCTCTAAGGTGCCACAAGTGCAGTGAGAGAGCTTTGGCCAAAGCCACGTGACTCAGCAATGCTGCTTAGTTTCCTGCATTTAGGACTTTGGCAAAGCAGGACAATGCAGAACTAACTGAGCTAGTGGAGGTGAGGGAGCAGAAGTGCAGGGAGGGCTGGTCGCTCCCAGCTGGTTTGTTTTTAAAACTCCCCTTTGAAAATTACATGCAGGAAGAAGAGGACATGGCAGGGAAAAGTTACTCCGAGAGCCCTCCAGCCCTGAATGATAATGCCCATAATTCAGTATTTATCGCTGTAATCAATCAGTGGCAGCCATGACTTCCCCGATGTCTCTGTGCGGCACATCCCAGGTCTGCAGAACTTGATGGCAGCCGTGGGGATAGAACTCAGATCCTTCTGCTCCAGAAGCCCAGGCCCAAAGAGAAATCTCCATCAGTTGTTGGCAGTATATGGTCTATGACATACAGATGAGCAGTTCTGGCCCCCTCCAGGCAAGGGCAGTGATGCACATCGCATTGTTTGCTCACACCTTGGATGCTGCAAGCCGTTCTGGTTGCCCCCATCTCAAAAAAAGATACATTGGACTTGGAAAAGGTACAGAATAGGACAACAAAAGTGATTAGGGGTATGGACCAGCTTCCATCTGAGATTAAAAAGGCTGGGATTGTTCAACTTAGAAAAGAGACGACTAAGGGGGGATATGATAGGGGTCTATAAAATCATGAATGGTGTGGAGAAAATGAATAGGGAAGTGTTATTTACCCCTCCACATAACACAAGAACTAGGGGCCACCTGATGAAATTAACAGGCAGCAGGTTTAAAGCAAACATAAGGAAGTACTACTTCACACACTGCACAGTCAACCTGTGGAACTCACTGCCATAGGATGTTGTGAAGGCCAAAAGTCTAACTTGGTTCAAAAAAGAATTGGATAGGTCCATCAATGGCTATTAGTTAAGCTGGTCAGGGATGCAACTGGGTGTCCCTAAACCGCCAAATGCCAGAAGCTGAGACTGGACAACAGGGGATGGATCACTCAAAATTGCCCTGTCCTATTCAAGCCTTCTGAAGTATCCGGCATCGGCCACTGTCAGACAACAGGATACTGAACTTGATGAACCATTGACTGTGGCTGTTCTTACGTTATCATTTCATGAGCTCTACCATTCTGCCGCATGCTGTATAAACATTAGGCATGGCTGAGAAAACAGAGGGTCGGGAGAAAATTCAGTGAAAACTTTTGCAGAACATTTTCACTGTTTTTCATTGAAATTTAAAAATGTTTCAGTCGGCTCTGCTCAGCCGCAGACGGTACTGTGCAGCTGCTGCCAGGTGTTTTTAAGCCAGTTCAGACACGGACAAAACACATAGTGCAACGGATTATGGGCTGGGCTGGAAGCAATTAAAGGATGTAGCAAAAGGTGTATTTTGAAGAGGGATCTGAAAGTAGAGACTCATAGAAATGAGAGGTGGGAAAACCAGCCACGTGCCGGCCATTCCAGAGCCTTCAGCCGGTTCAGGACGGTTCATTTCCTACAGGCTATTGGCTTGTGCTTTGTGCTGTTCAGTTCTGTTATGATAAATTAAAGGTTTTATTTGGTTTATGCTGGTTTTAATAATACACCACATGCACTGGAATATCAGAGCTTTGAAAAGCTGCAGTCGCTGCACAGAAGGCGATCAACCCAGTCTGTGTCACACTGGAGGAAAACAGACACTCAGCAAGGTAACTGACAAACCCCAGGGCAGATTATTCTCATTAGAACAGTGTGAATATTTAGTAACCAATAACAAAATTAGCCTCTATCTGGGAGCTGATCACAATTTATTTACTACTCAGACTTACTTGGGAGAATTTTCATCTTGGATTTTCACACTCTCTGGATTGCTTGCAGGCAGTTTGCTGAGTGTTCAGTGCAGGATATTCCAAATTCTAGCTGAGGCATTTGGCTGGATACGTCACATGATATTTATTTTTTGTGTTCCCTGACTGGATGAGCTCAAAAGTACTTCCACAAGGAGTACTTAGGCATGCAAAATTAAAATCTGCTTTCTGGGTGAAATTCACCTGTGTTGAAAGGGCCCTCACAAGGAGATCCCATTTAAGTCCCATTCACACCTATTGGACTAGGTCTGGCTTAATGCCTGTCTAAAGCAGGTAAGGTGTTCCAGACATGGCGGTTGCTGCTAGCTGCAACTGGGAAATCAATCAATCAATCAGTCTGTTTTCATAATTCTAAAAGCACCTGAAAATTGTTTGTGATTTGGTCAGAAAATATTATTTCTCTCTCTCACACACACTCACTCTCTCTCTCTTTACAACCTAATGATCCTGCGTCATTTAAAATTGTGCATCTTCATCTTTGACCTCCTGATCTGATCCTACACCTGACATCCTCTTTACACAAGGGCTGGTTAAGAAGTCAGAAAGGATCAGGGAGGCTGCATGGCTCAGGGGATGGCTCTTGGGACACATTTCTTCTAAGTGATGGGTTGGAAGGTGGCCCAAGTTAGCGGTGACTGCAGTGGGGTTAGGGTCTGGTGGATGCAGCATTGTCCATACGAGCAGAGTGGGCGGTTTTAGTCAGAGCCCCATCTCCGCTGGCAGGAGCCAGCCCCCAGACGGGCAGTCCTGGCACAGTGCTCAAGGACCACGTGAGCTCTGGAAAGTGAACCCCCTTCTCGCTGGCTGGTTGTTCCAGGTCAGGAGTGAAGCACACTGGTGAGGCAGGGAGGATGGGCCCAGCATGCCCCGGCTGTTCCCATGCGGTACCTGCTCTGTATGCAGTCACTGGCTTTCTGTTCAAAGCGAATGGCTCCAGATGGCCAGGTTGTGTCTGACCTGCCTCCCTGAGAACGCTGAGAGCTGTGGACTGCACCTTCTGCAGCCACCCTCGGGCTTGCACAAGCAAAGAGCTCAGGGATTGAATGATTTACATTTGCTGGCATGGTCCAATTGTCAAAATCCAGTGGGAGTGAGATGCGCTGCGCTCATCTCCTGGGACTACCATTAGCTCGATCCCTTAGAACCGGAGGAAGATCAGAGACTGGGCTGGCCACAGCTTTCTTTTGGAGAGCTCCTTCTGTCTTTGCACGCCAGCTGCCAGCAAATGCGACCGCTCAGAGGGTGGGTTCATTCTAAAGCGCAAAGGGATTGACAAGCCTCTTGTAACAATGGAGACAGTTCAGGAAGCCGCGTGTGACTCAGGGGCCTTGTTCATTCTCAGGTGCTCTCTGCAGGCGCTGATACAGGCAGGCTCAGAGTCTCAGCCGAAGCTGGGCCAGAGCAATGCAGATATGATAGGAAAACTCAGGAGCCCTGTAGTCCAGTCCCTGCTCTGCCACAGCCCTCCCGTCAGCCCGTGTGACCTTGGGCAAGTCACTTAGTGTCTCTGTGTTCCCATCTGAATTTCCCTACCACAAAGGGCCATTGGGAGGATCCCAGTGATGATTATGAGATGCCCAGACACTGTGATAATGGGGGTCAGCCAAATACCCAAGATCGATATTAGTTTACGGGTTATCGTGCACATTCTTCTGAAGCAGCCAATACTGGGGACTTCTCTTGAGGGACCCTCTAGTCTGAGCTCTCTCTTTCTCTACCTATCTATAATTACCGGTATCCATCTTTAGTGTTCCAGCCTAAGCCATCAGTCTTCCACTCCCAAGCAACGAACAGTCCCGTCTACTTACCGCGCTTCCCATTCGCAGCATGAGGAGCAGGAATCTGTGTTCCAAGGGATGAAGCAGCACTCGGCAATTTATGTATGAGTCAATTATTTATATCTGGGGCCCTATTCTACTTCATTCTGCGAGATGATATTTCTGAATGCAAATGGCCCTACTGTGGATTTATTGTAAACCTGAGCACATATGCTGTGTCTCCTGAATGTGTTCTGAATGATGACAGCCTCCATCTGGACACGGGTGCTACAAGGCGGGGGACGAAAGTAGGAGAAATGGAGTGAATTACTCAGAGGGACAATTTAAGCTAGGAGGGAGGTGGACCCCATGGGAAGGGCCAGGTCTTTCCCTTCTCTAATGATGGTGTTTCTGTTTTATTGTAGTAGGAGACAAAATGTAACTGCACAGACACGGCTGAGAACTTCTCCAGCCTGGTGAAGTCCAGTTCTGACGTTTCCAGAGAAACTCCACCCCTCGCCAAAGCTCCAGCGAGGATATTAAGTGCCAACACGCTCACCCACGCCTGAAGCTTTACTTGATCGGAGCTGGCTGTCGGCTGATGCTAAGAGCCTGCCGATGGAATGGTTGCCCTGCCGATGGACAGGCTGTACTTGTTCTGGGGACAAACTTAGGACTCCTTTATGTTTAACACCAACATGGAGATTCTGAGGCTGGGGCAGCTGGAGGGAGGTCCCCTGCACACCAGCTGCTCCCACTGGCTGTGACCCCAGCAACTGGGGAGGACAGTTAAGTGCCAAGCAATGGCCCCCGCAGCAAGTACCTTCTGTGTCAAGAAGTTTGCCATCATGCTTCGTCGTTTGTAGTCGTGTGTTAGCTTCTCCCATGCCCTGCAGCTCTCCCAATGCACTTCACAGAGCACCTAGCGCAAGAGGGTACTGGGCCATGCTTGGACTGCAACACAAATAAATAATCATAATGTCTTTTCTCACTTACACCACTTCCCTGCTACGCCCGTCCTGGTCTCCACAAACCTCTGCTGGTGAACCTCAGTCCCAGCCATCAGCCCCCACCTATTCCAGTCCTGGGCCCCCTCCCACTGGCGTCCTGCCCAACCCCCCAGCTCTGCAGCGCCCTCATTCCTGGCCCTGCTAGTCCAGCCCCGAGCCTCTCGGTCCTGCTGAAACATGTTGGTTTTGTGAGGTGGACAAATGAGAACTCTCAAGGCTGTTTTTGCTCTTGGTTTGTGTCAGGAGTTGAGCTGAGGTCTCTGGAGGTACCAGGTTAATGTGCTGAGCTCCATCCTGGTAGGGCAAAGAGCACTGCCTGTTCCCCAGTGACAGGCTTCCCAGCGTCAGCTCCCTCTCACCTCACCTGGGCTCTGTGCTTGGCTCCATCACCTCCCTCAAGTCAGCGAGCGACTAAGGGCCCCATTTCCAAAGGCAGGAGTCTGTGGCACCGGAAGAGCCTGTAAGTATGGGCAAAAGATAGCTAGTGCTTCAAGCATCCCTTCCAACGGGATGTAAAGTCTAGGTCCGGATGCCTTGTGGTCACTAAGATCTCATAGCACTTCCCTCTGGAGGCAGGGTGTCCTGGCCCAAGCCTAACCCCGGTCAGTACATTCAGCCTCCTTCAAATTTCCCTCTGTGGTTTCAATTGGGGACAGCATTGTGCATTTCCTGCCTTAAGCTGCTATTCTGCACGGCTGGTAAAGAGGTGTCTTGTCCTACCCCAGAGGAGGTCGCAGCTCAGTGGTGGGTGAACTGGGTGCCTCTGTTTTTCCCTTTCTGTCTTACAGGGGTCCTGTGCCAAATGGCTGTAAAGTGTTTTGAGTCCTGCCAAGTGAATGACCCTTGGAGAAGAGCGAAAGTATGAGCAAATGATTTGTTATTTGAATGAGGTAGCTTGGTGATTACCCACAAACCAGTGCTCCCCTTAAAGGAGACAGGTTCTGTTGCCTGCATCACTCTGCAGCAGGGTGGGGGAGGAGAAGACCTAAGCTGCCACCCTCCCGCAAACACAGCCACCTTCGCGTGCTTTGGGGAAACGACGCGTCTCCACATCCCACCCGCCCAGGACTCTCCTGCGCTATTGCCTGTCGTTCCTGCCCGTAAAACCCAGCGCACAAGAAAACAGCTGCGATTAATTAAAAGGAATCACAAACCCTTATCGGGAACATCTGGCCACATCCCTGGGGCGGGGGCTCCGCACGAACATGCCGCTTCTCTCCCATCCCCACTTCCCCCAATGCCACATTTTCTGCGTTACGATAGAGGACAGCTCAGCTTGCCAGGAACCCCTGGGGTTGGCTGGGACGTGGCTAAGGGCTGTCTCTCTGGGAGCCCAATGGAGGGTTGGCTGATAAAGTCAGATAGAAACGATTCCATGACGCATGGCTCCAATGCTCCCCTCGTGATGGGCTCAGGCCTGGGGGGATCTGATTTGGGGAGCTATTGGCCCACAGAGAGGCTGGTTCAGGCTGACCCATCATGGAGCAGGAGAGATCTGGGCGCAGCTCCCAGTGACCGCAGCCAGCATCACTCCGGATCCCTGTCTTCCCATGGCCTGGTATGCTCCTAGCTCAGGGAGCCATTCTGCCCCATACCTGACCCTCTGTTCTTACATTGTGCTCTCTCCAGCCCAGCCCTTTCTAAACTGCTTTGCTCTGCCCTGCGAGTCACTAGCAGAGCTGGGGATAGAACCCAGGAGTCCTGACTCCCACGTCCCCTGCTCTAACCACTAGACCCCATTCCCCTCCCAGAGCAGGCTCTGAGTGCCTTGCTCTAACTGGTAAAGCCCTGTAAGTTCCCCCACCTCCAATGCTGAGCACAGAACTGCACGGCATCTAGTGCGGGGGGGATAGAGTGGCCCTGGCCGCTCATCCCCCTTCTGAGGTTCCAGTCCACACCCTCCGTGGGCGGAGCCACGGCGCCCCACTCCGTGAGCCATGGCAGCACAGGCTGGAACCTCTTCACGCTGTTTAAAATTCCAGCCGACATGGGTAATATAGCCTCATTTCTGTGAAAAAAGCATAATTAATCGCCGAGGCGAGGAGCTAATGCCGCGTCCTCAGCTGCTCGGGATATTAATAGGTGGTATTTCCACATTCCTATTTTACATTCAGCCTGAAGGGGGACTTTGAAAAACCCCAACCTTTCCTAATTAAATAGCAGATTAGAAAAATGGCTTTCCCTTCCTGTCTCTGCTCCATTACTGGCCCAGTGAGAGGACAGGCATGAGGCAGCCGGCAACTCCCGGACCAGGACGTCCCAGGCCCTGAGCTGACCCATCCCCTCCTGCACCAGGGAGAGACAAGAACTAATTCCCTGGTCTCACCACCGGATCCACAGCGAACCCGAGTGCAAGGTTTGGCCAAGGAGGGTCTGTTGTCTCTCCTGGCTCAAAGAATATTGGGGGGGTGGGGAGAGTCAGGAAGGGGAATGTCTGATCTCGAAAATACGACTAAATAAATACATAAAACTTTTACTTATAGATGCATACAGGCACTTGCCACCTGCTTACACACACAATGCAAATACACACACACACACACACACACAATGTTCACATTTCGCCACATATCTCCCACATGAACAAACACATGGCTAGACAGACATGCCTGCAGATGCATACATTCACATTCACCCACATGTGCGTGCATGCAATCACACACACACACACACACACACACACACACACACACACACACACATATTCCTTGCCACCAAGACACTGTCCAGCCATTTCACAGTAAAGAATGTTAGGAGGAAAAACACAAAACTAAAGACCCCGGTATATACTCGTTCCCCCCCCCCCCACTGTCCCCCAGCTCCTAAAGCTGCAAACAGAACAAAGACCAAGTGCAGCACATTTGACTTAGGGGCACCGCAAAGGAGCAGGACATGAGCGGGGGGAGCACTGAGGTTTACAATAAATGTTGCCCACAAATATTTTATGCTTGCTGCACAGTCACCAGCAGCACTTCCTTATGCACCAGCAAGGTAAGGAGTTTTCCAGGTCTCTGTAGCTCATGAACCCCCTTCCATGCAGCAGCGCCAGCCCGGCTGGGCATGGGGTTCAGCAGAAGCCGAACGCCTGGCTAAGGGAGGGGGACAGGGCAGGGGGAGAAAACAGGTTAAAGGTCCTGAATGCCCCTCTGGGGACAAGCTCTCCTTCTCTGACCGAACATTTCACCTCAGTGAGCTGTGACGAGGCCCTGGGCGTTGGCCACAACAGCTGTCAGTCAGGCCCTCCCTGGGATTAACAGGCCTGTCAATCACCCCCTCTCTGCTGTGATTGTGTCCCCTCAGCCACACAAGCGGGGCCTGTCAGAGATTTATTGTAAAGCTCTCGCTCTGCAATGCATGGTCATAGCCAGTTATTTTAACCTTTTTAACACTCCCAGGCTGCACTACACCTCGACACGGAACAGGGCAATAACTTCAGCTGACGTCAATTCTTCTTTACTGCCGACAGGTTAGACCAATAAAATGCAACAATATGGAGATCCATCAGGCCTCCCTGGGTTGTAACTGTGACAGGAAGGCTGTAATTTGTATGATTTAAATGCTCCAAGTAGTTCACCAATTTGTACATCCTCTGTTTTTTGGGGAATGTCATCTAGTAGTTAGAGCAGAGGACTGGGAGTCTAGACACATGTCTGCCACTTACTTGCTGCGTGGCCTTCAGTGAGTCACTTAACTTTTCCATTTACTCCGCTGCAAAATGGGCATGATATTGTTATGGCAGGAGTCACACACAGTCTTCCAAATTCTTACTGGGCAGGCAAATGCGCAGGCTTGGGAAGACTTCCAGAACTGATCTGCATGTGTGAAACAAAAACAAATTAAACTTCCAACCTACTCAGAATGCACATCACTGATTTCCCCTGCAAGGAGAGGCCAACCTGGAGGACTCCGGACATTTGCTACTAAGCAGCAGAGGGCCGACGCTGGCGTCAGATTGGGACTCTGGTGCCAGAAGAGAGAACAATAAGTACCCGACTTCCAGGGTCATTAGTGTTCATTGAGACTGTCTGATGGGAGGCACTATAGTAATGTCAAGTATTCCTGCTACACTGACTATTACAGCAATAGCCAGATGGGCTCTTCGTTACCCCACCCAGCGGCTTCTGGCCCTGAAGACTTTCCCTTAACCTGCCCAGAGAAAACAAGAGGCATCCTTGTCTATAGATAACACTTGACCATAACCCACAGATATTAAGTAGTGAGGCACACACCTTCTAGCGTCACAATAATGGAAGCCAAATTAGCAGACAGCTCAGAACAAATGCAACATATAAAAATATGATCACATAATATAAAGAGGATAATTAAAGCAACAGTCGATTAAAGCCGACATGTGTTCCCCATTGTGCTTTCTGTGAGGGCTGTGGTCTTGGAATATCAATCCATGAGCAGGTCCTCATGGGAGAATGATATCACAGCCTGATCTGGCCTTATTATGGTAGCCTTAGCTCTGTGATCTTGCTTGCTCTGTGTGTGTGTTCTTTGGGAAATGTATTACATGAGCCAAGAAGTATGATAATACATCTGGCAGGAACAGCGCCTTCTCCCCCAGTCCGTGGGGTGACAGCAAAGTGCTGTAGGAGTGCACAGAAACATCCCTACAAGCCTTAGCCCCAGAGAGTTGGCCAATTTATTTCTCTTATATTGACAAAAATGAAGCTGAAAAGCTTTGATGGGGCAACACAGTTGGCCAAGGTATCAGAACATCTGCAAAGGACAAAATTAGGAACTGGACAAACTGGATTAGATCATAATCATCCGTCAGCAAGGTTCTGAACCCTTGTTTCAGGTTTGAAGTAGTTGGGATGACTTTTCTTTTAGTCTTCATTTTTCATCCTCGCTGTTGTCTGTTATTCTTGCCAAATGCCTGTGAGCAGAACCATTTGGTTGGGTTTCTGGTGTGAAGCTGGGCATGCCATAAACCTAGTGACCACTCCAGCCCAGGTCTAGCTGGACTGTGGGTCTGATCCAATATGGCAATTCATATGTTCCAAAGTTATTTGCCCCTTTGGCTCCTGCTATGTTGTGCCATGTGACTGAGGTGCACTGAACCTCAATAGTAAGGTCCATCTCTGAGCTTTAAGGACCATGTCTGCATTGCATCAGCCACCCCACAAAATGTCTTAATGCCCAAAGCCGCCTCCCCGTAGGATTCTCTGGAGTGGAGTCTTTTCTTTCATTGTTCTAAAGTCCTGGACAGGAATCTGAGGAGAAGCATCTTCCAGTCCTGTCCTGATGCCATGGGCTATCTCCATTGGGAAATGATGCTTACGCCTTTACTGAGTGCAGAGTGCCTTTAGTCTCCTTGGTTCGCCAGTGCACAGTAAGCCAGGCAGAGGGAATTAAGATTCCCTGAGGAATTAAACACAAATACCATCCAACAGCAATTACTGACTGGCACATTGTTCTATACCTGGCACAGGCACTGGAGTTAATGCAGCCAGCAGACTTGCTACTGACCAAGAAGTCAATGCACTTTGCTGCTGTAATAAATTATTGTTAAGGACTTTTCTCTCCTCCTTCCCGCACAAGGGACACTTTAAGCTGGCTGCAAAGGGCTGCGTGTGCCTGGAACAGGGATGTCCCTCTGTCCTCTTCCAGTACGCTTGTATGTACAGCACCCCGGAGATCCCAGAATCCATCTTTAGGCTGCATGAGTTAGACTCATGGAGAGACAAAGACTAGATCAAACGCATCCCAAAGGTAAGAAGCGAGGGGACTTCCCGGAGATGGTGTGGCTGGAAGTCTTTGGGTAGGACCTGGGAACAAATGGAAAAAGGTGGTAGCAGCATTGGAAAGCTAGTTCTCTCTCTCTCTCTCTGTGTAAATAGACTGTATGTGGGTATGTTTTTTGCCAGCGTGTGTGAGTGCACATGCATGTCATGTATCTGTTTATCTAGCCATAGCTATAGATCGGTTGGATGGAGTCATTTGGCCTGGTTCTGAATCCACTCAAACATGGCAGGGTTCAAACCCTTGACTCACACTCTAATGGCAATGGGGTCACACTTTGCCCACGTGGTGCTGGGCACCTGTTGGTTATCCCCAGTCCCGGCTCCGGGCAGCCTGCTCTTCCCCATAAGAGGGAACATGCCCCTTTCTCTCTTCCCCACCACCCTCATCTCTCCCCTTTTCTGGGCTCTGATCTTGTCGCTCTCTCTCTAAGCCTCCTTCTCTCCCTCTGCTCTACCCCATCCTGTCTTCCCAGGGCTGGGAAAACTGGTGTTTTTCCTGGAGAGGACGGGGAACATGCCAAGGGCAGGGGTAGGTGAGAGTGGAGTCCAGCAGCCCCACACTGTCTCCTGTGCTCTCCCATTAGCTTGTCACCGAAACAGATTTCCCGGGCTCTTGTTAAAATTTCCCACCCATCAGGCTTCCTGGTGCAATGCAATGAATTTCAGTCGGGTGCCAATGCCCGAGCCGCCAGACGGGCCCAGGGCACAGTTAGTTATGGACTATTTAAAGCCCAGACCCATGAACTTTTATAACCTCGTTGTTGATACTTCAAGGCTGTTTGTAAAAACTGCTGCGCGTGTTGAGCTGCCTCTTCCCCAGCCCCTCTCAGCTACACAGAGCAGCCCCTGTCTTCTCCCCGAGGAGTCCCCCCTGTCCCAGAAAGCACCCCAGGCGTCAGCCTTCCAATCCCAGGTCTATCTGCCTCCCTTAAAATAGAGAGGCCCACACAGAGCTCCCCTTCCCAAATGGTTGGGTCTCTCTGAGGCACGTTGGAGACTTGTTGCCTCCTGTACATGGACTTGAATACCCTAGTGATGGAGAGCAGGCGTGTCTCCCATTTGCCCGGTCAGTCGCTCTCTGGCTGAAGGGGGACCAACTGCCCAGTATCTCTGCTTTACTTGGCGGCTTTTCTTCCCACTGGCTTGTGGCCACACTAGCAGCAAATGCAATCGGAGCCACACATTGCCTCCCTTTAAGGCTTGCCACGTTCTAGCTGATGAGCTCAGGCATTTATCAGGTTAAGCCTCCGAACTGCCCCTGGGCAGATTGGTCTGGATCACTATTTGCATTTTCTAGGGGGAGAAACTGAGGCTCAGTGACCTGCCCGAGGTCACACAAAGAATGAGTGGCAGATCCAGAGATAGGACCCAGGAGTCCTGATGCTCTCTCTGCTGTGCTTCAGCTACCAGACCATCCTCCCTCTGGGAAATTGGCGACTGAGTCCGACCCGAGGCATCATGGGAAGGTTCAACCCTCCTGGACTGCACTCTGGCCAGAGGGTGACAAGATTGCATTAGGCAAGGAGGCTGTGTTGGCCAAGTACCTCAGCAAAGGTACACGTCTCACTGGGAATTCCTCCTCTTGTACACTCTTATCAGTGCATGGAGACCAGGGCCGGCTCTATCATTTTTGCCTCCCCAAGCAAAAAAAAAAAAAGGCCGCCCGGACTGTGCCACCCCAAGAATGGCTGGAATGCCCCCCCTTAGCATGTGCCGCCCCAGGCCTGTGCTTCCTCCGCTGGTGCCTGGAGCTGGCCCTGATGGAGACCAAGCTGATAAGAAATGACACAGCTAGCTAGCTAGGCCACCCTCTTCCATTTCTTTTTCTATAGCTGTCCTCACACTAAGCGAGGTGAGGTTCGGGTTCTGGGTTCCATGGGCCGAGGGAGCTGGGAAGGAGGAAGGAGGCCAAGTAGTTGTTGGCCAACTGCCTGTTGGTGCAGGATAGGCTGCTTACTTGGCAGGAGGATGAGTTCATCTGGTGGGTGGGAATGGGGTGAGGGGAGGCTGGTTATCTCTGTGAAGCCCCCAGTGTTTTAGGGGTGCTAAGCCCCATTTGCCTCTCTCCAGCCTTGCCCAGAAAGTTGGTGTCCTGTCTCCTCAGTTCCCATGAAGCTCCAGCGTTCCTGCGCCTTGCTCTGTGATTGACCCCGGTGATGCCTCTGCCGCTCCGGCTCTTTGTGCGCGCATGCATCCTGAGAGTGGGAAAGCACCTCTTCCAACATCTGCTCGGCGTTTGTTTGTCTTTCATTTCCATTCACGTCCCCCTTTTATCCTCCCATCTGTGTGGGGCTAAAAATAGGGTCTCAGCCTGACTTGAGCGGCTCTGCTTAAGCTTTTAGAGACTTCAATGAAATCCCATTTGTGGCCCTTCTTTTTCCCAGGCTGGACAGGAGGGGAAGGAACTGATTTGTGTCTCGCCTGCCCAAACGGCGTCTGCTTTTCAGTTCCGTAGCTCAGTCCTGGTGCTACGACCAGGAATGACTCGACTCCTACAGGCTGTTCCTTAGGGCAGCAGAACCAACGTCAGTGTATGGGTGGCTGCATGCTGAGCGGAGGACAGACATTTTGTGGGTGGCTGCAGTGGGATGGACACTTGTGGGTGGCCTGAGGGTGTGTATGGGAGCTTTGGCAATGAGCCCCAAGGGACCGAGACCCAGTCAGATCCTCTCATCTTCATTGTATTTGCTGCAGAAGGAAGGCCCCAGCAGGTCTGGTGTCCCCAAAACCTCCGGCTGCAGACAACACACCAGGGACTAGAAGGCAGCTCATAAACCCTTTCCCTCTCTCATTCCTGCAACAGTCTTATAGGCTCATCACTGCATCTGGCACACAACAAGCAGCAGGCACGTGCTTCTGCCCTCCAGTCCCTCCCATTGGCTCTGCACTGCAATGCAACTTGTCTCCTTGGGTCATATGGTCCCAGAAGATTTTCGTTTTGAAGGGCCAAGTATCTGAATGTCACAGCAGATGTGTCCTTGCTGAATGTGGAGTGAGACTGTGCTTACTACCTATGGGGTTACTTTGTGGCAGTCACGACAGCAGGCAAATAAGTGTGGTCTCTTGTACCAGTGTGGCTGTGTGTCTTTTAAACTCCCCCTACCTCCCAGCGGTGCCTTCACCTCCCAGAGGGCATTTGTCTCCTTTGCAGAGATCTTCCCACTTGCACGCTGAGAAACAACGTGACTAATACGATCACAAGACCGGACAGTGTTTATTTATAGAGCGACCAAACCCCAGGACAGACTCCTAGCGTTTTGCTCAGGGGCAGCTCCCAACGGCGTCCTGGGATCTGCATTTTCAAACGGTGCCAGAATAAAATCGAGCTGTAACTCCGGGAGAGGACAAAGGAGCTCCGAGGCCATTTCCCCTTCGATTGCCTCAGCGCAGGAACATACTCCTCAGCAGTGCAGCAGAGAACTGGTGGCCCGCGGTTAGTAGGCGCCATCAGCCTCGGACCCGAACCCTAACATCTGTCGCTGTCACAAGCAGATCAACAAATATCTCATTAAACTAGGAAAGGCCCAGGGCATTGACCTACCTTCAGACAAATCCGGTTTATTATTTATTATTTCAGACCCCTGTTACACGAACAAGGCCAGTTGGATACAGACACACCCGTGAGCTTGGTTGAGATGACAAGGGAATAGGGCCATGGAAATTGGAGTTGGACCCAAAGAGGGCGCTGTTTAGCTGATTCTTCGGCCCCGTACGCACAGACTTGAACATGAGGGGTTTTGGATAAAATGGGACCTGGAGTAGAACCAGCCCCTCTTTGGAATTTGCTTTGCAACCCAAAGAACGGATCAGCCAGGTTTTTAAAAATCAAGGGCACCCTCAAGTTTTTGCCCCGTGCAAGATAAAAATTGGCACCAGTTATCTGGCTTCTCTCCCAAGTCTTGGAATCGGGATTCAAGCTTGGCTCTAGTTTTGTATAATCGAATGCACCCGTGGTTCTTGCCCACCTCAGAGTGACACTCAGGACCATCCCCAAAGGGACTGTCAGACAGCATGGGGATTGTTTGCAAGACATGCTCCTCTGTGATACACTTTGCTGATGCGCACAGTGGTGTTTGTTTTTCCTCTATTTAAACTCTGACCATGTACTGTCTGCTTTTCACCCACCCAAACACTGCTCTGTTCCCCACGGCTGTGTCTTCTTGTTTCAGTCCAATTATTTCATAGAATTGTAGAACTGGAAGGGACCTCGAGAGGTCTGCTAGTCCAGTCCCCTGCACTCAAGGCAGGACTAAGTATTATCTAGACCATCCTTGACAGGTGTTTGTCCAACCTGCTCTTAAAAATCTCCAATGATGGAAATTCCACAACCTCCCTAGGGAATTTATTCCAGTGCTTAACCACCCTGACAGCTAGAAAGTTTTTCCTAATGTCCAACCTAAACCTCCCTTGCTGCAGTTTAAGCCCCTGCTTCTTGTCCTATCCTCAGAGATTAAGGAGAACAATTTTTCTCCCTCCTCCTTGTAACAACCTCTTATGCACTTGAAAACTGTTATGTCCCCTCTCAGTCTTCTCTTCTCCAGACTAAACAAACCCAATTTTTTCAGCCTTCCCTCACAGGTCATGTTTTCTAGACCTTTAATCATTTTTGTTGCTCTTCTCTGGACTTTCTCCAATTTGCCCCATCAAGGTGGAGGAGGGAATGTCTTTTATTGGACCAACTTCTGTTGCTGAGAGAGACAAGCTTTCGAGCTGACACCGGTCTCAGCCAGGATTTGGGTCCTTATCAGAACTGAACCTATTTCTTGGACTCTTCAATCCAAACCTTTCCCATCTGCAAGGGCTCGTGAGGGAGATCGCAGGAGAACACACACGCTGGTAAAATGTCTGCCACTTGTGTTTCCAGTTTGGTTCAGAACAGCGTGAGAGCCCTCAGCCGTGGGCACAGGCCAGAGGTGGTTATACCAGCAGCACCAAAAAAGAAACGCCAAAGGAAAATGAAGCAAAACCCCGGTGAATTTTCAGTGTAACTGGGAGGCTTGGGCAGCAAACTGCAGCCTCTGTCTGTGGGGAATGCATCTGGCTTGTTATGCCCTGGTACCAAGGGTCTCGCCCTCAGGGAGTGCCTGGGTCCTCTCATATGTATCTGTGTGTCCAGCATCTGGATGCATTTGCATCTGAGTTTTTCACTGGCTATTTTAATACCCACAGGGAGCTGTTTGTGGGACCAAACCAAAGTGAAGTCCAGGCTCCTCATAACTTCATTTCAGCTCCTGAATGGTGGAAACACAGCCAGGGGATCCGATCTCATGTTGTGATTCAGGGATGCAGAGGAGAGATTAAAGCCTATGAAAGACACAGATACAAATCCGGAGCTCTCTGGGCTTAGTCAGGTTCCTGCAGATATCATCCCTGCTCTTCTTCTGCTTGCCATCAAGAGCCCCGGAGCAGTGGCTGGTCCGAGCAGCTGGCATGGAAATCCAGTCCATCTGCAGCACAGTTGCACATTTCCTCTCTGGGACATCACATATGCAGTTTTGGTCAACTCATTACACTTTGCAGGCTGAGGCATACCGCCAGTTTCATTGACATTTTGGATGGGAAAATCTCAAAACGAAGTTTCAACATTCTCATTCGGAATCATGTTCAGAATCCCCCAATGGGATGACGCTCGTCTTTATTCATCCTCACTAATATTAATAGCATAATAGTAATTCTCTAGCCATTTTCACCCATCAGTTTCCACATGCTTTGCAAACACTAGCTAATTCACAGCCTCACAGCCTCTGCCCTCCAGAGGGGTGTCCCTGCTGAATTCCCATTTTACAGCTGGGAAGAGTGGAGCTCACTTAAGTTATTTGCTCAAGATAACTGAGCAAATAAGTGGTAAGGACAGAGAATAGAACCCAGGAGTCCTGACTCGGAGGCCTCTTCTCTACCTGTTAGGCAAACTGCCTCTGTTTGTGCCTACCTAGCTGATGTGCCTTGTGTATTTCGCATGGGCTGGATGTTATGTTAATTCTCTCTTTAGTTTAACCCTTTCCCGGCCGTATTGTAAGATAGATGCTGGGGGCGCCCGCCACCTGCAAACTTCTTTTCTCTAATTACCGACAGTGTCTTTCATGTGTCCACTCTGCCTGCTGCCTGGCTCCTCAGCCACAGCGATGGGGAAACTGCAGCGCATTGTAATGAAATGAATGCATTTGCAAGGAGGCATCTGCTGGGAGTGAGACGGGGTGCTGAAAGGGGAGAAGCTGGGGGCAGCACAGAGAGGAAGCAGCATCTGTCTGAACTCTTTAACCTCCCGTCTCATGGCCGCTGCCTCTCGGGAGTCCAGGCTCTATGCACGGGGTCTGGGCAGGATGCACAGAGCGAGCTGGGCCCAATGCACCTTGGACTGAGCCAAACACTGGGACTGGGTGCTTGGAAGAGGATGAGGAGAGACAATCTCTTTTATTGGACCAACTTCTGTTGAGGAGAGAGACCAGCTTTCAAGCCATGCCAAGCTCTTCTTCAAGCCTCCAGCGTCACAGCTAAATGCAAGGAGGAACAGATCGTTTGGCATGAGTAGTCAGCACAGATTGTAAGGGACCATTCAAGGTAGAGTTGGTCCAATAACAGACATTCCCTCTCCCACCCTGTCTCCTAATATCCTGGGACTGACGCAGCTACAGCTGCACTGCGCAGAAGGGAAAGGGTCATTTTATCACAGCAGTGGTGCTGGCTCATTGGGATCGCAGAGCCTAAGGTGGGGAAGGACTCACGACACACAAGCCAAACCCCAGTCTAATTAGCAGTGACTGCGAAAGAAACTCAGGAGCAACCTCCAAACAGAGTGCCCCGACTAGGCCCCCCATGGCAGCCCCTGCAGGTAGAGCCAGATTGTCTCCCTGATGCTAACTCTCTTGTGCGATGCCCTGGACAAGGTTCCCAGCCTGCCGCACTCTTACAGGAAGAACACCCAATCAGAGCCTCACGGGTATTTTTTAAGTTGATGACTCTTTATTTTAAATGCACATGGTCATAGCCATTAAGTATCGAATGTCTTGGTTCTGTGGTATCTACACTAGTATGGTTTATTTGTATTACACTAGCACGGAGAGCACCCACACGAGATCAGAGCCCCATCGTACCAAGCCCTGTACATACATCCATTCTTTGGGGCAGGGAGTCTCTCTGACTCTCTCATCTAAATAGACAAGACAGATAACGGGCGGTAGGGGAAACAGAGGCAGGAAATGACACATCCAGGGTGCCCAGGGTCACTGGCAAGCCGGCTGTTCTGAATCCCAGTACAACACGCAGTCCGCATGGCCACCTTGCTTCTTGAGCATTGCCTGGGATTTCCATAACCTACTAACCGAGCTGGAAAGCAGGGTGGGGGGAGCGTCTCTGGGCTGCAGGACGCTGACGTGCACTCGCAGCTCAGCACTCTCCCTTGCTGAAGGCTCTACTCCTGTAAGGCCATCTCTACTGTACACCTGCTTCCCTGTAGGACCCAACCGCTCACCCCCCCACCCCTTTATTGTCACCGCCCCAAATAGCCACAGATCCCAAAGCTGGACTTGGCAGAAGGAGGTCAGGAGCCTTGGAAAAGACGTTCCTGCTCCCCAGGTAATACGGGGCATAGACAAGTGTGAGCCCTTCAAAGGGACCTTGGGTGTCCTGGCTTGGTAGCGCAGTCATGAATGAGTCTGTCCTCATCACACCCCTTGGGCGACTTGGTTAAGGTCAGAGTTGGGCACCGCACCTGCCAGAGCTTTGGACCCCCCCCCCCAGGCTGCAGCGAGATGTGCAGGCTGCGCCTTGCAATGCCCAGAACCACTGGAGCATTTTCATATCTGTGTCTCTATACGCCAGGGAGTGTCCCAGACTGGGACAGCAAATCCGAACTCTCCCCTCCGAGGTAAGAGATGTTCCGGTCTGGAGCCCAGGCCCCATCCAAGCTTGTTGGCGTAAGTCACTGTCCATATTGGGCTGCCCCAGAACACCAGACCCCAGTACTCCTGCACCTTGGGGATGTTTGGATTCTGGTCCCACCACCCTCAGCCGGCTCACCTCTGCGCTGGATGCCGTTTCCCAGCCCCGAGCTCGCTCATGAGCAGGGTTCAATTCCGTCAATCTCTATTACGGCTCCTTGTCTAATAACAATCCCAGCAGCATTTTTTGCTCAGTGTCCAAAGAAAACGACCGCTGATGGCATTAAGTCGCTGGGCCGTCAGGGTGCTCTGCAATGTATTCCTCCCCTCCTGCTCCCTGCCACGATGAATAAATCATTGTTTTATTAAAAGGAAGCAGCTGCTTTTTCTGTTTTTGATACGCCATCCATATCCACACAACCCTTATTGGCACATGCTCTGACTCCAAACCCCATTGGCAACCTCTGAAGCATAGCAATTGATACACCGAGCTCCCCAAATCCTATTGAGGCCTCGCCTTTCTGCACGAGCGGCCTCTGAACAGCTAATTCACTGCTCTTTTTGTCCCTGGGGTTAAGTGGTTAAGTGTGTGTGGATCCCATAAAAGGCCTTTACTCCATGAAAAGCTATATTTATATTGTAATCACCAAAGAACGATTTAGACGGTCAATAGCCAGTATAGAAAAGGCAGCAATTGTTGTGGTATTGCTCTCTGTGGGCTCCCCCGGGCTGCACCTCCTTCTGCAGAGGAAGGGGGATTACGGCCCACAAAGCCAGCTGCCGGTGTTGGAGATGGGGGAGGCCCATCTTTGCGTGAGTAGCTTTAACTGCTCAAGTTCCGGCGCAATCCTTTGTGTCTGCAGTTCATTGGTTGATTCCTCCAAGAGGACTTGCAGTGGATACAAACAGCTCCGGGAAAGCAACCTGGGCAGCGAAGCTAAAGCATTTCCAAGGCAGGTCACTAGGAGTTTCATGCAAACTTTATAAAGCATTTATTGGCTGGTTACGTCTTGTTAGTAGCTTTACATGCATTGGGCTCTGTGTGTGTATCTGTTTCTTACTAACGACTGAATAAGGATTTATCTGCATGTAGCCTGTCTTCAGATTTTCATCTGGAGAGCTCCTACATGATTATTACTTATAGCATACGACACTTAGCAAAGCAGAAGACGACAGTCTGAGCTCTAGAGATTTTACAATTTGAGGGTCCGATCCTGCCAGCTCTAAATGGTTCTCTGCACACAGAGCTGCACTGATTCAGTTTAGGGTGTAATTTAAACCCGGGACAAGGGCTGTGTGGATGCTTCAGTTTAAACCAGGTTTATTTCAATTTAGCTTATGTTGTTTAGGAGCAGGTTTAAACTGCATCAAATCATAGAATATCAGGGTTGGAAGGGACCTCAGGAGATCATCTAGTCCAACCCCCTGCTCAAAGCAGGACCAACCCCCAGACACATTTTTGCCCCAGATCCCTAAATGACCCCCTCAAGGATTGAACTCACAACCCTGGGTTTATCAGGCCAATGCTCAAACCACTGAGCTATCCCTCCCCTTCAATAGCCTTCAATTGCTTGCAGAATGAGATTGCAAGATGGGGTCGTTTCATATCTAGCATGGCAGGCTGATTTAGGGTTTGCATTCTGTGCTGTACAGGGAGCTGGGGAGCAGGGACATGGATTCCTAGATTCCAAGGCCAGCTCGGACCATCTAGTCTGACCCCCTGGATAGCACAGGCCACAGAACTTCCCCCAAATCGTTTCTACTGCATATCATTTAGAAAAACATCTTAATTTAAAAAATGTCCACGATGGAGACTCTCCCACAGCCCTTGGTAAATTGTTCCAGTGCTTAACCCTCCGAGTTAAAAATGGATGCCGTACTTCCCACCTGGCAATGGGCGGGAAGAGCTGACAGGTCCGCTTGGTTCTGCCCCACAGGAAAAGCAGGGGGGGAAGTGGCTTTGCCCCTTACATGATTACATGACACATGAACAACATGCAAAACTGTCACCATGCGATGAAGAGAAGCCAGTGGCAGGGATGAGCTTTCATCTTCATTATGATCATCACCTGTATTGTGGCTCTGCCTAAAAGCCAGTGGCCAGGTACTGTACAAACACATCTGCGCTATGGCTTTAAGAGTCAGGTGAGCAGGAACAGACCCTGGCATAGAAGTTTTTTTCCTCCCTCCCCACCCCACACTCGATGCTGCATCAGGGAAAACAGAACGGATGAAACCTACGGCTATGGGCCAGGGCTCTGCAGGCTGGGAACTTGCAGTCAGCACAGCCGTGGAGAAGAGACGTGATCCTTGCATTCAGAGGTTCTATGGCGCTTTGTTCCGTGGAAGAGCTCTTGCAAAGGGGCTTGTTGTCTGCCCATTGCAGAGTGCAGGCTCCCTGCTGGGACCTAAACAGAACAGGAGCTGCTGCTGAAGTAACCAACTGCCGCTTATTAAAGCGGAAGAGAATTTGGTTTTCTAACCTGGAGACTGTGGCATCTCCGCAGCATGTCAAGCGATCTCTTTGGAGGGCACATAGGCTTATGGCATGACTTACTGGCTGACCTTGGGCAAGCCATGTCATTGCTCTGTGCCTCAGTTTCCTCACCTGTCAAGAGGGAACAACGCTGATCTGTTTTTCCCCACCATGGGTATGGGTGAAGGGGTGTGTGAAGCGGATTTCATTGATGCCTGTCAGACCCTTTGCTAAAAGATGGGAGAAGAAATACCCAAATTTCAGTACTGCTCTCTCTCTAGCAGGCCTCTAATAAAACCGACATCAGCACTTTGCTATTATTAGTCCTGGGAAAGATTTGCCAAGGCCGTCATGGCAGCTGGGCACCATTCATTTTCAGGGGGAGGGAGGTGTCATTTGTGCATTTGAAATTATCCCCCTACATTGAGACATAGCCCCTTTGTCACCACCAGCATGAACATACTGCCTCGAGAGCGGCTAAAACGGCCTTTCCCTCTCCGCCATGAGAACAACCAAGGCAGCATTGAACTAGGCTGCCAGAGCTGTGGGTTTAATTCCTGGTTCCACCACTGACTTCCTCTGGAACCTCGGGCAAGTCACTTAATGCCTCAGTTCCCCACCTCTAACATGGGGGTTGTGATCTTTCCTTCGGCTGTTTGGATTATAAGATCTTCAGGCCATGGAATGTCTTTTACGATGTGTTTGTACTGCAGCTAATACACGGGGCCCCTGATGCCGGTTGGGGCCCCTTGGTGCTACTGTAACTCAAACACTGGTCTCCCCCATGACAGACGGGAAGACGTGCTATTATACCAGTAGGCTATATACATATTAGCCAGTCATTGGAGGTGATCACCATGACCCTAAAGACTCCAACGATTTTCCCCGGTCTTCCTAGCCTAGTTCATTCAGCATTGGGCCACACACCCTTTTGCCAGGGTAACAACCCTCCATTACCCTATCATTACCTAATCTTCCTCATATCAAACAACTCCTTCCTCCTGTATCTTAGTATGAAGTGCTAACTAACGAGATTAATTGAGCAGAGCAAAGAACGGCAGGAGCGAAATTAATTCCTTGAGAGTAAAAAGAGGCCTTCCCTTTCCACCAAGAGCAATTTCCAAGTAATCAATTAGATGATGTTCCAACTGATATCCTGCCATTAGGGAATGAGCCTTCTCTCCCTGACATGGGTGTGAATATTCATAAGAATTACACAATTCAACAAAAAAACCTAGACGTTCTCTCCAGCCAGCATCTTATCCACCAAGATCTTGTCAGGGTGTGACGCACAGAAAAGGGGACTTTCCCCCATCATAGGACTTGCCAAACTGGACAGGACCAGGATCCATCGAGTTCAGTCTCCTGTCTCCAACAAGGCTGTCTACAGCTGCTTCAGAGCTAGGTGCAAGAAACCCAGCAGCTGTGGAATAACCTGCTCTCAAGAAAAGTTTCCTCCTGACCCCTATTAGTAAGAGGTTGTTTTATGCTCTGAAGCATGGGGATTTAGAGCCCTCGCAGAACTCTTGTTTATTTTTCAATCCTTACTATGACACTCTGACCTGCAGAAGAGTTCTGTGGAGCTCAAAAGCTTGTCTTGTCCACCAACAGAAGTTGGTCCAATAAAAGATATTGACTCACCCACCTTGTCTCTATGATACTCTAGTCATTTATACCCAAGTCTAATTCTTGTTTGAGTCCTGCTAAACTCTTGGTCTCAATTGTTGGTCGTTCCACCTTTAGGATAATAATAAATATATCTGGACCCCTTGATGCATTTCATCCATGGATCTCAAAGCACTTTACAAAAGTGGGTATTTTTGTCCTGTTTTCCAGGCAGGGGCAGAGAGAAAGATTGGGCTATATTCACAGCTGGCATAAGCGGCATTTGACCCTGAGGTCACTTAGCAAGTCAACAGCAGGATCTCCTCACTGCCAGGCCTGGGTGCTAACTGCAGCTAGCCCAAAGGACTTACTTTATATTACACCTTCCGATTGTTGGCTTGCTATCGCTATCACTTCCCTCACGGTAAGTTTCACCAGCTCACACTGCTCTGTTAATTGCAACCCCATTCATCTCACCCCTGGGTTCTGGTTTCTGGGGCTCGACTTACCCAACTGTAAAATGGGGATAAAATGATATTTCATCCATCGCATTCTCAAGGCGCCTAGCGCCATGGCATTAGTGATATGTACCTAGCCTGTGGGCCATCCCCTCGGCAGCGCATAGGCGGGGCCGAACTATCCGGCAAAGCCTTTGGAAGATGCCGTTGTAGTAATGCAAAGTGGTACAGGAATGGGCTGCGGTCCAGCAAACCAGCAGCCATGAGCAAGACAATGAAACGCTGGGACGGGGAGAATGGAAAAAGCGTTGGACCAGAGGAAAGGGAAGGCTCCATCCCCGGGTGCATGACGTGCTTCACCTTTTCACCCGGCAAAGACACAGCGTCTGAAACAGGCCTGGACCGGTGCAGACTCTCCTGGTCCCCCTCCTCCCAAAGGAAAGCGGTCATTAGGCGGCTAATTGCCGCTGACATTCCCCTGAGAACCTGACCTGTGCTCCAGAATATGGCCGGCTAACGGGCTAATTTATAATGAAATAATTTATGCTAAATACTCTCTGGGAGCCGTAATGGCTGGGGCTCCCCCCGCTGTTACCGCCTGCACGCCAGTAAATGGCACGAAAAGGGCGTCTGTTGAGGTTGTGCCAACAGCAGCCCCCTCTCTCACCGCTCCCCCGTTTTAACAGCTCCCAGCCTTGCTATCTCCTTCTCAACTGTGCCCTTGAAAGGGCAGGTCTACTATAGAGTCTCCCAGTGGCTAAGCTGGTGGGTGGGCTACAGGAATAAGACCCCCCCCCACTCCCGCGGCAGCACCTCTGTAGCCCCTCGTCACTCCCCAGGCCTTTACACTGGCTGCTGGAGACTCACCCCCCTGGGGAGATGGGTCGGGATTAGCTAAGACCCTGCGAGGTGATGCCATCCACACAGTGAGCTGGGGCCGAAGTCAGCAATTCCCTGCTCCCGGCGCTAGCCCCCACGTCTCTCTCCTGTAGGTGTGGTCTCCTTCACCCGGGCAGGGCTGGGAACTGGGATGTTTTTGACCAATCCCTCAGCTCTTCATGTTGGCTCCCAAACTCGCCCCTTATGTGCAGGGTCCCCCGGGGGATGATTCTGGGGTGCGGGGAAGGGAGCACACACAGCTCCCACTGTAAAAAGACATTCAATAAGGGAAAGGCTTTCCTGGGGAGAGGCAGGTAGGGCTTCGGTCTGCCAATGAAACAGTCAGCCACCAGCCCTTCCTTCTTCTGGAAAGCTAAGGCCCTCAACTAGGCATCAAGAGATCTGGGTTCAAATTCGACTCTGCTACAATCTCCCTGGGCGTCCTTAGGAAAGTCACTTAATCTCACTGTGCTCAGCTCCCCAGCTGTAAAATGGGAATAACCACCCTTGCCTGGGCTACTTGGATTGCAAGATCTTTGGGGCAGCGAATGTCTCTTGCTCTGTAGAAGTGCCGTGGTTAACACAATGGGACCCCCATCTTGGACAGGGCCTCTACCTGCTATTCCAAAACCAATAAAGAAGGTGAGAGCGGAACATTCCAGGGGCTGTCTTGATGAAACTAAAAGGAAGAGAGACATTGGTTGAAAACGTTGATACCAGCAGCACCCTGCTGTCCTGTGCGGCCAGGCGACACACAGCTGGAGCGGGACATCTTAGGGTCCTCGATGCCTCCTTGTTCTGCGTTCGCCATGTCTGTTCTTGAGAATGGAAATTAAAATGTTTTTATAATTTATCAATTATACACTCTGACTTTTCTGATGCTTAATGTGAGCTTTATGACAGAACAAATTTAAAAGCATTTTATTGTACCCTCTGGCCGTATGGAAATTGCAATGATAAGGCTGAACACTTTGGCTAAGCAGAGAAACCGATTTTCCTCATTGGGCAAAACACACAAACACCGTGGCCTGATCTGCCTTCTTTGGAAAAATTTGTAATGAGAATTTTTTCTCCATTTGATTTAGTACTTAGGCGCCCACCCCCCTCCCAGCATCCAAGTGCCTTTTCCTGCAGTGTTATCATCGCTAGCTGTTCCCTCAGTATGAACGCCCCCCCTGCCGCCCCAGAGCAGCAATGTGCCTGAAGTATTACTGTTGCTAGCTATTTAAATAACGATGTTACTACATACCCGCTACCTGAGGGAACAGTGTAAATACTAACAGTGCTACGCGTTTCCTCTTTGACTGCCACTGTGTCCCAGGAGAGGGACCCGAGGAAGGGCTGGGAAAAGAGATGAGGCACTTGCTATGTTGATTCAGGTCATTCTTTTGTTTTGGGGACCAAAGCACCATGGGCCAAGCCCTGCATGCAGAGCAAAAGATTTCAAAGGTTCAGGCTATCTGAGTTCACTTCTTCCCATGGGTCCCACTGTAGAGGCCAGGGAAAACCCAGCCCCGTGACAGGTCCCTTCCTGTGCCCAGTCCCTACCCCTGCCCCCACTTCCTGTTTCCCTTGGGACAATGATACTGGTATTTGCATCATTCCTAAGGGAATTTCCTGGACATGGCAGCCGTATAAGATAAAGAAGCAACTTGGCCCCCATGCCCAGTCTCCTTCACTCCAATCCAGTCCTTGGCTGCTTAAGATTTGCTATAATTAATTTCCTCTTACTGTGAGGCTCTCCCATGCACCATGGGTTCCCTTTGTCTGGTTCTTCCCAAGGGGAATGTAACGTTTCTCTTCAAACTCTAGTAAACCCTACGGGGCTCCCGGTTGGCTTCATCAGACTCCGTGGTCTGTTGGTTTCATTTGGAGGGCAAGTAGCTCCAGGATCCAATAACACCATTGCTCTGTTCCAATACCTAGTTGCCAACTGGAACCAGCAGAAAAGTTTCAGTAGGAATTTCCATGAGGAAGAGAGAGAGCAAATGTTGCTGACTTTACCTTTAGTGATGGACACGAAACAGGTCCCCCGTGTCTAAACACAGAGCCCCAACTTTGGGATGCATGGGGGGTTCAGTCCAGATCTGAACCCAGAGGGGAATGCCATGGTTTGGGGGCCTTTCTATAATGGAATAAATGAATAACAATACTCAGCTGTTCTAGAACACTGTTCATCCATAGGACTGTAACAAGATGAGCAAGAGCCATCATCCCTGTTTTAGAGAGGATGGGACTAAAGCTCAGAAATACGGTCAAGCTAGGAACAGAATCCAGGCCTCTTGACTCCTCCTCCCATATTCTGCTGACTGGACCACACTGCACCAAATCTGTCCCCTTCGCAACCGAACGTTGCAATCCAGCCTTGAACCTGAATCGCCAGTTCACACGCTGGGCCCCATTCCATAATGTGCAGAAGTGGAATTTAAACTCAAGACTTCCCTTAACTTTGGGTCCAGAATCCGAATGCTGCATTTCAGGCCCATCTTCCCTTTGTGTAAGGGATCCATTGCAAACAGACATCCCCTCCGACAGCTGGGCTTTTCATTCTTTTGGTTTGGCTCAGTCCTGGAGTTTTCAAAGGATCCCTAAGCAGCAAGCACTCCCACCCTCTGCACACATTGTTTAAATTAGTGTCTAAATGAAAGGATATTGTTGGTTCCTGTATGAAGATAATAACCTCTGGTAGCAGAGGGAATTTCACCCATGCAGAGAAAATTTACCAAACTATTTCAGTCCGGAGAGCCATGGCTCTGTAGCCCTCTCACAGGGATCCGTTTCTCCGTCGCCCAAACAAGTTAATGCAAACAAACTCATCAGGAAGCGGGAGTTTATCTTGGAATGTCGCTATAATTGCTAAAAGCCCTTGTTTCCTAAATTGAAAATGTGCTACACTTCCCATTCCAAGTCTAGACCTTTAGAGGCAAGTGTGTCAGGCTGGACCAAATACTCTCAACCAGTCAGAGGGGGGAGGAGCAGCTGAGCTGGAGACACGGGGCACTAGCAAAGATTTAGATCAGTACTGCTAATTCTACCAATCCGCCTTTTTATCCGAACACACAATCAACCTAGAGTTATTAGCCTAATACATTAGAGGCCACCTAGGAATATTTGGCTTGTCACTGTGGCTGCTTTGAACTTCATGGTGCAAATCAGAATAGAGCTCAGGGCCTTCTTGAGTGAAATGGGAACCTCCATTAGCTGTTAGCAATGGAAATCCCTTGACACAAGGCTGAGCGGTTCTGAGTCCATTCAGGAGAGGGAGGTTGTGTTTCTCTCTCTCGTTCTTGTTGAAAAAGATACATATTTATAGCAACATTTTCCAAATGAAACAAAAAACATTTCATGTGACATTTCTTCTTCTTTGGTGAAATGAAAAAAATCCCCCCCCCCCCTCCAGCAAAAGAGTTCAAAGCGGAGAGAAAGATCAAAAACAATTATTTTGGGTTAAAAAAAAAATTCAACTAAAATGAAAACTTTCCGTGAAAATTTTCATGTAAATCAAAAAGCTGCTTATCGTTAAATAACTGTTTTGATAAAAAAATTGCCCAGTTCTAACACACCCACCCAGACACCACCCCCCTCGTTACCATATAATAAAGCTGTCACATTCCTGTTTTCTGCCTTGAGAGGGCAATTAAAAAGCAGACAACCTTTCCCAGGGAAACGTTGATAAACTCTCTGGGACCAGCCCTTGTCCACTGTCTGTGTGTTTCTCTCCTTTCAGCTTTGATTGACTAAGAATACTCCCATGGAAACGGAGCTTTTCTTTCTTAGCTCTCCAGCTCTTGATGATGATTTTCCAAACTGATGCTACACTCAGAGCTGTGCAAAACTTTCCTAACTGGTGAAACTTGCCTGGATTAGGAGTTTGGTTATAAACCCACATTGGCTGAACTTGAGTTTGCAAACCTGCCTGCAGCCCTTGTCCCAAGCGTAAGAGTGTGGTGCATTCAAGTAGTTCTGATCTGTAGCCAGGCTCAGCTTCACTGAGTTTTTAAAATTTGTTTATTTTTTTGTGTATTTCTGAACCAGAAACTCCAAGCAAAATTCAGGGTGTTAATCCCGTTTGGCTCAAAACCAGAAAAAGGTTCAAATGAGGCACTGAAGGCCAAAACCACCAAGTTACTGCCTTGCTCTGTTTCTACAAACTCCTCTATCTGGATTCTGCAGGGAAAAAACCACATGATCCAAGAACTCAACTTCTGTGTGTTCCCTGTGGGACAAACCAGACAACAAAGGCTAGTGCAGCTGCAAAATCAGTGGTCCCAATTCTAAACGTCCTAATCCCGGCAAATAAATATGCCCCTGTCTCTTGTTCAGCACACTGAAGTGGATTTATGGCCACCTGTCTGATATTATTTATTAACATAAAGTTGTTTTAAGAATCTGATTAATCTCTTGTGTTCTGATTGTAAAAGCGTTTTATTTCCGTCCTTGTAAAACAAACTTGTAAAGAAGTTAAGTTACTGAGCTCTGAGAAGGGATGTAACAGCGTTCGGGCGGATAATGGCTTATAAACCAGCCCCACGCTGCCTTTGAGAATTTAAAACCGACTTTTAAAACTCCAGGAGCTTTCCTGCCTCCTGCTAAGAAACAAACTTAGTAATTTCCACTGGCTTTCTTTGCCTGGTTACCGACATCAACGCACCGAACCTCAGAGTATTGTGTCCACACACAAAACAGGAAGAGCTTACACTGGACTCTTGGACCAGGCGCGCTCCCGGAGTGCAGATGCCACTGACCTGCTGCTGCAGATTATGGACTCTACAGAGCCCTAAGATTTCAGCTCGTGGATGAGGGGTGCAGCGTGAGGGCTGGACCGGGTAGCTGTGGACTAGCTAGATCCTGCTTGAAGCAATTTTAACCCAGTGGATAGTACGTCGGCGCATCAGTTACTTATCTCGGAGAGGGGGTCTCCCTCACCCGCCCCTCACTGAGAGACATGGCGACGGAATACTGAACTCTAAGGTGCCCTAGTGAGCCCAGGTGTGCAAAGCGGCTGTAACGAAGCTGTTAACACCCCCTTCCACTAGGGAATGCCCCCAGCCAGAACACCCTGGGTGCTGCTGCCACAAGCCCTGGACACCAGGAGCACATTGGGGTGGAAGGAAATGTTCTCAGTGGTTCTGACACCTTGGCTACGCCCTGGCTGGCCAGGGGCCATGGCCGCTGGGGTGCAAATTATAGCAGGCCTAAGGATTGGGGGTCTTACTGCTGTCTGACTCCCTCCCTGTGCTGGGCTCTGCTGCCAGGATGCCTGTTCCCCGTAGGAAAGACTGCGGGCGGAGCGATAGGGTGACTATGCACCAGCTTGCCCCATTCCCCCGGGCTGGGCTGACTTCACTTCACAAGGGTTCACGCAGTTCCTTTTTTTACAGTTTCGTTTCCCTGCATCCCCTCCCCCCTTCCTGTACCCTTGACTTTCCCTCTGTCTTTCAGGCAAAGCGTGGGATTTGGGATAAGCTGCCTGCATTTGAGTCAGAACCTAGGAATCTGTTGCATCCTCCTGGGGTGAATGTTTGCTGGCATCTCATCCCAACCTCGGCCGGATGCTGGGTTTGTAACAACACCTGGAACCAGGTGGAATGGAGGGTTTCACTCAGAAGGCTCTGAGGAGCCGTTCCCTTCTTACAATAGTGCTGCAAGTATATTTCACAAGTCTACGGCACCTTCCATCTGCAGATCCCAATGCACTTTAAAGCCATTAATTAATTTAGCCCTAAAAGAAGTGGTTTAGCATCATTATCCCTATTGCACGGATGAGGAAACAGACACACAGGAAGGCAGTGACTTGCTCAAGGTCACACAGCGAGTTCCTGGGACCGACCCCCCAATCTCTAGTCCTGTGCTTTAACCATAAGGCCATCCTTTCGTGCTGTGCCAAACACTTCTCAGGACTGTTGTAACGTGGGGTGGCTTCTTTTGATGCTATGTTGGACCACTGCAGGCAGCGTCGCCGCTTTCCAAGCTTCTGACTGTGAATATGTCATGAGAGCAGGGCTGTGGCTGAAGGATGCAACAGGAAATGTAAGCGAGGGAGACTGAGAAGGGGCGAAGATACTGCATTCCTTGTTGTGCCTGTTGTTTTTCTTATCAGCGTAGCAGAGTCCAGGCGGTGACTCACAGCTGAGAACAGGAAATCTGATGTAGCATTGCCCAGAAACACCCCTGCTAGGAATCAGGGACACTCAAATCCCACAGTTCCAGCTTTCTCTTTTGCATGGGTTCCCTTTTGCCCCGAGTTCCTAACAGCTCTGTCCTGACCCTACGCTGCTGTGTGCGCTCCTTTTGGTCTAACCGTTATCTTCAGCGGCTGGTGTTTATTTTTATAGCGAAGCCAATGACCAGATTAATCTGACCGTTTATTGTGAGAGTAAAACTATACGACATGGAAGTGACCTGAGGTGAGTTTGTACGGGATACGGTAAATGGAGATCCCTCGCCTCATTCCCACTGAATCAACGGCTTGTGGTCAAATCTGCCGAGATTGGTTTTATGTTTGAGTCTTCTTGACAAACATTCAATAGGAAAGGATTTTAAAAGATGTTTTATGGGTTATTACGAGGCCTGGGTGTGTGTTTGGGGGGAGGCACTTGATTCCAATCTATAGAGCAGTCTATGGAGTATAGATGCACGCTCCTCTACAACTGGGAGCCAAAAGCTAGTTAGTGAAAATTGCTCTAATTCCATTGACTTCAGTAGAGTTATGCTGCTTAACAGTAGCTGGGATCTGGCCTTTATCTGTAATTTGTATCTGTAGTACATTGAGTGCACCTGCAATCTCTCTTATCTGGTGTGTGTTTAAACATACACACACGCACACACACACACACGCACGCACACAGTGAGACAGATCCTCCGCTGCTGTAAATTGATATCTTTGCTGTCAATGGAGCCATGCTGGTTCCCAGCAGCGGAGGATCTGGCCCCGTGTCGACACGCGCGCGCACAGGCATGCACGCAGGTGAAGGAGAGGAGCTCTGTGCTGCTCAAAAGCTCGTCTCTCTCACCAGTGGAAGCTGGTCCAATAAAAGATATTTCCTCCCCCTCCTTGTCTGTCTCTATAACATAGACACATTGATCTCTCTAGGGATGCTCGGTGTTCAGATACCACAGTGACAGATGTAGCATACGAACCTGAATAGAACAGAATTGCAAAGTGTGGAACTGCGTCTGTTTTAAAACCTTTGGGATTTTTGCTTTGTGTTAATAGACATTGTCAAAATCTGCTCCAGGTCGAAGCCTCTTTTGCTGACATGGTGCCTAATCCTCAGCTGGTGACAATCGGCATAACTCCGCTGATCTCAAGGAGCAACACTGATTTACACAAGTTGAGTATCTGGCCCACAGTCTGAGGCTCTGATCCTGCGCTTCATCCTGCTACTGATACCAAGAGAGACGTCCATGTAAAATGAGTGTATTGGAGGAGGAGGCCCCAAGCTTGGAAGCAAATTAAAAACCAAACAAAACCACTCAAAGATTTAAATAAAAATAAGTAATTTAGCTGCACAGTTGTGGGTGTTTTTTGTTTGTTTGTTTTTGTTGTTGTTCTTTTTATGTTGTATTTACTAGCAGTGTAAAAAAGAATCAGTCAAGAAATTGACAGAGTAACTGACATTCACCCAAATACCCAGGGGTCAGATCAGATCAGATGATCACAATGGTTCCTTCTGGCCTTATAATCTATGAATCCATGTCACCTTAGATTCCTGCATATCGGGGCTTAGTGACACCGATCCAGCATGTGGGCCTAAAGGGGAGCAGAGATGGTGGGGAAGAGTCACAGATCCCCAAATCAACTTGAATCCACACTTCAAATGCTTCCTAGATTCACTCATCTGTCTAGCATGTTCTCAGAGAAGATACCAGAGCTGATGTTTGCACATCTCAAGCCTTTCTTATGAGCTTAAATCTCAGCAATGAAACAGGCTCTAAGTGATTCTACGCACTGCAATGCGGACCATGTTACTATTTCTATCTAACGTACGATGTTGCAGTTGTCTGTTTTCACTCGGATGCTGTGGACTGCACGTGCTCAGGAGCTGACGTGTTTTTATTAGAAACGGTTGAAACTTTTCAGTCGAAAATGGGGTTTTCGACAAAATGGAAACTGGCTTGGAAAAAAGTCTGTTGGGGGGGAATTTTGGGGGTTCTCTCAAAAAGCAGAAAACACCAAAATCAATTTTTTTTAATCATAGGCCAACCCATTTTTTTCCACTTTAAACTGAAAACTTCATTTTTCAAAGAAAAATCCAGAAGGAAATGACAAAAATGGAAAATATTTTCATTTTCATCCATTTTTCAAATGAAGATAAGTCGTTTCCCAACTAGCTCTAGATTTTATATAAAATAACGGGTCAGATCCTCAGCTGGTAAAAATCAACATAACCCCATTGAATTTAGTGGAGCTATCCTGATTTACACCAAGATCTAATCGATCTCTTCCGACTCAACTAGCCCCTCACATCCTAGCTCAGCCATAGAACAGGGTAAAACGTCTGTTTCATTCATCTCTCCACCTCAGCTTTAGCTAATGTGCCTGTCACTGAGCTACCTAGGTGCTATCTCTGCTGGATCTATTTCTCCGGGGTTTTTTTTTTATGAATTCTTCCTTCTGTTTCAGTTCATGTGATTTTGCACCTCTGGAGTTTTAATGTCTGTCTGGGGTTTGTTCAGACCTGGTGAGGAAAAGGGGAGACTCAGGAAGGAAATGAATGAGTTTTGACCAGTTCAGCTTAGATGAAAACTGCAGCGATTTAGAGGCAGCAAGAGGTTTTCCAATCATACAGATTCCATTTAAAAATAGTTTGTAAGGGGTAAATAAATGATGAATGGCCTTTTAAAGCAATGATTACTCACTTGTTATATATTTTTTTAGAATCCAACAGATCAATAGGTTGTGTATTCCTGTGACATTACCACGACAAGTTCTGTTGATGTGCTTATAACCATCTATAACCCATACTACTCACTCTAGTAAGATGCTTATAATATCTATTAACTGTTTATTAACCATTTATAAAGGAACCTTAATATGCAGCATGACCGGTTTTGCTTTAACTTTTGACAACAAGTTTGTGAGGCCTAATAAAATAAAGCAATTAAAAATAAAAAAAAATTGCATGCAACTAAGCTGATTTGAACCCACGGTTAACAAGGTTTTAACTAGGTCTTTTGGGGCTTCATTCCAAAAGCTTTGAGCAGCTTGACTCAAGTCCTTGCCAAAAGACTAACTTGGCTCCCATCAGAAGAATCCAAGTAAAAAATCATATTAAATTATAAATGAACGTAGGGATAGTAATAGTTCTTAGCACTTATCTTAAGCACCTAGAGATAATATTCAAAAAGAACAGGAGTACTTGTGGCACCTTAGAGACTAACAAATTTGTTCTTTTTGAGGATACAGACTAACACGGCTGCTACCCTGAAACCAGAGATAATATTAATACTTAGCATCTTTCACCAATAGGTCTCACAATGCAGTAATAAGGTGTGAATTATTATTATTAATATACATTATAATAAACCCAGAGGCTCCTGTTACAATCGGGCACTGTACATACACATAGTGAGAGACAGTCCCTGCCCCAAAGCGTTTACAATCTAAATCGACAAGACAGACGAAGAATGGGAAACAGAGACACAAAAAGGGGAAATGGCTTACTCAGCATCACACAGTGAGTAGGAGACAGATCCTGGAATAGAACCCAGGAATCCTGGCTCACACCCTTTCTCCACTGAGTGAGGTCCGTTTTACACTGTAAATGGGATGGGAGGAGGTATTTTTCTGTAACCTTTCACTCATGTGGAAGTGCCTCAGTATGTAGCCTGAGGACTTAAATTCCATAGAAAGGAAGCACAGATCAGTTCATTAACTCAGTCCCTATGCCCCATTTTGCATCGCTGGGCTATTTGAACCTGGTGCTTTTCTGCACTCCACCCCGGCACTGCATCCACAGAAGAGTTACATACAGACAGAGATGTTTGGGGGTCTAGTCTCCCTTTCTCAGCCAGAGACACAGAATGGGAGCGCCAGCTGGCCTGGCTGAAGGAGTGGCAGGCAGCAAAGATACGGGCGTTTGTTTGCCAGGCCCCAATGTGTGGATAGGAGAAATTTGTGAGTATGGAAAGTTTCAGCCATTAGAGGGCAGCAAAGCAGGAACCAACTCTGCGGCTCTCCCTTTAAAACCCAAATGCAAAAGTCCAGCATGAGGCCTCAATGAGGCTGGATTTAAGTAGGGGCCCTTGTGCTGATTTCTTGGAGTCATCGTGGATAGTTCTCTGAAAATGTCCACGCAGTGTGCAGAGGTGGTCAAAAAAGCAAACAGGATGTTAGGAATCATATTCTCAGTCTTATTCTCTATCCCCTTTTTAATATTATTGCCCTTATATAAATCGATGGTACGCCCTCATTTCGAATACTGCGTACAGATGTGATCTCCTCATCTCAAAAAAGATATACTGGCACTAGAAAAGGTTCAGAAAAGGGCAACTAAAATGATTAGGGGTTTGGAATGGGTCCCATATGAGGAGAGATTAAAGAGGCTAGGACTCTTCAGCTTGGAAAAGAGGAGACTAAGGCGGGATATGATAGAAGTATATAAAATCATGAGTGATGTGGAGAAAGTGGATAAGGAAAAGTTATTTACTTATTCCCATAATACAAGAACTAGGGGTCATCAAATGAAATTAATAAGCAGCAGGTTTAAAACAAATAAAAGGAAGTTCTTCTTCACGCAGCGCACAGTCGACTTGTGGAACTCCTTACCTGAGAAGGTTGTGAAGGCTAGGACTATAACAGAGTTTAAAAGAGAATTGGATAAATTCATGGTGGTTAAGTCCATTAATGGCTATTAGCCAGGACGGGTAAGGAATGGTGTCCCTAGCCTCTGTCTGTCAAAGGGTGGAGATGGATGGCAGGAGAGAGATCACTTGATCATTGCCTGTTAGGTTCACTCCCTCTGGGGCTCCTGGCATTGGCCACTGTCAGTAGACAGGATACTGGGCTAGATGGACCTTTGGTCTGACCCGGTATGGCCTTTCTTATGTTCTTATGTTCTGCACAGGGGTGAATTTTGCCCTGGGAATAGCCCCACTGGGGCAAGAAACCAAAAGTAGCTCTGGGGTGTTTCTCTTAAAATCTCCACACACCCCCGTTCCCATTTCCAGCAGGGAGACCTGCTTTTTTCCATCTCCCATATTAATTTCTGGACAACAGAACCCCTGGGTCAAAGGGCCGATCTCTTCTCAAACCCGACTTTGCCCCCACCACCTCCTTAGCAGAGCCGAGACTGTTTTGGGGGTGGGTCCGTTCCGCAGGGTGATGTGTCCTTGTCCAGTGGGGGTTGTTTGCGTGACATCTTTTGCAATGCATGAAACACATTTCCAGTGAGTCGGAGCTGATGTAAAGGGCAAGCCAAGGAAGCCACGGAGCTGTCCTGTGACAGGCATTCAGATATCACGGTGACGGGCACCGTACAAAAAACCTCAACAGGATACCTGACTCTCCCTGATCTTTACCACAAGGCCCTGTGCTGTTTAAGGGCCATGGTGTGCTTGTCTGTGACCAGAACCACATCCCCCAGCCCCCAGTCCAGGGGACAATATTTGCTGCTGTTTTTTTCACCCTTGACAAATTAGACAAACCCCTCCCCCCTGCGAGCAAAACCCAGAGCTGCTTGCCCCAGCTGAAGAGCTTTTAGTTTATGGTCTGTCACAGATCTCTTCCCCCTGAGGGGATGCACTGAGGTTTAACTACATCCTGACACAGACATTCTTCCCCCATCACGGGGAGAGCCACGTGAACCTTCAGAAATGTTTTATAACTTCATCATGCAGCCCGAGGAATTCCAGCCCCTGTCACCCTGCTGGGTCTCGTGTGCTCGGAATCCGCTCCCCTCCCAGCCGATTTTGGGGGGGCTACTTTCCATTCTCTCTCTAGGGCCCCCAGGCCATGGGGTGACATGAGGCCATTTCTCCTGCCTGATCTACCCCCCTGATTTCTGAGCCCACTCAACCAGGATTTGTTTGGCTGCATGAGCTGATCTCCTGCCCATATTGCTTCCTCTCCTGGGTCCCCCAAAACTTCCCCGACCCCGGGCTGGTCATTCTGCCCTGGCCCTTAAGTATCCTTCCTCGCCAGCAATGCAGTCCTGCTCGGTCGGGTCTCTGACTCTCCCCCGGAGTTCTCAGGTCTTTCCTCTGCCCTCTCTGAATTGTTCAGCTGGTAGGACGTGAGCCCGGTTTGCTCTAGCACCAGAGTTACACCAGGCTCACTCCTTGGTCCCTCCTCTCTGTTTCTCATTCTTGCCAGGCAGGCCTGGCTTTATGGGGCTCTTCTGGCCACCGAGAAGCCTCCTTGTCCAGGTTTTCTCATTGTTAGCCCGAGCAGACTGTCTCCAGGAAGCTGGGATGCCTGTGATGTTTCTCTCTCCCTGTTGCTCCCAACCATGATACATCTGCTACCTAATAACTGCTCTGCTTTCACACGGGGCATATCACCATTTTTTATTATTATTTTTATGATGTCTTAAAACCCAGTGTTTCTGGGTTAATTGGCTTATCTGGCTCGCTTGTGGGTGCAGTTCTCTCCAGAGGCATTCTTGCATTCCTGCTGAATTCTGAGCGGGGTCCATCCCATCTCAGTTCCCAATTATACCCACTAACGCCATGGACACGTTTATAGATCTGGCCTAACTGCAGACAGCTACGTTGGTCTCTGATTTCAGACAGCTAATATGCACGGGAGGGGCTCATTAAAGCTAGCAGAGGGCCTGGGTGACTGGTATAAACTTGAGGACGGTTTGTTCTACCGATCGAGGTCTCAGACCTCTTGACCGCTTCTTCTTACGGTTTTTGTTTTTAATCCTGGTGCTCGTGAAACTGAGCAGCAGACAATGCGGGTTGGATTCAAACATAGTGCTAGCAGGGTCCATGCGAATTCTAACCCTCTACCTCCCCCAACGCACCTCATTCCCAGTCTGTAGTATCCCCCTGCTATTTCAGCCCAAGACCTCTCTTCATACCCAAAAAGTGTAGCCACTTTTAGGATGTGCACAAATGAGAAATGAGATGAACCCGACCCAACTTTCGTTATGACTCAAGGCAGGACTGAACCCCCGCCTGAAGAGATACATGTCCAGATACTCTTTAGGCCACAGGTTCCTGCTTGGAAAGCATGTCTGAGGTTTCAATCCCTCTCCTGAGAGCATCCACACGTCTCCTATGCCTTCCCCTCTAATCATTGTGTGGGTTCATAGCTGGAGTGGTTTGAAAAGCCTTAGATACCGTCTGAGACTCACTATGACTAAGCAAGGTAATTTAGCCCTGACTGTTCCACTCCCACATATTGGTGTCCTCTCCAAAAGAACTTAAAGGCTTAAGTAGGACTTAAGAGGTGCATGGGCCATGTTCTAGCCCTCTGCACAGGGGTAAATTTCACTCAATAGGCATTAAAACTCAGAGTCATAAACAGCTCTGAGGTCAGCCAGTGGCTTCAGTAATGCTAGACCGAGGGTGACCAGATGTCCCGATTTTATAGGGACAGTCCCGATTTTTGGGTCTTTTTCTTATATAGGCTCCTATGACCCCTCCACCCCCGTCCCGACTTTTTCCCATTTGCTGTCTGGTCACCCTAGCTAGACCTCTTTATCCCATGGATCAGTCTAGCCTACAGTCCTTTTCATAAGCTGGGTATTGACTGCTTCTCCTTGCTGCATCTGTAAAGCTGTGGTTAGTAGGTCCAACTTGAAGACAGCTTTCATTTTTCCAGTCTCACTTCTTAGCTGGCACCTAGAGAGCCTGGTGATGGGTGCAGTAGAAACATGACGGACAACAGACAGAGGGTTCAGTGATGCATACCCCTTGTGTCTGACCTCAGCGTGGAGCTGAATCTCACCCCACACTGAATAAATGGTGAGCTGTCTTGGGTTAGGAAATGTTCTGAATGGGACGGGATCTAGTTTTCCGATCACAAGAGAGGCCTTTTCAGTGTTTCCAATGAAGATGTTCTCATGAGACCCACTTCTTACAGGCTTCTTCCTGATACCAACGTATCATCCAACGTTGCACAATCACATGGATGTCCTTAATTATACACCACATAATTGACTGTGCCTCTTAATTGGCAGAAATCTTTTTGCTGGCATTTTTAATGGTGGGTTTTTACCACTGGGGAACAACGAGTTTCCTTGTCAGGCATCAGCTCCCGAGTGCTCGATACTTCAGAAATGGAAAGAATGTAGTAAAAATGCGGGCAGAGAGGAGAGATGAGTGCAGGCGAATAAAGACCATAAAATGACTCACTGGAGTATTTTTCCTGCTGGATTAGCCAGTTAACCAATTTTTTACCCTTCCTATTAGCACAGTTCACAAAAGCATCAGTCACCTACCGTCTCTGGATGGATCCTTTCCATGTTACTAAACTTACTGCACATTCAGATCATCTTTAGTGTGCACATTCCGTAGGTATACTGGACCCTGGGATGGGGTGTGCTCCCCACACTCGCCTTAAAGGGGTTAACGTAGGCCAGATGGGCCAATTAACCCAGTAGGCTGCAAACCCGGGGCACATTTAGGCCAAGAGAAAAGCCCTAAATAAGGGAAGCTCACCTGTGTATGAACAGGCGGAGCGCCTATAGAACTAGGGAGCTTGTAGCAGACAGGAGGCTGCAGGGAAGAGGGCTGCAGCCACTCTCCCTGGGGCAAGGGAGAGAAAGGGAATTGGACCCAAGGAGGGTTTGTCCAGCAGACCCAGGAGATCGGGGAAGGGTGGAGGAGGCGAGGTAGGAAGTTTATGGGAGTGACAGGAGGGTTCGTGGGAGTACAGACCTTAGCTCCTGGAGATGGGGCCCAGGGCTGGAACCCAGTGACAGGGTGGGCCCGGGTTCCAGCTCAGGATGGCACAGTCTGGGCAGTGAACCTGAAGCCTGTCCTGGACCATTCGTTCTAGCCGCTGGGATGGTGTGGGAGACTTTGATATCACCCCAGATGCGGAGGACTGTTGTGAACTGGCTGGAGAACTAAGCCACGGAGAGGAGGCGCTGCATTTCCTGAGGCGCAAGGGGGGGCTGCAGAACGGGAGAGCAAGACGGGTCTTGGGCCGGCAGAGCTAATCCCCAGACGTGGCCCGAAGGAGGCAGCACTCCGGCAGTGAGTAGAGGTCCCCGTGGCAGTCACAAAATGTATATAGTACATTATCCTAGCCCCAGCTGGGATCAGGTGCTAGGCGCTGCACAAACACAGAACAAAAAGGCAACCTCCTGCCCCAAGGCGCTTACAATCTCAGTACATAGCAGCTTTCATCCTCAAAGCCACATGGCTATAAATGAATCTGTTTGTTGCTGAAGAGTAGCGGCTGGCATGCTGCACAAGAGAGGGAAGAAGGCATCGGCGCTGGCTTCCCCTGGGCCCGGGGCGGTACTTGATCCCCTGCTACAGTCCTGGGCCTGCCTTCTTCCCCCAAGCCCCCACCCCGCCCAGTTCCATCCCCTCCCCCCAGCGTGCCCTATCCCCACTCCTCCCCCTCCCTCCCAGAGCCTCTAGCCTGATCATGGTGGGTGGTAGGCGCTGGGGGCGAGAGGGGAGCTGGCTGCCAGGGGGTGCTAAACACCCACTCATTTTTTTTCTGCGGGTGCTCCAGCCCTGAGTCGGTGCCTATGGAAGAAGGGCTGCACTGGCAAATTAGAAATATCCAAGAAAGGGCCAGACTTGTAAAAATGACAGGGAAGAGGGGTAGGGAACAGACCAGTGGCATTTTAAAAAAATAAGATAAACTTGGCAGAGAAAGAAATATCGATTTTCAAACTTCTTATTTCTCTCTCTCTCCGTGTGTATTATTCATGGAGGACAAGTTACCATAATAAGTTGTTGCTAAAAAAAAGGCTTTAAGCCAGTCCTTGTCCATGTCCCTTTAAGGGATTCCATAACGCCCGGGTACCCCCTGTCGTCGTCTGAAAGGACGTGGGACTCATTGTTGCAACCGCTAAAATTAAAAGCAGAATCTTCATGTGTGTTCTCATTGGTTCCTGTTGTCTTTAATAAAATGTTAAACTCCTAGGAAGCATCTTCTTTCCGTGCCGAGCCATGTCCGCAGCCAGGCTGGGGCCATCAGCACAAGCCCATTGTCAGATTTCTCGTCCCCATTAGCGTTCGTGAGAACAAGGAGAGTCTTTTATTCATTAAGCCTGGAAAGTTTTTTTCATGTGACTCTCTGTGACATAAGCCTTTCGGTTTAGAGCTGCAGGCCTGCCATCCTGGGTATTCATGTTCTCTGCTGGTCCTCAAACAGAGCTGGCCACTTGTGTGGTGATCCCAGACTAAAAAAGATATATTGGAATTTGAAAAAGTTCAGAAAAGAGCAACAAAAATGACTAGGGGTCTGGAACAGCTTCTGTGTGAGGAGAGATTAAAAAGACCGGGGCTTTTCAGCTTGGAAAAGAGACAAGTAAGGGGGGATATGATAGAGGTCTATAAAATCATGACTGGTGTGGAGAAAGTAAATAAGGAAGTGTTATTTACTCCTTCTCATAACATAAGAACTAGGGGGTCACCAAATGAAATTAATAGGCAGCAGGTTTAAAACAAACAAAAGAAAGTAATTCTTCACAGAACTCACAGTCAACCTGAGGAACTCCTTGCCAGAGGATGTTGTGAAGGCCAAAACTATAACAGGGTTCAAAAAAGAACTAGATAAATTCATGGAGGATAGGTCCATCAATGGCTATTAGCCAGGATGGGCAGGGATGGTGTCCCTAGCCTCTGTTTGCCAGAAGCTGGGAATGGGCAACAGGGGATGGATCATTTGATTCCCTGTTCTGTTCATTCCCTCTGGGGCACCTGGCATTGGCCACTGTCGGCAGACAGGATACTGGGCTAGATGGACCTTTGGTCTGACCCAGTCTGCCTGTTCTTATGTTGAAGTCTCTCCAACAGAGCCATGGGAACCTCAGCTATCTGATGTGACTGGCGTTCACACCAGATCTTTTTCTGTTCCACCCCAGGTGGGTCTTGCACTGAGAAGGACCTGAAGCAAAACCTTAGATTCAAACACACCTGAGCTTGAGGGGGCTTGACATCCAAACCTGGACCAGGATGCAGAGTTTGCAAACTGGTCCCTCACTTGGCAGGTAGCATGGTCTGGTTTATCCATGGAGATTTATCCAGAGGTTTTTCTTCTCTGACAGTGAAGGAGTTGTAACTAGCAGGAATAACGGCTCGAGTAGATTCCAGCCTTTTAAATCAGAAAGGGGCATTATGATCACTAGTTTGCTCTCCCGTAGAACACAGGCCAGCGAATTTGCCTAAGTGGTTCCTGCATGGAGCTCAGTAACTCGAGGGTATTTTTTAGAGCAGCGGTTCTCAACCAGAGGTCTGGGGTCCCTTGGGGAGGGGGGGACGTGTGCAGGTTTCAGGGCGTCCACCAAAATAAACCAGAGAGCAGGGCCAGCGTTACACTTGCTGGGGCCCAGGGCAGAAAGCCAAAGCCCGAGCCCTGGTATCTGGAGCTGAAAGCCGAAGCCCACGCAGCTTAACTTCACGAGGTCCCGTGTGGTGTAGGGTCCTGGGCAATTGCCCTGTTTGCTACCCCCTAACGCCGGCCCTGGCTTTTAAGTTACTGGATATGCAGAACAACACTTGTTGTGGCACAGGTGGGCTGTGGAATTTTTATAGCATATTGGGGGTGGGGGGGGGGGCTCAGAAAGGAAAAGGTTGAGAACCCCTGTTTTAGAGAGACACGCAAAGACTTATTTAAAGACTCCAAACATGAAGAATGCACCCCTGCCCTTGGTAACTAGCTCCAGTGCTTAATTACCTCCAAGAGAAGTAAGGGCTTTTCCTCCATGCCGAATCAAAGGAGAAGTTAGTTTGTTCTCGCTCTCTGAAATGAACACAGGTAACTCCATACAGGCAGGAAAGGCTGTGAGATGCCAGGCAGCTGGGATATAGAATTCTCTCTTTTTCTAAGCACTGCCCAGTCCCAGGGTCCTGAGGGTCTCTGTTATCAGCCACCAGGACAGGCAAAGGTTTGCAGCATTTATAGACCCCAAGAGCGGGGCAGCAGCCAATGCATGGTACCAGCCCCGCAATTGAATGGAATCCCCTGGCCGATGGTGTTAAAGAACTACGAGCTCCCTGCCGCTGGGAAGAGTCCCTAAAGGAGATGTTGCTAACATCCCTCTGCTCTTGAGCTCCGGAACCGTTAAGCTCTCTGAGCCTTATGGAAAAGCAGCGCAAAGTACGAAGCATTCAGACTAACGGAGGGATAATGGAGAGATTCCTTGCTTCTGACGGGGGTCAGGCCCCACACCGGATACTGGGGAACCTTCCCCCGCTAGACTCATCCAGGCGGCTCTGAAGGACTTTTTTAAATGCCTTTGGGAACACACCTGATTGCACTGCAAGGTGGAGATTAGCAAATATTTTCATCCTGGCTCTCTCAGGCCCCACGCATAAGCAAGCGCCTTTCCTGCAACAGCTCCCCCCTAATGATCACACTCGCCCCCCTTCCTGCAAATGGCTCCATGAGAACCCTGAAGGACAGCCTGCTGCCCAGGACACACAGCCACTTCCCACCAGTGGGGCCAGCCCATGCCCAGCTCTTTGCGAAAGGAGGTTTATTGATCAAGCCCAGATCTGACTAGCTTTGGCTTCGCTTTGAACTTTAACAAGAGGGGCTCCTGGCGCAAAGCACTGGGGGCCGTACACATGGATGACAAGTGAGATCCAGTTCCTGCACTGCTCCAGAAAAGAACATCCCCTTCTGGGGAATAATAAGGAAGGAAGGAAGGTGGCACCAAAGAAGAAAGAAAAGAAAAGCCCCATTGCAATCCAGAAGCCCAGACTCAACTAGAGCACAAAGGGTTCCTTTCAATTTCCCAAACAATTTCCTAGGCAGACCTTTCGGTCTGGGATGGATTAGTGTTTCACAGACCAAGAGGAAATGGTGATTTTGGGGGTCCTGGTCTAATGGAAGGGGCGGAGTCGGCATCAATACTTTCCTTTTGTAGCTGCACGGCAGATAAACCACAGAGGAAGCGTCTAAGGGACACCAGCCCTGTTCTCTGGCAGGCAGCGTCTCCGGAATCAAAAGAAATCCCTTTTTTGGGAGTTATGAAAGTGAAGAGGGTTTGGGGAGTGAAAGGAAGGAATTTCTTCACTCTGGAGAAGGTCACATCGAAAAAGGGATTCTTCTCTCCTTAACAGGTCAAGGGCATGTACCCCACAACCGGAGTATTTATTTGCTTTGCTTGCCTCTCTGCGGTTGGATGGGTTATTTCTGCAGGGCCCCAAGTGGTATAGAATTCTGCCCCTTCTGGTGGATTGCAGTTACCAGATCGATCCCTCTGCAGCATCTGGACAGGCTGCAAATATTAATGAATTTATCCTCACAGCAAAGCATCATTATCCCCATTTCACAGAGGGGAATCGGGGGGGGGGGAGGGCAGAGAGAGACCACATGACTTGCCCAAGGTCACAAAGGAAGTCTGTGCCAGAGGAGGGTATTGAATCCAAATCTCCTGCATCCTAGTCCAGGGTCTTAACTACCAGACCATCCTACCTGCCTGTCCAATGCTGGGCAGATGCGGGAACAGGCAGCTGCTGAGATGCCATCTTTTTCTGAGTGTCCAGCAGAGGGAGCTGTGGCGCATTTGGCATCCCCAGCCTGGAGCCCAGGTCGCATGGTAGGGGGAATGACAGGGTCTGAAATGGCCGTGGCCCACCCGAGCTGGGATGCGCGTCAGATAAGCCTGGATGCTCACTGCAAGTTGCTTGCGGGCTCTCCCTCCCTCCTGGGCCCCAGAAGAGGGCAGGCTGAGCAGAGGTTTGGGGTTCTGTGCTGCTGCACCTTCACGTGTCCTAGTCTGCATTGATATTGGGGTGAGGCTCAGCCCGAGAAGGGGCTGTCCATACCCTGGGCCCCCTAAGGGGCTGTGCAGTGTAAGGGAGGGCAGGGCACAGTCCCATGTGTGCAGCGACAGGCAGCTAACCCACAAAAGGGCAGAGCCAGGCCCTTTGCCCTGTTTTCTGGATGCTGTATTTCTTGTATCCCTGCCCGTGATCGCCCTTCGTCCTACAAAGAGCACACGGCCCTCTTCTCTCTTCTGTCTCCCTCATGCACAAAGGGCTGGCTTCCCACTGACCAAGGCCCATGAGCCCCATACTGTGGCATCCCAAATGGTGGGCCAGCACTCAGTTCTACAGTGTGGTGTGAGTAACCGGATTTCTGCACTGGCTTCAGAATCAGAGTTGACCTTGAGGATTCCCGCTTCTCGGGCTAGGAGACCTTGGGTCTGGGACTAGAGGATGGTGACTTTGCCATATGTATTCACCTACCAGGGGCCTCCTGCAATCGGCCTGTGCAGAGCCTGCTCTCCCTCGGGTAAGGCCAACCACAGCAGGTTCAACATTCAGCAACGAGCAACTCAAATGATGGATGGCAAGGTCTCCTGGGTCAGTGGGGGCTCCCTGCCGACTGGACTGCTCACAGGCTGTCCTCTAGAAGCAGGAAGGAACTCAGCATCCAGCTCTACCCACTCCCATCTCCCCAACCTGCCTTGTCCCACTGGCACGAACGCGCTGCACACAGATCCAAAACTTGATCCTCAGTGGATGGTAATTGTTAGCCAGGGGAAAAACAAACCCAGGGTTTGACCTCATATCATATTGAAATAGTCTGGCCGCTGTGGAATTCTTGGCTTCTGTGAAATCCAATCTGGCTGCAGATTCTTGGCATTTTTCATCAAATATAGCTCATCTGTCACTCTCTTTGATTCTGATTGAAATATAATTTGTTTTACAGGTGGGGAGAACAGCAGGTCTGAGGGCAGCGGCGAGATCAGATCCGGGCTGATGCGATTTGATCTGGAAGGTCAGTGCAAAGAGAAGTTCTGCTGAGTTAATTTTCATCATTTGTCTTCCTCCTTTTATTTTTAAATGGGTTCGCTCTGGGAAATCCCATAGTAAAAAGAGAATTTTGCATCTGTGTGGATGCAGCCTCTGAGGGTCCCTGGCTGGTTAGCGAGGCCTTCTAGATCAAGGGTGACACTGGTGTTCATGATGGACCACTAGCAATTCCTAACCAGAGCAGATATCTCTGCCAAGACACTGAAGTCCTCCTCTGCAAGGAGGGCCTGTTATTCGAGCCCTGATCCCTGCATAGATCTGCCAGCCCTGGCCAACACCCTATTCCTTGGTTCAGCACAGCTCTGCCAATGAAAGTCAAGCTTCATCTGCAAATGCCCACTGCTGTTCCATCCTGGGGGTTCCCCACCCAGCTCGGGCAATGCATCTCAATCCCAAACTAGAGCACCCCGGCTATTCCATTCCTGGGCTTTGCACACTCAGCTCTGCCAGTGCACCACTGTCCTGTCCCATTTCTAACCTCCGCCTCCTCTGACTTGCATGGCGACTGTTGACCATGTCGTTCTCATGACCTGCCCTGTTCCAGTCTTATTCTGAGTAGGTTTATCTCCAGATATATTATGTGGAGGATAGATGGATAGATAGATAATCTGGAATATATATATTTCCATATAAGGAGAGATTAAAAAGACTGGGACTTTTCAGCTTGGAAAAGAGACGACTAAGGGGATATGTTAAAGGTCTATAAAATAATGAATGATGTGGAGACAATAAATAGGGAAGTATTACTTACTTCTTCGCGTGACATAAAAACCAGGGGTCACTCAATAAAATTAATAGGCAGCAGGTTTAAAACAAACAAAAGGAAGTACTTCTTCACACAATTCACAGTCAACCTGTGGAACTCATTGGCAGGGGATGTTGTGAAGGCCAAAAGTCTAACTGGGTTAAAAAAAGTGTTGAAAATTTTACCCTAAATGCCCAGCTCAGAAGATGCCTCTATGATTCACTGGTGAATGTGTGTTACAGGCTCCTTCTGTGCCCAGCCCCAGAGAGTGGTGAGTCTGCCGTCGCCCCAGCTTTTTGGCACCATATAGTAGCTCGTGCTTTTAGCTCAGGAAGTCCCCAGTTCAATTCTCAGCGCGTCGCTGTCGTCAAAAGGGCAGCTGTCACCTCTCGTTGGCTGAGATTTAGAGGTTGATTTTCTTTGCAATCTGTTTGGGGTCCTGGCAAGGCTCTCATCTCGACTTGGGAGATTTTTTCAAGGGGGAAATCACGAAAATAACAATCCATTTCCCTGCCCACAAAACTTCCCACGAAACACCAAATTGGGTGGACACATTCCTGGTCTCATTTTCTAATACAGGCCCATCCTGACACTGGCAATCCCAAGAGTTGAGTCTAATTAGCATCACCTCTAACTTCAATATGGAGGTACGGCCTGTCAGATCCCCGAATGCCATGTTCCATCTTGAGCCAAGCTGGGAGCATGGCATGCTGTGGCAGGGTGTCTCCAGGGGCTGCACCTCTGTAGTGAAGGTGAAGGCAGATGGATGTGGCACTGTAGAACTCCGTGGGCTATATCTGGTCACCCTTTGTCATACACGATGACAGGACAAAGCTCACCAGACTTTGGCCGTCACTGTGCATTGACTGGGCCAGTCCCCCTTGCTGGGATGGTCATTATGAGCTGGATGGGCAGCCCATGGTCACTGGGCGTTAGGTGTCCTCTGAGCCACAGAAGATGTGAGTCTCTTAGGGCATGTCTACACTGCATTGTAAACCCAGGTCTGTGGACTCGATGTTTCCAAGTCTGCGCTTGAGTGTCCACACTGCATTGTGAACCTGGGTTTGCAATTGCAGGACCCGGGTCTCACAGCTGTGCTAACGCGTCCATACTGTGCTATGCAGACCATGATCTTCCGTCCACACTGCAAAATGACAGGGCATGGACCTCAATCACAGTTGGACTCGGGCTCTGACCCACCCCCCTAGCAGGGTCCTAGAACCCAGGTCTTGAGTGTTTGCTGACCTGAGTCAGACTGATGTGTGTGTGGACGGAAGCAGGGCTTGGGCTCAAACCTGAGACAGAGCCAGGACTTAGTGTGTGGTGTAGACATACCCCCACAGTCCCACCCAGTCAGTTTGGCTTTTTAGCTTGTGCTGTAGAGACTTGGGCTTTCAGGTCCTCCATTCAGTCCCTGGTGTCAGCCAAGGGCAGAAAGCAGAAGCCGGAGCCCTGGTGCCTGGGGGTGAAAGCTGAAGGTGATGGCCATTGCAGTACCGGACAAAGATTTACTAGGGTTGCTCATCCCGGTTCTAGACACCAGCTCTCAGCTCTGGGTCGTCTTTCTCTCTCCGCACAGGAGAGTTGTCTCTTGCCCTGGGGCAGACGTTCCTGGCCCTGCCACATTACTGGATCCCTTCCGAGAGGGGAGATGCCCGACACCAGCCCCCCGTATTTGTTGAATGTGTTTACAATTAAACTAAATGTCAAACCGTCTGTGGCCATAACAACAGACTTGTGTCAGTTGTGGGGCAGTGAGGGGTCAAAGGTCAGAACATTGTTTACTTTAATTTCTTTGAGAGCTTTTTGGGAGATTTTTCCACCCCCTCTCACTTTATTAAATTCAGATGAGCCGTTCGGGGAGGTTAGGTCGCATGTGGTTCAGGGTTTGGGGTTTTTTTTTAAACGTTTGACTTTTAACTCTTTCGGGACGGTTCCCCTCTGGGTTCGTGTGCCACACGGACTCAGACTGAGCCTTGCCCCGGGGGAGGGGCAGGCATCTGGGGTCCCCATCCCCCACTGTCGGTCTGGCGATGGGACAACTCAGCGGGTAGCGCGTGGCACTGAGCCGCTTTGCTGATGCCCGTGGTCTAAGGCCTGACCTGGGAATGGGCCACTCTGGTCCAAGGTGGTTGTGCAAATGCATTTAGCAAAACCGGTCATTATGGAGATTAGTGCTCAGCTAATTAGAGGCAGTTACTGCTGGCTAGAGCTGGATATCACCCCAGCAGGTGATGTGTGGTCCGCACACTCACAGCCTGACCAATGCGCCTCAAACCCAACCCAAGACACACACCCCCCTCGCTATTCCAATCCTCAGTTCCCCTCATGCACTGCTCTGCCAGTGCCCCTCACTCCTAATCTCCAGTCCCTCCCTGCTATGCTACTCCGGCTTCTCCGGCTCACTTGTAGACTTTTTCCAGCCATTCCATCTGGGCTCCACAGAACTTCCCACCCCCCGATGAATATGGAGGGAGCGGAGTTTGGTGAGATTTAGCATTTTTATCAATGACCTGGAAGAACACATAAGATCATCACTGATGGCTTGGGCAGCTGACACAAAAACCGGAGTGGTCACAAATAGCGAAGAGGAGGGGTCACTGATTCAGAGTGATTTGGATCGCGTAGTAAGCTGGGCGCAAGCAAATAATGTGGCTTTTAATATGGCTAAAGGTAAATCTATACATCTAGGAACACAGAACGCAGGCCGTATATACAGAATGGGGGGCTCTGTCCTGGGAAGCAGGCACTCTGAACAAGATTTGGGGGTCTTGGTGGCTAATCAAATGAACGTGAGCTCCCAGTGTGATGCTGTGACCAAAAGGGCTAATGTGATCGTTGGATGTCTAAACAGGGGAATGGTGCGTAGGAGCAAGGAGGTTATTTGACCTCTGTATCTGGCACTGGTGCGACCGCAGCTGGAATCCTGTGTCCTGTTCTGGTGCCCACAGTTCTAGAAGGAGGTTGATCAATTGGGGAGGGTTCCAAGAAGATCCATGAAAATGATTGAAGGATTAGAAAACCTGCCTGACAGTGGTAGACTCAAGGAGCTCGATCTATTTAGCTTAAGAAAAGAGAGGGATAAGGGGTGACTTGATCACAGTCTATAACAGGGGTCCCGAATGCGGTGCCTGCGGGCGCCATGGCGCCCGCCGAGGCATCTAAGTACACCCGCGTACTGACTGGCGGACGAGCATCCGCCAAAATGCCGCTGAATTTCGACGGCATTTCGGCGGCGACACCTCTGGATGACGCCGCTTGTCGGCGGCATTTCGGCAGATGCTCGTCCGCCGCCACGATCCTCCATGGCTCGTCGTCTGGCACCCGCCAGACGAAAAAGGTTGGGGACCACTGGTCTATAAGAACCAAGGTTTGATAATAGGCTCATCAGTCTAGTTGTGAAAGGTGTAACATGCTCCAGTGGCTGGAAGCTGAAGCTAGACAAATTCAGGCTGGAAATAAGGCGCACATTAGAACAGGGAGGGTAATTAACCATTGGAACAATTTACCCAGGGTCGTGGTGCTCTGGGATTTTTTCAGGGCAGGTCTCTGGCTTGGGCTATACCAGGGGTCAGACTAGATGATCACAATGGTCCCTTCTGGCCTCGGAATCGATGAATCTATGAGATTGCTATGATTGGGAGAGCTTTAAGTGGGGCTGAGTGGCAAAGGGGAGGACGCATCTGTTGCACGCGGTGGCTGGATCATGGTCAGCGTAGCTTAGCCAATGTGCTCTCCCCCTTGGCAGCTGCTCCCGGGATCTCCAGGCCCCTCTGGGTATGTCTACACTGCAGTTAAAAACTTGTGGCTGGCCCATGCCGGCTGCCTCAGGCTCATGAGGACCCCGTGAGATGGGAGGGTCCCAGAGCTCGGGCTGCAGCCCAAGCCTGAACCATCTACCCAACACTTAACCAGCCCCTTAGCCCGAGTCAGCTGGCACAGGCCATCCATGGGCTTTTGATTGCAGTGTAGACATAACCTTAGCGCTCTCACTTTGACCTGATTCATTCTGGCCCATGTTTGTTAAAAGCCTGGGGCCTTTGCATGCAGGGACTTTGTGTTTCACAATGGAGAGAAACTAGGCTGGGACTGACCCTTGGAGCTGAACGGGGTCATAGGCAGAGAGGTGTGCGTGAGAACTGGAATAGTGGGGGGAGGGGAAGGAGAAGCAGGGGGTTTGGATTGAGGGGCAGCGACAGAGCGGTGTGAGACGAGGGAATTTCGTAATCCGGTCGGGGTGTGTGCTGCATGCTACACAATCGCTGGCGCCAGAGGAAGTGTGTGATTCTAAGGCCCCCAGCGAATGGAAGCAGAGAAGACAAGGGCTCCCATAGCCCCACCCAAACTCATAATTCCCCTTGGCCTCGTACTCTGAGGTGCTGGGAGCTGGTGGGGTTTGTTGCAGGGCAGGACGCCCTTTGCAGAGGCCTTAGCCCTCAGTGCAAGGGGGCAGGAGAGGCAACCCGTGCAGGAATTGAAATGCCAGAAGGAAAACCGGCAGAAAGAAGAATGTGGAAATCTCCCAAAGAACCATGTTTCATTTCCTTCAAGCGCCGGCACATTCCAGCCCTGGCCTGGGTTCGTGTGCACAGCAATGCAAGCTGGCTTCATTGGCTATGCACAGGCCCATCCAAAATGTTCGGCCTCTTGCTTGCTTTGCCATTCCCACTTCACCTTCCGGTGGCTGCTGCTGCCAGCTGAAGAAGGGATCCAGGTTTTGGCGGCTGGGGGTGGGGAGGAAACGGCTCGCAGTTCCCCCCTTCACCCCAAGTTCTCTCTCTGGCTTCGCTTCCCTTTGTGCTTCTTAAAATATTGTGGGATAGGCCCGGCTCTGCCAGCAAAGCTCTGACCCACACGGTTCCTTAGCGAAATCGCTGCCTCTCTTTAAAAAACGGAAGGTGACTGGAACCAGGGCAAGAGTCAGCTAACGGTGGCATGTGAATGCTGGCTCAGTGTCCCGGCCTCCCGATCTCCCACCACCAGCCCCTTTGCAATTCGCACGCTTTTCAGCTTTCCAGGTGCCTCTTTGGCTTCGTCTCAGCCGGACAGAATCCAAACTGGCCCCCAGCTGAGAGGGTGTCAGAACTACTCGATGGGGCCCCTTGGGGAGCCTTGTTATTGCAGACAGACAGACAGACCGACATGTAATCCTTCTGCCAGGTGCCAATAGCAGCAAGGGCTGGTTCCATCTGGCTAGGTGTCCTGTAAAATACATAAAAGACCCAACAGGGGGAGTGGAGAGCTCCCTCCCGCTGGGCCTGCTCGCCACGGGAGTTACGTCTGAATAGACAGATGCTGTGGACAGTGGTCCATGCTGTGGGGTTTGCACCAGATTGGCCCCACATGCCCACTGGAGCATGGTCACACCTGAACACACCTGCTCTGAACACACCTGCTCCCGGGGCTAGAGCTGCCAGGCACTGAAGGAGGAGTCTGTGATACCTGGAGCACAGGTATTCCAGGTATCATTATTCATGAGCATTGGCAGAGCTTTGCAGGAGGCCCTGGCGTGGAATAGCAGAGGATGCTGCAGGTCAGGACCGAGGGGCATCAGTGGAGCGGGCGGGGAGTGCAGGAGTGGACTAGCAAAGGGAGCTGCAGGCTGGGATCGAAGGGTATTATTGCCAGAGCTGTGAATGAGTAGCAAAGACAGACATGGAAAGCTCCGGGTCGGGATTGAGGGGCATCCGCAGAGCTGTGTGTGGAGAAGGCAAGACTGGCATAGCCTGGGGGCCGCGGGTCGGGACTGAGGGGCATCCACAGAGCTGTGTGTGGAGAAGGCAAGACTGGCATAGCCGGGGGGCCGCGGGTCGGGACTGAGGGGCATCCGCAGAGCTGTGTAGAGGGAGCTTGCACAGCTCCTTCCCACATCAACTCTGTCTCTAGCAAGTGCCATCCAACCCCCTCCCTTGCAGCAGCGCGGCGAATCCAACAGGCCATTGTCCATTGTTTGTTTCCCACATTCCCCAGTTGCAAAGCTGGCCAGAGCCATGCGCAGGGTGGTGGGACGGGGCCGTTGCGCTGCCTGCCTTGTGCGTGCCGTATTCGCCCCTAACCGATCCAGCATGTGGGAGGCTTTGAACTCCCTTATTCAGCCTTCCTAGCAGAAAAGGTTAGGAACCAGCAGCAGGCTCTCGTGACATGGAGCCTACGTCATGGGGGCACTGGAGCGGATTTCTGAGGGCTTCTGCTGGGACCAATTTTGTTCAAAGCGCGTGGCACGTTGCATTGGTTAACGGCAAGCACAGCATATGAGAAGCAGGTGGCAGGCTATTTGCATGAACGCTGGGTCAAGTGTGGAGAGTGATAGTGGCGGCGACGGCTGGGATCTGGATTTATCCTCAGCAGCAGGGATCTGGAAGGCTTCTCTCTCTAATAACCTGCCACCACATTTGTAAACCTACGAGATCTGGAGACTGTATGGTGCCATGGGGACTTTGGAAGCCTGGCTTCTACTCCTGGCTCTGCTACTGACACACACACACACACACACACACACACACACACACGCACACACACACACACACACACACACACACACACACACACCCCCCCTTGACAGCGCTGGGTTTGTGCTAAGGTGGCTCCTGGTGGTGCCTTTGCATTTCTCGCCCGGCTGCCGATCAGCCTGTGACACGGTGCTGCCGGCAGCACTCATTGCTGTCGGAAGTGTGCAGTACATGACGCTTTCCTGCTGCCGTGGAGGGTCGATTTCCGTTCTCTCCAGCCGAGCAGCAAGAGCAGCAGCAGCATCAGCAGCCTGAAAATCCATCGGTGAGTGTCGGCTGTACACGGGGGTCTTTGGAGTGATACAGGAGACAGGCTGGTGCCCAGGGCTGAAGCCGCCTGCTTCCCCTGGGTGCCGGGATCAGGGTGGAGAGCTTATGCCGGTTGCCACATTTGGATCCCTCCCAGGGGGGCTGTTTATTTCTCTTATTGTCGTTAGCAGCTTTGAAGGGATCTAAAAGCAACAGCACCTCCTCATCCTGCCTCCCCCGCTGATGGCGCCCAGGCCCCGGTTCGTGATCCCTGGGGGGGCCGTGTGTGTGTGCCTGTGCTGATTGCCTCTCTGATTTCATTCACAGGGGCCGCACTGCACGGGGAAGGGTTTTGCTCAGGTCCACCTTAGGGCTGAGATAGGCAACACCTTACGACACACACACAGAGCACAACAATGTCCCCCCACCCCTTTGAATAGCCAAGGGCTGGGTGGGCTATTATGCTGTCAGATTGTACAGGGCACTCTGCCATAGCTGGGTATCCAGGCTAGCTCTAGAGCCATGTGGGGATGTGCTGGGGCATTGAATCCAACAGTCTCATAATCCCTGATCACATCTGTTCAGTTGCCCCCTCCCTCCCTCTGCATAGATTATCATGCACATTAAAAGCCTGGTCCCTTCCTCCTCTCCAGATAGCTCTTTCCCCGAAGCTGCTTACAGAGCTGGCCAGTCCAGGGAGCTGTGTAATTTGGGGAGAAGGAACCAGCAATTGCTTTCTTCAAGCTGAGGGAGGGAAGGGGAAGGACGTGGATCCCCCGCAGACATCCCACAAGGCAGGGCGTTGGGGTTCTTGCATCCCGCTGCCTCTGTGACTCCCCCTCCATCTCTGTGGCAGGATCATTCAGCACAGCTCTCTTCTGTGCCTCTGGGCACTATGCATCACACACACACACACACACACGTACGTCTCTGCTTGCCATGGAAACCTTGCCATAGCAACCATGCCGGAATCCAAATTTAAACGAGCAGGGCAGCTGAGTGTGTTGACCCCTTCCTGGTAGCCCAGCAAATGGGCCTGATTCTCCTCTCCCTTCATCAGTCTTACAGCAGCGTCGCTCTTTGGGCTTACATGGTGCTAATTCTGATTGACACCAGCGCGAATGGGAAAAGGATCAGGACTATGGTGCAGCGAGGGTCCAAACCTGCAGTAACTGCGGTAGGATGTAGGATGTGACACCCCCGTCCTTCTCCCTTGCGTTGTCATTTCCACTGGTGTAGAGCAGGTGCTTCCCACTCCCTTACCCCAGAGGGTACATTTGGCCCTTGCTTTGCACAGGTGTCAGTGACCAGCGAGGGGGACAGCAGACGAGATTCAGGCCTGTGGGCCCCTGCTGTACCCTCACAACACCCTTGGGAGGGAAGGAAGTTCAACCATCCCCAGTTTACAGATGGGAACTGAGGTCCAGCACCGCCACAGTTGGCCTGGGTCAGCTGACTCGGGCTTGTGAGGTTCAGGCTTCACGGCTGAAAACTTGCTGCATAGAGTTTGGGCTGGGGCTGGAGCCGGGCTCTGGGACCCTCAACCCAAGCAGGGTCCTACAGCCCCAGCCCGACCGTCGACACAAAATGTTTAGCCCCTTAGCCCAAGCCAGCTGACCTGGGCCAACTGCGGCCATGCTGCAGGGCTTGTATCCCCTGGAGACACACCTTGCCCAACGTCACCTAGAAAGTCTGAACCCAGGTCTCCTGAATCCCAGAGGAGAACATTAAATGCTGGACTATTGCAGAGGGGGGAAAACTATTTTTTTTTTGTGGGGGGGGGGGGAATGCTCATTTTATTTGGAGGGAAACTTGTGACTTTTAGCCCCCACATATGATCTACTAGGGGGACTATTATCCTGGTTCTAAGTACCCAGACATTTAAATCTGCCATTCCCTCACTGAGACGTGACAAAGATAAACAAAAGATGCCATATTTGTGAGGCCTACTAAAAAACAGTGATATTGACCAGGGCAGGACTGAGTGGGCAAAGCCTGACCAATCACTTCCTACCCAGGAGTAGTCCTTCCTTTGTTCATTCACCAATTTTCTAATGAAAAGAAAGGGCTGCTACGCTCTGTCTTTCTTTAAAACTGTGATCGTGTTCTCCTGGATTTTCCTGCAGGTGAATTTCTTTCGCATTGTGATGAAGCTGGAAGATTGCATCCATCTCTGCTCAGAGCCCTAGTCAAAGTTTTAATTCATTTTTTTTTTACTAGTTCCAGTTTGCAACTTGGTTTCGTAATGAGGGAACAGGTCTGTTGGGGCTACTGGTTTTGGGAGGGCTATTGGCCCATTATTTAAAATCAAACAGAGACCAATAGAACTCAGAAGAGACCTTATTAAAATAATCTAAGGGGGTCCTACGGAATTGCATCTGGGAAGCTGAACACAATTTGAAGAATTTAAAAAGAAAGTCTTTAAAGGGAAGTGATTTTAATCCCATACTTATGGAGAATCTTCTGTAGTTCTCACTGACGGATGGTAGCAGGGAAGTATTTGTAAACTGTTTTATGTTTCCAGCACTTTTCTCCTGCATCAGACAGTCTTTAAAAGATTTATCTCCTGTTTCCGATTGGTGCAGGGAGAGTATAGGCTTAGAAGATGCCTGTTTAGGGAGATTAATCCAGACAGAATGTTGCTACATATCAGATCAGACGCGTTCCTTTGCTTGGCGGAATCACGCAAGTCATTTAAAGTGTCGCTGTTCTTTCAGCACTTTCATTTAGCAGAGAAGGAACCAGAATCCATCATCACTCTGTGGTTTTCCCCCTGTGACTGTCAGCTGGGGAATGATGCAATAAAGCCCCTCGTTAGGGCAAACAGGGTTAAACCACTGACTCATTTAATGATATCAACACCTAATATCACATCTCAAGATGTCTATAGCATCAAATCCTTCCAAAGTGCCTCACAAACTGTTACATGCACAGAATTCACTTCATTTATTACTTACAAGCAGCCACCTCTGGGGTGGAACATGGCAGCTGGACAACAGCCCATAGTAATTCTACATTCCAGTTTAGAACAGGAAGCTAAGGAAAGCGTGGGTGGTGTTCTCACTGACTTCAATGGAGTTACTCGGATTGATACCAGCTGAAAATCTGACCTTGGGATTGGATGACATAAGCTATTGAGGATTTCCTGGGTTTACTAAAGTAGCCCAGAAACTGCTTGAGAGGAGCTGCTCTCGAGGGGAAGGCCGCAAAAACGCAAAAGGAAAAGGGGAAAAAATCTCTTATGCCACAATCATTTTCAAACAACTTGGGAGTTTGGGCAAAGTTTTGCATCGGTTCTTGTTTCAGCCAACCAGTGTCCCCTCTCCACTACCAGGGGGGCTGGATCCTCAGCGGGTGTCAAGTGCCACAGCCAATGGGGCTGTGCTAACATACACCAGCTGAGGATTGGGCCCAAGGTGACCAGACCACTGAGGGGTCCCGACAAGAAATTAAGGTTTCTGTTCTGCCTGGCTCCCTTCCGACCTCCCTATATAAACCAGACTTCCCCTCATCCACTGAGACAGGGGAGCAGGCGCTCACCTTGCCACCAGGGGGAGTCAGAAATGGCCAGCTCCACTCCATCCCATGAAACCACCGTAAGAAATAGCCCAGGTAGGTTTTAAACACTTTTGAGATCTTTTATTCTAATATTTGCCGGGCCAGGATGTGAGTGCACCATAGACTGGAGCCAAATGCTGATGCACGGAGACAAGGCATTACACCACTGTCATATCTCACTTTACCAGACCTTGCCAGGCCAAACTAGGGGCCCGATCCTGTTCTCATCCATGTCATGGGAAGAACTGTTGTCCTAAGTTACCATACTCCAATACCCTCTACATTGCTAGGGCTTACCATACCATTCCCAATCCAGAAACGGGCCAGACCTAAAACCTGGGATCTGAGCTTCTACAAAGTTTAGGACACAGATCTGAAGTTTACATTTGTCCCCTAACACTACCATGGACCCAACCAAAATCCCACAAGCCCTCAAACTTCAGGCTAGAAGCTAAACATTACATCTTAGGCCATATCAACCCGGGTCCATCTTAGGGTACCATCCCATTCAAGACCAGACCAGACGCTCCTCTCTTTCCTCCCTGGTTTGGGCTGATATTAGTCTCTTGGGCCTGCTTCTCCTCTTACTCATGCTGGTATGAATCCGGAATAACTGTCCTGAAATCAATGGGGTTACTGCAGTGACAAAGCAGAGCACATGACAGCAGAATCAGGCCCCTTAAGCTCAGGAGAGTTAGAAGCTGGGGAACGGTAGAGCTGGGAGGCCAGGCTGGCCCTGGGAACTCAGACCAAGATCCTTTCTTCACATCAGTTCTTTCTCTCTCTCTTCCCAGCCAGGAGGGTGGAAGGATGTTTGCAGTGTGCCAGCAAGACATCCCCCTGAACGCTCCGTTCCATGAGGGCAAGCGGGACCCCATGCTGGGCACGGCCTTCCTTGCTGAACGGGAGCTCAGGCAGGACAAGAATTTCAACTTTGTGGCAGAAGGGTATGACAGCAACGAGAACTGGAGCCAGGCAGTGGTTGGGACCCGGATGGAGGGGGGCTCCGGCCAGATAGAAAACACGACAAATCCAGCCGATAATCTGATGTTATTAGTGCAGAGACAGACAGCTCAGGGCAGGCTTAGGGACGCTGCCCGGGGGCTGACGTCAGACGAGCTGGGCCTCTCTGAGGAGGATGTGCGCAGCCCCCCCAAGGGAGCCGAGCTCAGCGGCGCTGAGAAGGAGAAAGCGGCTACCGAGGACATGGCCAAAGAGTGTGGCAAATTGGCTGGTTCCCCCTTAGAGGACAATGGCTATGCCAGCAGCTCCCTCAGCATCGACAGCCCCGACAGTAGTACCGGCAATGCCTGGGAGGCACCCACTGCTGCCATCAAAGACCTGAGGAACCAGCCAGCACCTCAGGGGCCCGACGCTGATCCCGAAAACTGCTCCAACTCAGACACTGTCTTCCCGGTGCTGGCCGAGGCCTTCCAGAACCTCCAGGACAAGATGAGATTCAAGGAGCGGGAGAAGGAGAAACACCACATCCACCTGGTCATGTATCGGCGCCTGGCCCTGCTGCGCTGGATCCGCGGCCTCCAGCAGAAAGTGGTGGACCAGCAGAACCGGCTGCAGGAGAGCTTCGACACCATCCTGGACAACCGCAAAGAGCTCCTCCGGTACATCCAGCAGGGCGTGGTGTGCCCCAAAGCACCGGCTCACGCTGGCCTGTGAAAGACGCTCATCCCCCATCTGTCACAGTTCAGATCCCCCCCAACCCCTTCCCCAGCTCTAACCCGTTGTTTCGCCTGAGCCCAGAATCCAGGATTGGGCCCCACAGAGCTTTGCAGTCAGCTCCCAGGTTCTGCACGGGAGGCTGGCGGGAGATGCTCTTGCCTTATGCACCCAGGGATTTCATGACGCATGAGGCCACTAGACCTGACGAATGCCACGTGGTATTTAGGAGCTGGCACAACGTATCTAGAAGCACGTTCCCGTCGGTTTCGGTAAATGACTCTAGCCGAGAGCACAAATAAAAAGTCCAACATGTGCCCCAGCTAGTGGCTGAGAAGTCAGGGAACAGGAGGGGCTGGTCCCATTTGAAATGAGCCTGATTAACCCTTTCTCAACCCTACCCCGCATGCCGCATATCCCTTTAGCACAAATCATTAACCCTTCGCCACTGATCAGTAGCCAGGATTCACCAGTGTTCCCAAGACCCCAGTCTCACTAGAGAGCTCACCTGAGGCCTGGGGTCACTAGTGAATCGGCATAGGCCAGTCAGCAAGCTAGTACCTGATTAGTTGGCAAGAAGATTATTTCTGGGTGGAATGTTCCCTCATAACAATACCCTTAAGGACGGTCTCATCCCTTATGTCAATCTACTGACCTCTCTCTGCATCCATCCCACGTCCTTAGCTTTCTCTCTGTCCATCACAGCCGAGCTGCCTACTCCGAGGTCCAATGAGTGCCCAAATTTCACCCTAAATCCATAACCATTTAGTGCTTCGAAAGTGATCTGTCAGGAACAGCTCATCAGCAATGTCATTGCCTGGCTCCTCTCAAAGGGCTGGGTCTCCCCAACAGGCTCTGCAAGGCCTCCTCTCATCTCTTTCTCCTTCTCCCCCTGCAACCACCTCTTTCCCTCCGCCCCCCGCCCCCCGCCTTCGCTATGTGTGACTGCTCCCCCTCATGGCCGGCCAGCACAACTTCAGCCGCTCTCTGCACTGGCTGGGTGGCCGTTCGTCGGGGTCCCCTCTGCAGACCGCTCCCCTTGTTGCTGCTTTCACCCTGCCTGCCTCGTCCAAAGAGTGTTCTCTAGACCCAGCCTGTTGGGACGGTTGGTTACCACAGCTCTGAACGGGGCACAATTCTCTTCACAATCCAGCTTTGCTGAGGCTCACGATCTGGTATTGATCTTTGAAACCCGCCCTAGAATTCTTTGAATTGACATTTTAAATAGGAATCCTATTCCCCATGGCTCTGCAACGTTAGGAAGGTTTGGAATTGCCCCCCAAATATGTCCTTAGCGTGGAGCATGAATCTCCACATGAAAATTGCTGTTAAAATCAGAGACGGGAGAACTCCGCTGGCCATGGTTAGAATCCACTGGAAAATCACGACTTCTGCGCTGAGATCTGAATTCAAAGCTTTGAGGTTGAAGGTTTCATTTGGGTTCTAGCCTGCAGAGTTTTCCCTCCCCTTGTTGTTCTAGAAGCCATGATAAGAACTGCTGGAAAAAGAGAATCTTTATTCATAGATTTAATGGCCAGAAGGGACCGTTGTAATCATCCAGTTCTAGCCTGACCTGATGAATTGCAGGTGACAAAGGTGCTTTGAAGTCAGGGTATGGTTTGCATTGCACAGGCTGCAAGTTTCTTAGGGAACTTTTTACCCCACCTCCGTACCATCTACTACATTTCCCATGAAAAACACCACTTAAATGGGGGGGGGGAGGTGTTTGAAAGAGCCCAAATCAAACCTTGAACCATGAAGCTCATGGAAACACTAACCCTCTGCTGGATTTTCCCTTCTCTAGCTCAGATCGTAGGGCCTGAATCGGAGAGTTGAGATGCCAGATCAGGCTGTTTCGTTGGTGGAACATATAATTGCAAGTGGTGCATGCCGCTCCCACATGTTCATTGCTGCGACGGGAATGAGCTCCCGACTACATTGTGTGTGTCTTGTGTTGACAGCCAATGCTTTGTAAGAAACAGATTGTGCATGTCCAGCAAGTGCTGTAAGAATCGATGAGTTGCATATGCTTGGGGATTGTAATCTGCAGCAAAGTGTGATGTGCTCTGAGTGTAGAAGTCCATCTGGTGACAAAGGCCCTTGGTTCAGCAAAGCATTTCAGCTCATGCTTGAGTTCTTCCCTATTTGGCAATGCACTTAAGCCCATGCTTACTTTAAGCATGTGCTCACACTGTAGCTTTTAAGGCCATCTGACCTCCTTCACAGCACGGCCAGATAATTTCACCCAGGGATTCCTGCAATAAGCCCAGAAATTCTGTTTGAGCTAGAGCGTGTCTTTTAGAAAGATGTCCAGTCTTGGCTTAATTCCCACTGACGTCTAGTTACACATGAGCTTAACTGCTTTGCTGATTTGAGATGGGCTGATGAATTGGGGTCAAAGAGAGAGACTCATACTACTAAGAATTGACCTCAAAATGCTTTAAAATAGGTTCAAGTTTCATTTGACTCTAATATTTTTTTCACATTCAGTATTACAATATATTGATTTAGATTTTTTATTATATATATATATATATATATATATATATATACACACACACACACACATACACACACACATACACACACACCTATCTACCTACAGTATACATTTAAAAACTAGGTGCCAAATCAGAAAAATCCCCTAGTAATAACCTTTCTCAAAGCTGTGCTGTTCATGGTCTATTAATTTATTATTATAAAGTAAAGAGATTAACTTTTCTAATCCATTTTTCCAAAGAAAAATGCACATACAGAGTATAAGAAGTGTAAGAGAGATTAAAAAGAGACTATTGTGTTTATTTGGTATATTTTCTTAAAAGTGAATTTGCTCCATATTCTATTATTCTATTTATTGTACTGTACTAGGGGAGGCAGTGTGGTTTAGTGGCAAGAGCAGAGGCCTAGGAGTCAAGAGACCTGGATTCTGTTCCCACCTTTGCCACTGACCTGCTGCGTGACATTGGGCGTGTCACGTCACCTCTCTGTGCCTCAGTTTCCCCATCTGCAAAATGGGTGTAATGGTACTTAACTCAACAGAGTGCTCTGAGATGGACAGATAGATGAAAATTGCTATATAAGAACTATGTATTATTATTATTAGATTATATTCCATGCTCGCTGCACCTTCACAAAGCTGCAGTTGATGCCTGCAATAACTTCCATTTTGCACCACGTTTCTTCATATCTTCCAGTAAGCGGAAGTGAGGACATGGTCCCATAGCCCTCACTTACTTGTGTAGTTCCAGGAAAGTCAACAAGACGAGGCACGTGACTAAGGCTTACTCATGAGGAAAGGGTTTGTAGCAGTCAAAGCTATGATGCTGACCCTGCAATCTTTAGACTGTCAGCTCTGCCTTCTTGTTATACAGCTCTTCAGCACCTAACACAACAGGGCCCCAATTCTTGACTGGAACCTCTAGGTGCTACCACAATATAAATTAATAATAACTGAGTCAGTGGGCACTGCAGGGTCAGGTCCTGTAGAGAGCAGGGAAGCCCCATTGCTGTAATAATGAAACACTGGTAGCCTGGGTTTTGACCCTGAAAGGATGGAAACGATGAGCTAAAATGGGCGATTTTCTTTAAGAATCAGTTTTTAAAGAGGTAGCATTCAAAATGCAAGAAGGCGACCAAATCTTGTCCTGGCATCACAGAAGAAAACCTGCAACAGATTTCTCGCCATCTGCCTCCCAGCCAGGAGGACTCCAGACCCTTTGTGAGGAGAAGTACCTTGCTGCTCGAAGGCCATCACTGCTTTCATGTTTGCTTCTATTCTAGGGCCTGCTGGCTGTTGTCTGTATCATTGACATGACATATTATACATATTAATAAAGTTTGGAGATTAATAACAGATCCCACAAAGTACTCCTTTACTACTCTTCAACAGCTGGCTATCGTACTGTGCATGATATTTTCATCCTGCTCCTGTTGCATGAGGGTTAGAACACCAGGGACCTGCTTTTACCTCACTGGGTAGAACTGACGGAAGGCAATATACATTGTTGCAACGGATGTTCCAGCCTTCACCTGCATTTAGTTCCCGTGTCTGGAGACAGAGCTGTATGAAAGAGCATCTTGAGAGCTGCTAGTGGGAAGTGAGTATACGGCACGGGGTCCTGGAGTGGTGCTGCAGTGGTAGCATGTCGTCTCTGGACTGGAGGAGAATCAAGGTCACAACTTGAGGGTAGAACTGATGTAGAGGGTGTCATGTGCTCAGCACCATGCCTCTCCCCAGAGTGACCTCCTTCTGGTCAATGCTCAGAGCACCATCAGTGGGCAGCCTTGTAACCTTCTCCTCCAGCCCAGGCTGTGACATGGGGCTCTTGATGGCTTAGATAAAATCAGAGCCAACCCTAGTCAATACGGGTCCAATAAATATTGATATTGCCCTCAGCGTCTGCCAATATCCATTCATTATCCCCATTTCACAAATGACAAACTGATGCCTCAAGAGATGAAATAACTTATACCCAAGCTCACGTACAGGGTCGATGACCGATCCAGGAAGAGAAGCCAAAAGTCCTGATTTAAAATCCCCTCCTCTAACACTAGACCATGATCTCTTTCACTTGGGTTTCTGGTGAGGATGGTTCACCCTAGCTCCTTCCGTGGCCCCACAACAGGGTCTATTCAGCCCTGCTTACTGCTAAGTATGGGATGGCTTTAGAGCCCTTGAGGTTCCTGACGGGACTGGGGGGTGTAGAGCTCAAGCACCACTGTGCTTCCGTAATACCCTCATAAATGGTGCCTGGATTCACTGACTTCCTGGCATTTATGCATCAATTTCACTCACCTCTCCTGCTGGTGGCTCATTTCAGGACAGTTGCTGCTTACCTCTCTCTAGCCCCCATCCAAGGCAGGCTAGGAAAGCACCCAGAAATGCACTGGCTGTCATGTCCAATTGCGTAAACTGCAGGACAAGACATGGCAAGCAGAGTGCAGAGCGTGACAGAGAGTGAATACAGCTTGCCCTGTCAGATCAGCTTATCGTAGCCGATTACAGAGAGCAGGAGCTACTGTCCCAGAAACCTCGAGTTTCATGACTCATGTCAGGAAATTAATAGTCAGACAGGTTTTCAAGCAGGAGTGAGAGTTGGGCCCGGTGACAACGTGGCACATCTCACGTGGCAGCGTGGTATATGACCTGAAAAGGTCTGGCCCGTGCAACAATGTGGCACGTGTCATGTGACAGCAGGGCACGTGACCGGAGATGGTCCAGCTCTGAGACAATGCGGCCCAGGTCACGTGACAACATGGTACAGTACCTGAGATGAGCCAATCACACAAGAACGTCGCCTATGATCTGAGAAAGTCTGGCTGTGTTACAGCATTTGCACATGGTCAGATGGAGTCCAAGTAGGAACATGAACTGATTCAGGCTGAGGCCTTGTCTACACTGGAGATCTGCCCTGGTTTCAGACTTCGATACCTGTCCAGTGCTGTAGGTGCATCGCTGCAAACCTTCCTGCTTGCAACTGGGTCTCACCTTGGTTCCACAAGGGGGTTCAGGTGTTGCAGCCTGGCTAGTGGCTGCAGGTCAAAATGTCTGGAATTGAGGCCAGTGCAGACAAGATTTCACACTCCCTAAAGGCCAACGTCCTTTTGGAGGAACATTTTGCGTTGCATCTCCCAGATTGGACATGAGCCCGTCAGACACTTCAACACCAATGTTTTCCCACCTTCCAAAGACAAAAGCGGCCACACGGGTGGGCGCAAAATGATTAAAAAGACAGCATTATCCAGCCGAACAGCTCACAGGGCTGACAGTGGGACAGAGAGTCTTTACCAACAGGGACCTGCTCGGCACCCAGGCCATCTGACATGTGTCCGGGAACCCCTATGAAAATCAATTGGTCGATACGGATTCATTTGTAGAAGACAAGGGTCCACGTTAGAAAACCACCCCAATATTTGCCCCACTGACCATCCGCCAATTCCAAAGAGAAGCCAAGGACTGGCTCTATCTCGGGCTGAGCTCACCACTAGGCGGAGTCGTTCCAAGGCAGTGTGGAGGAAGCTGATGTTGCTGATGCTTGGGCTGTATCTACTCTGGGGCTGAAAAGGTGGTGTTCTGCCTCCAGGGCTGGTACAATGGCAATACCAACCAGACGAAAAGCTGACCTGGGGCTAAACCAGAAGCTCGGGATCCCCGCCCCATCCCCCCAAAGTAGCACTCCAGACTTTACAGGTATATTTCTGAAACCAAGTCCAGCAATCAGTCTGCCTCCCTCCCTGTTCATTTACCTAACTGGTGCGGAACGGCACTATAAACACCTGCACAGAAAGGCCCAGAGTTGTAGGAATTCCTCTCTGTGGTCCTCCGCAATTTGCACGTACAATTGTGCGCGCACAATCCCAGTGACGGCATGTGCAGAGCACCAGCTGGACTGCTCCGTGCCCAGGGGCACATGCGGCGTCCATGACGTCCTGGATGTGGTGACGCTTGTAAAACATCGGCGGCCGTTTAACTTTTAAAAATCCAAGACAGAGGCTGCTCCCCACCTCCCAAGCGTGAGCAAAAAGGAGCTGATGCTAACTTCTGTGCTGTTCCCATGGGCTGGTTTGGTTGCATTATTTACCATCCTCCGATACCAGGGTGACTGGATTCCCTGAGCTCCCCAGTCCCACCTGCCCTGCAGCTGTTGGTTAATAAGGAGAGATGGGATGTTTGCTACAGGCAGATGGGTGGCAGATAAAACACCTGAGTATTGACCTAAAGGTGACTTTGCCTAGGGCACTGCAGAGATTAAATAGAGATAAAAAGGGAAGCCATACCAGGCCTTTGAACCTTCCGTCACCTTTCCCCCCTCTTCTTTCCAGCCCCAGCAACCTGTGGGAATTCAAAGCTGCCGTGGCCACCTTTAAAAACAATACGCACACACAAATCTAGGCTCTATTTGGAACCCAGGGCCGGGCGGCTTTGTTTTTTTATCCCCAGGTTCACCGCTCGGTGGGGGCTCTCAGGAATTTTGTCCCTCAACATCTGCCAATTTATTAGGAATTGTGTGTGCTCTAACTTTATTTGTCTAAGGAAGGAACATTTTCCATTTTGGCTTGGGCTCTAATTCCAAGCCTGCCTGCCTGTGGTACATTCACTCAGACAGGGGCTCTGCGGGATTAAGAGAACGTTAGACCCTGGGCTGTCTGCTGTCCTGACCCGCAGAGAGAGCGGGTGATTCTCTGTTTATCTTGGTTGAGTGTTTTATATAAATAATTATTTCCAAGGTAAATATTGTGAAAATCCAGATTATTTGCTCAAGAAATGAAGGAATAACTCGGGGAGCAGATCAAAGGGGTAGATCTGCTCCGTAAACAAGCGGCTTCCTTCTCGGTTATTGTGAAGTTCCCTCTGCTTACGCCCTCAGTGCTGGTTTTAAGAGAGCCAGTTTTGATTTGCAGAATCAACCTCATACCGAGTTTCCAGCCCCCTCTAAATACCCAAACAAGATTTGCAAATTAATGAAAACCCCTCCCAACCGCGGGGGGGGGGGGGGGGGGGCGGGGGAAGCCTGACGGCATGCCAACTTCAGAGTCCACCAGGGCTCCTTTACTATTTCCAAGACACTCAGATCTAGGGAGATTATAACTTTGCAAAACAAATTCCCTTCATGCCTGTCTTTACAATCGGTGGCGTCCATTATCAACCACACCCAGCCTGCTCTTGTCAGCCTCCCACTATCCCTCCCTCTCTCAGATGACTATCATTGCTGGCTTGCCCTATTGCTAACCTTTGATCTGCAGGGCAGGCCAGTGACCTTCCTTCTTTCACTGGCCAACATCAATTTTGCTCCCAGCAGGATAGATACAGCAGGCAGGGGGCCAGAACCTCACCTGGTGTAAAGGGGAGAAGCCACTGACGTAAGTGGAGCTATGCTGATTGACACCAGCTGAGGATCTGGTCCAGTGCTTTGTCTGTCTGCCATTGTCCCCAGCGAGGTCTCCTTGCCATGCCTCGGTCTGGGATTGCATTCCCCATCTCCCTTGTGCTGCCCATGCACCTGAGGCCTGCTGTTTAGAATCACCTCCACGGTGGGGTTTTTAGTTAGTTTTTTTCTTTTTAAATCACTTGTTGTTTCCCAGCCAACGTAACCCCAGCTGATGCAGCTCTGACCTGCGCTGCGGACATCAGAAAATAAATACAAAAGGGACGGGGAGGATGGTCCTGTAGTTAGGGGTCTTGGGTTCAAATCTCTGTTCCACCGCAGACTCCTTCAGTCACTTCACTTCTCTGTGTCTCAGTTTCCCAACTATAACATGGGGATCACTGCCCTGTCCCACGTCACAGCAGTGTTCTGGGAGGAATACACAGAAGATTGTGAGGGACTCGGTTACTCTGGCGTCGGGGGCCATGGAAGTACCATGGAGAGACAAGCACAAAATGAAGAGGTAATGGACAAATGTGATGCCGAACTTGGGAAGTACCAACTGGCAATGAGATCTGCCTTTCTTTCCCGCCACCCCCCAAATTCTTTTAACAAGTGTTCTGGCCCAATCCCAGCATTCTGCACGGGGAGGGATTGCAGGGTTGGTCCCTTCGTGATAAAACATAGGTGATGATCCGTTAAATATTAGCTTAAATAACAGCACCTCTCATGTCAAAAGGATCTCAAAACCTTTACACACTATGGGCCTGAGTCTGATCTTGCATATGCTTCGTGTAACACCACTGACTTTTGCAGAGGTGCTCCTTGTTTAGGGCCTGATCCAAAGTCCATTGCAGTTAAAGGGGTTTGAACTTGCATTAGTGTAAGTGGGAGCAGAATCAAGATACATGTGTGCGCACACACACACGCATGCACACACACACGCATGCACACACACACACCACTGGACGGCAAACCCTCTGGGGCTGGGGGTGATATCTTGCATGCAAGCATATCTCAGCAGTCCAGGGGAAATTTTAGCTAATGACCCCAGGGCATGGGATCATTATTTGCCAGCCACAACAGACAGGGCCATTTGTTTTTTAAGGTCTCCTCTGAAAGTTTATTGTTATTATATTAAATCCTTGTAATCTTGGACCGATTTTACTGCACAAAGCAAGCTTTGGCCAAAGTGGCCTTTCTTTGAAAATTAAAATAGCATTTTTTTTAAAAATCAAGTATTTATGAAGGTTTGATATTTTACCTTGTTACTCGAATCCATTCTAACTATTTCCAGGATTTTGTGGGCTTGAAATATTTGTTAAAAATAAGGTACAATGGTGCGATAACTGATGCCAGGAAAGTACCAAAGAAAATTAATCACCTTGAGCCCTTAACATCCAGAGATGCATTTAAAACCCTTTTCCGCTCTGAAAAGTGACTGTCAAAATGGCCTCATGGAATTCCACATTTAATGTGTCTCAGAGACTTCGAGATCGAATGAGCGCCATTTGTTAGTAAAAGAAGGATTCTTCCCGCTCACCCCCAGAAATGTAAACTCACTCTGGGATCTAAGGGTCAAGCAGGGCTCTGGCCTTCTTGTGGATCTTCACCAGTGAAAGGCTAAAATACGCCCATGGGGCACCTGCATAGCCCCATTGGTTTCCAGTTATGTCCTTAGTACCATCTGTGCAACCTTTTGCCATCACCGGGGTTGCTCAGGTGTAACTGACTGGCCCCATACAGGGAACTTAGTGAACTATTCTGTTCATGCACAACCTCTGGGTGCCGAACTCCCTGCCAATCAGGTGGGTGGAGACAAGGTAGAGGACGGGAGTATCCTTTATTGGACCAGCTTCTGGTGGTGAGAGAGACGAGCTTTCGAACTTACACTGAGCTACCTCAACCCTGCATACAAATTAGGTGATTAGACAGCTTCATGTCTGTGCATGCAATTAACCAGGTCTGCAGAGGAGGGTGGTTGAAAGAGGGGGAAAAAAGTGGGTGCAAAGCTGGAGGCTGGTTTTATAAGTCAGGGCCTAATGCCTAATATTCTAAAAGCCTTTGCTCAGTGGACCGAGCTAGGACAGAGATTCCCTCCCTGGTGAAAAGAGCCAGTGGAGGAAAGCCCCCAGCGCTCAGAAACTGTGACACTGTTCCCTGTACTTTGTAATGTCCTGGGTTAGGGAAGGGGTGGGGCAGCCTGCGTGAGTAGTTTGTCACCCACGGGAGTGCCCTGTTGCCTATTGAAGAAAGGCCTTTACACAGCCAGCGGTTCCCTTTGCCTTCCAGTTTAGACCCAAATGCACGTGGTTTATGTTGACAGTGGAGCCCCTTTTCAGAGGGGCTGAGAACCCCCCAACCCAGCCGACGTCAGTGGGAGCCACAGCTCAACATCAGGGATGCCGGCACCTGTCCACTGACACCCACCAAATTCATTTCACCCCCCAGTGATCAAAGGCTCAGGACCCTGGGCCAAGCTGGGTGGATTCTGAGCAGCCCTCTGGAGGTGAAAGGCTCCGGCGCAGGATGGTCCCCAGAGCTCAGGTATTTTCCCTTGCTGAGGCGACCACGGGACTCACAGCTCCCACTCTGGCGAGGGAGGCAGTGAACCTAACTAGTGCCTGCAAACAAGTCACCCTGCAAGATGAGCTCATCCACGTGTGCCTCCGTGCTAGACGCACCTGCTGCAGCTTGGGAGGTCTCTGGAGGATGCCAAAGCAGAAAGAGGAGCGCTCTTTGTGCCTGGTGCCGCAGGCAGGGCTCAGCCGTGCCGCCTAAGGGCATCTGGACAGTGGAGTTAAGAGCCCTTTTTGTGCAGCCCTCCCCTTATCCTTCCATGAGCTGTGTCGATCTTGCAGCCCCCTTCCCTGGACGCACCCACTCGGGACGACACCAGCACTGCTGCTTGTACTCCAGGCTGAACCTGGGCTCCAAGCTGACGTGTGGGGTTAAAACCAAAAAGAATGGATGTTGTCAGTGCTGGAGCATGGGGGAGCGGGAAGAGCGGGTACAAGGAGCCTTCCGCCCCTTTGCGTACCCTTGCATGGGGCCAGGCATCAAACCTGTCCTCCCAGGGTGAGGGTCACCCCTGTCCAGAGGAGACAGCACAAGGCAGCAAAAGGCCACTTCAGTCCTACATCAACCCAAGCACAAGGATCGGGGACTTTTCATCAAAGCCAAAACATTTTGCAAAGATTCATCAGTTTTTGTGCTCCAGGGGCTGTCCGGTCACTTCGGATAAGAGAGAGAGAGAGAAGCATCCTGCATTGAAACCTGAGCTTTTCGATCCAGAACCAGCCAATCTGCAAAAATGTTGGGAAGGTTTTGGGTTTGTTCCAGTGCAAAATGAAAACAAATTTCGTAACCTCCCAAGCTGTCGTGAAGCAGAATTGTTGCCCTGCAGACAGCTCTAAGTTAATTATTAAGAAGCAGTTTCTACTCGCTGTCTCCTGGCAAGAGAAAATGCTTCTTACCCAATCCAGATTCATTCTCATCCAGCCCTGGGCTAGGCATGATTGACCCTTGTGGAGAGTTCAAGGGCCAGAACCAGAGACAGCCCATGAGGGCCTGGACTCCAGACAGCCGCGGCTCAGAACTTTTCACATCCTGGTGGCTTTGCTGCAATATTCTTGCAATGTTCTCACTGCAGGCAATACAGATTTTGCAGGCTGTAGGGCTGGTCTGAGCTGCATTCCTGGGAAAACCTGCAAGCAAAGGCACTTACTGTTCTTGCTGCCCTAAAGCCAATATGTTGCCCAAGGATTCTGATGTTTCCTTCCTGTCATAGCGACCAGGAGTTTCTTCAGAGCTGAGATTGCCCCTGGTGGCATGGCGCCACCTTGTGGTCAGCGCATAAATCTAAGAGGAAGCGGCAAGAGCTAGAGAGAGTTGCAGAGACAGACGGTTGAGGGGTTCTCTGGGTCATGGCGAATTGCGTATCTTCCATTATGGTGCCGAATTAAAGCATTCATCTGAAACTGGAGGCTTCGTGATTCCTTGAGCCTTCTACACCCCACTTGCCTGACTGAGAGCAATAAGGAGTTTTCTTAAAACAACCACCACTCTGCTGCACCGCCCGGGTTTGGTTTTATCTGTGGAATGATGAATGGTATACCAGGGGCAATCAAACAAAATGGCAGGCCCTCCGCAGAAGCCCCTTGGCATCATGCATGTTTCATGAGGAACCATCTATGAGACGAACAAGAAACCTGTTCTGGTGATGCGAGCTGCGCCCATGTAAGACTCGGATCTTTTAAGGCAATGCTGCACCCTGACAGCGCCTGTGCATCTCATCTGGCGATGGTGACCTCTGTTAAAGTTAAATAGAAACAAAAAAAGCACTCTGAGCAATTGTGTGCCAGCCAAGGCAGACATGAGGCTGACATTTCAGCTTATTAGGGTTGCAAATATTGTGTTAGTGATTCAAGCAAATAGCTCAGCCCTCTTGCTATCCCAGCATGCCTTGGTGTTTGTCTGTAACAGGATTCATCATGATTTACATTTTTCAGTCTCTGGTTCTCACTCCCCTCTATCTTCTATTGGTTTTAGACCCATTGCGGTAGCTGTATAAAAACACAATCCTCTTTGCCTGCAGCCGAAAAGGAAAATCCCAGAAGCTGCTGCGAGCAATACAGAATAGAGAGCAGGTTGCAGGCAGATTGTGGGACTATCAGGGTCTTGTTTTGTATTTGCCATGCCTGTGTTCCTAAAATGTCAGGCCATGGTTTGAAAGTCTCAGTTCACGGTCAGGCAACATGGCACATTTTCACACTGCAGAATGCCTCTAAATATAGACACTTATATGCCAACATATACACATGCCCCTGACACACACGATCACTCAAGTCACACTTAAAAAGCTCACACCAAACATACACAGTGACATGTGCACATAGAGTGCATGCACACCACACAAACATATTACTTCTGTGTGTATATGCACAGATCTACATGTACTCTCCCCTCCAAAGACAGATCCCACATGTACACAAATACACATGTGCGTAGGTTACACTCACACACTGACATTGCTATTCCTTGGCTCCTTAATTCTGATGTTTCTTTTCTGAAACTGTTTCCCTCTTGTCTCTTTTTCAGCAGCACCACGATGGGCCAGATACGGAGTGTTTAACTACACCATAGTATCTGATGAAAACCCAGTTTGAGACTGCCTTCTTTAATGATTCCGTTTGAAATGTAGCTGCTTCCACACATCTCCCTTCAGGGTAGAATATTAAGCAAGAACAACTCGGCTGGAAATTCAGATTGTTTTCGTGTCTGTTTTCATTTACATTTTAATGATAGAGAAATCTTATAAATCGGGCTGTTTGCCGCACGGCTCCTTGGAAAAAAAGAAAAGCAACCGTCCAGCTCCTCCCCCCACAAACTCCTGTAGGTGCGGAGGATTTTCCATTCACTTTTTGGGTAGAGAAGGGTCGGGAAATTGTGTGTGTCCCCTTTATGATTTCTTAAAATGGATGGAACGTGCAGATGTCAGATCCGCAATGGCTGCAAACAGATGGGGTTTCACTGAGGTCAAAGGAGCTAAGTTGATTTACCCCAGCTCAGGATGTGGCCATAATTTTTTGTTTTGTTTTTGATGGAAACAAGAATAGAAATAAAGAATTTGGCCAGAATTAGTGACATTCCTTCCCTATCGTTTAGGCAGAGCAGCTGGAGTGGTTACTATTATTTCTATGACAGTAGCAGCTAGAGACTCCCCTGTGAAAGGTGCTGCACAAACATATAGTAAGAGACAGCTCTGAAGAGCTTGGGAGAAGACACAGAGAGATGAAGTGACTTGGCTCAGGTCTCACAGAGCCAGGGACTGAATGCAAGGTCTCCTGAACCAATCCGGTGCCCTATCCACCGAGGCCCACTGCCTCTCCATGCCTTGGTGTTTGTGGTGGCTACATGATCTGTAGTCGTCCCCCCCCCCCGCATGCTAACTTTATCAATAATCATGTTGGAGTGTTGTTACTACTGGGTTTGTTAAGGTGCCCATCTCCATGGTATCTGGTTTAGCACCAATCTAAGGACTCTGGAAGCGCCGTTGGATCCCAACCCAGCTCCTCAAATCCAAATCTCTTTGAATGTTTTATCTTGGGAGAAGTGGCAGATTCCAACTCCTGGATCCAAAGCCAGCCCTCTGGGCTGGTACCAGGGTAGATCCAAACCTAGAAGGGACCCAAAAAAAATGTTCTGGTACAAAGTACTCATGTGGCCTGAATCTTGTGAGAATACTTTTGGTTCAAGCTGGAGAAAAAGAGAGAGAAAGAGAGAACACTTTAACCAAACAGCACCATTCTCTGCTCCCCCTTCCGAGGACGACCTAGGGTGTTTAATGGCAGGGAACATATCTATGCAACCAGTACATGCATGTTAATTCCACTCTGCAAAAGATGGCAATAAATGCAGTCCTTCCAAGGAGCTAAATTTCCTTAAGCTGAGAATGGAGTGGGATTCAGTTCCTGTTGCTGCAAAGCAACTTAGATTTGACTGCAAATTGTAACCAGTCTCTTGTTTGTGCCTAAACAAAGCAGACCAAGCATGGGTTCTCCTAAGGTGTCCATCAGTGGTCACTAAGGGCTCCCCCTTCTTGGTTCCTACTTTTGAGACATGTGGAGCAGCCGCAACTCCCCTGGGGTCCAGGGAACTGTGGGTGCCCAGCACTTTTAAGATTCCGGCCCCTGTTCTTTAGGCTGGATACAGGAATCCAGATCTTCTTGAGAAAACAGCTGGGAGTAAAGATCACTAGAAAAGAAGCAATAAAACTCTCGGTTATTCTTTTGCCATCAAGGCCGACGGAGCTGCAAAGAGTGCCTCCAGGCCCGTTGTACATCATTATTTCATAGCACAGTGTCTGTATGCTGCGGTACCTGCCTTGCTGGAGGGAATGCCTCCGTGGCTTTAAGATCCGAGTTGAAGTACCTAGACCCCTGGAACAAGAGGTTCAGCTCCCAGTGGAGTCCAAGGCTGCACTTCATTCCGACAAGGGGATAATCATCTGAGTCCCACGCAGTTCCCTATGAAAGAGTGTTTCCGCTGATATCTTAAACACTGTGGCTTTGCATGAACATTCAAGAGAATAATACTTGGTGAATTACACCTCCAAATTTACTGCAATCATTACCGGGCTAATTAGGAAAAGCTCATGGCACCTTCTGGTAGGAATGGAGAGATTAGCCCGATGTCCTTCTCCAGAATGTCCCTAGCTACCTCCACTGGTACTAAGCTCTCTGCGGGATGATTGGCCGTGCCCTCCGCCCCAGAGCTGCCTGCATTAGGATGCTGGTGCATTAGCTAGTTTGCAAAGTGCATTGGGATCCTTCAGTAAGAAAGAACATAGCATTGTTGCTGTCCCTATTGAGACCCCGTATTACACTGTGAAATGCTGTACCACAAAACTACAGTGCAAATGGCCTTGCAAACGTTGGAACCACTCAGAAACCGGCTGCACAGAGTCCCCCCCAGGAACTCAGCAGGGCTCACCCCAACCTTTCCCCTTTGGTTCGCAGAGGTTTGCCCCGCAGTTAGTTATTGAATGTGTTTGCCTTACCTGCTTCTGGCAAGCACCCCAGGGATTCATTCGTGTTCAGTTTAGATCTATCCTCCTAGCTGTCCTGGCTCCCCAGCCCCCTCTAGGGACAGTATGGTTTGCAATGCACATTCCAGGGTTGGAATTTGGCTGCTGAATGCCCCTGTTGCGACATTAGTACTAACGTAATACCAGCCCAGGAGTCTCGGCCATTACACAAGTCCCTTTCTTTCTTTGACACAGTGGTGGGGCAGCCTCAGAAGGCTCCATGTCTGGGTTTGATTTGGATCAGCCCTCCAAGGTTTGGTTGCTGACCTGAACTTCTGGGGCCAAACTCAGAGCTGGTGTATGTGAGGGCAGCCCCACTGATTGCAAAACCAGGCTGAGCATGTCACAAAGTCAGCGTCAACCCTGGATGGAAATGCAACAAAAGCAGCCTCTCTCGCAGTGATTCGCCTGGTCTAGGCTAGAACCTGGAAGTGCAAAAGGAGCCATGGACCTGGAGACAGAGTGGTTCAGGCTATAAAGCTGGGTGAAGGTCGGGGATGGGAGTGGGAGCAGCTTTATTATTTTTAATCTGCAGGTCGATTCAAACCAAATGCCAGCTCTAACCATCCCCCAACTGTGGCCACGTTGAAAACCAGGATCTGTATTTTCCTTCTTGGGCTAATCTCTAAATTTCTCCAATCTGCCCTAATTACACTTCCAGGTGGGAGGGAGCAGCTTCCACTTCTTACCCATGGTCTGAAGTCACGTTTTTGCATTAGAGCAGAAATTATATGGCGAAAGAGGGGGAAGAAAATATAAAAACCCACGAGGGCTCCGATCATTTTCTTTTGCCTTTAAAAAGTCTTGTTACCTAACGCAGTTCCAGTCCTAAATTGGAAGTGACGATATCCATATTCTTAATACCCATATTCTGAACGTACAATGGGATCAGGGAAGAGGTGATGCCGTCTTTGCGATAGAGAGCACTGGGGCACTTTCTGGGTCGTGCCAAAGCCCAAACAGCGTGGTTCTGATCTCCGGATGGGTCCTTTCATCTCAGCAGTTGCAGGAGGGTTTTTTTTCTCAAGCCGTCCAAAAACTTTCCCACCCCCTGCTCAGGCGGAGCGGGGAGATCCAATCTGATTTGCTGTCTCCTTTGTTTTCTCCGGGGCAATGAGAAGAGGGAAATGCAAGAGAAAAACAAACAAAATAAACAAACCCCTCTGAAGCCAGCACGTCATATGGAGATGTATAGAGAAAGAGAAAGTTTTTTAAAATGCATGGAAAAGAGGAGTACAAAGACGAATTAGGAGAAGCCAGTAGCACTGGGCTGAGTCTGTTTGGTGTTGATACTGTGTAGAATTAAGTCACACTGGTCTTACTTGTGGCCAGAGGGCAAGAAAAGGGCTCCCAATGGAGAGAACCCAGACTGGTGCTAGCGATTCTGAGCTTGGATTGATAACCTAACTCAAGGAGGGGGCTGGGGGAGGCTCTGCCTGATTCCGCTCTAGGCCGAAAAGCCTGCATTTATCCCAGTGATAGCAGCCAAGCCAGGGCTGCAGGCCTTCGGGGGGAAAAAGGCTTAAAAAACCATCTTTCATTCATCAGGCAGCTAAGACTGAGCGGGAGGGGCGGGGGAGACCAAAATAAATGAAGAGCGAATTGAGAGTTGGTGAAAATGTGCAGCGGGGGCTGCTTCCTCCAAAGCTAGTGTCACCCACTCATTATTCCCCCCAAAACACCCCCTCTCCATATACTGCTGTTACCAAAAACCTCCCTCAGGCAAGAATCCAAGAGTCCCAGAAAAAAACAGGAGAGGGATGTGCTCTCACAGAAGCTATGGACCAGAAGGTGCTTTGAAATCCAGGAAAGAATTCCAGCCCTGCAGTAAACCCAGGAGCATCCCACGGTAACTGCCCGAGAGGAGATGTAGACAGAATACTCATAACAATGAGGATGACGACATTTGATCTAATATTTTACAAACCCTCCCCCCTCTACACACCCTGTAGCTCTCAGACAACTAATGCACAATCCATCGGGTGTATGGCCTTGCGAGGAGCAGCCTCTCATTCAATCTGACCTGGCTGCAAAACCCCCTGTCCTCTTTGCTAGCAGCCCCTCAAAATCAAGCACTGCTTAGAACACCCCGCTTGCAACAAGGAGCAGGTTGGCTCAGCAACACGGACTCCTCCAGGTCAGAGCTCTGCTTGAACAGAGATGCAGAATACTTGAGTTAGGGATGGGCCATGTGAGGAGGGTCAAATTCTGGGCCCCATTTCACCACTTTGGATTTTAATTGCAGCCCAAGGTGGGGCCTTTGACTCTGATCTCCGCCCACACAGCGTGAAGGGGAAGTAGCTCCGTGCAGCTCAGTGGAGTGGCACAGATACAAAACCAGGCCCCCGAACACATCTCGGGTCCAGTTCCAAAATGATGCCTTCAGGCCGGCTAAGAATTGCTTTTCTGCTGCCATCAGGCTTGCATAATCTGAGCCAGCTGGTAAAACCTGTTCTGGGAGGAACAAATCATTGGTAACCGCATGCTCCAGCCTGGCTATCATTTCCAGCTCACATCTGCCACGGCAATTGAACTCAGCTCTTCCTGTTCTGAAAGATGGAACCTCTGCCAGCACTGTCAGGGAATCTCCTTTCATTCTTTGCAGTACAGGGGCTATACTCTTCATCTCAAGGAGGGTGGAGAGGCAGCTTCTGTAATTACACCTGTTGTGGGTCATCACAGGGACTGAACTTGGGACCTTCAGCACAGTCCTTTCCCATTTGACCTATTGGGTAAATCCCCTTGTTGCTAGAAATAGCAGGCTCTTATCTTCTTACACAGAGCAGCCACTAGAGGGGGACACAGCCCACTTAGGTGACTCCTGTGAAAAGCCATCGAGAGCAGATATGCCTACCACGAGTGCAAAAGAATCTGCTCTCGGTTCGGCTAAGGAAAGAAAATGTTGCACGGCCAGATGGCTCCAGGAGTTTTCTTCCTCCTGCACAGGGTAAATTCTTCTGTGTGTGAATGTCTGTCGCTGGAATGAATGTGGCTGGACAGCAAATGGGAATCTCGCAGAAAAGGGGAGGGGGGGGGAAGAAGGCTCATTAGTCAATTCTCGTCAAGCAAGTAATGCAATGTGACAGTAAAAGGCTGCTGAGCACTGCCCAAGATGGGCTGTGCAATGCTCCCTCACAGAAAGAAACCTGTCACACGGAGAAAATCCTGCCTGACAGCAAAATGGAGGCAGGCGGGGAGAGGAAAAAATCAATCTGCAGGGAAGTTTATGGATCTGTAGCCCTCCTGCACTTGGGAAAATGGGGAAAGGGAAGGGGAAAATAGAATGTCCTGCAGACAGCACTTTCCCCCAACATCCTGAAGGACGCAGTGTGGTGTCGGTGGTTGGAGGAGGAGACTGTCAAAACGGTGACCTGTTTGCAGCTCTGGAAGTGAATGGGGTCTAGTGGTTAGAGTAGGGGACTGCCTGCCTGGGTTGTAGTTCTAGTTCTGGAGGACTGGGAGTCCATATTCCCGAGTTCCTAGATTTATAGCTTTTAAGGCCAGAAAGGACCATTATGATAATCTAGTCTGACTCGTGCTTAGCACAGCCCAGAGAACCTCACCCCAAAATTTCTGCACCGAGCCTGTGACTTCTGTCTGAAAGAGATCCATTGTCCTTAGATTTGCAAATGAGTCCTTGGGCAAGTCACTTAACTTTGCTGTCTCTCACCTTTAAACTGGGGATCACCATTATAGCTGGTTGCATATCAAGAGACTTGGTCTGCAAATACTTTCATTGGTGAAGACACCCAATTCGCTTTGTGGGATCACCGATATCCAGGGCCATTCTGGAACCTGCTGCAGATTTGGCAAAATGTTCACAGAGCCCAAAAGCAGAGCAAATTTTAGTACAAACAGTGATTTGCACCTGAGAGCAGCATTCACCGAGAGTTATTCTTCAATTTATTCTTGAGCCATCAGAGTGCTCGGGTTGGGGGAGAGAGAATGGATGGATGATTTAAAAGCTGTTGTAAGTGCCTAAGGTGAAAGGGGTTAGAAAAAGGGCAGATGGTTTCCCTGATTCTCTCACACACAGTTCAAACTTCTTTTCCTGATAACTTTCCCAGCGACTTTGCCACCACCTGCCTTCATTTCTTGCCTGTGCCAACTCATATGCTCACCTGAGCTTCTCTTCTGATCTCTCCCAAATGCTTCTTTGTGCGGCATTCCACAGAAGAACGGCCATACTGGGTCAGACCAAGGGTCCATCCAGCCCCGCATCCTGTCTGCCGACAGTGGCCAATGCCAGGTGCCCCAGAGGGAGTGAACCTAACAGGCAATGATCAAGTGATCTCTCTCCTGCCATCCATCTCCACCCTCTGACAAACAGGCTAGGGACACCACTCCTTACCCATCCTGGCTAATAGCCATTAATGGACTTAGCCTCCAAGAATTTATCTAGTTCTCTTTTAAACCATGTTATAGTCCTAGCCTTCACAACCTCCTCAGGCAAGGAGTTCCACAGGTTGACTGTGCACTGTGCACTGTGTGAAGAACAACTTCCTTTTGTTTTAAAACTGCTGCCCATTAATTTCATTTGGTGGCCCCTAGTTCTTATATTATGGGAACAAGTAAATAACTTTTCCTTATTCACTTTCTCCACACCACTCATGATTTTATATACCTCTATCATATCCCCCCCTTAGTCTCCTCTTTTCCAAGCTGAAAAGTCCTAGCCTCTTTAATCTCTCCTCATATGGGACCCGTTCCAAACCCCTAATCATTTTAGTTGCCCTTCTCTGAACCTTTTCTAATGCCAGTATATCTTTTTTGAGATGAGGAGACCACATCTGTATGCAGTATTCAAGATGTCGGCGTACCATGGATTTATATAAGGGCAATAAGATATTCTCTGTCTTATTCTCTATCCCTTTTTTAATGATTTCTAACATCCTGTTTGTTTTTTTGACTGCCGCTGCACATTGCGTGGACGTCTTCAGAGAACTATCCACGGTGACTCCAAGATCTCTTTCCTGATTAGTTGTCGCTAAATTAGCCCCCATCATATGGTATGTATAGTTGGGGTTATTTTTTCCAATGTGCATTACTTTACAATTATCCACATTAAATTTCATTTGCCATTTTGTTGCCCAATCACTTAGTTTTGTGAGATCTTTTCGAAGTTCTTCACAGTCTGCTTTGGTCTTAACTATCTTGAGCAGTTTAGTATCGTCTGCAAACTTTGCCATTTCACTGTTTACCCCTTTCTCCAGATCATTTATGAATAAATTGAATAGGATTGGTCCTAGGACTGACCTACTCCACACCTCCTCATATGCTTGGAGTAGGGTGACCAGACGTCCCGATATCAGGGGCTTTGTCTTAATTATGCAACTATGCCCCCCCCCCCCCAAAAAAAAAGTGTCCCAATTTTTCACACTTGCTATCTGGTCACTCTAGCGTGGAGCCTCCACATTCATATGCACCGTGCTACCTTCACCCTAGATCCCATTACCTCCATGGACCCTTCGGCCACCATGAGCACACCCCCCCTTTTCTCACCGCATTGCTCACCAGCTAGGTCCTTCCCACTCTCACCCCTTTGAGGTAGGGATCAGGGTCTCCCTTTAGCATTTTGTCCCTTTCGTAAGAGTCACATATGCTTCGAGTATAAATGCTTCCCTAGCCAGCTAGGAACTTCAGAGCCCTCACGATAAGCACACCGTGGCCGCTAGGAACTACATGCCAAGAGTGGGGATAGAACTCAGATCCTCCTGCTCCAGAAGCCCAGGCCCTGAGCTAAAAGAGAATCACCGCTAACGGTCAGCAATATAGGGCCTATTACATACAGCAGAGCGACCGACTAAACGGCCAAGAGGCACAGGATTTTGTGTCACATACATTTCCTATCAATCTCGTTTATCTGTGCATAATAACGCATAGCTCTTATATAGAGCTCACCACCTGTCGGTGTGAAAGCACTTTACGAAGCAAGGGCAGTTCAATTACCTCCATTTGATAGATAGGGAAAGTGAGGCACGGTGCGAGGCAGTGACTTGACTAGAGCCCAGGGTTTGCTGACTCCCTAGCCACTGGTCCACATTTGCCTTCTTAGATGATAAGATTGTGACGCATGTCTCCTTATATGTCTGCAAAGCACCGTGCATGCACCAGTGTCATCCTCACTCTTCCCCTTGTTGCTAAAGCAGGATTTTACTCCCGTGTGTCTGTGCTGGAGACACCTTTAAATGTTTTCCTGCTCTCACCTCTTGCCCTCAGCAGAAGCCCACCTGTGCACATGAGCCTGGAATTCCCTCATGCACATTAAGCATCAAAGCAAGGAAAGGAGCAGGGCCGGTGCTACCATGAAGGCGAACTAGGTGGTTGCCTAGGGCGCCAACATTTGGGGGTGCCAAAAAGCGGTGCCCCCAATTTTTTTTTTACAGCGTTCCTCCCTGAGCGCGCGGTCGCCGCTCCTCTTCTCCCGCCTCCCAGGCTTGCAGCGCCAATCAGCTGTTTGGTGCCGCAAGCCTGGGAGGAGAATTAGAGCGGTGGTGGCGTGCTCGGGGAGGAGGCGGAGCAGAGGTGAGCTGGGGTGGGGAGGTGCCGCACGGCTCGCCGGGGGGGGGGGGATCTGCCGCGGGGGTGCCTCAGGGCGGGTGGGGGGAGCTGCTGCAGGGCTCCCCACCTCAGCTCACCTCTGCTACGCCCCCTCCCCGAGCACGCCGTCACTGCTCCACTTCTCCCGCCTCCCAGGCTTGTGGCACCAATCAGCTGTTCCTAAGCCAGCTCCCTCTGTGCTGAGTTCCAGAGTCTCTGCATTTAATCTCTGCTAGCCAGTCTGCAGGACAAATATCAGCCCCACGTTCGTAATGCTTGCAGGTTGCCCTACGGGAGAAAGGTGACTCCATTCTTTTCCCATTAGATCCTTCCTCTGCTGGTTTGGCTGGATGAGAAGTGTCCTGTGTTTGTGGCGTTACCCCGGATGTCCTGGCCAAATTCTCACTCAGATGATTCCATCCAGCCTGTCTGCAGTTTCATGATATTCGTCACTTCCTGTCTTAAACCAATGGGCAGTGTTAAACTGCTGCTAGTCCAACAAAGAGGCAGCTGCGTTTGGGGGGAGAAGTGTCCCTCAGACCTACCTGACAGGCTGCAAGGCTTACGTGCTCTCAAATCACAGGATGAAAAGTGCTCCTGGAACAGAGGGGCCAGGAAGCTGGCAAGCCAAAGCCATGGCTTATCGTCTTCAGCCGCGCATGAGCTCCCAGTGTGACACTGGGACCAAAAGGGCTAGTGTGATCCTGGGATACTTAGACTGGAAAAGCTCAAGGAGGAGCAGAGAGGTTATTTGATCTCTATCTCGCACTGGTGCAACCGCCAATGGAATCCTGTGTCCTGTTGTGGTGTCCACAATTCAAGAAGGATGTTGATCAATTGGAGAAGGTTCAGAGGAGAGCCCTAAGAACGATTAAAGGATTGGAAAACTTGCCTTCATTTGGAGCAGGTCTCTGGCCTGTGTTATACAGGAGGCCAGACTAGATCATCACAACGGTCCCTACTGGTCTCATTGCTTCCTTGTCTCGTCTACCTGTTGCCTCTTGTTTTATGTGCAGATTATGAACTCTCTGGGGCAGCGACTGTCTTTTTGTTCTGTGTTGTACACACCTAATGCCCAGAGGTTCTGGTCTCTGGCTAAGGCCCCTAGGAGCGACCCCACTACAAATAATAAACAACAACAACTAGATCGTTTTAGGTGGCGCATCGTTGTCCAAAGATAAACAACTGCAAGGGAAAGAGAAGCGTTTCTACTACCAGCTATGCAACTAGGCCACAGCCTGCTCGAGGCAGAACGCAGCTCCCTCCGAACTCCCTTGTGCATTAATAGGAACAAGAACAAACAAAAAGGAAAGTGCCCTGGGCTAAGGGCTCAAGCACTCAGGATTCTAAAGGCCAGGGTGAGTGGGTGCACACAACAGCCTGTGAATAAGGGGGCTCGGCAGGCCCCAGGACTAGGATAACACGGGGTGCTGCAAGTCAGGATTGAGGTGCATTGGCAGAGCTGTGTGTGTGTGGACTCAGGACTGAAAAAGCAGAGGAAAGGGCTTTGAGTCAGTGTTGAGTGCATTGGCAGAGCTGTTTAAAGGACTACTGCAAAGCTAACTCATCTGAGCAGGCCACCATAGACTATTGGGAACTTGGGCCAGCAAAATATTAGCGGCTGCAAAATGCGCAGAGGCCCTGACTGTGCGAGTGACTATGGGGATTGTATTTCCCACTTTGCTTACGGCAGCAAGAAAAGCTGAGCCGGCCCTTCCTGAATTATGCACCCCGGCTCGGAACGGCCCTTAAGTGCCCAGTTCATGCACAAATCAAAACCTCGGCATTTCTGATGCTCTAGGGCTTTAAATCAGAACCTGGAGTTTAACCTTTTCTCTTTCCTTTTATTGCAGCTGTTTAAATGCTGTGGCTTCTGGAGTCGGATAACTGGAGAAGGCTCTGTTACTCTCCTGAGAACATTTACTACTAGAGATAGGCCAGAAATGTAATACATGGATCCAATCTTTGAACACCTTCCCCAGAGTGGCAGTGCCTGGACTGGGGCTTCTATTTGATCCCATTTCTCTTTTCTTCGGGATAAAGGAACCTTTCCAAGGGGTGTTTCCTTTCGAAAGGCTGGAGCGGTATGAGCCCCAAATAGGCATTTAATTTTCATTCAGCAGCACAGCGACTAGCCAGGGGTATTCATAAAATATCACCCGATTATTAAAAGGCTTATGTATTGAGGTTGGCTAAGCACAACACAACAGGTAGATTTCCACCCCGAGATGCTAGGAATCGAGGGGAATGGATCGACCATGCAATAACTGTCTTATTACATTTAAACAGATGAACACTTACGCACCCTAATGGAAATCGCTACTATGGCTGCATCCACATCAGGCACTTTCTAGGCACAAACCAAACACCTCCTGGGCCTGAAATCTGTTCTCTCCGGGCTTCCACACTCCCCCAGTGCGTTCAGTTCAGAACACAACTTGATGATACAGACTACACAGCAAACTGCCCCTCCCCATCCCCTTCCCCAGCCTCCAGCCCGTTCGCAAAAGGCAGTATGACATGGGTAGGATCGGATTTCAAAACCACAGCCAGCCATGGGTTCTGGGCTCTGGTTTGCTGTGCGCCACTGGAGCCCGTGGGCATGTGATGCTCTGTAACTTTTTTCTTCACCCGCTTCCCCCCCCTTCAAAAAAAATTAAACCCCACTGGCAGATCTGTCCCATAGTTGCGTCATTTATCACCAGTCCCTTTGGGAGCAATTAATCAACAGGGTAATTTCTGAGGAAGGTTTGCCCTAGAGGCTGCCTTTAATCTGGGAGAAGCTCCCAACAAGTTCTACCTTTATTCCATGGGACTTGCTCCAACATGCTCCTTTACTGGAGCTGAGCAACGGTCTTCAAAACTCAGGCAAACAGGCCCTTAGGCTGTCAGCGCTCATGCCCCCCACCCAGCAATCAAACAAAACCTGCAGATGCCATTGAGTCCGAGCACAACCCTTTCCCCCAACCTGAGCTGTGTTTGAAGTGTAGCAGGTTTTGAGTGAGTTCAGCAGCAGGGTTTGGGGACAGTCCCTGGCTGAGTTTTGGAGTGAGCTGGGGGCTGAGTTTCCAGAGATCCTGGACCCGGTTGCGGGTTTGGGTAGAAACCGTGCCAGTCTCGGCTTTTTGGGCTGAATTTTGCAGGCACGTGTTGGGTTGGTTCTAACTGAGTTGGGGAGCGCGTGAAACCCATTTAAACCCAAACCAGAATGAAAGCTGGCACAAACCCTTGCCAACCAAAATGGCTGCCTTTCCTACAGCTCTAAGTAGGAGTGAGATGGCCACCATCTTGATCATGCTCACTGGCTGACTGGGGCCTCCACAGCTAAATGCATCAGCATCTGTCAACTGCCACACTGAGAACAGCCCAGTTCCATCCTCTTTGGAACCCCTCCCTTCAGGTAGTTGAAGGCTGCTATCAAATCCCTCCTCACTCTTCTCTTCTGCAGACTAAACATATGACCATTATCATCCCATTCCCCTGCCACAGCCTCACCCCCACACCATGGTCCCACCCTCTGCCTTGCGGTGGCAGCAGATTTCAAAGTTAAGATGAATGGGACAGTTCACACCTCTCAGAGCTATTGTTTCAGGCTCTCTGCAGAGGCAGGCAGGCATTGGTTACACATGGTGGTGGGGTGTCACATTTTCAAGGTTTTCTTTGTTTCCACAAATCAAAGAAAATGCACTTTTTTTTAATTAAAAAAAATTGGAGATTGATATCGTCACATGACTTCAGCTGGGGCCATAGGCATGGGCTTATAGTCCCTATGCCTTAATATAGCCTGGATGGTGGGCAGATTGTGCTAGGGACAAAGGGGAAGCTGGTGTGAGGTAGATGAGGCCAAGGTATCAGGGAAGGGAACAGATAGAGGGTCTGGAGGTTGGCCTTGGAGGGGTTTTAAAAACAAGAAGGGAGGTTTTGAACTGGACCCAAAAATGAAGAAGGCAGCGAGGTCCACTCCAGCCCTGTAAGCCCAAGGCCGGCATTATGGGGAGAGCAGGGTCTGCGGCTCTCAGCTGGCGTTTGGTGGTCCCCGTGTGTTCCAGTGGCTAATGCATGTGAAAAGCAGATTTATTTTTGCCCACGTTTCATATTCTTCACGCTCGGCAGCGTGAGACAAAGGATCAGCTCTTCAATAGAGTCCTTAGACTAAACCTTAAACCTCATCAAATCCAATCCGCCAATAAAAATTGCCGAGACAAAAGGCTGGGGACGAAGGGTGGCGGCAGCGGCCTTTTTGCCACGATAAGTTTTCACAAGACTGTTTATCCACACAATTTGGAACGACACTTAAAATCTCTAATCCCAATAAGCATGAAAGTGGTTGTCCCAAGCAAGCAGGTGTATTGTCCCGGGGCAGCCACGTTGCCAGCGATGTTCATTTCTGCCGCTGTGCCTGTGGGGTCACTGGGAATATATGGAGATGGGGCAGCTGCAGTCTGAATGCTTCTGTTTAACCTCAATGCCTTGGATCCCTTTCCACCCACTTGCCCCCCTCCCCCTTTTCAAGCCAACCCCCTATTCAGACTGATTTTAAAAGGCAGCAAAATGGTTACAAGGTTTAAAGCAGAGGCGAGCAAAATGCCCAACAATGGGCAGGACAAAGGAGCGTTCAAGGGCTGGTCCTTAATCCACAAACACATGATAATGAAGTATGTGAAACCGTGCGGCTATGAGGATTAAACCCACTGCCAAGGGGAGGCTTTAGTGGGAGGGGTGCAAAGTTGAAACTCAGATGGGTTCTCCCTCCGGCAAGTTAGGAATGAAGAAAGATCTTTCTGTGAAAGGGGGATAAGGGATGCTGGTTTGCCACCATGAATCCACTGGGGTTTGGGGTTTGTTTTGCCCAGCGTTGAGAATTTTATTCCTACAAACTGCACTTAAAGTTACTGAACAAACCATTTCAAAGAACAAAATTAAAGGGCTAAAACGATCCCTTTTTCAAAACAAGGGATACATCTGACACTGAATGATCGGAGTGTGGGTGGGAGGCAGGACGTGCACTTCTCTGAGCCTGCTATAGATGTGAAATGAATGACAAGGTTATTTTTAGCAGGGTTCCTTAAGGCAGAATGAGAGCCCCCCACTTCGCTGCCTGCATCCCAGATTCCAGGGAATGGTGGTTATACTGCAGTAAACCATGGCAGACGTTAGAACCGCAGTCGGCGCACCGGGCATTGCCCCCTATGTATGGTCAGTGGGCAGTTGGATTTGGGTCCCATTCCAGGACTTGTACTAGGAGAGTCACCGACAATACTTCTGACCCTTTTATGGTGTCAAGTATCAGGGGGTAGCCGTGTTAGTCTGTATCTACAAAAACAACAAGGAGTCTGGTGGCACCTTAAAGACTAACAGATTTATTTGGGCATAAGCTTTCGTGGGTAAAAACCTCACTTCTTCACTTTCACTCTATGCATCCGAAGAAGTGAAGTTTTTACCCACGAAAGCTTATGCCCAAATAAATCTGTTAGGCTTTAAGGTGCCACCAGACTCCTTGTTGTTTCTGACCCTTGTGCTGGTCTTCTTCCTCACTAGTACACAGCTCAGGACACTCATGGAGAGGGCATCTAAGTGCTGTGCAGGAAAGACTAAGCATAAAACATGGAAGAGCAAAAGGAAACAACACACCTAAATACTGCATCTGAAAATCACAAAAGGAAAGGGCGTCCCATATTGTGAATGAAATAAGTAAATGCAGACAGCTAGGGTGTTTAGAGAGGGGCTGGTACATTGCTGTCTGTGAAGTCCATTCCACATCCTTGGATGCACAGTGGCATTGGAGTTGGTAAGTTACCTGGCTTCCTGGTGGTGGGTTGTATAAAATTGCTCTGCTGCACTCAGGGTATGGTTTGGGATGCACTGACTAAGTCATGTCAAAAGCACTCAAGAAAGTGTCTAGACAGGTGCATTTCTATATGTACACAGAGCATATACAGGGAATAGAATAAATGGGAACAGACAAACCCCCATTATTATATTTACACACACAGAGCACAAATACACAGAGAATCCTGACTGGGACCTTTGAGCATGACCATAATACAGTTAGTAAATAATAATAATTACTACTACTCTTAATGCCTTTATTCCACTTGCTTCCATTAAACTGATCTGCCCATTGACCTTCCTCACAATGGGGTTGCAGAGAACTAAGTTAATGTTTAGGGTCTGATTTTGCTTCCATTGAAGGCAGTGGCACAAGCCCAACTGTTGGAGGATGACGCCCATAAAGCATTACGCTTGGTTACTCCCGGAACAGGAGATGCCTCAGTTTCTCAGGAGTGTTGAATAGATACCTGATAACGCTGAGAATTATCTCAATTCTGGTTCATTGCCCTTCGTTTGCTTTTGCTTTTATTCCTTTTGTTTTCACAAAAATCAGTAAAATATCAATTACAGGCAGCAGCTGCTAAATCTATTTTTAATTTCACACGTTTTAAGGATTCCCAGGCTGGGGCCCACAGGTGACTGGGTTCAAATGCAATAAAAACCAGCCCTTTCCTGAGGTTTGGAAAAGTTCAGCTCACTCCACTGTTTTTCTTGTTGGGTGCTGCATCTGAGCTTCCAGGCTCTGGACAGGATTGGAAGCTGAAACGGCAAAATACCACAACACAAGAGTCTGCTGGAAAGAGGGTGTTGTGTCTGCATCAGAAACTGGATAAGCTAGAAAACCCACCAGTCTTGTGGCATTTCCTGCCGACTCAGGACACCTGTATGATGCTTGCCTGAGCACCCAAACATCAGAGTTCATACCTCACTGAAGGCTCAGTGTCTCCCACAACTTATCATTGATACTTGGCCTAGAGTAGCACTTTAAGTGTCCCTCACTGACATCGGGGCCCCCTGTACAGCACTAGGTGCTATAGAGACATGTAGGAAGAGACAGCCCCTGCCCCTGTATAGCTTACAATATAGACAGACCAAGGACGTGTTATTAGCCCCATTTTACAAATGGATCACAGAGAGATTCAGTGACTTACCCAAAGTCAAGTCTGTGGCAGATCTGGGATTAGAACACAGATCTCCTGAGTCCCAGACCAGAGCCTTAATTATGAGACTTTCCCCCCACCCACAGGTACAACATAGTTCAGTTTGGGGCAGGTGGAGTATCGAAATCCTTGATGTATGGTGAATTGCAGGAACCCCCCCCCTTAGAATGTGGGGGTTTACCCAGAGCACCCTCTTTCATGGCCTGGGGTCACGGTTATCAGCCCCCTCAAAAGAAGAGTACCTCTTTCCTCATAGGCAAAAACCCAACATTGTGTCTTTCCCTTGTTTAAAGTTGATCTTAAATTAAGTTAAAGCATTTTCACAGCCTCTGCTTCTTCTGCATTATCGCTTCTGCGTTACCTCCCGAAGCAAGAAGCTGTGCCAGATCTCAGTGCGTGGCAGACGGTGAGGGCTGCTAATCCGTTCAGCACCCCACAACTATCGCCAAGCCAGTCAATGGGCTTGGGATGCAAACACATTGACAGCCCTGTTCGCACGTGAGAGAGAGTGATGGAAGGAAGCCTCCAAAACCCTTTCAAGGAAGCAGAAGGAAGAGGCCGGGGGGAGTGTCCAACCAAAGTTTAGCATTGTGGGCTGACAGATATGCCGTAGTGGCACCCTTCGTAGGGCAACACAGCCCGCCTGACTCCTGGTGCAGCCTCTGTGCAAAGCTTCGTTGCCACGAGTCAGGGCAGATGAGGATCAGTTGTGCCATGTCTGCAGGTGACAGCCGTTGCTCCGCGAATGGGTGCCTCTGTTGAAAAATCACCATCCTGAACCGTCCCGCACCGTGTCCCTCCTCAGCAGAAAGTGCAAGACCAGCAAATGCAAGGCTGCTGGATTCTGCATGGATTCTGCATTGCTGCAGAGGCCTCCATTGAGATAGGGGTCCAGTGTGCTAGGAGCTGCACATAAGTGTAGTCAGTTACAGCTCCTGGCCCAAAGACCTCATGGTGTAAATAGACATGACAGACAAAGGAAGGATGATTATCCCCATTTTATTGGCCAAGAACTGAGACCCAGAGAAATTCAGTGACTCACCCAGGGTCTCTCAGGCAGTCGGTGGCAGAGCTGGGAATTGAAGCCCCAAGTCCCAGCCCCGTGCCTTCTCCACACATCATTAGATTCGATTTGTTCAATGCATCCTTGCCAGTAGGACTGATTTTCCACAAGCCAGCACAGGGCTTTTTGTTCAGTTGCTCAGGTACGTATTACTGGCCACTTCCCCATACACCCAGGACAGCCTCAGGGACAACATTGCCAATAAAGACATTCAAGCAGCTACTTGCGATGCCATGGGGGAGAGGGAAGGCACATGGGTCACACAGCAGGTGCAGTCGCCGCTGTGAAATCAGCGGGGAGGGAGGTGTGGCTGATCGCTGGCTGGCACAAACCAAGCAGCATGAGGCTGTGCGCAGATACGCTGGGAGTGGGGTGGCACTGAAGGCAGCTCTTCCCTGCAGTGGTGCAGAGAACACAGAAGTAAGAGATCTATAAGATCATCCACCCCTGTGCAGGATTGTTCCACACAGTATCAGTGGTGATGGTGCCTCTGCCTGGCGGTAGAATGGCTTAGAGCAGGGGATGGATGGATGGACAGGTAGGGGCAGTAAGAGCATAGGAATGGCTGGATCATACCCTCTGCCCTTGAATGCGACTAATGTTGTCAACTCTTGCAATGTTTGTCTTAAAGCCTCGGCTCCTGGAGTCCTGTGATTATGTGGGCATCTCCAAAATTTCTAGCCCTCCTGGCTGCCAAGAAAAGCTGGCAAAGATGACGCCACCAGGCTAAAAACCAGAAAGTTAATAAAAGTACCCAGCATTTCTTATGATGATTAGTCTCTCATGATTTTAAGTCAGTCTCGCCCTTCTTGGGGGGGGGTCTGACTCATGGGTTTTGAGTAGCAGGTTTGCAATGCTGTGGGGCTCTGCTGAGCTATTCAGTGGTCTGGATGTACCGGTGGGAGACCATTCTCCTGTGACAAGTGTTTGCTTCCTTATGCTCTGCAATCAGAGCGAGGGGTTGGTGAAGGCAGCCAAAGAGGAGTGTGTAGCTAGGAGTTGGGGTAGGAAACTATAGGGGAACTTCTCCTGACTGTGAGATCTATCAGATGGGGCCCAGCCAGTTCCTTGCTAGATGACGTGGATGCTTAGGACATTTTGGGACTGTGTTTAGACGTTGTAAAGCAGGAGCCCAAGTTGCCGCCCCTGCCTTAGGAAAAACTTCCAGGACCTTTATTTTCTTAACAAAATCTGCTGCATTTTCCTGTTTGAACCCAGCCCACGCCCTACGTGATTTGAGCTTGATGGGTCTCAGCCTAGTTCCCAAAACCAACCACACACCTGGCAGTCCTTAAATACTTTGTTGGCTGTTTCAGCAGTGAATGGGCCACCGAGCCTGAATTCCCCTTAGAGTCTAGAGAGGGGAGGCATCCACCATCAGACAGTGCTGTATCTGATCTGTGGGGCAACAGAGGACTTGACTCCCCGGTGCTGTCAAGCCAACTGCTTCAATGAACCCTAAATCATAGGTGAGCTTCGCTGGCTAGCAGTTCTGTTGTCTCTTTGGGGCTTCCTACTGCAACTCAGCCTCACTCCCAAGTCACAGGTACATCCCACGCACGCATCCATGCCAGGGTGCACTGCATCAGCCGCTGTCTACAGAGCACATTTCATTCCTGTCCACTTCAGAGTTCTCTGATCAGCTGAGTCGCTCCCTCCCTCCCCAAAGAGGGGACAGTTAGAATGGGAGGTGGGAACTAACAAGGAGCTATTGGGTGACTGGGCAAACCTAGCAAGGAGCACAAACCCTCTGTTCACAGAGGAGACTAGCAACAGGCGAACTTCCCTACCCCCAAATTCAGACCCTGATCTTGGGAGTGGAGAAAGCATCAGAAAACAGATCCATGCCCACTATTGAAGGCAAGAGCTGCAAACTATGAGAATCACAGAGACCCTTTCAGAGCAAGAGCAGCTGCGGGAGGGAGGGGATTATTGTTTGGTGTTTAGTTCAAAGGGCCTCAGGTCTGTAGATGAGTATAGACATCCTGGGTGTATTTCACAACTACCCTGTGTCAAGGCAGCCTGGTTTGGTTTTGACCTGCATGGGCGTCCTGTTCACGTCTATTGCTCTTCTCACAATTCCCTGCAAAACGTGTCTGTTTCTTTTTGGTGAGGGAAGTGCCCAGATCTGGGCCCAGTGTTCCAGACCCGGAGGTGCAGGGAGGGGCTTTATGCTTCTACACATGCAATCAGAACCACAGCTGCCTTTCCTTTGCTCTAAGTGAGCAAATTCGAAAGCAATGTGGTGTTTGGTCATTGCATTAATTTGTTTAATTCCCAACCTCGCAGCCAAACGTAAAAGCTTGCAATAAACTAAACAAACCCAATAAAGTTGTTTTAAATCCGCTCCCAGACAAACTTGCTTATCACATCGTGGCTATTAATGGACTAATGGCAGATTTCTTCTCCACCTCCTCTTTTGGTTCAAAATGTAAACAAGGGCCATGTGATTAAGATATTTCTTGCAGGAGTTTAAATGTCAAATTTGGAATCCCCCTCCTGATCGGCAGCCATCCCCTCTCTCTTCTCATCAGCCCCTGTAGCACACAGGCGCCTGGGGCAGCCTTCTGGCTGTTTGTTTTCAGAAGTGTGTTAGAGTGACCTCAATATAGTAAGTGACCAAGGCGCTTCTAATCCCCTCTTTTAATTGATTACTCTTGGTCCAACCCCTGATGCCTTGGGGCTATAGGGCTGGGGGAACCCACCCCCTATAGATTAGCACCCTTTAGTTTACAGCTCAGCCACTTCTTCAGTCCTTTGCCCTGCAGCAATGCATGAAAATAACACTAATCTCATTAAGAACAGAAGGGAACCCTTCAAAGTTTATTAATAATGGAAACAGACAGAGAGAGCGCCAGGCTTAAGGTTTGTTCTCCACTGTTCTGTTTCAGATTTCAAAGCTGGGGGAAGTAGCAGGGGCTTTTCGAGTTCCTGGATTTTGCCAGGGGGAAGGTTTTATCCTCCTCTCTCCCCCCCCCCCTCCTCTTTAGAAAGTTCAGTCTGAAGCTAACAGAAGCCACTGCACATATAAACCCAGGCTGAGATCCAATATGGGGGTGGGGGAGAAGGTGTCAAAGTGTTGCATGTGTGAGTCCATTAATGATTTGGGAACTCGGGATGGTGAGAAAGTGAGAGCTGCCTGGAGTCACCAGGCGTGGCTGAGCAAGAGGGAGGAACACTGAGCTGGCTAGCAAGTCCTGCTGTAAAACCTCGGACTCCGGGGTTCCTGTACAGCCGGATACCGTTTTTAAAGGAGCAGGAGAATCCTGTGCTTAGACTCCAAAGAGCTGGTTTGCTCGGTTTCGGCCACAGACTGAGCATTGCCAACTCTTACAATGTTCTCATGCATTCCGTGGTCTTTGGTGCTTTTCTTAAATTCTCCAGCTTCTGGAGTTATGTGACTACACGGGACCTACAGCCTTCCTTTGAAACATTTCTAGACCTTATGGGTGCCCAGAAAAACTAGAAAATGTGACCCTGGAAGGCTCAGAAATCAGAATGAAAATAAAAAGAATCCCATTGTTAAAAAAATCCCATGATTTTTAAGACAGACAATCTCATAATATTTTTGAGGTCTGACTCCTTGTTTTGTAATATGTGAAACTGGCCGTACTGAAGCTACTTTGTCTCCATCGCTCACAGGTAACACCCCAACAATAATCCTGCTTTTCTCACTCCAGCTCCCCTTTCTCTGATCAATTGTAAGCAGAGACGTACTGTGTGTGTGTGTACTGCCCCTGGCACAATGAGGCCCTGATCTCCATTCGTGTCTGTAAGTACGAAAATGATAATGCAATGAGAAGACGCTTTCGTCTTGCTGAACAACTAGGGCTGCCCTATAGGTTTTATCTGCTCCCAGCCCCAGAGCTACCACGCTAGTACAACCCCCCAAAAAAGCACAAGCAAGAGCTTAAACGTCTCATGGAGCGGCTCAGCAGAACTCCCCTTTAGAAGAGGGAGATGCTTTAGGAACTGCCTTCAGCTGAATGCCCACAGACCATTACTCCCTCCCCAGCTAAGTTCACCAGCCCCACCACACACACAAGGATCTGCAGGGCCCTATCCAAAGCTGCCTTTGAGCAGCTCCCGTGCCTCAGGAAGCCTGCAGTAGAGAACAGCTCAACTTGTTTTACTGCAACACTCAGCATCTGTCCTATTACTTTACCAACAGGCGCCATGCCTCCTATTTATGCGCAACTCCCCTTCTCCCCCCCAGTATCCAATTAATGCCCCGTTAAGCTGCTGAAATCCCCAGCCACTGGTGTTAATGGGAGTTGCATGGTATGTTACCACCTGACCGTTCTCTAAGTGGACTCCTAATATTGTCCAGGGAGACCCCTTATCTGCACCAGTCTGACTGGGGGGCTGTTAACAATGAGGCATTCAATGGGTGGGAGACGATCAGCTGTGGTGAAATAGGAGCCAGTCTGAAACTTGGAGGTTCAGAAAAGTTTGGTCAATTTATTGGTTAGCTTCCTGTACCTCTGCACTTCTCCTCGCTGCTTTCAAGACATGTTTCATTGGTCCTAGAAACGCCACCTAAAAAACTACCCAAAGTCAGCACAATCCTTCCAAATACATTGACATTTACCATGTAGGAATCTTTCAGACAAGCCCTTAAAACCCAGTGTCCTATTTGGACATTAAAGACCCTCTGACCCTTTTTTAGAAAGGAAAGTTTTGTTCTTGACCCGAACTTCCTCTCAGATTGTTGTGCTAGTTGTTTGCTGGCCTCCACCTTAGAGGCAGCTGCTTTTCAGTTCTGCTCTAGGGAGACAGGTGTAAAGCATTTTCAAGGCTGAAAATTGCTCTTGAAATGTGAGCTGTCATAGTTATTACTGACGTGCCCTCAAGTGGGACATACAGGGACATCACCGAAGAAGGGCGGATTTCCCAGGGCAATTTCCAAGCCAGAAAGATTCGCACAAGACTCCTTTCTCTTCAGAGTCCTACATGTAGTAGAACTGGGGTGACTCCACTGTGTAGGAGCAGGATTTAAGGCACCCACTTCCCCTGTGTGCCACATAGTCTGGCGAGGGGGGAACACCATCTCTGTCCCTATATATTATCGCTGGGTTTAGGTGGCAGGGCTGGGACAAGCCAGGAGAGGGGTGGGGGATACTAGGAAGATCTGCCAGCCATTGCAGTCTTTAGAGCAGGGGCAGCTGCAGGGTTGGAGCTGTGTAGCTATCGCTATGGAGAAGCCTGGGAGAGAATTCCTTTCCCCTCACCTCCAGCATCTTTTACCCAGCTACTTCAGCTTGGGGGTGGAGGGAATTGGGATGGTAAGTATCTGCCATCATCTGCCTCTTTATAAATGGGGAAACTGAGGCACACAGAGGCAGAAGTGATTCACCCAAAGTCACTCTTCAGGCCAGTGGCAGAGCTGGGGCTAGAATGCAGGATTCTGGAGGTTGCTTTGACGCTTTTAAGCCAGTTCCCCTTGTGTAGTCCAATGGACAGCGTATACCCCCTGGTAGCCAGGACTCCTGGGTTCTAATCCTATCACTACTGCTGGTTTACTCTGTGACCGTGGGCAAGTCCCTTCACCTTTCTGTGTGTCCGTTTCCCTCTGGGGGACCATGGGGATTTATGTTAGCACCTTTGTCAAGTGCTCTCAGATATATCATGGATTGAAAGCTCCACACAAGCGCTAAGCAGGGCTGTTAGAGTTACAACGGAAACAGTTTATGAGAAGCAATTCAATTTCTCTTAAGCTCCCACAAAGGGCCATGTGTTGTTAAAAATATATCCGTCATCCGTGTTTCAAAGTATTTTAAAGGATGATCCTTGATTTATTACTTGATTTCAAAGCGGGGAAGATTATACAAATGCTTTAACGACACTCTCACTCACTTTATGATTCATCTTCCTGCAGAAATTGGAGCTTGGAGTTTGCAGGGCTGAACTTTGGGGGCTGGGATTTTCAAAGGAGCCTCCGGGGTTTGTGTACCCAAATTCCTAATCCCCTTGCCCTGCTGTGTAAATTCCGGGCTATCTGCAAAACTCTCACTCGAGGGGCTTCTCAGTGGAAGGAATTGCATGTTTGATCGTATGCTGGCAGCCGGTTGAGGTGCTGAAGTGAATTGCTGGCGAAAGGTGCTAGATTGGCAGCTGTGCTATACAACTTCCTCCGTATCTGCAGACCATGTACCTAGCACTGCAAGCTTCTCATGCAGCACTCCTGCACTAGACACTGCACGCACATTGTAAGAGACAATCCCTGCACTGAAGAACTTACAGTCTAAATTGACAGGACAAAGGAGATAGTATTATCCCCATTTTACAGATGGGGAAACGGAGGCACACCATAAATGACTTGCCCAAGGTCACACAAGAAGACGGTTGCAGAGCCAGGAACCCAGACTGTCTGAGTCTAATTCCAGTGCTTTCAGCCCAAAGCCACCTTTTCCCTCACTGTGTGCCACCTGCAGTGGGAGATGGTTTGTAATGTGGATGCTTTCCCTTTGGCATCCTCTAAGAACAAGAGGCCACCCAATGGAACTGAACAGCAACACATTGAAAATGGAGCATAAATAACCTGTGGAACTCCCTGCCACATGATATCACTGTGGCAGGTTGCACACAAAGATTCAAAAAAATAATAGACATTCATCTGAATAAAGAGAACACCCCAGAGTTACATAAAATAGGTGCAACACCTTGAGAAGGCATTGCTTTCTTGGATGATGTCACCACACAGGAGCCAATCAGCAACATTGGCGCTGCAGTATGATTTCTGCGTGAGCCATCTCAGAGAGTAGATCTGAGAATTATGGCACTCAATTATTTCCCGCAACTTCTGGATCAGCCATCCTATAAATGATCTCTTTCTGCAGAGCAACAAGGATGAATAGGAGAGATTAGACCAGAAATTCAAGCCCTGGTGCTGAATTAGCCTGGAAAACTGGGAGTAAAACTGTCTTTTCCTGCCTACTTTGGATGAGTCTTTATCGTTTCTCCCTTAGAGGGATCTATTCTTCTGTGTCACTGGAAAATACCCTTCATCGTCATAAAGATGCTTCCTCCATGCACCATATGGGAGATGAGTAACCAGCTACAATTAGCAAAACATGGGGGTTGTTCATGCACTTTCCCCGCTGTTTAATGTGCTTAAGAAGGTTAATATTTGCCCCATCTGTGTACACTGTACAAAAGCAACAAAATCAGCCGGGGAGGCAATTTAGCAGCAAATGGATTCTGCCTCCCATCGGCTACTGGATTCCTGTCATAGAAAATCCACATATATGATGCAGTCAAACACATTTCGACAAGGTTTGAACCAATAGCATCTTTGTGGTTTTCAATCCTGGTACAAGCAAAGGGCCTGGTGTACCAATGCCTTGTGCCTTGTACTATCATCTACCCCTGTGCCAAGTGGGCATAAGCCCCCACCTTCCAGATTGGGCAGCATTTATGCTCACTTTGCCCTGGTCTAAATGACTGCATGAGGGCAATAGAGAATAGAGCCCAGAGACTCCAGAAAGGGAGCTACAGGGCTGGGTCTTGTCTACACACTGGTTTAACTAAAGAAGTGATTTTTAAATCGAATTTGTGAAACTGATTATTAGTCGATTAGGCATCAGTTTAAGCTAAGCCACTTTAATACTAAAATAAGAGTGTCCACATGGGTGTTTCCACTAAATCAGTTTAGAAACCATTATAAAGTTAAATTTCTACGGCTTGTGCAGACAAGACTCTAGCACCAGTGCCCCCTAGCCAGGTGGCCCCTGCTAACTGCAGCTGTGAATGCGGTTTGCTGCCCCCGGTGCTGTTTTCTTGTAAGCTCCTAGGGGCTGGGAGTGAGCTTGCTCTGTGTGCTCCACGGCATGTGGCACAGCATCCGTGTTTAACAAACACAGAACGACTACTAATAATGCAGGGTCTGGAAGGCTGGTGATGGAGGGTTTCTAGGACATCTGAATGGTTGTTACCATTATGACTCAGACACAAATGCTCCTTTCCAAGGAAGAAATCCCAGATGCACCAGCCAGTTCTTGAAAGATTTTTGGCATCATTATTTGACTTGAGCGGTTTTGGTGAGCATCTCTCAATCCACAGGGTGCGCACTCACCAAGGAAGCACTGCCAGTTGCCTGCCAGCCCTGCTTGCCTTCTGCCCCACTTCAGTGCCATCCTGGTGAATTTCAGCTCCCATGAGCTCTACTTCTGGGGGCTGTGGTTCTCTGTCAGCTCGCACGAAAGGACCTGCTGGAGTATGACTCTACAGCGACAATCCCGCATCTATTTATAGCGCCATGTCTGTACCAAAGAAGAGGAGGAAGGAGATGAGGATGGCTGACCGGATCTGTCCATCATGGAACCCAGTGATGCTGCCTTCAGTTCACAGGAACATCCCAGTTCTGTCCATATAATGGGAAGTTTTCTTGCAGAGGAGGAGGGACTGAGAGACCGGGACTAATGTCCCAAGCACAGGACTGGGAACCAGGAACTCCTGAGCCCCCAATTCCAGCTCTTAGATTTGTTTCCCTCTCTGGCCCTAAGGACGTCACTTAACATCTTGGGAAAGGAAGGATGGTCCAGTGGGGGCACTAACCTGGGATTTAGAAGACATGAGTTCAATACCCTGTCACTGACTCCCTGTGTAGTCTTGGTATAGTCTCTCTGCCTTAGTTCCCATCTGTACGAGGGAGGTCACAGCCCTGCCCTAACTTACCGCAGTGCTGTGAGAAATACTATAAATATGATGATGCACTCAGATACTACAGTGATGATGGCCAGATAAGTACTTCAGATACACAGATCTCTGTGCCTCAGTTCCCCCACGTGCACTATAAGGGTAACACTGCCTGGCTCTCAGTCACAGGAGTGTTGTGTGAGTAAGTCGGTTAATGTTTGCAAAGTGTTTGTTCTTTATCCTCCGCCAATTGCATCCTTTTTGACACCCCAGACTGTAAACTCTGGGGCAGGAGTTATCTGTACAGTGTTCAGCTCACTAGAGTCCTGATGATCCTTGATTGGCATACTTAGTGGTGCTGCCATAACAGAAATAAATCCTCCTCATTATTACAGAGCCGCACAGGTATTCCATCATACTGAATAGTAATAGAACATGATAGCTGCTCATAGTTTAACATGGCAGGTAGGATTGTGAGAGGGGGCCGCATGAGTGTTGGCAGCAATGGCCACTTTGAGATGCAGAATGACCCGCTGTACCTACTGGCCATGCAGACGCCAATATGGCAGTGGCACATGCAGTTTAGGTCTCCTATTTTGGAATGTGACCGGGCTTTCCCATGTGTTCATGAACCCTCCTGTTGCCAGTCAGGAGAGCCGAGGGTTTGGGGCAGAAGTGGTCAGGAATGTTTCTTCGTTGCAAAATGCTGATTCATTGACATTAAAACTTGCCACGGCAGAGAGTAACTTTTGACAAATTTCTTGTCTCCACATTTTGGGGGGAAAAGGGGGAACCTTTGAAATGGACACATTGACATTTTCTAAATGAAAAGTTTTGTTTTTCTGGTACGAGATGACTTTTCCTTTTGCAATTTAAACTAATTCGAATTTTTAAAAATGGTCACAATTAAAATGAAGTTTCAAAATGATCAGAACAAAATGTTTTGATCCACCTGAAGCAAGACACTTTTCAGATTTTTGTTTAGTGAAAATTTCTGATCTTTCAATTTTTCAGCCCAGTTTGGGAACATCTTCACAGGCTGGGAAAACCACTTCCCTCCCTACCTCTAACTGGGCATTCAGCATTGGTCTCCTGCCTGTCATGGCCTGTCTACAATTGGCGTCAGTGCAGGGCGGGGCCACGGTGGTGGTGGTGAGTTTAAAACACAGGGAAACATTTCTCAGTCACTTATGATACCCCTGATAAAACGCACACAAGGGGGAATCCCTACTGCTCAGCAAATTCAGCCTCGCTTACATCCAAATTCAGCCCTTCCAGGCCACAGCACCTATGATCTGAAGCAGGATTTAAGTGCTGTCAAGGACTTGTACTGGTCTCTCTGCACAGGGACAAATTTCACCCTCCCAGGTCTCACACAGACTCTATTTTCCATCTTCCTAAACTCCATGTTAAGGATTGAAAAGGGGCTTATGCAGCACCCAGGGCCTTGCAAACTGGTCAGAATGTGGTTCAAGCCCCCTAAAGTGTAATATTGCTTCGCCCTGTCTGGAGGAGTAAACCAAGGAATGAGGGGAGTTTGAAGGGAGGATGAGCAAGAGGGAGGGAGGGATGGTCCCAGGCTGTGATCCCTTCAGGCCTAACCTAATCACCATCGCTCTGCATTATTACCCTGCCTAACGCGGCATGCTTTTAAATAAAATATGCAAAGATTTCTCAAATTATTTCCCTAGGGGCGAGTGCGTTTTCTATCTTCGCTCGTGCATGTTAATCTGAAAAATGCAAATTCCGCACACACACACCCATCTGTTGGGGCTTGGCCATTTATTAACTTTTTTTTTTAAATGTGAAATTTTTCTTCCTTTTTTATATGAAAAAGCAATGAGTTTTGTTATCTCGTCCTTTTTTTTTAATTTCATTTGGAGAAAACAGTTTTTAATAGATAAAAAAAAAAATGGCCCTGAGGTGGCAAGGATTACGACTCACTTGATACCAGAGTTTTAATCAGAGCTTGGTCTGACTGGAGATTATGGCTGCATGGGCGCCTGGCCTGTTCTGGGAGGAAATTCTATAGTTAGAGGGACAGGATATTTTGGGGGCCTGGTTTTGATTTCCTGGCCCCAAGCCCGATAATACTGAAATGCAAAAGTCTCAAGATGTCCCTACTTTGTTTCAGTATTTTGCACACACCTAACTCTCGGCATGTGAGTAGTTGAAGTCAATGTGACTTCTCCCAGTGTTAAGCTTGTACAGCACCTAGCACAGTGAGGTCCTGGTCCATGACTTGGACTCCTAGTGCTACCACAAAACATGCGATCAACAATAATAATGACGATAAAGCAAAGCACTTCTGTAACAGTGCCTCTGTTCCTTCTATAATGGCTGGACTGCAGAGAGGCGTATTGGCTTGCTATGGGCTTTTGGCTCAGGCAATCGTGGTTCTTGCTCTTACATCCAGAGGTTTCCAGGTTCAAATCCCATCTATCAGTGGTCCGCTCAAAGGTGTGACATTCCAGTTGCACAACCAAGACTGAAGCACACAAACATTTTGGAAGAGGAGATGGAGGATGCTCAAGTGGGTAGGGCACTAACCTAGGACTTGGGAGACCTGGGGTCAAGTCCCAGACTTCCTTTGTGACCATGGGCAAGTCACTTAGCCTCTCTGTGCCTCAGCTTCCCACCTGGAAAATGGAGATAATACTGCTAAACATCACAGCGGTGTTGAAAAGGCACCAATAATACCACCTGTGGGTGGGGGAGTGGTGTTGAGAATTAATTAGATACGTTACGTGATTGTGAGGCACTCAGATACTACAGTAACACGAGTCCTATGGGGCACCTGGCACTGGCCACTGTCGGCAGACAGGATACTGGGCTAGATGGACTTTTGGTCTGACCCACTGTGGCCGTTCTTGTGTAAACTACAATTGAAGATTTGGAAGAACTCCACTCTTATTTTACAACTCAGCCAATGTTTCTTCTTCTTGACGTCTGTATTTCCAGGGCTTTAAATGCTTTACTTGGGCCCTGGGTTGGACAGCAGAGATCTAGCCCCAGCTGGATGGCCGTATTTGGGCTAAACCAGTGTAAATCGTTCTGACCGAATTTTATTGGCCAGCTTTGGCTCTGCTTGCCTTGGCACGCTGCCCCCCAGGATAGCAGAGCGTGCAACTCAGTGCAGAACTGACATTTCTGGGTAAAGTGTCATACGGGCCCTGGGTCACATTCATCCCGGCTGTAGCATGGGTGAAGCTGCACCAGAGACAATTAATTTGCAACAGTGCTTCCCGTGCCCCAGGCCCGCTGGAGCTCGATGTCATTCGCCACCCTTCACGGAGGTGGGAACGAAGCCACAGAAAGGTGAAGTGACCTGCTCAAGACCACAGGCAGCAGGTCAATGGTGAACCAAGAGTTTGAATCCAGTACTTGGCTTCTAATTCTTCTAGGTCATGGACTTTGGATCAGGCCCTTAGATCCCACTGCCTCTCACTCAGGACCAAACCCTGCCCTCACTTGTGTGTCCTACACTGACCTCTCTCCAAGCACAGAATTTATTCCTTACCTGTTTACTTGTGATCAGCTTTAACTCCAGTGCAGCTTTCACGCAGGCGTCGGCTCCAAACCTCCTGAACTCTCGTCAGCAGCCCCATGTCATCTCTAACGATTACAGCAGTCAAATCTGAGACCTTATTGTAAAACTTCAGACTGAATTGCCACTGCGCGGTACACTGACCAGTCAGTAGTTCATAGTGACATGTCTTCTGACATGAAACCACAAGCCTCTATCGGGTGAGCTGAAGTAGAACCTCAAATGCTTTTAGGGTCTATGACACACTGTTGAGCAATACTCATTCCATCCCAGAGAGGGCAGTGCTGTGCACACACATCAGCCAGTTCATGACCATGCATTCAGAGTTTCCCACACGGCATGCATGACATTTGTGAACTCCAGGCCCCACAGGCAGAAGCAGAGGCCTGGGGGGTGTTGGGTCAGAAGCCAGAGGACATGCAGGAGGCCTAAGAGCATATCCATCCCCATCCCCTGAGAGCTCCATCTCTAGGATTCCTCCACAATGTCATTAAAACAGCAGAGAAAAAACAACCCTAGTATTTTGCATGACAAGAACCTAAGATGACAGAGTTCAGCATATTGAGCATAATTGGCAACCTCTGCCCAGGAGAGGCCCGCAAACAAACTTGCTTAGAGACTAAATTATATCTCATCCCCGTGCCTCCAGGTTATGGTGACTGGGGTTGTCATGTGGGGTGCACGAAGGGGGGAGTAACTGGGACCGCAGCATTCCGGACTGGACCGAAGCAATGAGTCTGGCTTTGCAGCCTCTGTGCCTTCAGGAATATCAGCGTTCACCTGAGTAATGAGACAAAAAAAGGGGGAAAACACACATGAAAAGGAAAGAAAAAACTCTTAGGAAATAAGATCAAAGTCTGCCTCCAAAAATGTTGTCCCGCAGCTAAACAGAAACCTAGATAGCCCTAATTGTAGCAGCTGAACGCAGCTCTCCAGACAGTCGAGGGAAACAAAGTGCAGGAGGTTTAAAAGCAAAGCAGGAGAAGTGAACGTTCTCACAGGAGGGCTCTGGCTTCTGTTCTTGTTCCTTTAATTCCCAGAGTTAGTGTGAGTTACAGTGAGGGGAGAGATTTAACTGATGCCATGTGGGATGGGCGTGACCAGCAAATGGACACCCAGGTCGCCAACCACTCTGGGTGTGACTGGCAAATGCGTACCTTTCATATTTCCAGAAATACGGTGTACATCTCGCACATGGGTATGTCTGGTGCTACCACACACGGGCTCTCTATGGCCAGTGGGTGCTCCTGGTGCTACCAAACGCACCTCCTGTGTAGCCAAACTCACTTGCCTTTAACGTTCCATTTATCTCTAGGCCATGGCCGTTTAAAATGGCAGCACAAAGTGTTCCAATTCACAGCTTTGGTTGAACTCTTCACAGTGCGGCACCCAAATGAAATGGAGCTAGGCACAAGATGGTTAGAACGAAGTTCTACTCCTCAGGGCATTCTGTGCCAAAAAATTAAAAATTCTGTGCCAAAATATTAAAAATTCTGTGCACGGTATTTTAAAATTCTGCAAATTTTATTTGTCAAATAAATGTGGAGGCTCCAGCATGGCAGTGGGGAGCACAGGGCACTGGCTGCACAGAGGTGGGAGATCACTGTGCAGCTCCTCCCAGGACATGGACTCAGTGAGGAGACTGCACCCAACCCTAACAACCATTGAGATGGCCTAGAAACCCACCATCACCAGCCTCTCCTGACACTGATCCCTCCCTCTGCAGCTGAGGAGCAATGGATGCAGGAAGTGCGGGGGGATGGGGAGGAGTTTGCAGAGCTTCCTGCAGCTGGGGAGAAATCTGGGGGACGGTCTGTCATCCAGGGGAAGAGGAAGTCCCATCTTTCGCAGCCCAGCTGGGATTAGCAGCTGAGCCCAGCACACGGTAGGAGCCACCAGCCTGGTCTTCCCCAGTCCTGCTCCTTGCCCCACAGTGATTTACCTCTTTGCCAGCTGTCCTGGGCACCTGAAACATACTGCTGGGGAGGGTCTCCTGACCGCTCTTGTGGCTTCCCTTTGCTTCCCCGTCAGAAAGTCATTTTTCTGAGGGGAAGCAAAGAAATCTGCGGGGGACATAAATTCTGTGCGTGCACAGAGGTGCAGAATTCCCCCAGGAGTAAAATTGAATGAAGGAAAGGGCTGGAAAGAGCCTGAAGCCCTGTCTAATTTAGAGAAAGATGCAGCATAGACCGACCCTGAGAATGGATTTCTGCTTGCTTGTTTTTTGGCATTTCTGCTTCCAATACCCAGCAGTCCCAGGAAGCTCAGAGGCTACATGAAAATGAAAAAGAAATACAAAATACACTTCCCAGGGACTTATTCACCATTGTCCTGCACCTTGTGCAGCCATTCATCCCAGTGCAGAGGGGGAGGAGGAGTCAACTGCTACAAAATCAGAAAGGAAGCATTTTATACTGACTTTGCACTAGCATAAAAATTGCATGAGGTGCAGGGAGAATCAAGCCCTAAATCTTTGTGTGCTTAAAAAAATATCATTTGGTTGGCAGGGTTTCAGGGTGAGGCATCCAGTCATTGGACGCAGGTGTCCAGATCTTACTGCAAACAAATGCAATTCTATACATTAAAAATGAAACCCCACTCTGCTAGCATCCATAAGCATATTTTATTACATCCTGTCAAAGAATCCATGTGCTTCAGGGCCCAGGCTGGAATATAAAACACTAAGCCAAGTGTTTAAAGTTTAGCAAGTCTGTTCTGATTTGACTTTGTTCATCCTCAGCTCAGCTGCAGTGACCTTGTGACCTGCTTCTGCAATTCCTCTGGGATCAAGAGGCATTCACTGGCTTTGGCTGCCTCTGGGCAAGTAAATTCTGTTTGGGCTGATTATCACTCGAAAGGAACGCAGAGGTCTGCATTGCAAGCAGGTGTTTACCTGCCCTGAGCACCTGAAATACTAGTTATCTTCTGCCTCACCTCAGCCTCGCTCCCTCATCTGTAATGTTTAATAAGCACTCAGAAGTCAAGTCTGTCAGGAGAGGAGGTAAAGACAGCCGTTTTTATTAATTGGATGAGCACCCAACTCAGCCTTAGTCTGCTCAGGATTCTGAAAAAGTCCAGTTTTCTCTCTGTGTAGAGCTGGCTTGGCTGATCTACATTTAGGTCAGATATTTGTGTAGATATATTGACTTGTATCTCTATAGATACCACATGATATATGTGATAATGCCTTTTTTACACAGGGCATCCTCAGAGTCCTATCACAACAATTAGTAGAGATTGTCCAAAATTTTCCACCCAGACCATTTTTCATCAAAAATTGCCATTTTTCCTGAAATGAAAATGATCATAGATATTTTTAATGTATTTGGAAATTTTTCACTTTTTCACTGAAAAGTTGGAAAAAAAAACCCACCGCAAACTGAGACATTTTTTGTTTAAATGTTTCAGTTTTCTTGCCCCATCCTACCGCCCTTTTTCCATTTTACCGATGGAAAAAAAGGAGAGAAAAGGGGTGGGAGGAAGAAACCAAAAATGTTGGGGTTGCAGTTTTTCTTTGGAACACAAACTAAACAAAACAGAACAAAATTCCATGAAATTTGAGGGGGAAAAAACATTTTTCTCTAAAATTTTCCTCAAAACCCAATTGGCATTTTGGGCTAACTCTAGATATCAGCTTTCCTATGTTAGCAACTTGATACTTATCCTTGTATATCTTCTCTTTTTATCTATGTTAATTCCCCCCAAGGCAGCATTTTTTACTTTGAAATATCTTAATGTACAATTTGGTCAATAGATTCTGAAAATATTTTTCCAAGTCACTAGATTTGATTTGAGTCCTGTGTGTATCTGTCTGGTTGTCTCAAGAGATGGTCACTAACATGACTTAAAATTGTAACAATACCTAGCTCTTATCTAGTGTTTTTTATCTGTACAAAGGCAGGCCAATATCATGATCCCCATTTTACAGATGGGGGAAAGCATACAATTCTGATTCCAGGCCAATTATCTTGTGATTTCTGCCTGATGCTACTTGGACCCAACACCCTTGTGGAAAACAGATTCCTTATTTATCTGCTCAGTAGCATCTTCTCTGCGAAGCCAGTCCTTCTGCTGGTGCGCTTCTAAGATCCAATAGGATTACTTACATGCATCCGAAGAAGTGGGCTGTAGTCCACGAAAGCTTATGCTCTAATAAATTTGTTAGTCTCTAAGGTGCCACAAGTACTCCTGTTCTTCTTTTTACATGTCATGTTCAGCTCCCTTTAAGGATATTTTTCACTGATGATCAGCTCTCCTGGCCATTCCATTCCATTCCTCTGTGGCTAATTTGGAGAGGACGTTTTGTGACAGGACAACTAGGAAATCTTAGTGAATTCCTGAAATTCTGCACTTAAGAACTGGAGTCCATTGTCAAGTTATACTAATACTTAGGGCTTGTCTACACCACGCAGCTTTTAGCAACAAGGCTGTGTCACCTTGTCACAAAAAGTCAGCATGTGCAAACGCTCTTTGTCCGTACTTTGTAGGCACTTTTGCCAACAAAATACTTCTAGCCCCGCGAGAGTGCTCCTGCCGACAAAGCCGCGTTCACACTGCCACTTGCATCGGCAAAACTTTTCTCTTTCGCGGGAGGGGCGGAGGGGGGGCTTTTTAAAGTACCCGTGAAAGACAAAAGTTTTGTCGACAACTTTGCAGTGTAGACATATTAGTTGTTTGGTTCGTTTCATGTTGGACATTGTGGACAAAGCGAGTTTTAGGGAAGGACTTGAAGGGTGGGAAGAGTGCTGGCTTGGTGATCTAGGATTGGGATTAGTGTTTCACTTTGAAATCCTTATCATTTTAAGGTGGTAATAGCCATATTCTCACTGTATGTCTTTCATGTTCACCACTATTGCCAGGTGTTGATCTGTTAACTGCCCTGCTATTGTGCAGTGCCTTATCTGATTGATACTCCACACAGAGCATATTTTTGCAGATTCACCGTCATGCTCTGAATTCTAGATGGTGCTAAAGACACATGGGATGAAATCCTGGCCCCGCTGAAGTCAGTGGCAAAATGCCCATTGACTTTGATGAGGCCAGGCAGATTTCACCCAAATAAACTTTCCAATGGTTTGTAGTCAGTTTCGCCATGTACCTTTCCTCTCTCGTATATACTGGTGGACTTTAAAGTCACTAATCTCTGTTGCCAGCATTTGCTTTACAAACTGGGCATCGTTTCTTTCTGCCTTGCTTAGAGAGTTCAGCAGAAGTGCAACAGGCTGCAATTTTTGCCTAAAGCATCATGCATCTTATCTGACGGAAGATGCGCCTCTTAACAATGCAACTAACTTATCAGTAGTTAAAGCCTAATATGTGAAAACCAGGGATCAGTGTTTTTAGCATCTGCCAGCCGCCACTTAAAAGGGCTTTTTGATCACACATTTAGAGTGAAACAAACATTGTCCTCTACCCATAAATCTCTATAAATCTGCATCACCTTGTGGAACAGGAATTTCGATTATTGATTTTGCCTTACCTGGCTCATCAGTTGAGCCATCTGCTCAATTTGGGTCTGTTTTTCCTTCAGGTTATGTCTACACTTTGAATTGGGGGTGTGATTCCCAGCTCGAGGAGACATACCCGCACTAGCAATCATAGAGTGTAGCTGATGCAGCGCGAGCTGTGAGAGTGCTTGCCACCCCAAGTACACGCCAATGGTCCCGGACGGGTAGTTACTTGGGGTGACTAGCCTCTCCCTTGGCTCAGATTACTACAGCTACACTCTATTTTTAGCACACTAGCCTGATCAAAGCTAGTGCAAGTATGTCTCCTCCAGCTGGGAATTATACCCCCCCAGCTCGAAGCATGGACATACTCTTGCACTAACACCTTTACACTACCAGAGTGGTGTAACGGGCGGGACCTTAGTGTAATTGAGAATTCAGGTCTTCATCTCCAATAAAGACAACATATTCCAGCTTCTGGAATGTGGCCAGTTTTTGAGTGAGAACAGGCTCACTTCTGAGGGTTTCAGCATAAGTTCCTGCTCCAAAGCGTGACACGTAGTGCTGCAGAAAGCTACCACCTTGCATGCCAAAAGTGGCTGCATTTTGGTAGTTGAGTGAACTGACTCCTGTAGATATAAATTCAAACTTGCTTTTTTAGGATGGGAAGTGCTGGAGGAATTGAGACGTTCTTTACACCTCCTAGTGCCTGGAGGATCCATGAGAGGTGTAAATTTGCCACCCTTGCGGCTGTGGGTTTTCTAAGGGATTATTCTTGCTGATCTTTCTCTCCCTAGTTGAGATAGATGGCCCTGGCTGGACATTTGAGCAGAGAGGAAGTGAGGCTGCAGGCTTGGAACCCTTTGTATTAAATATAGTTTCATTAAAATAGTTTCCTCTAGACATTTGAAAGAGAAAAGCCAGATAAAAATCATGGCCAACTACTTGGATATGGAATGGATTAGAGAAGAATAAGATATCCAGGAGAAATGGTTCTGAAGAGACACAGAAAAGGATCCATGAAGAGCCACTAGGAAAAATCTCTATTTTGGTGAATTGCAAAGGAACTTCATACCCAAATCTCTGTCAGGCTCTGACTTTTAACTTCCTTCAGGAGGAATAAGACACACACAAAACACCCAACAACAATAAATTGTGTGCATCTCAGAAGTCTCTGTGATGGGAGGCTGTCCGTCTGCAGAAAGTGTCTGCATATCAAGACACGAGCGGGTGTGTGAATTCACGAGCAAATGGAGGTGGGGTTATCTGTGTGAGTGTGCAGACCGCTTTATGTATGTATGAGTAGGAACTGCATGTGTGTCTGTATGAATACGATGTGGCTATGTATGTTATGTAAGGTTCTGGCTAGAGTGCATGCAGCACTACACCCTCTGCTAGATGGAGTGTCAGACCCAGTCATAGCATGTGACTTTGTAGCCTACAAAAGAAGAAAGCCTTAACTACAGCAATTAATGGAGGGTTTTTCTTTAGCATGAGTATTCTGGAGTTGAAAGAGTTTCTGTGTCACATGTCTGACATGTGACACAGAAAAAGACATCTGTGTCACATGTCTGCAGATTAGTTGGCAATCAGGATGTCTGTATGTACCCTGCCACAGATGCATTACTGAGACTGGATCTGCCTGCTACAATGTGTGTGCACTCTGTTCTGCACTACACGTGTGGCTATGTGTGCATACAGTTAATCTCTCTGGCTATGTGAAGAACCAGTGACCTGCACTGGCTTTTTCAAAAATATATTTATTAAAATGCTCAGGATACAGATTAACTTTCCCAGCAGGCTACTTACTGCATTGCTCTTGCCTTGGAAAGGGATCTGTGGGTGCTGTGATAAATGAGTCGACAGGTTTGCCCTGATCTTGCTGTAGCTTCTGCGAGTGCTTCTCCATCCGTCTCTGAAATGCTACCATGTGATCTCTCAGAGCCATGCTCCTAAGGGAATAAGCCTGTGCAGTCCTTGCCCAGCTCCAAACAAAACCTACATGCTTGTCCTGGAGTCAGAAAGTCACCCTCTGCTGGGGGCTAGTATTATTAACTAAAAGCTCATTCCAAAATAGCACTGCATGAAATCCCACCAAAGCCACAAGCATGGCTGATCCTAGGGATTCTTCTTCCCCCCAACCCATATCATCTCCCCTACGCTGAGCAGCCCAGAGATCCTATTCCAGACCCCTAGAGGGCTGCTGTTCTCACCTCCCTTCTGTTCAGGATGGAGTCAGATGAACCACACCTGACCCCAGTGACTCAGCAGAGATTAACCTAGAGCTCTCTGCAGGGCTCCAACCACCAGTGCTAACAGGAGAATCCTACCTCCGGAGCCTCCTGTTACCATCACTAAGGCTATGGCCACACTACGGACCCTTCAGCCGTCTCCAGTGTAACTGCTCTGGGTAGAGCTCTCCCACCGGCATAATTAAACCACCCCCAATGACAAAAGTTTTGCTGACAAAAGTGATAGTGTAGACAAAGCCTAAGAGACCTCTCCATGCCTGTTGGCTCAGCAGCTCACTGGGCAGGTAATGGGGGGCAGGGACTCCCTTTCCTCTTTCGCCAGCCGCAGAAGTGTAACCCCCTATCAGTGTGCACATGCCCCTTGACACACAGTGGCTGAGTCTCTTTCAGCCCCCAGTGGAAGAGGGGGCCGCGTTCAGCTCGGGAGGTCCCTAGTCCAATCCATGGGGCGTTGGCCAAGATGGCAGCCACCACAGAAGAACGTTGCCATTGGCAGCACACACTGATGCGTGGGGACACTGGCCTTCCCCGGCCAACACTGCCCTAGCCGTGCAGATGTGAGAAGAAGGAGCTGAAGTGCAGACTGATCATAGCCAAGGAGGGTCTGGAGTGGTGCACTGTCATTCCCACTACTTTTCTTCTATAAGGACACCCAAGGGTCGAGGGAATCATTAGCCAACCAATCAAAATGACAGGGACGAGAAATCTGGACCCATAACGCCCTTCTTGCTGCACCCCCCCCCCCCCCACGTCCGCTGCCTACTAACCAGAACAAGATCGGATCCCACTTGATAGGACCAGAGTACCCTACCGGCTGCCACGAAACAGAATAACAACACTGGCCCTTTAAGTGCAAGGCTGGAGTCCTTTTTTTTTTTTTTCTTGTTAAAAGATGTCTGCGAGGGGAGCTGCCAATCTGAAAAATGATCCTTTCTTTTTTCCATTTTCTTCGTTCTTTCCTTCTAGCTTGTGCTCATCTGTTCAGGTGAACCGCAGGCACATTCATTAAATCTTTGTCTTTGACACCTCAGCTGCTTTGGAGCCCTGGGCTTCTCCTTCTCTTTCCTTTCTGCCTTTTTTTTTCTCCTTTCCCCCATCTCTAAGCTCGCCTGCTCAGCACACTAAAAGGCTGCAAGAGAAAGCAACAGAATAGTTAACTAAGCATAACTTTAACTCCAACTTGCTGAGTGGTCCGTTTTACATCGCTGGATGTAAACAGAAGAAGGAGACTGGTTTGCTGGGAACATGGGTTTCATTTTCCAAGCCCAGTTGTTTGCAAACCGCATGCAGGTCCCATGAGGTATCTGGGCACCAGGGGCACATGCAGGGTCAGGTCTGCTTTGGCAATGGCAGAGTGTATCTCACTGTGATTTGCTAGTGTAAGGAGCTCACCTGGGGGGCGGGAAGGGCTACATTTAGTGCTCATGAGAATGAAGGTCTGACTACTTGAAATCACCATCTGAAGCCCCTCAGAACTTCGCAGGCCTTCAAAATCCAGTTCTGGGTCTGAATTTTGTGATGGATCAGAATCAAACCCCAGACTCACAAACTTTGCTTATAAACCTCCACATCATGTGACTTCAGCCCATCTTGAGTGATACCACTGACTGCAAGCACTAGACAAGCATCTTACTGGCTCGCTTGCTTTTCCCTCCTCTACCCCTCTTTGTCTTTCTCTCTTTCAGATATTCATGCCGAGATGTCGCCCTCTTCCAGTCTCCTGGGTTCCTGAATCTAGATCCAGCTGAGAGGCCTCCTGCGTTCCCAGAGTTTCTCCATGGCCAAGGCAGCCAGGTTTTTTCCCTGCCAGCGCAGCAGATTCCTCTGTTGTGGCGTGTGCAGTTGCACATCCTTTACGTGTAAAAATCGGTTTGGCTCCAGACTTCAAAGTGACCCACTTGTTTTGGGTTTGGAGCTGAGCGAGTGAGGGGCAGGTGTTTGTGCAAGAGGAGATGCATGTGTGTGAGAGGGGTGTGTCTGTGATGGATCTGAGTGTGTGGGGGTGTATGTTGTGTTGGAAGTTCATGTACAGTATGTGTGTGAGGGGGTGTGTCTGTGATGAATGGGTGTAGGGGTCTGATGGGGGGGTATTTGAAATGCACATCATATTAGCAGGGTCCTTGTCACCATTAGTTAATCATTCCCCTTCTACCTTCTTGCTGGGAGAAAAATGTAGAGACACCGAAGGTTTTAGCTTAAGAGAAAAACCAGTTATTATCAAGGGTGCGATCGTTCCCAGAGCTCCCAGCCTGCAGAGGTGGGAGTTGATTTTAAGAGTCTGGAGAAGATATTTTTTTAACTGACTCCCCCAGATTGCAGACATGAAATGGATGGGCGTGTAGGAGGGCAAATGGTGCAGTTCTACGCACGGAGCGTGCAGTCCACCAGCAAAAGGGTGCCACTGACTTTCAACAGGACTTTTGCTACTCAATCACTTAGGAGCTTCTGAAATCTCACCCTGACTGTCTGATGTAGAATTCTGGGAATAGTTTGTAACAGGTGATTTATACAACCAATTTTGCCACTCTGTGTTTGCAATTTCCTGCTATATTCTCAGTTTTCCTCCTTATGAATATTTAATACTCAAAATTACAATTTGAACTGTTCTGATTGAATATATGGGTCTAGGGTGACCAGACGTCCCGATAAAATCGGGACCGTCCCGATTTTGAGCTGTTGTCGGGATGCAATTTTTGTCCCAATATTTTGCGCCGGCTTTTTTCTTTTTTTTGCTCGGCCGGTATCATCTCTGTTCCCTGACTGGATAAGCATGCCTCTTCGAATCCTGTTTCTGGTGGAAATGCACATGATCAATACCTGGAAAGAACCCCAAGTGCACCCAATGAGATATGCCACCGCCGAAATGCTGCCAGGACCAGGTGCAAATCCCATAGCAGCAAACTGCAGAGGGCTTGTTCCATTCCTTAGAGGGTGTCATGGTGACTTTTGCCCCTTTGGCCCCAGCACTCGCAGGGACACTGAGTGCATCCATGTCTGAGATCACGGAATTATAGAATCCTAGCATTAGAAGAGACCGCAAGGGTCATCTAGTCTAACCCCCTGCCAAGATGCAGGATTTGTTGCGTCTATCCAAGACAAATGGCGAAAACCTCCAGTGAAGGAGCTTCCACAACCTCCCTAGGCAGTTTGTTCCATTGTCCTCCTGTTCTTACACTTAGGAAGTTTTTCCTGAGATTTAATCTAAATCTGCTATGTTGTTGTTTGAACCCGTTGTCTCTTGTCCTGCCCTCTGTGGAAAAGAGAACAACTTTTCTCCATCTTTTTTAAGGCAGCTTTTCAAGTATCTGAAGACCACTATTGTATCCCTCCTTAATCTCCTTTTTTTTCAAACTAAATATTCAGCCTTTGCTCATCTGGCTTGCATTCCATCTCTTTGATCATCTTTGTCACTCACTTCTGGATCCTTTCCAATTTCTCTACATCCGTTCTATACATTGATGACCAAAATTGGACACAGTCCTCCGGCTGAGGCCTAACCAGCGCCGAGTAGAGCGGTACTGTCACCTCCTGTGACTTGCACGCTATGCCTCTGTTAATGCAACCTAACATTGCATTGCGTTTTTTTGCAATAGCACCACATGGCTGACTCACGATGAGGCTTTGATCCACCACCACTCCTAGATCCTTCTCAGCAGTGCTGCTGCCAAGCCAGCCCCCATTCTGTATTTTTGCATTTAGTTTTTCTTCCCTAAGTGTAGCACCTTCCATTTCTCTTTGTGGACTTTCATTTTGTTGTCTAGAGCCCAGTGCTCCAATTTATCAAGATCCCTCTGAATTTTAGCTCTATCCTCCAAAGTGTTGGCAACTCCCTCTAGCTTTGTGTCATCTGCAGGTTTGATCAGTATGCTCTCTATTCCTACATCTGGGTCATTAATAAAGATGTTAAACAGCATGGACCCAGAATAGATCCCTGTGGAACCCCACTTGATACCTCCCTCCAATCCAACATTATTCCATGAATAGTTACTCTTTGTTTGCGGTTGTTTAACTCATTATGTATCCACTTAATGGTAGTTTTACCACTGGTAGTTCTTAATGGTTGTTCTACATTTCTCCAGCTTACTTATCTGAATGTCATGTGGGACTGTATCAAAAGCCTTGCTGAAGTCCAGCATTATGTGCACCCCATTCCCCCTATCCACCAAACCAGTTACCCTGTCAAAGAAGGAAATCAAGCTGGTTTGGCATGATTTGTTCTTGGTAAAGTCATGCTGATTGCTAGTGATCACCTCTTCATCCTCCAGATCTTCGCCAATTGAATGTTTTAGACATTGCTCTAGTAGCTTCCCAGGTATCGAAGTCAGGGTGAGTGGCCTGTAGTTCCCCAGCTTCTCCTTTCCCCCCTTTTTAAAGATGGGCACTATGTTAGCCCTTCTCCAGTCATCCGGGACCTCTCCCGTCATCCATGAGATGACAGAGCTGGCTTCCCCTGCCATCCCAGCAGCTGCTGCTAGACCAGGAGACAGCTTTCCGGGCACTGGCTAGGTGAAAGAGCTGCAACAGCAGATAGCGTGCGAGGTTAAGGACAAGCTTGGGGATGCACTCAGCCAGCTCCCCGATCCTGTGCTCAGCAGGCAGCCTAAGGGTCATGGCTAAGTGAGCTTAGTTCGGTCCCAGTCAAATCCTGTTATGCGTCCTTCCCTGAATTTCCCTCTTCGTAATACCACCGCTGGCACTCCTGAGGCAGACCTACCCAAATCTGCTCAGCACAGGCACCTTGGAGGGATGCCCAGTCAATGCATCAGCTCTCCTTTCTGCAGCCGTGTGTCTCTGCACAGCTCTGTTTCCCTGCCTCCCCCGCCGCCTCAGCCAAATAACACCATGGTGATGAGTGTGGTAATAGATAGATAGATAGGTGGGGTGGATGGGGATAGATAGATAGATGGGGTGGATGGGGATAGATAGATAGATAGATAGATAGATACTGCATGGTAGTACCCAGTTTGTAAGCTGAACAACATTTCTGGGATTGCGGTGCCATATAACATCCACCCCTACCTGGGAGCTCCTGCCACCTTCAGGAACTGTCTGTATGGCTCAGTGGGAAGGGCAGACCCTAGAAGATTTGCAGTTCGGCCAAGAAGGACATAGCACATCTCCGTGAGTGCATTGCTCCATCTTCTCCTGGATCCGCTTCTGATAGCCTTCCCTGAGATGCTCAGTGCTGGAACAGGGAGATAACCAAGCCAGCCTGCTGTGAGAAACGCGATTGGCCTCCACTGCAGCTGGCCCAGGGCTCGTGGCACTGACAAGACCAGTGAGTAGAACAATGGAGATGGTTGGCTGGCTTTTCTCTCTGTGGAGCCAATGGCAAGTCAAGCTGGATGGGCTGCAGGGTACAGCAAGTGGCTCCGACACTCTGGCCACCGAGCCTTCCAGCTGCAAGCCAGGGAGCTCAAGTTGGTTTCTGTTTGGCTTAGTGTTGTTGATACAAACTCGACCTGTTCCCGTCTGAGATAATAATGACAGCAAGGGGCCTTGGCAGGGTGAGGCAGGCCGGGATGATGGAATTAATAGTGCTGCTGAGCCTGGACCAGATCCTTGGAGCTGAGGAATGCAGAGCTTCGAGAAAGTTCAGATCTGAAACAGTCCAAGTTTCAGCCCAAAGCTGGAGTCAATTCTGACTGGTTTAGCCCATTCCTGGGCAAACAACCACATGCTTTGCTCCCCCAAAGCTGTATTCTTTCTGGGCCCTGCTTCTAAAGTGGGATACTTGCGATTGACTTAAATAGGAGCTAGACTGGCCCATCAGCTTTGTTAAGGGGATGTGGGCTCAGGAGATCTAGGCTCAATTCCCAGCTCTGCTGCAGAGTTCCTGGGTGACTCTAGGTCTCTTTGGGCCTTAGTTCCCATCTGTAAAATGGGGATAATGATCCTTCCTTTCTCCCATGCTTTGTCTGTCTTGTCTACTTAAATTGTAAGCTCTTTGGGGCAGGGATTGTCTTTTCCTATGCGTCTGCGCAGCATCCAGCAGAAAAGGCCCCCGTCTTTGCTGGAGTTCAGGCGCTACTGTAATATAAATAATAATAAATGGATCCAAACGCCTTCACACTATAGGAACGTACAGCACCTAGCGCAACGAGGTCTCTAGGTCCGACTGTAATACAAATATTAACGATAATATCTGCAGGCAACATGTATCCCTCTGCGGGGTCTCAGTGGGGTGGTCGGTGCTGAGGGGTGTGGCCTCCTCTGGTATGGAAATGACTCTCCACCGCACAGTCACACCATGCTGACAGCAAGGTTGTGGAGGGCGGAATATTAAACACCGAGGGCAGAACTGCTCTGGGAGGTGTAGCTGAGTTGTGCCCTGTTAAGCTGTGAATTCCTGCAGAGTTTTGTTCGCGGGATAGGCGCGCAGCCTGGTGCCCTGCTCCGAATTAATTATCTGCTGACACGATTTCGCTTCTTTCCCTTTGTGTTATTTTAATTAACAGAGATCTCCTCCAAGCAAGCCAGCTGTCATGTAAATTGTAAAACTGTCAGCATGTACAGGAACTTAACAGGGATTTTAAAAAAGCATTGCACAAAGGGATGTGCTACTTTGGCTTTTTTTTTTAAATCTGGAGCATTTGTAATTTTTTTTTTTAAAGCATGAAAATTGTGGGGTGGGGCAGGTGGATGAAAAAATCTCTAACTTTTATTTTACTGCAAATGACTTGCTGCCTGTGGTCTTGAGCAGGTCACTTCACCTTTCTGTGGCTTCGTTCCCATCTCCGTGAAGGGTGGCTAATGATATCTAGCTCCAGCGGGCATGGGGCGAGGGAAGCACTGTTGCAAATTAATGAATGAATGAATAAGCTACATTTGTCTCTGGTGCAACTTCACCCGTGCTACAGCTGGGGTGAATGTGACCCAATGCCTGTATGACACTTTACACAGAAATGGTACTGTTAAGTTCTGCACCGAGTCACAAAGTGAGTCAGGATGTGAGATCTGTTACGTTTTGCTGGGTAAAGGGGTCCCTTGTTTTTTCACTGCTTGAGTTTCAGGGGAGCAGTTTGCAGGATGGAGTCTGGGCAGAAGCGGGGAGAGCTTCCCCTCCTCCCCCGTGAATAGCTGACTTTGTGATGTTCTGCGATGGGCCCAGAGCGATGCTGTGGAGCTGAGGGAAGAGTTCCGCCAGTCATTTTTCTGGTGCTGCTTTGCCTTGGAGACAGAAGCATAGTGCCCTTCATTCCCCCCACTCTTTCCTCCCCTCTTGGGCTGCTTTACTTGTGCTGTCTCTAGGCCTATTCACTAAGGCTTTGAAGCAGCTCCTGGGTTGATTAGCGATTTTGCAAGGTGCTTGTTCAGTCTGACACCTGTTTCATTGACGGTTACTGCTAAGCAGCGTTGTGCTTTTAGCAGACCAAGAGCCTGCACCAAGTCCCAGGAAGTGGGCCTGGTCATTGCTGCTTCAGTAGAACTCAGGGGCCGGGGCAACGGACTCCTCCCCCAGGCTGTTTGATAGCTACTGCCTCTCTCCACTTGGTGCAGGGGATGAGGGCTGGTGGGATTGTGTAGTTAAGATTCCACGAGCCCCATTCTTGCTCTTCCCTGGGCCCTTGCTTGCTCTCCTCCCCATGAACTGGGATGGAAGAAACTCTTATAAAGCCCAGATCTATAGTAGACAGGAAGTGTGGACACCTGTGCAAGCTCTTGGCACCAGTAGGCAATAGAATACACCATTTCCACTGCACAGTGGGCCTGAAGTGCTTAAGGGGGCGGGGTGCATAATTATCCCCACATTCATTCAGCTGGGGGAGGCTCCTTTTACTTCACTGGACACACAGCATGCTGCCTATGGATCTTGAGGGTCCAGTTACAATGTGTAGGGTGACCAGATGTCCTGATATTTTGGGACTGTCCTGACATTATGGGCTTTGTCTTATATAGGCACCTCCGCCCCCGCCCCCCGTCGCTCAAGAAAAGTATCCTGATTTTTCACACTTGCATCTGGTCACCCTAACAATGCGGCTCCAGTCTACTTTCTTTTCCTTATTGGTTGTGTAGCTCATTACACTGGCACATGACACGGGATGAAAATCTTTGTCTCGTATGCGGCAAAAGACTAGAAAGCTCTGACTCTGGGCAGACTAGGACTTCTTGTTCTATCTAATTCCATTGAGAAAGAGAAAAGGGTCATGTAGCAAATGCAAGGAGAAGTGATGATTCGTGACAGGTCAAGAGCTTAGCCCTGCTCTCCCTGCTGTCGCACAGGACTGATGAGAAGAGAAACCTTTTCCTAAAAGCTCCAAGGACAGGCCTGTGAAATAGTTTCCAAATAATAATACTTAGCACCTCTCCCTGAGATCTCAAAGTGTTTCACAAACATGAATTCATTCTGATAACATCACTGTAAGGAAGGGACAGACTGAGCTAAAATTGGCTTCTATGGGGAGCTTTTTTTATACCAGCTGAATACTATTCTGTCTACCTCAATATTTTGTTTAATTTGTTAAGCCCGAGTGATGTGTTTAGCCCTGTAGAGAGACACACACGTATTGTCCCTGTCCTAGCCCAAAGATCTATCAATCAATTGATCGCTCAAGCTGTAAATTGCCTATCACTGTGGTATCTGGGCTCTAACTGAGAATTAACAAAAGTAAGTTCACAAGCACCAGGAATGGCTTAACCAGTTTCTAAAGAATAAGAGCCATCCCTCTGCAACTCACCAACTTTTTAGATTTTCTGGAACCAAACGTCTTTGGAAGGTTCTGACAGGTTTACGTAAGTCCTTCCCCTCCTGTTACATCCCATGGCGCATCGCTGTTATTGAAGACACTTTGCATCTTCTGCTCCTGGCTGGTACTGAGGCCAGAATTTCAGAAGCACAGTGAGAAAGACTGTTTGCATGATATTTCCAGCCCAGCTGGATGCCGGAAGGACCAGAAAAAAGGCAAGAATTCCAGCCCAGTAAGGCAAACACTAGGGATTATTACTATTATTATTTGGTATTGCGGTGCCTAGAGGCCCCAATCAGGGATCAGGGTCTTGTGCTAGGTGTTATATGCACATATAAAACAAAGATCATCCCTGCCCCAATGAGTTTACAATCTAATTAAATTCAGTTATGATGTAAACCAGTGCCATGGCCATTTGGCCTGGAGTGGCACCAATTTATGCCCAGGATAAAGTTGGTCTGACAGATAAGTGATTTGTGGTTCTGCTCCATTTCTAATTCAGAGGGGACCAAATTCTGGTCCTCAAAGACATTCATCTGGATTTACCCCAGAATCTGACTGGTAGGGCCTGACTCTCCATCACCCTACACCTTGGATCATCATCTACATCTGTGCATAGCGGGTGTAAAATGCCTTCACCCCAATTAAGAATTCACCAGTCTGTCACAGGTGGGAGCAATTTCACCTCTGTGTAACGCAGGGCCTTGAAGAATCAGGACGATTGTCCAGATAGGATGACTATCTTCTGCTCTTGAAATCCAAGGGCCAGCTCCTCAGCTGGTGTTAAATGTCCCAGCTCCATTGACATCAGCTGAGCTACAACAATTGACACTGGCTGACTATCTGACCCTGAGCGTTTGGGCTTCCCCCTATGCTCCAGTGCCATTCACATGGATGAGATTTTCAAAGATACCTGAGGCATTTAGATGCTTAGTTCCCATGGGAACTGTGTGGCTTTGCAAATCTCAGCCTTACTTCCTGGTTCATTTGGAAATTTTTTGGGAAAAACCCTAAAACTCAAACTGGTTTAATTTTTTTCATGGAAAGATAATTTTGATGAAAAACAGCTTTTTGGTTGAAAATGAATTTTTCACCAAAAAAAAATTGTCTGAAACCAAATTTTCTAGTTTTTCAATGAGAAACTGAAAACCAAAACACACTTTTTAAAATAAAAAAAGTGGACATTTGTATAAAAAAAACAATTTATTTATTTTTGCAAAAATCCCCCACCCCAAAATGTGGAATTCTGAAAATATTTTATGGGAAATTCAGATGAAAATAAATGAAAATCTGTACAAATTTTCCATGAAACATAATTGCCATTTTCTAACCAGCTCTTCCCCGCCCCTCCTTAAGACACCTTCTGAGGCACAGCACACTTTGGAAAAGTATCTGAGGTGGGATGAAGAGGCCTCCTGAAAAATAATGCAATATGATTATTCCCAGGGTTTGTTATTAGTCCCAGGCAGATAGCTTTAATTAGGACCATTTTCTTCTAAACACGCCAATGTGGTGAACCTCTATAGTCCTTTTGTTACTTAAAATTCTAATCCCCATCATTTAAACAGACAGCAGGTGAGACAAGATCTCCCTTGGGCAATACAGATTTCAAACTAGTACCAACTTCCAAATCTCGGGAAGTGGCAGCCATCAAGGTAAGAGCAATCTGCTGTTTACCCCGGAGTCGGAGCTGTTGCAACACACAATTACCAAACCCCAGCAACCACCAGAACATGTGAACTTTTATGGGCATAAATATCAAACAGGCTGCCCATGTTTAATGTTGAAACATTCTAAAGAGTATTGATTAGGTGTGCTCTCATCAGTAGAAAACATTGGTTTTGGCTCTCCACCATGTCTGAGCTCTGCTCACATGGGGTGAGGAATGAGTGGGATGGAGGTTTGCCAGGGAGCCACATACAACTTTTTTGTGCTAAGTATCAGAGGGGTAGCTGTGTTAGTCTGGATCTGTAAAAAGCAACAGAGAGTCCTGTGGCACCTTTAAGACTAACAGACGTATTGGAGCATAAGCTTTCGTGGGTGAATGGCCACTTTGTCACATGCATCCGACGAAGTGGGCATTCACCCACGAAAGCTTATGCTCCAATACATCTGTTAGTCTTAAAGTTGCCACAGGACCCTCTGTTATTTTGTGCTGCCTCACCCCAGCATCAACGAGAGCAGCCTAAAGGCTACATTAACTTACATCATTGGCATAAGGTCCCAAGGGCCATAGGCCAGGGGAGATTTGGCCTAGGGGAACAGAGCTCCACCTCATCTCTAGCATGCCCCTTCCCTCCCCCAGCATGTTCCCCCTACACTGGCTTCCCATCATCAGGGAGTCCCCAACCACCAGGGGAATTTTTTGCTATCACTTCTGGCCAGAATCTGGCCCCTTTGTGCAATTTGTCTGGCCCTTTATCTAAAAGGTCAGACAAGAGACAAATTGAAGAGTTTCATCTTTTACCAACATTATAATTTAGCTACATCCAGCATCCTTTGTATGCAAAATGAAAATGTTTTACAGAGGAAGGGTCTGTCATAAGCTAAGACAAAAAGGGAGACTAAAATAAGTAAGCGCTGTACATTCGTTATAATGAATCTGTTTTGCTCTATAGTGACTTTCATCTGAGAGGATCCCAAAAATCTTTCCAACCGATCAGCCTTATCCTTAGGGTGACCAGATGTCCCGATTTTAAAGGGACAGCCCTGATTTTTGGGTCTTTTTCTTATATAGGCTCCTATTACCCCCCCACTCCCTGTCCCGATTTTTCACATTTGCTGTCTGGTCACCCTACTTACCCTGATAAAATTGCATGTGCAAGTGGCTAGCTGCACCGTTTTTATTATTATAGTAACTGCATGCACAAATTCTCTCTCTGTGTTTTCACACCTAGTTGTGAAGATCTAGGCCAAAGAATTTTCACCGTAAACTGAAAATCAACCGGGGTTTCCTAAGATCAGGCGCTTCAAATGAGCAAAACTCTGTGTTAATGGGACCCATATGTCCTTGTTTAAAAGCTGCTTCAACAGCAAGAACAACAGATGCAGAACCAAACGAGTGTTGATGAAAATATGGCAGGAGTTCATGCAAGGATACTCAGTGGACACCTAATTTCTGCAGAAGCCTGTAGTAACCCTACAGCAATCAATTAATAAATGTGGAGGCTAAAAGTAATGCAGGTAGCAAGGAGCCAGCTCAACAAGGAACTCAAATGATTAACAGTGAAGAAGCAGCAAAGTGGTTAGGAAACTCTGAGATAGACCTGCTGGGCAACAAGGCATTGGCCAATGCAGCCTACGGCTGGAACATGAGTACCAGAATGTGAACAGCTGAAATGACTGGATTCCTCTCTTGAGGGTGGAATGGATGGAACCTCAAAAGGATGAAAGGCAGCTACTTCAAGAGAGAGGCACATGATGGCTCCATTGCAATAGAGAAACCCCCAAAGTCACTCCTTGGCCATAAGGAGAAGAGTTTAGTTTTTGTCTGTAAATAATATTTGAAGTGAATTCAGATCGACAGCCCTGGGCAGTGAAGTGCACATCATATCCATGGATGGGTGCAGTGCTGGCTTTCTACATGATCCGTTCAGTTCCAGGTTTTTCTGTTGAGTCAGCCAATTTCTTCCTTTAGTTGGGGGGGGAGGGAGAAGTTTGATGATGTGTACACACGTGCCCTAAGAAGCAAACTGAGACCCTGCAGTTAATTTCACAAAGGCTACTAAGCCATCAGCCTAGGTAGATAGACAGATAGAAGGGTGTATGGGGATAGATAGATAGATCCAGGAGGTATGGTTAAGATGATGACAGGGAGAGGTTTTGCTTTGTTTTAAGTTTGGGTTTATGGTGTATCTGTTGCATGACATTGTTTTTAATGAATATCACCCTTATCCCAGCCTTGCTAACCATTGACTCCTTGTGTTGCAGAATGAAGGGCAATGTTAAACTGAAAATCAATAGGGAACTATAGCCATCTTTGATTTAGAGGATCAAACTGCATCTTCCAGCAGACTAAAGACATCAGCCAGCCCCAAACCAAGCAGCTATTCAAAGCTCCTGAATACATCTTCCATTCAGGCTGAGTGCATCAGCCCATCTACAAAACTGACATCTAAAGCAGGGTTTTCAAAGGTCCCCAAGGGAGTTAGGCCCATTGAAATTCAATGGGAGTTGGAAGCATTGCTTTTTAGGGTGGAAGTTTCAAGGTTGTTAACTGAATTTTTCTCTGGGTTCAGACTGGTATTGCACTGGGCGAGGTTCTGTGGCCTGTGTTATACAGGAGGTAAGACTAGATGATCACAATGGTCCCTTCTGGCCTCAACATCTATGGATCTAGTTTGAGCTTGGGATGGAGGTTTGGGTCCCTTTCATTATTTGACCCCTCCCGAGTCCAAATTATGTTTTGCTTTTAAAACACCAAAAATTGGAAACCATATTTTTAAAGAAAGTCCCAGCAAGGCAATAATGAATGCAAGCCCCAGATGATCTTGGATATCCAAAGCATTAAAGTCTGAGCACTGAATTTATACTGAGAAGAACAAACAGGGTTTGTGAGTGGTCCAGCACAACACTGGAGATGCTTTGTACTGAGGCAAGGCTCCTGCTTAAATCCTACAGACCCAGCCATGCTGAGGTTTTAATATAAGGTGGTTTCCCTCCCAGTCCCTGTTTGCCATGCCAAGCAGGTTGCCTTGTCCGCTGAAACAAATGACCTTGAGCAGAGCTGCGGGTCAATAAAATAATTTGCTAACTGATCCATCTTCTGTGGCAAACAGATGAATCAACCTCGACTCCTTGGGCTGTTTTATGTACAGATGGGAGAACCATTAAGTTAAAATAATATGTGCATATACATCCATTTCCATGCAATAAATGGATGGCACTAAATAAATGAGTTTGCATCTTTCAGCGTGGAAAAACATTGATGCATTTTTCGACACATGGCCTTTCAGGGTTGGATGTGCTCCCAGGGATATATGTTATGGTGTTTTTTTCTTCTGGGTCTCCCTCTCTCTTGGTTTTCAGCATCCTGTCCCTCTTTCCCAACCCTCTTCCTTTCGCTTTCTATGGCTTTGTCTCTCTTTCCCTCCCTCTGTTACTCTGTCTCCTTCCAAGCCCCCTCTCTTTCATCAGGTCCACTCCTGGACCAGGGGGACCATCTCTTCTAACTTGTGGTTTAGAATGTGTATTGGCTTCTGGCTCTTTGCCATGGTCAAGCTGATTGCCTCGAGTATTCCAGCTCCAGCAACCCCGATTCCAGCTGTCCTCGGCCTTCATTGTGAAAAACGTGCCGGAGAGATTCCCTATGAGCCATCTGCAAGTCCCTACCCCCCATGCTCCAACCTTCTGATGGCTTGGCACATCCCTAGATTGTCCTTCAAGCAACCCATCCATCCTCAGAGCCCTACACAGAGCATTAAGCAAACAGAACTGCACCCCCGGCTATTCCGCGTATAACATGGCAGTCCAGATATGCATCGTTCCTAGCATGCCCAGACTGCTTCCTACACAAGGGCTGAAGAGGAAGCAATGGGATGCAATCCCAGACTAGGGTTCCAGACTCAAGGGTGGGTTGCCACTAGGACTGGAGTGACACCACTGGAACTGGTAGACCTGTTCTTGGGAGATTTCAGCACTGACAGAACTAAACTAAAACCCATGGTGAAATCCTGGCCCATTAAAGTCAATGTGAGTTTTCTTGCTGGCTTCAGGGGGAGCCAGGATTTCACCCTTTGAGCTTGTTCTTTGCTTACAAGGTTATTGTTCTGAATACACGAGCCCCACCAGGCAACGACCTGCTCCTGCTCCCAAGGAAATCAACAAGAGTTTTGTGTTTGAGTGGGCCCTAATTGCTTTCCTATCCCAGGGCCCAAACCACTTCCCATGCAAGTAACGGTAAACACTTGCATTGACTTCAGTGGGAGATGCATTGGGCCCCCAGAATTGGCCCTCTGCTAAACAGACATGGGTAAAGATGTGGAAAAGCCCAAGCTACAAGTCCTCAGGCTCCCAGCAAGACACCAATCTCATGACCTGTGCTAAAGCTTCAAGCCACTGGAGGATAATGGAAAGAGGTGCTGGAGCCATGTAGGGTTCCAGTCTAGACTTGCCCCAGGAATAACCATCTCTGTATAAATGTCCCTTATTTGACTGATCAGTCACATGGCAAAGCACCAAAAACAAATAAGAAATGGTCATTTACACCAGGGAGACACATCAGCCTCTAGGGACCGATGGGGAGAAGGAGGCACAGGAAGACAAAGCAACTAGAATCTGAGAGTTGAATTATAAACCAGCCAGTGTTTCCAAGACTTAAAGTTCATGCATGCGTCTGGGCTGCATTTGTTTCGCAGTGCTGCAAACTGGGGCACTCGGAGGTACGGGAGCAGAAAGGCCCTGAGGCAACCTGTGTTCAGTGAGCCCCTAATCGTGGCGAGGTGATTAATGTCCTTCTGGTCCTGTGCTTCACTGTTCTGTTCTTTTGCCTTTCTCCCCAGCGTTCTGTAATGCCGTCTCTGCAGGTGCCATACAGGTGTGCGTGAAGCAAATTGGCTTTTCAGTTGATAGTGCTCAGCTTCCCTGGTGCTGGGAGCAGGGACAGAGCAGACTGAGCAGGAAAAGAGGGGCCAGTCAGGACCCAAACCGAGGGCCTTGCCTCGTAACATAGAATAGAGTCTACAAATTAAATGGCTTTCCAGGGAGAGCAGATTTCTTATTACATGTTATAGGCTTGAAGGATCCCAACACACTTTACCCAGGACTGGAAATAAAGGCCCCTGGGAATGGAGCCTGCCACATCAATAAGGGTGGTTTTGGACATCAAGTGAATCTTTGAGACTCTTGTATTCAAATGGGGAGGCAGGATGTAATTAACTAAGAAATTGGCAGGGGCTCCCATGCTAAAACATCTCCCCTTGGGAAAAGGGCGCTCAGGTTCAGTGTGACTCGTAGGGAAGAGCAACTCCTGCTGAATCACAAACACCACGTCCTCTAGCATCTAGGCGCCCCATGTGACTGACCCAGATGTTGCCACTGGGAACAATGGCTTCCACATCTAGCTTTCTCTATTGTATAAGAGCAAGACAAAGCATGGTATACTCATCAGGAGTACATGGCACTCACTGCCAGTGATGGTCACATGCAGTACAGTGCCAAGGGACCTGCCCAGTTGGAAATGATGCCTTTCCCATGGTGCATCTCTTGGGCCTGTCTCATGGACAGTCACTGCTTAATCATTTTACATGTGGTAATTTCCTCTAAGAGCCCTTGCACGGTGAGCACCTGGATCAAAGGCTGTGGGTTAGTTACATCGCCAGAGAATTTAACCAGTGCAGTGCCTATGCAGACAGCAGGTACTGGGGATGGAGCACCTGTTTTTCCCTTTCTCTCATTGCAGCTCTGCCTGTTTATTCTCTTACTCCCTTGTTATTAAATTGCAAAATTGCTGGTATAAAGCAGGGAACTTTATAGGTCTTTCCCCATCACTCTCTTCCAGCCCCTTCACCAGTGTGTCTGGCCTACTGGATAGAGCATTGGACTTGGAATCAGGAGAGCTGGGCTCTATTCCCAGCTCTGCCACTGGCCTTCTCTGTGACCTTGGGGAAGTCATGTCACCCCTCTGTGCCTCAGTTTCCCCATCTGTCAAAATGGGTATAATGATCCTTGCCTTCTTGGTAAAGTGCTTTGAGCTCTACAGATTGAAAGCACTGTGTGGATGGCCGGACTCACCCCTGCAGCACCTCCTGCTGGTTATCTAGGGAATTAGCTCTCCAGGCTCTGGAGTGCCCTCTGCAGGCCAGTGAGCCACCTGTCCTCTTCCTCAGGCTCCCATGTCCCTCCCAGGATCCCGGTGCCCCTTGCTCTGGGTGCTGCCCCCTGGCAGTACCCACACACTAGGTCTCACCTCCCAGGGGAACCCCCACCCACTATCCCTACCTCACCTCAGGATAAGGCCACTGCTAGTCACCAACTAGCCCCCACTCTCTGGGGCAGACTGCAGTATAGGCCACTCATCATCAGCAAGGTGGGGTTCAGACCTGCTGTCTTAGCCTAGCCCTGGGCTGCCCTCTGCAACCCCCAGTACTCCTTGGCCTCCTACCAGGCTGCAGCCTGGGGCTATCTAGGCTGGAGCTCTCGAGCTCCTCAGCCATTCCCCAGCCCTGCTCCACTACAGGTACCCTGTCTAGCTCCCTGCAGCCAGGCCCTTCTCTCTCTGAAGGCAGAGAGAGACTCTAGAGCTCCTGGCTCCCAGCCTCTTTGTACAGACCAGCTGGGGCCTGATTGGGGCATGGCCCAGCTGTGGCTACTTCCCCAATCAGCCCAGTCGCTTTTCCCTTTGCCCCAGCCCTCTGCCAGAGCTGTTTTAAACCCCTCTGCAGGAGCGGGGTAACCACCCCACTACACACGGTATAAGAGCTAGGTCCTATTATAGTCATTCTGTCTCTCCCTCTGGTTGCCTTGCTGAGTTACTGACCGGATATGGCTGCCATTGGACAGCAGAGGGTCATCGGGGATGACAGAACAAGAGGGGGGGAGAGAATGTGAAGGGAGAAGCAGGGGGAGGGCAGAATGGACAGCCCAGCTTGCCATGCGCTGGATGTGCCTGGAATCTGCTTTGGGTCTGAGTGTTAGCACAAACTTTGGATTAGACATTATTAACAAATCTTGTCCTGATGGAGCTAGGAGATCTCTCAAGGCTCTCAAGCAGTCTAATGATTCAGCCTCTAGTAGGTCACTATGATCACCCCTCATTTTACAGATGGGGAAAATTAAGTCAAAGACAGGGTCAGGGATGCGTTTGAAAAGGAGTACTCTTGCTTTCATATGACAACATGTACACACATTCACCACCTGTGTCAGTGCAAACTGCAGCAGCTGCCAGCTTGCAGGCTCGGTGGTGGTAACTGCATGTGCAAACAGGGCTGAACTGTTACACCCGTGTTTTAGACCCAAACCTCCTCTCTGCATATTTGACACTAATGACCTGATCCCGCAAGTGTCTGAACTCTCTCAACACCCACTGAAACCCTCAGTGAGTTGGTGGGGAATGGAACCCAGAAATCTTGTCACCCAGTCTTCTCTGTTCACTAGATCACATTCCCCTCCTAAAGCCAGGAATAGGGACTCCTGACTCTCCGCCTCCTTTCTCTAACTGTAAGACCAAACTCCCCTCCCAGAGCTAGTAAAAGAACCCAGGAGTCCTGATTCTCAGATCTCAGTTCACTCTCATATCTCTGCTTTGATCTTTACATGAATTTTGACTTAAGAATCATTTACAGTGTTAACATGACATGCCAGTGTAGCAATCCTCTTTTCCCTCATTTTAAGCGTAATTTGCCAGCCCATACCCAGACGAGAGGGTGAATTACCTGGACTTATTATCTCACTGGCTCTCTAGCTGATAAGCTTAACAAGGTTAGGCACAGATGAGTGCCGGGGAATAATAACTTAGTCAATGGGACCAAGCTGCAATGCTCATTACTGAGGAGGTGAAAGGTTAATGCATTGTCATCTCAACAAGGTTAACAAACAAATCACACGCAAGCGCCATCAACATCGGACAAAGTTAGGTAGCAGAGGAGGCTACTAGAATAACACAGAGCCCTAGGGCTCATCTGTACTCCAAAGTTGTACCACTTTAACTTGAACAGAACAGATATATCAGTACGACTCCCTAGGACGGAGAGTTATATATCGCTACAAAGGAGCTTATAATGGAATAGCTATTCCAGTACAGGAAAGGGAATAAACTCTAGCAGTAAAAGGCACCTGGATAGCGGTATGACTGCACCAATGTAATTAGATTATTATTAGTTATTTATTACTGTAGTGCCTAGGAGCCCTCGTCATAGATCAGGACCCTATTGTGCCAGGTGCTGTAGAGACACAAAGCAAAGAACAAGAGGCCTCAAAGTGTGTCTCTACGTGTTGGCTGGGGAGGGAGTTGGACACTTCTATTGCACAGCCTGTGTGAGGCTGCCCCTCTGTACTCACCAATAACTCACACAAAGCCTTAGACATTAGGATCTGTTTAATGAGAGCAGGCATGTTGACCAGATCACTGAGAAAATCAGTTGGCATATCAACGAGTGTTACTCCAGGGGGAATAAACATTTCAATATTGGGCCCAACCTGCAGCCTTTATTCAAGCAAAACTCCCATTGAGGGCAGTAGGAGTTTTGCCTGACATACATCTCTGGGATCAAGCTAACTTCTCACTTGCTTGCTTTTGTGTATTGCCAGCATGCCCATCATTGTGGTATCTAGATGTCAATTACAGGGTTGAAAAGAGTAAGCATCAAGAAGGGAGAGGAATTATTGGACATGGAACAAACAGGGTAGGATCTGATAATGGGATTAAGAATAAATATAAGAAAGGGGCATAATCTCTGAGCTGGTTGAAAGTTTTGGGGGAACATTTTGTTTTATTCAAGGGGCCATTTCCTTAAATGATTTTTTTTGTAAAAAATTCTCTCAACATTGTCAAAAAATTGATTTTTCAAGAAAAATTTCATGGTTTAAAAAAAATAATAATAAATAATAATAATAAAATGTTAACAAATTTTTTATTTACCAAAACCCAGGTTTGTGATACAGGAAAGATTTCAATGTGTTTGATAGAAGAAATTGCAAAGAGTCTAAAAAGATTATTTTGAAATATGAAAAATGGGTCCATTACAAACACTTGGAAGTGAAGACAGTTTAGAAAATTCACTTCTTTTTTGCACAAATAGGTTTTCATTTTTCTACCATGTCCAATAAGCTCCCGGGGAAATCTCCATCTTCAAAACAACCTCTCCTCCCTCCTCTCTGCTTCCCACCCAGCACAGGGCAATGAGAATAGTACCTGGAACATTCTTATATAGATCTCCCTGTCTGCAGACCCTGAGCAATATGCATCATCCATCCTCTAATGGAGGATCATTTGCATCCACATCACTTTGAGACAGCTTGGTGTGACTGTCAGAGGGCCTCTCAGGACATCAATGCTCACACTACAGTCAGGTGACAGCTGCCCATCTACTCTGTTTTCTCTACCTTTTTCCTTGGCACACAACATGCTATCTCTGGCGGACATTTGGAGCCACCACTCTGCTCCTCTGCACCTTGTCCACAGCACCTCCTTTGTCACCCTTACACTGATAGCTCTGTGTGAGTCACTACTGGCCTTTGACCCAATGATGCTTGCTGTCACCTTCAGCTGTTGCACAAGCAGCATGTCCTTTGTCACCATCATGTTAGACTAATAGTAAGCCCCGTGTCAACGTGAGGTGTTGCATTAGTGCTCTTTTTGCCAGCTCTCATTGCATTAGTAATTTCCCTTCTGGAATTATTTGTATTCCAGTAGCATCTAGAGCCCCAGAAAAGATCAGGGTCCCGTTGTACCAGGTGCTGTGAAGAAACATAGGAAGAGACAGTCTGTGCCCCAAATAGCTTACAGTCTAAACGGACTAAAGAAGTGGTTGTCAGAGTGAGACCCAGACCACACTAAACTCTCTCGTGAAAAGTCACTGAGCTGGGCATGGAGGGAGCTGTTCTTTGAGACACACAAAAATTCCTGCCAAACTCACTCAGCCTTCAGCATGTGCAGCTTGGAACCTACAACAGAACAGGGCAGGCCAATGGGCAGATCTGGCTATTCCTTCCCCCTGCCCACTAGGGAGCAAAAGCCCCACAGAGCTGTGCCAGCCATACAGGCTAGGAAGCAGCGCAGGACAGAGCTGACTCTGCAATGGAATCGCTGCAGGGAACTTCCTGCTATTAAAGCAAGTTTAGTAATTTATACCTTCCATGCATGAGAGAAATGAAAGGCAGGTGGGTGTGGGGGAAGGGGGAGAGAGTGGGAGGAAGCAGGGAGGAGAAAGACACCATTTTGAATGCAGTTGGGCTCTTTCTGTTGTTTTTACTTGTTTATTAATAATTTGCTATATCCCAAAGGCTCCAGTGTTAAAACCTCTTGGACAGGTTATTAATGAGTAATTGTCCCTGAGTGATCATTCATTATTACTGTGCATTTCAAACATGCCCATCCCTGTGGGATCTGGGAGCCCTACAAAATTTGAAGGGGTCTGTGCTGTCCCTCTAAAGGAAGAGCTCTCCTCTCCCCAGTCTGCTGAAGCTACTCAGTGGTTGGATCCCAGCAGTTCTAGCTTCTGGTCTAGGTACTTACCTGGCCTGCATTGCTATAGTCTGGGAGTTGGCACCCAGCATTGGCCAGCATTATCAGGACATGATTCACTGAGAAATACCTGCAGGCATAGATGCTCTTCAGGCCAAATTCTGAAGCCCCAGCCTGAGCCGCCACTATGTGTGCTGGGGAGATCCCAGGAATCGTCCCACGGAGGTCACTCCAAATTCAGGACTGGGGTAATCGTCACAATATTTTTGCATGATATCTTGGTGGAAGGAGCAATGGTCTCAAGTTGCAGTGGGGGAGGTCCAGGTTGGATATTAGGAAAAACTATTTCACTAGGAGGGTGGTGAAACACTGGAATGTGTTACCTAGGGAGGTGGTGGAGTCTCCTTCCTTGGAGGTTTTTAAGGCCCGGCTTGACAAAGCCCTGGCTGGGATGATTTAGTTGGGAATTGGTCCTGCTTTGAGCAAGGGGTTGGACTAGATGACCTCTTGAGGTCCCTTCCAACCCTGATATTCTATGATTCTATGATTCTACGAGTGGGGAAACAGCTGATAGATCCACAAAGCTGCTACCGGCAGCAGCCTGTGAAATGAGTTTGGCAGGGTCTCGGGCCATTCCCCAGTGCTCACATTACAAAAAAATACCTCTGTGACCGACCCTAATTGACCCCCTTGTCAGCAATCTTGGCAAAAGGTTGAATGGACCATGCTACGTGACTGCATTTAGGTCAGGGCTGAGGTGCATTGACAGAACAAGGAGGAAGGCTGTACTGATATTGTCCACACTGTATGTGCTCTGTGGATAAACACCAGACTTCAGTCTCTGAAGGTGTCAATCTGGTGCCTTTCACATGCAATAAAAAGAAAGGCACTCGCTTCCCCTCTCTTGTACTGATCAGTGTTGTGTGTCCGAAATGGCTATGGTACCATGAACCCATCAGGGACGGAGATGACTTTACACTAAGCAAACCATTAGGTCAGAAGCACGTTTGGAAGGGTTACTGTTTTATGAAAGGGGAAGGTAATTCACGATGTGGCTCTAATGTGCTTTTCACATTATAACCTCCAAGAATGCCTGGATGAGGGTCTCTCTTTCCAAGGCCGTTTGTGAGAGAGGCCTCTTGGTGTTAAAGAGACACTCCATTTCAGCTCCTTTAAATCTATTTTCTTAACAAACAAAAGTTTATTTTCTAAATAATAATAATAATAAAAATCCCAGCCTTGGGGCTATCTGTCAAATGGCTGGAAGCTCATTCAAGCGTGCGTCCATTACTGTCTCCCTGTTTTACAAAACCTGCTGCTGGCATCCTGAGCAGTTTATTCCAGGGTAATGACTGAAAGATCCTGATCGATGCTGATTTTGATCTTACATAAACACAATGGCCTCTGTTTCCTGGGGAAGCGCGAGGTGTCGGCATTTGGTTTAGAGGGAAAAGAGACAGGGCAAGGGTTGCAAAATATACATTTATTTTCTCTTTCTTCAACAGAGAACTATTTTTTCCTTTTCCGAAAACTCCCTCCCCGCACCTCCCCCCCCCCCCATAATAGCATTACTGCATAGATGCTGGGGAAAGATCTGGAAAAGCTAGGATGTGACAGTTGTAGAGGTTTGGAGACATGGGTGATCTGGATCTTCTCGGCTAAATTGTGTTTTCTTTACAAAGAGAAATAATTGCAGGGGAAACCGGGTATCAAGTGTTATTTTCCCACTGAACATTCTCGGGTATTTTGTTGTTGATTGGCCAGATTAGCCAGACAGAGCAGGTGCCCTATGACAGCTGCTGCGGAAGGAAAGACCTTTTGATAATTTGTTAAGATGTAGAAATTTACTTCTACTGGATTTACAGTTCTCAGGGAAATGATAGAAACTCCAGGAAGTGACATGCAGAATTTTGAATAACTTTGTTCCAGAACACTGAAAGCCTGTGATTTCTAGAGTGTCACTGTCCTTTAGAACACAGAGTATCTGTGTGTTCTAGAATGCTGATGACACTTAGAATGTGCTATCTGCATGTTGGTCCCAGAATAGCAATGCCCCTTTGAATGCAGTGCATCTTTATGTTCCTGAAGTCTGATGCATCTGGAAAAATGGGCACATGTTCTAGCATGCTGAGGGCACCTGGAAAACAGAGTGAATGTTGCTCCTTGGAACCAAGGTGTGTTCTCAAAAATGCGTACTGTCTCTTAAAAAGCAGCACCGTGTTTTGTGCTCCAGAACCCTGAGGCAGCGTTGCGAGTTCTGCAGTGACCTTGTCAATGGGAGTGGCTGGGTGTTCTAGAACCTTGATACAGTTCTTAGAACACTGAGACAGCATCCTGTCTGTAGCCTGCCTGGCTGGTCCAAGTGAAGGTAGATTAGTATAAGAGTACAGGCAAGCACAAGGTTCCCATTTGAATGGAATTCTTTCTGCTGCTCACTTCCATTTTGGGAGAAGGGTGAGCAGAGGTTTCATTTTGGTCATCACGCCGGATACCAAGTTCATTTGGGTAGAGGACAGAAATAGACAGCTCAGAACTTTCCCCTGTGCCTCATCATTACAGGTAGTTTGTGTTTCAGTACACACCACCCTGTCCTTTTTCATGCTAACTTCCCCTTGATTTCAGTAGGAGTTTGGCTGTGAGCTGGGGCTCCAGGGCTGTATCCACAGATACTATTTGGAATTTTGCACCAAATTAAACCTGCTTCCAGAATTGCAATAGCGCTTCAGAGAAGGGCAAAATCCTGGCTGTTTTGAGATTTGCAAAATATTGTGGGTCATGATTGGGTTTTGCTTTCAGGACTGAGTTCCATTTTGTCCAAACCCACAACTCCAGTCTTGGCCCATTTCTAGCTTATTTGCAGCATTAGACACCAACAAGCAACAAGCAGAATGGCTGAAGACAGGGAAAGTTTGGAACCAAAACAGCCTTAGAGATCTCATCTACATAACATTCAACTGTAGCGTCCCATAGACTGTGCTGTGTATCCATATTCTGGCTCCTAATTTGTGATCTGACTTCCTTATCTCTGCATCTGTGACCCTGGAATGCCAGGCAAACTTCAGCATGATCAGAAATAAAGGTGTTCTGACTCGAAGGTCATAAGTTACTGCGCCAAATTGGGAACAAAATTCCAGGGGGGCAGATTGTTATTGTTTTAATTAAATGGGGGGGAGGGAATGGGGAGGAGAGGGAGAAGAAACAGTTGAACAATCAAAAAATGTTTTCCCCTTGTTAAGACAAATAGGAGGTATAATTTAAAAGGCTGGAATTGTCTTTTTGAAAGAACCTTTGAATGTGGATGTTGAATGATTGACAAATAAAGGGCACTCTCCCCTAATTTAAATATGTTCCTAGTTTGTGCAGAATATGTTAATTTATACATTGCCTAAATAGCCAGTAGCTATTATCTGTAAAACCACATCAGATCAGGGCAACAGGGCAGTTAATGTACTGGCTAGATGTTATGGCTGGTCAGTGAAGCGATCTGAGCTTCCTTCCACTGGCTCTGAAGTCCTAAATGGAATAGCTGAGCTGTAAAAAAAATGCCAGGGGCAAAAATTGAAGTTCATTCTATCAGCCTGCAGTAGGGCAAGGCATTCCTTCCTATAAGGAATCACATATATACCCTTCAGAGCCAATGTTAGCCTTGCACCTCAGTGAGCTGCAGTGATTTTTCAAGTTCTATATGGGAGAGAAAATAGATTCCTGTGGCGATTCCTGCAAACCTGTCATGCTCTCTCTCTCTATGGCTGGTTTCAGGGGTAAGAGGGGGATACTTAAAACACAAGACCGGGAGCCCAGAGATTAAGGTTCTATTCCTAGCTCTGCAACTGAATCATTGTGTGGCCTTGGCCAGGTCACCTCCTCCGCTCTGTGTGCCTCAGTTTCCTTATCTGATGAATGGGGATCATGATGAGCTACCTCACTGAGAGACTGGGCGGTTACATTCATTCATGCTTGCCTATAGGGATGAATGTCTATAAACACATAAATACCCAAGAAGAAGTCTTTTGGTTGGCATACATAGAAGATGGCTGTTGCTTTTTGATTCTGTTCCAGCTAATTATTGGGCTTGTAATTATTCTCCCCCTTTGACCCACTCAGTTATTTTATTTGCTACGCTTTTCTTTTCTTCCTGGTACATAGCACACAGGCGCGACTCGGCGCTCTGCTGAAGCATGGCTGGAAGGTTCCTTCCTCAACAGCATTAAAACTAGGTCAGATGAGGTGCTCTCTGCTCCTTTTGCTGCATTTGACATTGCGCTTTGCAGTGGTTTCTTCCTCTTGCTGTTCAAAAGCATGCTGCTTCCTTCCACCTCCGCACACTCTGCTGCAGCCCTGTGAACTCAGCTCTGCTCTTCCACACCCCGTGGACAGGAGTCCACGGAGTTTGGGTCGGGCCCACGTTCACATCCAGGAGCAATGTTTTCGGAGAAGGCGTGGTTCAAATTGACTTTGAACGGTATGACATTTAGCAGTACCAGAGAGTGAACCAGACAGGGTGTCACATAAACTCACATCCATCTATTCCCAGCACAGAATTTCCTGTTTTCTTTTTAAATCTTTCCACTATTGTTACTGTTTACATTACAGTCGCACGTAGAGGCCTTGACAGAGCCTGGGGCCTCATTGTGCCAGGCACTCTTCAGACACATAGTGAGGGACAGTCCCTGCCCCAAAGAGCTTACAGCGTAGACAGACAAAGGATAGAGGAAAGGAAGCATTATTATCCCCACTTTACAGATGGGGAATCAAGGCCCAGATTGATTGAGTGATTTATCCTAGGTCGCACCGCAGCAGAGGTGGAAATTGAACCCACCAGCAACCTCAAGGCCTGTGTCATGATCTCCACTCTGCTCCTCCCTCCCATTGTTCATTCGGCACTTCTCTACCTCCCCTTCCCTCTCACATGTCATCATTATGGACTCAAGAGCCTTCTCCCTTGCTGCTGTTTGCAACAGCCATCCTGTATTTTGCTGCCCCATCAGGTGAAATCATATTTGTCCTCTCTTGTCTTTGTTTCCTCAGGACTCTTTACTTTAGAGAGGAGCTAAATAAGAGGGGGCATGATACAGGTATACAGTGAATGGGATAGAGAAGGTAAATTGGGCCCTTTTATTCATCTTCTCTTATAACACAAGACCAGGCACATAGGCAGGTGGAAAGAACAGGATGGAAATATTCTGTGAGGGATAAAACAGTGGACCATATTTTCAATAAAAGCCCATCTCCCATTTAGGCACCTAAATGACTATCACACTGAGAGCTGCGGAGCGCTGGACCCTTTTGAAAATTTGGTCCAATAGGTATAAATAACTACAGGTGTAGCACAGAAATGTCCAGGTCTCCAGATACATTGCAAAGAGAAACAAAATTAGTGTAGGGTCCTTGGTATGAAGGAGACCCACATTGTGAGCACACGTGTCTGTGTGTGTTGGTGGGTGGATGGCCAAGGTGGATGTGTGAGCAGGGGTGATTCTTCTGTGTGTGTATGTGTGCAGGGCCCTATGTGTGTGTGTGCTATGTGTGTTTGTGCACATGCGTGTGATGGTGGGTGATGGAAAGGGACTGTGTATGCCAACTTGCATTTGTGTATCAGTCTCTGAATGTGCATTTCTCTGTGTGTGTTTCCATGCCTCTGAGTATGTGTATATGTGTGTGGGTGCCTGCCCGGGTCTGAGTTTGGGCAGGGAGTTGGAGCTCTGCGTGTGTGTATGTCTGAGTTTCTTTGTCTGTTTGGGGAAGGGTGTACTGAGGGGGTTTCTGGGCTGGGAAAGAGGAGAAAATAATAGTGTCTGTGTGCAGATTCCCCTCTCTCACCTGCATTACAGACATCACTTTGCGGGAAGAGTCCGGAATACTGTCTGGAATACAACAGTCAAACTGAAAAAGCCCCAGAGCTGAATGCAATTCAGCTCCTGCCTGTGCCCCAGTGCCATTTGTGTATCAGTCTGCATTTATAGCTGTGGTTTGGCCGGGTCACTGAAGCAATTTTTAATGCAGTGAGGCTTCTAATTAATGGGATTTTGAAGTTAATTAAGACAATCTTTCTAATCTCATTTAGATCTCTCCTTTACAGTTTACCAGGGCAATGTCGCTTTCGGTGAGTTGCTACGGAGCCCTTATTAACCCTCCAAGTGCACATTGCAGGATCTGTCATGTTTCAAGTCAAGGGTTTGGAATGTCATCTGAAAAGATTGACAGATCCACAAACGTATGCTCATCTGAAGGGATAACAATACGTAGTATGTCTAATACCCCAGCATGTCCAGTATTGCATTTCAGCTTTTCACTGCACTGTCCCTAGGAATCAGGGGCTCTTGCCAAGAGGCTGTAATAACAGTGGAATTTAGAATAGGCTTCCCCGTCTAACAAAACTCCTCATCAACAGGTAGCTCCAGCAGGCACCATGTCCACACTTTATTCCGGGATTGGAAAAAAAGAGTTTCAACGCAAATTTAGCATCAGATTAAACTGGGGCAATAGGACTGATGGACTGTAGAGAGCTTCTCAGACAGCATCTATCTGTGAGTCAATAGGCAAGTCTACTGGTATAGTGGGTGTTGTTCTTTCCGAAATGCAGATCTAAGGAGACAGTACTGTATAGGAATATACCATGTGTATCATGGTATATTTGTTGCAGGCTGCATGGAGCTATATTGTAGCATAAGTCCCGCTCTGAGATTGATGCACTGATTTATTGATTTGATAAAGTTAGCTCATGACTAAGTCTTTGGGCATTTGGGCACATTTAAAAAATAAAACAAAATGAACTGGCCAAATGTCAACTACCTATCTATCTTATCTGTATTTCTAAAGCATTCATCAGTAGAGTGTCATGGTGGTGACAATTAGTCCCACATTTTAAAAGGTTCTCAAATCAGCATTTTATTTTGAGACTGCAATTTTGTGGGTAGAAATGAGAGCATTAGATGAGTAACTACCTCATTTGCAGCTCTTTAACTGGTGTAAATCCGTGTCATTCCACGGACAACAATGGCTAGTAAAACCCTTGCTTGGGGAAGTTCTTCTAGGACTCATCTAATGCCAACTACATTCAAATACCATTGTAACTAGCATGTTTCTGATCCCAGGATGGAACAATGCTTAGGCCAGGTCTACACTAACCCCCTAATTCGAACTAAGGTACGGAACTTCAACTACGTGAATAACGTAGCTGCAGTTCGAAGTACCTTAGTTCGAACTTACCTCGGTCCACACGCGGCAGGCAGGCTCCCCCGTCGACTCCGCGGTACTCCTCTCGCCGAGCTGGAGTACCGCAGTCGACGGCGAGCACTTCCGGGTTCGACTTATCGCGTCCAGACTAGACGCGATAAGTCGAACCCAGAAGTTCGATTGCCAGCCGCCGAACTAGCGGGTAAGTGTAGCCAAGGCCTTAGAGTCTCACCTACAAGGATTGGAGCACCTTCAATTTCCACCGGGGTGGAGGGGGGGATGAGGGGGCTGAGCACTGTCTAGTATCAGGGCCTTAGAAATACTGTAGAAAATTCACCCGTGGTGTAAGCCCATTGACTTTAGTGGAGTTATGCCTATGATGAACTTGGCCCAGTGTCACCAACAGCGGTCTGGCAAGCTGGCAACATTATGGAGTAACCTTAGTTAAGGAAGTTCCATTTTCGGTTCTTCCAGTGCTTTTCTAGAGATCACTCTCGATTAACTTTCAAGTGATATGATAAGTAGTAATAATACTGCTGCATTGTCCCTAATTATTTTCCATATAATTATGTACCCTGAAGAAACCTTTTAAATAGCACAGTCTCATCAGCGCTCTGGTCCAAGGGATTCATTTGTTTCCTAAAAGAAAAATTCTTGGGGCCAAATCCTTCATCAATCCTTACTTGGGAAAAACTCCTCCTGAAGTCAGTAAGCCAGATCCTCAGCAGGTGCAAATCAGCTTCAATGGAGCTATGCTGATTTACATCAGCTGACGATCTGTTCACAAAGTAAAAATTCGGCACGGACCTCGGGATTTGGGGCATTGGCAGGATAAAGTATTTTGGGGGGAAAATCAGATGAACCATAATAATGAAAACGTTAGTGATTTTCTATTTCTTTTTTCAGCTCATCCTGTTTTCCTTTTTCATTTTTTAACCCTCTAGAAGTGCCCTCTGCCTGATATGTGAAAGACAGAGAAAGGGACAGGAAGAGAGAGATTGGATCTTTTTAGTGTTTAGCTTTACGTGTATATGCTTATTTGATTTTATGTTTCTGTTTATATATACCTAGGCATTGTGTATGTGCATATGGGTGTATCTAGCTATCTATATATTTTATATTTATGCAGTAGGTGTATCTGCAAACTCTATGTGCACCTGTGTATGTATACTTATGTACACCTGTGCTTGTGTATATGCTTCCATAGACCATATGCATTGTGTATATATAGCGGGGTATTGTACACATATCTGTGCATGCAGACTTGGGTACGGTATGTTGCAAATGTGCTGTATGTATACCAGCATATTGTGTGTACACCTTATACATGCATATTGATCGGACACCCAGCATGTCTATATGTTGTACCAGTATACATATTGTGTATATATCAGTGTATTGTATATGAGCATGTGTTTTGCGTACAAACTGAATGGCAAGTGAAAACTATGATGTAACTAGGTGCCTTGTTCTGAATTTAAGCCAAAAGATGGGAAGGAACATTAAGGGTTCAACATGTTCTGAAGGACATAGAATTCACTGAGTAAATTGCATATATATTTCAATGGATGTCCTTCTCCCACTAGATGTATTAAAAATAGCAGATCACCCTTTAATACAGGGATTCCTAGGAAGGGCCCATGATACTGATGATCCCATAGCACTTTCAATAAGAACAGAGGGATCTGCCCTTTGCTGAAAGTTCCCCTCTCTCCACTGTCATTCAGCTAGTTGTCTGCTGCCCTCCCACCCCAGAGCTGACTGCATTTCAGAGGAGTAGCAGTTGCAGTATGTCTATACCACTAAATTCTTCACTGACATGCCCCCCTGCAGCCCCATTAAAGTCAATGGAGTATAAGTGAGCATGCAATTTGGCCTCTACCTTATTTAGAAAAAAAAAGGGGGGGGGGGATCCTTTAAGGATGAAAGATGCTGTATCAATGGACATTTTCCCATTATTTTATTTTATTACTTTATTACTAGTGGAGAGGAGGGTCTTGGTTTGGAACCCAAAGACAATTAGGAACAGACTTACTTACTTACTAAGTTATGTGCTTAACTTTAGGCAGTGGGACCACTCAGAGTGAATAAAGGCTACCATGTGCATATATCTATGTAGGACTGGGTTCATAGAATAAGAAGCTGAATGTAGTGGTGTGACCAAGGTCTGTTCCCAAGAAACCCTGTAAAAATCTTTATCCAAGAAAGGGATGGCTCTTTTGAAACAGGTTTGGTAAGCTGCCCCCTGCTTAGTGCTTATGTACCATACACCCATCCCTTCTTATGCACCCACACAACTTTGATCTCAGCCTGTCTCCCTCTGAGCCATGGCTTAAGAATCAGGGACAAGTTTCTAGGAGGTAGCAATGCACACTGCCTTGCTGAAATAGTTAATGAGAAATTATACCATCCCCCATCCCTACACACACACACACACACACACACACACACCACCCCAGAACAAAAAACCCAGAATAATAATTAAAAGATGCCTAGAAACGCTCTTGGAAGAGCATAAATTCTGAAGATGAAAGTAAATGATTAAAATAATTAAATACTTCAAGTTGACAAGCAGAAGCAGAATCTTGCCAACGGACATTTGTCGGTAATTAGTTAATTAATCCTAACACAAATTATAAGCCATAACAAACCAGTCAGGCTGAACGCAGCCGGCTGTTCAGAATTAAACTTAAATAAAAAAATAAAGAGAGAGAAGAAGAAGAAAGAAAAGTTTACATTTCTTACGAATTTGAAAAGATCATGCTGTCCAGGAGTTGGGGTTTCCTTGAGAGAGGGGAAGCCAGGCCACAAGGGCTAGATCGCTGGTGTTGTAGGTCAGATCCCTGAGCTCTTCTGCTCCCCTAGATGTTCTCCCATAACTGCTGCTGCCTTTATCCCTCTCTGCCCTTCTCCCACTTAGCTTCTTTCCTTCTTCCATTCCACCTCCCCGGGCCTGGCAAAACCTCCCATTCCTCATGTGAGAAGCACCTTCCAATTCCTCTTTCAAGCCGCTCTACAACTTGCCCTTGCTTCTCTCATTCATAATAGCTCCTCATAGTCTTGCATTTCAGCTGGCGTCCAGTGCATTGTATCAATCTGAGTTAGGGCCTGATCCTGTGGGAGAGCTGTGCATCTTCAACTCCCATTGACTTCAACACAAGAAGCTGAACGGGAGCAGCGCCTTCGAGGAGGCACTCAGCAGCCTGGAGGACTGAATCCTTAAGGGACTGTAAGTTCTTCAGGGGAGGGCCTTTGTCATGCTTCCAGAGCACCTTGTGCCCATATGGCACTCAGTGAAGAATAACAATAGCACGTAAGCAAATGCAAAAGCCAACTCGAAGCTGGATCTCCATACATCTGGAGAAGTTTAGCCTCAGCATAGGCCCAAAGCTATGAACCTGGCACTATGAATTCCATTTAACATCACTTCTGTTCTCTTCAAGAGCATCCACCAATGTAAGAAATGTCAAGACACCAGCTCTAAGAGGGGATTGCAGGATGTTAGGAGGACAGAGGGCCTGGGTATGTCTGAAGTGGAATAACTGAGGCACAACTAGAAATTATTTTGCTCTCCACAACAAAAGTTATATGCAGCTTTCAGGGGAAACATGATCTGGTGGTTAAAGCAGGAGACTGGGAGACCGGACTCCTGGGTTCTGTCTTTAGTGCTAGGAGGGAGTACAGTGTGGTGCCTAGAGTAGGAGATTAAGGGTCAGGACTCTCTTTGTGGCTGAGAGCAAGTGTAGTCCAGTGATGCGAACCGGGAGCCAAGAATCCTGGGTTCTATTTCCATCTCTACCACTGACTCGCTTGCTGATTTGGGGTTTTCCATTAAACCTTGCTGTGCCTGACTTTCGCCATCGATAAAGTGGGGATAATGATACTGACTTACTTCACAGGGGTGTCATCTGAATTCACTAACATTTAAAAGAGCTCTGGAGACAAGCAGAGGATTATTGACTAAAAGGGCATTAGGACCATAGCATAGCGTGGTCAAATCACAAAGGGTAGCCCCAAGCTCCCAAGCAAAACTGACTCCAGAATTCTGAACATAAAGCCAGGCTGTCATGCCCTGATCCAGAAAGCATTCACAAAGAAAGGCCTAAAGCACATACCCAGTTTGGTTCAGGCTCAAAGATATTTAGTACAAATGATACAAGGCCAAGACTACACACTTGCGGTCAGCATGGTGAAGAGCTGGAAGATGGGGATGTTGCAATGGAAGGAGTTTAATGAACTGAACTCCAGTTTCTCACCTCTGGCACCCTTGGCTCAAGTCCAATTTGCAGCCCTAAATTAAGTGAGCTGAGTGCTGCCCACACAAATCTTAGTGAATGACAGCTCATATGCTGCCGTGTACCTTCATATTAACACATGCAATCAGACCTGTGGATAGAGAAAGGAGCCATCCATGCCTTGCGTCTTCCACAGCACAAACAGCCTCTCAAATATAGAGACACATGAGTAAGTGTTCAGATGGAAAGCACATGTGTGCTCATCCAATCCTGGCATGGAAACAATGCCATGTGACTTATCTGGCCAATCCAAAGTCAACATCACAACTTGGCTAGTGAACAGTGAATATAATTCGATCACAGATACTTTTTTAAAATGACGAGAAAATAAAATCATCATTTGTTTTCAAATAACAAAGAAACTGATCTTCTCCCAGGTGAAATTTGTCAGAGGAAAAAAATCACATTGAATTATTTGCTCAGCTACTTAATCTCTCTCTCTCTCTAATATATATATGTATGTATGCATATATGACTATATATTTATGTGAGTGTTTATATGTGCGTGCATACATAACAGATAGATAGAAATTACATTGGAAAAAATATGAGCTTTATGGTAAAAAATGATAAGGATCATCCTTTTTTATTGAATTTCCTATTAAATGTGTATGAAATGGGCTCCTGTTTGCTATAAAGCTCCAGTGAAGAGAAAGTTTTATTTTGTGCATGCGTGTGTGTATGTGTGTGTGTGTGTTGTAAGTGTTTTGCATTATGTGAGCTCTGACCTTCAGAGGGGAACAGAAGGAATATTTTCCCCCCGAGGCTAGAGTTGTCAGTGAAATGTCTGTCTTTCTTAATAATTTCAATCCGGGTGACAGGGGACAGGGCATTTTGCTCTGAACGAACGTACTGTAAAAACTGTCAGATAGAATTTGTCTCAAGAAACAACATTTCTATCTATTCAGGGTCATAATTACAGACATCTTATGACCTGTGGAGCAGTGCATTTCTTTCAACAAAAAAAGGAACCCTAAAATATGTGGTCTGGTCTTCCATGCTGCTTTGGATTAATGCTAAATGGATCCTAACAAATAATATGAATCTCTAGCCAAAGATTTATTTTTCTCTTGTGGTTGTCCAGAATCCTTAATGAACTATGTATAGAAGTGACACAGTGGAAATGAAGGAATATAAAGAATTACTATACATTGGATTGGAGTAATGGTCCATTTCACCCTGTATCCTGTCTCCAAACTGCCTCTCCGAATTTCCTTAGAATTTGCAGGGGCCAGTCTTTTTAATTAGCTGAATAAGTAACTAAGCAAGTAATTAACCAAATAAGCATGATGACAATTTGATTGTGCTTTCCCCAATTTTGAAACACAGGAAATGGCGAGAAGACAGACATTTCACTGACCTGCAGGAATTCAAACAGAAGGACAGAGTTAGAGAAATTGGAGAGGAAGGTTTGAATTGATGCTGCTGTCTATGAAACATCCAGAGCATTAAAGAAGTCTCCATTTGTTTTGTTAAAAGCTCATTGAGTCTTGATTTCCTGTCTGGTCTGTTCTCAATGGGAAAAAAGTATCAAATAACGTGAAGCTGCTTTTTTCTCTCCCATGGCTTGATTTCAAGATTAGCAACTGATTGTGAAATCTGATCATTACACTAGCCTCCACAGACCTCCACAGTTACAGCTCATGCTGCTCGAAATTGGAAATCATTTTTGGACGCACTGAACTATTTCACCTCATGCAGCTGTTGGAGTACAAGTGTGCTCTGAACTGTACCTCCCAGGCTCCCAAAAAGATCAAACAGGAGCACCGAACTGGAGGATACAATGAAAATGAGTGAAACACAACAACCCAGATGATATGCTTCACACAACTTCTTTGATTTAATGAATACGTTTCAATTCCTTGCCTGGCCCCTACATGGCATAAAACTAGGACCTGCATGAAAAAAGTTCTACCGGGGAAGCTCTCTTGAGATTGCAATAGAAAAGCATGCAGCGGTTCCGTGGCAGAATCACAGATCGGAACATCCCAAAACTCTGGGAAAGTCGGAATCCAGATCTGAATGCTACAGCTCTCCCGTCTATATAATGCACCAGATCAAAGCTCTGAACCCCAACAGATTCCTTCCTTTCAAGGCTGAAGCAGCACTAAGCAAATGGCCATGTTAAATGACCTTTCCCACTGCATGTTTTACCTCTGGAGTGTTGAGATTGTCTTGCTACATCTTGGTACATGATGGTCCAGAGCGTGTCCCCCAGCACACCTTCCATTGCAACATCCATGTGTGGAAGTAGCTGCCTTTCTGGAATTAGACAGTGGCCGCAGTAGAAGCATCTCTCCATAGCAATGGATTGTACTGTGGCAATTCTCCTGCAATGTGTAATGAAACCAGCCTATTCTTGGCTCTTACTCTCAAGAATAGAAATGACTTCTATGTTTCTGAATATCATTATAAAGTAAGCAGTCCATGTACCAACTTGCAAAGCTCCTTCCTGTTAAAAGAAAGGGGATCCTTTGACCCATATTGTGATGTGGGCTTTTTTTTTTTAATTTCTGCGTGTACTTGGCCTTCAGAAAAGGGAGGGGTTGAGATCATTGGCTAGAAAGAAGTACAGCTCAGGCAGGCTTTCCCACGCAGCTTTCCTAAAATACCTTGCTCCTGGCCCACAGCACTGCTACCTCCATTCTAGTTCTGAGCCCACCTGCAGCTCTATCAATGCACTGCAGTCCTGATCTGCCCCCCAGCTGACTTGAGCCCCCAGACAGCTCTGTGGATACATTCCGGTTATGACCTGCACCTGCTCTTGTTACTCCAGACCTGGGGCCTCAGTTGAGTGAAGGTGCTAATATGATGTTGACTTAGTGGAGTCATACCAGGGATGAAGTGGTCCCTGATCTCCAAGTAGTCCAGGCATTCCTGGGGTTATTTTAGTTATGAGCAGCTATCTTACTAAGGTACCTGGACATTTCTGATTTATCCTTTAGTCTCACTGAGCACTTGTCCCTGTTGAACAATCATACCATGGCAACTTCTCCAAGAGCAGGGATGTTAACCCCAGTCTCCTGACTGAATTCCATTTTGGGTCACTGATTTTGCCCATTTAAATCCTCCTGGCTGTTTCAACTAGATATGGGATTCTTTGTCCCTTCCTGCCTTTACCTGTTGTGTAGAGTTGCTAAATGCTGTTTAAGAGCTGACAGGCTCCACCCAAGATGTGGCTGCATTGCACTTGTAGGTGAAGGGATTCCTTAATCACATAAAGTCTATCACTCACCTTGCTGATGCTATGCACCATGTAAATATAAGATCCTATTACTAGGTGATGATTTAGTGATTGAATATTTCTGCAATTTCATTAAATTGTGTCCACGGAGATTATACTGAAGCAAAGTCCTTTCTTGTCCATCACCAGTGGGTTATCCATAGCAGCCATTAAAAATCCCATGACATAGAATCTGGGGGTGAAATTTTGGCCCCATTGAAGTCAGTGGGAGTTTTGCCATTGACTTCAATGGGCCTAAGATATCACCCTTGGTGCCTCCATCTAAATTCCCTCTCTTAACGTAACTGCTTCTAATGTCCAAGGCTACCAAGAAGCATGCAAGGGCAGACACAGTTACAGCAGAGCCACTGCACAAGACTCTCAGCTCTCTAAGGCAGGGGCTGTCACTTTACTAGATGTTTGTACAGTGCCTAGCACAATGGGGCCCTGATCCTTAATTAGGGCCTCTAAATGTTCTCCAGAATATAAATAATAACAGCATCACTAACTAATGAACTGCTTTCTATAGTGCTTTGAGGTATCTGGGCCCTGAAAGGTGCTAGGTAAAAGCAAATTCAATTCTAACCCAGTTGGTAATATGAGATGGGCATCCTATTAATCTCCCTAATGTCTGCTCTCTTTTTGAGCTGTAATACAGTAGGAAGGGAATGCATCATACTATGCTATTGGGGAGTCTTATGAACTAATCCTGTACAGTAGCACCGACATTTCCCATGTCCCAGTGATCGTTGGTTAGATTAAGTCCAAAATACACTCATTCTGCTGCTTTTTGCAGTGACCGTCCCCTTGTCGACACAGACTGAACAATGACACAGCGAGGGCTGCACTGAGTGAGCACCCTAAAGGAGGGCCATGGCCCTAGCTGGTCTCTGAATGATTCTCACCTGTGAGATCAATCCATTGGAGACAGACGCATGTGCTAATCAGCTCCATTGACACTATGGACAGCAGGTTACAATCCATTTTCACCTGCAAACTCCAATCGATTCTCCATTCTTGCCATCCCAGGTGTAGAGTAAACACTCTTCAAATGACTGGAGATCAGGACACGGTAATAGCTCCAAGTGGAGGAGCCAGTTAACTCGCTGCATGCCAGGCGGTGATAGCACTGGGTGCTCAGCATCTTGCATGATTGGAGCATCCAGCTCCCATGTAGCTTTTCCTTCAATTTCAGTGTGAGACAGGGCCCTCAGCAAGGAGCTTTACCATCTCTAGATGGGGAAGACACATTCTTTCCATCTTAACAATAATCACCACTGCTTCAGGAGGTGCGGGTCAGATGAGTGGGAGATTTTCCATATTCATAGGACACCAATGCAAAGCTGCTGTGTGCATGAAAGCGAGCACTACAGTGAGCTGCCTTTCATCCTGCTAATAGTTCACTCGGCATCCCAGGAGAACCGAACTCCTGATTTAAATATCAACTGACAAAACCCCTTTACCTCGGTAGTGTTTAACACCCATCTGTCAAAACAAACAACACATGAAACAAGTGCTCAGCAATGGAAACCTTGCCAGTTGAAACCTCGACAACCACAGTTCACCACAGGTGAGCTAGACTCAAGTAAGCTTGGGCAAAATCCGATTACTTGCATGACAAAGGGATCTCACCATCCTAGCCTGGCCTGGGTGGAGGAGGAGCAGCCTGGGGTTTCTCGCTGCAGGAGTCCTTTCCCGTTTGATTAGAGAAAGCTCCATTTTTAATTTTATTTTTATTTAAGCCCACAGCAAGATGAGGAAGTGAGGCTGAAAGCTGCATCTGTGGAGCTCGGGCTGACAGGCTAAATAAGAACAAAGAATCATCTCAGCTTCATAAAGCGTCATTCATGTGTTACATGATGGGAAGGTAGCCTGGTCCAGCCGCTCAGGCTGCGACCTGTGAACCTGGGTTCTATTCCTAGTTCTATTCTGCCCCTAATTTACTGTGTCACCTTTGATAAGTCACTTCCCCAATCGGTGCCTTCATTTCACCCATTTGTAACATGGGCATAACAAGACTTTCCCACTTCTGGGAAGGGCTTTGGGATCCTCATTAGAAAATGAGGTGTGAGTGCCAAGAGTGATAACCATTATACAACTATCTCCACAAATGCAATGCTGAAACATGCAACCACGCGGGGCAGCATCATAACACAAATACTAATCAAATCATCTAGAAAATAAAAACTCTAATCCTTGTGCTTTGCTCTTCCAAAACATCCCTTGCTCAGTGTTCCTACAGCATTCCATAATCATGGATTAAACCCTACACATGGATTACACAGCCCTGCTGTAAGGTAGGTAAGACAGCCACATTTACTACTGAATAAACTGAAGCACGGCTAGATTAATTGACAGCCATGGATCACACGGTGTATCAGTGACAGAACCAGGAATCGAACCCAGACGTCTTAATTCCCAATCCCCTGCTCTAGCCAGCAGATAACACTGTTTCTAACCCTATGCTATCCCTGATAAACTAGGTTTCAGAGTAGCAGCCATGTTAGTCTGTATCCGCAAAAAGAACAGGAGTACTTATGGCACCTTAGAGACTAACAAATTTATTAGAGCATAAGCTTTCGTGGGCTACAGCCCACTTCTGAATGGAACCACTTAAATCCTACTGTCTGTATTTAACAAAATCACTTTTTATTTAGTAATTTACTCAGAGTATGTATTAATACCTGGGGGAGCAAACAGCTGTGCATATCTCTCTATCAGTGTTATAGAGGGCGAACAATTTATGAGTTTACTCTGCATAAGCTTTATGCAGGGTAAAACGGATTTATCTGGGTTTAGACCCCATTGGGAGTTGGGCATCTGAGTGCTAAAGACAAGCACACTTCTGTGAGCTGTTTTCAGGTAAACTTGCAGCTCTGGGACAAGTGATTCAGACCCTGGGTCTGTGTTGGAGCAGACGGGAGTGTCTGGCTCAGCAAGACAGGGTGCTGGAGTCCTGAGCTGGCAGGGAAAACAGGAGCAGAGGTAGTCTTTGCACATCAGGTGGCAGCTCCCAAGGGAGTTTCTGTGATCCAACCCGTCACAGTGGTTCTTCTATGCATCCGAAGAAGTGGGCTGTAGCCCACGAAAGCTTATGCTCTAATAAATTTGTTAGTCTCTAAGGTGCCACAAGTACTTCTGTTCTTTTTCCTGATAAACTAATATGCTTTTGGGGGAGTTTTTGATCAGACTCAAGAGTGTAAAGGTCTGAATTCTATCCCTAGCTCTAATGTAGACGGGCTGTGTGACCTAGAGTGACTCACAACTGCTCCGAGCCTCAGTTTCCCCATCTACAAAAACTGGTCATGTCTGTATTACACGACCATTCACATGATACTGCCTGTCCTGTGTAAAATCTGGGAAGGATCCATTGGGGTGGCCTTTGTTAAATGCTTTGTGATCTACAAATGTAAAAAGTGCTATAGAAGTGTTCAGTATTACTATTACACCCTGATGTGCGCTATTGCTCACAGATATCTTCCAGGATAGCTAGACAGCTGATGGACAGATACTATGGGAAAGACTGCAATCTGATCAGGTTAACTGTTTGCTTGTTGGGTAAGCGTAACAATAACAACTGTAATATTGGGTGGACAACTTGTGAAGGGATAAAAAAAGAGCTGCTGAAAGGTTTGAAAAAACAGCGTCTGACTCCATGGACACTATCTATTTCCAATTGTTGGTGGAATGACTTGTCCGCATTTGGCTCTCGGCTGGGGCAATCAGCACCTAGTAAACAGATTTTTATTTCTCCCTTTTCCCCTGCAAATGCCATCTTAAATTAGTAAACACGGGTTTTTGCCCATGTCCGTGGAAGAGGACAAAAGGGCACTGTCTGGGCCAGATCCACAGCTGGTGTAAATCAGAATTGCTCTGCTGCACCCTTCCTCATATGTGGACCTGTTTTGCGTGTTCTTTTTACTGCCATTTACTGGTTTATAGCTTTTCCAGTATAGTCAAATATCCTCTCCACCTTGGTGTAGAAGACAACACTACCCACATTTCACACGTGACACTGATCTTTAGTGTAAAGTTCCTTGTCAGTTATTGTAGGGTAGCCCTGGAGGGATGGGCTTGGTTTGTAATTGCAGGAGAGCTCCTAAAACCAAGCTGATTTGTTATCATGTAATTACTTGTGAGGGCTAGATACACACACAGGTTTGCTGAGTCATTCACGCTCGCTAAGTCAGTCACACCCACACAGGGTTTTTTAAATTGTTGGATTCCTTATAAGAGCAGAGCCGCATGCAGTGTTTCTTATTGATGCTAGCCTGGACCTGGGAGACACAAGGTTAAATTCCCTCCTCTGCCACAGACTCATTGTGTGACATAGGGTAAGTCACTTAATCTCTTTGTGTCTCAGTTCCCCATCCCTACCATGGAGATAATAGCTATTCCCTACCTCACAGGGGTGCTGGGAGGCTAAATACATTAAAAGAATGTGAGATGGTCAGATTCTACAGCAGTGGGAAGCCATATAAGTACCTAAATAATAGATAGTTGCATGTAAATTTTGGGTTACTTACAAGACCCCTAAAATAAAATAAAAAATAAAAATTCTAAAATAGTTGGCTAGAAAATAAAATAAAATTTGCAAACAAGTATAAGGAAAAAATTCCAGCCATTCAAATCTTAAAACACACAGCGGCCCTGATAGTGTCCATTTAATTATTGGATGTCTCCATTTCCTGAGTATTCCTCGGCATGCACCATAGTCTTTATCACACCAGTACAATTGTTTCTGAAATGCCTTAGCCCCAGAAAAGGATGTAGGTATGTAGTGTATGTATGTGCCTCCTAAACAGGAAAATTCAATCTGTCAAGAAAATTCAATAACAATCTCAACATTTAATTGCACCCAAGGGCACAATAAAAATCAACAAGGATGGTAGTTGTTTATTTTTCGTTAACCTTCTCTTAAAAAAACCCCAAACCTGCTAAGTTAGACCGGCTGGCTGTGTGTATATGTGCAATATGTATATAGACCTATAGGGAAAAATGTGTTTAAAACTTCAAATTGGATCCACACAGGAAAACACACTTAAAAACTGGCACAGAGCTTTGCCATTGTTAGGTAAAAGAAAACATCCTGTTTTGATTTATGCACACAGCACTCAATTTAACAAGTGTAGCTATGGGCAATTGGAAAACAGTCAAAATGGTGAATTTGCTGCTTACGCTCATTTATACTGTTTCCTAAAGACAATTTGCTGTTGCTTTTTGGCATGGTTGGAATGTTTTTAACCCACAAGGACAATGTCCAGTTCTCATCACTGAATGGTGAATGTGTTGGCCTAGCTGCAGTCGGGTATATGCCAGGCAGCACAGCGTCCAGTATTTTATTTCCTGGGGCAGTTTTCCTTATGGTGACTGGTATGGTGACTAGTGATGGGGTTTTTAACTATGGGCCCTTTCACTAATGGACTGCTAAATCTTTATGGAACCACTCTTAGGCTTTGTCTACACTGGCACTTCGTCAGCAAAACTTCTGTCATTCAGGGGTGTTAAAAAAAACACACACGCACCCCGAACGACAAAAGATTTACAAAAAGAAGAACAGGAGTACTTGTGGCACCTTAGAGACTAACAAATTTATTAGAGCATAAGCTTTCGTGGACTACAGCCCACTTCTTCGGATGCATATAGAATGGAACATATAATGAGGAGATATATATACACACATACAGAGAGCATAAACAGGTGGGAGTTGTCTTACTAACTCTGAGAGGCCAATTAATTAAGAGAAAAAAAAAAAAAAAAAAATTTTGAAGTGATAATCAAGCTAGCCGAGTACAGACAGTGTGATAAGAAGTGTGAGAGTACTTACAAGGGGAGATAGTCAACGTTTGTAATGGCTCAGCCATTCCCAGTCCTTATTCAAACCGGAGTTGATTGTGTCTAGTTTGCATATCAATTCTAGCTCTGCAGTCTCTCTTTGGAGTCTGAGCCATTACAAACGTTGACTATCTCCCCTTGTAAGTACTCTCACACTTCTTATCACACTGTCTGTACTCGGCTAGCTTGATTATCACTTCAAAAGTTTTTTTTTTTTTTTTCTCTTAATTAATTGGCCTCTCAGAGTTAGTAAGACAACTCCCACCTGTTTATGCTCTCTGTATGTGTGTATATATATCTCCTCATTATATGTTCCATTCTATATGCATCCGAAGAAGTGGGCTGTAGTCCACGAAAGCTTATGCTCTAATAAATTTGTTAGTCTCTAAGGTGCCACAAGTACTCCTGTTCTTCTTTTTGCGGATACAGACTAACACGGCTGTTACTCTGAAAAAGATTTACAGATGAAAAGCGCCAGTGTGAATAGCGCTTTGTGGGGGGATGGAAGTTTTTTGTTGGCAGGCCTGTTCTCTCCTGCCGACAAAGAGCAGCTACACTCCATGCCTTTAGCGGCACAGCCGTGTCACTTAAAGCCTTGTAGTGTAGCCATAGCCTCAGTGAGCATAATAGATGAGGTCCCAACCTATGGTGGAGTCTAATCAATAAACTAAGTGCCAGTGGGGGTTATTCTGCATGACAAGTCAGTGACTGCTTTTCAGTTGCCAGACAGTTAGAACATTGGTAGTTGTTGTTGTTGTTATTATTATTAATTATTTATATTACTGTAGCACCTGGAGCCGCCCACGTGCTGGGTGTTGTACATCCACATAATAAGAGACAGTTTTTGGCCTGAGGAGCTTACAGTTTAAATAGATGAAGGGTGGGAGAAAGGCAGGAAATGTTATGTGGGGTACAATGGAAATCGCCACTTGCTGAACATCAGCTGTGGCTTTACTTACGGAAACTCAAGCTCAAGCCAATGGAGTGAAATCGACAAATAACCGTCACGGGAGGAAATGTCCCTGGCTCCGTCAGGAAACTGTTCGAGTCCACGATCACTATGTAGCAGACCAGATGCTTTTGACATCTTGAGTTCAGGAGCTTTCCCCTGGTGTCTGGTTTCTGACTCTGACAGACTAATTCTGCAGGAAAACAAAGTTTTGATGAACAACCAGATGGGTCGAAATTTAGGGCCTGCTCCATTCAACGCAAAGGGAATGTTACCATGGACTTAAATGAGATCAGGATCAGACCATTATTATATGGGCTGCTCTGAAAGGTTTCGGGGTGAGGGGGAGGCGTGTTACTGGGGTCAGATGGGGACAGTGGCTGAATGTCTGAATACACATTTTCAGTTGCTTGCTACAGCTCATTCAGCAGTATGCTGAGAGTCAGAGACACGGGCAGACACCTTTAGCTCAGCTCCTGCGTGCAGCTGGCACTGCTGGCTATTTCAGACACAAAGTTGGGCAATAGATAAATTACTCCGTCACTCCTGGAATGATTTCACTGGCTGTCTTCACAGTTCAGTTCCTTTTGACTACAAAGACTGGAGGCTGAGGGGGCAGCAGTCATTTCTTTCAGAAAGAATTCATGCCCAAAGAACTTTTACCTTACAAACGGGGTTCATAATTTTCCTTTCTATTTGGAGCGTCAAAAAGCTTCACTAGAAAGTAGGTCTAGTCACTCTCGTTAATTGTTTCTAGGAGAGCTGACCAAACCTCTTCAGTTTTATGTTGCTAAAAGGGCTGGCAACTCTATATCAGGGAGCAGTGATGTTTAGACAGCACAAATTCAATCACCTTCCTTCTCCTTCTGAGTTTTGCTTTGAGGTTTGTACATTTATACCCCAAAACGCTTGGTGCCAAAGCAACAAGATTTGCACAATTTTCATCTTAAACATTAAATCCTTGGGGTTCTCCTGGTACTAAGGCCAGGTTTCCCCGAAAGGTGCATCAGCTTCAGGGCATATATCAATTATCCTGGACCAAGTTTCAGGTCCACAGCAAAACCAGAAACCAGGGGAATTAACTGGTTTTCTATTTCATTCACACAGTTCTGCTCCTGACGCAAAAACATTTTCTTCGACACCACACTCAGAAAACCTTTGAACATCTTAGAATTTCAGTGTGCCTGGGGGCCTGAACTCAAAGACAGAAAAAGAGATCAGGGAGATATTGAGGCAAATTTATTATTCAGGCATTTAGACACACTCATCAACATATCACACAATCCACACGTTGATCAACACATCCACCATAGTGGTCCTTGGACAAAATCTCTTTGCCCTACAGCAAACTGTGCACCTATTAGTTGCCATCCTCCCATCCCAGCCCAGCCCTTTGGGGTGAAAAGTGTGATTAGTGAGGAAAGACAGTCTTGTGGCTTTAGACTGGAACTCAAGAGATCTAGGCTCGGTTCTTGGTTCTGCCACAACCACCTTGGATAAGTCACTTATTCTCTGTCTCAGTTCCCCGTCTGTAAAAGAGGTATAATTCTACTCCCTTTGTCTAACTTGTCTTTCTAGATTATAAACTCTTTGAGACAGGGACTGTCTCTCACTCTGTATACGTACAGTACTTAGCACGATGGGGCCTCAAGCTGCTACATTGATACGAATAATAACAGAAGTGATAAAAAAAAGTAATAAAAATGAAATGTCCATGAAAAATGGTTTGAGGGAGGGGGGAAATCACTTTTCCCCCAACCAGTTCTAAGTGGTATGTAAATGTAAGATATTTTATTAAAGTTAAGATATGCGTCATTATTGTGGAAAATGCTTCCCTGACCCAGCCTCTTCTATAATTGGGGTCACCATCACTAATTTTTTTATCTTGATTTTTGACAAAGTAATTCTATCTCCTGCCTGCAAATCCTGCTTAGCTAACAACTAGAGACCAAAAAACAAGCTGGGGGCTATCCTGTCTCACACATCATTACAAAAATTGTCTGCTAAGTTTTAATTGCAGTCTTCATTTCTTGGGATGATGTACAGTAGGAGACAAACTGAAGAGCGACTCAGATCCCAGTTTTTTGCTGTTTTTTTTCCCCAGTGGGAAAAATCTTTTGACTTGTAACCATTGCACATTTGATCTGTAATCACCAAGGGAATCAATAGGGAACCTCACAGTGTGATTTTGTACCTTTTGGAGTATAACTACATCTCAGCGTGACACAGATTTGGCCACATCAGGGACTAGCACTTGACGATGGCATGAGAAGACAGTCGCATATCTGCATGCATTACAGTGTTTAGGGTCGCTTGGAAGTTGTGTCTAACTTTATTTAGTGTCCTCACTGTTACAGGTTTTCCCCTCCCCCCCCTCAGGGTGCCACCTGGAACTGGGATACCACTAAGCCCGCCTGACCCATCAACCTGGGCTACTTTTTCACTGTACAGCTGTGACAGGCTCTCAATCCCCTTCCAGCACACATACAGTTAGGGACACACCCAGCTGCAGGTTCACACAGATCCTGAGATCAGCTCTGCCTGGGAAGACTCATCTAAGGAACTGTCCAGTTACTCAAGTTACCTTTGAAGGGTAAACCCAAAATTATACCATCTTGTACTACACAGGGAACTGTACAGCGTAAGCTCATAAAATTCGCCCCCTCCCTCAATGTGGAGGAAGATATGCAACAGCTTTCTGCCCCCAGTTAGGATTTGCACACACTGGTTTTAGACAAATCAAAAACAAGTTTATTAACTACAAAAGATAGATTTTAAGTGATAGCAAATAGATCAAAGCAGATTACCATAGTAAATAAACAAAACCACAAACTGAGCTTAACACACTAGATAGATAGGATACGAATTAGCAAATTCTCACCCTGGGTGATAAACAGGCTGGCAGATTCTTAAGGCACAAGCTACCTTGGCTTTTCAAGCTTGGGTTTCCCAGGTTTTCATACACAGGCTAGAAATCCCTCTAGCCTGAGACCAGCACTTCCCCCAGTTCCATCTTTGTTCCTCAGGTGTTTCCAGGTGTGTTGTAGGGGGAGTGAGGTATCATCATGATGTCATTGTCCCCCTTTTATATCTTCTTCCCACTTGCTGGAAAGCTCTTTTGCTGTGACCTGGGTCAGACAGTTCCCATTGTGTAGTGCTATCTCTGAGAGGTTTCTATTGTACACAGTTTCTGGGGTAATCCTTGTGCTTGTCTGCATTTCATCAATAAACCATTAACATTGTTTGGCCTTTCTACTGTTGTACCTGAAAGGCTGCTTGTGGGTGTTTTTAACCTAACAACATGTTTCAGTAATACATCGATTAATATTCACAGATTCTAGGACTGGAAGGGACCTCGAGAGGTCATCGAGTCCAGTCCCCTGCCCTCATGGCAGGACCAAATACTGTCTAGACCATCCCTGATAGACATTTATCTAACCTACTCTTAAATATCCTAATTACATGACAGCGGTGAATATTGGGGTGCCAGGGTGTCACACGCACCAGATTAGCTTGATGTAGGAAAAGATTATGGAGTGGCTATTTCTCCCTTCAGGCTGTGATTACTGAATACTTTCCTGACCTGCACAGAGTACTCCAGACTGGCATACAACCACTGCAGGAAGTGTATTGTTCAGATAAGTTCATTGAGCATAGGTCCATCAATGGCTATTATCCAAGATGGTCAAGGACACAACTACATGCTCTGGGTGCGGTAAATTCCAGAAAATGGAATTGGACAACAAGGGATGGATCACGCAATAAATTCCCTCTTCTGTACATTCCTTAAGAAAAACCTGACACCAGCCCCTGTCGAAAGACAGGATACTGAGCGAGACAGACCATTGGTCTGACCCAGTCTAGATATTCTTATGTTCTTATTGTCAGATCAACACGAGTTTGGTCTGGTGGCTAACTAGGGAGTGATATGACCTGCTCAGTATGGCGGATGAGTAGGTGAAGGTGGTGCTATGTAAGCGATGTGCTCAGTCTGGCAATGCCTTCCTCATCCTGCAACCACGAGGCTGCCCGAAGGAAACACATTCAGGTACGTGCTCCTCCCGGCCTGCCAGGAACGCGCAGGGCCACCCAGGGGGGGCAAGTGGGGCAATTTGACCCAGGCCCCTATGAGAAAATAGTATTCTATAGTATTGCAACTTTTTTTTATGGAAGGGGCGCTCGAAATTGCTTTGCCCCTGGCCCTCTGAATCCCCTGGGCGGCCCTGGGTACGCGCCGCGGGCCTGTCGCCGAGGCATGCCTGGAGGCCACCGGGAGCGAAGGCGAAGGGGACGGCGAACACCCCGCAGCCGGCCTGCACCCGAGCCAGGTGCTCAGACACTGCAGGGGGCACGACAGAAAGCCCCTGGCTTTGGGGAGTCAAGGGGCCCCCCAGGCAGGGGAGACAGAGGTCTGGGGCCCCTGCCTGGGGGGCCCCTTGGTTCCCCGGGGGGAGGGGCGGGTGCAGCAGCACAGAGGGCACGGCAGGCAAAAAGGAAAGGCGGGGGGAGGGGGGAAGGCGGAAGACGGGCAGAGCCCCCAGACCCGGGGCAAGGGGCGGGGGTCAGAGGTCGCTGGTTGGAGCGTCTGTGGTCACGTGGTGGGCGTGTGGGTGGCGACTCTCGCGAGAGCGGGCGACTGCGTCATCCCCCTGCGCCGGCCGCGCGGCCTCGCTGTGTCACGTCGCGCTGCGGAGCGGAGGGAAGCTGCTGCTGCTGCCGCCGGCCCGGGCCTGAGGACGAACCGCGCGTGCGCACCCAGCCACCCCCGCCCCGTAACGCCCGGCCATGGAGTACCTGATCGGCATCCAGGGCCCCGACTACATCCTGGTGGCGTCCGACACGGTGGCGGCCTCCAGCATCGTCCAGATGAAGCACGGTGAGAGGCGGGGCTGGGGGCGGGCTGCCCCTCGCGGGGGGGGGCACGAAAGTCGCGGGGCAGTTGCTGAGGGAGGGGGCTACGTGGGGGGGCAGCTGCTCAGGGAGGGAGGGAGGGTGGGGAGGAGGGGGGCAGCTGCTCAGGGAGGGAGGGAGGGTGGGGAGGAGGGGGGCAGCTGCTCAGGGAGGGAGGGAGGGTGGGGAGGAGGGGGGCAGCTGCTCAGGGAGGGAGGAAGGGTGGGTGGGGAGGAGGGGGGCAGCTGCTGAGGGAGGAAGGGTGGGTGGGTGGGGAGGAGGGGGGCAGCTGCTCGGGGGGTGGGGGAGATCAAGATCTCTTGACCCTCCCCCCTGCTGTGGAGCCCAGGGGTCTGGTACAGGTCTGAAGCCCTCTGGGAGATCCCTGCCCCTTGATGACGGTTTTCTTTGTGCACCTGCTGCTGTGTCACCTTTTACTGTTTATGCACCTTTGCAGCGGGGAAACAGGTCACCTTTAAGAACCTGAAGGGACTTGCTTTTCTTATTAAAAAAAACCAAGGTATTCATCGAGGTGTGGGGTGGCGTGTTGTGAAACCACCCAGGGGCCCTGATGAGAAGCAGGGTTCCATTGCGCTGCGCGCAAGTGCAGCCACCGAGGAAGGCCTGGCCCCTGCCCCAAAGCGTGTATTGTGTAGCGGCTAACTGCCCATTGGAAAGGTATTTTCACAGGGTCGCAAACTTGGCAGAGGGGAAAAGTTTCCAAAAAGCAATTTATCTCCTATTTGCTCTACTGTGACTTATTTTTAATTATTCTGTCTTGGTTCTACAGTGAATTCATGAATTTGTCACCTCGGTCTCTTGCAGTAGAGCTTAGAGACCCATGGTAGGGTTCCCTTGTGCTTGGCACTGCACACCTTTATGGTGCTGGGATAGAATTTTCTTTTATAGCGTATTTAAATATAAGATGAGAGGCAACTGGTGGAGAAAAAGAAGCAGCAGGGAGGTCAAGGTATCGATGAAATTATCATGGTTGGTATAATAAGCAATAGTCACAGTATATACCCACTGTTTAGCCATTGTTGAGCATTGCGTAGACATCACAGCAAAGGTGAGTTTTAAGGGGCGATTTCATGGCTGACGGTGTAGTGGTTTTTCTGACTTCTATGTGGCTTTCCTCCCTTCCATGAAGGGCAGCATAGAAGTGAAAAGGTACTTGCGGACTGTTCTGCAAAAATGAGCATCTGTAAAGTGTTAGCTGTTGGCTCTTACATCTTCCAAGCGCTAAGTTGTCAGCCCATTTCTAAGTTACTTCAAATAGAAAAATCTCCATAACTGCTCACGTGAGAGAGCTGAGTGAGACCAAAAGAGTTAACTTTGTTTCTCAGATTGCGCACATGTAACAACTGAAGATGAAAAGATATTACAGGGAGCTTTTGCTGATCTTCAGGATTTATAAAGCACCCATTCTTTTGGTCTTTTCACTTCTAACTTTTTTCGTTATTAGAAAATGTTGCTAGAATGTTGAGCCATCTGAACAATAACAGTTACCCGAACCTGTGTACCTTTTATCTACTGAAGTGTTGGAGAATAGTACAGATATTACATGTTCCCAGGTTTTACTTTCTTTTTGAGCCTTTATCCCAAGGAAATTGACTATGTCTACACTTGAAAAATGTATAAAATATGTCCCCCAGCAATTTTAACACAGTTTCATTTGAACCAGTGGGACCCAAGGCTTCCATGGGTGGATCTGTTTTTACTATTGTTTTAGTTAACCCTATTAAAAAGTAAGCCTAATTCAAGGGGGTAGAAAACATGGGTCCAGACATAAGTCTTATCTACATTAGGGGTCCTACCAACTTTAATTGTGGTTCAGTTGAACTAACGTTACAGCTCGTGGTGGGGACTCTTTAAAATTTCCCCACTGCACACGGGATTTCAGGGCCTGATCCTGCAAGCACTTACAGGTAGTCAGTGGAACTACTCGCATGCACAAAGCTACGCACATGTTTGTGGGACTGAGTTCTACATTAGCAAAGTAAAACAAGTGCAGTCAGCTGTTCATGTTCAACATAAAATTTTTTCCTCTTAAAAAGTTGTACTAAATCTGTGTTGTCAGCCACAAGCCTGGAGAAAAAGGCCCCCAAAACCATGAGATTTAAAAAAAAAAAAAAGTTTTTAATTTGACTTTGGGTTTCAGCCTTCATGTTCACATTTGAGCCTTTGTTAATGCAGTTCCACTTCCAAGTGTTTTTCTTCAAAGAGGGTTACAAATGTATATTCTTACATAATCACATGAATCCAGCAGTTGGGACTTTAAAAATAAAGCAATCTAAACACCACACCTTCCCCCCCAAATATTGGGAGCATTTCAATAAAATTGCAAAAGTTATCTATGCTGATAGATGAATCTGGCCACTGTATCTATCTTCATGTCTACAAAAATAAACACAGGTGGTGTTCTTGTTTCATAAACAGGACACCAAGTTAGGGAGAAATCGCTGTAATAAATTGCAGTTTTTACTCTAAATATTACCAAATACCATCAACTTCTTTTAAAAGTTTGTTTTGTAAACTAACCATGTTTAATTCCTGTTGGAATTTATTTAATCTATTCAGGCAAACATACTGATGTGGGATTTATTAATCCTAGTTTGAAAAACAGTAAGCTATAGGTAGTATTCATATAAAATATTGGTATTTGATAGTTTTTTTCCTTCAAATTGTAAACAAATTGCAGAGAGTGATCAATCTGAATAGCAATCCTTGAACACTCAAAAGCAACTTTTAAAGTATTTAACAACTGCATAATACTCTCGAAATCCTATTAAAGGATTGTGACATTTCAGAAGCTTTCAAACATGTCTTCCAGGGAAGATTATTCAGCAGTATTTAGTAAATTGAAAGTGAAAGTGAGATTCAGATATGGAGATTTAGACTGTTGTTCTGTAGACCTAGCCTGAATATGGAGAAGCAGTTTTCCTTAGGCACTAACAGCTGCTTGAATATTTATCTATCTTATCTAGTTAAAGCAGACTGGTGGTCAGATAAGATTACAGTATTAGGAGTAGTACAAAATTGTGTTCCTATAGTTTTGTTGTCATAGCTGAGATTTGAAAAATACCTCAGAAAATTACAGTTTTAAAGTTTTGATTTCAAGGGAAGAATTCTGGTTTACAGTTTAATGATTTTGTTGCTTCTCAATGGGCTATTTTTGCAATTTATAATCAATATTTATTATTTTTTCTTATTACCAGTGTTCTAATAGAGTTCAGTCATGACATTGACTACCGCTGTATTTTAAAATAAGTGGTTTTCCTTGTCAGGCATTGTCTATCCAAATTACTCCTTTCTGAAACAGCTGTTAGTGGATCTGGATATCCTAGGAAAAGGAAGTCTCTTTGACATACATTTTGATCCTACATTTTTCATAATTTCTCTTTGCTTAATGTGTTCACATGTTTCAACTCTAACAAGAATTGCACTTGCCCTAACACATCATGTATTTATATAAAGCAAAACCTAACAGCTTATCAAGCAAAACTCTTGAATATTTTATTGGTGAGTAAATAATAGAATGAAAGAGCTAATACTTAATTTTTTTTTTAAATGTATTGTTCTGTCTGTGTGCAGTTTTAACCAACGTTGGTACATGAGTAACACCTTGCATTTCTGTGGCATCTTCCTCCTGAAGAATATCAAAGCACTTCAGAATTTTGTTCCAGATTCTGCTCTTGGATGTGCACATGTGGACCCTGGTGTTGAGCTCCATTGTCTCCATGAGTGCTCCCTGTGCAGGGGCTGTCAGCATGGATCCAGTTACACAACTGGGACCATACACTGATTCAGAGTAGATGTAGGGCGCTACATTAACCACTGGAATGCAGTCACCTCTCTGAAGCATGACCGCTTTTAACGGCACGTAGGAACACTATGCAACAGATTAAGTTGGGAGACTGAGAGAAGCTGAATATTGTAATTTAGTTGGGATGCTTTGATTCGCATAATTGAGTGATTAAAATCCTTTAATTTGGTACTTATTAAATAAATTGTGAAACTGCTATGGTATTGGCAAAATAGCATATTCTTGCTGATGACTGTAGTGTTTGTTCTTGTCTCGTTGCCTAGACCATGATAAGATGTTTAAAATGAGCGAGAAGATCTTGCTGTTGTGTGTGGGGGAAGCTGGAGACACTGTGCAGTTTGCAGAGTACATCCAGAAAAATGTTCAGCTCTATAAAATGAGAAATGGTAAGTACAAAACCAGAACTCAAAACAGCTCCTTACTGGGTTTGTTTTAAAGTGTAGTAAGAACAAGAGGTCATGTTTTATAATTATATGAATGAGAGCTAATATGCCTGCATGTTATTAGAGGCTCAGTATCCTTGTTACTGAGAGTTTAAAGGACAGCTGGAAATCGTGTGTTTTAATAAAATATATTTGTGCGTATTACACTGTCCCTTAGTGACCATGCCAGTTTTTGTGGGTTTACAGTTTATTGCTAACCTTTTTTAAAAAGACCTTTCCTGTTGCTGTGTGAAGAATTGGCACAAACAGGAAAAACTAATAAATAGATTCTCTACAAGGGAAACAGTAAAACTTTTGTATAAAAAGTACTGTGAAATGTACTCTTTTTTAGGTTTAGTAATTTTAGGAGTTGCTTCTAACAAGTAGTTCAAAAATATTCAGACACAAGGGGTAAGTCTTAATAAAGTTGATGTCCCTTTAAAGATAACTATTAGATTATTTCAGGTTGGTGTTTGAGGGGGGCTACACTTAATTTTCTTAGTCTGTCTAGTTTGTGGGTTTCTGCCTTTTACGGGCTCGGGTAAATATGGTGATGAGGGCAGGATATAGGTAGTTAGGGGCTTGAATACTTGGCATTGAATCCACCCAAGTTTATATATTCATAAAGAGTTAATTCCTGCTGAATATATATATGAATGAATGTCTCTGTTTTGATTTCAATAATTAATTTCCCTTCCCTATCAACAATATGCCCCAGTATAATTACACACCAGAATTGGTACTCTTTGGTCTGTACAAAACAGGGAGGGTAGCCTAGCTGTTAGAAAGGGGAGGACAGGAAAACCGGACTCAGGTATCTATTGCTAGTTCTGATGTGAGTTGATTTTTGAGCAAGTCATCTGACCTCTCTGCCTCAATTCTCCAAAATTTCAATTTCTGTAAAAAGAGAAGATAATGCTTCACTCAGGAGAGTACTGCAACTAGTTTGCAGAGCACTTCTGAGATCACCTAGTGAAATATGCAATTCATTGTAAAATGTTTCCTCCTGCCTTTGCAAGCACTGATTACCTCCCAGGGGTGTGTTCAAATCTCTAATCAGCTTTGTACTGACTTGATACTGATCTAGTCAAAAAGAGCAGTTTGGCCTTATAGTCTTTCAGCTTTCTGAATTTCTAGAGTGACTGCAAATGTTTGAACTCTTAATTAAATGATCTTTGGTTCACGTATACTCAGTATGTAGGTAAGTCGGTACTGAATTGTAAAAGTATTTGTATTTTGTATTTTGGTGAAATCCACTGTTTATAACTATGAAGCAATAGATTGAGCACCTTATTTCATCGCTTAAAAAAAAAAAACAATCTACGATTTCTAGTAAAAACTTTTATCCTTTAGGGCAGGTTAAAGGTTTTGATGACAGTAGGATATCCTGTAATAACTTGCTCTGCTATCCTTAGCATTAGGCTTTTGATGAAGTGTCTTGTATTATTTATGGAAGCCATCAGTCTTTTGGTTCTTTATTCATTGTTACAGGTGGTAGAACTTTTAGCATCCTTTCCTGAGTCTCTTTCCTGTTCACTAACTAAAATGGAATTACACATCTAAAGGATTGGTTTTACAACAAAAAAAAAAATTCAGCATTAGTTTTGGAATTCTCTCCTATTTCACAATCTTGCCAGTGGGCAAGAGAGCCTTCTCTTCTGCAGTCCAGGCCTTTGAAGGTACTCTCCACTGGAATAAAAGACCTGTGGCTGGCCTGGGTCAGCTGACATAGGCTCGCAGGGCTTGGGCTGTGGAGCTAAAAATTGACAGATCCCAGAGCTTGGGCTTCAGCTCAAGCTGGAACATCTACATAGCAATTTTATAGCCCCACAGTCCGAGTCAGCTGATCTGGGTCAGCTGTGAATGGTTAATTGCTGTGTAGGCATACCCTGTGATTTAGAGAAATGCAGGAACTTTGCATCTGTCTTCAAATCCTGGGTGAAAAAACATCTTCTCTATTCCTCTGTGTCTCTCCTATTTAACTCCACCCCATTTTTGGGATACAGTTTGTGTGAAAAAATATTCGGAATACAGATGTGTAATATTCTGCACTTTTCTAGGGCTTTGTATTTTGAATCCCTGTACAGGTATGAGTAATTTGAATCCTTAGCCACCCTATTGATATAGGTCAGTATAATTATTCACAGTTAACATAGGGAAAATGTAGACCGAGGTAAAGGGAACACAGTAAATGGGTTGTCAGAGCCAGAATAGGAACTTGGAATTGCCCTCAATCATGTTGCCTTTCTGTTTTATTATGAAACAAATAGTGACAGTAAATCAGTAAGAATGATGCATTTGCACTCCAGTTTCCTCATAAATGCATTTGTTTCTTATATCAGGGTATGAGTTGTCTCCTACTGCAGCAGCAAACTTTACACGCAGAAACTTGGCTGACTACCTCCGCAGTCGGGTAAGTAATAACGGAGGCATACTAGCAATGACTGGAGTTACTAAGGCCTTCTCGCAAAAATCGAACAATATGTTTGCCCTTTTCCCTCCCTACGTCCCTTCCTACTGCAACAGCTTTTTTTTCTCAGCAATATTTTTTTTCCCTCGGGCTCACAATTTAAACATGTGCTTACACATGACTGAATGCTCCAGGGCAGAAAACACAAAATAAAAAAGAAAATAACATGTGACTGGCCAAGTTTGATTCTATTCTTCTGAAACAAGCAAATGATTTGAGTATGGTCTGAGTTAGTGAAGCCACAGACTCCCCACGGTGAGTAGTGAGGAACTGAGACCCTTGAGAGCAGTCAGGTTTTGTTGCTAAAAAAGGGGTGGAGAAGACATTTCCCTTTCATGTCAGTTTTATATAGTTCACTTTCACTTCGTAATTCCGTGCTCTCTTCTTACGCTTGGTGCAGATCATTTTAGTAATTTCGCATTTAGTGTCACTAGATTTTTACTTCACAGTTAAATTTAAATTAATGGAGATATCCCATCTCCTAGAACTGGAAGGGACCTTGAAAGGTCATCGAGTCCAGCCCCCTGCCTTCACTAGCAGGACCAAGTACTGATTTTGCCCCAGGTCCCTAAGTGGCTCCCTCAAGGATTGAACTCACAACCTTGGGTTTAGCAGGCTAATGCTCAAACCACTGAGCTATCTCCCCCACCTCCCCCTTGATGTAACTTGTGTATAGTCAAACCTGATTTTTTCTTAAACCCAAATTTCTGAAATGCCTTTTCTGAAAAATATAAAACCTCACAAAGTACTTTAAAAACTACTGCTATTATGAGATACTTGTATTAAGAGCCACCCCGGTGGTTCCTGTATCTTAATTATACTGCCGTGCTATATTATGCCCTAAATAATTTCAGTGGTATGAATAAAGAATTACTGTACAACAGTAGTGTCTCCTGTTGTCCATCTTTGTCTGCTTGTGTTAGTTGTTTCATGTTCTTTTTAACAAACCCCTATTGGTTTGGGGACCCTGGAGACATTTGGCAAATTAAGGTTCTCCTGAATTACTAGTTAAATAATAGTTACAATAACATTGTGTTCAGTTTTAAGGAGATGACATTGACAACTATTCTATTTTCTGTAAAATGTTACCTGTGAAAGGACTTTTACCTATTTTTATAATAGGCTTGTTTGTGTTTTCATGTTAAGGACATTAAAAACGTTAAGTACACCTCTACCTTGATACAACGCTGTCCTCGGGAGCCAAAAAAATCTTACCGCATTATAGGTGAGACTGCGTTATATCGAACTTGCTTTGATCCACCAGAGTGCTCAGCCCCCTCTTCCCCCGCCCCGGAGCGCTGCTTTACCGCGTTCTATCCGAATTCGTGTTATATCAGGTCGTGTTATATCGGGATAGAGGTGTATCATTTAATATCTTTCCCCAGATGGCTACTCTGTTAGCCCTGCTGCTATTCATTTTAATTATCTATATCCATGTATTTCCAAATGGAAAATGGATAGAAGCAATATAAGAGGGGGGAAGTTTTCAACCTGTGAAAAACTTCAGATTTTGTTTTGATCATGATCTGATTAATTGTCTTCAAAGCGTGGCATAGAAGTTGGGATATGGCTCAGAATCCAGGGTCTTGGTGAAGACCAAATGTCCGCTAACTACTCACTATGAATTACTGGGGAATAACTTTCACTTGCAGATGGATGAACTCTGTAATCGAGAGGTCTCTTCTTTCTTTAACTGTGGGTTTTTCCTCATCAAAGTGGTCTGTTTTATGGAAATTGTAAGCTATGGTTTGCTTTTTTTTTTTTCCTTGTTAAAATGCCTATCACCTCAGTTATTGGAAACTAATACAACTACAGTGTTAAAATTGCAGCTTTGGGCCCAGTAAACATTTTGTCATAAATACCAGACAGCTAAGTGAATTAAGCCCCTTTAAAATCGAGATAAGGCCATCACTTCTCATGCAAATGCATTGAATCCATTTAATCTTCTCCTAAAATGATTTAATAGAGCAAAGCTATTTGATGTACTTAGCAAAACAAGCCCTTTTTGTAAACAGAGACATGAAGTTTTCAGTAAATATCAAAACCAAGTTGAAGCTGTTTTTTCGAATTAGCAGAGTGTAATGACTGACTGACTTAAGGTAATATTTCAAAGCATTGCTAATAAATGCTGTCTTCTCATTCATCATTCAGATGCCTTATATAAGTGCCCTTTGATGCTTGGCAGTTTATAGTGAGGAAGTCAGGACTTCTGGGTTCTACACGTGCTGTTGGCTTGCCATGTGACATGTTTAAGGTCAAATATCCACACTTTTTCCCCAGTTGTAAAATGGGTATTGGATAGAAATATGTAATCCTTGGGTACCTCACAAGGAGAGGAGGCTTAATTCATTGCTTATAAAGTGCTATAAAGTTCTTAGCTGGAAGTTGTTACAGAAAGACAAAGTGGTATATAAATATACAAGTTTAAGGATTTCAACAGTCCTCTGCCTGGCACATGTATATTCTCCACACAAAAAAGAGAGGGGAAAACAAGAGAATTAATGATGTTGTGAATTAAGTTGAACAAATATGTTTGTATGGGGAGGAACAGGGGATGAGGTTTGTTTATTGCTTGGATATTTTATAGAAATTTCCCAGAGAACCTTTTTCAGGCTTGCAATCAGTGTTCGTTATTTGTATTAGGGTAGTACCTGTGGGCCCCAATTCAGATCAGAGCCCTATTGTTAGACCCTGTATGTACATAGAGCCTGCCCTGAAGAGCTTTCAGTCTAAATGAACAAGACAAAAGAGGGGTGGAAGAAGGGGAGACCTGACGCTCAGCAAGGTTTTGACTAGCCCAAGTTCATACAGAGTTGGGAATAAAATACGGGAGTCCTGACTCCCAGTCCTCTGTTTAAAGCACACCTCATTCTGTTTAGAAATGAGTGTGATATACCTCCTGCAAATTAAATGGATACAAATTGACTATAGATGTTAGTCCTATAAAAATTATACTTATTTTAACTTTCATTCAAGTGTTCACGTTTTGAAAGGCTTGTATGTTTGCATGGAGCTGTTCGGAGTTTCCATGAGTGATATTAGAAGCAGTATTGTAATTCTCCTCCTTCCGTTGTGCATACACAGCCTTGTCTATCAGTTGCGTAAGAGGCTGATTACTTGTCTCAAGGTCACAGGACCCCCAGAGCAGATGGCAGAGGTGAAATTGACTTTGAATGTCCTGCCTACTTAAGCACAGACAGCCGTTTGTTACATATGATAAAAATATCACTAACGAGGGTAATAATTTAACATGCTTTTTGGCAAATGCGGTTAGCAGGATGTGACATGATGCGGCACTGTCTTCTTCCTCTATGTGCCATGTCCCTTGAGGCCTGATCCTCTCTGCATCCCCCCTCCTCCCTGTGCCTGGGCTTGCCTTCCAGCTCACCTGCTCCAGATGGGCAGCACAGTGGGGAGGACACTGGCAAAGGCAGATGTGTTTATTTACCGGAGACAAAATGTTGTGCTGCTGCAGATGGCAATGCCCCTGAGCAAATGGCGCACTTTGACACCACTGTCACACTACAGGGATCTCTGTACTGTAGGGAGAACACTATCATCTTTTGAAACTTAGCACTTAGTGCTTGTATGAAAGTGCGGCACTTTCAACACGAAGCTACAAACATTGGCATCAGAAAGTTGTATTCTTTGCTCAGTCACTTGTCAGATGTTTGTTATATTTCTGTACCTGTTCTGACCCAATTAGAATCAATAAAAATATAGCCAGTAGTGCTTTGTACAAAGAAATCATTCACATAGGACTCTGGAAGTCTATTAATCTAATACTGTTGGTTATATTATGTTTTATGGCTATATATGCCAAGCTAAATTATACTTTGTGGGGAAGGGAAGAGGAGGGGACTAGGTTGTTTACCTACAGGTTTAAATATATATATTTTCATCTTGATGCACAGTAAGGTGTGGAAAGTTCCCTGCAAGTTGAGTTGAGCCTAGACCCTTGGCTAATAGCAGCTAATACTTGGCCAGACCAATATGAAAAGGTTTTTTAAGGTAGCCAAGAATGGAATGTGTAAACCAATTTGCCTTGCCCAAACCCAATTTATTTCTTAATACTGTATTTTGGAAAGTCACTTATGACTGAACCTGAGTTGCATGTGGCTTCTGCTCTGTACTGACACAAGTGGACACTTTAAACTCGGGATCATGTGTATGCACAGATTATGTAGGTCTGGCAATGGGAAATGTTACCTTAGTGGGCTGAACACCTAAAACTAGAGTTTTATAAAGATTGATGACCCTACCAAACTCTGATTAGTCCCCTAAATTTAGGGACAGGGGAGCAGGCAAGTTGGAAAACATCCCCTAATTTGTATTTCGGTATTACCTTACTCCAACTTTTGGGTGTAGTCCCTCCATGATCCCTTCTGTCTTTTCCTTCACGTGTACCCTCAGAAGTCCTACCTTTTATGTTGGGCTGGCCTTTAGGAAGAGCCAGGCTATAGAATCACTCTCCTGTTTCAGTAATGCTGTTGGAGGTTGTACTCTGAGCTATACTGGTTTAAATTAACTAGAATTTTTTTTAACTTGCTGTTTTGCCCATCACAGTGCTGATACAGTTATGAGTTTTCAGGTGTAAATCCCCCCTCTCAGGAGGATTGTATGTGAGAAGGTGTTGCTTTCTCACTCCTAGCGAGTGTGTGCTACCCAGTTAGGTGCCTGCTGAGATCAGAAATCCCTGTTTCTGTGCTAAATAGTCCCATTGGAAGTATAGTGATATTATATCAAAGATTTTGGCTTTGTAAAAAGACCTTGTAGCTCTACTCCATCCCTAATTTTTCTGAATATCTACTTGTTAAGGAGTTTCACACTAACCCCACACAACTGTCTTAAATCTATAACTTTAGCTCTAAAATCCATAGATAATTTTTCTAATCAGGTTATCTTCAGAATAAACACCATTTGTTTTAGTTATTGAGAATCTGATAATGGAAACTGTTTGTCTTAATAGCTATGATTTGGCATTGGTGACTTAAATCCAGAACACTTCTCAACACTATCCGCTTCTTTCCAAATAGGTTGCGAAATGGCTCTGTGCCAAAAGGTGCGTGGGGGCCCCATTCACATGTATCTGGGATACTTCAGTTATTGGGTTTGTTCTGGCTAACCAGTGTTACAAGGTACAAGTCTGAACAGGAAGAAAGTGGAGTATGAGCAGGACTTTTGGGCGTTTGGTCATTAATATGCAGTAGCCTTTAAATCATTTTAATGGGTTATAAAATCTAGAAGAGTTCACTATATCTGAGCTTGAGCGTTGTGCTTGGGCTGTTTAACAAACACTTGGTGCTGCTTTGTTATTGAAGTCTTGGTCTAACTTTATGACAATACTTTGCATCCTCCCAGGGATTTCAGATCACTTTAGGAAGGTGAATCAATAATATCTCCATTTTACAAGTGGGCAAACTGAGGCACAGAGCGGTGAAGCAACTTGCCCAAGGTCACGGAGTAGTGTCAGTCAGAAATGCAACAGAGGGATCCAACTCCCAATTTCCTGTTATAATTAGTAATTGACACTTTCCATGTGAAGGAGTAATGGAGGTGTGAGGGGGTAAAACTCACAGAATAGTCCCCGGGGACTAGATATGTGGTTGAGCTGTATTCTCCCACTCCCTACTTTGAGAGACCCATAAGAGTTGTATTGCAAGCAGAAGAAAGACAAGAAAATTTCCAGAAGGTCATTCACTTGTGGAATGCCTCAGTCCCAAGGTGCCTTGGCTATAGAAACTCTTCCTGTGTGCTCCATTCAGTTGTTGTTCCCAACCCGCTCCCCCATGGCAATTGTTATTGGGCAGCTTTTGTGCTCTGACCTGTTCAGTGGGGGTTGCAGATCACCGAGGAGCTGCATTAACAAATCTTTGTTTCTGGGTCCTTTAGTGTGTGGAGGGGGTGGAGCTTGCTGGTTGTCCTCTTTTCTGGCCCCTCCCCTTTTTTGCTGACAGAGTGTTTACAAAAGTGCCAGATGCGGAGGAGAGCGGGGACATCTCATATAACCTTTTCATTTCGTAGCTTTTTCCTGGTTTTGTGGCTGTCCATGTTACACAGTGAAGGCAACACAGCAGCCTTGGTGTTTTGCACTGGGTCTACTTCAGTGAAATTTCACCAACTGAAATAGATTATTTTGATCTCAGTGTGTTTATTTTGAAACAATATTCTGCACGGTATTCGAGTGTCACAGCCCAACCCAAACTGAGGCATGTTCTACACTATTAACCGCCATCTGTGTCCCTCACCACTCCAGCGAGTTTGAATTCATTTGTCTATCTCTGTGGATGATCCAGCATTAATGTAATGCTCTGCAATCATAGTTATTCATATTTCTAGCACTCGCTGAGTATTTAGCATTCATAACTTGCTACATTTACCTTGCAGCATGTAATTCTGCTTCAACATGTGGAGTCTGCTCCAAAATATCGAATATTGTCTGAATTCCCCTTAAAAACACTACTGATTAGCAAACACGGGGGTTACATTTTGCCATTGGACAGCCAGTGATTTTATCTGTGAGCTTTATTTGCTGGGTAGAGACAGTGTTTTGGATTAGCAAGTGAAATGAATGGAGAAAACAAATACTGTGTTAACTAGCTGGTATAATAAGGCATCTGTGCCATGTTACATTTTAAGTCATTAAATTTTGAAACCCCTCTAATTACAATATGGCTGCACCTTTAACAAGAAAGCACACAAACTTGGAGCTGCTGCTGGCGTATAAAATCATGCGTAGCAACAAGGAAATGGCCCACCTCTTTGCAGATAGACAACAGCTAATGTTAATTTAAGTCAAGTTTGTGGTGTTGCACTGTAGTCCTGAAGATGCACAGCAATAGCTATAACTGATACTTTTTCAACTGTTTACACCTTACACTCTGACACTTAATTCATTGGCAATTGGACTTGGGGCTTGTCTATATGTGCATTTGTGCTGTTTTAGTTTCAGGTGCGATTTTTTTTTTTTTTTTTTTTTTTTATATATAGCCAGTTTCAATTGGGTTCATGATGTGTAGATGCTCTTATTTTGTTTTTAAACCAGGCTGCTCTTGGTTTAGCTTAATTCTGTTAGAAACAGCTGAACTAAAGTAAGCCATTTTTAAACCAAAATAAGAACCTCCACCTGGGTTTACACCAGTTTAACTAAACGGTGTAAAAACTGTGTCTAGACAAGGCCTTAGTTTTCTGTATGGAATGTGAAAATGAAGCCAAATATAGTATATCTACACTGCAAAAAAAGGAAAGTGTGTTCTTAACTCAGGTTAATATAGCAGTGAAGACATGGCAAGTCAGTTTAGCAACTTGAGTTGAACTGTATAGCTTCCCCCACCTCACCCCACCCCAGTGTGGACATACCCTTAGCTGACGGGAGGGGTCCATGATTTATTTCTGGTGGAACCCTGCGTAAGCTCAGAGTAGAAGTCACACTTTCCATTGGGATCACAGAACCTGTTTCTTATTTATGGGAAAGGCTCTTCACACTACTCTGGCAGTGTTCACTCACTTGAAGGCCCCTTTACACTCCCAAGGAGGAGTCAAAGGGCTTTATTGTAAATGTCTCCCAGGTCGAACTGTTGACGCAGTACTCGTTAGGGAAGTGTTTAATTCTGATTGATCACTTCTGACGTGCAGCACTCCTCATACAGGGTATACACCCTTGCAGGTGAATACCCACTTTGCCATGATCGGTGTATTTTTTGTGTGTGTCTGAAAAGACCTTTTATCAGTTCCTATTTGACTCCTGCGGCACAAATATACATACATACTTCTCTGGTACCATTTTTTAATGGTGCAGAAAATATTGCTATGTTCCCTTTCTCAACCTACTGCCTTCCCCAACCTCCCAGATGACTTACCTGCTGGGAATGCCAGTGCCAAGATTGTGCTGCAACTTAGTAAATGTACCATTGTTTAAATAAAAAAAACCCCAAATTCTAAAGTGCAGCTTCTTATTGTGATGATATGTTTAATTATAGGTGACAGGGTCTGGACTGAGTCCAAAGGAAGACTGTCAATTCCTCTCTTGCTGTCCACGCTTGGCAGGATGCTTCCTCACGCCCACCTCTCTCTCCCCCTTGCTGTGACTTTGGCTTCCGCCAGATGTCACACCGCTGCTTGTCGCCGCCCAGCCTCCCATCGCTGATCTTGTTGTTTCAATATATTTCTCACAACTGTTCTCTTCAGCTGTAAATTCTGAAGAATTTCACGCTCTTCTTAATCACTGCAGTTATTTTAAATCCAACGGCATACAGTGCAAAGCTAGATGGGGATGGAAAATATTTTCTTTAACTGAAGGGAATTGAAATGAAGAATTTCATTTCTTGAGAGATGAAAAAATGCATTGTTTTGACTCAGTCCCAAAGTATTAGCCCATCATCTCTCATGTTAAACCTTTGTAATCACAGTGACAATCTAAAAAGTTCAAAGCTCTTGCTCATGTTAATTAGCAACAAAATTCCATGCCTAGTTTGAAATTGATAAACATCCTGCTACTAAACTAAAGTTCAATATAGAGAGTATTTAACAAATGTCTGACTTGGTGCTTTTCTGCTGGAAACGTGAGTTGGAAAACCAGGCATAGAAGAATTGAGGGTGAAAGAGGACCCCGGTACTAGACTAGCAAGGTTGTTGCCGGTCCATGTTAAGGTGCAGCAATGATCTATTGTAGGGGAAGCTTCCACCATGCCAGCCCATGCTCTGAAAGATTAGAACCAGGCACTTTAAAAAGCGTAACATTAATGCTCATATGAAGGTTTTCTTGGGGTTTTGTAATGCTGCCCATCGCCATAGTATCTGTGGTCTTAATTTTTCCATAGAAAGTGCAGAGTTCCTAGTGGACTTCTGGAGTCTCTGGATTCTCCTCCCCTTTGGGGGTAAATACTATTTGAGGTGGTTCGTTTGCAAGCTTTGATTTTATTTGGCTGGTGTGTCTGGTAAATGGGAGTCAGCTTGTTGGATACTGGAAAGCTCATAGTTTGCATGATATTTGCAGCATAACTGAAAAAGGCAGAGTAGGACCAATTTGATTTTAGTATTGTGGGGTTGATGGGTCAGAAGCACATAATTCACATTAAGGGCACAGCACTCGGGTAAAAAGTGTTTTACCTTTTGCTCCGACTATCATTGCAATTTAAATGTTTTAAGGCTAATCGAGTTAAACCATTTTAACTTTCACATATGAAAATATATGTTTTTAAAACCAGTAAAGTGTTGTGGCAAAACCCAAAACAATTCCCCATTGAAACAAATCTTGGCATGCTTTAAAATTCTAGCAGTAGGTGAGTGTCGTGGACGCTGCAGCGGGAAGCGAAGATGACTTTAGATATCAAGAAAAGATGTAGCTTGAAAAGAGAGCTCTTCCGTAGAAGACATGAATTTTACTCCCCAAAATTATGTATGAAAATCCCCTTTTAATATTGCATTTCTTTGTCAGCATAGACTCTGAAACAGATCAGGAACTAGATGCATCCCAAAGGGTGTTAATCAGTTAGAAAGGATGTAGAAATAGTAAATAAAACGTGAAAATAATTATCTAATGTTTGAGCCCCACCTTCCTCCAGTAGTAAGATAGCATAAGATAATTTATTTACATTTGAAATTTTAAAAAAAGCACAAACAAAAGATGTTTCATGGAGCTTCTGCAGAAGAATTTCAGAAACTGCGAGTTGTTACCCAGCTGTATTGATTTAATTAGTCTGTGACACCACTTATTTATGCTTAAGCTTCTCACACATGCAAAAGTTGGTAATTCGAAGTAGCACAATAATTTGTGAGTTGTCTTCTGTGCTGCGTGTCATGGCTTTTAAATGACAACTTTGGTGTGCATGTGAGATGTTTAAGCATAAATAAATGATAATACACAGGCTAATTAAACTAATACATTTGTGTAGCAACTTGATTCTGGAATGACTGAAACAATCTTTCATGGAATATCTTTCAATAACGCTTTTTAAAAGTTTATATTTTTGAGGTAAATGAGGCTGTCATTTTGTTGTCCGTCCTTACTTTTCCCTAATGAAAGGGGAAACCGAAAAGCCTTGTAAAGATACGGTGTACTACAGTATTTGGATGCAGCTGGCCCTGTTAAGCTTGAGGTGAGCTTGTCTTTGTTAGTTTGATGAACCCTTAAAATGTATATAATAAAAGCAATGCAGTGAAATAGAATGTCCAAAAACATTCAGTGAATTAATTTGCTAAACCGTTTTATAAGGATATGTTGGTACATGAAGTGGGAAAGATCCTTTTCAGTTCCTTTTGTGAGGAGGGCATTCAAACTATAGCACTGTAATTTCGTTTAAAAAACTATTTCAACTCAAGGTTTTTTGTACTACTTGCATCCAATGATGTCCTTTACTATCATGGTTTTGTGGTCTCAACTTAATGTTATCCCAACCATGTAATGCTAATCTGTTATTTTGTTAAAAGATTTTTAATAACTTCTCATTGAAGGAATCAGTGTGACATAACTGCAGATAGCACCCAGGGAAGGAAGTGTTGGAAGTAATCAGTTTTGCTCCTAAGGATTTAATCACTTTCTAGTTTACATTCTCAATTATATAAGAAACAAGCTCCTACCAACTGCACATATCCCAGACTTTCAAAATGAGTTTGCTCTCTGCTCTGGCGCTAGTAGTAGGTGTCATTCTTCCCTACTCTGGCTGGCTAGTTTGTTGATCTAAATTTTCTGAAAATCTAATGAACACCCTGTTTGCAATGACAGTTTCTTATTAATGCCAAGTACTAAAATCAGTATGGAACTACTAAAAGTGTAAAAGTGTTGAGCAGGCAAATGGCGATTCCATGTACTCCTTCGCAAATTGGTAATCTTTGTGTGTGTGTGTGTGTGCAGTATGGAATCCTATCTAATGTGTTCACATGTGTTTGGAATATCTATAGCTATGTGCTTACACAACCACTTCCCCACTGTGGCAAATGCAATAAGAATACACAGGTTTTTAAAGAAAATAACCCATATAAAACGTGATGCAAACTCCTGGGGCTTTGCAGAATTACTAGATCTGTATTTATAACCTAGTAAAAGGCATGGTTGTATTAGTGGAAATGGGTGGTCTGTCTTGGCTAAAGAATAAACATGAAAACATCTTTATTTAATGGATTGCGTTTAAAGCCTTAAACGAGAATAGGGAGGAAAGAATTAAACTGGAACAGACTAATACTTAATTCTCTGCATCTGTCAAACCATTTCTGAAACCTAAAAGACACAAATGTGAAAATATATATTTCTTAAATGTTTATGATGCGGGAGGGGAGGGCACTTTGATTATTTTGATCTTATGATAACAGGAAAGTGGGCCAGAATCTGCAATCTTAGATGGAAGAAAATTTATTCAGGTTAGCTTAGTGATTTTTAAATTAAACTTGGTAATGGAATAAAAGTGTAATTGGCAATTAATGTTACAATTTAACGTCATATATAAAACTCTTGACACTGTATTCTGTTTTCATACTGGCTTAAAATGCTGTGTGATTAACAGCATATTAAATTAACAAACTTTGTACCGGCCACAAAAGTCCACATTGTGCTTGCATGCTGATAATCAAAAATCCAAGCATTTTGTTGAGATGAAGGCGGGTGGTGTAAAAGTATTTTAATTATGATTTGTCCCCATAAGATTGAAACGCTAACAGTGAAAGGGTCCCAAGGAGTAGATTGAAGGGAAAGTAAGAGTCTTACACGTTTGAAAGAAATGCAGTGGGCAAAGAAGTGTGCTTCCCAACAACAACAAAATTTCAGCCACTCTGGGGTTTTGAATTCAAATGTGTTCCTCAGAAGCGATTTACACAGTTGCTAGAGACACTTTGTGTCCAAAGGAGCACGTTGAAACGGGCTGGATTACCGGTCTCTACATGTTATGGGGGACAGTAGAGGGGAAACTGGTTAGTATTGCTGCATTAATCAAAATTCTGTGTTTCTGCTTGCAGACCCCTTACCATGTCAATCTTCTTTTGGCCGGCTATGATGAACACGAAGGCCCTGCCCTTTATTATATGGATTACCTTGCAGCCCTGGCTAAAGCTCCCTTTGCAGCACATGGATATGGTGCATTCCTAACCCTGAGCATTCTTGACCGCTATTACAAGCCAAGTAAGTATGAAGCCTATGGCAAAGAAACAATGCTCTTTCTACTGACTAGTAAATCAAAGGCTTAATAAAGTGGGATCTTGCATTTGTGAATCTTGTTGAGTCACTCTGCATGTTTCTGTTGCTATAGTAGGCACAGAGATTAGATACTCATTCAGGAGTTAAATCTAAAAATCTATAGCTTAGCTTTTCAACAGAAATGGAGGCTGCAGTGAAACTAGACTTTTTCCACGTGCTTGCAGTTCCTGTTTTAAAGTTAGGAAGTTAGATTTTTTTTTAATCTGAATTACTGACCTGTTAGTTCCTGGCCATCTTCATCTAATAAATAATGTTTTGATGGCTTAACTGCAGTATTTTGGGTACTATTGACTTTTTGCCCCAGGTGTTGCACTGATAATTTACTACTTAGCATTTCTATCTTCAGATCCCAAGAGACTACCAAATGGTAGTTAAATCATAGTGTTCAAAACTAAACAGTGAGGCGGGAAGATGTCTTCAGCTAGCATCTGCCTCTACAAGCTATAGTTCAAATAAAACTCTACCTCGATATAACGCCACCCGATATAACGCGAATTTGGATATAATGCGATAAAGCAGTGTTCTGGGGGGCGGGGCTGCGCACTCCGGTGGATCAAAGCAAGTTCGATATAACGCGGTTTCACCTATAACGCGGTAAGACTTTTTGGCTCCTGAGGACAGCGTTATATCGAGGTAGAGGTGTACCTCTGCTGCTGCTGTATGTTACCTAGTTTGCTGGCTATGATGTGCATACAATTATCTCCCGAAGGTTCCCTCTTCAGAGTGCAGCCGTGTTTCTCATTTGTCCATAACTTGCAGCAGTTCAATTCATAGCATATTAAAAAGAAAGAAAAATAAAACTGCATTCCTTTCAAATACGTGTATCTCATCCTTTTGCAGGTCTGGTATATGGGGATGCTTTGTTTTGGCTGCTTTGCAACCTTTTCTGATGTAAACAGTAGGAATAATTCTTTGCACATCTGTAGCTCTCAATGCTTTAAAAACATTCAAACTTAGCCTCTCTGATTGCCAGGAGACAGGGCAGCATTATCCTCATTTTACAGATGAGGAAACTTGAAACACAATTGAAATGACTTGTCCACATTGGAAGTCTGTAGGGCTGGGAATAGAGTTAAGCTTTTTCTGACTCCCTTGTACTTTAGCCACAAAAGCATTTTACCCATTGGCAGCAATATTTTGCGTGCAAAGTTTAATTTACTGACTCATAGCAGAGACCTTCCATTAGCAGTATTTCTATCTGCCTCCTGCAACCAGTGCAGCAAGAATCTGGCAGTTCTCTTCTAATTGGAGCTTATTCCACCTGAGCAGCAGGTGTGAGACTGGAACAAAAGCCCTTGAACCAAGTAGGCTGCATGCTAAACATGTATCTCTGTCATTTTTTCATTACTTGCATCTCCTGGAAGCGATGCTGCCTTTCTTCTCTTTCTCCACCCCTTCCAAAAGGAAAAAAATTAAGTACAATATGTTGTCACAGTTGGCCATCCCCACTGAATGCTGATTTTTTTTATCCTAATGTGTGAGAATAGCAGGAGCATCACACACGTGCCTTTCCCATTATTAAAGCTCATACCCAGCAGGGAATGTAGCACTAAAACCAATCCCCGCCCACTTTCACTGACTTGCAGCCGGCTGTGGACAGATGGAGCTGATTTAAAACTGTAATAAACTCAAGGAGAGAGAGACGGCTGGACTTCTCCGAAGCCCAGTCCCTGGCCATGGGAGGCAAAATTCCGTCATGCTTCCCATTGGTATAACAAATCGATTCTCAATGGCTTGTTGCAGCGCGAGTGCTTCAGTGCAGGGCATCCTCCGTACATATGGAATGTGTTTTCTGTGAACTGGGAAGGAGAGTTTTTTTGGTGCTCAGCTGAAAAGTTGTTTAAATTTAATAAAAAGATTGACTTGAGAGAGATGGCCTCTAACTAAAGCAATCTGTGGGTGTTTTCTCCTTCAGGTATCACACGCGAGGAGGCAATGGAGCTCCTAAAGAAATGTCTAGAGGAGGTGAGTCGCCAAAGACTTGGGCCTGTGTGATCTTGAGAAAGGAATGTTTGTTTGCCTTCGTTTGCTGATATTTTTCCTGTTCCTCTGTCACATTTTTTTCCTGCCTTTGCCAGAAGGGGTAATAAATATACATTGGCCAGATGTGGAGCCAGCTACTGAGGGAAAGGATTTGTGGGTACTTACATTGTCTTAGCATGGTTCATGTCCTTCAGAATGTAAACTTTAAGCTTAATTGCTTTTCTTTACTTCTGGTCCTTCCATACTTAACATAATATTGATGTAGACAGCCCTTGACTTTGTCTTTTTGTTATTTCTGCCTAAAATGTTTTTATCCTTCTGATACTTATCCTGTGCTTGTGGTAAGTTTATTTTTCTATTACACATTTTTAAACTGCTTTCGCCCCTTAGTTCATAAGTTGAATAACCAAGTCTAACTCCGATAATAACTTGACCTCAGGCCCTGAAGCGGTTGATCAGAAACTTTAGCAAAAATATCTTTTTCACACCGTAAATCTTTATAAGAGCAGTACTTGGTGTCATTGTCTCTTGGAGGTTAAAGAGTTGAACTGGTGTTACGAGGGAGAAGTCTGCTGCAAAGGGCCGTACACGCATTTTGGTGAGGTGTAAGGTTTTAGTAGATTATTAGCTTTACTGTCAATTGTGGTGTCTGATAGTTAGCAAAGTACTTTACAAATTAGTTGAGTGGGTGCTGCACAACCCTATCCCGACAGAGGTTGTGTTGTATAGTTCTCTGACCATTACATGTCTTTACAGCTAGTGAGTTGAAAGGATAGTCTCGCATGGTAACTCAGTAGCTAGATAAGTACGTAGTAGCTTTGCTGCTGTCATATGCTATTGAGCTCATAGTTTCTGGGATGCAACAAAAACTACCAAGTACAACTAATTTGCTTAACTTTGGATGCCATTGGAAATGTGCTTTAGAAATGTGTATAAATCTAGGGATCCTGCCTTGAATATACCTCAAGAACTGCAGGACCAGTTCTTCTAGAAGTTGGCCTACGAAGTAACTATTTGTAAACCAAGAACACACTTGGGGCATGTGAAGAATCATCTTAAACGAAGGCTAGTATATTACCATACAGTGCTACATGGAGCAGAATCTGCTACATTTTGCCCTCCGTGTCTTGTCTCAGTCAGTGACCTTAAGAGTCTAATTAGTATCTGTGCTTCCTGTGGTACCCCTAATTATCACTACTACTAAAAAAATTAAAACCAAGAATGTCACAAGTGCTCACTATATTGGTGCACCCTAACCCAAAAATTCAAAACCTACAAATAAGCTACAAAAGAAAATAACGTGACAGCAGGGCCTCTTCACTCAATCCAGTTCATCCTAATACAAGGAATAAACAATACCACATTGTATTTCCTATAATCAAGGCATCCTGCTCTCAAGCAAGGCAAGAAGTGGCGTTATCCTCTGTATATCAAACTGACCATTTATTTGAGCTCATAAGTGTCTTACCCTAAAGGTGACTTCAGCATTTGCCTAAGAAAGGGTTTGACCTTAACTCGTATGTGTTGGTTATTGGGTGGGGAAGTTTATAAATGTAAATACATCACAAGCAGAGGAGCTCAGGCCCCTCTAAAATGTTTGCCTGTTTGTATCTAAGTGTAATGGTAGAAAACGATTGTAATCTTCTCCACTTTAGCTTAAATGAAAAATCTTGTTAGAGAACGGAGGTAATTCACGCTGAAATAAGAGGCACTGTGGGAGCCATGCTGCCAGTGTCTCATGCACGATTGACTGAAGTTTATATCCCAAGCAGTGCGTACAGTGGGGACCTTTTAAATACTTAGCCCTGGCACACAGTCAAGTGAATTTTTTAGCAGAGTTGTTCTCTTGTTAGGTACTAGTTTAAGACAAATTCTTTAAGATGTACAACAAGATAAATTTGGGCATGACAAGTTTATTCTTATCGAATCTAACACATTACATCACTGGATGTGCAAGCTCCTTATTCAGATCCCAAGTCCTGCTTCAGTTTTGTTCTAAAGGAATTTTAGGTAAATACTAAAACTCGTAAGAGCAGAATAAAATATATTTATTTGCTTATGCAAGTTGGTAAGCTTAAAATGTTGCTGCTTGTGGCTTTTTTCCACTTGTGAAATCCATGTAATTCTTTAAGGTGACTATTCAAACCCTCCCATTTCTATTTAATTTCCAAACTGACTTCCATAGAGAACGCAGTCAGTTCTAGCTCTCCGGGGTTCCTGAATATGAAAGGCACTTCTTAGTTTTGGTGTCCAGAAATGTTACAGAAACAAAGTGGAAGCAGGACAGAAATTGGAGGATAGAAACTAATGCTTTTAGGACATGCAACAATGTCTCTCTCAAAGACAAATGTTTTTTTACTTAAGCCTTGAACAAATCTTTCCCCTCTCTCTGTCTGTTAAACAGCTTCAGAAACGCTTCATCCTGAACCTGCCTTCTTTCAGCGTCCGGTTCATTGACAAAGACGGCATCCATGAAGTGGACAACATACCCTTTCCGAAAGTGTCATCCTAACCCCTGGGATCTTTCCTGAGCAGTCTTTCAGTTCATTTTTGTTTTTTTCTACTCGGTTGATGTACACAATTAATGTACTGCACTTGAGACTTCAAATAAAGATTGACATTGGCTATATCAATCTTATCACTTTATTCCATTAACCCTTTTCTCCCAAAGTAAATTAAATTGTCATTACTCTGCAGATGGGATTCTGGGATTGTCAATCTATGACTGCAGATAGCAACTTCCTTCCTTGCTGTTCTGCGTTCTTATCAGTGGGTCTCTGTGCTTTCTCCGCTTGTTCCAGTTTTGCTGCTCCAAATGTTTTCTCTTTTAAATTCTTGTTTGAATATTAATTTTCCCTTTCAGCAGTTAAGTATCCATCATCCATCCTCTCAGTACATGCTGCAGTCCAGCAAGCAGCTGGTATAATGTTCCACTTGTCTTAGACAGCTTAACTTGATCTATAGAATAGTTACAAGAATGTATCCAATTTTATTTTATAGTAAAGGGGTCAACTATGAGAACATCTTAATATACTTCTCTTGGTCTCTTAGTTTTTGTTATTTAGACCAAGTTGAAGTTGAGGGAAGAGGTGTTTTGGGAAAAAGTATATGTAGGGGTAGAAAATGAGTATCCGCAGAAACTAGTACCCTTTATGGCTCAGTGGTTGGGGAAGAAATCCAGTTTCTGGAAAGTAATGTTTTGCTTGCCAGTTGGATCTTAGCCATCCTCAATTTAACAGTATAATTATTTTAGTCTGAATCCTGTGAATTAGGAGAGCACCACAAGTCAGGCTGTCCAAAAGAACGTGTGCTAAGCTGCATCCATTTTTAACACATCTTTTGAATTGGGCTTAACTGTAATATGCTCAGTAGGAAACTTTTAAATATTACCTGTGCCTCTCATGGATCTTCTGTGACCTATTCCACGCTACATAAAGAGAGCCTTTCTCATTTCATGAGAACCATCACTAACCTGCCTAGGGTAAGATGGTGCCTCCATTCTAAAACCACCAGTTATCTGTCATGTAACTCCCATATAGTGGCTGACATTTGTTGAATCTTGGCCTAGAATTGAACTTTTTTAAAGGCTCAAACTTCACTCAGAAATGTGAGTTACCTGAATCTGGGGCTGAAGCGGTTTTCGACCATTTAAAATGTTCTGTTTGGATGCTTGTTTTGTGCTTGAATAATTAAATACTTGATCAAAATCTTCAGATGGTACATGTGAGATGTGCTTTTTTGTTCAGAAATAAAGGTGGGCACGTGAAAGATTATTTACAGTGGATAGTATTTTCAGCACTGTGCACCCATCATGGTCTAGTTCCCAAGTACAGATATTTGATCCTTCTGACAGATATGAAGATGAGTGGCTTAGACTTGGCAATCTTAACTTCCAAAGCATTCTTGATCTCCTACAGAAGTGTCCTTTTATGGACATATTTGTATTTCCAGTATGACCTAGAGGGCCTACCTGAGATTGGGGCCTCATTGTGGGGACTGTGCATATGCTTTGGGTGAAATTCTGATTCTATTGACGTCAATGGCAAAACTCCCATTGACTTCAGCGGGGCTAGGATTTCACATTGGGGTGGCGATTCAAAGAGTTCAGTCTAAACAGACAACAGAGAGTATTAAATCCCTATGTTTGCATATAGAGAACTTGAGACTTTCCCAAGGTCACACAGGAAGTCTGTGGCAGAGTTTGAGTCCCAGTCCAGTGCCTTAACCAGGAAACAATTCTTCCTTTCTAGGCCATCCTTAGTTGTATCTAATTTTGCCCTATGGTTCCATCAGGCTTTGCTAGGCTGCACTTATTTATCAGTTTTTATTATAGTTGTGGCAGCAACAGCTTTTATTTTTAAGCCAGTGGCTCATCCCTTTCTGAAACAATCTTGTGCTGAACTTAACTCAGAATTTTAAAAAGAACAGGAGGACTTGTGGCACCTTAGAGACTAACAAATTTATTAGAGCATAAGCTTTCGTGGACTACAGCCCACTTCTTCGGATGCATACAGACTAACAAGGCTGCTACTCTGATATCAGAATTTTAAAAAACTTTTCATACTTTGTAAAGAAACAAGATCTCAACAGAATTATTTTCTCTTGGCAGGTCACATGTAGCGTGATCGGAGGAACCTTAACTTGGAATGTCCCGACTTTTTGGTGGTTGAAATCTCACCCTTACTGTGTTGCATTAATGTCTTTTTTAGCTTTTAGTAAGCAGCATCTCTAATTTATTTTACCACCAATCTTGAATGTTTTTGCATGTTTCCTGTTTGTTTTAGAAGATATCATTGCAGATTGGCTGAGCTGGTATGGGGTTTTCTTCGCTGCATACCAAATAGAAAAAGTGTTTAACTATCCCCTGATAGGATGCTCACTGTTTTAACAGACACCAAAATATGGGTGTGGTGGTTGTGCCATTAAAGCCCTGTTATGTCCTGGCAAGGATCTGCCTTCAGTTTTTTATTTTATTACTGGCACCCATCTGCATGCAGGTGATTAATAAACATAAAACAATTATTCCAGTCCAAACAGCCTTGGTGGAGTCAGGTTAGAGTGGAACATATGTTTTGCCTGAGGGCAGGGACCAAGCTTTGAATCCCCACTGACTGAGGGATACAAGGAGTTGCATCAAGAGCCAACAGAGCGGCAACCTCTAGGAATAAATATGGACTTCCATTACCCACAAAGCAATTGAACAAAGAATCTGCAGAATTTTTTAAAATGCTCCTTCGACTCTGTAATGAAGCACTTCATCCTTCTTGGGACAGCTTAGTTTTACATTTTATAAGGACTCCTACTTTGAAGGCGAGGGAGAGACATACTTTTTGCTGTATATTTTTCCTATGGTGAGGTAGCATTTAACAAGTCATTGCCACCTAACTGAAAGCCAGCCCTAATATTTAATCTCCTAGAACCAAGTGATAACCAAGTCCTAATATAATATACCTCTCACTGAACAAACCCTGCGGTCATGTCCCAAGGAGAATTGCACCAAGTATATATAAGCAGCTGGTTTTTCCTACACTTATTTCCAGTTTCCATCCGTATGACTTGATTTCTAAAGCAAATTGAAATTTGTCCTTTCGTTAAAAGAATGTGTCCAAATGTCTGTTTAAAGATCTGCTGGATTGTTTTTAGATTTATATGAATGCTGTAACTGTAAATCTCTTGATGGTCTTAGCGAATTTCAAGTTGCAAATTGGTCAGTAATGCTTTGGATAGAGTGGATGGAAGGCAAAGCTCTCCCACCCCAGTTGTGTGCTGAAAAGGGAAAAAACAAAACTTGGTCTTTTGCATATAAATACTGTGTCAACTTTAGCTCCAAAGCCCATGACACTTCATTTATAAAAAATATCCTAGACCCTGTATTCTTTGATGGAATTAAACTATTGCAGAATAAACTGGTTTCCATTAAAAACAAAAAGCTTGATATAAAGAGAAGTTATAATGCTGTGACCCAGGTTAAAGTATTTCTAAGTTATTGCAACATCTACATTGAGCTGTTTGCTTTGCTTTGGCTAATAATCCTGACCATATGTTTTATTACCAAAGCCTTAGGGCCTAAATAGTTAACAAGGCACTCTTCTCATTTTAGATTTCCTGTTTAAAGATGGTCTTTTCCTGAGGACTGCGTGCATGTAACAGATCAGTGCACCAGCTCATCTCTTTGTGAGCCTAGAGTTTGCCTTAAGATCAGTTTACAAGGGAACTGAATCTGTGCCTTAGGCCATGTCTACACTGAGTGCTTGGGATATGTATACAGATATGCTATACCAGCAGAGCACTCCTCGTGTGGATACAGATTATACTGCCAAAGCTGCTTTTGATCGTATCGTTTATTTCACTCAAGGGGATGGGAATAAGATGTACTTGCAAAAGTGTAGCTTTGTCAGTATAAACTGTATCCACTCGAGGAGCTGCTTCTAGCACAGCTATGCGAGTCAGAGATTACACCCTGACCCACGTAGCTATGCTGGCAGAAGTTTGTAGTGTAGACATGGCCTTAGGACCATTTTACTGCCTGGAAAATCACTGGGGGGCCTTCTTTGGTAATAGATTTGTGCATGTGGAATGGGGTATGGCAGCGTCTCAGTGCCAAGTGAACACACAACAGCTTAGGACAAGCGATAAAGAAGATTCTTACCTAAGTGAAACTAGGGTAAATACCACTTCAAAAGTTATTTTTCCTCCCTTGGTATCCTGCTGTTAATTGAATTGTCTCATTAGACTCACCTCACACTTGGTAAGGCAACTCCCATCCTTTCATGTATTTATACCTGCTCCTGTATTTTCCACTCCGTGCACCTGATGAAGTGGGTTCTAGCCCACGAAAGCTTATCCCCAAATAAATTTGTTAGTGTCTAAGGTGCCACAAGGACTCCTTGTTGTTTTAGGGTAAATAATATAGCTAGTTGTACATTATAATTGAAAATAACGTAGCTGTCCCGTCTTCTGTGCACAACCATCAAGCTGATTACTGGTGCCGAGGCAAGGGTACCACTAAAGGCATCACCAAGGCACTTCATGCAAGTTTTCTGTCGGCCTATCCTATCCAAGTGTTTACTCTGTCTAGCTTGTTAAATACAGTGGGTTCACAGTTCAAACACCTGTGCCTGAGGTATTGATAACATGATTTTAACTGCACAGTAGGAGTAGACAAGGATCCACTATCAACAGGAGCATATACAATAGAACTTCAGACTTACAAACGTCTCGGGAACTGAGGTTGTTTGTAACTGAAATGTTCAGAACTCTGAACTAAACGTTATGGTTGGTCTTTTTAAAAGTTTACAACTGAACATTGACTTAATACAGCTTTGAAATGTCACTATGCAGAAGGAAAAATGCTGCTTTTAACCATCTTAATTTAAATGAAACAAGCACAGAAACAGTTTCCTTGTCCCATCTTTTTTTATACTTTCCCTTTATTTTTTTAATAGTTTGACATTTAACACAACACGGTATGGTATTGGCTTTTTTTTTTTTTTGGTCGCTGCTGCTGCCTGATTGTGTACTTCCAGTTCCAGATGAGGCGTGTGGTTGACCATCAGCTTGTAACTCTGTTGTCTGTAACTCTGATAACTCTGTAACTGTATACAAATCAGCTGGCCTGTATAAGGGAATCTGGAACAATCTGATCAAAGTCAAAGAGAATTTGGGAGGTATTGTAATAAAGTGATTTTGGAGCCAGTTCTCATGGAAGGAAAAGAGTGATCCTGGTAATTACTGTCCAACTTCTGTCCCTAGTAAAACACTGGAATGTATACTGCAGGATCCTAAAATGTCCGGTACACAATGGAACCATCAGCAATTAGCTTCAGAGGTGTAGAAAACAAGGGTAAGGAATGGCAATCGCGTCTCTCAAATACACACAGCGAGGTTTGTTCAGTCACTTCAGTTTCTTGCAAACAAAACGAAGACCACTTTCTGTAACATGCTCACAGAAGGCAGTGCACTATGCTGCTAGGTAGGACCTGGAGCTAGGGCAGGTGTGTGCTGCTGCTGGTTTTGCCACAGACTTGGTGACTTGGGGCACGATGCTCCCGCGCTCTGAGCATCAGTTTCCCTAGCTGCAGCATGGAGATAAAACTCCCCTTTGTGAAAAGTGCTACATCAGTGCAAAGTCATCATATTACACCCGTGGTGGCTGGGGAGCACATTTCAATCTAGTTGTAAAAATAAGTTTTTAATATTTCAAAATGTCATCCATAATTCCCTCTTTCTACAGGGGTTTAACCGTATACTGAGGTTCCATGTGTCCGTATCAGTTCGTGCAATCAACAGTAACTCAGCTCAGGAAATTCACATATGAGCACCAGTCAAGTTAAACTGAGATTTTAGTCACTTCAGGAGACCTTTTTTTTTTTTTTTTAATGGAAATGTTAGTGACGAAATAAAGAAAATCCTATTCCTCTTTCTGCTCTGTTCGCCTGACGAGTTTGGGTTTGAGCCACTGCAGCCCGATGACCCTCTGTGGACTGTGTTAACAATTAAAACAGTTAGTCATCTTGAAAATGTAAAGTGACATTTTAAGGGTTTGGGTTCCGTGCTAATGTGCCATTAGGTAGTTATCCAATAAGCTTATTCATGTAGTCTAACTCAAGACAGCTGTGGAAGGAGCATAGAAAACCCTTTACTGTTTAAGAAGGGTGAGGGGAAAGGAGTGTTTTAGAAGGATCTGTTTTGGAATTATTAGTAAGTGCTTTCCCTTCAGTAAAGTATTGTACCATTAAAGATTAGTATCAGTTTAAAAAAAAAACCCACTGTGCTAAATCTATTTCTGCGTAGGGATGGAACTAAAATAGACTCTGAGTCTGAGCACCCCTACATGTGGTGGGAGATTGGGCTGATTTTTAACTATAATGGGATGATCCAGACATACTGAACATTACAACTTGGGTCCATCTATGAGGTGGCCTGGTTGGGCTGGACTATGCAGAAACTCCTCTTAGTATCTGGATGAAGGCTGTTGTAGGTTCATTGGTTTGGGTCCTGTATCTTCCTCTTCTCCTGTTTTGCAGCCCAGCTAAACAACTCAGATCTGCAAAAATCTGTAGTTTAAAGGCCTCATTTGTCCATCGCCAAACTGCTGCTCCTGTCCTAATGATCCCTTTGATCAGGTGTAGTTTTGTGTTATAAATCTGGCATATGGACACCATAATGATGGGTGCATAAGAAATGGTTAGGAATAGGTTAGGGCTTGATTCTGATGAGTACCCAGCCAGAGTTAGGGATGCATAGCATTTTGCAGGATTGGACACTCTGATAAAGAAGGAAAGGCGTAGACAGCATGGGTTCCCGGAGAAAGCACAGGCACTGTCCTATTGGAATGGAAAATGAAAAGCTACAAATGGAAGTGATTCGGGTTTGCCTGTTAATATTTGGTTTTACATTTTAATTTAAATAGAAAAATGCAGTTTTGTACTCTGAAAATTTCCTTTGCGTTATTTTTTTCAGTCACATTTCTCCCTCCTCTGGGCCAGCTGCTGGTGGGCACAGAACAGGCTGCCATGTGACAGGCTGGAGTCCAATGGCAGAGGTGGCATCTCCAGACTCTTGCTAGGGGAGGCAGGGAGAGTCACTTGAGGGAAAACATTTACCGTAGTTCTGCAGAGGTGGCTGCACTAGTCTTGAGGTCTCCAGCGAGTAATCGGCTGTAGGAGGCCAGGCATCTTGATGTAGTGCAGCCTTTTGTGCCAGTGGTGGTCTGAGAAGAAAAACAGCTCCTCTCCTATTGCATGTTTGCTGCGGGAGGTGGTGGGATATTCCCTGTGAACCACTGGAGTTCTGCTGCAAGAAGTATAGTAATTAAATGACGTTTTGGGGGAGGATGCAGAGATGTTTCCAGAAGGTCAGTGAAACTAGATAAAACCTTTCAGATTCAGGACTGGCAGCCCTGTAGCACCCTTCTGAAAGCAGCCTCAGTGGTAATAAATATTGAGCAAAGAAACTTCCTCTGTAGCTGGCACACTTTATTAAATAGAAATAAAATGTGAGATCTGATTTATTTTATGGAATTTAAGTCCTGATTCTGCTGTCACTCTGGTGTCAAACAGGAGTAACTCATTGCAGGCAATAGCATTACCCTGTTGTAAAACAAGTGCAAGGAAGATCCCAATCAGTACCCTTACAGTGTGCACTTTATTCCCTATTCTGATTGACAACTATAGCGGAGACCTTCAAACAGAAGTAAAATCAGCAGTCCCTGATTAACATACAAGTTGAATATCATTTGTAACTATGTAATAGTGGTCTCATTTATATAAGATATCTGGATATTATTTCTATAACAAGTTACATTTTAAAAAAAATCCTGCCCCATCGTTGTCATCTGCCCTCTTTTATTAGGTTTTTAACAGGGATCTGGACAGAATGATATCGCAGCAGCATTAAGCGCTGGTGGGCTTGACTGATGCTTTGGTCTCCTGTTGCTAAAGGTGTTTCACTTGGAATTTAACATATGGCACTTCCATTCTGTCAGAGCGTTTGACTTTGGCTTCACTAGCTCAGCCTGCAGAAAGAACCCGTGTGCAACCAGGCCCGTTGTGTTCCACACAACGTGTGATATCAGACACATGCCACACCTAGCCTATTACACTCAGACCTTGCACAGATGATCTGTGGTTCACAGGAATTCAGTCTGACGTCCAAGGCCCTGTCTATAATAATCCATTGCCAAATAATAATTGGGAATTAATGTTTTTTCTCTTGAGTAATTCTCAAGTAATTCTCTTGATTTTTGCAAACATTAAGTTGTCCTGTGAGATGGGTAAGAATTATCCCCATTTTACAGAGAGTTTCTCAGCCTACATAGCAGATTCAACCATATCAGGGAACCTGATTGCAACTTGGTTACAAATGCTGGTGGATCCACATAAGCAGAACCTTATGGAGTCCCATTGCAGGAACAGGACCATGGTCACAGTTTGTGCTGTATACTGGACCTCAGCTCTGTTTCATAACCAAATTAAAGCTTCATTTGACCAAGTGGAGAACTCCCAGGTGAATGTGTAATAGTGCTTTCTTGGAGCCTGTCTTGTTGATGTAAAACAAGCGGGTGGAGTTTTTGGTGCTACGGGAAGTGTGGAACATGGTGATTTAGGTTATTCCAGGTAAGGCTGCTCGTACAATTGTGCACGGTGTATCTGGAAGCATCTCAGAAATGACAGCATCAAGGTTTGAGACGAAGACAGAAAGGAGAGGAGTTGGGTTTTTGAAAATATACTCTACATTGCAAACAAAGGGACAAGGCCACAGGGGAACGCTGGCATCACTCTATGGATCTGTCTAGGATAGAGATACTAGAGTTGGGCTGTAGCCCTGTTGCCTGGGTCAGTTGCCACAATAATCACTCCCTCGCAATGGATTTCGGGGAGAGGGTTGCAGGGCCTATGTGCTGAACAGGAGGTAAGTGAGCAGCATCATATAGCAAGAAACCCCAGGAACTGTTGAAGAATTAGTGACCTAATTGGAAAATTCAAAATTAATATACACGTTGGCAGCAAAGTAATAAAAAGGGAGCCAACCTTAACAATCTCCTAGAAGGCTAGGTGGCATTGGCAGGTGTCAAATGTAACTACGCTGGCAAAGATGAATGGTAAAAGGATTACTGAATCAAGAATTCCATCACCATGTGTCACATGTACTCAGCGGCAGTTTCTGCACCAGCTAGCTCAGAAACAGGGAAAAATAGTGAGCTCTTCAGAGCCAAGTCGGTGATGATTAGAGGTAGGGCCCTACCAAATTCCCAGCCATGAAAAACGTGTCACGGACCGTGAAATCTGGTCTCCCCCTGTGAAATCTAGTCTTTTGTGTGCTTTTACTCTGATTTCACAGGGGAGACCAGCATTTCTCAAATTGGGGATCCTGACCCAAAAGGGAGTTGCAGGGGGGTCACAGAGTTATTTTAGGGGGGGTTGCGGTATTGCCATCCTTCTGCACGGCCTTAAGGGCTGGGTTGCCAGAGAGCGGCTGCTGTTGGCCAGGTGCTCAGCTCTGAAGGCAGCGCCCCGCCAGCAGCAATGCAGCCGTAATGGTAGCAGTACCGCAACCCTCCCTACAATAAGCTTGTGACCCCACCCCGCAGTGCCTTTTTGGGTCAGGACCCCTACAATTACAACACTGTGAAATTTCAGACTTAAATAGCTGAAATCGTGAAACTTATGATTTTTAAAATCCTATGACTGTGAAATTGACCAAAATGGACTGTGAATTTGGTAGGGCCCTAATTATAGATGGAGCTGGTAACCTTAATGCTACGCAGTGCTATCCACTGCTTTTCATTATAAGACCCTGTTTTCAGTTGCTTGTAACTTTGCCAGGCTTTAATGGTTTGGGCTGAAATTTTCCATACTGGATATCTGCCTTAGGCTAAATTTTGCAGGGAGAAGCGGGGAGAACTTTCAACTAAAATGGTTCAGCTGTTTCCGAGAACCCGGTTAGGAAAAACAGTGTCTTGCTAATATTAACAAACGTTTTGCAACTGTTTCATTAAGAAGATCTAGCACCTCCGTGCTTTGATGTAGGGACTTGAAATTTGGCATGGGGGGCATTGCCCTCGTGGCAGGGATGTGCCTTTTGCTGTTCCTAGGAAAAACTTCAGCATGGAGTGTTGTCACTGTTCATCTTCAATGATCTTGCCACAGTCCTCCAGCAAAGACGGAGGGCTTGATGTTTTAACTGCATATATTTTAAAAGTATGTAGATAAAAACAGTACACGCCTTACATGAAGGAGTTTTGGATTTTTAAACTGTGTATGTGTATAAAAATCCAACCGATAATTGGTCTATGAAGGTCATTTCCAGAAGAAATCATTATGACGAAGTTTTGTTTAAAAAAAAAGGATTGGACATTTATGTGTGTAATGAGACTATCCCCAGTTAGCTTACATAGTGTTCTTAAGAAACCAAAATTTGGAAGGGCAATAAACTCTCCTGCTTTGGGGCATAAATGAATGTCTAACTCATGGATGTTAGGAAGAAACTTCCCATATGGTAAATTATTCCACATGTGTCAACGGTAGGGTTTCTTGCACCATTTTCTGAAGCTTCTGGTAGTGAGCACAGTCAAAGTTAGGATATAGGACGAGTTGGACCAGGAGTCTGATCCATTTCTTTGTTCCTCGTAAAGAATCAATAAAGTTCAAAATCTATTTTCTTAAATTTTGCTTTACAATTCATCCTTTTAAAAAAAACAACAACTGATTTTTGCCCCTTTAAAATCCAGTTACAATTGTTTTCTTTGTAAATCACGTGTGTTTTACACTATCCATGGCAGAAAAACGTAAAGAAGCTTATCCAAACCATCTCACTTAGAATTTTGGTCTGAGTGTATCTGATACTTACGTTTTTGTATTAGTATTTACCTTTGTATTTGTTGCCCACACTTCAATGGAACATCAAGAAAGCTGGCTGTGAGACTGCTGCCAGGGGTCAGCTTGGCTTCAGCTCTGAAATGTTTACATAAGCTGGCTAAAGACTTGAGGTGAACCTCTGCTCATGTGTTTAGGAACTAGAAAGCCGTATGGTTTTTTTTTTTGGTTTCTAGGTTGGTTCTAAAAACTTCAGAGAGCGAAACCAAAAGGCCCTTTATGTTCAAAAGCTGTGAAAAAGATGGCTTTCTTCTATCCCAGAGCAGTACTCACTTTTTAAACAAGGTGCATGGTGTTAACGGGGAAAAAAATTGGACAAAACTGAACTGCATTATTTTCCGTGCTGGTCCTAAGCCCAAATGCTCAAAGAGGCTGTGATGGGTGACTTCTCCTAAATCAGAATGGACATCTCCATACCCACACAGGAAAATGTTTGTTTTTTTCTTCATCCCCAATGCGTTCTAGAAGATCTACCAGGAGTAATATACACAGGATTCCTGCGGTGGGGCTAGCAGATGGATTGCAATTTTTGTGGCATTTTCCTCTTTCCCCCCAAGCGCATGTGCCCTGCAGGGGAAGCTGGCTGCTCATTCTGTGATTTGGAAAATACCCACCCTACTCTCACAAGAGCTACCCCCATAATGGACCTAGCCACGCTGTCCAGAGGCTGCATTGGAGGCAGTGAGGGTACTGTAAATCTCAGATGGGCTTCTGGCTTAAGAAACTCTGCTAGCACTGGTCCCAGAGAGAGGATACTAAGCTAGATGGACTGCTGGTCTGATCCAGTCTGACAATTCCTATGTCCTGCTAAAGGCAACCTATGATGGAAGAGTTAGCAGGAAGCAGTGAGGTATGTGTTCATTATGGGGGTGGGTTTTTGGGGGGAGGGGGTGGGCGGTGGGGGGGAATGAAATGGAAAATGGAAAGCTGGCTGGAGGGGTAGGCTTGAATTAAAACATTCGCTTGTGCTGCTGGAAACTTCAACGCAGCAGCAGTCCTGGGAGAACCAAAACAGTGATACTGACCAGAAATGGGAAAGAAAAGTGCCCAGTCTGTGTTCATTGTCCAAAAGGCAAAAAAAAGCCAAGAAAAATAAATGAGATGTGTAATTATCCCTTCCACTTGAATCATCTCTAGCAGTGTTTCTCATTCTAACAGCCTAGCAGCCTTATACCTGCAGCTCAGGACTGAGTGTATCACCTTCATAGTTTGAGTCAGTGTAGTTACAATAGATTCTTATTTTGATCCTATTATTAAACCAACCCATTTATCACCTGCTTGACGCCTGTTTCACTAGTGATCAATGCAGCACCATCTGACAATCTTTGATTTACAGGGTTATTTGTCACAACAGCAGGTTTTTGAGTTTTATACTGACAGTGAAGGTGAAAATCAGCCGAAATTAAAATATTTCCTGTGGATAAATAATATCTGTTAGCAAGTGTTTTATTGGCACACAAAGGTGCCAAGTTCAGTTACACATGGGTATTACTCATTCTCCTGAAACAGCCTCTGCTGTCAGCCAACTCATCAGACGCGTCATTTGTCCACGTACAGATTATCAGAATGAGACTTTTTAAAAACATAAATATTTCTTTGATTAGGGATCAGCAACGAATTGAAACATTCTATTTTAACAGGAAATAGAGCTTCCAGCTGTAAAATGTGGATAATAATCCTTCCTTTGTGTTGTCTATTTAGACTACAAGTTTTCAGGGAAGGACTCTCTCTTATTGTGTGTTTGTACAGCACCTAACACAATGGGGCCCCAATCTCTGCTGGGACCGCTAGGTACTACTGGAATATGAATAAATAATCACTGAAAAATAAGTTGCTGTGCAGAGAAATTGACAATAGTGATAGCTTAGCTGAAAATATTTCAAATACAAAGAGGAAATGTGTGTTTTAACGTATCTACATTAGCTATTTTCTGCGTGCGCAGATGTAAACATATCTAAATAAATAAAAAGAGAGACGTCAGCTGAGGATGATATAATCTGCCCAGGAAATACAGCAAAGACTTCTGTTTACAGTTCCACTTAGCTTTCAGAATTAATAAGGCCTCCAAAATTTCTAGTAGCAGCTCTTTCTGTTAAGCAGCCTGGCACATTCCACCATGTGAAAACAAGAAAGTACAGCCAAAAATGTCCTAGGCATCTCAAAAAAGTGTTTGTGAAATATTTAACATCAAACTTCTATTTAAAGGGGGTAGCAGGGTGTGGCTTATGCCACGGCTAGTCTGCTCCCGCACCACCACGACGAAGCGTTTCGAAGGGCTGATATGGCCATAATAGACATTTTCTTATTCAACATACAGAATCTGCTCCCTGTGCCTCTAGCTCAGACTGGCCTGGCAGTACTCCTGCTAGCCCGGAAAACATTCACGTCACTACTTGAGAGTGAGCTGGATCCTGGTCCTTCTTGTCCATCATCAAGTTGCGAGCTGAGTTCTGGCTGCAGACTTTTCTTTGCCTTGGAGGATGGAGATAGACGGGAGAACAGGATTTTTCAGAGCCCAGCTTCAGTTTCCAGCACCAGCTAATAGAGAGAGCACCTCATACAAACCAAGACTATTTTATCTGGACAGCCCCAAGAGAGAGTTAAGTACTGGAAGCCACCAGTTTTCACCTGACAGTCTTCTCTGATGTAATCCCCTATAAAAGCCATTTAAAAATATTAATGAATCTTGTGGAAACTTTTGCTTCCTGACCCTATGGCGATCCATGCATGATTTTTGCATTTTGGTCAAGAAAACATGAAGAGTACGGTGGGCCATTTTCTCACATGATGTAAATCAGCATAGCTGTCTTGACATCTATCAATGTTTCTTGAGACACTTACCTCTGAGGTTGGCACAAAGCAACTCCTAAAGAAACTAAAGCGGACGACTTCTCAGTACGAGGAAAGTCCACTGCAACTTTTTCGAAATGCTTCTCCCTAAATTAGGCTGACATTCACCCCTATGCAGAGAACCAGCAAAAGGCTCAACGAATTACTGAACCTTAATTATGTCCATAACATGGGACTTAGGTGAGGAATTTGGCCATTGACAGGCCATTAGTAGTGCGGGTGATTCACCCTTTAGAGCATAAATTTGAGAAGGGGAAGTTTAAATGAACTTGAGATGCTGCAACAGAATTGGCTGAAGTCTATCTAATGAGCAGGAGCACACACATCAGCTGAAATTTTGGACATGGAAAAAAATTAGCAGAGAAGCCATTCTATCCGTTTGCAGAATATGGGTCCCTAGCCAACTGAATCATGGCAAGAAAACTTTGCCTCTTGAAGATTTCCAAGTCAGTTTCAGACTGTGCAGGAGATGGTACGCTGGGCACACTCCAGTTGTTACCTGTTTGATTTGGAGCAATACTTTGATCTCATTTGCCCTCCGCCCTACCATCAAAAGGGAGTGGATAGTTATCTGCATTCAAACAGGCCTTTTAGTATGATGTCTGCTATGCCTTAGGCTGCTAAACTGAACGTCATTTTTAAGGGCACACGTCTATATTCCAGGATATGTCTTCAGACTCCTGCTTGCTAGGAAAGATCGAGCAGAAATAGCCTGGAGGCATCAGAATAAATATGCGAAGGCCCAGTTTACAGCAAGGAGCTATCAGCTTCATTGAATACCTCCACTCTGGTTGGATGTCTGTGTACCACTAAGTGGCTCACTGGCTCTGTCAGTGCCAGAGGTTGTCGGTTCAAATGTGGGGGATGCCCTAGTAGTGGGGGATAAAGTCTAGGGGTTGGTTTAAAGATATTATTCTCACTTACGGCACCAAGAGTCCCTGGTGGCCCAAGTGATAAGGTTTGTGGTATGTAGGAAGTCAAACTCGATGATCATAACGGTGCGTCCTGGCTTTAAAATCTATTAAATCGAACTAAACTTCCCCCAAGAGTCCTGATCCTGTGTAGTAAAGGATGAATTCTTCAGCTTTGGTTCTCCAAAAATCTGAGTCAGGAACAAATACAATTGGGGTGGGACTGTGTCTAGGACATTGTGCTCTCTAGGCCACTTCCTCCAGTTACTTTCCCCCTGAGCTTATTGGTTATATTTGATTATTTTGTTACCACTGGAAGGAGATTTTGGTCCTGCAATTTCACCACATGGATTTGAAGGTGATTCACTCCCCCCTGTCCCCCCATGTCTGATTCAAATCCCATTAAAGTCAACAGAAAGACTCCCATTGATTACTGACTGTCTGACTCCTTTGTGCTCTATCTGTTAAATTGGAACTTTAAAGACTCTCTCTTGTAAATGAAAGAACACACCAGGCACAAGTCAGCAACTTGCAAAAGTCTATTTATTGTGTTGTTGTACTACAGAATGAGATTACCATCCTGTCGTGTTTGAGGTATCCTATGAAGGTGAATTATTCATTCTATTCAAAGCCATGCAGAATAGCAACACATAACTACCGCCTCTTCTTTATGTTAATGATAAAATACAGAGTCGCAGTTCAATGTTAACCATAGTTAGCCCATGAGATATCTCAGTATTAGGGAACTTGGAGTCTTAGTCTACATGTCACTTTCGCTTTTCATGTCAGGGACTGTCTTGTGGTTTCCCTAGATTTGTTGTTTGTACAAAATTAATTCAAACAAGATTTTAGATTGAAATTCCAAAGTGTCCCATAACGGGTAGAAATCATGAGCCGGAATCTGTTTTGAAATATGCTTTGCCAACAGTACTGTCACATATTTTCCCACGATGATATATGTAGTCAGCGTGGGAACTTATACAAGGGGAGGTCCTGGATTGTGGAAAGGACCCTCATGGCTTCTCATGATGGGAAGGTGGAGAAAATAACTGGGAGCCCTACAGGACAGGAGTCCTGGCAGGTGAATTCTAGCACCAATGGGATACTGAATAAATAGCATCCTCCTGCCACTTATCTTTTGGATTGCTCTGATTTGCTGCACTTGCCTGGGAAAGACATGCAGCTGGAGTGAAGCAAAAAGAGAGAAGCCAACAATAAGCACCCAACTGTCACATGTTTTGGGGTGAACACCTTGATTTTATTAGCAAGGTTTAGTAGCATAAGGGAGAGGCATCTTTCTCTGTTCTGTGGAGATCGATGAGTTAAAACAGTATTTTCTGTATATCTAGATATTTATATGGTCCCATCACCAAGTATTTATGGGTTTATCCTCACCCCCCACTTCACCCCCAAAGAGGCTGAGAGGTATTATTACACCCAGTTTCCTGATGTGCTACTGAAGCACAGAAATATTACAAGCCAGATTTTTCAGAGGCGTTGAGCGCCCGCCTGTCCCATTGATTTCTGCTGCAGTTGTGGGACTCAGGCCTGACTTTTCACAAGTGGTTACTGATTTTAGGTGCCTCCATTTCTGGGTGCCCAACTTGAGGCCATCTTAGGGGCCCTATTTGAAGACTGTGCTGGACACCTGCCTTTTATAAACCTGGCTCTTTTTAGGTGTCAAGCTGGGCACCCAAAATTACTAGTCCCTTTTAAAAATGTAGCTCTGGGTGCTTCTGAAAACCAGACCTTTACCCAAAGGCAGCCAGGAAGTCTGGGGCAGGGCCCACAACCTCCCATCCACTTCACAAAGAAGCAGTTCCCACTTGAGACATTAGGGAGCCAGGCTTTGTCTCATGAAACTTTCAGGGGACTTACCAGCAGCCCAAAGGGGAAAACAGTGGGGGAGGTAGTTTTTCTCCCTGACCAATTGAATAATTACTGTACATTATACCCTGAGGTTCATGCTGTCTAATGTATCTCTCGGTTGCATTTCAAGAACACACCAGAATTAGTTGGTCTATGCAAAGAGTGGCCTATTCACGCAAGCAACCCCTGTATAACTTATGACTATGAAATGACTTCTCACTCCCCCTATACTCACCTTTGCATGTTTATAGATTATAATTATATATCAGCATCCATATTATATTGTTCTGATACCATGCAGGAGATGTGCCTCCAGTACCCCCAACCAGGTCTTGTATATAAGTCTCTCTCTTAACATGGGCAAGATGATGCTAAGAATGCGGCAAAGTCAGGACTCTTCTGGTTTTGCAAAGCATTGTCGTTTAGGGATTAGTTTTGCAAACTACAAACTCGGTGCTGTTTCTGCTCCAGTTTCCATTTGATATGAATGCTGAACGTTTTGGAGGGATGAGGATTTGGATAAATGGTTCCAGTTTTGGCCCATCTCTAGAGAATTTCAAGATAAAAAAATTCACGTTTCCTTTTAAATTGCCAAACATCTCCCTTTCAAGGGCGTTTATGTTGGGATCATTTGAGGGTTTCCCTACGCTTTCCATCAGCCTCTGCTCTACTCCTAAGGGAAAACTATATCTACAAAGCAGACTTTGGCCTGAACCAAGACACCTGAGCCAAAACTCCAGATCTGAACACCCTAGAATTTTGCAAGTGTGTGCGTAAACTCTGAACCCCAATTCCAGTCTGAATTTCACAATGGTCTTTGTCTCCTGAATCCAAAACCTGGCTCCAAACACCCCAGAACTTTGAGGGGTTCTGGATCCAGATCCTCATTTTGTGAACCCATCTCTGCTCTATTGTCTTCAGTAAAATCAGAGACTTCAGTCCTGCAACTGGCTCTGTGTTCTTTCCTATTTGCAGGATCAGGGCATAAATCCTAACTCCAGTAACTCTCAGCTCATTTCTATTAATCCATAGCTTATTTCAGTCAAATGTCAGCTACACAAACAAAACAAAAGGGGGTGGGGGACTTCTCTATCCCCCCCCCCCCCCCGGATTTGTAGAACTTTTCCTTCTGGCAGCCACAGAAACAGAAGAATCCAAGTGTCACAGAGAACATGAAGGTGTTTTCTTCAAATAAAAAGAGGTTTATTAAGATAATGAGAATGACACTGTGGTGTGTTGTACATCGATTGCAGCTTTCAGAGAAACAACAGCAAGTACAAAACCCTGCAGAACTTCTATGGTCATTATCATCACAGCCTGCTGCCCATGCTACAGTTTTGTGACTCCAAAACTTCATTCCCATTTCTAATGGCAGAAAATCCAAAGACTTTCCTCTTTCCAAAAAAAAAAAAAAAAAAAAGAATCCCAATTCAATTAGATATAAATAACTTGCACTGGACATTTTAAAACTTTCAGATTTAATTACACATAAATAAATATGTACAGATTTAGAACAGTTCAGTTCAATTTGGCCTGGTTCAAGTTCTGCTCCTTGTGCTTTATTAATTATTATTATTATTAATTTTAGAAACCTGTGTGCTGTTATTTGTAGATCGTGGCGTTTTATTTAGTCCCAGGTGTAACTTAACCTGCTTGACCCCATTGGCTTGCATGTAACATTCCAGAAGGTTCTCGTTGATCAATTCCCATCTTGGAAAGAAGTCTGAGTGTAAGATTGTTCTCCTGACATGGCTCAGGGTTCCATAGGCCCTGGAGAAAATCTGTAGTGAGTGTCAGTTTGTTGCAAACTGTAAACAAAGTCTTGAAACCTCTTGAAAATCAAGGCAGGAACGCTGGTGATTTTCCTCTTGTCTTGGGCATAGGACTATTGTGTAGGTGGCATCATTGGAAGATTCCCTGGCTGCCTGTTGAAGGCAGGTTATACATCCAGATCTGCCCGCAATACAAAAAATCCCACCTGACTTACTTCTGCCTCAGTTTCAAAAACATCTTGAATGGCTGAGGCCTTTCCTCGCTATTGATTTTTCGGTGTTTCAGTTTGAACAGACTCCTGGAGCACTTCAGTATTTCGTTGTGGGTTAAAAAAACAAAATAAAATTGCACATGACTTGGCTTCCTGCATCCACAATTAAAATAAACAAAAGCCATCAACCTGTCTCATTCTCTCGATCTCAGTGATGTCCATTAAGGTTCTTTTCTTCTTCTTCTTCTTCAATTCTTTAAATCTTCTTGTTTATTTGTTTGCTTTAAGAGTTGCGTCCCAAGTTCAAACATCGGAAAACATGTTGCACTGGGTCTTAATATTTTTTTTCCAACACCAATAAGATCAGACCTCCTATCATGAGCTGGGAAGAGCTCCCCCCAGGGGAGGGGTAGGGAGACAGCATGTTATTTCCGATGCTTCACTTCTTTCTCTGACGCTTTAGAGTCTCCGGCCGCATGCCCATTCCCTGTGCTGTTCATGAACATTTTATCCAACCCCTTGAGGGACTCCACCAGGTAGTTCTGGAAGGCTGTGAGTGCTGCGCAGATGGCTGGGCCCCCGAAGCCGTGGGTTATCAGGCTGAAGTGAGTCAAGCAGCTTTGGACACCTGGCTCTAAGATGAGAGACGGGCGGCTGTTCCCAAGCGGAGAACGATCCTGGGCCATCAAGTCTGCAAACTCTTTACAAATTTGCCTACAAGAGAAAGGAAGCCATTATGTTTTTAAAGAGCTGGAAATCTATGGTCCTACATTTCTGTTTGTGCTCTGTTTCTGTAATTCATTTAATCTGTTATCACTGCGGGGACTGGCTGAGCCAAGAAACTCAAAGTGTTTCCCTTCCAGGACACTGATCTGAATTCAGCCCTGAGCTGGTGGGGATTGAAGGTCATTTCCATTGGATAGCTGTTTGCTAGCCTGGATGAGATGAGTTTGATGGGTCTCTGATTCGATTCCCTGTGCCCAGTAAGAATCATGTTTGCACAGGTGTCACTGAGGGTATGATTTGAAGGCAGTGGGGTTGCACAGGTATTACTTACGGCATAATTTAGCCTACAGAATCTTTATGATGGGTGATGATGTCCGAGAAGGAAAGAACCTGGCTCGAAGCTCAGATCCCAGGATGAGTTTGCAGGACTGGCAATTAAATAAAACCCTCTTTTACTTGTAAACTAAGTGAAATGATCTGAAAGTCTCTGAGACCCAGGAAGCAAGGAACCCCATGCAGCTATTTTTAAGGAATCACTGTTCAGAGCAGAACACCACTTGAAAACAGTTAGCTTAAAACAATCCAACAACAAACAATCAGAGGAAAGTGTTCGGTGAAGTGATGCATTATCCCCATGGGAGATGTCATGAAAGGCAAACATAAGCCAAAAGCGTGCAGTGTCAATGAGCATGTCCTTTGAATGTTCATGTTCGTCCTTCCAATGTGAGTGCCTGAGGCATTTCACTGTGTTGTGTGTCCGTTGAATATGAGTGTGTGCAGCACATTCCCGTGAGTGTGTCCTCCGTGCGGGACTGAGAGCTCTTTGGGGCAGGGACTCTCTCTCCGTGATACGTATATGCAGTGCCTAGCACGAGGGGGCCTCGATGCTGCTGGGGGTGCATACTCACTTGGTAGCCAGAAGCATGTTTTTCCGGGTGTGGAGTTCGCTGGGATCGGAGTGCTGACGGCACAGGTATTCCGCTGCTGCCTTCGCTGGGAACTCCGTTTCACACACATAACCAAAATCCCGGGCGAGGTGAACGGCTTCGCCTAGACGAAGGACAAATGAATGAGCAGGGTCTGTACTTGTGTAACAACAAGGGAGCATTTTCTGCAGAAATCTCCACATATCTTATTGGGAAGCCTTGCTGATTTCTGTTGGGGCTGGATGCCCTTTTCCTCAGATCTCTAGGCAAGGGGAGGAAAACTCTGGACTCTCCCTGGTTGGCTCTAGCATTCCGGGAGTAGCTGTGTCACAGGGTGGCTAACCCCTGTGAAGTAGGTCCAGCTCTCCTGTGCCAGGACAAGTGCTCCCATTTTGCCAGTTAAGAGGACAGGGCACCACTGGGGGCTATAAAGGACCAGGGAGGATCAGAGCCAGGAGGAGAGTGAGGGATGCTCCCTTGGTAAAGGTGATCTCCAAGCAGAGAGGCTGTGGGGTCCCTGCTGGGAAGAGTGGAGCTGTTCTCTGGATGTGGAAGGGCTGGGCTGGCTAGGACAGTACGCTGTGGGTACTGTTTTGGATTATGCTGGGGAAGTTCTAGACTAAGGTGGTGGCACTTGGTCAAGGTTTACATGCATGGGACTTCTGTAATAAATGGAACCCACAAGGGCTATGTTTATACTTGGGAAGATGCTTTGGACTCTTTCTGGAGATGCTCCAGGAGGGAAACTGAGGCAAACAGGCCTGTCGTGTTGCACCTACCACAGGGGGGCCCTTCTGGAGGTACTGTGCTAGGTCAAGCTCCCACCGAAAGCAATGGGAGTTTCTCGTACCCTGCTGTGGGAGAATCATGCCCCAGGAGTCCTGATTGACAGTCCCTGGCTCTAAGAACAAAATCCCTCCCTTCTTTGCTGGCTCATAAAATAACACACCAAAGTCAATGTGGCTGAAGTTACATCTGGGTGGAATTTGGCCCATTGTGCTGTGTTCTTGCAGGAGGAAGAGTAACAGAGACATCTCTGTCCCTCCCACCTCCCCCCTCATCTCTCTCTTTCTCTCACCTGTTTTCTCCTCCTATCTTTTCCTCCTATTTCAGAATCCGAGTATGATCCCATTGCGTTAGGCAACCATGCTGCCTTACCACAAACCCAGACTATCAAAGGGGACTGACTTCTTTTTTGGCGGGGGGACCCCCTAAGATGGTGATTACTCCAGAACAGGGGAAGGGGGAAGCACAGGAGGAATAGAAGGAAGATAGAGTCTTGTTTGTATCCTTCCTCGCTGAACAGAAGGCCTAAGGGGAGAGTGCTCAGCCCGGGTATCCATCATTCCAGGGAACTGCCCTCTCATTGATGAAATTGATCCATCTTCAGGCATCCCCATGGAAATAATCCGAGCTGATGGCAATTGATCATGGCCAAACCCCGGGTTAGGCAGACAGAGCTAATTTGACTTGCCCCCCGCTGTTCATACGTATTAGGCCATCCATCCTAATAGCATTAACCTAGTTCCCATTGCTGCCCCCCCAGCTCCGAGAATCGTGCGTGTGAAGCCTATTTTGGGCAGAGTGTTTGGCTTCCCGTATGAAGCGTCTCAATTTCCTTTCCCCCCTCACTCCCTCAGCCATAACTATATAATGAAATACTAGAAAATTAGAGTTGGGGCAATTTTGTGTGTGTGGGCGCATGTGCACAATATGAATGAAAATCTATTCACGTCTGTGGAACAGGGAGACGGTGGCTATAAAAGTGGGGGTACGGCAAAGGACTGGAAGTTGGGACTTCTTGGCTCTGTGCTTGGTGGAAGCATGTGCTAGTGGCTAAAGCTAAGGTGACTAGTGATTTGGGTGCCCAACTTGAGATATTGTAAAGGGGCTTGACTCGAGGGTCAGTCCTCATAACATTCTTAACATGTTCTTAAAGTGCTTTGCTGAATCAGGGCCTGGTGGAGGAGGGGCTTCCTTACTTGCTGTAATGAAGTAGATGGGGCCAGCAGCAGGCCAGTGTGGCACAGGAGGGCACATGGCAGAGATGGCCATGAAGGAGAGCTGTCAAGTGACTTTATACAGGTAATGCCCTAATTCAGCCGACACTTCACCCCACCTGTTTCTTTAAGCTTCTGAGCAATCCCAGGAAAGTCTTTGGGCCAGAAGCCTACGATTAGCCACATTCTTTTCACACATCTCTTTTCTGGAGGGTTGGAGAGTGTTTTGAAAGTTGGAACGTAACCTGGTATCTTGTGCAGAATTAAGGCCAAATTCACCCCTGGTGTAACCCCAGTGAAGCCTGCACCTAACATGCCAGGGAGCAGACCGCCAAAAATCCCATGAAAAATTCCAAACACAAATTTCTATTTCTGCCGATTTGCCCATGTGCCTCTCTTAGATATTTCCAACGTGTCTATCATTGCAGTATCTAAGTACTAAATACTGTCATTGGGATTTGCATAGTATATTCAGGGAGGACATGATGGTAGCTTCTGCTCTTCCCTTCCCCTGGTTCTAGCATGCCTTGCTTCCTTTTTATAAGAAGATAATGAGACTGGCACATGAGAATCAAAAGAGACAAATCTTAGACTCAAAACTGGCTGAACCTTAGCACAGGAGAAGCAGCGGGTGAGTTCTTCTGGAAGCAAGCAAACTGTCCACTAAGCACAGGAGACATCCCTCTAGTACAGCCTTATGTGTCTAATGTTCTTCTTTTGCTATTTCAGGTGATGCTTTTTATTCCCCGTCTCATTTACCCACGGACACTGGTTCTCCCTCCATCTATATTTATGAACAGCTGTGCATCAATATAAAAATATAAGTAATGCTAAAAAACACCCAGTAATAAATAAAAAAAATGAATAACTAAGAAGTACAGAGGTTGAAGAGGCAGAGGGGAGCAAACAGATTAAAATAAGACAGCAAATGTCCAAGAAAAAAGGGCCTGAGGCATAGCAGGGCAACCTAGTTTCTGTCTGCTGAAAAATGGCAAAGCAATAGCACCTTCCCCTGGGTGAACCATCTTCCAATACCATAACACTGCGTTGCAAGAGGAAATCATATCCATCAAGCACACATGGGGCCACTCTTTTATTTACTCTGAGCCGCTAAGCAGTAACCAAAAAGTCAGCCGCCTCATGAAATCAAAATGTATATTTCTTCCTTTCTTTCATTCTTTTCTTTCTTTTCTTTTAATGGAAATCAGCCTGTCATTCAGCACGCACCGACGGCCCTTGGTAACAACCTCCGCCTAATGAAGCGGGTCATTTAATTTGCTGGCAACAATGGAGACGATTTTCTATTCAAAAACTGCAGGCAGCTGCCTCCAACACGCTGGGCGCAAATACAATGGATTCCGAAGCTGGAAGGGAGTTGAAGCCACCATTTCATTTGTCTCCTTCCTGTGTCCTTTGGTCCATAGATGCGGTAGCGACATCATCATTTCCACAGTGTGAAGGCTGGGAGGAGAACTACTAAACATGCAGCTTTAAGCAAGGGGACTTCATGCTTAAAGGGCAAGTTATATGTTGACTATGGAGGCCCTACATAGCATGTTTCCCATAACCTCACTCAGCACCCACCACCACGCTCAAAGATCAGCCACTACAGACTATCTCCCTCTACACTCCCTTGAAGGCTGTGTTTCTCCCCGTTTCTCTTTTGGGAATTGAACCTTTCTGTCTCAGGTGGCAGTGCCACTGAGCCAACCTCAAGCATATTTTTACGGAGTATGCAGAGCACTAGTGTATCACGGATCCAGACATGGGGGCAGCTAGGATTGGAAGTGCATTTGACCTATTTCAAAGGCAAGATAAGGGAACATGTGGAGATCTACACAAGTCTGAGTCCCAATAAAACAGGTCTGTTTGGGCCAAGGACACAACATTTTCAGTAATCCAGTAAGTTTGCAATAGAAGTGAGTGCATATTTGTGAATAGGTTGGTGAATATTTGTGATAATTTCTTAATGAGTTTGCTTTGGCCGTGTTCCTGCTCCTTTTGTGTTTGCTTTCTGTGAATCTTCATGTGACTGAGTTTTACTTGTAGTCATTCACAAAAGTGAATTTTAAGCTCGAACAGTCGTTGATAGCACATTTCAAACTTGTGCCGCAAATTTGATCAGGAGACTTAAGCTCATGCAATGAGGGAGCAGAAAGAATAATATGTGACTTATGTGAACCAGACGTAGCTAAGCAACACAGGTTGGGTTTCAATTTTCAGTGGTTCTAAATTCTAGATCCCATGATGTTCTAAAGGACCCCAAAAGCATTGGTAGCCATGTGCAAACACTGGAACATTTGGCCTGACAGGTCTGCAGCTACCTCGTTCCAATTGTGAGGACTTTCTCCAAACTGTGCTCTTGTTAGCCCAGCAGAAATCTGTTAGTTCAGAAGACGTGCTTGAGTGAAGATGGAGAATTACATGCAGACCCCACTCTGGATTAATGATGGCTGCTGCTTAATCTGTTCTGTTTTAGGCCCTCTGACAAATTGCAAATGGAGGACTTAGACTGGGCAAAGATTGGACACCCCAGTGTGATGTTAAATCACAGAACGACTCTTACCTTCCACCAACGATGTCAGCAAAGTGACATTGGCAGCTTTACGCCTTCCTGCAGGTAGATTTAAGCCTATTTTCTCTAATCTTTCCCTTAAACACCTTCCACCATTTTTTGATTTTGCCCTGCAAGAGGGAAACAAGGAGGGAAAAAATTTTAGTTGAAAGGAAAGAAAAAGAAATACACAAACTGCTGTTTCCCAGCCTGTTCATAGATTCATAGATTTTAGGACTGGAAGGGACCTCGAGAGGTCATCGAGTCCAGTCCCCTGCCCACATGGCAGGACCAAATACTGTCTAGACCATCCCTGATAGACATTTATCTAACCTACTCTTAAATATCTCCAGAGATGGAGATTCCACAACCTCCCAAGGCAATTTATTCCAGTGTTTAACCACCCTGACAGGAACTTTTTCCTGATGTCCAACCTAGACCTCCCTTGCTGCAGTTTAAACCCATTGCTTTTTGTTCTATCCTTAGAGGCTAAGGTGAACAAGTTTTCTCCCTCCTCCTTATGACACCCTTTTAAATACTTGAAAACTGCTATCATGTCCCCTCTCAGTCTTCTCTTTTCCAAACTAAACAAACCCAATTCTTTCAGCCTTCCTTCATAGGTCATGTTCTCAAGACCTTTAATCATTCTTGTTGCTCTTCTCTGGACCCTTTCCAATTTCTCCACATCTTTTTTAAAATGCGGTGCCCAGAACTGGAAACCATACTCCAGCTGAGGCCTAACCAGAGCAGAGTAGGGCAGCAGAATGACTTCTCGTGTCTTGCTCACAACACACCTGTTAATACATCCCAGGATCATGTTTGCTTTTTTTGCAACAGCATCACACTGTTGACTCATATTTAGCTTGTGTCCACTATAACCCCTAGATCCCTTTCTGCCATACTCCTTCCTAGACAGTCTCTTCCCATTCTATATGTGTGAAACTGATTTTTTCTTCCTAAGTGGAGCACTTTGCATTTGTCTTTGTTAAACTTCATCCTGTTTAACTCAGACCATTTCTCCAATTTGTCCAGATCATTTTGAATTATGACCCTGTCCTCCAAAGCAGTTGCAATCCCTCCCAGTTATAACTGAGTAGTCTCTTGATCGGGCATAAAATATACAATGAGCTTCACAAATCTCAATGGTAAGGACTACTGATAACCGAATATAAAGTGTGCTAAAATCAATTTCTATATTCCAAACGACATGGTAGTCCTGGATTCTTTTATAGCCATGAAAAGAACTGCTGTTCAGTGAATGAAACAGATATGAGAATAAAAAGAACCTTCATCCAATCACTAGTTTTATTGTTTCAAATTCTCAACAATAGCAATCCTCAGTGATGCCTTTGTTCCAACAAACAGCAGCTCATCTAAGTTTGTGCAGGTGACTCGCAGATTCATTAACAAAGAAGCATTTGGGCTGCAAGCTTGTAGGAACTTGCAAAGCGATGCGCTGTATTGCAAAAATACCCATGTGCCCAGGAGCGCACAGAGACCTGTTGGGCTTTAATGTTGTTCTTAGGGAGTCCCACCTCCAAAAGGTGAGTCTTACTGGAGTGACAACAGCAACAGCCAACCAGTGAGCTTCCTATGCAGAAACATTGCAGGTTTGGGGCAGAATCTCTGTGAAAAGTAATAAAATTGGCTATCACCCAGAGCAGCAGCAAAACACGTGGCCTGTTACTGGAATAATTTAATCCAACACTTTTGCAGCCTTTGCTATTCTGAGATAAAAAGAGTCCTGGACTGGGACTTCTCTATCCGATGACAAGGTATAAGAATAACCACTTGGTAGAGCTGAACAAAGCACTCGCAATCGATCCCAGAACTAGGGCACAAGCTGCAAAATTCATACTTGGATCCGGATATTGAGAACCCCTGAAGTTTGGCAAGGTGTTTGGGACAGGGCTTTGGCTTGGCCTGTTATAGTCTTAGGGGCCAGTTGCACAATGTGGATCAGGAGATGTGAACTTTCCCAGATTCAGATCTAGGGGGTTGAAATTGTAACCAGACCTGTACATCACCCCAAATCGGAAGGACCCGCAGGTGCCGCCTGAAGTCAGTGGGACAGTCTCAAGGGCATTCCCTAGACTGTAAGCTGTTTGGGGCAGGGTTTAGCTTTTTGTTCTGTGTTCGACTGGGGCGCCTAGGCTCTACTGCATGCAAATAATTAATAATGACCGGCAAGCGTTCATCACTGGAAATAGCTCAGACACTTTGACCTGAAGGAAGCAGAGGAGAGACAAAATCAGAGGAAGATAAGTATGGTGTGATGCTTACCTCCTGAGAACTCCCCCGAGAAGAGAGGCATTGAGACACTCTGGTGGGGAAAGCCTTCTCTGCACCTCCCCGACGGTCACCTTGTACTTAGAGGTGGAGCTGAGAAGGGAGAGCCGGCCAGGCACGGAGCAGAAGACCTCGTTGGGATTTGTCACCCCTCCAATCAAACTGTCTTTGTTCATCGACAGGGCAGAGATGGTGGTGCCGTTCGCCTTCGAGGGGATGGGCACTGGAAGGAAAAGCAGCAAGAGAGAAAGAATGTCACTGGAAAGGGTCTAAAGCAGAGGAAACAGAAACTTGGTGACGCTCGGGGCCCCTCAAGCAGCATTCCAGGAGCTCAATGCACAGGCATTTCCATCGTAAGAAGTAAACAGACATGACCATGGGGTTTCCCTTGGTCTTGTATGTTTCTTAATGGAAAAAGAGAAACTGCCTGAGGGGTGGTTTGAAAACCAGGCAAAATGCAGATCTGTATCTTATCCCTCCAAATTCAGGGGTGCTAGGACGTGGGGTTCTTGTTTGGCCTCTAGGAAAGGACTAGGTGCATAATTTTGACCAGATCCCCAATCCTGCCTTCCTCTGTCTGCCTTCGGGGTGCTTAGGGATCCAAGATTTTGGTCTGGCCTGTCACAGAGAAAGGGGCCATTTGCAAAACTCAGGTCTGGATCCTGTTTCAAGATTTCCAGTACTGCTGATTTTTGGAGGGGTTTGGATTTGGGATTTTCATTGGGGCCCATGTTCACACAGCACCATTAAGGAGGAACAGAAGGCCTGGACTCTGTCCCGAGCACCTCCGTTATCTGAGACTTAGCAAACCCCAGGGGAGCTAAGGGCTGTGTGTGTGGACATGGGAAGACTTCCATTGACTTCATCTGGGTTTGGATCAGGCCCACAGCAAGCGGGAGCCCCGCACTTGGGTCACCCTGGTCTAAAGTTAACTGAAAAGATCAGTTCACCAAACAACCCAGAACAAGCTGCCTTGTACTTAATGGGGAAAATGCCAATTAAAAGCAGAAAGGCAGACGGATATTGGTGAACAGCAGACACCACACAGGGCCCATGGCCTTACACCAAGAGTGAAACTGGCCTATTTTCCCCAGACATCACTTCAGTAAGAAACCTCTTTAGACACAATAAAGGTTTCCCGGTTAGAGCCATGGCAGAGGCTTGTGCCAAGTGACTTTGGGTTTTATATTTTAAATTAATACCCAATTTAACTCTGAATCCACGGTTTTCAAAGACTCCACAGCTAACTGCAAATGCAATCACTCCAGATTGTTTAAACCCTGGCATTCTTTGTGGTTACTGAGTAATGGTCACTCCATGATGTACATTCAAACAGTACACATGCCTAATACTTAGAGCAACAAATAACAGGGTGAGATCCAGGTTTATAAAGGAAATACACATGCCCAGAATGAAACAGCAAACCCGAAATTTAAGCGGAAAGGGCAAGTACACTAAGCCCATTAAGGGGGCCTTACAATCAGCATATTGTAAATACAGCTCAGCAACTTGTTAGCATGGCAATAAAAGAGCAGCACATGTTACATAAAACTGGCTAATGTTTTAGGGCTAAAAGATGAATGGAAATAAGCTAAGGTCTATTAAGTTCCCTCTCAGTGTGAAACTCCGACAGCGTCGGGGGACTGAAGGACAGGTTGCATGGGGTTTCCCTTCGGAACTGACTCGCAAAGGGTAAAGTTCTGACAGTTGTGACACTTGGGATTGTGGCTGATTAAGCAGTTCTAAGGGAAGAACAGAGGCTAAAAGATTCAAGAACATCACCGTATGGGCTAGGAAAGCAGAGCTGCTTCCAGACAGCAGCGACGTCAGGGCTTTCTTTCACATTCCCAGGATGGTTAATATTTATCCCTTGGCACATTCCTAAAATAAAAAGCCAGAGCATGTTTTAAAAATGTCCACGTATCACTGCAAAGATGTGTCTCACTGCAGATCCATGCATTCCTACGTTTTTGGACTTCATTGAGACATGCATCATCATGCATCCATGCAGTCCCATGCATCCCTAGAGAGCTGGGTATGTCTTGTGGTTTTGTGTGTTTTGTGCATCACTGTGTATCCACGTGTTTCCATGCATTCATGTGTCCGCGAAGAGCTGTGCATTACTTGTAGGTTCATACTTCATCACGCATTTGGGCATCCCTGTGGATTCATGCATCAATGTGTATTCATGCTTCCACGCACCACTTGGCACCTACGTATCTGTGTGTCTGTCTACATAACCATGCAGCCCGGTAGAACCTTGCAGCACCACTCATCCACATGTCACAGCATTTGTTTTCCCCTGGTCCTGGATGAGAGGGCGAATCCATTTGGACTTGGGGAGGTGAAATGCTGGACGCTATTGGAAAGCTCACCTTGCAGAGCAAAAAAGTAAAATGCAGACGTGTGTTTGGGAGGCATTCCATGCCGTGACAGAGTGCTGGGCAGCAAGGCCAGGCGCTGCGGTGCATAGCAGCAGAGTGATGGGCGGATGAACAGGGCATGATGAGGCACTGACACATGATGTGTCACTATGACAGTTTTAAAACATGTGCTGACTTTTTTTTAGGAATATGCACACTGCAGAAAACGAATCCACCTAGAGAAGACTAAACTAGTCCCTGCCACTCCCAGAGCCACAGTCCAGAACCAGTTAGGCAGTCTCTGTTACATGCAATGACTTTCTGAATTTTATAGGTGCTGTGACAAGGAGAAACCATAGGAGACAATTAATTTGAATAATGATCTGGATTTCAGTAGTGCCTAGAAACCACAACTGAGACCAGGGTCCCATTGTGCTAGGTGCTGTACATACACAGAAGGAGAGAGAGTCCTGTCCCAAAGTGTTTGCAATCTAAATAGACAAGAAGGTGGAAGGGGAAACAGAGGCACAGAGAGGGGAAGTAACTTGTCCAAGGTCACAGAGCAGGCCATTGGTAGCGCTGGGAATAGACTCCAAATCTCCTGACTCCAAGATCACTACCCTATCCACTAGACCAGGCTTCCTCAATCCAATCAGACAGTCAAACATAACTACATGAACTATTTTCTTTTTGGCATCGCTTTCTGTTTGCCTGGTCTGATCTGCAGCTTTTTTACCAATAAACCTGCTGCAGGTGAGAGACAAAACTACCATCAGAGACTGGGAGTTTGGTTTCTTTGGCTTTTTTGGAACCAGAATTGGCTCTTGTCACAAGCAAACCAAAATGTCCCTCTGATCTGCAGAACAGCTGCTTTCCTGTTCCCTCAAGACGCAGGTGATCAGAACACCTGAGCCAGCCTGCAGACAAGAAGGAAGCACATGACTATCGGAGGTTTGCCCAATACTCAGCAGGCAAAACGAAACCCTCACTGCGCTAGCACTGGGTTCGCTTTGTTTCCGATGCACTTTGAAAGAGCAGAGTCTCACTTGCCGAGCCATGTTGGTGCTTCCAGACGACTGACCCTCTGAGAAGTGCTGAGTTGGTCTAAGCAAAGAACATTTCTGAGATTTAGACCTGGGCCCCAGTGCAGCAGGAGGAACCACTGTAACAAGATTTAAAATTACATATGGGGACAAGGTTTTCATGGCAAAATGGCTGGGCTTCAGGCCATTGGATGGTTCTCACCAGGAAACGTTCCGTTACATCATGTATTAAGCAGAGGCGGCACTGGGAAGGGATGCACGGTTTGGATACAAGTCTAGATCGGAACATTCCCAGTGTTCAGGGGTGTTTGCCTCCAGCGTTAAGGCTGTGATATAAAAATTAAGCAGGCTCCATTGTACTGGGCTTTCTCCTCTAAAGTCTCCTTGGTTTAGACCACCTGAGATGTCCTGTCTGGGGTTTGATCCACCTTTGAACACTGGGGGTATTGCCTTCCCATCAGTGGACTTATTCTTCCATTAGACTCAATGAGAAATAGGTGTGTATCAGGGCCGCCCGGGGGGGGGCAAGTGGGGCAATTTGCCCCGGGCCCCACAGGGACCCCCACAAGAATATAGTATTCTATAGTATTGCAACTTTTTTTTATGGAAGGGACCACCAAAATTGCTTTGCCCCAGGCCCCCTGAATCCTCTGGGCAGCCCTGTGTGTCTATCAAAGGATGAATTGACCCCACTGCAGATGGATAACCCTAGAAATATAGGACCCTAGTTAGGAATTTTGGTGAGCTGAGCCATCTGTCCTTGTATTACACAGAGACTGTATTGCCAGCGTGAATGTTACAGGGGCACGCCCAAGGTGCTGCTCCTCTGTGTAACGGTGAATATAAACCCAGTCACTGGGTGGCAAGGAAGGAGTTAAAATGCTCTCCTGGACACAGAACTCACCCCAGGTGTTTCTCTCCTCACTGAGGGATTGCCAGACAGCCAGGCTTGGGAGGAGAGGTAATTGGATCGGGCTCAGCTGGAGGGAGTTACTCCAGGAGGATGGCTACAAAGGGATGCAGCAGCGGGAGATTTCTCTTTCTCTGTGTGTGTTGAGCTGAGTTAGGGGACTGTCACTGGGTCTGATTTAAGTTAGTAAGCATCACCTCTACCTGCCAGAGCGTCCAAAGCTACCAAACTCAATGGGATGGGAAGAATAGGGAAGATGATCAAATATGGCTAGGTGGCACTGTCTGCTTAGTTTAGCTTCTATGGATTTAAGCCCCTCCCCAGTCATGTTGAAAGGGATACTTTTATTGTGTGTTTTTAGTAACTGCCTGGAACACTTGAAACCTGTTTCTTTCCTGATGCTTTCTGCTTCACTATGCACAATTATGCTTACTTAATTATTTCTATGGAAGCAGTTACTCAGATTAGAGACCCGTTTAGCTCCAGTGTTGAAAGACAGCCCCTGCCCCAGAGAGTTTACAGACTACGCAACAGCTGAATAATCAGCTCAGACAAGGGGAGGACCTGGTAGCGTTAGAGATGGGGCCGGGGGGTGTTCCCAGAGATCTGCCATTGCAGGGAGCCTACAGCCCAGGCAGTGCTAGAAGACAGGGCTTTGCAAAGCAAAGGTGGGGTTTAAGGAGGGATTTAAAAGATGTGGCTTGTGTGCTGGGTGACCGGCACTGGTTTATTTTTGAGCAAGGAACATTAAGTTCCCATTTTGGGTGGGAAACTCATAGAGTCTGCAGACAGTTTTAGGCAGATGGATAGATTGTGTTTTGGGGCTACCTATCTTTAGCTGTGTTCCTTTGGAAATCCCAAGTTAAACCAGGGGTTTACAGACTATAAATGGCAGCGTGTCATTAATGAATAGCATTTACTTGTATTCTGGTTGTGCCAGAAGGCCCCGATTGAGAAGAGGGGCCCATAGTACTGAGCACTGAACAGACACATTGCGAGAGGCAGTCCCTGCCCCAAGGAAATTACAGCGTAAATAGACAAGGAGTATTATCATTTCCATTTCACAGATGGAGAACCAAGGCCCAGATTCACAAAGGTACTTAGCCATCTAGCGCCTACTGAAATAAATGGGAGTCAGGTGAATCTAGCCCTACAGACTTGCCCACTGAAATGCTTTGAACTTGCTTTGAAATGACGTTGTCCTGAAATATCAGGGGGGATTTTCTCACACAGTCTGATTTGTTATCCTCTCTCATATAATAAATTTAGCCACTAAAAATACTGCAGTGTCAGTAATAAATGTGCAAGTAGTGGGCGGATGTTGGAAGAGACTTTGCCTCTGTGTTTCTGCAATATCATGTTGCCAGGTGCATTTCCATCAGGCAGAGCTCAGGATCTCACTGTCTGGTTTACTCTCCCAGGGGAGGCACTGGTTGCTACATGTTACACGTTTTGTGTGTGCCGAACAGCAGTGTAAATGGTGAGCTAAAATCCCCTGTGAGCATCCAGCCATGGTGCTAGAGGGCACATGCCGTTTTGTCTTCCCTTTGAACGAGAGAAACTTGTGATTTCCAGCCAGAAATGCCGTGTGTGTGTGTGTGTGCGCGTGCGCGCTGACTTGGATCTCTTTAGTCCGCTGCACACACCTTGGGCGTAGCTGTCTGAGATGGTGAAACTCACACGTTGAGACAGAACTCAATTAATCTGAGACAAGGACTTTCACACAAGGGCAGAGAGAGATTTCAAAATGTGTCCCAGTTTCTAAGAACAGACAGCCACGTGGCTGTTCTGTGTACCTTCCCTCACAGCTTTCAACAGGGTTGGGCTAGCTTTTATCACCCCACGCTCATCATGCTGGATCATGCAGTGGAGTTGCTATAAACCCACAAATGCTGCGGGGTGCCCAAGTGGTAAGAGCTGGGAGTCAGGACTCTGGGTGCTATTCCAGCTCTGCCCTGGACATACATTGTGTCATTTTTTCTCTGTGTGCCTGGGTTTCACCATCTGCAAAATGGGGATAAAGATACCTTGGAGGAACGTTGTGATGTTTAATTAAAGCTTGTCGAGTGCTTTGAGATCCTTGGATAAAAGATCCCGTAGGTGGAAGTGCTGGGATGGTAGATGTAGCCAGGGGGAGTAGATACAGTGCCTAGATACGAGACTGATTGATGCTTTGTAGATAGACAGAAGGGAGCTGAAAGACCAACCTGTGAAGGGCCCGGCATTTCCAATGTGATGCTGCAGTTTTCTCAAAACATAATGGGAGGCAGGAGCCTGGATTCTGTGCTGCGTCTCAGGGGATACAGCCCAGGATGGTGAGGGGAAAGGTGGCTTTAAGCCATCTCTGTACCTCCTGGGGTTGGGGGGGCTGCACAGCCCCCTGTTTAAGTTAAGTCTGAGGGGTGTTCTAACTTGTGGCCGTTCTACATCCCAGAATAACTGGAGCGCAGAGCTCCCTGGCCACATCCCCTCCTCCCATCAGGATGCCCTGGTGCCAGGCGCTGCTCAGGGAGACTGCACAGAGTCCTTTTGCCAGCTCTATGCTGGCTGGGGAGGCCCCCTGCTTTGAGGGCGTCAACCCAAGGCCATCTTTGCCTGCTACCTACCCCCCACCTCATATTACAAACACAGCCCCAGCCAGAGCAGAGGGAAATGAGAGCTCCACTAGAACCACTTTTGCCTACAGTTTGCTGGGGAAAAAATCTTTACACATTTACTCCGGTATCAAAATCGTTCCTTGCAAAGCATCTGCACCCAGCACTTGACTTTCCCCAAGCAGCTGCCTCAGCCCCCCGTAATAAATGGTACATCACACTCCCTGCAACTGAGAGCTTTAATTGTCACCTTACAATCTGTAAACTGATTATTCCCTGCAACGCCGGGAGCTTGGCTGGAGGAGGGTTTCTCTTTTGCTCCCTTGGAAGAATAATGCATTGGCTGCTGCCAATGGCTCTGATTCTGATCTCACTTATCTTGGGAACTCCATGGGCTTCACTGCAGTCCCCTCTGACTCGCTCAGAGTGCATGAGAGCAGGGCCAAGGTTTGTAAAATGTGCAGATTGGTGTTTACAAAATGTAGCAGAAGAAAGGAAGCTTGGAGTTTGGGTTTGGTTCTGGTTTGGGGAAGCATCCAAACTCCTGGTCATTTATCTGAATGTCTTGCGACTGGTTCTCACCGACAATTGATACCAGGGTAAATCAGGAGTCACTCCACTGAGCCAATGGAACTAGATGGGTGTAAAACCAGTGCCAGGGAGAACAGAGTAAGGCCTGTTTCTGTAGAATTGGGCTGGAGATCTGCCAAGACTAGGAAGCTTAAGCACGAGGTTTCTAGCACGTTTGCTCCTGGTCCCAGCTAGGAGTCCCCTGCGCACAGAAGCCTTTGCTTTGGATTCAGTTTCCAGGTGCAGAGAGAAACCAGAAAAGGAAGGGGAAATGTATCCAAGAGATTCCTCTCAAAAAGTGAGAAAGGGCTTGGGGAGTTTCCTATTTGTCCCTGTCCGGTTTGTCCCATCCCACGCCAACCTCAGTGTCTGTTAGAAAGCAGACATCTTTCTATCCCCAGCTCCCACTGTACATCAAGCAGAATAAGCTTTCATCTGTCAGGAATGGGTTAGGATTGCAGCACTGACAGATTTGTAATCCTGTGGTGCTGTTGCCTTTGGAAATACCCTCCATCCTTTGTCCTGAGGGTTTGGTGCTTTGGTGGCAATGACATTCCACCTCCAGGCATCCATGGTGCTGTCTGTCTTTGCAACAAGTGGATATTCAAGCTTGTGAATGTATAAAAACTCCTTGCAGTGCTGGGATCTCAAAATTCTATTGTCGGACCAGATACTGTCCTTAGAGACTAGTCAATTGATTCCTGATGTACATTTGAAAATGGTGACTCTCTTCCCTGTTCTTTCATTTGAAAATTGCATTCTTAGCCCCGGCACACACCAGTATGTAGCAAAGAGAGCCTTACAAGGAAATTGGACTGGATGGAGGGAGTCTTGTAGCCTTGGCTTTGGTATTTCTTAGGCTTAAATGTTTCATCTTGTTCCCTATAGCTGCCTTTATTCCCACTGACATGCCATCCTGATGAGGAGGGGTTAAGAATCACTGAATTTTGCTAGAAGAGGTTTCAAACACAATCTGGATGTAAATCAGGAAAGGAGCCTTCTGCAAATCTTCATTTGAATTCAAAAGTGAATTTCAATTCTGCTGTGTTTGCAGTATGCTTGCGTCTGCTTCCCACAAACATCCGAGCCTTCAAGCTTCAGTAGGTGACTTGTAAACAGCAATTTTTAAGCAGGAACATTCACCACAAGCAAATTTTGAAGCTTCTATTTAATTGACAAATTAGCAGTGTGCACAGTGGTGGTCAGGTTGTGTACATACGGCATCCAATCAAATTACAGGAAAAATACCACGTGATTTTGGTAGCTAGCCACCAGCCACTCAGATATGATGTGGAGCATGATGGACACATTTTGAGGTTCAAATATTGGCTCTTTGCAGTGACCTGTTCTTACAGGAGAAAATATTTTACAACAAAAATGTGCACATGCTTTTTCATTTGAGATATGTTTGTCCGTCTTGAAAACAATTTGTGGGCCGAAAAAGTGGCAACATTTGACGACTAAATTGTTTATTTGAAAATTACTTGCTCAGCTTTATTTCCAACTCAATCACTGGGCATGGTGAAGAAGAAACAAGTCCACAGGGAGTATGTAGATCAATAAACTTCACCCTTCCTACCAGTCTGTTTTCGCCTTCTCTCTGACACATGCCTATCGAACCCTAGACCCCAGCTACACCAAACCTCTTTGTAATGCAGCTGTTATAGCAACAGCTCTTCAGGAAGTCCGAATGTTAACACTTGGATGGGTGTTTTAAAGAGGTATTCAGTGAAACCTGTATAGGAGACCAGTATAAAACAGTCTCTAGTCTTAAGATACAGGCCCCAGAAGTATCCTTAGACACACTGGTCCTGGTTCTTTCTCCTCTCACTGGTTACACACTAGTGTCAGCTCCACTGAGTTTAATGGAGTTACTCTAGATTTACAGCCGTGAGAGTAAAGTTCTGCTCCACCTTTAAAAGGACACCTGCACGGAGTAATCTATTTTTATCAGTCCTTTGAGAGGTTGCTTAAGACAAGTTTCACTGTGTGTGACAGAATTCTAGATGCTAGCACAAAGGAACCTTTTGTGTAAGCTAGTCCAGCCCCTTGCATCGGAAATAGCAATGCCTAGTGATTAGAGCAGGGGACAGGGAATCAAGATTCCTGGATTCGATTCCTTGGCACAAAGTGGGACGTTGGGTATATCACTTAAGCTCTCTCTGCCTCATTTTGCCCACTGGTAAGATGTATTTATGTAAACAGGGTTGAGAAGCTTTAGTTAATTGTTTGTAAACATTAAGAAGGGCAAAGGATTATCATCATCCATCAAGGAGGACTAATCTAACCTCAGTTTGAATGTCTCCAGTTGTAAATTACGTACTACAGATGCACAGATATACAAGAAGTGTCTGCGTGTGGGTGTGAGAGAGGCAGTGGCTCTTGTTGTACCTTTGAAAGCCCTTCTTTTCAATCAGCCGGTACTTTGGAGTTCAGATTGTTCAATTTCCTGGTGTTTCAGCAGGGAGGTATTTATTGATGGTCCTGAGAAAGAGGTCAGTGCCATCAGCTATATTTCAAACCTGCAGTCTGTAATTATCCTTTCTTCCCAGAGGGGATTATACAGGTATTTTCTTTATCTTGAATGCACAACCTGAACCAAGTCCCCATGTCAAAGAGCCTCTCTAGGAAATGCTGCAATCTGCTTGCAGGCCTTTTCAAATGGAAGGATCGAAAGAATCTTGTTTTTATCTTTCGGCTTTCAAGATTCCTGGGTGCTGATCGGTAAATGGAACTTAGAATCTCAAAGGAAAAATGGAGTACAGGGCAGAAGCCTCCAAACTGTTCCCACGAGATCGCTAACATGAAGAGACCCTGTGCTTAGGCAAGATCTTTATACTAACATTTTCTTTCCAAATGCAAATCAATACAGTAGATTATGCCCCCAAAGCTGACCAGTTAAATATATTTGACCAAAGTCATATTGGAGTAGTTTGAAGGAATCCCTCTCACTTGAGGTTTTTAAGAACAGGTTAGACAACACCTGTCAGGTGTATACTTAGTTTTGCCTCAGCCCAGGGGGCTGGACTACATGACCTTGCAAAGACCCTGCCAGCCCTATATTTCTATGCGATTCTACATTCAACCTACTTATATTTCCCCTGTGATTTCAGTTGAATACAGATTCTTCTTTACTTCCCGCTGAAATTGTTGTCTACTGTTGCTGTGCACTGTTAAACATACCCTGCGTTTAATCCCAGAGGTAGCTAAATGTCTGTGGTGGGTTTCATGATCAGCTTGTAACATTTATGAGAGCAGTTGAGTATTTTTTGGACTGAAAGGTGCTAGTTAAGTTAAAGATGAAACCTGAATACTGTACTGTTTGCTTAAGAAAACAGACAATCAATAAGATAACAAAAACTATTCAAACACATGAGCATAAAGTCTTTTCATCTTCAGGTTTGGGAAACAGAGGTGAGCAAGTAATTTGCAATTAATAGTTGTATTGAATTAATTTTTCCTTCTTTAATGTTCATGAATTGCCTACAAAAGGATCACAAAATACTCAAATGTATTTGTTATTCAGAATCATTCATGCATTTCTGCAGCTAATTCACACACAATTCATTGTGAATATTCACAGTATGCACAGTCTTGGTTAGTTTCACAAGTCACATGGAATTGTTTCAGTTCTCTGATTGGATGACTTAGGTAACAGCCTGAATTGCAAATTGTGCAATTCAAAATTAGCAAATATTCAAGGTTAAAATTCACTCTTTGCTATTGAAACTCAAATGATCACAGAAAGTGAATACAAAAGGGTCACAGACACAGTCCCTTAGAAATGTGCTTTCGAATTTCAATCAATATTTCTGATAATTTTTTCCACCGGTCAGTCAGCTCTAGAAATAACTATCCAAGTAATGCTCTCCACAATGCTGTCTGCTGTCTATAGTGAACAATGTTGCCATTTTTATTTTCACCTTTATATCTCTGTTGAAAAGGTAGAGTTTATTACAACAATTTAGCGCCTTCAATTTTTCCTTACTAATTAAATATAATCTTTCTTTAAGTCATGAAACTGAACCCCTTCTTCATGCCTATATTATCAAAAATAAAATATAACAATAAATAAAATCCTTAATTCAATTATTACCATCTCACTATAATTCAATAGCTACTATCCCTTTTCATAAATAATGTTTTTGCTTCACATTAATTTAGAAAAATATAGATATTTGGAAGGGTGTGTAAAGGAAAATAAAGTGGAGAGTGGAAAAGAATGAAAAGATAAATGAAGGTTTGAGCGTTTCCTAAAGTTTAAATGAAAGGAATTTGAAACTGGAGTTCGCTGCCAATGACAAAGAAAGTTTCTTAATGTCAAACTAGATCAGCCCAGTTTCAGATGTGTAACACAGTAGCAAACTCTCTCTCTCTCACACACACTCACACACACCCAGCCGCCATTCTGCCCTGTAGCATTAAGCATCACAGGTTTATTCATTTAGCAGCACAAACTCCCATTACTTTTTGGCAACGGGTATATGGGATCTTTCTGTGTTTAAACAGTATAATCCATTTTACAGTAATATGCTTGAGAGGTTTTCCCTGTATTTCCTATAGAAGCGCCTGAATTTGTGTGGCTTGGATCTACATAATCTAAAAGGAGAGAACAAAGATGCAGTGTCTCTTAGAAATGGTTGTGGATCCTATATAAGCCATGTTAATGTTGCTATCAATTTGTTAAAACGTATTTAGATTATAGAAGGGCGAAAGACCCTTCAGCAAAGATTAGACTGGAATAGTAATACAAAAAAATACTTCTCTTCATGTAGAACTTGCTGCCAATCCACAGAACACTTGGGGAGGGCTTTAATTTGAGCTTCAAACCACAGTCATGTAAATATGCCAGTCCACCTGCCATTTTGGAGTTGGTGGGTAGCTTGAACATACCTCTAGGGGAAAGACACCAGTACCACTGATCTCCATCAGACAACAGTGTCACAATGGAAAGAGCCCTGTTTTTTCTAGTTCAAAAGCCTGCACACTGGCAAAGTCACATGGGATGCCAGGCATTTTTCTGTATAATTGAAACCTTACTTAAAAGAGCAATGGGCGTTCTCTACAGGGCTATGAAGCTGCCACGGTTTTCATGGGTGGGATTCTAGACATCTCATGGAAATGGACACACTGCAAAAATCTTTCATCGCAGGCCCACCATGCTTTAGAAACTGCTTTAAGATGAACCCCTTATAAGATCCTGATTCTGGATCTCTGCGCCCATGCATGGGTCCTTGTTGGACTGGGGTCTTGTTCCAGACAAGCGGGGAGTTGGCAGATCTGTGTGTAATACTGACATGTGTTAAGATAAATTGTTTTGCCAAACAACCGATCTCAAGAAATTGATTCCTCCTGGTATTTTTGGTGGCAATTATTAATCAATTAGAACTGATTGAAAAATGTCCATCCACGTGTTTTTTCAGTATAAAATGGCTTTTCAGCTACACAGGAATGTTCATAGAAAAAAATCCATTTTCATCAACATTTTTGACAGGAGAAAAAAGATCCCAACCAGCTCTAATCATAAGTGTCAGATTGAATCCAATGATCCACATGGAACGGGCTGTTATCCTTATGAAGAGTTATTTTAATTGCAGCTGTTAACGTAGCTATACATTCTTGTTACTTTTATAATTGTTCCGATCAGTGCTTGATTTGAATGGCCCTTCCTGTTTGTGACGACGAGTTGTGCGCTTAGAGCAATCCTGAATATTTTCGGGAAAAGACAGGCAGTGTCTCCTGCTAATACCACATCAAACAAAACAAACAAACAAAGTTCCGCTTTCTCTCACTTGTTGCATGCAGCGTTGTCAAAATCTCTGCCTTTGGTATCTGCCAAGCACAGAAAATGGAGCAGGGATTTTTATGCATCTGATTACTGTCTATCTGTAATGCGCCTGCAGGGAGTCAATGGTGTCTAGTGGTTAGAGGAGGGGACTGCAGATCAGGAGGCCTGGGGTCTCTTGCTAGCTGTCATTGGCTCACTGAATGACTTTGAGCAATTCTCTTAACCAGCTACTTTACTCTCCATCTATGCTACCTATGTGGCCCCACAACACATAAGCGCCTCCCAGTCTTTAATGGATTTATCCTCACAACACTCCTCTAAGGCAGGGAAGAGTTGTTATTCCCATTGCACAGATGGGAAACTGAGGCACAGAGAGACTAGCGCCCGGGTCCACAAAGGTATTTAGGCCCCGAGTTTCCACTGATTTCAGTGCGAGTTAGGAGCCTAAATACCCTTGAGGATCTGGCCCTAAGTGACTCACTCAAGGTTAGAGAGTAAGTCTGTGGCAGAGTTGGGAATTAAATGCACATCTCCCAAGTCCCAGGCTAGTGCCCTAACCTGTCCTCTCCGTGCCTCTGTTTTCCCATCTGTAAAGTTGGGACTTTCTGATCTTTTGCAAACCCCATGGAGCTCACTGGATGAGACGAGATCTTTGGCTGCCATGTATTGTTCTCATTTATACACATTTCATCATTGCTTTTGTTTTTAGAGGATAGTGTGCTAAAGAAAACCAGTGTGAGCTTTTAGCCAGACATGAAACGCTCCCTCTGGTCACTGCTCAGAAAGGAAATCAGTTCAGTCCAATACTGAAGCGGTCCAGAACAAGCCAAGAGAAAATGTATCTGAGTTGTGGGGGAGTGTCTGATCCCGGCTAGCGGAGACTGTGGAACATGAAGCACCAGAGAGATGAGAATTGTCTGGGCGGATGTGTCTCCATCTAGTCAGCTCCCATTTGGAGACGGAGCTCATGCAGCTAGGGACCCGTCCAGATGGGGAACAAGGACTGACCGGATCCTTCAGCACCCAGTCCCTAAGTACTTTGGGGGCTGAGGCTAGAGAAATCGCTGAGATAGAGCAGGGGAGGATTCAAACCACGCCGGAATTCCAAACAAGCTGGATGTTGGCTACGTCTGGCAATGAATTGACGCTGCCGAGTTCAGCTCCAGGGCTGACTCCTCATGTATCCCACCATCCAGCAATAGACCCGACCCCTCAGGAACTCCGACATCCTGCTCTAGACTTGCCGTCAGTTACAGGGATTTCGTTTGGGTTCATCTCTAGCAGTTATTGTGCTTCTCCGCTCTGGGCTAGCCCCCGGGACATGTCAACTGGCAGCTGCTTGGTCAAAGCCTCTTCCCAGTGGGCATGTATGACCCCTCTCACCATAGAGAGTGAACCTGGGGCTCAAACCGCCCCAGACCTCCAGTGACTGATCCCCCTCCCCACACACCCCTAAACCTGCCCAGCTGCCAACTTCTCCCTTGCTCTACCGGTTCCCAAAGCCTCTGCCTGAGGCCCTTTACCTCTCACCTACTGCAGGGCCCTGCAAGGGTCAGTCTGGCTACACGTCCTGGTTTTGTCTTGGGGCTGCAAAGTCCAAATAGCCTGGGAGAGGCTCTTCAAAGTATGTCCAGCTGAGCCCAGGTGTTCTCAAGAGCCCTCCAGCCCAGCTGGGCCGGTCCTGGCAATACAGAGGGGTATCCTGGCTTTTTGGAGTTTCATTGAACTGAACCTTATGGGCAAATGTAGAGCGGGTCCTATTCAAATCATTGGGTATTAGAGAAGGGTTCCTGTCCCCAAAGATCAAGAGTGTCCGGCATCAGGGCATTGATTTGGTCCGCTCTGCACAGCAGGTCATGAAGCCAGACACTGAGAGGAAAGAACCTTTGCAAATCTACTCAAGCACGTGGATTCTCTTTCCAGCAGGAACTCTCTCTCTGTGACTCCGAGCTGCTGTTTGATCCGTCTGAGCCAACAGTGGGACCCAGATGCTGCAGGGATTGGGGTGGTAAAAGAATCTGAATAGAGTAGAATTGAGCCCAGAGCATCTCCAAAGCATTTTACCCACTTTGGCTAATTAATCACCATTTTAAAGAGGAAAAAAAACCTGAGGTACAGAGAGATCAAGGCCCACATCCTCAAAGGCATTTAGACTCCTAACTTCCATTGATTTCCTTTGATTTCAGTGGGAGTTAGGAGTCTAAATACCTTTGAGGATCTGGGCCTAAGTGACCTGCCAAAGGTCGCAGAGGAAGAGGAGGGATGGGCCAGAGGTTAGGGAACAATCTGTGACTCAGAGACCTGGGATCTTTAGGTAATTAAGGTTTTGTACATTTTCATCTGAGACTGGGAATCTTGGCTTATCACTTAGCAAGCAAGCGATGAAGGAGGAAGGATGGTCTAGAGGTTAGGGAGATTTGGGATGTGGAGACCTCGGTTTGATTCCCAGCTCTGCCAAAGATGTCCTGTGTGACCTTGGGTAAGTAATGTAGCCTCACCATGCCTCAGTTCTCCATCTGTACCAGGGGGATAACAGCAATATCTGGGCATATGAAGAGAATACGTTAAATATTGTGAGGCACTCCAATACCTACAGTAAGGGGGCCGGGTCTGTACCTAGATCAAAAGCAAGTCAGTAGCTGAGGGAGGAATAGAACCTGGGATTTCTTGGCTCTCTCTGTTAGATGTAGCTGCCTGTCTGCTGAGGTAGAGCAAAGAGCAACATTTTGCTTCAAGGCTCTGAGTGCCAATGTCAGTAGAGCCGGGTGGTTTTGGGAGGTTAAAGGACTCCTTGTGAAAAAAGCCAAGCATGCAGGGCAAGGTGACGCTTGGAGTAGGCAAATCCGGCCTGTTGTAGCTGAGGAAGTTTCCCAGGCATGTGTGTTTCCAGATAAGTATCATTTCTGAGCTGACTGCCAACGTCCTGGGCATTCGCAGCACGAGGATGTTACTGAGCTGTCCAGGTTTATGGCTGTGCAGATATGCTGATAATCTCATTATGTTCCAGTTGGGGCGGCAGCTTCTTAGAGCACATAGCAAGGGGCTATTACACCAGCAATATACCGTGGCGAGAGCTTGTGCTAGATAAAACAAGTGCTCCTGGCAGTGAGGACATGCCTGACCTGAGAGCACCCAGTCTGCTGCCTACAGCATCACGCAGTGTAATGGGATGCTGGGGTTTGTTAAACTGCATTTCAGTACTTGGCATACTCTGCCAGTCCCCTGCTGCTGGGATCTGAGCTCTGCTGGGAACAGGCTGCAAAGCCAGCACTGGGAGGAACTCTCTTGCATTTAGCCTCTGGGCAGGTATGGAGGGTGAGACATACAGACAGAAAACTGTACTGCAGAAGTTGGTTCTGCAGAGCGTGTGGATTTGAATGGCGGTTCATAAGCATTTTCATAGATTCCAAGGCCAGAAGGGACCACTGTGATCGTCTAGTCTGCCCTCCTGTATAACACAGGCCAGAGAACTTCCCAGATTAATTCCCAGAGCAGATCTGTTAGAAACACAGCCCATCTTGATTTAAAAATTGTCCATGATGGAGACTCCAGCAGGACCCTTGGTAAATTGTTCCGATGGTTAATGACTCTCTCTGTTAAAAATGTACGCCTTATTTCCACTCTGAGTTTATCTAGCTTCAACTTGCAGCCATTGGATCGTGTTGTACCTTTCTCTGCTAGACTGAAGAGCCCATCATTAAATATTTGTTCTCCATAGACTGTACTCGTATCACCCCTTAACTTTCTCTTTATTAAGGTAAATAGATTGAGCTCCTTGAGTCTATCATTATAAAGCAGGTTTTCTAATCCTGTCGTCATTCTGTGGCTCTTCTCTGAATCTTCTCCAATTGATCAACATCCTTCTTGAATTGTGGGCACCAGAACTGGACACAGAATTCCAGCAGTGGTCGCACCAGTGCTAAATATAGAGGGAAAATAACCTCCTTACTCCTACTTGAGATTCCCGTTTATGTTTATTTTGCGTGTCTTACTCATGAATAGGAATAGCCAGACTGGATCAGATCAGTGCTCTTGGTAGTCCAGTATCCTGTCTCCAGCAGTGACCAAAACTGGTTACTTCAGAGAAACACCTCAGAATAAAATAAGCTGCCTATAGGGGAAGTTTCCTCCTACACCCAGGCAGGTAGCAGTTGGCGAATGCCCTGAAGTGTTAAAGCGTTTAGAATCCACGTATTTCTATCCTGTATAATAACTCTGGTTGTTCTCATTAGCCATGTAAGCATCTGTTCCTTTTTTGAATCCTGATAAACTCTTGGAATCAAAGCTATCCAGTGGCAATGAGATCCACAGGTTGACTATGTGCTATGTTTAAAAAAAAAGCTTTTAATTGGTTTAAAATTTGCTGCCTATTAGTCCCCTGGAGAAAGGGTAAATACAGCCTGATTTATGTTCTCTATACCATCCATTATTTTGTAAACTTCTCTCACATCTCCTCTGATTTGTCTCCTCTCTGACCAGTCCCAGTCTTTTCAGTCTCTCCTCATAAGAGTCTTTCCATGTATCTAATAATTTTCCCTACCCATCTCTGCACCCCCCCTATTTTGGCTGTATCCTTTTTTGGAGATGGAGCGACCAGACCTGGACTCCAGGTGAGAACATCCAACGGAGTCCCAGAATGGTGTTAGAATGTTCTCCACCCCGTTCCTTGGGCATCCTAACATTTAGCTTGCTTTGGGGGCTGCTGCTGGACTGTTCATGGAGGTTTTCATGGAGTTGCCCAGGACACCACTCAAGTCATTTCAGGTTTTTGTTCGTGCCCTCGTCCCGTTGGAATGTGGATACGTTTGTGGAGGGGGAATGCGGTTTATCAATGAGTTTGTTATTAAAACTGCATTTAATTTAAGCTCGTCTAAGCAGAACCCCACTGCTGCCAGCACTTCACAGGCGGAATTCACAATGGAGTAACAGATGGGCTGGGTGCAGACCGTCAGCATGTTCAGGGAACTCTAATGAACTAACTTCAAATCCTGCCCTCTCCTCCATGACCAGAGAGGGCCTTGGACACAGTGGGACTTGTGGGGCTGAACTGCACCAGGAGCAGAGGCAGGACCAGGGGGGAGGCAGGGAGCCCCTGCATGCCACCAAACCCAGCTCCTTGGGGCACCTTCCCAACCACCACTGGGGGACCATAGGGGGGATCTTGTGCTCAGAGGAAAAACTTGTGGACTCTTGGCTATAAAGATCTGTCAACCATTCTCCCTTGACAAAGGGATGTGCGTCTGCACTGGAGGCTAGTGCAAGGATAAGGTGGCAGTAGCCCCCACTGAGCGCATCACATCCTAGAGCAGGGACATTCTGTATCCTATCTTATCCCTACCAAGCTCAGTTACTCAGAGGGAGAATCTGTGCCCCATAAGCAATGAAGTTTTGCCTTGTTAGCTCCGTGCCAGGCACTTAAAGAAGAGTTTGTCATTAGTAAGAATAGTCAATTAACAGCATAAATGTGTTAATAAATTATTTTTTTTAAAAGCTTGTGTCAGGTTCATGTTGCTGCTGTGAACTGAGCTTGCCTAGTAGCTTTATTGGTTTGTTTAGATTTATTCACACACACACACACACACACACACACACACTCCCCGCTCCATGGGCTGTGGGAGCCCCTTGACGTAACTAGAACTGCAATCTTTAATTCAAAAATTGTTTTTGATGAAAAATGGCCTTCGTTAAAAAAAAACAAGAAAATTGTTTGTTTGTTTTTTTAAATATTTTTTTTCCAATTTTTGGATGGAAAAAACTAAATCAGAAAAGTTTTGAGTTTTCAATTGTCCCTCCTTTCTCTCCAATTTCCAGTCCCTTCTCCCCACCCCTCTTCAGGGACAAATGATAAAAAGGAGAAGGGGGGGGAGGAAAACCAAAATCCAAACATTTTCAGGTTTTCGGGGTTGATGGGGGGTGTTAAAATCTGAACATTGTGACAAGAATTTTAAAGAAAATTAAATTTTTAAAAACATTTGCAAAATATAATTAGTCTTTTTGGACCAGCTCTAGGCATAACTCCAATCTGACAGCACGGCCGCCCAAACAGAACGCCGGGGCAGCAGCACAATGCAATAGAATTCGGCAGCAGCCAGCTAGGCCACGCAAAAGCTCAACTCACCCAGCTCCGCAATAAACATCTGTAGAAAAAAGGAACGTCTATCGAGATATGCGGGAGAGTGGCACCCTGGGTTCTGTCGGTCAGTGCTCTGGCTAAGTGATGTGCAATGGGACAACTCAGAGCAAAAGAAGGGGAAGTTGGAGGTTCCTTTAGAATCTATAAATTGGGCCTGACCCACTCCCAATCTTACCCTCTCTCCATCTCCTATTCCTGGGTTGGTGCCTTCTGTCATCCTTGAAACAGCCTCCCATCCTCCTCTCAATCCCTGTTTCACACTCTTGTCCCATAGAGTCTCCCACACACATCTCCTCTCCTTTAAAGAGCATTTGTATGTGATCTGGTATGTAGCTGCTTGAGTTACAGCTCCAGTAAGTGCAGTGACTTGACCAAGGCAGTAGACAGTGACGGACCCTGAAACAGAACCCAGGGGGCCTGATGCCAAATCTACTCTAATCCTGGGATCATGTGTGATGGTGGCTGCTGTCTTGGCCAATACCAGAGACTGAACTGGAGACTTCCAGAGCTGAAAGCATGAATCCCAACAGCTTGAACTAAAAAGCCAAGCTCTGCAGCTGTGGCTGCAGATTGGGCTCAGGGGGGCACCCCTAACATACACTGCCAGTGGGTCATGTACACCCTCTCCGAGGCATCAACTCATGAGGAACAATCCACATTCCGAATTCACATCTCCCCAAAGGGAAGGCCCTGTCAGGGTAACTTTTAAAGAACACACCCAAGAAGCAGCCCAGCAACCTTCTCTGAACCTGGCTTTTAAAAAGAGCTTTTCCACTTCCAACAAAGGGAAAAGAATTCATTTAAAAACATCTAATTAAGCAGTAAGTCATGACAAGGTGCGTGAAACTCAGAGATAACACATGCCTAGGAGGCGTTCTGAAGGCTGAGACAAAAAACAAGGCCTTCCACCGTGCCTGCCGTATGTTATCTCACATTAACACACACCTTGGTGTATCCTACTGCAGTTATAAGACATTAAAAATATGATTTTAATGAAGGGATGTCTATGCAGGCACGGGTCAGAGTAAAAAACTTTCTTTTAATGTGTGTGTGTGTGTGTGTGTTTACACACTGGAGGAAACAACACCTCACCCAAATACTGGATTCAGCCTTACAACTACAGGTCTTTGTAGCCTTGTATTTTACAGAATGACACCACATCTTCCCTTTCTCATTGCAGGATATGATGTTACACTAATCGCTTATGAATATTCTTAATTCATTAACTGTTTTTTTCCCCTGCCATATCAGGCTTCATGTTGTATTAATTACAACTGAATGCTTACATATACCGAAATCAACAAAAAATAAAATCACTCCCCTACCTCCACCAACATAAAACTCTACCAAGGCCCCGTCCTACCACTGTCCTACACACGAAACTCCCACTGAAAATTCCGCGTGTGAATCAGGGCTTTTAATTTTGTGGTAGGATTATTTTTTATCTCGAAACCTGAAAATTGTGCGCAGGACTAGTCTGTGTAACTACCTATTTCTCATTCTCCCTCCTTCATTCCATCCATTAGTTTGTTACGCCACTTGTTGAATTTAGACTTTAAGCTCTTTGGCGTGTGAACTCTTGGTTACTATGGGTCTGCAAAGCGCACAGGGGTCCTGAGCCTGATTGGAGCTAGGACACTACCACCATCGACCGCAAAATCGCCTCAGCGGACAAAACAAAATACATGAATAAAGACAGCAAGAGCCTGATCCTGCTGCCTCTGAAATCAAAGGCAGATTTCCCACTTCCTTCAGAGCAAGCAGGATTGGGCCCTAAGTCTGTAAATGCATTGGATCCAAATTGCTATTTACATTCGGTGCATGTTTTATTTTGCTGATACTTAAGAATTAGGAAGCACTGAAGCCAAACTATTTATTTATAGGGTTGCCTTGTAGACATCTAATCCATCGCTCTCTTTCTAGGTACTCATCTGATCCTCACATCTAAGCACCCACTGCCATACCATCATGACCACGCAGGAGATTTTGGGGCAGACATGCCCTCTGGTGCTGTCACAATGAATATGTGTCTTAAAGGCACTAAGGTACCTAAGAGATTTTTGTTTTCTTTTGAACAAAAAGGCTTTATCAGAAAGTTTCAAACATTCCAGAAAGGGCGTGAATGCCACAATCAAAGAAACCTCCTTATTTCTGAGATCAAACTGCGGCCATTCAATGTAAAACTCAATGGCACCATTCTCAATTTCACATACAGAAGAAAACTTCCCTCCACCTTCTAAAAGCCAGCAAAGTGAGGACGCTTTAAGCTACCCCATTTTGAGCTCCAGCTGATTGTTTTTGGAAATGTGTTGTTATAGCTGTTTGTCTGAAGATGCTTTTTAATGTCAGAGTGTGAGCAGCTGTCTCACGCCTCAAAGACACGACGACAGCAGGTGAAAGAGAGCAGAAAATGCCATTTAGCAGAATCTATCAGGACAGCCAAGCCCTAAACTGAATTTTCACTGTGAGCTCAGAGGCATTGTTTGACTCTTCTGGTTAAATTATGGTGTTGAGAAAAATATATTCCCCTTTCAGTTAAGGCTTGATCTGAAAAATAGTTATGGAAAAGAGGCATTTCTAAAGCACTTTCCAACAAGAGAATGAATAAACAGGTTTGTGTGGTGGGTGGGTGGGTGTGGGATGGTCACAATATCTGTCTCACCCAGTTTTAGCTGTTTAAGATTTTATACATTTTCTTCTGAAATTAAAAATTTCTAATCACTTACCACATTAGTAATGGGGAGGACGGATGGTCCAGTGGTTAGGTCACTAGCCTGCGACTCAGAAGACCCAGCTTTAATGCCCATCACAGGCTCCCAGTGTGACCTCGGGCAAGTCTGTCTACACTGCAAATCAAGGTGTGACTGCAGGTGGGGTTGACAGACTTCAGTCTAGCTGGTGTAGGGACCAGTGGTGGATGCAGCTTTGGCATAGGCTAGGCATCGCAGTACAAGCCTGCTGGGGACTGTGGGTACATACCCAGGGTCTGTGCTGCCGTATCCTCATTGGTATTGTTACCCGTGCTGCCTGGCTAGATTAAAGCTAGAGTGGGTATGCTGCAATAACACCTTTGTTTGCCGTGTGGATGCACCTGTAATCTCTCTGTGTCGGAGCTAACGCCCATTGAAGTCAGGCAATGCCAGCACCTATATTAGGATTCAGCAAATGTCTCACAATGTTCTCTGGATATTCACAGGGTTTCGTTAGCTTATGTTCGTCCTCCATTCCACAAAGATTCTAGCAAACGGGTTTACTGGGACAAATGTTCAGGGAAACAGTGAATTTAAGTCAATGATAAGAATATTTGTGAAAAGTGAATTATGAAGGCATATTTGCAACCGAAATCTGGCTAAGAGTTATGCTCATCCAATCAGGGAATAGAAACAATCCTATATGATCTTATAGGACCCATCACAACTAATCTACACAGCGACTTCTGAATAGTCACAACAACAAAGTACTCTTGAACAATCTACAGACCAAGAATTATCCATTGAAATTACCCAGGGAATAATAACAAATACAGGATACATCTGAGAGCATTGTAAATTGCTCAGAGATGATTTGTAGAAAACAAAGGGGCTCCTCCATTCACTGAATAAATTGTTCCTTCTGCACAAACAGTGGAACCTTCTTGCAGGCGCAAACCCCCAGCCTGCTGCCATGTTTAAGGAGCTGGATAAGAACAAAATCTGGCCCTAAATTCTCTAGCCCTGACTGTCTGTGCTACATGCTGGTGCACATTGACATGTCATGGAAAGAAGTCGTGCCGTTTTGCTTTATGGATACGGAACCTTTAAATGTAAAGGAGTCTCCCTGTCTGCTGCTTGGCAGCTGTCATTTTGTGTTTCCTTTCAGATGCAGAATGTTAGGAGTGAGTCACACACTCTGCACTGATTCCCCCCCCCCTTTCCACTCTGTGCAATCCATTAAATCTGTGCAAAGTGTGTGCAACTGGGTGTAGGAAATGCCACCAAATCAAACAGCAGTGTTTGATCCCTGCTGTGCACGGGGTAAAGGACTACACAAGGGGCAGGGCTATTTTCTCCCCCCTCCTCCCCCCGATACTTAATATTTGTTCATTCTTTGCTGCTTTTCTTAATCTTAAATAAAAGCCACTTAGACAGAAGGCACCATGTTTAGCTCTGTGAGTCTGGGAAAACACAACAGAGACATATCAAACCACCTACGTCCTCTCTTAAAGCTACATAGAAATGATCTATGATGACACTAGCTACCAAAACTACTGACGTTAAAAAACCAACCAAATATTTTGGCAATAAACCCTCAGACTAAATGAAATCTCCTCGGTTGTGACCATACCTGCTGTTGCAAGTATCTGAACAAGATGTCTGCAATACTGAATAACCGCCCTCTGCTGCAGCTTTGAAACTGTTTTACTTCATTGCCAAACAGATTGCATTAAATCTCAGTCACTCAATGTTAGTATCAATTTGTGCAAAGGGAATATGGATCTGCTCCAGCCCGATCTATAATTACAGTCGCTGTACTAAAGAGACGAGGCATAATGCACCCTAGGGACTCCCAAGGTGACAGACTATACAGACAGAGCTACTGTTTACAGGCATCAGAGGTCTTTGTTAGGAAAGTTATAGAGGTCTCTTAATATTTTGCTGCCATTTTTTGGCTCAAGTTTTCTGTAGTTGGCTTCAGTAAAATGATTTCATAGCTTGGGACATGAGAATCTTTCAGATAAAGATGGCAAAAGGTCAGTGTAGAGTTTATGGGGTGAATGATGGAAGTTTGTTTGACCAAGTGAGTTAGCCATATCTCAGCACTTAGGAGTTTTTTTCCCCTTTTCACCTGCAAAGATTTATATTAGATTTGCGTCAGGGAGATGCACTGTGAGGAAGTTACGGATTAAACTTGCCTGCTGCATTAAGATTAAAGTTCAATTTATTGCAATGCTGGGTGCTTTTTACATTTACCCATAACATCTAGTAGAGAGAAATATACTCAGAAATCCCCACTATAAATCGGCTCATCTCAATTTACTCCCTGACTGTAAATTGCTTAGAATTTGCCTATGCGGATTGTTTTGTTTTGTTTTTTAATTGAAATTCATTCTTTCGGTGACGCCAGGGCAGGGAAGGATGGATCCCTCCGAGAAAATGCAACAATACGCGCCTGGGTGTCTAGTGAATAAAAATAGCAACCCCAGTCTGGAGCAAATCCTGAGGGTCCTTATTCGCGTCTCACTCAGTGCTTACTTAGGTAAAACTCCCAGTTAAGTCTATGGGAGCCAGGGCTTCCAGATTTGACCCTGAAGTACGCAGAGGTGAGTGAAGAAAGAATGATGCAATATCACCTCAAAATAAATAAGGTTGCAAGGTAATTAATTCTGCCTACTGCCAGTTAAAGGCTCCACTGTTTATTCACTATTGACAAGCAACTCTTGGCTTACAAGGCAAAAACATACCTTCCCTTCAGACATGCAGAGCAGAATGGCCAGTTATTTGAGGATTAACATACCATTAACCATTGCTATAGATATAAACTCTGGACACCTTTAAGGGCCTGATCGGCTCCCACTGATGAGAATGAGATCTTGGCCACTGACTTTAGTCAGAGAAGGATCAGGCCCCAGTTTCTTTTTCAGTCAAAATATGCCCACTCTTATCGGTATTGCCGAGTTGTTAATTAAAAAAGGGGAAACGGACATTATGGAAATACGACCCACAGGCCTCCTGTGACCAACTAGGAGTTACTGAGCCCAAGCCAAGTGTAAAGGGACCGAGTACCAAGAGAAAAGTGGAGGGTCTCATCCTGCAAGCATTAACTAGGGAGCATAACACAGAGTACTGTCAGAAACCCCATTGGCTAGTCATGGTAAAGCACTGCACTCTATAGTAAGGGGTTTCCAGAGCTGGCCCGTATGGTGACCTCCACCCCAGAGCAGGATGCACAGGCACCATTTAAGGCCCATAGGCCTCTTGCTGGCGGTCTGCACCGGAGGGAATTCCACCCTCACTACCTTAAAAATTAGGGACACCTTTCTATGGTTTAAACTTGCCCATGAAACATGCCATGGGCCCAATCCTGGGGCTCTTGCTCTAGCAGAACTCTGTTTTGCTAAGGAAGGCAGGATTGGGCCCCAGGTTTAGAAGGCTGGTTGAGTTTCTTTCTCGGTAGAAGTAAAGCTCCCTATTAGATTAGGGACATGGAGGAGAGCTGGGGATTATTTTGTTTTTTTGTTTCCACAAAGTAGATCTTTTTCAGATACACGTTTGCAGCGATTGCTCATGTAAAAGTTTCCCAAACTGCCTCCTTTCATCATAACTGCAACAATTTGGACTATGTTATTGCTGAGCCACCAAACTGTTGTGGAATGCATGGTTAGAGATGGTCTGTTTCGTTTGCACACGCCGCACGCTCATTTACTAACTTCACAAGCTTCTCCAACACAATCAGATTCCGTGTGCACATACGGAGAGAGCTGGAAATTGTGTGCAAGGCTTTAAAGATACTACACTGGGGAAAACAAAAAAATCGGATTACTCTCCAAAACATATTGTGCATCTTTACTCTAAACGTAGCAGTTTGCTCTAAGAGAAACCTGATTGGAAATTGTCTATGGGCACTGAGGTTGCAGAAGACTTGTATCTACTTGCCTCTGCTTTTCAGACTTTTTTTTCCCCCTTGAGACACTGCTAAATCTTCAGGATGCAAGCCTGGCTTTGTAACAATAATGATAATTCCAATTTGGGAGGCAGAGGTTTTCTAAATAATCATAAATTTTGACAAGGGAAGAGGGGAACACCCTCCCTTCACACACTGTAATTACACCCAAACTTTCCAGACTTGTATTCTCATTGAAGCATATTTTAAAACTGTTATCTTTGATGCTTTTGGCACACACAAAAAAGCAAATGTACAGCAAACACTTATGTGTAATGAGAGCGCAAACACACACTGGAGCCTGTTGTAACGATTTCTCATGCAATGGTATTTAATGAAATGCCTCTTATGTGTTCTAATTAAAGCTAAAATAATTATGGTTGTTAATGCTTCACTGAAATGCCTTCTGTAATGAAATTTTATTCTTGGAATAACAATTTTCCTGTAAAGGGTACTGTAATGGACCACGGTTTTTTCTTTTCCTTTTTTTTACTATGTAATGACTACCATCAGTGCACCATTGATGTGACTGGAACTTTGCCTGGATAAAGATTGCAAGATTAGACCCAGTAAGAAAGGATGCTGATCGCTGCTAATTTCAGTGAGTTACTCTAGGTTTCAACTGGTGAAATTAAAATCAGAAGTTGAGTCCAAAAGGTTTACCCCTACCCCTCACACCCTTTCTTCTTAAAACCAGTATAAATAAGAGAGAGGCCTGATTTCTCTGTTGCTGTGTGCCTTGTTTAATATAATCATTTTCACCAGTGCAAAGTTAGTGCAAGATACTAACACTCTGATTTCGTAGAGGTGTACACACCCACTTTGCACTAGTGCAAATGATTGTACAAAGTGGAGGGCAATAGTGAAGCAGGCCCCAATTCTGCAATCTTTACTCGGGCAAAACGCTGCTTGACTTTCCTAGTGTTTTGGTTGAGCAGGACAGCCAGGGCTCTCGTTATTAACCCCGTTCATATGTCACTCAGGTGTTATCAGGGATAGTTATCTCAGAAGCCTTTGCCTCCATCTGAACGTCAGAAACCTGAAACTGCCCATATTAACCGTCACCACTAAACCTTTAAAGAGGTCTGTGGTTTTGTCGCTGGGCTTGTGTTTAATGGCTACACTTATCAGTGGTTAAACAGCTCTTTCTATCTGCATGTTTGCGCTCTTCAAAACCTGAAGGGAAGCCAAGAGCAGGGTTTGAATATTTCATACAAGTTATTATCCCAGGCAGCCGCATAAATCGATCATGGTCTTACCGCTCTCAACAATACTCCGATGGAGTTTTTATTAGAAAAATATTTTACAGAGTTGAGCTATTTTAACCACGGGGCTTTGTTTTCAAGCAGATGGGGCGTTTAACAGGTAGAGGAGAATCAGTCGTAAATTATGAAAGACACTCTCCGTGACACCAGAGACAGTCAGCTGCGTGTGTGTGTGTACACACACTTTGTGCAGGGCTGTATTTATGGCTCCAGTTTATTTGACTCTCATTATTTCAATCCGTTTTCCTGAACATCAAAAATAGGGAATAAACTAAAGAAAAGGGTCGGGTTACCATTGCGGGCGTTATTGATCTGCGGGTTACACGCCGCTGTCAGTCATTGGGATTTACACTGGTGAAATTGTGGTGAAAATCGGTGGCCTTGATTTGCACTGGTGTAAGGAAGAGCACAATTTGGCGGTATTTTGGGACAGGGAGGAAGTGTTCGGGGTTCACATAGGAGGCTGGGTTTGATTCTTTGCTTTAACTGGGGGGAGGTAGTCATGGCTTGTCTTTAAACGCTTAGGGGAATAGAGGGATCTGGAGTAGAAGCGGGCAGTAGAAATGTTTTGCACTGAATGAGACGAATGAGACTTCCACTGTTCCATAAAAAAGTGTTTTCAGAGACCGAGAGACACCCCAGGATGATCAGTAAATACATTGAGTTCTAAGCAAAACCCCCTTCGCGTTCAGACGCTGTTTTATCTCCCGGGTCTCGGGGCATAGTCCAAAAGTGACTGTTTAACATTTGAAACAACCTACTGTTAACCTCCCCCTAAAGGCTCAGCCTGTTTGATTTGGAGTCGAATTTAGTTTGGGAAGGTTAAAAATAATCCGCTCAGGTGGGGCTCCCAAGCTATCTTCAGCCCTCGTTAGGATCCCATGAGCTCAGCTGAGATCAACGCCATTTCCCTGACATCCGCTCGCTTCGCTTTTCCGATTTCTCCCCAACAGGGGTTTGTTTTTTACAGAGTCAGGGAGTGACCGGATTCTGGGACAAGGAAGCAAATTCTGCATTTGCTTTCTCTGCGTATTATTCATTCGGAGGTCGGGACCGATCCTGAGCCCTTTGTCGAATTAAAAACAAAACAAACTTGAAATCGGGGCAGGATCTGGCCCTTGGCTTTTGTAAGGTTACAGAGAAATGCACTCCGAAATGGGAAAGCAGCATCCGAATCCCTGAGAAGCGATGGCGGGGAAACGAGGCCAGGATCCGAATCAAGGGGGCGAAATGGCTGAGATCAGACTCTAGAGCCCCTGAGAGAAACCAGCGGGAATGGGTTGTAAGCGCCGAGGGGAGCAGCAGTGACACCCCTCCAAGCCTCAGTTTCCCCTCACCTGATCTTTAATCCCAGGCTCTGGGAATAATAGGGAGTTTACAAAGCGCCTTTAAATCGTTTAAAAATCAAGTCTAACGTAAGAGCGCCAATGGATAAATATCTCCGGGCCCATCAAGGTCCGTGGGGTTTCTATTGAAAACCTCCCCGCTTTTGGGGGCCGTCTCTCTCCAGAAAAGCTGGCCAGGTTTACAGACGCGCAGTTAATTCGCAGATGAGCGAAACGACACCAGTCACCCCAGTAGGGAGGGTTTGTTTTTCCTTTGAACTGTTCTCTGGGCTCGGGACTTGCCGGACGAGCTCTTCCCCGGCAGGCCGGCCTGGGGCACAACAGCCTGGCGCGGCCTCTTGGGCTTTTTTGTTTTGCAAAACAGGATGAGAAAATAGTCTCGAAGCTGCATTTTATTAGAGCCCTTTGCGGGGGGGGGGGGGGGGGCGCGTCCCGCCCTCCCCTCCCAGTCCCCCTGGGAGAAGAAAATCCAGGTGACACATTTATCCCTCACTGTCTTCTACTGACCGGGGCGGCGGGCAAGAAAGCAAAGACAGGGATAACTTGAAACATGACCGGAGCCGTTTGAAACGCACCGCACCATGGCTGGGGAGTCCCCAGAACAGCCGGCCCGGCCATGTGGGGACCGGCGGCTCCTGCCTGCCCGGGGAACTTCCTCGCAAACAACCTCTGCTTTTCCCCTTGGCGCCGGCCACGGACCGGGCTTGGTTTATGGCTGATCAATTCCTACGAGCGGCTGCGCCCCCACTTCAAGTTCAAGTGGATGAACGAGCGGGAATTCCCCGTGTCCTGCAGCCCCCCGAGACCCGCAGAGGATGTGTCCCCCCCCCAGTCAGCGGGGGAGATTGAAAGCGACTCCTAACGCAGCTGGGAAGGGCTGATCCTTCATACCGACATCCAGTCACATCCTTTTCTGCTCCCTGATATTAACACTATTCGTCACATTTCACTCCGAGCCCTTTTTGCTGCGGGATTCTCAGCCTGTTCCCTGTTTGCGTTTCTCTCTCTCTCTCTTTCTTATTTTTTTTAAGTGGCTCAGTCTAACCCAAAGCAGTGTTGCTGCAAACAGTCCAAAGAACCTCTCTTTGTGTTGCCTTGCTCGGGTGTAAAGCACATGCCTGGATCATTTCATGAACAAGAGAAACTATTTCCTAGTCTTGAAAAAACACCACCACACGGTTCTTCGTCTAACACATTCATTCTCCTGGGTCTCTCTCCGCATGAATGCTGCCCCAAACATCTTTCTAGTCTAAACCCCTCTTTAGTCCGAAATCAACATCAACTCTCCCATACCGATGTTTTGCTCCAGACTGGGACTTGGCATAACTAGTCAGATTTTTAAAGAGTAAGTTTACAACAACCACCACCACAAAGAGAAAAGCCAATGCATTCGGTGCTGCATAAGGGACTCAAGTTTTAAAAGCCGACCGAAGAAATCGTCTAAAATCAAAGCAGGGCACTTCGCGGTCACAGTTGCAAATGCCTTTTATTTTGCGTTAGTCGGGAAAGGCTCCTTCCAAAATACAGCGCGGTCATTAATTGTCTCTGGTCTTTGTTTGTTTTGTATTCAAATGAATTCCGCCCGCTTTTGTCCCCACTTTAAGCTGGTTTGATGGGGGTGCGCGGGAGGAGAGGGGAGTTGTGTGGAGTGTGACCCAGATGCTGTGGGCTGGAAATCAATTGTTCTACGTTCGGGGAGTAACTTTTGACAGCAAACTTTGTTAGGCCTCCTGGCTGCGCAGCGCCATCAGCGCGCAGTGAATATTTGAAAATGGGCACTGACTTCTTAGGAACCTGCCCAGCGATTTTGAAGCCAACCCCTGAAGTTCCCAGTGTCGCTGCTGGAACCAGCGTTTTGCTGCCTATTAGTGTGCAGTGACTTTTGGGGAGATCGTTGCTGATTTGGGCCGGGCGAGGGGTGTAGACGCGGAACTGTATTTCGAAAAGCGGTTAACCCCAGGTTTGCCCAGTTCTCCATAACCCCTCGGAGCTGTTACGGTCCATTGGGTAAATGCGGTTTCCAAAATGGGAACACAGACCGAGCTCTGCTATTTGGAAATGCTGCTCCGGAGATATTCTAGTCTGCGGGATAAATAACCCGTGAGATCACCGCTTGGCTCTAATGAGAGCGGCTCTCTACAGCACCAGCCGCGTGTCGGGGCTCAAGAGAGGGACACGTTCCCGGAACGCGCCCCGTCCTGCATGTCTTTACCCCCGCGAGCACGTCTGTACAGGGCCCGGCCTGGGCCTGCATTTCCTGGCCACGCGAAGCTGGGGGGTGACTGAGCAATGCGGGGTTGGCTAGCACCTCGGCACGGGTGGCTCCTCTGAGGCAGGCTGTCCTAGGCCGGGCTTTCCGGCGGTTCAATAGCGGAGCCCGCCAGCCTGCAGGGAACTCACCCCCCCCCCCCGCCCCTCGGCCCCTGGACAAAACGACTTGGCTTTGATTTTCTGTCTCTTTACAAAGCTACATCGCAATGACCTGGGGGGTTTGCCACCCACCCCCGGCTGGGATTCCAGGCTCAGGGCTGGTTTCCCGTCCCCAGCCCAGCGAGGGGGGGCGTAGTGACATTAGCCATACTGCCCTCAGCCCATGGGGGCGACCCTGCCCAGAATCCATGAGCCAGACTGATGGAGCGACAGCCTACCTGCCATCCGCGGTGTGCAGCGCTGATTGGCCCAGGAGGGTCGCCCCAAGTCTGAACAGGCACGTTTCAATGGGCCGTGGCCTGCCCTGGATTCCTGTGTGGGGGGGGTAATTTACTCCGGAGTGGGGGGGTGCAGTGACTTGCTCTGGTGTCTGGGTCCCATCCTGGCTGTGCCACTGAGCTGCCCCTTGCCCTAGGGTCAGGCCCCACATCCAAAGCGCCCAGAGGCCAGCAGCCCCGGTAAGGCAGGGAGCCGATTCACCTGGCCACGCGCTGTGCATTAGTCAGCGCTAGGGAAGAAGGTTTGGGGCAGGAGAAGGACAATTCGACATAATGCCCCTGGTCAAAGCCGTCTCCCCAGAGACGCGTCTCCCCCTCTTCCTCCCCGCAAACCGGTTTATCCGACTGGTTCGTGCGCGCTGTGCGGGAGTTTTACTGCTCGCTCCCCGGGCCCTGCAATGACACGTGTCGCTCTGTATGGCGGGTGCTTTGGCCACAGCCGCCGGTATGACCCACGGGCCGTTTTCATATGAACAGCCCTGACCCAACAGCGGGGTCTTTCTATCTCTTGTTCCTCTCTCCTTTGCCCCCCGGCGGTTTCAACCCCGCAGGGCTCGTTCAAAGAATAAACAAACTATTTTTGACCGTTGCTGATGTTATTTTACTGACCCACCGCAAGCGGGGCATTTTGACTCTATGGGTGACTTTAAAAAAAAAAAAAAAGGCCAATGTAATTTTGTCTGCGACGAGCACAGATTGTAAGACCCCTCCCAGCCCCAGCCCGGCAGCGAACCCAAGGACTTTCCACTGCTGAGCAGTTAGCCCTGATGGGATCCCAACCAAAGTCAGATTCTATTTTTAAAAATATTTTCCTAATTATATTTACTCTCCTGGGGAGGGGACCGGAGAGAGACTCTCCGCCCGCCCCCCAGCTTCGGGAACTCGCAACGATTTCACTTTGCCAATCAATCGGGCGAAGTGCAATCGATCGGGAGCTGCCGGCCAGGACAGTAAATAATCAATAGTAGATAATCACCCCCGAACTCTCCCGCTTTCTGCAGGATCGGGGCTGCTCTTACGAGGAGCTGGGATTGGTGCATAGTTTAAAACACCCCCCTCACACACACACTGGTTTATTGTGCCACTCCTGTTCCCGGCTGCTGAAGGCGCCGACTGAAATCCATGGAAGTCTTTCCATTGGCTTCCTTCGGTTTTGGATCAGGCCCCCTGTCCACAAGCTTGAGGCCTGTCCGGAGAGGACGTTTTTTGGTCTCCCCGCCCCCTCCAAGCACCCTTGCTGTAGGAAGCAAGAGACCCAGGCAGTCCCCAGGCGCCCCCGACATGTCAGCCCCAGCCGGCCCAGATCTGGAGCAACTGCGGATCGCCGCGAAATAGCCCCAACGCCAGCACTGAGCAGTAGAGAACATCCTTGGGCCGCCCGGGTTTGGTGGGGTGGGGGGATTCCAGTTAATCAGTGCCCTCCCCGCTCCCATGCGTTTCTCCTGCCCCTCTGAGCTCGGACATTGTTAGTGCTTTATGAGGCAGTAAATACCCAGAGGCAGGGAGGATGCATTTGAACGCCGGGCAGGCCCCTAAGTCATTACTTTTAATAGGGGAAAAAAAAACGAGGGTCTCTGCGAGAAACCGGAGATTGGATCAGGCCCTGAGCCCGGAAATTGGAGCAGGCAGCCCGGATTGGCAGCTCGGCTCTGGGCCGGTGTGAAATGTGGTTAGGGGATTAGTGAAAACGAAGAAATGCGGGCACCGGACCCCATAAAGAGGAGAGGGACCCGGAACCGGTGTTCGGAGCAAGCCGCGGGGCAGCGCCAGAGACTGCGCCCCCCCCCCTTCCCAGTGGGAACTGGGGTCCCTTTGCAGCGGCCCAGTCCCAGAGGTGGCTGGGCTAATAATAAAGGATTTCCTTGCAGCCCCTGTTTTCAGAGGAGATCTCCTTACCTTTCTTGATCACCGACTGATCCAGTAAATTCAGCCCAGCATCGTCCACAGCCTGAAAACACGCAAGGCACAAATATTAGGGTGCAGAACTGGGGGCGGGGGGGTGGGGAAGTGGAGATCTCTCCGTTTTAAAATGGGCCACATCAACACACACATCAACAGTAGAGATCTAGGCTTCCCGGGGCTTGTATTTAAATAAAGATCGAATGAGATAAACTAGATCCCAAAAATAGGGGGTTTGCAAATGGATTCGTGCAGCTCCTCTGAACAGTCACCCCAGGTTATTTCATCAGATAGCTTTAAACCTACTTTATGATTAAATTTGTACAGAGGGCAAAAATTTAGAGTTGTTCTTTCGTGTTAGCAACGCACAGACTTTCGTGTTCGAATTTCTAGCCTCAGTCGCTTGGGGGGTGGGGGGAGTCGTTCCAGTTAACTCCTGAACTAATTCCTGTTGTGTGTGTGTGTGTGGGGGGGGGGATTGGTTTGCAGTTGCCTCCAAGCGGCAAACAAAAATATTCCGAGATTTGAGAGGACAGAGGAATAGGTTATTCGCAGTGTGATTCTAGCCGTTGGTCCCAGGATATGGACAGAGACCAGAAAGGCGAGGAAATATTTTTTATTGGAACAACTTCTGTTAATGGAATAGATTTTTCCTTAAAATGGAAAAAAAAAAAGATTGAGCTGAGGATTAAATATTGTTCCGGGTGCTTTTTTATTCTTTGCGCATAATGTTTCTTGCTCCGTACGTCCTTTGCTAGAGAGTTGACAAATCCGGAATAAAAAGCACATGCACGTTAACAAAACACTACAAGGGTTTTTGTAAGTCATTGAAGTTCTCTACAAAACTCCTGCCCCTCTGCTAGCCACTGTCTTCACGTGGTAAATAAATCAAATGATACGAAAATACAAATAGAATTTGAACTAATTCGATACACTTGGGAGTGTCGAATAAAACACCAACACAAATTCTCGTCCTGGGCTCTTTGTTAACAGTTTGTGTGTTTGATGGCTCCGTTAAAAGCATCGCTGGAATATAATTGAATCAAACTCAAAGGAAAGTCTCGATTTCTGTCCTTTAGAACGAGGATCCTATTTTGCTCCTTCTTTTAAAACAGTTAAATGATGTTTTGTAAATATCTCTGCGCTCACTTTCCCCCGAGTCCTTCTGCGGCTAATGTCACGATAGAAAATGAAAACAAGAGAGGAGACAACGCTTGGCTAGAGAGTTATCAAACATTTCACATTCGGGGCGGGTTGGATCGCAAAGGAAATCTAGTTGCTTGACGGGACAAGAGAGGAAAAGATCTGAACGGAGGCGCAAATTGGGGAAAAGCGATTTGGAAGGAGAGTCTTGAATTTGCAGCAAATCCAGAATTTACCGCAAAGATCCAACCAATAAAATTGCACATGTGTAAAACAACAAAATTAATATATCTAGCGGACCGTTTTGAAATGGAAATGTCTCCCTCGATCCTCCCCGATGCCAAAAAACCCCAACCAGTTCAAGTCCAATCTTCCCACCCGGATCCTTGTCATGTTCTTATTTGATTTTTTAAATGAAGCACCATTGAAAACGAACGAGTTAAGGAGGAAAAAAGAGAGTTGCACTTTCAGAAGCGAACCCGGCCTTTTGGGAAATGAACCATCTCCACAGCCTGGGTGCGAAGGTCCCAACTCTCCCCCTGTCCGTGCAAAGCCGGTTCCCCGGAGCGAGGAGCTTTTCGGCTCCGAAAGACCAGCCGGGCATGTTCGGGATCACTGTGTGGTTTCACTCTCGGGATGGAGCAGCGAGGGGCCGTTTTATGATTAACTGCTCGCCATTGAACAGCGTCTCTCAAACCAAGGGGCTCCCCCTTTAGTCCCCCCCACACACACACTTTAAAATAACCCCCTTCCCATTTAAACCGCTTTGTTCCACCCCCTCGTTCCGAAGGACTGGACACAGCACGGGCCTACGCGGGGGGACCCCTCCAGAAATGCAAACAGGACGAGGGGCTCCGGGCTTTGCGCCCCCAGGGCAGTCCGCTGGGATCTGGGCACCGGGGGAACCGAGCGACCCCGCCCGTCCCCCGTCTGGCTGGCCTTGTGCCATTACACAGCCCCCCGCCCCACAAGGGAGCCCGCCAGGTACCTGGATGTCCTCGAGGCTGGGATGTCCGAGTCCGTGGAGGCCCAGCGGCCCGTCTCCAAGCCCGTGGCCCCCATCGGCCAGCCCATGCAGCAGGCGGGGGACCCCCGGGTAGTCCCGGCGGGGATCCAGGCTCAGCGCCCGGTGGGTTTGTGAGAGCAGCCCGGCTTCCTCCTGTCGGGCCCGCTGCGAGTGCCAGCCGGGCTGCTGGTGCTGGTGGATGGGGTTGATGGTGCTGTACGGGTCCCCGAGGTGCGGGTAGCCGGCCTCCTGGCTCTGCGAGTAGGGCATGGGGGGCTGCGGGTAGGGCGGCGGGAAGTAGGGCGGCTGGAAGTCCGAGGCCGGTGTGTGGCAGAGCGGGGGAGCCGAGGAATAAGCCGCCTGGTTCAGGGAGGAGAGCTGGGAGAGGCGGCCGCCGGTGGAGGTCCCATTCAGCCCATCGGGACGGTCCTGCGGAGGCAGAGAGAGAAGAAAGACGCCGGTCAGGCGGAGCTGGGGGCCCGGCTCCCTCGCCTCCCCTGCGGGCGCCCGGCTCCCAGCGGCGCAGGGAAAGTCACCAAGCCCTGGGCAAAGCCCCCAGCCTGGCAAGGCGCTGCCCCCCAGCTCCAGCGCCTGACACAGCCTGGCCACCTGCCCCGCCACGGGGCTAGGAATCCGCTTTGCCCCCTGGCTCTGCGTCCCCTCTGCAGGGCGAGGTCAGCGCTCCAGCCTACAAACACCTTCCTACCTGCACTGCCCTCCTCCGCTGGGATCCCCCCCAAGGAGAAAACAAAGCGTTAGCTAGGGATACCCCGAGCTCTGACATCTGGCCAAAACCAGAGGGTGAAATCCCTGTTCACTGGGAGGGGTAAGGTGGCCTTAATTAAATTTCTCTGGGGTGCTCCTTAGAAAAGTGGCTCGCGAGGGTGGCCCCCTATGAGTCTCCCCACCCCCAAAACTTACCATGGCTGAATAAGTGTGAACTAACATCTGTGCAGAAGGGGGGGGGGGCGCTACAGGAAGGTGCCAAAGCAGAGATGTGGAGGAATAAAAGAAACCCCGGTAACAATCCTTTAAAATCGGGTGCAGCCCAGCAGCTCCATGGAGGAAAATCCCAGATCCAGTGGGGGAGAGTTACGCGGATGGCTTTGTTCCTTCAATTACAAAATAGTTCAGTTTCAAAGTATTTCAGATGGTTCCCATCTCCCACTCCTTCTCCCTCTGAGCCCAAACCAACTCCATGCACTCCAGTTATAGAGCCGGGGGCGCGCAGGCAGCGCCGGGAGCGCGCGTTAAAGAGACAGAGCCCGACTCTCGCCTTTTTTTATTATTATGATTTAATGGCTAGGGGAGAGGTTTGTGTCTCTTTCTGGGGAGGGTTTTTTCTTTTTAAACAACCACTACATTCAGGGAAAGAATCTTTTAAAAAATCCATGTAAATCCGTTTACATTTAAAGGATTCTGGATTAAAAAAAAACACACACACACACACAATTATTTAGAGAGAGAGAAACCGTTTGGCAAAAATCAAATTTGTTCTTAGGATTTTTCTTAGTGGTTTCTTTAAGAGCAGATTGGTCTCTTTTCTGCTGAATACGGATGAGGCATCAAAGGGGGGGTTGATTCCGCTCCCACGGAAAATTCAGGGGGAGTTTTAACTCGCGAGACCTCATTAACTATCCCCCTAATCTGGAGTTGGAACAATTGTGTTTTCTCCTGCTTTGCTTTGCTGGACTTTTGTGCTTTTCTGCGGGGGGGAGGGCGGCACCGCTTTCTAGGGGGTCCATTTCTTGCATTTTTGTTTCATTCTTGCATTTTTGTGTCGAGCACAGCCTCATTTAAGAAGGAAAGTCCTCCCCGTCACAAACCGACCCAAGCCCGCATTTTGGGGTGGGAGCCGGTAAATCCCAACCGTTGCAGCTTCCAAGCAAGCTGCAAAAATCTTTGGAAATTCCGGGTCTCCCCCCCCCGCCCCTCCCCCCACACACACACCCTCCAAGTCCACTGGTGTCGGCTCCGTGTCCCGCGGGCTGGTGGGCGGTTGCTGGCGCAAAGAACACTTTCAAATGGCTGAGTAGTGGCTGGGCTGGGGGAGGGAAGATGGGGGTGGAGGGGGACCGCGGTTTAAAGGAAACGTTTGTGTTGCTCTAAGGTTTCCGTTTATTAGCCTGAGCAAGGTGTTAATTTTTCTCTGGTAAGAAAAGCGAAATTCCCAGTAGCAGCCTCCGAAATCAATCGATTCCCTCCCCCCCCGCCCTTAACCCAGCGCAAAGCGGCTCCCTCTGCGCCCAGCAGGGACCCGCGGGGCTTATTCTGAAATTTACGAATTAACTCTCGAAATGGCAAGAATAAAAACAAGCAGGAAACTTCAGACTCCGAATCCCTTCGCCCCCCGTGGTAAACCCCGGCAGGGGGAAAGAAACCTCCCGCTGCTGACACCCGCCTAGGGGCCGGAGCCCGGCCGGGGTCGCCAGACGCGAACAAACCCCGATTATTATTTTAGACAATGATCTCCAGGCTCATCGATACAGTTTTGTTTTTAAATCCCCCAGCCCCTCTGGATCCCGATCGGATGGGCCGGCGGGCGGGCCGGGCCCAGGCAGACTGGGGAGCTCTGGGGAGCCTGCCCCGGGCACGTTTCACCAGGTCAGCGGGGTCTCTGCCCGGAGCTCAGGGCGAGGATGGAGGCCGGCCCGCTCCCGCCTGCCCTCAGCCCGCTCCGCAGGTGTTTTGTGGTTCCGAGCCCCGGCCAGCGCTGTGGGTGGGGGGGAGTTTCTGTGTGAATTAAGAACAACGAAATCACCGTGTGAACCCCCCAATGCGGCATCCAACGCTAAGCTGCGATCCCGGCCTGAACCTGCGGCCCCTGAGCTCCAGAATCCGTCAGCAAATCCGGAGCGATAAAGTCAAGAGACTTGGAGTTCGGGTCTCGGATAGGTGCCACTTTAGCGCAGGCACCCACAAGCGCATCTGTACAAACCCCACCCCAACAGATGTGCACACACGTATCAGCACACGCATGCACACACACACAACACACACACACACACAAGCGTATCTGTACAAAAACCACACCAACGGATCTACACACATACACGCGTATCTGTACAAAAACCACACCAACGGATCTACAAACACACACACACACAAGCGTATCTGTACAAAAACCACATCAACGGATCTACACACACACACGACCAGTCACACACACGAACAAATAGATCTCTAGAGCGCCACACGGACTTTTATAACTACTCAGAAGTCAATCTACCGACACAAACCAAGATCTCGTTAACTGTCCAGGGACACACACATCTCTCTCTAGAGCTAGGCACACAAGTACGCTTCTGTCTTTAAGAATTATCCACCCACCGAAAGATAATTACACACCCACCATAGCAATGCCCAGACGTCTATTAACACCTGCATCACACACCAGGCCTTTGTCAAGGAATGGCTGCACACACCCCGTTAGCTGTAGGCTAATATTGTGTGCATCCCGGACACACACGCTGCCATGCCTTGACCAATACCTACACACGGACACAGCTCCCGGGAGCGCACACGCAAACACGCCGAGAAATACACATCTGGGGGGGCACCCGGGCTTGCACCCACAGCCCTCTGAAATAACACCACACTGGGCACCGCGGAGATTGCTCCCAATTTACTTGTTTGGAGAAACCGGATCAACTTTGCTCAACACCCGTGAGCCAGCCCCGGACAGCCGGTCCGCAGCACAGAGCCCCTTCCCCTGACATCCCCGCCCCAGGACCAGACGGAGCTCCCGGAGCAAACCCGACCTTTGCAATTCTTCCACCGCCTGCAGAACATCGCCTGGGCAGAGCAGAACAACACACAGGAGACGTACAAAGATTGGCCCGAAGGAAGGCACCAAAAGTGGCGAATTAAGTTGTTTATTGCTGAGTGGAAAATAATAACAATCAAGGAATCGACGAATTTCCCTGACAATAAAGATATTATGGATTTGTAAAAAAATATATATGTTAAACACTGAAGGGGAAAATCAAGTTCCTTAGATTGCTGGTGAAATGAATGTATTGTATATACAGACGCGCCGGCTACTTTTCTCCCTTCACAGCCACTACGTGCAGGAAACGGACTGAATGATCGATCGCCCCTTTTCTGTTAGTGCTTCAAAGGCAGAGCCCAGCGCCCCACTCCATCGCTGTGCGCCCCCCAAGAGAGGGGCAGAGAGCCAGGGGGCAAAGTCGGATTTAAGACAAAGTTTAATCCCTCACTTTCCTGTTTGCGCCTTAGCAAATTCCTCGCCTCAGTCGCTCCTGAAATGCTGAGACTCTCTCTCTCTCTCTCTCTCTCTCTCACACACACACACACACACACACACACACACACACACACACACACACACACACACACACACACACACTATTCCCCTTTGGGAGAAAAAGACCGAGGAATTTGTTGTTGTTGTTACACAACCGACTTGAAGGGACATCCAGAAAACAAGACTATTTCGGGTTCTTCTTTCTCCCTCCCTGCAGTGGCTAGTCCCACAGTCCAAAGTCTTATTCTACCGGTCCAATAAATCATTTCCCAGCCTCAGGACAAAGCCATGTGGCATTTCCCGGTACCGGGGGCAAATCACCCGTCCTGCCAGGTAGGAAATAAAACGAGGCGAAGGGAGACTCACCCACCCCTCTACAGTTGCGAGGCTACCGCAGAAAAAGGTTTGAACGCCAGAGTGTGGCCAGCCTGTAGCCGACGTGCGGTATTTTCAGACCCCATCAATCCCCAGCACCGAGAATAATCGTTCTCATCCCCCCCCGCTCCTTACCTGCAGGTACAAATGTTCTTCCTTCACGTTCTCGGCTTTCCAATGCATTGCGGGGCAGAAGGGAACTCACGGCGCTTTTGTAAAGAAATGGAACAAACAATCAAAGAACATCGGACGAGCCAAATTCTTCTCCGGCTCCCTCCCTTCTCCCGGGGCCCCTTTTCCTGCCCAGCCGGGGGCTCGCCTTCGGGGCGGGGGGATTCCAGCCCTACTGCCGGTTGCAGGAAACCCGCCGCCCCCCGGAGGAGCCCGTGCCCCTGGCCCGGCGCAGGTTTAATTTCCAGCCGGAGCACGATCCCGGGGCAGGCGCAGTCGTGTGGATTTGAAGATTGCGCGGCAGGGAGGCTGCTCCGTATTAGAATAATTTAATCCGGGATCTCCGAGTTCAGCTGAAACTTTCCGGGGACGCGAGGCAGGAACCAAACTAAAGGCAAATACCGCCCCCCCCCCCACCCGTAGACACGAGACGGGACCCTCCCAGCCTGGGACGGGCCGGTGCCCGCCGAGCAGCGGGAATCGAGCGCGTCTGGACCCAGGCGAGGGCAGAATTAGTTTGACAAAACTTTCATTTCATTCTTCGGATGACTGTGTGTCGGGGTGGGGGGGGGCGAGGGTTGGGGTAGGGGGTGAGTATGTGTTGGGGAGTGGGGGGTGAGTGTGTGTCGGGGTGGGGGGGGCGAGGGTTGGGGTAGGGGGTGAGTATGTGTTGGGGAGTGGGGGGTGAGTGTGTGTCGGGGGTGAGTGTGTGTTGGGGTGTGGGGGGGGGCGAGAGTTGGGGTGTGGGGGGTGAGTGTGTGTCGGGGGTGAGTGTGTGTTGGGGTGTGGGGGGGCGAGGGTTGGGGTGTGGGGGGTGAGTGTGTGTCAGGGGGTGAGTTGGGGTGGGGGTGAGTGTGTGTCGGGAGGTGTGGGGGGGTGTCTAGGAGGAGAACTCAATTAAAGCTGCACCCAGCGCATCATGTAAACCAACCCAGTCCCTAGAAAGAGGCGTGAGGTCCTTCCCGTGGGGACGTGCCTGCAGCAGGGTGGATGGGGCGCACCCAGCCGCTTTCTTTACCAAATCCTTCCCCTTCTCCTGCTGTCTTCTATATGTTCGCTTGTTAGCCCCGACTTCCATTTCCCTTCTCCCTTCCAGAGCCCAGACTGCGCCCCGAGATACGGAGGAGGAGGAGGCAGAGGAAGGCCTTAGTGGCAGACAACTGGAGGTGCGGGGCTCTCCCTCCTCCAGCTCGGTTTATTCAGTGAGACGTCTCTGCAGAACGGTTTGGGAACTGAGCAACCTCTTCCCCACACCCCACACTAAAGATTCTTTTTATTTTCCTTCCCTCCAAGCCACCGAAGGCCAGTGGGTAGAGCCCTGGCCCAGGACACCTGGGTTCTATTCCCAGCTCTGTCACAGCCCTGGGGCAAGCCACCGCCCTGCTCTGTGCCTCAGTTTCCTCTCCCACCCTTTGTCTTTTTAGATGGTCAGTGCTTCAGCCTGCCTCCTGGTCTGTGTTTGTGCAGCACCTGGCACAATGGGGCCTTGACCCCTTTGGTCTGACTGTCATATCCATAATAAACAGCCAGAAAGTCTTTGCTAGGACCAGACTGTCCATTGTTGTGCAGAAGTTTCCATTCCTGGCAGGATGTAATTTGTGCATGAGCAGAGAAGAAACACTTTAGCCTAAACTGTAATACACTGTGATGTGTGATAGACATTAACAAACAGAATCCCACATTACATTTAATTTAATTCCACTCTTCCTGCCCCGAGCTACAGCTCCCTTCATTTTCATTTTCCCTCTGAATTCCCACAACTCAGTCCTCTTTGATTTCCAGGTTTAATTAACAATGCTCATTAAGTGAATTTTTATTCCTTTCTTTTAATATTACTCCGCCACCTGTCTTTAGGAGGCAAAGGCTGATCATTTATTCTAATTTATTTCTATTAAAGATGGCATTTAAGGGAGGGAGGGGTGATGTGCAGAGGTGTAAAGGGCTGATCTCTGCAGATGCTCTTCAATTCCTCTCCCTGCTCTTCTTCCAAAAATGCTTTTCAAGGACACTGCCCCTGAAAGTTCTTTGGAGCTGTATTTATTTGCTGCCAGATCCGTTTCATTTGCTAAGAAAAATTGGATTGGCCACGCTGTATTTTTGCAGTTATGTTCCAGTTCATTCTTCAAGCCCCTCGCCCATCTAGTCCGTATAATGTTGATTCTTTATTCATCTGAAAGAGGCGCAACTGTGCAAAATGCTAGTGGTAAACACAGCTAACTCGCTTGCCACAGGATCGCAACACAATGGGGGAGGCTGGGATCTCAACTGGGAGCATCAGAGAGGAAGCTGTGGTTCCACTGGAAAAAAACAAAAAAGCACAAAGCTACCACACTGTTCCCAAATAGTCCCGGTGAACTTGTTTGGTGACAAATCCCTATGGGCACCTGGAAGAATAATTCTCAGCAGAGCAGCTCTCTGCTCTCCTCTGCGTGGAGGTGGAGGAGGGCAGGAATTGCCAGGCTGGATAGACCCGGGGCCTATCCAACCCAGGATCCTGTCTCTGACAGTGGCCAGCACCAGCTGCTTCAGAGGAAGGTGCAATACGTTTAGAAAGTGTGAGTGTATGTTGGTGTTTTGTGGATTGTGTGTTTGTGAGACTGTGTCTGTCTGCCTCAGTGAAGGAACCCACCACCCATTGTCTCCCACAGCAGGGCCCAGCTCTGGAAGATGAGAGGTTCTCCCTCCACCAAACCCCCTTTTGCTGGGGATTCAACTTTCCCTCGCTTGTTCTCACCTCATGACCAGGGCCCAAGCCGGCTCCCATTGAAGCCAAGAGGAATTTTGCCATTGACTTCAACAGGGGTAGCATGAGGCCCTTGTTTCCTTGCTGCAGTGATCAGGGTCAGTCTATGAGTTTGCTTTATCATGAGCGCCTACAACTTCCAGTCATGCACTAGGTGCTGTACAAACAGAACAAAAAGCCAGTCCCTGCCCCAACCAGCTTACAATTGAAGTAGGAGATACAGCCAGATGGGGAGTTCCAGGAAACAACGAGACAGCATTGTCTAAGTAGACAAGACAGACACAAGACGAAGGGACAGGACACATAATTTCATTCACACCTTTCTTCCAGGTTAGGACTGTCAACGCAGGAACATGCCGAGGTCCCTCTTCCTCATCTGCTGTGCCTAGGTGAGCAGCTCTCCTGGCTTTGTCCAGCCCCTCACTGGCGCCTCCGAGAAGCCACTGCATATGGAAGCAGCGAGAACCCTCTCCCTCCGGCTGGAGTTCCCCTATCACTGGAATTGCAAACTGCACATTCCATGCCCTTCCAGCCTACTGCACTGTCCAGGCACTTCCATTGCTGCACTGGTGTCACACCACTTCCCAGGGCGCTCTGAGCAGGTCACACAGAACTTACACAACGTGCAAGACTTGCAAGAGTTCCCATCGGCCCCTCAGGACTGCAGATTTATTTAGAGCATTTTCCAACAGCCATTGAAGTGCATCGTTTAAACCAAACTTTAAAAACCGTTTGCTGCCCGACAGGCAACAGCCAGACTTCAAAATGTTGATGGAGATTATTATTTATGACTTATACTATTGTGGAGTCCAGAAACCCCCGTCAGGGTGACGGCCCCGTTGTGGTGTGTGCTGCACAACACACATGGAAACCCAGGCCTGGCCCCAACGAGATCCCAATTGAATATGCTTCATTTTATAACTGGTTCAGACTGCCAAAAGCAATAGGACAGTATCATTTCAAATATCTCTGTCATCTAACTGCGGGCGTATACATTTCAGTTACACAACAAAGAGCCACATGTGTGTGTGCGCGTACACACACACACACACACACACTGCAGTCATTTTTGCATTGGAAAATTTCCCTATAAGCAAAGGGCTCACTAATGAACAAAACTGCAATGTGCATGTTGTGCTACATTGAACCAGCTGGGACTTTGATCCGACCAGTTCCAAATTCACTGAACAAACAAACGGATTCATGGATACAAGAGTGAAAATGTGTCATCCTCTGCTGAGATCACCATTTACCAAGGGTGAAACCCTGGCCCCATTGAAGTCAACTGGAATCTTGTTCACTTGTGAATCTTGGCATCCAAATTAGCAATCCCTGAAAAACTGGTCACATAGTGGAGGTGACAGAAAGTTATCCCCAGCCAGGTCTGTTTACCCCTTGATGACGTATCACCATTTATACAGCACCATGCATGTGTGTGTGGTGCTTTATGCAGTCTCTGCTATAGGGCGTTCGCAGCCTAAGTTTAGACATGTCATCACCAGTGAAAACAGCTGGCTGAAATTGGGGGTTAGGGGCACATAAATAAGACTATATGGTCGCTTGGGTTTTCCTACAAAACAATGAGCTGATTCAGCCGACATCGATTCTCTGCCATTAGGAATCCTGTCCCAGCTCTCATCACATACGTGGGTGAGTCATGGGCTGTTCCCACAGTGTCCATTTCAAAGATATAGAGAGAATAAACAAAGCTAAATAATGGCAAAGTTCATATGGGGCTTGAGAGGACTGAAAAGGGTTCAGATGAGAGGCACTTGTTTAACATGAGAGCTACCCCTAGAGGTGAGCTGGAATCAGTGCAACTCCTGGCACCACCGAGCCTAGCAAAACTAACCAACTTCATCGCATTTTGCAGCAAGCCATTTGAACAAATGCCCTGGATGATTTCTGAGGCGGTGCAGCCGCCCAATAGCAACCTTATGAAATATTTAGTTTAATCACCAGTGCTTTTAGGGGGAGATGATGTGATATGAGTAAGCACTGTCGGATAACGTATGTTACTGCCGAACTGGCGCTGCACCTTAAGCTATAAACATAAAACAAAACAAAACATGCAGCAGCTCACTTGAGACTTTAACCCGTGTGATGGGGCCTTTAGAGTGCTCCTAGCATACAAAGATTCCCAACTCCGCCCCCTGTGCTGTAACCACTAGAAACCCCCCCCCTTTGTATCATCAGAGCACACTGGGCCAGGGAAGAAAAGAGCGACCTTTAAAGGCCTATTGCATCCAAACCCGTGTTATAGAAAGCCAGATCCCAGGATGGGGCTGCAATAGTATTTCACAGGCAGCCCAGTGGCTTATGCAATGTGTTTGCCCTGTGCAAAAAGTCACTGTCAGGCATTTAGCCCCAACTCCTTCTAACCCCCAAATGACTACCGGGGATAGCTCTCTGTGCTGTCGGCTCATGGAAAGCCAGGGGGGTATATTCACTCTTACGCATACGTAAAGAAACATGTATCTTTTAAGCAAACTGGGGACTGCCAATGGCTTGAGCTACCACCCCCCTCTTTCGAGCAATGGACACTCATTCCCACATCCTGCCAGAGCAACAGTGTGCCTTCCCTGGGCTGCGGAGTACAGGAATCAGGAGTGTAGGGGACTCAGACACAGAGTTTAGGGGACTACTTCTAATCTAACGGGACTGATAGTTCCCCAAAGTCATTGCCCTTGGATGGAGCAGTTAAAGGGCTGGTCTGAATGGAGACGGTGGCTCTTAGTATTTTTCCAGGTGGCACAAGTGTCCATATCACAGACATCACCATTGCCACTAGCTACTGCCCTGGTTGGCATGAAAGGTTAAGGATCAAATGGGTCACAGGGACTGGATTCCCCTCCCCCTCTTAGAAGGGAATCCCACTAGCACCCAGCTAGGGCTCTGTCCAGGCACCATGGGTGGGAAGTTTCCAGTCTCTGGGGTCATCAGGCTGGCACTATTCAGGAGCGGGGAGGCGGAGAATTCTAGCGCTGAGCCGAGGGGTCCAGTCTGCTGTGGGTGCAGGCACATACCTCCTATTGACGATATCTTCTGCTAATGGGTGATCCAGGCCTAGTGACCAGAGGTGGAATAGCACATGGAATATAGAGCAGGAGCCACCTTATGAAATCATTTGGCAGGTTTTGATGATCTGAAATGCATTTTAAAATATTTCAATTCCTTTTGCCTGTCCCCTTGTTTGCCGAGGGCCAGGCTTTCTTGGCAGGACGGAGAGCTTCACCTAATCAACAGGAAGGGTGCTGACGGGCCCATGCTAACACAGTGATGCACCATCTTTAACCCTGGCAGATTCATCCGCTTGCTGGGCTTGGACGATCATTCCTAGTGCTGCTTGCCTTTGTTTTGACTTGCATTCGGTTCCAAGCTAGGGAGATCAGAAGATACGCCTCTGAACGGCAGGTGACTCCAGGCAGCAGACGCCATTGCTTTGATTATGAAAGCAAATGCCTTACATAAGACTGGGAGTTTGAAAAAAACAATCCAGCTAAGACCTTCGTCCAAGGAAGCTCCTCTCTTCTTGTCTTCTCTATCCCAGGAATCTGACAGTGCCCCCTCACCAGGAGTTTTCAGGGCACAGCCACCCTGAACAGTTTGTTCTCGCCTCTTTGAGAGTGGCAAACACTAGCCGAAGAACTTTTTTTGTTAAAAGCTCTTAGGGTGACCCCTGGTGGTCATGCCTCAGAGTAGCTGGCTGGCTCCTGAACAGAGAGCTCATCTTCACTAGTCAATTTTCTTTGGATAAAATTGCATTTAACTGGTCCATCTAGGCTATAGGTTTTTTATCCCTGGACTGATATGGTTATATCAGGTTAAGCAGCAGCATGGGCTAGTCTAACAGTAACAGCATAGAACTGAGCATCAGGAGAGCTGTGCTGTACTCCTAGCTCTTCCATAGCCTTACCTTGCTGCTGTGCGCCTTAGTTTCCACTTCTGTAAAATGGGTACAATACATTCCTCACCTCAGAGGGAAGCCTGAGGTTAAATTCACTAACATCTATAAAGTTCTTTGAAATCCGTATCCAGGGGGAGCAACAGAAGGTCCAAGAGCCCCTCCCTCCCTTAGCATGGAGAGAAAAGAACCCATCATCACAGATATATACAAACAAATAGCACACTCTCCTGCCTGTGAGTAGCATTGGGGTTTTATAGGGACAGCCTACGTGATGGCATAGGGTGCAATCAAGGGTTTATTGGCAGGAGTTTGGGACAACGTTAGTCACGAGCCGTGAAGCTGTGAATTAGGCAAGTCACCTGACAGGGTGTCTATAAACCCTTTGTCCTGCTTCACAGCAGCAGGGATTTGTTTTGTGTCACATTAGAGAGAAAAGTTATGAGGATTTTTGAGTTTTAAAAAAACTTTCGTCGTTCCTAGTTTTCATCTCCTTCTGCCCATAGGGTCAAATCACCTCCGTAACATGTACAGGCCCTGGAGCTACAGAAACACGAGGACACATGTTTAAACAGACTTCTCAACGTGGGAAGCTATTTTAGGTGGGCTGAATGTTTTTGAGTGTGAGGTCTGCTATTGAGCTTTGCAAGTTACAAATAACACCCCCTCCTCCAGGAAGCCCCTTTTTCCATAAGGCTAGAGCAGATGGTTTGATCATATCAGCCTTTAAAAGGCACTGGTCCAGCACTGAACTGGGGGGGGGGGGGGGAGGGAAGTTTCAATATTTGGTGGGGAAGGAAACTTTCCTGTGGTATTATCAGAAGTGTAGTTATCTGAAATAGGACCAGGATGTCAGAAGCAGCACTAGCAGAGACGGATCAGACAGCAGGTGAGCCGGCAAAACAAACAGAACTTATCTCATGGCTGCAGAAATATCGTACAAGCATTTGTCCCGTAAATATCATTATCACGGGGAGACATAATAACCACACATACACACCTTCCACCTCTTAATTCAGCCTTGAGTAAATTTGATCATCTAATTTTATCAAACAGCCAGGAACCAAATCATTTGAACTAACAGTCACACCACTCCCACTCTTCACCTTGATCACTTTTGAACAGCATTGTTGGATCGGTCAGTTACTACCAGGCGTTTTATTACTCAGGGGCCAATATACTGCATGAGACAGAACGAAGAAAAGATACGCAGGGAGCTTCATGTTAGTAAAAACCCCACCTGCGCACTGGGCTATTCATGCTGTTATTAGCAGTCTTGTCTGCGATGAAGTTGTGCTCTGCACCCTAGTGGATAAAAAGAGCAGCTGCTTATTTCCATGAAACCAGAGGAACAGGTGAAACTGACGGAGACCCACAGTACTGTACTAGCTGTTAAGGGAACCCCCACATAGAACATGAAACACGCAGTAATAAAGAGATTATTTATTAGTTCAGACAAGCAGCTCTGCCCCGCTGTGGATATACGGCTAGATTGTGTCGAGGGTTTCTGGGGATAAATGGATCTGAAGGCCAGAAGGGACCATTCCAACCATCTCATGCGGCCACCGATAGAACACAGGTCAGAGAATTTCACCCGGTGATTCCTGCATCCAGCCCACAACTTCTGGCTGAGGTAGAGTGAGTCTTTCAGAAAGTCCTCCAGCTCTGGCTTTAAAGACGCCACACGATGGAGAATCCACCATATGCCCTAGATAAGTTGTTCCAAGGACTAATTACCCTCAGGGTTAAAAATAGGCTCCTTTTACAGGCCCCAATGTGGTAAGAAGCTCTGGGTGGCATAGGCGTCCATCAGCGTAATGGCCCTGCAAGATTGGGTCCATACTTGGTTAGGCAGCCTGGTGAGGTCATCAGAGCCTTGGAAATGTTCAGGGGGTAAAGGGTAGGTGATTTTTGGGGCCCCCTAGCCTTACTCTTCTTTGGAGCTCTCCAGTCCTCTTTCTGATCTGCTGCTGTAATCACACGCATGTTGACTTTAGGAGGCCTGGCAAAGTGAAAGGACGAGAGAAGCTCACGCACTTTCATAGAATTAAATCTCATTAGCAAAGGGCTTTGCAAACTGAAGCAACAAACAAATTCTTCTGTTGCAATTGGACTTTTATTAAAACACTTTATTTAACATTTGAAATGCCAACGGCATGAGAGAAGGTCAAGCTCTTCCTTGGTTCTTTTGGAAAGGGCAAAGCCATCCCGCACATGGGAACACAGGGTTTATAGGCTGCATTCAAGAGCCCAGGGAGAGACAAATAAAAATCGTTTGGTCAAGATGAGAAAATATAAAATCAACATCCTGGAAAGTTGAAATCCCAGGATTCCATGTATCCATGGCCTGGGGGTGCTCTCCAGTGCAGTGCCTGGTTTAATGGGGAGATAAACGTCCATTCTTATAACAACGAAAGAGACCTGCCAACAATGACAGACCAAAATTAACTGCAGCTTTGACCCTTTTGAAACAAAAGCTGAGCTGCACTATGTACAATCACGCTGCTTGATCTGAGAGCGTGCAGTCATTTCACCACCAGCTCCCAGTGCAAGGCAGGCTCAGGTCACAAGGGAACTGACTTCTGGCAGTCTTGGATCTGGGCCCCAGTGGAATTTTGCTCACATTGCATCATGGCACCATCAGACAATTTGACACAAGGTTGTCCCTGTTGCTCAGCTGAGACCTCAGGACTAGAATAGCAGGTCAGGACTGAGAGGGGGGCTTCATTTTAGGGATGAGATGCATTGGTAGGGAAGCCCCAGCTTGGCAGATCAGGGGAGGGCTGCAGTTCAGGGTGGAGGTATGTTAAGAGAGCTGCGTGAGATCCCAGATTTGACCAGCAGCAGGTGCTGCTGGTCACAGGAGAGGTAAAGCCGTGCGGTGGCCCAGGACTGGAAAGCTGTAGGCCTGCACTGACGTGTGCTAGCAGAGCTCTGCAGAGCAAGCTTGCTCAGTTCCTGGCTCAGGCTTGAGAGAAGCTTTCATTGGCCTTATACACAAACCTCCTTGGAAACCACCCCCAGAACATGGAATCCAGGGAGAGTTGGTCAGCGGGCCACTTCCCCAGCAATGCCAGAACCTCCTTAGTCCTGAACAGAACGCATTTCTAAGGGCACCCTCACGTCGGCCCTCTCTCCCGTTGGGACCCAACTCCCCCTCCCCTGCCGCCCGCCCGAATCTGTGAATGCAGAGAGCCAAAACGCAGCCAAGCAGCAATTATTCTGAACAGCAAGTGCTAGGCAGAGCAAACCCTGCTCCTCCGGGCCCTGCTGAGCTCTGACTGCACCTCTCTAATTTTACGAGGTGTTTGGCTACTTAAACGCTTCTTGCCCACGTCCTGGCAGTAAAGAGTTGAAAGGTGTGTGAGGAGCTAGGAAAACACCTGGCTTTCTTCCCCGCACCCCGCGGCTGTGGGAGGAGGGGCCCTTCACCGCTCACAAAGGCACTGTTCTAATGCTGCCATGCCATAACGGTTGGCCAGCTCCTTGCCCTGCTGTAAGACCATCACCTCTCTGCATTGCTGGCTGGCTCTGGCCAGCTCCAGCAACACGCCCTGCAATGCCGTACGGAGATCCAAGTCCACTGAGACCGGGGCAGCTTGGCCCAATAACCGCAAGAGGTTGTCTAGCCAACATGACCGGAGGACCGTTTGGGGCAGCCAGGGAAAGAGCGGCACGCAGCTGGCAAAGGCCTGCATCCCCAGGAACCACAGCTCACGGAGGTCCGCCCAGGCCGCCTCATAGGCTGGTGACACAGCCAGGACCAAGCACTGGCTGGCGGGATCTGCCCGGGCAGCATGGGCCTGAGAAAGGAAGCAGATAGCGGCTTCGAAGAAGTTCTCGGCTAGTGGCGTCCCCTGGAGACCTGAAAAAATGGGAAATGAATTAATTCGCCAGGCTGGCTTGGCATGCTCCCAGGAGTCAGCTTGCTACAGGGCTTTCTACAGCAGGTGCAGAATAGGTGATAGGGGAGTTCCTTAATCCACGCCTTTCCAGCACCTCACAGGCGTACTGCATGTTCTTTGCTCCATGAGGTTTTGGTTTGTTCACTCAACACATCTTTCCAGGAACAGGGCTCCTGACCCCTGCTGTGCAATCTCCCCCGAGCCCAGTCCTGTCCCATTGACAACAAAAGTGCTCAGCTTCGTCACCAGGATCACTTCTTACCTGGAGAAGTGTCAAGGATCCTGGCCATCATCAAGCCCAGCGTGGTAACGTTGGCTGCTAGAACAAGGCGATCTCTCTGGGGCAGCAGAGCAGGGAGAGACTTCAGCAGCGCATCCATCAGGGAGGAAAAGCATCTGTCTCGCCTAGAGAGAAAACCAACCCAGAGAAACGTGCGCTGAGCAGAGCCGGAAGCACCCAGAGGTGCCAGGCTTAACCCCGAGGCAGGGAAGCAACACTGTCACAGTGGGAAAGTCCCAATCCTAAACCCTGGAGTCCTGGGCAAACTGGATGCATGTTTTACAGCAAAGTTGGTGCCAGAAAGTGGCTGTAATCAGGACTCCAGAGGGCGGTGACAACTCTAATTCTTTCTCTCAGTGATGTCCCAAACGATCACACTCCTGTTACAGGTCAAAAGGCAATTTCTTTCCGTCCTCGCACCACAAACTGCACCTGGGCCCTGAGGTGCCATCAGAGCTCTTTCTACCTCAGAATCACCCTGCTCATTGTCTATGATGTGTAAGGAAGAACAAACTCTGGCTTGTCCCAGTGGCTGGGTCTGGTCTGCAGGGCTAACACGAGCCCACGCCTGTTGGTGGCTGACCTGATTCACACATGCAGAATGTAGAAACCTGAGTAATGAGGCACCCTTCTAAAAAATCCCTTTTGGACGAGGTCTGCATTTTGAGGACCCAACTCCTTGCCCAGAAGGGCTGGACTCAGCTTTCTCTAATGCAGCTCAAAGCACTGGGCAGTGTAGCGCTAGAGCAGCCGAAGGGAAACCCTAGCTCTGTCACATGCCTCCAGCCTGACCTGAGAGTGAAATTCAGTGCCATGGCACATGGAGTTCTGGCCTCTCTTCTGAGCCTGCCAGTGGGGAGCCAATTAGTGACATGCTGGGAACTAGCCTGAAACCCACCAAACTCCTCTCTCCTGGCACCTTCCTTCATCTTACTAAAGATCTTAAAACAAGTGGATTCCTGCAGTTCCGGGTTTGTTACCTGACCAAGTCTGGAGTGGTCACCACAAGGTTAAGGAAAACTCCACAGGTGGTTTGCAAACTGATTTCTATGCTGTCTGGAGGAGCAGAGGTCTGGGGGTCAGAGGCCAACAACTCCCACTGGTGCAGGAAATATTGACACAGCAATGCTGGAGCCCCCTTTGAGATAAGGATTTCCCGAGGTCGGTCCTCTGCCGTCAAATGGCACAAGCCAGGTAGCAGAAATCTGGAGAGGGGACGGGGTGGGAAATACAGTAAAGGAGATGCAGTTAGCTGGTTACAGGCTGACATTTCAATCTGTTAAAAACAAAATGAGTGCATGGGAGAATGGAACATAGGAACGATCAGACTGGATCAACCCACAGGCTATCTAGTCCAGTGTCCTGTCTCCAATAGGCTGCTTCAGAATAACATGCAAGAAACCTCACAGCAGGCAGATGTGGGAAATCTGCTCCTAGGACGGTCTCACCCTAACACCTAATAGCTAAGCTCTGATGCAGGAGGTTCTGGAACCCTTCCAGAACTCTTTGCTGCATTAACCGTTACAACTCTGGCTAGTCTCGTTATCGGCATAATCAATCAATCCGTCCCGGAATCTTACAAAGGGAGTTCCAACTGCCTCTTGAACAGCAAACGAGGAATCCATGTATACCGCTGAACTACAGTCAAGCTGTGAAACACAAGGCTAGAAGCCTGGTGTGTGCACTGCAGTGCCGTCCAGGAGACCCAGGTTCAACTCCCTATCCTGGCCCCTCGCAGTCACAGACTGGCTGGAAGTACTGTCAAGTTTATGGCATTCTGCCGAAGGTCCCCATCCCTGTGTGCTAGTTGATCTCCAAGTGCTAGGATCACACCAGCAGGATTATTCAGCTCAGAAAGAAAAGGTGCTTTGAGACTACAGTGGCATGTTCTGTACAAACCCTACGACTGAAAGAGTGGGGTTAACAAGAGTGAAAAATACAAAATCTGATCGGCCCCCTTTGCTTTGAAAAAGGGGACACTGGAAATGAATGGCTGGGAAGTTTAGAACAAAAGGAATGCTAGTTCCCACTGAATGCAGTTAACCTGGGGAACACTATGTTGCAGGAGGGGATGAAATCAAATATTGTGGCAGGACTCCTAAAAACATATGAATGATGATCTTCTGCAGTTCTGCTAAGACAAGAAGTGTCAGCTCTCATGCTCCAAGACATTGGCTGTTGCCCTGGGGCTCAAGAAGGGATTTCTCTAGCCACCTCATGCAGAGTTGCACAAGTACATAGATGTATTATGGGCTTTTTCCTTCCTCTGAGACATCAGCTGTGGGCTGCTGCTGGAAGCAGGATACAGACTTGATGGCCCCACAGTCTGATGTGAGCTAGGTTTCTGTGCCAAGATGTAGGAGTACCTCAGGCAGCAGCATAACTGTGTCTATCCTGTGCTTGAGATACTCACCTTAGAGCGTCTCTGGGCCACACAGAGCCCTGAGGGCTGCCCAGTCCAGCCAGCTCCACCGCACGCTGGGATGGGCTCCTGGCTTTGTCCCCCTCTTGGAAAAGCGTCTTTGCGTACTGAATGAGGAAAGGCAGGAGGTCGCAGATTTCCTGCTTGAGGGAGGAGGTCTCTTCAGCCAGCCAGGCGCCGAGGATTCGAACAGAGGCAAATATGAAAGGATCCTTCAGCTTCTGCTCTCCCACCTGCCCAGGGAACAAAACAGGCATAAGATGATGCTGCAGAGGGGAGCTCTGGGAGCAGAGGCTTTTCCCCATTTCAGCCTCCCCTATGAAGTGAGGCAGGAAACCCTGGATGGCCCTTCCCCTCGGCGCTGAGCAGTTAGTAAAGGACAGGAAAACACTGCAGGAAAAGCTGGGCTCTGCAGCTCACTCCAGTGAGGTAAACTGATAAACGCATTTCAATTGAGACATACTTCCTTTCAGCGTTAAGTCTTGACACTCCCCCGAAAGCTAGCGAACTGGGCCACCTTGCCCTTCAGCTACACAGGGAATGAAAATTACACTGCTCCTAGGTCCAGGACTTGCTGTATTCAGTCCTGGACCAGAGTCAGCACTGCTAGACCAATGGACCAGGGACAGGTTTACAATCTCCTGGGATTTCTGATGCTAGAAAGCATTGATTCCTGATTCTGGCTGGTCTCTAGACAGCAGCTGACAAATATCTTTTTCCTTTGCAGGGAAAACGGTATCACCAATATGAGGATAATCACAGTGTTCATGATTCTGAATGTCTCGTGACCTGTCAGATCTGAAAACACTTTGAGAAGACCAGTACAGATGTTTTTGGAATCAGTGAGAACTGTTCCAAGCGTCTGGGTGATGGGAACAGGGAGCAGAAAGGAGCATCTGGGGAGGGGATTATGTCAGATAGGGAAGCTGGGGATACAGCTTTTAAACTACACAGAAGAAAACAAAAACACGTAGAGGCCAAAGCAAACTCTCCCTGACTTCCATGAAAACAGGCATGGGCCTGTGTGCATTTGGGATCTCCCAAAACCCAGCAACAGCGAGATCTCCCAGTGACTGACCCCACAAGGCAGGCATGCCAGGGAGGGGGGCTATTTCCAGTCATAGCTTTACCTGTCTCAGGTAGTGTATTACAGCCCCAAATGCCTCCTCCATGATTCTCACTAGTTGCAATTTCTGCGCCTCCCTCAGCCGCGGTTTCTCTTCTTTCATGCACTCCAGGATCCCCAGCTCAATAAGGGTGTAACAGCCTGTTACCACCTCCTGCTTCCCATCCACGTCTGCCGGGTCCAGCTCCTCCAGGGACAGACGGACCTCCACGCAGGCCAGGTTCACCAGCAGGGCCAGGAACTTGCTCCCGGCCCTCTCCGTTGGGATCCATTCTGAGCCACAGGCCTGGGTGAGGCAGGCAGCAAGCTTCAGTGCAGGGTCTCGCTGGGACTGGCTCAGTTTGCTGCTCAGGATGCTAGCCAGGCCTCTGTAAAGGTTGCAGAGGCACTCGGAACCCTGTCGGTCCCGGGCGAGCAGCAGCGCTGGAGATACAAAGTGAGGCAGAACATCACACAGCTGGAATTTGGTCATGTCTTCAGCCTGGTGGAATTCCTCACTGAGCCTGCTCAGCACAGCCATGAGGTCAGGGGTGGCTCTCTGCCAGCACTTAGTCTCTGCTGTGGCTAGAAGCCCCAGGAGCAGCTCAAGGGCACGGTCACAGCCGTAATTGCGATTCACGTAGGCCTTGCACAGAGCTGACACGGTTCCCTGGGATACCAACTCTTTGGGGCCCCTGGGAGTGCCCATGATAGCACCCAGACACTGGTAAACGTCATCGATCATGGAGCTCGCGGACAGATCGTCTGGATCAGATGGGGAAGCCAGGATGTTGTTGAAGGTCGGGATTTTGTTAAGGATCTGGGAATGGCTGGCTAACTCCGAATCAGTGCAGAAACATGCCAGCAGAGTGAGGCCAAGTCCTCGGAACATGTGCTCTGGACAGCCAGTTGGGGGCTCCCTGGAAGCAAGAAGCCGGTTTGGGAACGTGAATCCAACTGCATCAAAGATCCGGCGACGGGTTCTGGAGTCGACATCTCCCGCTCTGACCGCTTTGGTCACCTGCCAGACAAACCAGGGATCAGTGAGCAGCACAAGCGCACGGGCAGAGGCCTTGCTAGGAGCTCTTTGCACGGTGGAGCAGTTAAAAAAAGAGGCCAGAGGAACTCATTCATTTATACAGTGAAGTGGACCTCCAACCATCCAGCTGCCCCCAGATCTGCACAGCAGCCTGGGCACCTGGACAAAAGGTACAGCTGTGAACACTCACAGCATCTTCCAGCTGAGCGTCTCCGAGTGCTCTGCTAACACCCATTAACTCTCACAACAACCCCATGGGGACGTGTTTTACCCCCATTTTACAAACAGGAAGGTCAAGGCATAGAGATTTGGAGGAACTTGCCCAAAGTCTCATTGCATGTCAGTGGCAGAACTGGAAATAGAACCCAGGAATCCTGACTCCCGGTCCCCTGCACTAACAATTCTCCCTGCAGGGACATCTAACCGATGGTGGCTGTTCCTACGTTTGTTTCTGAAGTGGTTGCACTCTATTGTGCCAGCCGGAAATGGACTCTTACCAAGAGCAGGGCTGCAAACTGCTCACTGTCATGTTTTGCGTCTCTGAGCACACTCAGGCACCGCTCCAGCGTTGCATTCCTTGTGCTTTCACTGGCCTCGGGAGAAGCTCCTGAATGGGAAGTCATGATGCCAAGTCCACCTGTGAACACAGAAAGGCAGCGTTTATCAGACCAGAAAGCACTAGGATGGGATGGGGCTGCCAGTCCGAATGGAGAAATCTGGTATGATGGAGAGACGCTCTAAGTAAGAAGAAGAGTCAGAGGGGAACGTGACCGAGATGTTTAAGATCACTGAGAACTAATGAGAGCCCCTTCATCACCCTGCCCCATAATCAGAGAACAAGGATTAAATTAATCACAAAAAGATCTAAAAGAAAAGGAAAATGTTCCTGCCCATGTGCTCAGTCTGTAGAATTCCCCACTGCAGACGGTCAGCATCTCAAATGCAGTGGCTGGATTTGAAAAGGAGCTGGGTTATTTTATGGCCCATAATAAAATCTGTAGTCATGTAAGCTACCATAAGGGTAATCAAACATCAGGCTTCAGGGCATAAGCTGATGAATGTAGGAATCAGGAAGGAATCTGCAGCATGGTAAAACTGGCCAGGTGTTATGGTTGTTGCTTTGTGCATTTATTTGAAGTATCAAATATTGATCACTGCCAGATCAATGGACTGATTTGGACTACATGGTCTATTCTTATTTAAATAAAGAGAGAAGAAATTATTAAAAACCATTTCAAACTAAGGGATGCCAACTTTTGCTCATTTCGAACCAAATTTATTTCTAGCTTAAATTGTAGGGTAGCGCCTTTCTCAAATGCATATTCCACGCAGGCTGCTGGCAGCTTTCTTTTGTTTGGATGATTACATACCAGCAAGCTTCCTTAATTATAGTACGTATTCGAGTGGCTGGGCTCAAGAATCTGTCATCAGCATTTCCATTACAAACCACAGTTTCAGAGAAGTTTATTACTCGGCTATAAACATTTGTTCCAGGCTCAAACATGGTACAGTGCTTCCAAACCCACACATGAAAAAAGCTTTTAAACCAAATTTGGTTTAAATTGTTGAGGCTATTTTAAAGTTACAGAAGCACTAGACAAATAGAAAACAAGAGTGTGGATATTTTGTATGCGTGCTTCCACTGCTCAACAACAAACTTTGGTTTTTCACAAGGATATTTTGCAGCGTTGGATTCTTTTTGGCATTTCACATAAAAACAGCCACAATATTTGGGGGATGAAATCTGGGATTGTACCCTAGTCACTTTGCATAAAGCTTTTTAAATAGCCATTTGGTATTATGGTACCACAATATGTAAATCAGCATATACTAACACGAATGTGTATTTGCATATTACAGATGTGCCTCCTGAGTCATAAATCTGCCTATTAGACTAAATGAAGGAGACCTGAAACTACATATTACTGGAAGCCTGACTAAATTAAAGTGTGTGGATGGGTGAGAGAGTGCTAGTTTTAGCAGTTACATTTCCAAAGCTCCTCTCCCTCTGGAACAATGCACATCACTTTATAAACTATTATATAGACAAGGATCACTTCATCCACCACAGAAATGCAGCCACCTCTGGGATGGCAGGCAGCCAGCGTTTCACAGTGCACAGCAATGCTATAGAACTGTGTCATGGTAGTAGGTGAATCCAAACCAAGGGGGTGACATTGTCAGAGGCCATAAAACAATTGCCTGTGCTGAAATTAGACCAGCTCTAAGGATCTTAATATCCACAAGTAGCCAGGGCCTCGGCTTCGTGTCCCCCCAGAACGGTGGCACTCCCAGCAGCACAGAGTCCCTCGCCCCATCCAGCACAGATTCACAGGGGAAGGCTGTGCCATGACACGCCAACACCACGTCCTGCAACCCCTGGATCTCCTGCAAGTTTGGGCATCACGACCCAAGGCTTTATGCATCGCCATGTGGCGGCATTTCCCAGGGCCCTGTTAGTGGGCTTCTGGGAGTCAGTTGCCTTGTTAAAAGACTGGGGCACGACCCCCCAAAAAACTGTAGGGGTGGGTAGAAAGAGTGACCAAGCTTGACTGTCTGGTGAGATGGGCTCCTGTCCCTGGGGGTATCCTGCCTGTCCTCCCCCCATCCAGATGTGCCTGTCAACTCGCTTACATACCATGCCCCCCATTCATCCCCCAGGCCCTGGCCAGGGATCTGGTCTCAGAGGGGGCTGACTCAGAGGCTCCCTCCACTCCCCCAAAGTTCCCCTCATTCACAGCTATGAGAGCCTGAACACGCTGCCCTCACCTCAGCCGCCGGCCCCAGGGCCCTCACCTCACAACCGTCAGCCTCTCCCTCCAGCCAATCAGCGAGCCCCACGCTCCCGCTCTAGCCAATCGCGTGCTGGATTGTTAGGCGGCGGGTGATGCAGCCGCCGCCATGCCGAATATGGGCACAGTCCGGCGGTAGGACTCCCCCGCCGCTCTCCGCAGGCAAGATGGTCCCGCGAGGCCCTTTCCTAACCGGGCGGCTCCTACGGGGCAGAGGCGGCAAGGCCACGCTAGAGACACAGAAACCACCGCTCTCCGGCGTCGCCGCGGCTGTTTCCGCTTCCGGGTCGCTGTGGGGGGGGGGGGTGAGGTTGTCTTTCCGGGTCAGAGGTGAACGAGTGCCCGCCCCCCCGCCTGCTGCTGAGTGAAGCCGAGAGAAGGAGCCCAGTGCACGCCCAGCTCCTCGGGGATCTCCCCGGCCCCGGGCCCCCCATGGAAGCGGGGGAGGAGGCCGCGCGGCCCGCCGGCGAGAGGCGCTGGAGGCCTGAGCCCCCCCTGCCCTGCGGGGAGCGGCGCGGGTGAGGGCGCGGGGGCCGCGCCTGGGGCTCTCGGCGTCCCGCGCGGCAGCCCCGGGCCCGGGCCCCAGCGAGAGAGCCGCCCCCGGAGCTCCCCGGTCATGTGCCCGTGGTAGGTACCCGCTTGTTAGGGGAGCCGCGGTCCGCGTGCTCGGCGCTGCGCAGAGCCAGTGGCCGGGAGTTCCGCAGGCAGCGGCTGCTGGGCTCGCTCCGCCCCGGCACCGCGGCGCCCCCTCCCGCCCCCGGCTGGCCGGGTTGGGCTGGGGCCGTTTCAGTTGGAACTTGGCGGTGGGAGAAAGGCTGCGGGACTTGGGCTCGCCGCCTCCGAGCGGCTCGGGCGCTGATCGGACCGGTTCTGGGGCGCTAGCCCCGGGGATGCGTTGCCAGGCTGAACGCTGAATTATTATTTTTTTAGTCGGTGTTCTTCAAAATAAAACGGCTAAAGGGATGTGCCTGAGATTAACTCTTTCCAGGACAAACGAATAGTGTCAGTGTCAACTGATCAGCTCCCCAGAGCTTTCCTTTGACTCTCCATTTTTTTCAGGAAATTATTTTCTCCTGTACAAAGCCAAGCTGGCTTTCGCGTTCCTAAGAGTCAGGAAGGTATGCTATCTAGAGCTGCATGCAGGCGAGAGGGGAAAAGAGCAAACATTTGTTTTGTTTCCCTTTTCAGTGTGGGGTGGGAGAGAAAGCACTGCAAGTGAGATAATTTCAGGCTTATTCGGAGAAGTGTTGTATTTTATTCAATGTGTGTGTTACTTTATTTTGTACAACAACTTTAGGATGTACTGGTCTTAAATTGTGTACAATTGCATAGTAGAAGGAAAAAAGAAATCAAGAGACCTAGTAATGGGATAAAGCCTGTCAGATGAAAGTAGACACTGTAGGTATTTTCATTATTGAATTTAGTGTCTGTGTACCAGTGTGACTGCCCAGACAAAGCTCATATGGTAATGTTTTGTAAAGTCTTATGTTTTATTTTATTCTTCTCTTTCATCTGTTAAGAATAAGTTGCAGTTACAAACGCTCCCTGAAACATAACATTTTAAATACATATGCAAGGCAATGTATACAATTACAAGCAAAATATATACTTTAAAAGGTCATCTATTCTGTGTGTTTACTAGGTTGTCCGAGTTACTTTAAAAAAAAAAAATCCTGATTACTCAGACTGAATGTCTCATTTCACTGCTGTTACGATGCTGATCAAACACACTTTATTGCTGTGTACACGAACAGACTGCTACGTAGCTTGCAGACCGGATTATGACACATCTTCATCAATCTAAAGACGTTTTAAGTAAACATTGTCCCGTGATCCATGCAGAAAGCTGCAGCAGCAGAAATGGAATTTTTGGTTTTGGGTGTGCTTGTAACACGCAGGACAGAAGTGTTGCAAACTTTCTTAGCTTCCTAATGGTTAAATCCCCTCCCTCCAGCTCCTTTTTCTCATTGGTTACCTTGTGAAATTTTGTTGTTGTCATAAACTATGTTGGCATCAACAAAAATTATCTATTGTCCATATTCTTGTCTGCTGCTATTGGCCAAAATTCTCTCCCTAATTCTATAGAAATTTCCTTAAGAATATACTGATACTCAGCTCTATAATAATGATGATTATACTACTGAATCTCATCTGAGGAATTCAAGGTGGCTTACAGACATAAACTACATAAGCGTCACAATACCCACGTTCTGCCTTGTAAGGTAGATATTTGATATTATATTTTAGATCATTAACTTTTCATGTCATTCACATTTCTGAGCAATACATCTGATAGTTTCTTCCATTGATTTGGACTTTGATAACATATGTTATGAAAGGACTTGAGTGACAGATCTCTTCAGAGCTAGGTAATGTTACATCTGGACTCTTATTCTCAGTCTGAGAATGAGGCTAGTGAGGGATCGGAAGGAAAACAGGTCAAACTCCAGTTATAACTTGTTTTTTGTTTTGATGCTGCCCTCGTTCTTGGCACAGGTGAGACCTGGAAATTCAAAAAGATTGAACTTCTGGTTTGACCATTAGTGCTATCATCTGTGTCCTTAGAAGCAAAATTGGCTTTTAATTGGCTGTTTTATCAATGCTGCTGAACTTTGGTCTGTCTTTGTTTCTGGCTGGTACCAGCCAGCACAAATAGCCAAGTGATGACATTTTGTGCAGCCCGCCTGGCAGATGTGCTGGGCTTATTGGTGTTTGTCTTATCCAAGCAGCTCTGGCTGGGTTTCAGCTGCATGTTGCAGATTCGAAAGGGAAGTTTTCAGAGTGTGCGCACAGAATCAAATGGATTATAATGGTGCAATTGGGGATTTTGCTTTTCATGCTTCAAAGATGTAAGTGATGGTGTCTAAAGGGCTTGTGAAGGAAAACCAAATTTCTTGACTTACTGCAGTACAAACACAAGAAACGAAGAGCTTTTCTGCTACTGTTGGTTTCATTTCAGATCTCTCCTAATACTGGCAATTACTTCTCTGCAGTTGGTCTGAGTCATGATAGATAAGATTGAACACTCCTTTCCTCCCCCAACTTCTTTAGTGCTTTCACCTTGTCAGCTTCATGAAGAACCACCTATAAGTTGTTTGGTGCATGATTTCTCTTTCTTGTGTGTTTATAGAGTCCTGGTTCTGCCCACGAAGGCCATGGAGAAGAGGTTGGAAGCCAAGTTCAGCATTAGCTTCTGGATTTTATCAGGACGTTGCCTGGGAAGTTTTCACCTGTTCTACATGTGTGCCTGCCTCTGTGCCCTCTCTTCATCTACAGGTGAGTATTCAGTTCTCTCGCTGAGCTATTTCTGTGCCTCAGGGTACGTCTTCACTTACCGGAGGGTCCGGCGGCAGGCAATCGATGTTCTGGGATTGATTTTATCGTGTCTGGTTAAGACGCGATAAATCGATCCCGGAAGTGCTCGCCGTCGATGCCGGTACTCCAGCTTGCCGAGAGGAGTACGCGGCATCGACGGGGGAGCCTTCCTGCCGAGTCTGGACCCGCGGTAAGTTTGGACTAAGGTACTTCGAATTCAGCTAGGTTATTAACGTAGCTGAATTTGCGTACCTTAGTCCGAAGTGGGGGCTTAGTGGGGACCAGGCCTCAGTCTAGATTTAGCCCCTTGATTCATTTTAAATGTTTGAAGGGTGGGGTGTGTGAAATCTGTTAATTACCAGCCAGACATCCTAGCTAGTGAAATAGCCAAAAAACAACAATCCCAAAAACAACCCACATGCAAGTACCTGTGAGGAAGAGGGGGTTAACCACTGGTCTTCCTAGCAAAGTATGTCTCTAAGCTGTTAGAAAGGTAGGCTGACCTACACATTTTGTAGTAAAATGGTGATTTTACTAACCCTTTCTACAGCACTATTTTACTACTCTAAGGGCTTGTCTACAATTAAAACGCTACAGCAACACAGCTGATCCACTGCAGCACTTCAGTGTAGACGCTACCTATACCGACTGGAAGGGTTCTCCCTTTTGGCATAGGTAATCCACCTTCCCAAAATGTGGTAGTTAGGTTGACGGTAAGAATTCTTCCATTGACTAGCACTGTCTACATGGGTACTTAGGTCAGTTTAACAGCACTGCTCAAAAGGGTGAATTTCTCACTCCCCTCACCAAAGTATTTAAGCCGACCTAATTTTCTAGTGTAGACCTGGCCTAAGATGACAGTGCTGCTGACCTGATAATCTTTTAAATAAGGTAGTCAGTAGCAATCTCTCTGTAGCTCCCAGGCTACTAACAAAATTCTCCTTCAACCTGAAAAAAAAATTCTGTTCTCCACCTAGCTCATATGCATATGTGTGTCTGTCTTGCTCAGAGTTAAGAATCTTTTCCAAAAGAGAGGAGAAATGATACGGTGCAGAATCCCTTCATTTGATTCTGGGTTGAAAGCCAAAAAAGTTGGTTAACCTTGTAATGCTTAAAATCTCCACAAAGACAGTAAATAAATTCAGTGACCTGAATTTACTTATAGAATCAAAGCAATGTAAGTTTGGAAGGGACCTCCAGAGGGTATCAGGTCCCACCCCCTGTATTAAGGCAGAACCAAACATACCTAGATCATCCCTGACCGTTGTTTGTCCAGCCTATTCTTAAAAACCTCCAGTGGCGGGCATTCTACAACTTCTATGGAAGCCTGTTCCAGTACTTAACTATCCTTGTAGTTAGAAAGTTTTCCCTATAATCTAACCAAAGGCTCCCTTTCTGCAGATTAAGCCCATTACTATTTGTCCTACCGTCAGTGGACAGGGAGAACAAGATTGCTCCCCTCTTTATAACAGCCCTTAACTTATTTGAAGACTGTGATCAGCTCCCACTTCAGTCTTCTTTTCTCTAGAGTAAACATGCCCAGTTTTTTTAACCTTTCCTCATAGGTTTAGAAAACCTGACCTTTTATAATTTTTGTTTCTCTCCTGTGGACTCTCTTCAGTTTGTCCACATCTTTTCTGAAGCGTGGCACCCATATTGGACCCAGTATTATAGCTGAGGTCTCATCAGCTGCCAAGTAGAACAGGACAATTCCCTTCCTTGTCCTACATCTAACAGTACTGATAATACACCCCAGAACTATATTAGCTTTTTTTGCACCTGCATCACATTGTTGGCTCATGTTCAATTTGCGAACCACTATAACCCCCAGAACCTTTTCTGCAGCTCTGCCACCTGGCCAGTTATTCCTAGTTTGTAGTTGTGCATTTGATTTTTTTTTTCCTTCCTAAGTGAAATATTTTGCACTTAACCTTTATTGAATTTCATTTTGTTGATTTCAGACCAGTTTCTAATTTGTCAAGGTCATTTTGAATATTAATCCTGTTCTCCAAAGTACTTGCAGTCCCTCCCAGTTTGGTGTCATCTGTGAATTTTATAGGCGAACTCTCCACTCCACTATCCAAGTCATTAATAAAAATATTGAACAGTACCTGACCTAGGACTGATCCTTGGGGGACCACATTAGATACGCCCTCCCAGTTTGATAGTAAACCATTGATAACTACTCTTTGAGTATGGTATTTCAATCAGTTGTGCACCAATCTTATAGTAATTTTATCTAGATCATATTTCACTATTCTGCCTATGAGACTGTCATGCAGGACTGTGTCAAAAGCCTTGCTGGAAATCAAGAACGTCACGTCTACGGTTTACCCCCTATCAGCTAGGCCAGTAACCCTGTCAAAGAAGAAAATTAGATTGGTTTGACAGTATTTGTCCTTGACACTACCATGCTGGCTATTCCTTATAACCCTATTATCCTTTAGATGTTTACAAATTGATTGTTTAATAGTTTGTTCTAATATCTTTCCAGCTGTGGTTAAAAGGTTTTTGTTCTTATTTCCTGTTCGGACTTGGCCTCCCAAAACCCTGAAAATGAAAACTAAATTAGTTACTTGTGCAGGATTTTTCATTTGATGGGTTTTTGTGCATGTGTGTTTAAGATTCATGTTTGAGATTTCTAGATCGAAGCATTTTGTTGCATTTCAGGCTTTCCTGTTAGGAGTTTCCTGTTTTTAATAAAGTTTCAGAACCCAAAGCTGTTGATTCTGTATTGCTCTGAGCTTCGGGTACAGCATAGCAACATTTAAGGAGTAAATAAGAGTGTGTCTATATGAGACAGTGTTAATAGTATAAGCTAAGGTGTGAATTTAAACTGAGAGTTGTACCGATATAACTCTGCCCGCTGTGACACACTTTCTGAGGAACAAAAGTGCATTTTTTCAGTATAATTTACATACTTTGGAAGGGGTTTAAGCTAAATCAAACAAACTCACACTCACCCAAATAAGTGTTCACCTAATGAGTTATTGGTATAACTATACTGGTATAACTGGCAAACTTTTTCCATATAGACAAGCTCTAAATCATTAACCTGAACTTCAGTGTAAGAAGATAAATCTGAGTGTGTTGATTATCTAAATACCCTCACAGGATTGTAGAGCTTAGTGGCAATGGGCCCAAAAAAAAAAAAAGTCTAAAAGAGTTAACTATTATCTGGTATTTTTATAAGATAAAAACACTGGTACCTAAAACAGTTAAGAAATATTTATTACAGGGCTTGATAACTTTAGCAGAGATCTACTAACTGTGGCCCCAGTTCAGCACAGCACTTAAACACATGCATCTGTGCTTTGCTGAATTGGGCCCTGGAGGACTAAAACCAGCAGATAGATATGAAAGATGAAGTTGGGGGCTCCACCAGCAAGGTCCAAGGGCAATGGCCTGGTGAGAAGGCCAGTTTTATTGCCTGTCTTAGCTACTGGGAATGTAGAGGGTTCTTGGATTTTTAGTAGGCTGCTGTCTCAGGACTCCATCTTTCAAATCCAGCCTTTAGCTATTTAGGGGTATGATAAATGTAAATCTTCTCCCTATTCTATCAGGTGGATCAGAGAAAAGAAATTTCTCTCCCTTGTCCTCCACCGCACCTCCCCAATCCCAGAGCTTTATGCCTGTTTGATGAGATGAGGGAAAGTCTTCACTACTCTACCGTACCCCTCAGCCTCTTATTTTTTGTGCATTATCCTCCTCAGTAAATAACTCCAATGCCTGCCTCTGTTGCCACTCACAGTTCTTCGTAGCAGCAGTATGAAATTGATATGGTTCTTGATAATTTCACACTAAGGCTGACTGACCAGTCAGTAATTTTACTCTATTGCTGCTTGGCAAAGCTCTGAGCAGCAGTAGAGGTACTGAAGCTGTCTGTCTGCAGACTCTGGAGGGTAGCCATGGTTGACATTTGGAAGCTTGTGTTTGTAACCGTAAGCACTAGATATTTTTTTTTTTTTTTTTAATGACTGAAAGCTTAAATTTTGAATAAATTAATCCTTGTTCATCAGGGAGAACTTCCAATTCTCCACTAGTGTATAGTCAATTGCTTGCTTTCCAGCTCCATTTTATTGCAATTAAAAAAGCAACAACTCATTGTTAAGAAATGATTGAACAGTTGCAATATGTAATTATTGAATAAGGTGCTTTTTATGGTGCCACAGTAGCTAGTTGTAGTTGTGCAATTACAGCAAGGTGTGAGAGGTGGATTTTTGGTTGACATCAAGATAACCTGAACAGTTTTCCTCTGGACTTATCTTTCTGCGTGTGCAGCAGATTGGTTCCAATTAACATTATTGTATCCCAAGAACATTTGAATTAAATGTTTAGCTGACTCAGCACCAGCAAGCAAAAGTAAATCTTGAACTAGTTCTACTGGTCCTGCTCATGCATTACTCCAAACCACTGCACTTTGACTTGATTGGCATTCCCTATTCAAGAGAAACCAGGATTGGAGTAGAGAGGATGCTGTGGGTCAGGACTGTAAAGCAATTGCAGTTGTGTGTAGTCACTTGACTGGAGTAGCAGAAAATGCTGTAGGTCATGTTTGAGTTATTGCAGGGCGGTGTGAGTAGAATCTCGCAAAGCTCTATCCATGGTATAGCTGGTTAAACCAGTGCTATTAGTTGGTTACTGATTTACTGTACTGACTTTGATAGTAATCTGATTGCATTCAGACTGACCGTTCCTTTAGGGGATTCTAAATTAGGTCTCTAACAAAGAAATGGCTAGGGCCCAAGTATTCCCAAACAGGAGAGAGCCTATATCAATGAGTTCACTAATGTCAACAATTAAAGCACAGAGGGTGCACTTCTAACTCATGGCCTTGACGTTCCATGTAAACGCTGCATATTCTTAGACCTCCTACAGAATTTGATGTTGTGTGCAAAGATTTAGTGTAAGCAGTGCAAAGTAACTCATTGTTGCAAGAGGTTGAATTTTGATAAACGACTGTTTAAGTAGTTTAACAAAAGAGTTCTGTGGTCAGGCTCAAACACTGCTAGAGATCATCTAAAATCTGAGACTGTCTCTTTGGCTAGCAAAATACACACTTGGCTGTTCTGTAGTGCCTTTCCTTGCACTATTTCAGAGTAATTATTGATGGGCTATTTGAGGCAGCAACAGCTGTGACTTGCCCAAGGCCATTGGCAGAGTCAGCATTAGAATCCAGGACTCCTGATTCCCAGTCCTCTGTTCTGACCACCAAATCCTACTGCTACAGATACACACATGAATGTTGTTCTACAATGCACTAAGACTTTAGACGGCCAATTAAAACTCTTCTTGTACCACAACATGAAATTTCTTCTGTTTTTGTTTCTGTATTTCCTGCTCAGCTGGATATAGTCTCCATGACTTCCCTCTGAGGGGAAATTGGAAAGACTGGGACTGTTCAGAGAGAGGAAGGAAAAAATGAGGTATAGCAAATAATGAATGGCATAGAGCAGATACACCGGGTAAATAGAAGCACCCATTTATATAATGCAAGAACTAGGGGGCATCTAATGAATTTGGAAGGCAACACATTTAAAAACAAACAAAAGAATATTTGTTCACATAGGCAGTTTATGAACTTCATTGCCATGCGATCTTGCTGAGACCAAGAGCTCAATAGGACCAACAAAGGATTAGACAAGGTGTATGGATAAGAAAATTCACAGGCTAAAAAAGCTATAAGCTAAAAAGCACGCAGCGCTGAGCACACGGACCACAGCTCTCCTAACAAGCACCCAGCTGCAGGCAGGCGAGGCCAGGGAACATGTGTTCTGTTTTCACTCACAGTTAAAAGCCAGGTAAGAGCCTAGTTTAGCCCGACTCCCTCCACCATCCACACAGAAACCTCTATCCTGGGTTTGCAGGTACGTTGCACCCTTCCCAACAGGGGAGGAGGGGGCTAGAGCAGGGGTAGGCAACCTATGGCACGTGTGCCGAAGGCGGCACGCAAGCTGATTGTCCGTGGCACTCACTGCCTGCGTCCTGGCCACCGGTCCGGGGGGCTCTGCATTTTAATTTAATTTTAAATGAAGCTTCTTAAACATTTTAAAAACCTTATTTACTTTACATACAACAATAGTTTAGTTATAGATTATAGACTTATAGAAAGAGACCTTCTAAAAACGTTAAAATGTATGACTGGCACGCGGAACCTTAAATTAGAGTGACTAAATGAAGACTCGGCACAGCACTTCTGAAAGGTTGCCGACCCCTGGGCTAGAGCCTGAGCTTCATTTTAATTCAGGCTGGAACCTGCCCATTTTGCAGTGAGCACACAGGCCAAGTCACTCAAGTTTTGGTAGTCCTCCAGCGCCCCTTCCACAATTCCCCCGAAGGCCAGACACATTCTCCCACAACTGACTTGGAAATAGTCCTAGGAAGTCTCAGCACAAAGGACCCTGGCATATGCCCCTAGACACCACAGCAAGTGCAGAAACAGTGAGGACACAGTGACGTGTATAGGGCTGTGCTGAGGGAACACTTGTACCTGGGCTAGGCTAACCTGGGTGCCAGTCACCTAAGTTAACTGCAATGAGGACACACCCACAGAGACAGCGAGAGCCCCTGCTGTGAGCACGGTAGTCTTTCTCCCAGCCAGAGATGGGGTTAGCTGGGCTGAGGGGAATTTACAAAATCTGTCGAGGAAAGATCAAGGTGTAAGGAAGACCCTGATGTATTGGCCTTTTATTGTTTTTACCCTTTGCTCTACAAGCTTTGTATCTTTGTACAATGCTTTGTTTCAAAGGCACTGTTTTTGAATCATTTTAATCAACTCCCTGGTCACAGGTCCCTGGAGTGAAAGGGCTGACCGATACCAAATGCAGTTGGACAGGTGACATTAACACGGTTAGGAAACTGGGGCTGTTGCCCAGAGACCCAGTCCCAGAGTGGGTGGACTGCATGGGTCTGCCAGAGTGAGGTGCAGGAAGCCCTAATTTGTCACCTAAGAGATGCACTTGAGAGGGGCTAAAAGTGATATAAGGCACAGTTCATCTTGTAACCATGACAGATGTAATTTCTTACGCTGAGGCTATAAATCAACCTCCAACTACTGGGGGAATGAAGAAAAACTGCAGGGTTTCTTGTCTCTTTCTCTGAAGCAGCTAGTGCTGGCCACTGTCAGAGGTAAGATACTGGGCAGATGCACCCCCGGTCTGATCCAGTCTGGCACTTCCTATGTTCCAGTATTCCTCTACTGCTGCCCAGTCTTGCATGGCAATCAGCATAAGGAAACTGGCAGGCGAGCATTACCTGGAACAGTTTTGCCTGAAAACAGCTGGGTAATGCAAACATTTCCTATCCTTTCCTCCACTTTCTCAAATTTGGCAATACTGTTATCGCCTGCTGAGTGATGCTATAATGAGGCTTTACTCATTTACACAACAAAATGGTTATTGAATTCTGTCAATATCAAACTCCAGTAACGGTCCAAAACTTGTTATGCCACAATTTAAATTGGCTGTGTAGGTTTAATAATATTTGCAAGAGACTCTGTCTGAAGAAATCACTGAGATCTTTTGAAATGAACCGTAAAAACTGGCCATCAGCCCTCTCCGTTCAAGACCGATGTTGTCTGTTTTAAGTGCACTTCAGGAAAAGCTTCAGCTTTTAAGTCTTTATTGTAGTTACCATAAAAATACTAAAATTCCATTTTCAGTCGAAATATCAGAGTTTGCTCAAAGATGCCGGTACATTTGTGTGCCATGCGGAGATGTCATGACAACTTTGCGCTATGGGCAATGAGTCTAATTTCATTTAAAGCTTGCTTTAAATTACTAGCACCTCCGTTTCTTTCCAGGAGCTACCACAAAAAAAGAAAATGGGTTAATGAGAGAGCCTTTTAATTGTACAATTTACTTTGTTGGATAATGCGTTTTATATTTTAAAGGACCAGGTGAGATACCCAGAAAATATCCTGCAGGAAATAATCCTGCATTTGCCACATGAAGCTGGATTAGACAGGATCTAATAGATCACTTCTGTGATTCTACAAACCCCATCTTATAACATTACACGTTGCTTGTGTGCATGGGTTTTGTGAGTCTCATCAAAGATCATGAGAATTGTATAGTTAAAAACCCAGTATATTTCTATATGCCCTTTGCACTGTGTAGAGTACTGTAAATGCACTGTTTCATAAATGCAAGCTCTTTCCATGAGCTGAGTAAATTGGGTTTTTAATTATCCATGTGCAATAGTTGGAAAGCTGTGTTGGGTAACCTGATGCTGATGTTGGGTAAAATATGGTGCAGGTGAATATTAGTAGAGCTCTGAAAATTAAAACTTGACCAAATGCAGTTTTATTCTCTGCTTTGTATTTCTGCACCTTCCAAGTGCCAGCCAATTAAAAAGAAATGAAATGCTCTGTATGCATTGCCCTGGGGTCATCTATGCTGACGCGATTGCACTGGTGTATCTTGGAGATGTTTATTAGGATTCAGATATGAGTTCTTAGAGGAACGTAATTTTTTTTTTTTTTAGGGTGATTTGCCAGGGGAGATGTTTTCTCAGGAACCGTTTTTATTATGTTTGTTTTTTTTAAACACCTACTGTTCATTCAGCTTTGGCTCAGGCACATACAGGAGTCTATGGACAGATACCCATGTATTTTTTTCAGTGGGCTTTGGTTAAAGCCTGGAATTCCTAAGCACAAATTTTCCCCTGCAGAAGTCCCAGTGAGCTAGGGATAAGATCATCCCAGGATAGGGACAGGTGAGCAATGTACAAAGGGGATGTGGTGGAGGGGTGTAGTCTTCCAGAGGCAGGGAAAAAATCCATTGCTGCCCTGCTTTCAAGTCACTTAATGGTTATTTGGCTTAATTAGAGAGCGTTCTTCGCTTCCAACAGCAAGTGTATTTTGCACAGTTAAATAAAAAAGCCCTCAAGACAGGCAAAATTCCTCTTGATATTCACAATGATGGTTTTAGTCTTTAATCTCTGTAGTACAAATCAAAGGACTGAAAGCTTTGTGCTCGCAATAAACTTGTGAGAGCTGAGAATTGTCAATTTCAGATTGTAATGTGCATCCAATCACCACCCTCTTCTCCCCCCACACATTAAAAAAATATTTTTTTTTATGCTCCTTCCCTTCCAACATGACGAACACTTCAGGTTACAGCGGGGTCATTTCCCCTGCTAGACTCCCATGATTCCCTGTCAGTGTGATCACCATCCAAGCACTTCAAAGTGTAATGAGGTCATATGTTTCCCCCAGGCAGGGTGCTGGTCTGCTTGCTCTTTGAGAAGGAACTTTATGTTGATAAAGTGTGACAACAATGATGCTGGTTTAAAAGGTACTGTTGTCAACTTAGCCTTCTGTTGCATTTATTCAGTGTTTCATTTAAAAATAGCAATCGGACTCTGCTTTGTTAGAAACCTTCCCCTCCCCTTTTCTATCTTCTAAATGGAGGGTGACCCCAGAGTTGCTGCCAAAAGAGATTTAGAGCAAATTCTGTTGTCTGATGTTTTCCTTCACTAGTCGTGCTGCCCATTTATTTTCAATTTGCATTTGCTGGGAAGACATTAAAAATAAGTTGGAAATAAAACAGCCTCTTCGTTCTTCCCTACATCTGGAGAACAAAATCACCTTTCAGTTGGGTTGTTTTTAGATTAAAGTTACCATTTGGGGGGAATGGACTATTTGTTTGGAGTAACACATCCTTTGAATAAAACATTAACATCTGTAGAGCAGCATTTAACTTCACTTGGTTTACCTATAATTCCCTGTTTAGATGGTGTGGAGGTCACTGTGACCAGATGCTTTCAATGATTGACATCATAACTGCAGAGTTGCTGCATCGTTGCAAAATTGCATGCACCCAGTTACTTGGGACAGTTGAGAAAAATATAATTCCCTTTATCATTGGAATAAGGCTTGCAAAGGAGACTCTGTACCTAGCTGCTAGATTTTCATGGTGATTTTGCAAGGCTGGGTTACTAGCCCTCTCAGTTAAACTGTAGTTCAGGACCGGGGTAAACTTCCAATTTTAGCACCAAAAAAAATTCTCTCACACACGAGTAACTTTGGTGGCTGTCCAGTATGTGGAATTTAGGTTTCCCTATACTTGTGGCTTTGAACATGACCCAGGTCAGCAGAAGGCATCAAGGAATTATAGTTAGAACAAAGAAACACATGACACTTCATGTTTGTTTGCCTCTCTCATGCAAGGATCACAGAGCATTTTACAAAGGTAGATAAGAATTATTTTCATTTAATAGCTAGGGAAACAGAGGCACTGAAACTTGAACTCTCCTTCTCCCTTGCCTCAAAACACACACATTCTACCTGAAAAATCTTTGCCAAATGTAGAACCCTTGTTTTCTTTGGAGTGGAGAAGGAAGGGGGATGAACGTTTTACATGGGGGAGAGGAGGAAGTATTTTCTAACCGTTCCCTTTTAAGGGAAGTTGAAAGCAATGTTAAGGATGGAGTAGTAGCCTTCTGCTTGTCGCAACTTTCCTGCTTGTCTGTTACATCTATAACAAGCATCACTGTGTATAACGCAGTACGACCGTTTCTCATTTCTAAAGTGTCCATCCCTGTAGTAGCCGCACACAATATGCAGAATCATTAGACTATTAATATGTAACTCACACTCTTGTGTTCATATTTTAGGGAAAAACGCAGAATTTGTCATCCATTAAAAGAAACAGAAGTTATAAAGTTTCCAGCAGTCAAGAGGACCTTGCCAGAGAGGCAGGGAGCCTGCTTTTTGGGGTGTGTCAGTCTTTGCACAGTGACATGGTTTGTAAGGTAATCTCCCAGTGACCCATTATCTCTGGGGCATTGTAACAATCCCTTAGGCCATTAGTCTATTTTAGGGAGTCCTTAATCTGCAGAGCTTTGAGGATAGGGAGCCTTTAATCCATTGATCTGTGCATGCACTCTTCAATTTTTCATGCTAAAAACGTTCATAGGCAAAGTAGTGTGTTGTGCGAGCTGTGTGTACCTGATCTAAGGATGAAATAACTTGTCTTTTTAAAAAACACTCGAAAGAACCACCGTAGTTTACAATGTGGAATAATCACCTGTACAGTCAGTCACATAACTGCAATAAATAAACCCTGAAACTAGAAAACTGAGGCTTTTTCCTCGGCTCAGACTAAAAATTGGTCAAGCTGACTTTTTTCCCCCCTCCAAAATTTGATGATAAAATTTTGCTCCAGTGATTTATACATCATAAGTCAGGTCTCAGCCTAAGGCAAATTTTTTTTATGACACAGAACACTCTGAAATGAGAGGTTTATAATGGGTAAGCTGACATAACCTTTACTATAGTGACTCTAGCTGCTGGAATCACACTTCTTGTTACCCTCTGAGTTATTTCCTGTATATTCCAATTTACTGCCACTTCATTTAATCCAAAAGCCCTATAAATGGGTCCATTAAATAAATAGTTTTCAAACAAGTCTTACAGCCATTCATTCTCAAACTTTTTAGTTGTAATGTGCAATTATAATGTAAATTATAAATGGCTTTTATCCGCCTTTATAAAGGGGAGACTAACAACCAGTTTTGGCTAGTGGGTAACTCCCAATAAAAGCCAGAGATGACAGATGATCGTTTATTAGGATTTCTTAAATCATCCTTGTGTTTCCTTCTCTGCAAGATTTAGGGTTTTTTTGTTTGTTTTATTTTTAAACAACAATTCAACACTTTAATTTGAAAGTTGATTTTTTTTTTTTTTTTTGGCACATTACCAATACCACGTCTTCACCATTCAGTTTTCACTGCAAGTAGGTCAATGAAAAAACTTTTGTTCATATTTGGTTTCTAGTCTTTCTTTTTGTGGTTCGCAGTGCTTCAGTGGTTAGGTTTCTGGTTGCTGTTTGATTCATAGATTCATAGATTATAGGACTGGAAGGGACCTCGAGAGGTCATCGAGTCCAGTCCCCTGCCCACATGGCAGGACCAAATACTGCCTAGACCATCCCTAATAGACATTTATCTAACCTACTCTTAAATATCTCCAGAGACGGAGATTCCACAACCTCCCTAGGCAATTTGTTCCAGTGTTTAACCACCCTGACAGCTAGGAACTTTTTCCTAATGTCCAACCTAGACCTCCCTTGCTGCAGTTTAAACCCATTGTTTCTGGTTCTATCCTTAGAGGCTAAGGTGAACAAGTTCTCTCCCTCCTCCTTATGACACCCTTTTAGATACCTGAAAACTGCTATCATGTCCCCTCTCAGTCTTCTCTTTTCCAAACTAAACAAACCCAGTTCTTTCAGCCTTCCTTCATAGGTCATGTTCTCAAGACCTTTAATCATTCTTGTTGCTCTTCTTTGAGAGAGGTTAACATCCAAGAAAGCTGTCTTCATTAAATTAAAAAATGTAATGCAGATATTACTAGTTCATTTTGCAGAATGTATTGTTTAAATCTAAATTTTAGCTATAAGTTTGTCCTTTTATACATGTAAATACTCATAGTTGTCTTCATATAGGTTATTTTTTAAAAGTGCTATCATATTGTATAGTACCTAGTACCCTCTCATTTTAGAATTCATCCATCTTTTTTGGTTTTTGGCAAAATCTTGTGTTGAAATCTCTGTGGTTTAGTTTCTTTAACAAATGACATTTTAAAGGCTTTTTAATAAAATTATTCTTAATCATGCTTATTACAGCAGTGTCTAAGGGACAACCAAGAAAGGGGCCCCATAGTGTTGAGTGGCATACAAATTAGAGTACTAAGTGGTCCTTGCCCTGAGGAGCTTACAGTCTAATCAGACAAGGCAGACATAGGTTGGGGGAAGCAACAGAGGGTCCTGTGGCACCTTTAAGACTAACAGAAGTATTGGGAGCATAAGCTTTCGTGGGTAAGAACCTTGGGGGAAGGACTAGAACACGCAAGCAGGGTGAACTATGTGATAGTAGCAAACCTCGTGTTAGTTTTGGGTGTGGCTTGAACTAATGGAGTTGTATGTGAAATAGAGATGAAAACCATGATGGATTGTCCCCCTCACTGCATAGCCTCAAGAAAAGGTATTAATCTACTCCACTTGGAGAAGAAAATCCCACCTGCTTTAATAATTGCCCTCTGAAGCTGCTTTAAACATTGTAGAGTCCTCGAGGTTTAAACAGGTGGCTTTCTTAAAACATAGCTGATACAAGTCATTTCCATTCAAAAACCTCTAGTTATACGTTAGTTATTTAAAAAAAAATGCATTTCAGTCTGAAATGTGAAAAACAGGGTCTCAGGCAGATGCATTCTTTATATTAATTTTTTCACCTTACCAAAATAAATATTTGTTTTTAAATTGCATGAAGGGGGAGAGGGACAGCCTCAGAGACCTGTTGGTGGCAGGCAAGCTTTACAGTTTGATCACCAAGTTATGAAGTTCTTTGGGCACACTGCTGGAGAGGGATGTTGCCCCAAGTGATGGGTGGACCAGTCACAGAGAGACAACGGGGACTTAAACAGATACTGGTTCCTAATGCTAATTTGAATGGCGGCGTGGGGTCAAAGGTTGAGTCTAAATCTTCTGTTTCCCATAGAGGTGGCGAGCATGCAGAAGGTGGTGCCTTGTCCCAGCTGAGAAGAGGAGTGTTTCATGTTGCTACTGTGGTGACAGGCATGCTGACTAATTGAGGGAAGAATCAGCACTCCCAAGGGTCCTCCGCATAGACATGGTGTTACGAATAGCCTGATACAGAGTGGGACAACAGTGCTGATGCTGTTCCAGGTCAGGAAGGAGCAATATGTTAGGAAGGGGGAAGATGGAATGTGTAGCCCATTAAAAGCGGATCCCTTGCAGGCTAAATGGTACGTTGTCCAGACAGGAGGACATAGAGAGGTGGAAATCAGTTTGTGGAGGCCTTGTCTCCCAAAAAAGTGAAAATTCCAGATCTCAGACATTTCCCCACTTTGCTCATTTGTTTCCCTAGCGCTGACCTGAATTTGATGGGTTAGTTGATATGGCTCGCCACTGATCGCATCCGACCAGAAGATTGATAGGTTCTTGTCCAATTCAGACTACAGGGTCCTAAAACTCAGAGAGTTCTATGTCGGGAGAGGACTCTCAGGGTGCTTGGCAAAAACGCTTGCACTGAGGACAGTACCAAATTGATAAAAACTTCATTGAGATTAACAAAAGGATAATGCTATGAAACTTATGACTGCAAAGCAGTAAAAGAATTCCAAAACTCCTGGTGGTAGCATTCCTATTATAAGTACCTTAACCTAACAAACTCTCACCCTTCCTTGAGGACCCGGTAATAGGAGGTGAAAGACCAGCCTTACTCCTGGCATGCCCGATAACACGATGATTCTGGCTTTCCCAATAGTTAGGAATGTTGAGTAGTTATACTATACTACACAAGCTGAGCTGATAGTATGATAGAAGATAGAATGATGGGTAGATAAAAATATAGTCTATAGAATATAGGAGAACAAAGAAGAAAAAGCCCCCTAAGATATTCTTACATGGTACTTTATAGGATCCTGACGCTATATAATTCAGGCCCAACCTACTATATCTAAATCTTGTTTCCGTACCCTAAGAAGTTTATGGGTACACTTATCCTATAGGTTAGTGGATTATGACACTTACTTTCTACATATTAATAAGGATTATTTTACTCCAAAAACTGCCAACCTAGGCTTTCCTGGCGACTTCCAGGTTTGTGGTATATCCTGCAGTTACCAACCGGTTGCAGACACCGGATAAACCTGTTCAGTGTTGTGTGTAGTTCCTCTCTTTGGTTCCCCACAGTTCAGGGACCGTTTCTATCTGTGCCAAAGATTGCCAGCTTTTATGCTGACTTATTCTTAACTGATTAAACTTTGTTATTTAGCAGATCTTACCGGATACAGGCTGGTAGGCTTCTTGCATTTCAGCAAAACTTATTCTATGTATAATTATTAGGAAATACATCATATGCCTCGACACATCCTAAGTTCATAGGAATTACTACTGATAAAATATAAGAATCATGTATGAAATAGATTAATTCAGAAAGAGAAACATATTCTATGATACGGCTGGCTGGATTAGTAGGATATAATAGCTAGCAAAGTAATCCTATGGGCTACACTAGTTAAAGCCAAAGTGGTTTTAATCAACTTCCATGAGGTTCTCTTGCCTCCCTTTTTTTTTTTTTTCCTCTCTCTCCCCAGGGAAGCACAATGGGTGACTTTGCTAAAATGACTCAGTCCGACTCGAACCACCCATATCCGAGCAATTCCAAGTATCCATTCACACGCTACTCATGTTCTTTATTTTATTGCTTTGCGTCAAGGAGGGGTCTGAGTCTTTGCTTAGGATTTTTTCCAAATCAGACCTTCTGAATGCAGGTTTCTCACAGTGAAGTTCTGCTTACAAGTCTTCTGTTCTCCCTATAAAAGTCTTAGTAAAAATATCCACCTGCAGCTGTTGGAAATATTCCAACATGGCTTAGATGTGAATTGATAAACACTGGTGTGTCTGCAGCAACTTGTATTTTAACTTTGCTCAGTATGTTTGTTTCAAGGCAAGTGAAAGTCTGCAGGGACTTGGATAAATGGATTATTTTTGTTGTACCTGCTGCAGCTCCTTTGTATCAAATCAGAATCTTAGTTATCTTCAGTACTAAGTTCTGCCACGACAGCTGAGAGGGACCAATGTAGGGTTGTTCCCTATCCTGTATTTTCTAGTAGATTATCCATTTTAATATTAGGTATATTTTCTTTCTTTTCTCATAGAGCTGGAAGGGACCCCAAAAGGTCACTGAGTCCAGCCCCCTGCCTTCACTAGCAGGACCAAGTACTGATTTTGCCCCAGATCCCTATGTGGCCCCCTCAAGGATTGAACTCACAACCCTGGGTTTAGGAGGCCAATGCTCAAACCACTGAGCTATCCCAACAAGAGGTCTGGTCCTTCCCAGGTGCAGAACTGTTCTGGATGTACTTGATTTTCCCTTTCACAATTTCATTCCATTACTGTTTGTTATGCTCCCTTGAATCACCCTTCATAATTCCTCTCCATTCTCTTCAAATATGTTCAGCTGGCTGTCGGCTCTCCGTTTGCATGCCTTAACTACGCTGTTGTTAATTGACATGCACGTTGAGTCCCTGAGATGCATTTTCGTAAAAAGCTAGCCCCTTGCCATGTTTAGCAATATTATATGGTGTAAATGGTACACTAGAGGAAGCTATCTCCTCTTCGGTGAGGGAAGCACTTTGGTGTTCCAAGACCGTGACAAGTTTCTGGCCCTCTGTATGTGATGCCAACCTACATTAGAGAGTTCAGCAAAGAATGTTGCCTGGCAATCTTTACCCTGATCCCAAAGCCTGGAAATCCATACACATTACCAGCAAACAATGCGCTCTCTAAACCTTTTCAGCTGCTGGTGGCTTTCTGAAAGTATGTGGTCCTTTCCCCATAGCAGCAAACTGTGCATAATCCTCAGTCATAAGTGAATAGCCGGCATATGGGGGTCCGTATATAAATTTCTCCGTATGTGTAGACTGCAGAGCCTGATGGTTTAAATCTAATAGACTATTCTCTAACAGAAAGTGCCTTCTAGACAGGCTAGTATATTATGTTTGAATCCTACCATGATATTTTAATCTTCAATTTTAATCATTGTTCTGCATGAAGAGATGCAGACTTTAAGTTGTTGACTCAAATGTTGTCACCGCCCTCCCATACAGGAAAATGTGACCGTCCTCTGATAACAATTGATACACAACCGTACCACATCCTTCTTGGATTACCAAGCGACTTTGTTTAGACAGTGGAACCTGCGCTTGTTCATGAGGAGCAGTGATTCTTTCACATGACTTTGTATCTGGGATTCCTGTGGTTTTATTTAATAGAAATTTCACACAAATGTACTTGCAATAAAGCGGCAACCACTTATTACAAGAGAATACACATCCTAGAAGAAGGCAGCATGAATGCCAAACTACCTTGTGTATGGGGGAGAGGAGGCGAGGGAGGAGGTGTGGGAGTAATATTCACCACAAATGCATCTGCTCCCAGTAATCATCCAGAAACTGCTTCCAAATAAAATCATAACTGGGAATTTTCTCGCCATCTTGGCCTTGTCTAATGGAGCATTAATCAGCACCTCTAGACAACATGTCTTCTCTACCTCTTCCTCAGAATAGACCTTTACTCTCTAAATTAAAAAGTTTGCTTCTGTGAAAGTGTACATTTTGCAACATTTCTGCAAGTAATAGCTCCCCTGTGGGGAACCTGAGCCACAGATAAATGAAGCAGACCACAGAAAGAGTCATGGCACAGCCAGAATTAGGACTTTGAGAATCTGGCTTCCAGTCCCATTCTGAGCCCACAAAAGCACATGACCTTTCCTGAATACATTTTTATACATCCTGTAAAGCTAAACCTATTTCGCATGTGGGCTGTAACTTTTTCTTTTCTTTTTTTTTTAAGTGAAGCTATATAGTATCGCTTATTTTTATTAGAAAAATTTAGCACGTGTCTCCTTGTGTTACTTATGGTTGATGTCACCGCACTGCAAAGTGGTATAGTGGATGGACTGAATATTTTGCACCTATTGTACTTGTCAAGTGAACTCAATGCGGCTGACAACGGGGAAAGAACTCAGTGGCCCAAGGTGCATTGTGCGGCTGATAACCTAAACTTAAAATATTTAGTCTCTTCAGTACAAGGTTAGAACATCTCCTTAGCCAAGGCTTGTGCTGCAGTCAGCCAACCTAAACATTCTTGATGCAAAGTATCTGCAGCAGGACAGCAACTTTGCATTGACTTAGGCTTCAGAGCCCTTCTACACTGAGGTACCATATATAAACATGCAGGCAGATCTGGATACAGAAGAGCCGCCATGTGTTTAAAATGTTTACGGTGCTATTGCCAGAACTGAATCTGTTTGCTACAGGTCACGCACCTCAGAAGGTGAGGGACATGAGTGTGTACGTCTTCATTTCGAGATGCAAAAAAGAGTATTAATCTTATTAATACTTATGTGGTGCTTTACAAACATTATTATAGCCTTAATGCACCTGTGACCTCGGTAAACTCTAATGCTGTTTTGCAGAAGCATATATTAAGGCACTGAGATTGAGCAGTGAATCCAAGGTTATGCAGCAAGTTAACAGCAGATCCAGGAATGGAACCCAAGATTCGGGACTTTGGTCTAACCACTAGACCACACTGCTTCTCATAACTCAACTGTCCACATTTTTACTCAAAGCAAATATCAACTGGGTTGAGAATGAAAGGTCATTTCAATTCTTTCTACCCCGTGCTATGCTGAGGTCTCAGAACTCAGCACTAGTTACTGTGGTTGAAGTTCCCTCATTCTGACAAGAATCTCTGGAACATGGCTGCATCCTCCACGGAGCAGTGGCCTGGCCAGGTTATCCCCCAGCTTGGTTTGTCACCACATTGCCTGACATGACGATTTATAAAATCCCCTTCTGAGTTCTAACTTTTTAAGTAAAATGGTCTTTTAGAAAATCAAATGGGTGGGGAGTTAAAAACCCAGGTATCCTTAAAATAATAGAAGCTGCTTTTATACGTCAGCTGTCAAAAGTGATGTACTCAGCTTTGCTCAGTCTGCAGGGTTTTGCTGTTACGTTGGTGCAGCCCATAGCTGGTGGGGGAAAGCTTGATTCTGATGCTTTTGGTGACTAATAACATTTGTATCTATGTGCTGTGGGAGTTTTTTAATCCAAAAGGGGCCTCGGTGTAGAGAGCTGGACTTACCAGCCCAAAATGAGCACTGAGGCAACTCCAGCTCCTATCAGAAACTAGATGTGCTGCCTAGCATTACTTTGCCCTTCTGTGATAACTTCCAGAGAGTTACGAGCAAAGGAATTTAACCTCATGATGACCCTATGAATTGAGGAAGTTGCCATTTGGATTTAGAGAGGGAAACTGAGGCACAGAGATGAAGTGACTTGCCTAAGGTCATATGCAGTCAGTAGAGCAAGTTCTAGAACCCAGGAGTCCTGCCTTCTGGTTTCTTGCTCTGACCCCACTCCTGTACTCAGCACTTCCAAAGAGTATTCAAAGGATTAACTGTTAGTCACTTTACAGCATTTTGAATTGTCTTTTCTTTTCCACTCTGCCTCCTTCCCAGATGCAAACTGGAATAGAGCCGTGTGCCAGCCAGAGAAGATCCTGTTTGGTGGCTATTTGAGATCATGGAGAGATCACCAGCTACAGCTTGTGGAGGGATTTCACACTGCCCAGTCATGTCAGACTGCTTGCTGCCAGAGCCCCAGCTGTGATGCCTTTTGGCTGTTGGAAAAGATGTGTATCCAGGTGAACTGCATGATTCCCCATCGGTGTCAGGCAAGCAGGACTGACTCCTCAGATTCCATTTTGGTGTTTCTAAAGAAATCGAAAACTACAGAGCACTCCTTAAGCTCTCAACGTGACGGCGAGGTGGAGACTCTGCTTCACAAGTTGTTGGATTGGTGCACGCCAGTCCAAGCCAAAAAGAGACTGCGAAGGTCCTTCCGGGAGCTGTTGACACAAAAACAGCACTTGGCAAATGTCCGGAGGGGCTTGCTGAAAAGGGATATAACAGATCTCCCCACCAGGGGGAATGTTGAAAATCTGCCAGCCAGTACCTTGGACAGCGCATCTAAGAGCAGCTTGAGTAATATTAGTCTAAAGGATAACTCGGAACCTAGGCCTTCATTGAGTGAGGTGTATGTTCCCAGTGACCATGCAACTCAAGAGAAAACTTCACTGCAAAATGGAACGGACTCAAGAGAACAGAAAAACAAAAGCCCTGCTTCTCCTGAGAGCCATAGTGTGAGTGGACTGAGTGATCCAGCTGGTAGCGGCTCTCTAGGGGTAAGTGTATGGAACGAAATGGGGACGTGAATGGACTGTCTGTTGCTAGTGTCAATCTTAACTTTCATCAGTTGAGCATCCTTCTGGTTGTCATTTATTATGCAGGCTTCATATTAAGAGCACTTAGAAGGCACTTCAGAAATGTGCTTTCAGCCTCTTTGCAGGGAGACGAGGCAGTAGTTTGACTCTGAATTGGGGTAGGATTTGATTTGATTTCATTAGCCCTTTGGCTCTTGGAAAAAAGATGACGGGCAGACTGCTTCCTGTCCCGTATACTACGCACCATAAAAGTAAGAGGTAAGGAGGAGAGATGTCTGGTGGGTGTGAAGTAACCAGCAAAAGGCAGGGGAGTGCACGGGTGTTGGAGTCAGTTACCCATAATATGTCTGGTTTACCCACAAAATAAATTAAGTAGCTCTCTATAAGCAGAGTGTTGAATTCTGGAGCAATTCAGCATATTACTCTACAGACCTAGACTATTTTGTCATGTATCTTCAGATCAGCTTTGCTCTGTAACTGATCTGAAGTCGTAATTTTTATTTTTGTTTTAAGACTCATTCATACTCTGAAGTCCATAAGGGTTTGCATTAGCAGTGGATAAATGAGGATCATTTGGGCTTCTATTCCAAAAAAAAAAAAAGGAAGTCAGTAGAGTATTTCCAGATGTCTGATCTAAACAGAAATAGATGTGTTTGAAATACTAGGTGCTCTTTGTTATATGTGCAAAGGGTCTGATCATAGGCATTGTAGAGTCCCTAATAGGAGTGGTGTTGCAGAGTGAATCATACGTTAGGAAGCTACGTTGCTTGAATATCTCCTGTCCTATTTCAAGGATTTGGGATTATTGCAGTGGGCTCCTTTCTCCTGTAGTTACATTCTGGCTTTGGAAAATTAAGAGAATCTGTTCCACTCCAGCTATGCAAATCTTATGGTGCTAGGTAGTGCTGTGATTGTTATCAGCCACCAGCTTGCAGAGCAGGATGTGGAGTGGAGCCAAAGGACACCACTGAGAATTCCAGAGCCAGGTGTGTGTGAAACAACATTGTGGTTTAACTTTGCATTTGCAAAGGTTTGATCTCCCAGAACCTCATGCTACTTAAGAGTGACTCATGAGTTTCCCTTTGTTGTCTCTCTCTCCTGCAATATTGCAGTATTTCTGGTCTGCCTGAAACCTTTCTTTCATCTAGCATTTCATAAGAGATTGAGACTTAAACAGTGATCTCATTCTCCCATTCCATATGCACCTGACTTCTGGGGAGACTTCACTACAGCTGACCTTAAACTTTTCTTGCCTCTCAGGCCTTGTCTACACTGGCAAGTTTCTGTATACACTGCCAAGCCACTTAGTGCGCAGAAACTGCGCACTTGCAACGCTGTAAAAAAACACCCCTATGAGAGGCGTACAGCTTTCTGTGCTTGGGCTACAGTGCTGTGGTGCCAATGTAGCCACCCTGGTTGATTACAGCGCTGCAATTGGCCTCTGGGAGGTGTCCCACAATGCCTGTTCTCGCCTCCCTGGTCATCGGTTTGAACTCTACCGCCCTGCCCTCAGGTAACCAACCAGGAGCCCCACACCATAAATTCTTTGGGAATTTTGAAAGTCCCCTTCCTGTTTGCTCAGTGACACATGCAGTGGTCTCGGCGCGTCTTTCCAGGTGGCCATGCCTGCTCCATGTACCAGGCGATCTCCCGCTTGGAGCATTGCTGAGCTCTGGATCTCATCAGCATCTGGGGAGAGGAGGCTGTGCAGTCCCAGCTGCGCTCCGGCAATAGGAATTATGATACCTATGGACAGATGTTACGATGCATGACAGAAAGGAGCCATGACCAGGAGCACTTCTCTGCCCCGGAGGAGGCTAGCCAGTGTCGGAGCGTGGCAAAATGCAAACAGGAGACGAGGCCCCTAGTAAGTGACTTTGATTTTGGGACTCACTGAAGCGAGTTGTTGGGGGCAGGAGGGTTGCAGAAAGTAGGCTTCTGTCTGTATGATGCACGTACCACCACATGCCTAGTCTGAGCGGCGGAACAGAGTGTTGATTGACTCCCTCACTTCACGGGAATCTGCCTCAGATCTCCATAAAATTCTCATGGAGATACTGGGCAATCCGCTGCCACAGGTTCTTTGGCAGAGCTGGTTTGTTTCTTGCCCCATTAAGGGTAACTTTCACGCACCACTCTGCCATCACTGGGAGGGGGACCATTGCTGCACACAGGCGAGTCGCATAAGGGCCAGGGCAGAAGCCAGTCTTGGAGAAGACCCTCCCTTGATTCCCTGCTCACCCTCAGCAGCGAGATATCTTCCATAATGAACACAGCCTGTGGAAAATGTGGGGACAGTAATGATTATAAGGCCCCACCCCCAATGCTTGCTCTCCCCAAGAGAGCCCAGTGTACAGTAGGGTCCTGGAACACTGATTTCCCCTGCCCCTGCAGTTACTCACCATTTTGGGGGGTCTTGTGGCTCATGTGTGTTTGCCTGGGGTAAGCCAGTTAGTGACAGGTCTTTGAATAGTGGCTGTGTTTTAAATCACTGAATCAGTGGTCTGTGTGTTGCAAACAATACTGCTTCTGTAAAATGTTGCATTTTGGCTTCACACATATGACCTTGGGGGCCCAGCCTCTCTCTCTGTTATCGCCGGCTGAACAGCTGTGCAGAATTAGAAAGCGGCCATGAAGAACTAAACAAGACTTTCTGCATGATGTCATGATGCACGCCGCGGACGAAAAACAAGAATTGAAGGAGTGGCGAGACAGCGAGAAGAGGGACCAAAAGGAGAATGCAGCGCGCCAGAGCGAAGCCACGGAACGACTCTTAAAGATTATGGAGCGCCAAGCAGACACATTCCAGGCCCTACTAGCACTGCAAACTGAGCAGTTGCGTGCCAGCCCTCCCCGAAAGCCGCTGTCACAAAACTCTTTCCCATGCACTCCCCAGACACTGCCAACACGCTCTGATCAACCTCCTGACTCCAGTCTATACCTGCTTCATTCCATCCTGCCCCATCACAGTCCAGCCCTGTGGACTCCCAGTACCCAGCTCTCTGCAGTTTAGCCCTGCTGAAGTACAGTACCCGCTGCACTGTACTCCAAAGGACAAGGTTGCATATGATATCTGGACATACACAAATCTTCCCGGGATCCCATCTCCTACTGGGACCCTCCCTTCCCCCGTTACCGTGCTGATGTGCTTTTTTGTTTCTCTCTCTCTCTCCTCCGGTTGTTGTTTATTAATAAAATAATTGTTTTGGTTTGAAAGCAAACAGAGCCCTGCAAAGCAACAGGCAATTTTCTTAAACCTGTTGTTGAACCGCTCCTTGTTGCTGTCAAGGTTCTCCATGTATGGCTTCATAAGCCACGGCATTAAAGGGTAGGCAGGGTCTTCCAGGATCACAATGGGCATTTCGACTTCCCCTACCGTGATCTTCTGGTCCGGGAAGAAAGTCCCTGCTTCCAGCTTCCTGAACAGGCCAGTGTTCCGAAAGATGTGTGCGTCATGCATCTTTCCAGACCAGCCTGCGTTAATGTCTGTGAAATGCCCACGGTGATCCACAAGTGCCTGGAGAACCATCAGAAATACCCCTTCCGATTAATGTACTAGGTGGTCTGGTGCCAGAATTGCAATATGCGTGCCATCTATCACTCTCTCCTCCCCCCCCCCCCCCCCCCCCCCCGCCGCAGTTAGGGAAGCCTATTTGTGCATGTTAACAGAAGCTCCTGCTGGCCATGTTCAGACTGTTAATGAGGACTGCTACAGAGTAGCATGTCCCAAGATTTGCCTGCTTCTTTAGTGCAAAGAATCTATAGCTTCACCAAAGCACGAGAGCCCAGTAACTGGTAAGAAAGTGGAGAGAATCCTCCTTTGCACGTAATATTAATAGTGCTTTATCCTTGTATCTTCTGTCAATGGCGCTGAAAGTACTTTAAACACATGAACAAATATAGTTCTTCACCCTTGCATTGAGGGAGAGGACACGGAGACAGAGCAGGTACAAGTGACGTACTCAACACTGCAAGGAGAGAGTGTTTTGCAGAAAAGCCTGAACCACAAGGCCAAGCTTCCTCCCCCGGTATTAGCATTGGCTGGCTGTTTCGGTGTGTATGTTCAAGGGCTTCGATTTTACCAGTGGTGTTAAAATGTTCTGTAGTCTAATCTAACTACTAGGACATGTGGCAATGCACTTCTGCAGCATCCATTGCCCAGACTGAATGCCAGTGACGTGGTATGAAAGTCATGAGTGCCTTTCTTTGATTTGATCTTTTGACCCAACTGTACCAGTAGAGTCGGTGATGGGGTAATTCAGTTACAAAACCGGTTCCAAATCAAAGATGGAGAAGTGCTGCATTTAAGTGTTCAGCAGATATTATTGAAACAGCATTTGCTCAACAAAATATGCTATGCTGATGTACTCTACAGATAAACCCAGTTAAAGTTGAAATGTCCAGGAGTTACCCTGCAGGCTACTAACAAAAGTGGAGCTAGATGCTGTAGAAGGAATTTCTGATGAAAGAAAGGAAATTGTGTTTGTCTGCTTTGATTATTTGTAATAAACTGACTCATGCTGCATGGTATGCAGAGGAGTGATGTGTATACCCTTTCTGATCCCCTTCCCCAAATAGTTTGTGTCGTGACATACACTCATATAGCTGTCGGAGTGCCGGTCATTCAAGGCACGGGTTGTCTCTTTTAGGGGCAATCTAAAATCAATAACTCCCTGCTGCAGTGAGGGATTCTTAAATCAAAAAGATGCCGGTAGAATTCTCCTCCTTCATACCTGCCCACATCACAGCTTCAGAAATAGGACTATGTGACTGACAAATTACCAGAGGGAAATCTGGTTCCCTGCTTTAGTGTCTTTGGCGTGCTCTGCTTATTGAAGTATTGCAGGCACCCCAGCATCTTCTATGGAGCCTGACATAGCCCCTTATATGCTGCCATAGCTGAAGTATTTAGATCTAAGGGGACTGAGCGGTATGCAGCTGAGCTGGAAACAACCTAGCTGTTCTGGAGAAAGAGCCGGGGGGAAGTGCAGGGTGGGCAAAAACAGATAGTAGCCGTGTTGGAAGAAAGGAGAGGGAGCTTCAAAGCTTCCTATCAATAGGAGAATAAGTATGGGGGGCTTCGTTCCTCCCTAATTTTAGGAGGAACGAGTGACTATCTTGTTGACATTTGATGCTGTGCAGAACTGAGGGGAATCTGGGGTCAGTTTGAGTTTAAAAACTAAATTGGCATCCAGTTTCAGACTGAGACGTTCTCTTCTTTCCAGGCTCATGCAGGAACATCCACGTCAGAACTCCCGGTGCTGGCTACGTTCTCCAGCCCCATAGCACTGGGTTTGACTGCCACTGGCAAAGCTGAGAAACTCAAGCAGTCAAACAACACTTCCGTCCAGCCTCTTTCCTTAGAGGAGATTCTCCCTACGACCAGTGCTCTGCTGGGGAAAAACACGATGAAGATGCAGACCGTTACCGCTGTGCCCACTGGTGTTCCCACCAATGACAGCGTTACCACAGTCCAGGCTATCCCTGCCACATCATCAAGCACCCCTACACCAGTGCCAGGTGAGTGTGTACTCCGCAGCACCTTCCAAAACCAGAATATCCCATTGAGAGACTGATGAGACATTAAAGCACAGTAAAGCCACCACCGTGGGACAGTACCTGAATACAGTTTCTCCAAGAGAGTATTGAGGGGGCCTCTTCCAATACGTATGTCGGTTGGGGCCTTTGGCCCATCCTGGGGGTCCTGGCATGGGGGCTGGGATGGGTCCCATACCATAAACCAGGGGTCAGCAACCTTTCAGAAGTGGTGTGCCGAGTCTTCATTTATTCACTCTAATTTAAGGTTTTGCGTTCCAGTAATACATTTTAATGTTTTTAGAAGGTCTCTTTCTATAAGTTTATAATATAGAACTAAACTATTGTCGTATGTAAAGTAAATAAGGTTTTTAAAAAGTTTAAGAAGCTTCATTTAAAATTAAATGAAACTCCAGAGTCCCCTGGACCGGTGGCCAGGACCCGGACAGTGTGAGTGCCACTGAAAATCAGCTCATGTGCCACAGGTTGCCTATCTCTGCCATAAACCATCCTGTGGGCTTCTGGTATAGGCCCATGACAGTCCCTGTACACCCCACTGGGGCTCCTGGCAGAGACCCTGAAGCTGTGGGATGGGATCCTGTATTTGGAATTGCAAATCTCTATATGTCTAATGAAGCTGTTCTCCAAGCTCAGAAGGAGAGATAACGTCTCCGGTACTGTAATGGGATTAGAGATCTGACACAAGATGTAGTGGCATGAAACCTTGTTTCAGCAACTATCTACAGTACTCTGCCCTCCACCAAGCTGAGTGAAAATCTCTCATTTTATTTTGTAAGGTGGTTGCCTATAATGGGGTGTGACCCCCCCCCCCCCCCCCCGGAAATGTCAATGTATAGTTCAGTCACGCAGAAACAGTACGCTTGGCCATTAGCCATGTCTCACTCTGCCGCAGAGTGTCATGTTTCTATTCACACCGGTGTTCCTAAAGGTGATCATTACAGAATGTGTAAAATAACAAAAGAACCACGAACAACACTAGGATAAACCAAACTTCACTCACTAGCTGCTTCTGTGAGGATCTGTGCATACACGCAAGGCACTGGGTGTTGCTCACCTAGTGTGACTAGCTGCACTATAACAAAATTTACTAAATTCAGTTCTTGGAAAGCCCCAAAGCTGAATTCTTGTAAATTTAGGGTATATTTTGCCCCTGAAAATGGAACAGATGGCTCAGTGGAAAGGAAATGCTGTGTACTTCGACACTTGGCAGAAAGCCAATCGGCTATCTGAACTAACCAGTTTGCCAGTCTTTTTTTAATAAATTCCTCCCTCCACTAGTGTTAGAATTTATATATTAATAAATGTCTTAAAAGTGACCTTCATAGGCAAACATTTGGCTAGCGTCTCACTGCTCCTCTATGAAGTATAAAGAAGACCTGAAAAGTTATTTTCAAAAAAGGATTGGAGGTTTTATCTAATTGTTTTTTTCTGTTAGAAATCCAGATCTCTTTTTCCCTTGGGACACTCTGTGTGATTGGAGCACTAGTAGAATTATAACGTCTCAAGAGGTTTAGTAATTGAGAGGGGAAGGAAGTTTTAATCACTCTTCTAAAACTTCTGTTCTTGTTTTCTTTGGTTAACTAATAAACAGATGGGAGTTTAAATATTCAGCCTCCCTAACTTTTTAAAATAGCTCCCAGTATACCTCTCTGAGATCCCAATAAGGTCTCGGGGAAGACAGACTTCTTATTTTTCTTAATGTTTTTTCTCACTCCCCCGCCCCTCCGGATTTAAAAAAAAAAAATGGGGAGAGCAAAAAATACTCTGAGAAAAGCAATTGCCTTTCCAGGTCTTTGTACATAGTAAAGAACCAGAAAAGGCCAAAAATCCCGTTTTCCTCTACCTTTATCAAGTCACCTTTAAGAACAAAATTAGTCATCTCTTTTCATCTCTCTATACATCTCTAAATTAGCTGTTACCACTCAAGAAAGAGATCTTGGAGTCACTGTGGATAGTTCTCTGAAAACATCCACTCAATGTGCAGCGGCAGTCAAAAAAGCAAACAGAATGTTGGGAATCATTATCTATCCCTTTCTATCATATTGCCTCTCTATAAATCCATGATACGCCTACATCTTGAATTCTGCATGCAGACGTGGTTGCCCCATCTCAAAAACGATATATTGGAATTGGAAAAGGTTTAGAAAAGGGAAACAAATATTATTAGGGGTATGGAATGGCTGCCATATGAGGAGTGATTAATAAGACTCTGACTTTTCAGCTTGGAAGAGAGACGACTAAGGAGGGATATGATAGAGGTCTATAAAATCATGACGTGTTGAGAAAGTAAATAAGGAAGTGTTATTTACTCCTTCTCATAACACATGAACTAGGCGGTCACCAAATGAAATTAATAGGCAGCAGGTTTAAAACAAAAGGAAGTATTTTTTCACACAATGCACAGTCAACCTGTGGAACTCCTTGCCAGAGGATGTTGTGAAGACCAAGACTATAACAGGGTTCAAAAAAGAACTAGTTCATGGAGGATAGGCCCATCAATGGCTATTAGCCAGGATGGTCAGGGATGGAGTCCCTAGCCTCTGTTTGCCAGTAGCTGGGAATGGGTGACAGGATGAATCACTTGATGATTACCTGTTCTGTTCATTCTCTCTGGGGCACCTGGCATTGGCCCCTGTTGGAAGACCGGATACTGGGATAGATGGACCTTTGGTCTGATTCAGTATGGCCGTTGTTAAGAGTCCGCATTGGAAAGAAATGGAAAAGAAATACTACTGATCTTTTCTTCCTGATTAGGAAATGAGAGGAAAAATCAAAGTAAGTGGCACACCCTTGTATTTAGGGTTAGAACAGCATGAAAGCGGAAAGTGTGCAGCTTGTATTACAAAATCTGTTAGCCTCCAAGAAGCTTTTATTTTTTTCAGCTAAGAATACCTTGAATTCTTCATATATTTGTAAAGATCTGAAATTGCAGTTTAATAAATAGCAGCTCTAGTCTTCCCCCTTCCATACAAGAGCAGCTGGGTTCTTTCTTGAAAACCTATCTGCTGAGTCCTTCTCATCCCTGCCAGACCGGGTTGAATAGAGGCCTCTGTACAGGGCAAGAGGGTCCCATTTCAGCTCTTCAGAAACGCAGCAGAAGTTACACAGTCTCTCCAAAGAGAGGGAGGTAACTGAATAATTCTAGGCTTCCCTCACAATTGTGAAGCCCCATTAGTGTTTTTCCATTCCGTATTAGACAGAAACCCGAAACGACACTGAGTGATGGGACGTTAGCAAAATACAGCCATTTCGTAGCTGGCTTTTATTCCACAAGCTCAGAAGCCAAAGTTCTCTTTATGTATGTAATTTTTTTGCTGTTCCTTTTAACACTGTAATTCTCCCTCCCTCACAGTTACGAAGGAGCTGGTAGTTTCTGCAGGAAACAATGTCCAAGTGACCCTGCCAAAAAATGAAGTTCAGTTAAATGCATTTGTCCTACCTGAACCACCAACGGGTAAGACTTCACTGGGAGCTCTAAACGCACGGGATGATGAAGTGACAAACAAGAGATAAGTGCCTTGTTATATAGGGAAAATCTTGAAAGTCTCTCGCATCCAAATGTAGTCCTTCTCTCCAGTTCACATGGCAGTATGGGCTGGGTCAGAAATGAGGAGCCGAATGCAGTATGTTCTGCTGAGACTTGTTTTTGCTCAGCAGAAATGAGGACATTCTTCTTTCTCATGAATGTGTGACCATTGTTTTAAAGAACTGCTGTGCAGGCTAGGAAAACCGGATTTCAGATTAATATTTTCCCCCTTCAGAGGACAACGTGGTTGTCAACTTTTGCTGATTGACACACAAATATGCCTGTCACAATTTTCTCTTGTAGCCATACAGACTTAGGAACAAATAGCTGAGCCAAGCCTTAGGAGTAATTCAGTGAAGTGACAGGGTTTTTGTCGTTTAAAAGAATGAGAAGGCAAGAAGCCACGTCTCATTTTCAGCTTAAGGTCTGATGTACTGATCAGGAATTTTTAATACGGGTCAGCAATTTACCCCGTGGGCAATGAAGATATTTTACTTGTCTGGACTGAGTTTTTGTTGTCCTGGGCTGCGAGACTGTAGGCCTTCCCCTAGCTGACTGCTGACATTACAGAAAACTCTGGAAAACAGTTAATCCAGAGAGTATTTTGCTGTTCACTGGGATGGAAGTTTGCACAGAAACGGAATCTTGCTTTCCTCAGAACTCGTTCTCCACTAAACTGAAGTCCTAAGTCTCTGACGACATAACTTTTACAGAACTCTACTGTGACATTGCATTACAGATAAGAGACGTGCTCCTTGAACTCAGCTGTTCTTGTTTATTTTCCCCACCTGAAATACAAACATCCTTTGTCCTAATAATAATAATAATAATTAATACTTTGCGCATACATATTGTGCTTCAGCTGAGAGTCTGAAAGTTCTACCTAAAGGTGATGAAGTTTCATCTCCATTTTACAGGGGAGTTAGCTGAGGCACAGAAAAATACAATTTGACCATGGTCTCTCAGTGAGTCCCTTGTCCTAACCATTAGACCTTGCTGCCTCCTATAATAGCAAGGGGCAGAAATACAAACACTACAAGTGTGTAGTCCCCAGAGAGATCAGGTTTGGGAGCCATTGTAACTTCAAAGTTTTCCATGAGGAGTTAGTGGGTTTTCAGTGCCAGCTGATGACATGTGCAGTTAGGAATTGTACCAGCTTGTAGCAACTGACTACTGATTTGCTGGACAAGGCTTTGGCTTTTAGGGATTGCTACGCTGAGAAGGGGGAAACTGAGAAACCAAAAAGCTGGAGAGTCTGTTCAGTTGTGTGTTGGACCTAAGAAATGCAAATTCTTCAGAGCTTGCTTGTGATATGCTCATTTCTAGCCCTACCCACAATGACAGCAGGGAACCTGGAAGCAGAAATAGAGAGGGACTTTGTGCGACATGTGAAATGGAAAATGTTTCTTGTTTATGATGCCAAGGGTGAAATTTTCAGACAGGTGCCTACAAGATTTGAGAGCAATAAGTCTCTCTCCTTCCCTAGTACTCTGGAGTTGTGATCATTCTAAGCCTTCTTAACCCCTTAAAGAGGTGTGAGGTATCGCTAGCTCCCAGAATGAGTGTGGTGTTGAAGTGCAGACCAGCACTTCCCCATAGTGCAGCCGCAGGGACTGATGGGAATCTGAGCACCTGCTCTTGTCTCTTTTTTTTTTTAAATGCTCCTTTAATTGTGTGGTCTCTGAAATTCTCCTTTCTTTAGGAACCAGCTACACCTATGACTGGGGGCTGATTACTCACCCAAAAGACTACAGTGGAGAGATGGAAGGCAAACACTCCCAGACCCTCAAGTTATCTAAGGTGAAGCTCTGATTCATCCTGCTGTGTGTCATGCAGGGTGACTCTCTAGCAGAGAAGGCAGAGACCTTGTCTGCCACCAAGGACTTGCATGCTATTTCAGAATGAATAGGAAATTGCATGACAGGCAGGCTGCTGGTGTTTCAGCCAAAGACTTTTAGATAAATGTTTTATAAAGAGCTGAATGTAGTGCAGTAAAACCTGGGATGAAGAATGGACAGACTTAAGAGCCTCACCACTGTCTACGAGCAGCATGTAAAACCCTAAAATGGCAGCTAACAATAACATTCAAGAGAACGCCTTGATTGCTTTTCCCCTGAAGCTGGTCTGTGGTTAGATTATTTTTAAAGCTCCCTTTTACACACTTCCCCCATCTTGCCAGGATTTGGGGTGCTGCACAGTTGTTATTCATGACACTAGCTCCCTGGCCTTTGCTTTTAAGGTGTTTTTATAGTAGATTGAAAGGATCAGTCTTTTCCACAGAGATGTGGGGAATTTTTAACAAGAGGGTTAGTTTAAACAGTGCGTGAAAATGTAACACGTCTTTTACTGGGAGATTCCTGTGAGAAACATCCATTCTGCTCCAACACTGCACTCAGAAAGACCAGAGCTTTAGCCATAGCAGCATGCAGGGTCCCTCCCCGTCTCTCAGCCCCACAGTTGCCATCCAGCATATAACCTCAGCATTCAACCATCTCTGCTCCACACATGCCAGCAATTCCAGACTTTTGGGGGTTTAGAGAAGTGAAGGGACCCTTGGCTGAGCCGTATTATGGGCAAAATCCATTTGTCCATGAAGGCTGAGTGGAGGAGATCCTCTGTGAACTTTTTCTCTCTTCTTAAACAGGCCCTGTGTTTTGGCCAGGAGACCTGGACTGAGCTCTGTAATGCCTCTTCTGTTGGTCATCAGGTGTTGCTAGAAAATCTAGCCTGGCTGACAGCCCTATATCATCAGTAGCAATGGGAAATATCAGCCTTTTAATTTATGATGGAGTTGTTGAGACGAAAGATGCCTCAGGTTGCCTTGCAGTAGAAACCCTCCACTTTGCATGTATGGATCAGAACAGAGTTTCCTCTGCTCTGCTGCTAACAGTGTGTCAGGATGCAAGATGGTAGTCTGACCTCTTAATGGCTCCTGACGGATTGTCACTGCCTTGAAGTTATGTAACTTCTTCCATTTCCTTTCCAGCTCACCGTTGGTCTGTATGAATTCAAAGTGATAGTTGATGGGGGAAAAGCACATGGGGAAGGTTACGTGAATGTGACAGTGAACCCAAGTAAGTTCAGTGGCTGGATGGTGTCCCTACAAGTTTAATTCAGCAGCTGCATTATGGTATTTTGTTTGCTGGGCTTGGTTTTGGCTTAATATAGTAAGAAGTGTGTGTGTGTGTGTGTGTGTGTGTGTGTGAAAAATTACTTTCTGAAATGAAAAACGACCTCCTGTATACTTAGCTATGCTATACTGAGTGCAAACCTATTGAAAACAAATATCCTACGATGAAAGTACTGGAGTACTGCTGCAGAAATACTTAGCAAACTCATGCTCCTGGGAAAAGCACCACTCCAACAGAGACTAGTTGCACCAAGAGAAAACCCTAGGGCAGCAGGGATGGGAGATGAAGGGAAGCTTGTGCTTTGAAGCTCCTTGGATTTTTCCCTTTATAGTAATAAGTATCAGCCCTATCTGCAGTCAGTTTAAATCAAATCTCATTCTAGGCGGCAGGATGCTTTACAAAGATTTGTTTTTGCAGCGGGCTTATGTTGTGTATACAGTAAACTCTGAAATATCAATTTCCAGATAAAGGGACTGCTTACGGGGGGGGCGGTGGGAAGTGGAGGGATGTTAGGTTGGGCTTCTGCAGATCAGAGTTTTGAACTCCCTGACCCATTCTTGCAAGTGCATTGAACATTCGATGTCTCCCTTGTTTGTACAAGAGAACCTTTTCTGGAGCTTCTGAAGACCTTTTTTCCTTGAGCTTTGTAAGAAAAAGCAGCATTCTCACCTTCCCAAAAATGTGCAAGAGGGGAGATTTCGGGTTTTAAATATTATTGGATGTCTCCTTAGACCAGGGATTCTCAACCTTTTTCTTCCTCCCCCAAACATGCTATAAAAACTCCACGGCCCACCTGTGCCACAGTAGCGGCTTTTCTGCACATGTGTTCTCCCACTGGTTTTTGAGTATTTTGATTCCTGATGTCAGATTTGTGTCTGGTAGCGTAGGGTCTGAGGAGAGAGTCTACATAACCAGACAAGCCTGATGTTAGGGTGCCAATGCCTGAGATGATGGGGCGTCCAGGATATCCAGGTTTATGGATCTTGGGTAGCAAATAGAATACCCCTGGTCGGGGTTCTAGGCATGTGTCTGTACAGATTTGTTCCTGTGCTTTGTCAGGGAGTTTTTTTAGCAGATGGTGTAGTTTCTTTAGGTAATCCTCAGTGGGATCAGAGGATAATGGCCTGTAGAATGTGGTGTTAGAGAGCTGTCTAGCAGCCTCCTGGTCATATTCCAATTTATTCATGATGACGACAGCACCTCCTTTGTCATTGCCTTAGACTACATATTTGCTCAGGTCAATTTGAGTGTAAACAATGAACCTGTAGCTCGCCTAGCAGATTGGTTAAATTGCTCCTTTTTCAGAGTAGTGGCTGAACTCATCTGAGTGATCGCAGGTGCCTGCCTGTTAGAACACATCACAATCTGAATGCCTGATGCCCTAGAGGTGACAGTGACAAGATGGTATCATCATCCCTATGTGAGCACTGGCTTGATGTCATAGTCTGCTTGTTCCCTTCTTTATTTTAGAACCCTCCACCTGTAGCACAACGCCTCAGGTTGATGTGTAACTAATTGGATAGTGCCGTGTCCAATCCCAAGGAAGATCAGGGCTGGGAGCTGTAATCATTGCAGGGTTATCACAGACCTGTTGTTGTTAACAGCAATCTAGGGGAGTGACCTTGCCTCGCAACTGTACTTTGGACCTCTCTTCTCTTGGTCTTTCTGAGGCTGGACCATAGAGGCAATTGTAGCCGCAAACTGAGCGGACTGGGCATAGGGTTGCAAAGAGTGGAGGGAATGTGCTGCATGTATTACTTTAGCAACCCCTGGTGGACAATCTGGACAGTTTTGCAGAGTTCCTTGGCTTATGTTTGTACCATTGATCTGCCTGTAAACAACATTGTCACAGCGCTGTTGTTGTTGTTGTTGATGTTGCAGAGCCTCGTGTGAATCAGCCTCCTGTGGCTATTGTGTCACCACAATCCCAAGAGATTTCACTGCCGACCACCTCTACTGTCATCGATGGCAGCCGTGAGTACCCTAATCACATGTCATCCAGCGAGCTGAGGCTGCCTGGCCACCCTGGCAATGATCAGACTCTGTGTCACATTAAGATGGAATAGATGTGACCCTTTGTGCCACCTTTCTGTGGAAAGAACCAGTTCATAACCTGGGGACTTGGATAACTCATCCTAATTATTTTTTACGCTTTCCCTATAATTCCTGTTAGCTTGTGGCAAGGACAGCACAGCTACTGGTCTTTATTGCCGATTTCTCTCTCCATTCTGCACACACCAGCTTACATACAAGGTCCCCCTCCTGGGGGCACGTGCCCCGGTGAATCCCCTGAAACAGGAAGACCCAGAAGAGTTACAGCCCAACTAGATTTGCTGGTTTCGACTAAAGTACAAAGAATCAAATGAGTCTATTCAAAATTGGTGGTCTTGTGTGTTAAGCTGCAAGCATATCAATTAACCAGCAAAAGATCTATTGATTTTGTTGTTGTTGTTTGTCGTTGTTGAAGCTCTGCCAAGCTTTTCTTTTAAACTGGTTCAGTTTTGTCTCATTGTCTGCCCAAAACCAGTATCTTTTTCCTGGGAAAAATGGGATGTGTGTGTCTGCAAAAAAACGGTGTACGGCAGGGGTGGGCAAACTTTTTGGGCTGAGGGCCGCATCTGGGAGGGGAAATTGTATGCAGGGCCAGGGTTGGGGTGTGGGAGGGGGTCCAGTGTGCAGGAAGGGGCTCAGGGTAAGGGATTTGGGCAGATGAGGGGTGTGGAGTGTATGAGGGGGCTCAGGGAAGGGGGTTGGGGTGCAGGAGGGGTGCAGGGTGTACGAGGGGGCTCAGGGCAGGGAGTTGGGGGGCAGGGTGCAGGCGGGGTTCGGGCTCCGGCCCGGCGCCGCTTACCTAAAGCGGCTCTGGGGTGACAGCAGTGTGCACTGGTGCCAGGGCAGGCTCCCTGCATGCCTGCCCTGGCCCCGGCCCCGGCCCAGCGCTGCTCCAGGAAGTGCTGCAGCCCCTGGGGGAGGGCGGGGCGGAGGGATCCGCATGCACTATCCTTGCCGCGCCTCCAGGTACCTCCCCCAAAGCTCCCATTGGCCGTGGTTCCCCGTTCCCGGCCAATGGGAGCTGCAGGGGGGGCGGTGCCTGGAGGCAACACATGAGCCCTCTGTCCACTCTTCTTCCCCACCCCCCACCCAGGGGCCACAGGGAAGTGGTGCCGGCCGCTTCTCAGAGCGGCACGGGGCCTGTGGTGCCACGGGGGGCAATCCCGCGGGCTGGATCCAAACCCCTGAGGGGCCGGATCCGGCCCGCAGGCTGTAGTTTGCCCACCCCCGGTGTATGGCATACACAATTTGACCAAACCAGCATAATAGAGAGAGATCTGCGGCTAGGGACTGGGACAAGAAGTTCCACTCTCCAAACTTATGTGTAAAGAACAAATTAAAGCTCTTTATTTGAAATGTGGCTTCATAAAACCAGATTCCTAATGCATATTTTTTTTAATTGAATTAGAAAGCACTGATGATTATAAAATTGTCAGTTTCCATTGGGAAGAATTGAAGGGGCCGCTGCGGGAGGAGAAGGTATCGACTGACACTGCCATATTGAAACTGACCAACTTAGTACCTGGGAATTACACATTCAGGTAAGTTTTGCATATAGCAGTTCATTAGTCCAGGTTCCATGTGAATCTCTTTAGTTTTATACCTGATTACATCAGTCTGGGTTGCAAAAGATAGCAGAACAAATCCTGTTTTGTGGTTTTTCCCTCTCTTGTTCCAGGAACTTTCTGGTCAGTTGCTAATGGAAGTTTATACTATGTTTCACTTGAGTAAAGATTAAAAAATAACTGGCTGACTTTTTTTTTTTTTTTTAACTTGTAGAATCAATATAAGACAAATGGCAGAAAAAGGAGAATTTAGTATAACAGAGATACGAAAATGTCTTTCAAAATACCAAAAATAGATTATTCTACATTCAGGAGGAAATTGATTGTTTAAATATTCTACTCTCTACATGTAATGTGTTCATCACCAGTGAAATTGTTTTTAGAATTAAGTATTTATACAAGTCTCTGGATAGTTACGTAGCATTTGATTTTATTTTGACATCTGCTTGGAAAAAGGAGGGTATATTTATCTCCTCTGATCTGTAGTTTGCTGTGGTGTCAGTGCTAAACACAGCAATGAATCTAATTAAATGACATATGATATAACTCATACGCACATGAACAGGACAATACCTTTTATATACAGCGGTGTAATGTGTGTTACCTGGTACAAACTGGGGTTGAAGGTTTAGTAGAAGACCGTCTCACTTTGAGCCTTTTTTCTCCTTAAGAAGGAATGCTGTCACCACAGGATTAATGATGGGGTGTAGTGATAGATACCTGAAATGAACATACGCTTTTAAAACTGGCAGGAGCTCTGGATTTTCAGTACAATGGGTGTGACTTTAACAGGGAGTTGGAAAAATCTTGTTGCATGGGGATTTCTTTGCATTTGTAACTAGCTGATAGATATTAGGAAGGTGGTGGATTTGGTTGTGGAATGCCTTGCTCTGCCCTTATAACTACACAAGTTTTTGTGATACTCATTTTGCAAGTGCACAGTTGACTTAAACTGTGTTTTCCCCCCGCCCCCCAAGGGCAAACACTTCAATCCCATACCAAGGTAATTCTAGATTTCTAACCCTTCAGTTAAATTCAGACTGTTTCATCCCTTTGCATTTGAGCTCTTCGCTCATAGCCCTAACCTTTCCGTTTTCGTTTTTGGTCTTTAGCCTAACAGTTGTGGATTCAGATGGTGCCAGCAACTCTACCACTGCCAGCTTGACTGTGAATAAAGAAGTGGATTATCCTCCAGTGGCAAACGCAGGCCCAAACCAAGTGATCACTCTTCCCCAAAACTCTATCACCTTGTACGGGAACCAGAGCACTGATGATCATAGCATTGTCAGCTACGAATGGTTACTCAGCCCCAGTAGCAAAGGAAAGGTGATGGAGATGCAGGTAAGTGGAGGTTTCCCACTAATACCCTACATGATGCTTATCCATTGTGCTGTGATGTTTGCTAGTAGCCATCTAAAGGTCTAGCTTGTATGCAGAAATGTGTCTCATAATCTGTGCAAGCCTATGTGTTGATTAGGTTTAAACATTTATTAATATTTAAATACATTTTAAGATCACGTCCGGTTCGGTGATTGAATTAACAGCCAAGTTTAGCCTAAATCAAGTCTTCCCCGTTTCCTCTTGGTATGTCGCTCTACTACTCTCCCATCGTGCTCTGAGGTGTTGAGGTTATGTTCACTTATAAGTTGGACACTACATATCCTTGGACACTACGTATCTGTTTGATGCCATGCATACCTATGCCCCATATATGTGATTAATTATAATAAGCAGCCAGTTTCTACCCAGGATAGTTAGTACTGGTTCTGGCCCTTCATATCTCTGATCCCTTCAGTGTAAGGAGTCATCATAATGCATTAACTTGCTTTCTCAAAGGGTGTGAGGACACCAATATTACAGCTCTCTGCAATGCAAGAAGGTGATTACACCTACCAGCTAACGGTGACTGATTCTGCAGGCCACCAGTCCACCGCTGAGGTCACAGTGATCGTGCAGCCTGGTAAGTTCCCCTTATTACTAAGCTGTGCTGTTGCAAGGCATGGCAGGCAAGATTGCTGTTGCTACCTCTCACCTCTACCAACATACTTCTGATTTGACTGTCACTTCCCCACCACTGTGTGCTGCACTTTCTCCCAGTGTAAGATGGGGATGATACTAGCTATCCAGCTATCTTGTCTGAGACGTCTATTCAACTGGGTATTTATGGGGAAACAATCCTAAACTTTGCCTCACAGAACAAGCAGCATGTTTAATTCCATCTCCTCTTCTTTTGTTATTCACAATCCTTTGCCAGAGAATAATAAGCCCCCCAAAGCAGATGCTGGCCCAGATAAAGAACTCACCCTCCCTGTGGACAGCACCACTCTAGATGGCAGCAAGAGCTCAGACGACCAGAAAATAGTCGCCTTCCTCTGGGAAAAAACACGGTCGGTATCACATCCCAGAGCCTTCTGCTGGGAGTATCTGTGCCTTTAAACTGTAGTTTAAAAAAAATACCGGGGTCAAAATCTTGGTCCCATTGAATGCAGTGGGAGTTTTGCCAATCACTACAGGGGAACCAGGATTTGGCTATTAATTGGAGGAGAACCCCAATATAGCCCTTGCTGGAGCCCTAAGCATAAATAACATATGAGCCAAAGGACTCCAGCAAGGCCTGCGCCCAGTTTTGTTTAAGCGTTGGAAATATCCTGGCCTTAGCGTTAAACTCTTTCAGCCCGATTCTCATTTATACTACGGTTCTGGTAGTGTAAAGGGACCTCACCCACTTCAAAAAGCCCCTTTACACCGACAGTGTCAGTGAGAATCTGGGATAACAGAAGTTCCTTTTTATTTTAAATGGGGTCCTCTTGCAACACAAGCGTGAGCAGAGATAGCATTTCTTCTCCTGCAGCCCTGTTAATTTTGACCATTGTGTCAGGCTTCCCCTAAGAGGCGCCGATTACTTTTTGGAATTTAGGGCGAAGCCTATGGACAACTTTTAAATGTATAACTTGGTTTTGCGTTAGCCCAACAATGCAAGCTGTGTGCTAAGTTTCTACTGTAAAAAGAGCTGTAATTGCTATAATATTTTCATTGTTGTTGCTCATTGTGCAATTACCATGAAGCTGTTTTTTCTAGCAGTCCTCTGCATTCAGTAAATACTAATAAAGCACTTTTGGCCTAGGGAGTGTTTGGCACAACATTTAATTTGCACTAGACCCCCACAGACTGTGCAGAATATACTGTATGTAGGATTTACCCATTTTAGTGTCTTATTGCCTGAGTTTGGAAGAAATAAATTTTCTTTATATGCTCGGGTAGCTTGTCTCCTTCTGAGGAGCAGGGATATTACCTGGTAACTACACTTACTGTTATTAGTTTAACTCCGCTGTTCATTGGCATGAGACCCGATCCCAGGTCCATGGGCACACACTAATGCTCTTTTGTTTTGGCTAGGGGCCCGGATGGTGTAAAACTGGAGAATGCCAACAGCAGCATTGCTACTGTAACTGGGCTTCAGGTTGGAACATACGAATTCACACTGACTGTCAAAGATGAAAGGAGCTTGCAAAGCCAGAGCTCAGTTAATGTCATTGTCAAAGAAGGTGTGTCCAGTTGTACTCAGAAGTGAACTGTAACATCAGAAGAGAGACCTGTGCAATCACTGAGAGCAATCAGTGAAGACCACTGCCCACTGTGCAGCTGTGGTTTAAAAAAAAAAAAAAAAAGGGGGGGGGGGGCAAACAAAGTGCCTAAGGAACGGGATGGAGAATAATACAGGAAGTGTTCTAACGTCATTATACAAAGCAGTGGTTTGCCCTCACCTGGCATACCATAGGCAGCACTGGTTACCCCATCTCAGAAAGGATATTGGAGTTGGAAGGGATTCAGAGAAGGGCAAGAACTTTTTTTGTTCTCTTTGTACAGCACCTAGCACAGTGGAGTCCTGGTCCATCTTAGGCACTATGATAATACAAAGAAATGAAAATAGTAAGAAGAAAAGCTTAGGGGCCTTGAAAAACTCTCATTTGAAGAGATTGAAAAACATGGGAGTGTTTAGTTTAGAGAGGACTATCAGGGGGCATGATACAAGCCTATAAAATAACGAATGGCCTAGAGGAAGGGGGAGCAGGAACTTTTGTTCTCCCTGTCTCCTAATACAAGAATGAGGGGACTTCAACTGAAATGGAAAAGGACTCGAATTCAAGCCTGATAAAATATTTTTTCACACAAGGCATAATGAGACTGTGGAATTCATTGGCACAGGATGTCATTGAGGCCAAAAACTTTAGTAAGAGTCCGAGGGATTTATACAGATAACAAGAATATCCCATTAAAATAGTTAATGCTATAATGAGAGGTTTGGAAGGGTAATGAAATCTCATGCTTGGTCTTAAGCCAGTCTCTACCTGTTAGGGGTTAGGATGAGACCTTTGTGGGGCAGATTGTCACCTGCCTACTGGGGGGTTTCCAGTACCTTCCTCTTAAGCATCTGGTGCTGGAACCTGTCTGAGACAGGATACTGCACTAAATGGACCATGGGTCTGATCCAGTCTTGTAATTCCTGTTCCTGTAAATCAATATCCGTTTCTGTTGCTACTACTTAACAGAATTCACTTCCACAAGACATAGTATCTTGTTCCGAATTTGGCCAGGACCTTGCGGTTAACACTTATTCTTACAAAAATCGCTATGGGATCATTAATATGAGCATAGTCAGGAACTCCTGTGTGTCATCTGAGCAGCACAGTGCCCCCTCCCAGCACCATACTGGGGTACAGATTCAAATCCGACTGAAGGAAGAACAAACTGCACTGAATCCTGCAGTATCTGGGTGAACCCCCATTTAAGCCTGGGTCCAGCGAGACCCTGCAAGTTATGGATGCCTGGATTACAGCATAGCTCCTGATGCTATACTTAAGTGCTAACAAATTCTTGTAACAATTTTTCATCTACTTGTTTAGAGATGAACAAGCCACCAGTGGCAAAGATTGCTGGGAATGTTGTCGTCACCCTGCCTACCAACACAGCAGCCCTGGATGGGTCCAAATCCTGGGATGATAAGGGAATTGTCAGCTACCTGTGGACCCGGGACGAGGCGAGTCCTGCAGCTGGGGTGAGTGCGGAAAACGTGGTCTCTGTAATGGGAATATGCAGCATTGCACAAGTATGGAAGATGTAGTGAGGTTTAGCTAGACTCTTGGCAAATAGCTCCTGGGAGAGTATAACATTGGTTCCTGCACACTGATTGCTGTGTGGCGTGATCCAGCTCAGTATGTGGTATAGGGGTCAAATCTGCAGCGGCCTTGTTTGTTTCTTAATATTAGTTTTGTTCAAATTCCCAGGAGGTGTTAAATAATTCAGACCACCACCCTGTGCTTTTCCTCTCCAACCTGGTGGAGGGGACATACACGTTCCATCTGAAAGTGACGGATGCCAAAGGAGAGAGTGATGCAGATAGGACCACTGTGGAAGTCAAAGCTGGTGAGTCCTCGTGCTCTTTGCACGATGGAGATTCTTTCTAAACTGGAGTGTCCATGACTGCACCTTTCCCGGCAATGGCAAAAGCAGGTTGCAATACTCAGGATCTTAGTAACAGTGAAGAATTCTATTTGTACCCTGCAACAGAGGGTCCTATGGCACCTTTAAGACTAACAGATGTATTGGAGCATAAGCTTTCGTGGGTGAATGTCCACTTCGTCAGACGCACGCATGTGTCTATATTTGGAATGCGCCAAAATCCATCAAGAGCAGGAAAAGTCTTAACATAAAGTTAGAGGGAGCTGATTAAATGATGTGGAACATTATGCCTGATGAACAGTAGACTCTGGATAAGCTATTGCAACTCAGTCTCTAGTCTGTCGATCTGTAAAATAAGTGTAACTTTCGGGAAGTAGATAATGTGCTACTGCTTTGAGGGGCTCAGATGAAAAGTGATATAGCAATGCAGACTGTACTGATGCCATATACCCAGTTGAATGACATGGGTTGTCTTTTTTAAAAATAAACTCCTATAGCCAGCTTCATTCATTCATTTATATATATATATATATAATATCTCTTGGTGAGCTGAGGCGTTGTATTCAGTTACTTTCTGTAACGTACTGGACATCTGATGGAAAATTCACGGGTCTTCTATGCTCATCCTTCTGAATTTCCTGAGCTCTTGACTCAGCTAGGGAAAGTACAAGTGTCATAAATTGTGGGAGGGAAACAATTGTTTTCCTATAGTCTTTAAAGGTGTTGGTCCATTCTCCATGTGGAGAGCCCCACTGCACAGAGCCTTACTACCTGCCATTATGTATAAAGATCATGTCATCTCTATGATCCCCTCACTATTAGATGCTGCACTTTGTGTCCCAAATAAGTGTTCTAGGGAGGTTCTAAAAATCAAGATTTTTCACCCACGCTGTCATTTGGAAGCCCATGTGCTTGTTCTGTGTTCTTCCTAGATCCAAGGAAAAGCAATCTTGTGGAGATGATACTGGATGTTAATGTCAGCCAGCTGACGGAAAGGCAGAAGGATATGTTAATCCGTCAGATAGGCGTTCTGCTGGGCGTCCTGGACTCGGACATTACCGTACAAAAGATCCAGCCGTACACAGAGCAGAGGTAGGAGCGATGAAGGGGTATTAAAGCAAGATTCACTTTCCAGTGGGAATCAGAATGGATAATGATGGCATGCTGAGATGCTGCTTAAATGTCTGTTTACTCTCTCTTTCTGGAATGTAGGGATGAACAGTTGACATGTAATTGTGGCCAGATTCTCTTGGTAATGTTTTCTCGTGTCTGATTTGCAGCACAAAGATGGTGTTCTTTGTGCAGAACCAACCACCCCATCAGATCTTCAAAGGGCACGATGTAGCATGGACACTCAAAAGTGAACTCCGGAAACAGCAGTCGGACTTCCTCATCTTCCGAGCACTAGAAATTAATACAGTCAGTAAGTAGGAGTAATGGTGGAAGGAGCTAACATCTGTTCCTCTCCCTCTACAGATGCTTGCGGGACCAGGGGGCCTGGCACAGGTTGTTACCCCCTCCCATCACCCCTCCCCCAAGAAAATATTCTAGGTCTAGCTCCAATAGTAAATGAAAGTGTAACCCATTGGGCAGCGAGTGTTCTGTCCCCGCCCGCCCCCACACACGCGCACACCTGTGTCTGCTCCACAGAGCCTATTACAGCTCTCAGCTTGAGAGCTTGGCTCTTTAGCTGAAGTTTGGAGACACTTGTGCTTTTAGATCTGGAGCTGCCAGGTTCAATCCCCAGTGTTGGCCGAGAGGGTGATCATCACAAATGCATCCCCATTCCTACTCCAGGTAAGCTGTGCTGGGAACCTGCCTCTTCCCTTTTGGCCTGTTTATGGGAGAGCACTGCAGCACCACAGGGCAGCTTTGCTCTCTGCTTAACATGCTTGAAAAAGAAGACACGCTTGGCATCCATCTCACTAAAGCCACCTAGGGAGAGGGTTAATTATCCTTAACTTTCTCAGTGGGTCTGGAGAGGCTCAGACACAGCTGATCTGTTTGCAGCTCTAGCTATCTGATCTAGAGAGAAATTTAGCTCAGTTTTCTTAAGAAATGAAAACCAGAAATGAGAAATCAGGTTGGTTTCACAAGCCGATGAGAAAAGGGAAAAAAATACTTATCGGGTGAGTGGATTCAAGTTTGATCCCCATGGGATTGGGCAGCTTGGGAACTATATTATATTCGCCATTTTATTCTTTTGTACTATACCAGTTCTAAATCATGTGCTGTCTGTTGCTTAAGTCTCAGTCTAACCTCACTCTCAGCCATTCCTGTCCACAGCATGCCAGCTGAATTGCTCCGAGCATGGGCGCTGCGATTCCTTCACCAAGCGCTGCATCTGTGACCCGTTCTGGATGGAGAACTTCATCAAAGTGCAGATGGGGGAGGGCGAGAGTAACTGTGGTATGTGCAGTCTGGAGGGTCCGGGGGGAAGGGGGATGATTTCCTTTCTTGAAAAGGGCTGCGTGGAAGGAGCGGAGTGCTGCCTAGTTGAACAGATGGTGCATGAAACCCCTGGCCGTGCTGAAGAGCAGTTGTCTTCCAGCGTTAATTCAGCTGGGTTTTTCCTAACATCCAGTTACCTGGATTTGGGGCCCAGTGTGGTTAATGGCAAAACTCTCATTGATTTTAATGGGAGCAGAAGCAGAGTCCTTATCCTGGTCAGTGAATATTTGGTAGGGAAACTGATCTCCAAAGCCCTCAGATGATAAACTCCGACGAGAAGAGTTGAGTCCTTTTTCAGCATACGGCTAGCACCCCGGTCCTTTCCCTGGCTCACACAGCAAAGTGGACTCGCTGCCCATGCTTCTGCCTCCATTAAAGGAAATCTAATGCCAACCTTTTGTGTGATTATGCTACAGAAGCAGAATTCACTGTTAAACCAGACCGATGCTTCCCTGCCATGGAGGACTAACTTTTTAATAAGTTAATACATAGTGGGAGAAGTGTCTTGCAAGTGGCATGGGCAACAGAGACACGAGCAAAGAGAGGGCCTGGAAAATCAGCTCTGAAATGTGTCATTTCCCTAGAGAAGTTAGTGCTAGAGCTGGCAATAGAATGCTGGTCTCTTGAATGCTATTAAGTGATGAGGCTCCTTTTTGTGATGATTGACCTTCTACAAGACGTCTCACCTAAAGTCCCAGCTATGAACTGCGTGAGATGCTAAGTTGTGTATCTCTTGGGTTTTTTTGGTCACAGAATGGAGTGTGCTGTATGTGATCATTGCGTCCTTTGTCATTGTGGTTGCCTTTGGAATCTTATCCTGGACTGTGGTCTGCTGTTGTAAAAGGTAATAACTTGAGCCCTTAAACTAGGGATCTCAAACTCCATTTACCTTAGGGCCAGTGCCAGTCCTCAATCCTCTCAGCGGGCCAATAATGTCACTCATGCCCCCCAAAACTCCCCTCCTCCCCCCCACCTGCCTAAGGCTCTGGGAGGGAGTTTGGGTGCAGAAGGGGTGAGGGGTGTAGGCTCTGGGAGGGGATCGGGGGTGTGATGCTTACCTGGGTCTCCAAGGCGGGGCGGGCCAGGGGGCTTCTGCGCGCTGCTTCCTCCAGGCACTGCCCCCACAGCTTCCCGTTGGCCGCAGGGGCACTCAGGGTGGGGGCAGCACGCACTCCGGGGCCGCAGGGAGGGGCTGGCAGACACATGGAGCAAGCAGGCAGACGCCGCTTAGCTCCACTGCACTGCCGGGGCCCCGGGACATTTTAAATTGCCTGTGGGGGGAGCGCCCGGGGGCGGCAGGTGGGGCCAAGGGAGAGACCTGGTCCCAAAACTGCTGGAGCCATTGGGGAGGTTCGCTGGCCGCAGGTGGCCCGTGGGCCGTGAGTTGGAGACCCCTGCCTTAAACCCTCATCTCTGACACTTCAGTGCGTGTAGCTACCTCCTGAGTCCGAGGTCTTGCAAACGGATAGTCTAAGCAGGTCACTTTACATAGGCTCTGTTATTCCCGTATCTAAAAGTGTGTCATTTGTTGCCAATTTAGAAAGAATGGAGTGTAAACAATGGTGTAATGAGGGGAGAGTAGGGCGGAGGGGTACAGGTGAAACATAAAGGTCCTAGAACTCAAGGTTCAATTTGGATGCAAGATTTTGATTAGCGTAAAATTGTGCGACCAAAGTAACTTTTTTTTAATATAGTGTTCTCTCCTATGGATAAAACTGGAAACAAGTTATACAGCTCTTACGTTTAGATCTTTTCCTGTCTGGGTTTGTCTAAATATGAACTTCAGACTAACTTTTTTCCTCCTCCCCCTCCCCGTCCAGGCGGAAAGGAAAACCCAAAAGGAAAAGCAGATACAAGATTTTGGATGCCACAGATCAGGAGAGTCTGGAGTTAAAACCAAACCTCAAAGCAGGTAAAACATGAGAGAAGATCTTAACGTTTGCAGAATGCTGACACAAGAAATCCCGCTCCTGCGGATGTAAAATCGCAGTGTGAAACTAGCATGGTATTGAGTAGTGATGACGATGCTAAGAAGGTCTGGACTCTTGCTTCAGATCTAGAGACTGGTCACTTAGTCAAAGCATCAAAACCTCTTTGGTCTAGAAGAAAGGCTGGAAACTGCCTAAGAATAGTCTCTGTCCTGGTATTTCCAGCTTCTGTCACGTTAGAAAAAGCACATGAACAGCCACTCCTGGTATTGCGGTACTTCCGGTTCTGAACCCAGCCAGATCCAAGCAGTGACGAGATGGGCAAAACCGTAACCAAAATCTGTTTCTGTAAAGAGTTTGGGGCTCAATTCTTGGGCCTTATTTGAACACATTTACTCATCTCTAGCAGGATTAAAAACACATTGCCCTCATTAAACCTTTCGGCTGGATCCCAGAGCTGAGACCCTGACACATACGCGTTGCAGCTGAGAAATGGAGCGGCATACTGGGTTTGGACTGGCCAACGAACAGCAGGAAGTAATTTGACTTCTCAAAAGGCTCCTGCACAGCCTGGTCTGTTCTTCTGACGATAGGCTCTGTGATTTTTCTCTCTCTTCTCCCCTCCTCCCCCCCCCCCCCCCAAATCCTCCAGCCTAAAATGTCCATTTAAAAATATCCCAAGAGTCTATGTCAAAGTTAATTGTTCCCTCTTGTCGTTGCCGTAGGACAACTAGGCAATGGGGCTGTGTGCAGAGAGGTTCTCGTAACTGTAGTGAGTATGAACTGGGGTGGGTGGATGGGAAGGGGCCTAAGCAAAGAGTTTTTAAACCTCTAGATTCCTTGGGATCACAGGTTTGAAGGCCTGCCATGCTGGCTAGGAAGACTGATGTCCCCCATGGGAACAAGAGCTTTTAAAAACCCAGGTTGTGCATGCTCTGTGTAAACACAGAATCCATTGGCCTTTTCCACCAGGATAGGGTTCATCCCTGTGTCCTGGGCCAGTATTTCCCTCCCCCCTCTCACCTGGTGCATCCTGCTGGTTGTCACCCTCCACGCCAGAGATGGCTGCATTTGTTATGCAGGTGATCTAGAAATGGTGTGTTTGTATCTGTAGAACGCCTGCACCGAATCATTGCTGCTGGGGAATGTGGCTGAGGGTAGGAGGAAGAGGTTGCAAAGCATGTGTAGAACTTACACACACCCTCCAAAGAGTGAGAGAGATTTTAGCTCTTAAAATAATTCTTACTAATGAGACTCTTCACCTACTGTTTGTATGAAAGGGAGAGGTTGTTTTAACAGTGCATGGAAAATAGTCCTTAATCTTTGTTTGCTAGCTGAAAATAATTGCTCATCCTAGTATTCTCCTACTTAATGGCATTCCAGCAAAGTGAACAGTACCTAATGATGCAGTGGAGGGTATTGCCATGTCTGTGGGAGCAATGCATCCTGAAAGCCCAAGTCTGAATGCCATTGAAGAAAGCGGGTGCTTCCCCCTCCCATAACATGCCCACCCAAGTTAAGTCTATCTGGCAACTAGCACCGAAGAGCCTGACCACCAAACAAAGGGCTTATTGTGCCACCATCACTCTGTGGCAAATGTACCTCAAACTCTCACTTTTCACTAGTAACTAAATTCCCTCCTTGATGCTTCAGATATTGTCTGCTAAGCAGAATGTCTCTTTGCCCAGTTACATATGGGAACGTTCCCACTTCCAGAGCAAATGTTGCATTTCACCATAAAGTAAAAGCTGAAATCTAAATTACTTCCTCTGTTGACAGTATCAGTAAACATGTCTCTCCTCCGCCCTTGTGAATTTAATCTTAATTCAGCCCATTAATTTACCTTCCTTCCCTGGCAGGCCGGAGGAGAAGCAGTGATATTCTGTCACACCCCTGCCTACTCTTTACTACAGCCTCTAACCCCAATAGAACTATATCTAGGCAGTGCCCTCTCCGAAGGGCAGTGAGGTGTGACAGCCCCAAACACCTCTCATCCACCCTGACAACCTCACCAATTTCTCTGCATGTTGTGTCCTGGAGCATCTCAACATGAATGTGTGACCCTGATTGTGTCACGATGCCTGAAACAAATTCAGGGGTGGTTTCTTGTCCCGCAAGCTCGGTGGCTCTTGGAGGGAGTTGGGGGATAGCTCCAGGAGACTCCGCTGAGTTCTGGACGGATGATCTGTGCCTAATAGCAGCACCGAGTGAGCCTGCGATCCCTTCTCCTGTTCGCTCTAGTGTATGTTACTGAGAACGTTGAAAGTGTTTCTAATGTGGGATTCTCTTTGGCTTCTTTCAAAGGCAGCAGACAGAAAGCTCAGGTCCTCAACACCAGCCTGATGCACTCCGAATCTGAACTGGACAGCGACGAAGCCATCTTCACATGGCCGGACCGAGAGAAAGGGAAACTACTCCGGAGTCAGAATGGCTCCCTGCGCAATGGACAGGTGCTGCCCAAACCGAAGAACCAGAGGGAAGAGATCTTATAGCCAAGCCCTAAGTCACCTTTAGCTAGGGGACCGAGCGAAAAGGGGGGCAACTCCATTCCCCTGTCCCAGGGGGGCCCTTGGAGACCAGCTGGATCGTGATAGGTCAAAGCTGCTAACTTATTTCATGGAAACTACCTTTGTTTTTGTGGTTCGACTAGAACTGGTTGTACTTGAATCCTGACTTCAAGGGAAATCAAAGGGAGGAAAAGGAACTGTGAAATACAGACTACCTGGCATCTGGAATGCAACAGGACAGAACCACTTACCACAGCTGTGAAAGCACAGACCCACCCACCTCCTACTGCAATGGAGGCAAAATTCCCATGGACCTTCAGTCTTCTCCCCACTGGAGGTTTCTTCTCTCTGAAGGAGGGTCAGGGAGAGCCGTGCTTTGGGCTCCCATCAGACCACCACAGCCTCCAATAGTGATGGCACACTGACTGACCTTTTTAAAAAAGAAAAACAAACCTAGCTCACATGCTACGTCAGCTGCAGAAAAAGCTTTCCCCCCCTCTCTACCCCACCCCTCTCCACTGATTTAAGCACCATTTTCTAAAAAATTAACCTTGTCCTTTCACACCAGCTAACCGCGTGGAGTGGGGGACATTCAAAATACCGCGCTCACCCAGAATGGGCTGCTTCCGTTCACAGCTATTAGGGGGTTGTAATTGTTTTAAATTGTTAGTCTTGTCATTGGGAATGGAGATAAAATGGCACCTAATCAGATGCCGAAGACTTAGCTGGAGTGAACAGCCCAGCTCCAGAGTCTGTGCTAGCCAGCTGAACGGGCCACCCCATCCCTGCAGCCAGCCCTTCTGGGTTCGTACCAGACCCAGGGGATTGTTTGCTAATGGGAAGGAGAGTGCCTGCCTTTCTGGTATCTGTGACTAATAGCTTAATTCCAAAGCCCTGAGATGTTTATTCAGCTCCACGGCACACTGTGTAGATTCTGAAACGCTTCTACGTGTGCTCAGTAACACTGTAGAATATCAGTACTGCCCTCCCTGCTGTAAGATGCCATGACGCTGTCCTTTCTTCTAACACTTAAACACGTCAAAGACAAACATGGGTGGATACCTTCACTCCCTGATGGCTGGACGTCCCCCTCCAGCTGGCACCTCGGTAGCCTTTTGTTGTGCTGTCATTGAGTAGTCCTGTGTATGCTCCTAGCATTGAATTGTTTTGACTGACGGCTGACATGCACACTTCAAATTTATTAACTGACTGAAACAGGGACCATTCAAATCCTCTTTGCCTGAATACCTGCAGGTGGCTCCCAGAGGCACGTCCCGGTATGGAGTGTGTCCTCGGTGGGCAGCGTGGTTCTGGACTACAGGTCCCTTTCAGTCAATGACAACGTGGAGTTGAGTGATTGTGTGTGACGCTCCCTCCCCATTGCCATGTCTGTCTCAACATGCTGCTTTCTTGAGCCAAACCTCCATCCTTGGCAAGTGTTTGCCCTTTTCATTGGGGTGTCAGATGCCTCTGCCCCTCTAGGAGGAGTACTTAGTTCATGGCCTTTCTTTGTGTTTAATTAAACTGGTAACTTGTTTCATTGGCTTCCTTTTTTGGATACTGAAAGACAAAAGGCTTTAAACTCCTAAATTGTATTTATATTGCTGCACTACTGACTTGCGTTGAACCAGATGAAGATTAAAGGCACTATTTAATTTGAGGGAGTGTTCCCCATTGAATGTAGTCATGGCTGCTGCTAACTTAATGTTTCCGTGCAATCGGATGTCTTCCTTAGGCACAAGTGTTGGATTTTGTGTTTATTTCTACTTGGCTAATAAGACATGAGCATTTTGCCCAATTGACTTAGGCCAGCCGTAGTTCTTGACCTCACTCGATAGTGCACTGTAGCGTGGACTGCACTTCTAGCACGCAGCATGTGTGCGCTCCTGTTCCTCTCTCCAGACTTCTGTGGTGGGCTCAGCCTGGGTGTTCTCCCCCTAGGTGATGGGACCCCCAACATGTTGCCATAATCCCACATCCACTCCTGCCTTTCCCCCACCACCCAGGGCGAAGGTAACACCAGACTTCTCCATTTAAAGGGACACAGTCAAGTTAAAAATCACACTTCTGTCTGAAATTTACTGTTGCTGTGAGTAGTACTGAAACCTATGGGCAGGGTGTCATCCATGAAACTCTTTTAAATTGATGGTAGATATCCCTTTAATCCTCTCCTCCTTTAGGCACATACTTTAAGCTTGTCACTCCCCTTTCGTCCTGGGGAGGTCCTCCCTGCAGGGAATTCTCAGCCTGTTTGCAGCAGTGAAGCTTTTAGGGATTCTTTTGCTGCAGAAATCAGTACCTCTCACAGGAGATGCATGGTGTGCCTTTACACTGGCGCTCTGCCTTCCTGTGTCGGAAGGGGGAAGCATTCAAACCTGTCCAGCTATTACTTGACAGCACCTTTGTTTAGCTGAGGGTTTTTTCCTTCCTCCCGTTTCACTGTGGGAACTGACCACTTACACTGAAGTGCTTTAGTTGGCTGACTGCACCCTTGGCGATAGAATAGTTGTTTCCTGCCTGGCATGGAGACGACATGCATTTTGCAGAAGACGATAGGCCTTCTACAGACTCCTTGCTAACCAGTTTTGGTAGGAGAGCTTCCTGTCCTTAGTCATTTGTCATCTCAAAATGCAGGCTTATGACCGCAGATCACAAGTCCCGAAAGTTAGATTTCCTGCTTGCCATTAGTATTCTTTTATTGTGCAACATGCCCCCTGTGCAGGAAACACCCCCTCAGCCACCCCCCAAAAAAACCCTGTTCTGCACTTCAGATATTAACCCTTTTGTGCCTCTAAATTGCTTCACCCTAACAGAAGTTACAAAGAAGTATGTACAGTACATACACATGCCCTCACTGTGCACTGATAAGTGTGAGAAGCTTTTCATAAATGAATTTGGAATCTAGGAGACTAATGTCAATCAAGGGACAAGAGGTCAGTGAAAAACCCTGACAAGCAGGAGATGGAGTGAAAATCTCCATTAGGGTGGAAGAGGGTGTGGGCAGATTGTCTGCTTGGAAAAAGACAACAGCCCATGTTAGAGAAGATCCTCCTCTGATGTAGGAGTGTGTACAACGAAAGCATTAGTTTAAAATCCTGTAACTCCCTTTCCTCCTCCCCGAGGGTTTTATTAATATCATTGCTCATTTGTTACCTAAGTACCCTGATCCTAGTTTGACCTTGCAATAAGAAGTTTTCTGCATGGCTATGCATTATAATTTCACAGTTAGAGACTCTATGGCTACAAGTTACCCATGTGTGGAAGTTAAAAGCTGAGACATCTGGTAGATGAACCATCCGCTGAATTTGATTTTGTTTTCCTCGCTCTTCAGTGTAAATGTACTTCAGACACACACTTGTGTTTAGTAAAGATGTTTGAGTCAGAGGCCAGAATCTCTTGCAATGTTGAGATCCAGTTTTAAATAGTTTGTTCTGATTTTTTTCCTTGTTCTGTACACTGGAGCTGCCCAACCTGTCTGACCTTTAATTTCATGTTTGTTTGATTGCAGTGTCACTTGGATCAAGACTGGAAAATGATTTTTTAAAAACCACGTTTCTTGCAAATAAAAGGGGAAGTTGTTTTGCTGCTGCTTATTTTACTTCTGGCTCCTGTGTCTCTCTAGATATACTTTGAGGGGGTGTCTAAACCAGGCATCCCAAATGTGGGGCTCTTCCATTTGAAAAATACGCTGCCTACAGTCACTCAAATATCCTTTTGTTCCCTTTTCCCTATCTTCAGTGTCTGCAAAGCACTTTTGAACCATTAATAACAATGGTGCTGCCGCTGCCTTGCCCAGCTGAGTGTTGTATTTGCAACTTGTCACGAGCTGGATGCAATATTCTAAATGTGCAGATGGCTGAAACATGCTTCACCTAGAACTCAGAGGCTGCTCGAGACTGGCTTGGAGCATCCTGTGCTGGGTCTTGTAGGTCTTGCCTAGACACGGTTCTCTGTGTTAGCCAGGGAGGGCCCAGAGTCCGCAATATAAAACGTCATGGGTTTTATGAAACCCACCAAAGATGCTTTGGGTGCGTGCCCCTACTTTAGTGCCAATAGCTATTGTCTGTTAATGAGCTTGACAGAGCTGCTGAGAATGATCTCTTCAACTCCCACCTCTTGTGCTAACTTTCCATCTGTTTCAGGGCGGTTACCTTGAGAGACAATCCCACTAACTGCTCTTGACTCGACTTCTTGCTTTTCAGGCTAGGACTGAAGAGGAAATTCAGTAAAGACAAACGCAAGCTACTGCTTCACTTAGGAAGGAAAAATCAAATGCACAACTACACAATGGGGAATAACTGTCTAAGTGGTAGAACTGCTGGCAGGGACCTGGGGGGTTATAATGGATCACAAACGCAATACGAGTCGTCAGTGTGATGCAGCTGCAAAAAAAACCGTGACTATGATTCTGGGGTGTATTAACAGGAGTGTTGTATGTAGGACAGAGGAGCTAATAGTCCCGTTCTACCCGGCACTGGTGAAGCCCTAGCTGGAGTAGTGTGTTCAATTCTAGTGCCACACTTTAGGAAGGATGTGGACACTTTGGAAAGAGTCCAGAGGACAGCAATGACCATGATAAAAGGCTTATAAAACCTGACCTATGAGGAGAGTGTTTAGAAAAAGTTTGGTCTGGAGCAAAGAAGAGGGAGGGGTGACGTGTTAAGGGCTGTTATAAAGAGGACAGTGATTAATCGTTCTCCCTGTCCATGGGAGGTAGGACAAGAAGTATTGGGCTTAATCTGCAGCCAGGGAGATTTAGGTTAGATATTAGGACTAACTTTCTAACTCTAGGGGTAGTTTGGCTCTGGGACAGGTGTCCAAGCGGCGTTGTGGAATCCCAGTCACTGGAGGTTTTGAAGAACAGGTTGGAGAAACACGTAACAGGGCTGGTCTGGGTTTACTTGATCCTGCCACCTCTCTAGGTCCCTCCCAGCCCCACATTTCTGAGTCTGTGATTGCTCAGCCCTCTGCTGTGGTCCTCCTCTGTTAGAGGACACTGCTGATATACTCCAAAGGCAGCCTCTGTGCTGGTGAGCAATACGGTGGGAGTTGATGCTGGTGGCACACAGGCTCTAGCCCTAGGACACCCCTCCTCCCCCCATCTCTGACATCCAGCCATGTGCTTTAGCCGCAGAACCAGCCCTAAGTGCAAAGGCTGCCGCAGTCCCTGGCAAAAAAGCCCTGACAACTAAGATTTCCAAGGCTGGGCGTGGAGGGAGAGCGCTTCATGTGCATCCGCTGAGGGCTGCTCTAAGGAAGCAGGAGGAGATGCAAATGTGGACTATTGATTTCACTGGAAAGCAAAATTGCTGAAGCTTCAGGGATCGAGCTTCAACAAAGTGTCCCGGCGCACGGGCTGTCTGTACCTCCTGATGAAGCTGAGGAAGGTTTATTAATTAGTGCAGTCCTTGAAAGAGATTAACGGGGCTGCCCTGCTGTCCGTGAAAAGAGTTGCTGTAGAGATTGCAGCAGCCGGAAGGAGCCTGTGTGACATTAGGGGGCTGGTTTGTTTCAACAAGTGGAGGGAATTCACCTCTTTCCCCCTCGCCAGCCCACGCCATCTAGGTTACTGTACAATTTATAAACCGTGCACTGGCGTATACGCGCCTGCTGCTGCCAGCAGTTGCTCCAGGAGATGACCCGGCCGTGCACTGTGCTACCTGGGCACAGCCCCTGCTCCTGAGGGCAGCCTCTTCCCTCCCTTTGCTGGCTTAGGCTCAATTTCCAATTGGCTCAAAAAAAAACAAACCTTAAATTTCTCTGGTTGTCTAATGGTTCCAAATGGCCCCATCTGCCCCAGGCCCCTTAAGCTCTCCCCATCTCCTAGTCCCTGGAGCTATGGGGCAGGATCTGGCCACCTGAAAGCCAGATTGTTACCACGTGGCAACAGCCCTACCGCTTTTTCATCATTTTTAAGTTACAGCTTCCTAAAATGGCCACTGTCTGTACTGGGCTGGCTTGATTATCACTTCACAAGTGTGTTTTCACTCACTTAATTGGCCTCTCAGAGTTGGTAAGACAACTCCCACCTGTTCATGCTCTCTGTATGTGTATATATATCTCCTCAATATATGTTCCATTCTATATGCATCTGATGAAGTGGGCTGTAGCCAACGAAAGGGCTTATGCTCTAATGTGCCACAAGTACTCCTGTTCTTTTTAAAATGACCACGTCTCAACTTTTTCCGCTCCAGGATCCTCCCTGCCCATCTAGCCAGGATCCCCCACCCACTTAGCACCATGGGCTGGCCATGACCCTGAGGCTGAGTTCATGTTCTTACTCAACCCCCACCTGGGGTCCTGGCTTTTTACCTTAGGTGGGGAACAAACCACCCCTTAGCTCTGGGGCGAAAGCTTTGTAGCCAGCACTGCCCCTAGTGGAGATTCATCAGCATTGCACCTGGTGAGATCACAGGTGGGGTCTAGTGGTAGCCTGCTGGATGAATCCCAACCCTGTCCTCTGTGCATTAGGCCACGCTGCCTCTCCCTAATCTAAGCGTCCAATGAGACAGCAGGTGCCTCCTGCTGATGAAAAGAGCTAGGTATTAGTATCATTAGCCTGTGGTGTGCATTGGGGTAGGGACTGACACTCTGTTCTGTTTGTACAGCGCCTAGCGCAACGGGGCATAGAACTCTGACGGGAGTCCCTAGTGCAACCTCAACACAAAGGAAGAATGACTAACCCTGAGGCTCTGACACCTTCTCTGCTGGACTGTTCATTACACCAGTGCGGCCCCATTGATAGAGCTGCACCCTCTGCAAGCCCTCGGTATGGGGGTAAGCTGGAAATTGCAGGTTATTTTTTGCCCCAAGGCAGCAGCGCTGCACAAGGGGTCTGCACTGGCCCCCAACCCCCCTCCTCTTGGGACCTTCAACTCAGCATCTGCTCTCCCCTCTCTTGAGAGGCAGCTACAGCTCACGTGGGGATGCCGTTAGCCAAGTCCTCCAGAGACCCTGCCATGGTCCTGCAGCACCAAGCCTGTCTCTCCTGATGTACCAGGCAAGGGGAGGAGCTATCCAAGGCCCAAACTGACAATATCCCTGGGGGCGGTTGCACTCTGGTTGTGTCACCAAAACGAAAACCACCCCCTAGCCCTCTGCAGCATGTTTGCTGGGCTCCCTTGCTCTGCCTCTAGGGATGTGTGTGGTGCTGAGAGCCCGGTGTTTAGGGTAAGGTCTGCCAGCAGCCCCTTCCAGTTTTGCAGGGAGGCCAGGCCAGGAGAAAGCCCAAGGCCTGGCAGTGAAGCAAGCCCAAAGACTTTTCTTTCCCTGAGGGAAAGTTTAGACAAACATTTAAAAATCTTTGTACCTAGAGACGCTGTAGTGGTCATCTTGTCAGCAAGGTTCAATGTACCATCTCCCCCTGCCCAGCTCGGGGGTGCCCAGCTGCAGTTAAGACTCACCCTGGTTTCCACAGTCCAGGATTGCCTTGCTATTACCTTGGACGCTAGGTGGTGATTTAGCTGCACTTGCTAATGAATTCGCACTGACACCATAAAGGTTAACGACCTGCTCATTAACAAGAGAAGATGGATTTGAAGGGGAAATTATTCTAATAATTGTTGTAGCCAACTCCTGTGAATGACAGCGGCTGGTTGTGCTGCGCCGGTTCCCACCCGCACGTTACATTAACAGCAGGGTAACACCTGCACTGCCAGCTGCTTCTGGAGCTCATCAGATCCAGGGGACGGTTGCTGCCACGTCTGTTCTGCTGGGGCCACAGGATGCAGGGGGAACAGCCGCGCTCAGGGATGGCTCTGTTGAGAGGCGCACGGGTCTGCAGGCTGGGGCAGACTGGGATACTGGCCTGGTATGGGGGGAGCAGCCTGCGAGGGTGGGGCCAGCTGAGGTGCTGAGTATGGGGGTGTTGAAGCTGCTTCGTGGATCCGGCTGCCCTGAGCCCATTTGCGCTGGGCAGGGCGTCTAGGCAGGTGCCAGGTGGATACTCAGCGTGGGTAAAGGCCAGACTTCATGCTGCTTGCTGTCGAGTCTCAGGGCCTTGATTTAAGGAGACCCCGTCTCTAAGGGGCAGAGCCGCCTGCCCAGTGACTCCAGGAGACCTCAGGCCCATTACTGTTTGCATTACGGTAGCAACAAGAGTCCCCAGCTGAGACAGGGGCCCCCAGTGCGCCGGGCGCTGCACGAGCCCGGACCGAGACGTGGGCCCCTGCACACAGAGGCCTCTAGTAAGAGGCAGTTCATTCTCCAAAGAGCGTACAACTGAAGGGCGCAAAGGTGGGAGACAGGAAGTGCTATTATCCCCTCTGCATGGATGGGACGCGAGGCCCAGAGAGACGCAGCTTTCCAGGGCTGGTGCAGCCAGTCTCCGAAGTGGAGAGATTTGGACTTCGCTCCCCCAGCAGCACCCGCCAGATTTGCCCCTCGCGTGGGGAGATTCTGCTGCCTAGTGAAGCTTTTCCCTGCAGGTCCTCCTGGCAGCACGGCTCTCAAGGACCTGCCCTGTCCTTGCACTGAGGCGGAGCTGGGCCCACATGCACAAGGCTCCCCTGGGTGCAGATTCCAGCACAGGGAGAGGCTCCCCTTAAATTCCTGCTGAGCAGGGCAGCAGGAAGGGAGAGGCCCTGAGAAATGCCGGGGTGGGGAAAGTGCATCTTGGTATTGAACTATAATTCATTCATTAATTAGCGCCCCAGCTCTCGTTGTTTGTTATCTGCTCCCCTCCCAGCTCAGCCTGACAGGTGCTGAGACCCACCACAGCTCAGTCTCCTCTGCCTAGTGCTTCCCAAAGCCTTCCCATCGCTGCTCCAAAGCGGGGACCCCTCTGCCAGCGTCCCCTGCCCCAGACATGCTGGATGTGTCACACCCCGGTGTGGTCAGCCTCTGGCTGCCACAGTCCACCCACAGCACGTTAGCTGTCCTCCAGGGGCAACTCTGGGCTTAGGAAGAGGGAGCTTATCACCAGCCTTGGCAGAGGGAACCCCCAGGGCCCCGCTCTGCGCAGCGGAGACACAGGGACTCAAGCAGGTGCAGAGGCAGCTTTCCGACGATACGTCCCACGGGGCCCCTCTGAGTGAGTCTGGACTGTAACGAACTGGCGTTCAGGGGAGCTCACGTGCCTGTGCACCGTGGCCCCCTCCTGGAGGGAATCGGACTGTGTCACTGTGTCTCATAGGCCCCGTACTGCAAACAGAGTCTCCTTTAGCCCAGAGGCCTGTGCTTTAGGGGCAGGAGGATCTGAGGTCTCCCTATCCTTCTCTCTGTTGCTGTGACGTCCTGAGCGGTCATGATGTGCAGTACAGGGCATGTCCTAAGGGGACATGAGGTTGGCTGTGAGTGTGGGACATGCCTCACATGCAGATGCTTTGCCATGCAGAGGGGGAGGCCAGGTAGGCATTGGGGCTGGGCGTAGGCATCCTGCTGCTGGGGACGTTTCACTGGGGCAGGTTCAGATAATGCTGGTGATCAGTACAGCTCTGGCTCCCCTATGCTGTGAGAGCCCCATGCTCCTTAAAGACCTGAGCTGGGGCTGCCAGCCCATGGGATAGCACAAGGGGGCTGGTGACCCAGGTGTGTGAAACCTTCCCCATCTCTTGGGCTAAAGTGGACCCTGGAATTAATCCTATAGCAGGTTTCAAGCCCTTTAATTTCCTGGCATGTTTGCTGTAGTTTAATCTGGTATTTCAGGTGACTTTTGTTATGTTCACAACCCCCACGCAGAGAAATTAGAGAAAGGCCTACACATGCTGGCTGGAAGGCTGCAGCGCCCCACTAGATTTCTTAGAATTCAGAATGATGATACTCGGGAACCCAAAAACAGAGAGAGACAAAGCAGGCTGCTCCCTAGGCAGAGAGGCCCAGCTACTCTGATCACAGATTTCCCTACAGAGTCCCCTAGGTTGCAAGCAGGACCAGGAACACATCCAGGTCTTAAAGTGAGCTTGCAATTCCAAGACAGTCCTCCACACCACAGTTCTAGCTGGTTTAGGGCCTAGTTTTCAAGCCCAGGGCCCCAGCTTCCCCTAGCGCATGTGTACACAAGTTGTGTGTGTGTGTGAGAGAGAGAGAGAGAGCGAGCACCTGCCTGACTCCTTGTACATCCAGGTGCAGGCAGGACATGGGTAAACATTGCTGTTTGCTTTGAATGCCCTCATCCGGGAGGTCTGCCTGGGGGCTGCCCATCTGCCTTTGCTACTGCCTTGCATACTTGGCTAGCAGCTTCCACTATGGAAACCAAACAGGGTGTTAATTACCGGGTGCGGTTTGGGGCTAGGAGTTAAGGCCAGAATCTCCAACAGGGCCTAGAGCTGGGGCCCGATTCCGCAGCCTATTGGGTACTGAGCGCACCTGGGGGAATCCAGCCCTCGTTTGGGTTCCTGAAGGGGAGCCAGGCGGTGTGGCTAATCTCCCATGAAGCCCTCGCAAGCCACACGCGTGCCCGCAGCCTGGTGAGCAGCCCAGGGGCCTGCCAGGGCCTGCGCAGCCCCCGAGCAATGTCACCTTCCCACGTGCCAAGGCCCCGCGCTAGCTAGCAGTGAGTCCGTCTTTCCATTGTTCAAAACAATCTCTTTTCCACACTCGCTGCCAAAGCTTTCCCGCTTTCCCCGGCTCCGCACGCTCCAGTATATTTAGCTGCCTCTAGCCTGCTACCTTTCCTTATATAGCAGAGGCCAAACGAATTTCTCACTCTCATTATTAATAGCCTGTGAGGAGTTCTGAGGAGGCTGCCAAAAATAGCAGGCAAACAGTGCGCGGCCGGCCGGGGAGCGGGGCATCAGTGCTGAGGGACAGGCGTGAAGGGCCCTGCCAAGAAAGTGCATTCTGCCGGGGGGAGACATGGGGGGGACTCCTTGTTTTTCTCCTTTTCCAGTTGGTCACTAGAACAAGGTGTCGTGTGTCCCCCTCACCCGTCGACCTCCCCGATACTCCAGCTCGCGCCTGCGGGTGGCTGCAAAGCCTCCTCCTGCGTCTGGGACGTTCTGCAGCTCGGAGGAGCCAGGCTCAAAGCCCAGAGGAGGATGCTGCCGAAAGGAGCTGGTGGAGGTAGGAGCTTGGCTTTAGAGGCTCTCTAATCACTTCGCAGGCGCAAGGCTTTTCACGAATGGGGGTGGGAGGGTCAATATACTAAGAGCAACCTGCATGGCCTGGGACAGCTTTGGGATGGGGGGGTCGAGTCCTTTCCACAGCCCCTCCCCATTCCTCCTTCTCCCCACTGCTTTTCCGCCAAAGGCCGACGGAGCCCTGATCAGTGGGGCTTTGGCATGTCACAAATGAGGGGTATTTGGCCTCCCCACATCTCCCAGAGTCTGGGTGTCAGGGGCTCCAAAAGTCACCCCAGCCCCAGGCGAGCAGGCGGCCCCAGTGCCCGAGGAGCGCAGGCAGAGGGGACCCAAACCCGCCGACACGTTGCTGCGCACGTCAACTTGGAAAAGCCAAACTGAAGTCCAGAGCCGCTGGCGAGAGGCGAAATGCTCCTTGCAGCAGGGTCAGGAGAGCGGCAGCGCACGGCGGGTTCCCTTCTGGACCTTGCCAGCACGCGCCCGGCTACACCGCTGGACCCGGACAAGTCCCCCAAATCCAAAACAACCGAATCCTCATGTCTCCCCAGCGCTGATCAGCCAAAGGTTTTGGACGTCCTCTGACATTCCTGGACCTGAAGCCCTGGCTGCTTTTTGCCTTTCGTGCCGTGGATTGGTTTGATGGCAGCGTCTCTGGGCCCCTGTGGCTGCTTGTGCCCAGGGTCTCCTAGGGCTGCTTCCTGGCCTGCTTCAGCCACTTTGCAGCTCTCCGTGGGCGTGGGAGCGGGGCGAAGTCACTGCTGCAGCAGGGCTGCGGGGGGCTCAGAACTGTCCGGCCTGGACTTCGCGTCTGCCGGCGAAAGGGGAGAGGCACAGGCCTCTTGCAATTGCTCACCCGTGACAATATTTACTGGTAAATAAAGAGGCTGGAGGATTCATTAGCGTCGATCTGTGCAGCTCCCTCGCCGTCTGCCTTGCAGCCGGGCATGGTTGTGTGTGTGTGGAAGGGGTGGGACTCGGCTTGGGATGGGGAGGTGAATTCTGCCTGCAGCAGCAGAGGAAGGGGAAGCCCCAGCAAGGAACGAGGCTCCTTTATACAGAAGAGGGGAGCATCTTTACCTATGTGCACCTGGAGGTGTCTGCAGGCCAGGCCGGGGCTGCCTTTACATCTCCTCTCTCCCCTCCCTCCCTCCCTCCCTCGCAAGGAACTTCTCAAGCTGAACTGCGAGGACGCTGCATGCTCCTCGGGAACAGAATGCAGACAAGCTGAAGGAGTTCTGTGGCAAAGTCAAGATGAGCAGGCAAGTGCCGGGAACTGGCAGGCGACACCACCGCTCCCGGGTGCCGGCGCTCCAGCCCCAGACAGAAGTGGAATCACCTTCAGGACAGTAAGTGGCTCAGCACTGGGGAGGGGGCCAGAAATCGGGATGCTGGGGACTGCAGGGCGGGGGAAGCTGGGTTTCCCTGTGCTGAGCGTTTAACCTTCACTAGTACAAGGCTGGTGCCTGGGCTCCCAGCTCCCACGCCGGAGATGCCTTTTGTTATTTGCAGCCTCTGCGCTAGACACTGATCATCAGAACCGTAATCAGCATTTTACTTGGGCTTTGACTCCTTGCAGCAGCTTTGCAGAGTGGGGGGGGGGGGCTGAGTCTCAGCCGTGCGTGGGAGGAGAAGGGGCTTGTAGTCTCAGCAAATGTCCTGCAGCAGGGTTAGGGGTGGCTGCGGTCCTCCTGCTACCCCACCCCCTAATTTGCTTGGGCCCAGCGGAGGTGCCCTGGGATCGGCACCCCTGGCAAAAGCAAAGAATCAGGGTCATCGGCAAACTCTCCGCAGGAACCGGGGGCTGCAGGGCAGCACGAAGCAGGCTCCGCACCACCCTGGCGCTCGGGGTACGTGTGCGGGCCCCCATAGTGTCTGCACGGAGCAGGTGATAACAGGCAATGCTGTGTGGGGCCGGCAGCCTGGTCTTTAGAGACCCTGCGCCTGTTGTGGGGGAGAGAGCCTGAGCCATAAATCACCCGCCTGCAGTCAGCAACACGGCGGGGTCCCCCAGAACGGGGTGCAGGGCAAATCCTCTGGGGGCCAGGACAAGGAGGAGCATCCTCTGCGTTAGCGAAGGGATTCCAGCTCTAACTTCTGGGCTCCTGATCCCCATATTCTGCACATGCCCATGGAGGATTGTCATGGCAGGATGGGGCTCCTCCGGGCTAGCCGTCAATCAGGCCCCACCGTCGCATTGTCACGTTGGTTTGAAGCAGGGGGAGGAGGGGTTTCTCCTGCCATCGGCAGGTCACTTCGCAATTTCCTAGCCAAGCTGGTTTCTTCGGAGTGGGGGCAGAGGACCCTGAAGTGAGCATGGGGGAGAGGGGTGCGCCCGGGAAGGAGATAGCCCTCTCACCCAGCACCCAGCTCTCTGCCGGGTTGTGTGTCTCTCTCTTTTTAGCCGCTTGCTCTGACGAAGTGGCTAATGCAGTTGGTTTACAATGGATCGATGGCCGGGAGAGGCGGGGAGCGGGGCCAAGCCGGAGCCGTGAACAGTCCAACTTGGAACCGGCTGTGTTAGGAGCGCCTGCCGAGCACGGCCGGGCAGCACTGGGGAGAGAGCAGAAAAAAGACACTTCCTTTTATAGGCCGGCTGGGGCTGCGCTGGCCCCGCAGGGAGGGTGGCTGGGTGCATGTGAATCCCCACATCAAAGCCACTCCTGGCAGCCTCCCCGGGCCCTCCATTCCCCGGACTTGTTGTTGCTCTCGCTATGCAATGGAGGCCTCAGGAATCCCCAAGGGTGGCTGCTAGCTGGAAAGGGGGGTGGAGCTCCATGGAGGGGCAGCAGCCGACAGGGGCTGAAGATCTGGCCCACATATGGGGGTTGGGGTCACACAGCAATGGCTCCCCCGGCCCAGAATCACAGGCTGGGCACGCAGACGTGCCAGCTTCCCCCTCCAGGGAGTGGCCAGATATGTTTAGAGGGTCAAATAAAAGGCACTTTGGAGCAGTGGACCTGGCCCCAGCCCCCTGGTTTGTCGGAGGGGGGTTGAACTCTGGCCATGGGGCTGCAGCCTCCTGCGAGTTTCAAACTGCAGCCCCGGCTCCCCCGGCGCGGTGCAGAGCTGAGCAGCTGCTGGCTCAGACACTCGTCTGCACCCGTCAAGGCGGCTCCAGCCCAGGAGGAACGATGCCACCTCAGAGGGGCTCGGGACGGAGCCCTGGCCAGAGGGAGGTTGGCAGAGAGGGCTGGGGCTGGGGCAGTGGAAGGCTGCCAGATGCAAACATCTGGCTTTGCAGAGTGGGTGAGTTCTGTGCTTAAGTCTGGGCAAGACCTGCCTGGGGGCCAGCCCCGTGCAAAGGATGCCACATCCCTGAAAGGAAGCGAAGAGCCCGCGCTGCTCTCCTAAGCCACTCGGCCCAGGCTCCTGTCCCCTCCACGGTCACCAGGTCTCACCCCTGCCCCCACAGCCAAGGTCAGAGCAGGATTCCTCTGCATGGCCGGTGCTGGGCTCCGAGGGATAGCGGCAAAGCTGGGACAGCAGGCGGCTGTGGGTCGGGAGTGAGGGGCAACGGCAGAGGCGCGGGGTGCGGGTCAGGACTGAAATGCACTGAGCTGTGGGGGGAGCCCATGACTGGAACGAGAGGGGATGCTGGGGGCTATGGAGGCCTTGTCTGCAGACTGTGTGGGGAGGGAGGGGCATTGCCACAGCTGCGGGGAGGAAGCTCAGGCTGGCCCTGCCCAAAGCGTGCCTGGCTCCCCCAGCTCTGGCTGCTCCCCACGTAACAAATCAGGTGGGGAACAGGGTTCGGGCCCAGTGCCTGTCAGTGACACACAGGCGTCTCCGTCCCTGTGGCTTTCCTGGGCCCCTTACAGAGCTGGGTCGAAGGGCCCCAGCTTGCAGGAAGCCTGTGCCAGAACTGGGCTCCCAAGTCCCAGCTCAGCCCCTAACCCTTGTTCCTCCGTGAGCCAGGCACCTGATTGTGGTGTCACATTCCCCTAGGCACCCGCTGCCCCTCTAGCCAGAGCCCTCTCGGGGCAGGAGCATGGCAGAGATTCCTGGGGCGGGAGGGGACAGCCATCCCTTTAGCAAAACAATCGTGATCAGCTGGGGGACGGAGCTGTGAACAAATGGAAAGAAAGCGCAGAGCTCCCCAAACCAGGCTCCGGCCTGCCAGGGCCATTTCCTGTGCCAGCCGGGCCATTGGGGGTGCTGTTGTGAGCAGACAGAGACATCCCTGCCGTGCTCTGCGCACACAGTGTCACACGTATGCGGGTACACCGACCTGGCCACTCATGGCAGTGTCTCACATGCACGCCCACCTGTGTCCACTAGCATCAATTAGCCACGGGGATCTTCACTAGTGCACCCAAATGTCCTGGGCTGGTTCCCCTCGCACTCGCACCCAGGGAGACCTGCTGCTCACTTGCGTGTGCCCTGTCCTAGGCATTCTGGTATCACATCCTCCTCTTCCTTGGCCTTTGCAGCGCTCCTCTCCTGGGGGAAGGGCAATGAACTCTGGGGTGAGCTGAGGGCCTGATCCAGGGTGTGAATGGCTGCATTGAGGTGGAGGGGAGGGTCTGGCATTGAGCCTGCCGTCAGAGCAGTGCCAAACTCCCAGAGCAGGCGGCAGAGAGCTCAGCCCAGTGGGGCTGGGGAGGAGAGGGGGTGCACTGGGTTTGCTGCAGGCTGCCGTGTGTGTGTGTGTGTGTGTGTGTGTGTGTGTTGTGGGGGCAGGTGCTGCTGATGCAGGGCAGGAGGTGCTCTCCTTCCTGAGCGGCACTGCAGAGGCAGGCCAGTGGGAAGGGTTAAGCTGCTGTTGTCTGGGCAGAGTCAGGCCCAGGGGCCACTCCAAGGTCACAGCGTGGATCTCTGCCAGTGGGGTAGGGTGACCATAGGTCCTGTTGTGGCCAGGATAGTCCCTTTTTTAAGCCCTGTCCCGGCCATCCTGACTTTTGGCAAAAGCGGTCATTTGTCCACTCCATCAGTTGGGAAGAGCAAACAGGACCAATGCCCCTTTTGTATCAAAAAAGTGGGGTGCGGAGGAACGGGGGGGAGCGGTGATGCCAGCCCTGTGGGGGGGGAAGGCAAGGCTCAGGGGGGGCAGGTAGGGTTCCAGCAAGCAGCGATGTCAGCCCCAGCCTCGTGCGGGGGGCAGGCAGAGCTTTGGCGAGCAGTGACGCCTGTCCCGTGCAGAAGGGGGGCTCGGGCCAGCCCTGTGGTGGGGGGGAGACCTCAGGCTAGCCCCATGGGCCAGCCCCACCACGGTGTCCTGTTTTCCCTTTGGGAAATATGGTCACCTCCTGTGAAGGCAGGAGAGGGGGAGCCTGGAGTGTGCAGGGCACCCCAGCCCCTTGCCTGGTGCAGGAAGAGCTGCCCCATCCCCTCTGCAGCTGGGGCTTGGGCCAGGCCCAGATTTCAGTCCTGGGAGCTGGGAGCCAACAGCCCAAAGACCACAGGGGCTGCAGCCAGAGAGAGCCAGATCCCTCCCTGGGGTAACGCCAGCCGCTTGGGGCGGGGTGCACTGTCGGGATGGCCCTGGCTCCAGAGGCCAAGCAGCATCTTGTCTGCCAGAAGCGGCTGCTCTCCCAAGCTCCCGGAAGCTGGGTCAGCCGCGCAGTAAGTGCATATTTGGCACCCGGCAGCTCCTTGCAGAGAGATGCAGCACGTGTGGTCACTGTCTGCCCGGTGCTGAGTCACTGCTCGCCTGAGGCCGCACCGCCTGCTCTGGCGAACGTGCCACTGGGACCAAACGGTCTCGTGGGCCCACCTGCCCCGTCCCCGGAGCCCAGAGGGCTGCAGCCCTGGCTCTGGGCCCGGGGGGCTGTGCTGTGCCCATCTTCCTCAGCCAGACCACTGCTGCTCCTCATGGGGCGCTTGAAAACCAGCCCCATCAGACACGGGCCCGGCCAGGCCTCTTCGCAGGGGGAGGAGTGGGGCCTGTGTTTGGCTTGCACCCAGCGCTCCAAGGGTCCGTTCTCCAGCTCAGGAGAAGGGGTGTTTAGGGGCAAGCTCCCCCGTTTTGGTGCCATTGAATCAATCTCCCCTCCCCGCAATTCCACCTTGACTCTGGACCCCGCTCTGCGGCCTCCCCCAGACCCAAACGCCCCCTGCTCGGCCCCTCCAGGCTGGGGCTCAGACAACAATCCCCAGGCGCCCAACTCCTCCAGCAGCCGGAGAGCTCAGCTCCTCCTGCTCCAAGGGTGGGGGCTGGGAATCAGGATGCCTGGGTTCTATCCTTGGCTCTGGAAGGAAGTGGGGTCTAGTGGTTAGCGCAGCGGGGGCTGGGAGTCGGGACTCCTAGGTTCTATTCCCAGCTCTAGCACCAATTTGATAGGTGACCTTGGGCAAGTCACTTCCTGTCCTTGGGAGATACAATGGCCAAAGAGGAGCCTGGGGTGACCTGCCATCTGGCAGAGAGCCCTGGCCCAGCAGCTGGTATTGCCAGAGGCTCCCCTCTGCCTGCCCAGCCTCTGTGAAGAGCCAGCTTCTGCTCAGTTAATGTGCACCACAGCTGAGAGCAGGAACCAGGGTGTGGGGGGAGGCGGCTCTCGGTCAGTGCCCTTGGGCAGCATGGCCCGCGCTGAGGGTGGCAAGCCGTCCCTCCAGCCTAGAATGGCTCTGCTAACTTTGGCCCTTCCAGCATCCCTGACCCCAGAGTGCCTGAGACCAGGGCTAAAGGCGCTGTTGGGGCAGGGAATGGGTGGGGGCGCGTGTATCTCTTAGTGCCGTCGCCTCCAGCCCCTCCTGCCCCGTGGTGAATAACGGAGGGGCAGGACTGCCCCAGCAACCCCTCCCTGCCCATGCTGGGGAGCGGGGGAAGCGCAGGCAGCTCCGGGCCGGGCTTGTGAGAGCCCACGCTGCACAGCGTTGTACCTCGTGCCAGCCAGGAAAGCAGGGCGAGACGCTGCCCTGAGCGGGGAACACGGAGCCAGAGCCCTCCGCACCCCCTTTGCACAGGTAGGATGGGGTGCCAAGGGGAAAGGAGGGGGGCAGTGGTGGGCCCAGCTATAGCAACCCCTTCCAGCGAGAGAGAAGGAGACAGACACACACACTCAGTCTGACACACACACTCACAGAGCTCTGCAGAGGCAAGGGCAGTCTGCTCTGACTTTCCCTTGCTCCAAAGTCCTCTGTGCCCTTTGCTCAGTGCTGGCAGGGGCCTCGGGGGACTGGCTCGGGGCAATGCGCTGTGTGACGAAAGTGACACCTCAGCCTCTGCGCAGGAGCTAACGTCACCCATCGTGCCTTGGAGCCAGGGATTTATTTGCAAGGGGGGAGCGCTGGGGTAGGGGGTCCATCCCAGCCATCCATTCCCTAGGTCCAAACATTCCCAGCCCAATGGGCCCAAATCTCCCCTGCAATCAGTGCAACCTCATTGGCTCCAGCAGCATTATTCCTGATTTACACCAGGGTGGGAACAGAATTGGAGCCAGGGAGCAGGTCCCTCCCCCAGTGATTTCCACCAAGTTGCATGAGGCCCCCACCCCCTTGACCTTGCTCTGCTCTGTGGCTCCGAACCCCTTCCCCCCCCCACCCCGCCCCGGATGGCAGCTCCCCCTCCAGGAGTTTCATGAGCTCGTCAGTGCTCAAATAAATCCAGCAAGTGGCCCCCGGGCCTGATCCTTGGCTGGTATAAAGCAGTGCTGCTCGGTGGATTAGAGATTTACACCCACTGAGGTTCTGGCCCTTAGGGAGGAGGAGGCGTGTGAGTCCCCGGGATCTTGCAGTGCCCGATTGTCCTCGCGGCTGAACCCCAAAAGGCCGCACTGGGTCTGCAGAGGCAGGAGGGCCCATGGTTAGGACTCTAGCCTGCATGTGGCAGAGCAGCAGTCAGATCCCTGCTCTGGCCTGTATATGGGGTAATAGCACTTCCCAGCCTCATGGGAGGAGGGGGGGGGCTGGGAGGCTAAGGCTGGGAGGGGCTCAGAGACTACGGTGATGGGCGCCACATTGGGACCTTGGCTAGCGTGGGATGTGGGGGGAGCATGAGCCCCTGGTGCCGTCCCCAGCCTCAATATTGAACTCCAAATGTCGCTTTGACAGGGAGAACGCTCGAGAGGCCGAGTGAGTGGGGCCATGGTGCTCGCGCCCCAGCTGTAAGAGGATCCCACAGTGCATTGGAACCGAAGCCTCAAGTCATCCCTGAGAGGTAGGTGTTTAAGTCATTCCACCACCACCCCACCCATTTTACAGCTGGGGAAACTGAGGCACAGAACAGGGCAGTGGCTGGGGCACAGGGTGACAGAGCGAGTGGAGGCAAGGGATGGAGCTAGAAAGGCTGTTGTGAAACTGATTTTTTTTTTAAATGAAGAGTGGGTGTGACAGCGTGACACCAAGGTCTTAGGGTCGAGTCTATGACAAACCATGGAGGTCTATTGTCTACACAAACGTTAGGGGTAAACGGTGCAGCTGGTTTTCTCTGGAACAAAGAGTCTCTCGATTTGTCTGTCTGGAGGGTCACAGGGTGCTGTGGATTTCACGCCTAGTTCCCAAGGCTCAGCACAGATTTTTGGGAAAAGGCCAATAGACTTTTTGGGGGAAAAGCCACAGGGATTGCAAATGCCTCCAGCTGTTATTTGTATTACAGCTGCGATCAGGGCCCCATTGTGCTAGGTGCTGTACAGACAGTCCCTGCCCTGAAGTGCTTACAAGACAAAGGAAGAACTAGTATCCCCATTTAATGATGGGAGAAACTGAGGCACAGAGAGACCAAGTGGCTGGCCCAGGGTAACACAGAGAGGCAGTGGCAGAGCTGGGAATTGAGCTCTGATCTCCTGAGTCCCCAGGTAGTGTCTTAACCACAAGCCCAGCCTTTGAGCTAACACAGCTCTATGTCTGAGCCATGTGACTCACAGGAACATTTGTTGTGCTCCCGGCAGACAGCACTTGGCCAGACTGAGGCAGGATCTCTCATAGTTACCAACTGAGGCAGAAAAAATGACCTGCGCTAGGAGTTAATTGTGCAAAGAAAGAGGAAATGTTTTGGGCTTTGAATTCTGTTCTCCTGGCCTGAGCGCCCCGGCTGGCAGAGCCAAGGTCTGTGTTAGGATAATAAACACACAATTATTGGGGGTTCTGGTTTTTATAATCTCACAGCTAAGGGAAGCTAGAAATAGGTCCCCAGCCCTGTTAAACGTGTGCCTTTCGCCTCACTAAGGCAGCCTTAAGAAATATGAAATATTTCCTGCACCCACATCCTGAATAAAACAGAGGCGGGGTGGTGGGGGTGGGGGGTGTTGGTTCTTGGTTTTGTTTGTTTACTTTTAACCTTGCAAGCAGTGAAAGAAGGAAGGCAAATGAATCTCCCACCCCATGTGCCCCGCCTGGGCGTGATGTCAAAGAGAGAATTCAAATTCAGTATTTCAAAGCTTCCTCGGCTGTGGAAGCAGGAAGAGCTGGTTTAACAGATGAGTCTTGGGTTTCTAGCGGTTCAGGAATCTCGGTGATTTGCACAGCTCAGACCGTAGATTCCTATCTAACTGGGCTCTGATTTAAGGCCAGCAGAGATCATTAGATCTCGTCTGATCTCCTGCATAACCCAGGCCAGAGGATGGATCTGACCCTCACCACCGTAGTCTCTGAGCACTTCACAATCATGCCCAGCTTTCACCCGTCCAGCAGCGTCCTCCCCATGTTACAGACGGGGAACCCCGGCACAGAGAGGTGAAATGACTTGCCCAAGGTCACACACAAGAGTCTGTGGCAGAGTTAGGAACTGGCACCACATTTCTTGAATGCCCCTCTGGTGCTTTCATGACTAGCCCATTCTGCCTAGCCAACAAGAGAGAAACCTGGGTTGTGGGTGCAGTTTGGCAAACCAGTCTTCTGCTCGGTGTTGAGAGCAGAAAGGGGGGAGGTGGGATTGCTTTTCAGCATGATGCATGCATCTGAAACAACCTTATAAGGAGGTGCAAATTTCAGTTAACATAGAAGCCTTCCGGTATGCAACATGCCAGGAGTACGCTACTAATAGCCCATGTAGTAAATCTCTGGATGTGTCTAGACTACAGACACGGGGTGTGACTGGAGTGCAGGCTGACAGGCCCGCGCTAGCGTTAATCTAGCTAGCTCAGGTAGTGGAGCAGTGCGCGGGCCAGCCCTACGAGTTATTAGCCAGGGTTCCGAGTGGGTTGAATCTCCTGCTGCTGCAGCTTCACTGCTCCGGGCCCTGAGCTAGTTGGATTAAAGCTGGCTCTGGTATGTCGCACCCCGGGACCCCAGTGTAGGCGTACCCATGTTTTCCTTCTTCAGTCTGCAATGCAAGCAGTGGATAGATCTGGGGTCCTTGTTCAGTGGAACACTAACCCTACCCAATGCGTTAGCACGTGGGCCAGATTTCCCAAAGAGTCCAGCGCATTGGGCACACGCCGGGCGTGGGGCTCTTGTGAAAATCTGCCCCAAAGTGTCACGACAGGAGCGTCTGGCTGCTGAGGGCGTCAAAACTCAGCCCAGAGGAAGAGACGCTCAGCTAATGTGAAGCAGCGGAGCTCCACCGGCGCCGATGGAACTCGGCTGATTCACCCCCCGCTGAAGAGTCAATCTATAAATCTGTCTATAACACCTATAGAGTCAGCGGGGGGGGTTCATCGTTGTCATGTCCGAGCAGACAGTGACCCTGAGGTTGGATCCTGGAGGGGCGGGATTCGCTCCCCTGAACCTTCCCCTGGGCTGAGGTGTGACATTGTCTGATGGTCATCTCAGCCTCTGGGTTACAACTAGGTAACTCTACGGTGCTAAATATCCTAAGGGCCCTGTCTGATCCACACAGGAGAACCCAGTTCCCTGCTCCAACTATTAAACTTCCCTCCTTCCCTGAGCCAGAAAAAAAGAACCCAGGAGTCCTAGCTCCCAGATCTGTGTTTTAAGCATCAGACCGGCCTTCCCCTTTATGAATAAGCAGCAGTGAGACTGGACGAATCCTGAGTGAAAACCTCCAGGAGAAACCCAGTGGCCCTGCCACCAGCCTGGGGATCTCACTACAGCTCTGCTTCGGCCCAAGGGTCCCGGCACAGGACACAAATGACACACGGTACAAAGATTCCTGAGCCAGGAGGGGAACCTGGAGGAGCTTGTCAGCTCCGTGCTGGGCTCAGAGACAATTTGGGGTCCAGTCAAACAGGTATAAACTGGCTTATTACTGGAACCAGGGAAAACCCCTCCCCACCCCCGCCTCCGCTGCGTGACGGGAGCCCCCACGTCGCCTCTGGCTCCTGGTTGAAACAGAGCCTGTTTCTCTGAAGTTTAGCGCTCGCCAGGACTTTCTAGGTCCCTGCTCCCTCGCTCGCCCTCCCCAGCCAGGGGCTAAGTGCAGGCTTGGATTTTGCTTACTCTGCATTAGGGAAACAAGGGAGCAGTTCTGCCGCATCCACATTTTCGTCCTGCTCTCCTTTGCCTCGGGGAGAGGAGGTCTCATGTGGGGATTAGGCCATGCAGGGGGCGAGGTTATCGTGTATGATAGCAGAGGGCGTTTGCCGGGCTCAACCAAGACCTAGTGGTGGGTTTCTCCCACCCTTGCGGAACGGTGAAGTTCAGCAGGATTCGAGAGGTGCCCTGAGAGGCTCCGGGTTGGAATAGCACGGGCTGTGTGTCAGGACTGAGGGGTATCAGCAGAGCTGGGGGGCACAGGACTGGGGTCGCAGGGGCTGTAGTCAGGACTGAGGGGTATCAGCAGAGCTGGGGGGCGCAGGACTGGGGTCACAGGGGCTGTGTGTCAGGACTGAGGGGTATCAGCAGAGCTGGGGGGCGCAGGACTGCGGTCGCAGGGGCTGTAGTCAGGACTGAGGGGTATCAGCAGAGCTGGGGGGCACAGGACTGGGGTCACAGGGGGCTGTAGTCAGGACTGAGGGGTATCAGCAGAGCTGGGGGGCACAGGACTGGGGTCGCAGAGGGGTGTGGGTCAGGACTGAGGGGTATCAGCAGAGCTGGGGGGCGCAGGACTGGGGTCACAGGGGGCTGTAGGTCAGGACTGAGGGGTATCAGCAGAGCTGGGGGGCACAGGACTGGGGTCGCAGGGGCTGTGTGTCAGGACTGAGGGGTATCAGCAGAGCTGGGGGGCGCAGGACTGGGGTCACAGGGGCTGTAGGTCAGGACTGAGGGGTATCAGCAGAGCTGGGGGGCGCAGGACTGGGGTCGCAGGGGCTGTGTGTCGCAGGGGCTGTGTGTCAGGACTGAGGGGTATCAGCAGAGCTGGAGGGGGGCACAGGACTGGGGTCACAGGGGCTGTAGGTCAGGACTGAGGGGGTATCAGCAGAGCTGGGGGGGCACAGGACTGGGGTCACAGGGGCTGTAGGTCAGGACTGAGGGGTATCAGCAGAGCTGGGGGGCACAGGACTGGGGTCGCAGAGGGGTGTGGGTCAGGACTGAGGGGTATCAGCAGAGCTGGAAGGGGGCACAGGACTGGGGTCACAGGGGGCTGTAGGTCAGGACTGAGGGGTATCAGCAGAGCTGGAGGGGGGCACAGGACTGGGGTCACAGGGGGCTGTAGGTCAGGACTGAGGGGTATCAGCAGAGCTGGAGGGGGGCACAGGACTGGGGTCACAGGGGGCTGTAGGTCAGGACTGAGGGGTATCAGCAGAGCTGGGGGGCGCAGGACTGGGGTCGCAGGGGCTGTAGTCAGGACTGAGGGGTATCAGCAGAGCTGGGGGGCACAGGACTGGAGTCACAGGGGGCTGTAGTCAGGACTGAGGGGTATCAGCAGAGCTGAGGGGCGCAGGACTGGGGTCGCAGGGGGTGTGGGTCAGGACTGAGGGGTATCAGCAGAGCTGGGGGGCACAGGACTGGGGTCGCAGGGGGCTGTAGTCAGGACTGAGGGGTATCAGCAGAGCTGGGGGGCACAGGACTGGGGTCGCAGGGGCTGGGGGTCAGGACTGAGGGGTATCAGCAGAGCTGGGGGGCGCAGGACTGGGGTCGCAGAGGGGTGTGGGTCAGGACTGAGGGGTATCAGCAGAGCTGGGGGGCGCAGGACTGGGATCGCAGGGGGCTGTAGGTCAGGACTGAGGGGTATCAGCAGAGCTGGGGGGCACAGGACTGGGGTCGCAGAGGGGTGTGGGTCAGGACTGAGGGGTATCAGCAGAGCCGGGGGGCGCAGGACTGGGGTCACAGGGACTGTGTGTCAGGACTGAGGGGTATCAGCAGAGCTGGGGGGCGCAGGACTGAGGGGTATCAGCAGAGCTGGGGGGAACAGGACTGGGGTCACAGGGGCTGTGTGTCAGGACTGAGGGGTATCAGCAGAGCTGGGGGGCGCAGGACTGGGGTCACAGGGGGCTGTAGTCAGGACTGAGGGGTATCAGCAGAGCTGAGGGGCACAGGACTGGGGTCGCAGGGGGTTGTAGTCAGGACTGAGGGGTATCAGCAGAGCTGGGGGGCGCAGGACTGGGGTCGCAGGGGGTGTGTGTCAGGACTGAGGGGTATCAGCAGAGCTGAGGGGCTCAGGACTGGGGTCACAGGGGCTGTAGGTCAGGACTGAGGGGTATCAGCAGAGCTGGGGGGCATAGGACTGGGGTCACAGGGGCTGTAGGTCAGGACTGAGGGGTATCAGCGGAGCCGAGGGGGGCACAGGACTGGGGTCACAGGGGCTGTAGTCAGGACTGAGGGGTATCAGCAGAGCTGGGGGGCGCAGGACTGGTGTCACAGGGGCACTATGGCTCAGGGTTGAGGGGCACTGGCAGAACTGGGCGTGAGGGGAGCCCAGGGGCTGGATAGAAGGAGACTAGGGGTTGGGATTGAGGGGCATTGGCAAAGCTTGCCAGCACACCCCTGCTCTGTAGCTGGCTCTGTCCCTTGCTTTCGGGAGAACTGAATTCATCCCTTTGCTTTCCCGGGGTCACACTAGCCCCTGCTCCAGCCCCCGGCTCCTTGGCTGCGCAGGGAAGTGCAGCTTCCTCGCACTGTTTGTCCTTCCCTGAATATACAGTATCTGCTGCCCCTTAACCCTGGCCTGCCCCCCCCCCCCCCCCCGCATTCTGTAAGGAGCCAGGAAGAGAGAGAGAGAGCAAGGCCTGGAACGGGGGGAGCCCAGCTAACGGCAGGGGCAAGCCTCCCCCTCCTCTCCCTGGCTCGGGGAAGCAGCTCCTCCTCCTGCTGTGGGGAGAGACAATTTGCTTGGACCCTCAGCCAGCCCAACGGCAACCCTGAGCCCTCGAGCCTCCAGGAGTCTCTTTGGCTGCCCAAGCTGTTCTTCTGCCATTTGAGTCAAACGCAGCCAAGGCCCCTCGGCCGCTCCCGGCCCTGGACAGAAATGGACGAGGTTTGTTTCTCATGCCGATGAGCGGTGCCAGCCCGGCAACCCCAGCTCTGCAGGTGCAGTCGTGGCAGGGACAGTGCAGGCCACTCGCCCCTGGGCCAGGAGGCAGCCCCTTTATGTCTGGCGGGAAGTCCAGTCTCTGGCTCAGTAAATTCACAGCCTCTCTGCTGTGGCAGCCAACGGATGGGATGGGCCACTACGAATTGCATCCATCTCACAGAGCCACGGCAGCCAGCCAAACAGCTCCGGCTCCCCTGTCGTTTCTAGAAAGTCCATCTCTTTACTTCCTGTTCTAAACCACTGAGCGGGGGTGCCCTGTATTGCCGAGCTGCTGCTGTGTTCTGCCCCAGAGGTGGCCGCACTCACTGCAGTGTAGGATGAGGCCTACATCTCCCTGGCAGGTGTGCTGCAAAGCTTAGTTTGTTAATGACACAGGCAAAGTGCTTCGAGCTGCTCCCATGAAAGGCAGAGAATTAGCGTGAATGACAGTGAAACAGGCACTTGAGAACACCCTGAAAGTAACCGGGTGTCTGTTGGGAGTCCCCGCTCGTTATATCAGCGCCTAACGGACCCGACGGCAAGTCTGATTGGCCCCCAAAACCCAGGCACTAGGCTGCATGTTCCAGAGCGCCATCTGCTGGCACCGCGTCTATTTACAGCTGTGCAGACGGAGCACGCTTGTAACACTAGCATAAGCCACCTGCCCAGAGCCCAGTTAGGATGACCCTCCTGTCTCCACTAAGCGCCTCATTTTGCACGCTCACTGGGGTGGTACGATGTTCCAAGCTGCAGCCCACTGCTGCATTTGAACTCATGACCGAGAGGGTCTCTGTAGCCAGTCATTCCCCACCCCTAAGCCCTTCCCCCCCAGCCTCTCCCACAGGCAAACGTCAGACTCCAAGCATGTCTCACCGCCGTTGTTTCAGCCAAGCCCATCCTGCCCCCCTCGTCCCCAGGTGGGTAACGTAATCCCCTTGATGTAGCTCCAGTTACAGTCCATGCCGCTCGGGCCAGAGTTGCCCTGGCAGCCTGGAGAGGTTACACAGGAGACATTCCCTCTTTCTCTGCCTTTACAACCCGACTCGCTTGTCCCTGCTCCGCCACCGGGAAGGAATCAATAGCATTTAGAGCTGACAAATGAATAACGTTCCTGAGCGGAGAGGAGCTGGTGGGACGTGGAGCTTTTAGCGTGGTTGGTAAAAACATGTCGTCGTCCCATGAAAAATGAGGCTGGTTCAGAGAAGGGTTTTAATGTAGCCAGATCACTTTGGGGAAGTTACGTTGAATGGAGATGGTGGGGAGAAGGTAACACACGTTGCAACCAATCTCTGACCGGTTCGGGACCTTGGACGCCATCCTGGGCATTGCAGCCACTCTCAGGGTCGGGGATAGAACTCAATCTTGCTCTGAAAGCACAGGCCTAAACGTCTTTGAGTGTTAGCGCTATAGGGACAATGAAACACATTGCAGCAGTCTGATTCTATTCAATGGGGGGCAGCGGTGCACATTTCCTACACATCCATGCACACGTGTGTGCACGCACTGACACACCCACACCCATGGCAGCAGCCAGGCTGTAGAACTCCTTTGCCTTTGTATAGCACCTGCCAGCAGAGGATCCCACAGTGCTTTGCAAACGTTGAATGAAGCCTGACAAAATGCCACTTGGGACAGCGAGAGACCTGTGATCCTCGTTTTACAGAGAGAGAAACTGAGGCACAGAGAGGGGAAGGGGCTGGCCCCAGTGGGCAGACAGAAAGGAACATGGGCTGGAGACTGGGAACGAGGGATGGGCAAAATCGGCGCAGCGAGGCTCCCTAACCACAAGTACTTTGGGAGGAGTTTGGAGCAGGGTCTCCAGGGCCGAGTCCCTTCGTTATTTGCCCTGTTTCCTAGGCCTGGACCCTCTGCAGCTCCCCCATCCTCCCCAGTGCAGCCCGGAGGCTGGCAGCCTGGCAGAGTGAATCAGCACCACAGGGTGGAGCCTGATCAGCCAGAGACATGCCAGAGCCAGATCTGAGGGGCACAGGCCCTGGGTTTGCCCCTCAGTCTCCCATGTGGCTTTGTTGAGAGCTTTGTGCTCGAGGGGGGGATACAACAGCCCCAATACCCCCCACCTCCAGCGTGAGCCCAAGGGCACTCGCCATTTCAGGGTGGGGGGCAGACCCGCCATCAGGCGCTCCCGGCTCCCTCCTGCCCCAAGGGTGCTCACAAAACAGGGCAAAGGGACAGAGCCCCCCCCATCCCCCCAGTCTCTAAAGCTGCTGTTTCGTTGCATTCTCTTTTCAGGGTCCAGAACAGGCCTCCCAGGGCAGGAGCTGGAGCAGGGGGGAAGTGGGAGCAGCTGCCTCGGAGTCTCCAGGAGATGGGGTTTGTCCAGACCAGGAGGAGCACTGGAAGGCAGCCTTGAGATGGCGGTAGGTGCTGATCCTGGCTGGCGAGCCCCGTGCATGCTACAGGGAGCTGGTACATGTGAGGGCTTGCCCCTCAGAGCATCAGCACCCCAGCAAGGGCCCAGAAAATGATTTTCATACACTCCCCACCGCATCCTGCCCGTGCAGCTAGAGGCCCGACTCACCCAGCTTAGGGGATGACAGCAGCAAACCAAGCACCAACGGGGGCTGCCGGGTGCACGGCCTGGAGGAGCAGCCCCTCCCTCCCAACCCTACATACTTCTTCATATGCCCATAGGGAGTCAGCCGGCGTTATGGAATGTTAAGAAGTATGTATCCTTGGGCTGGGGTCCTCACGTCCTGCAGGCACCGGCTCAGGACAGGGTCTGCATCCCGCCACTGGAGGAAGACCACGGGCTCATACTCGTCTAGTGGGGACAGAAGCCCCGACGTGGGACTGGGCCCTGGAGAGAGTGTGTCCCTGGGGCTGGTAAAAAGGAACCAGATCAACTTGGAACTGGATTTGGTCCCCTTCAACCAGCTGCAGTGGCGCATACACCAGCCTCACCAGGCGACGGACAGCACGCGTGTGCGGCATGCTACGTACATGTGTCTTACGGGCCTGCTATGCTTGGGAAGAACCAGATGTGGGAGAATGGGGCAGCTTGGCGGCACCAGGGTATTTTAATAGGATCCAGTTTGTTCGCCTTCCCCTGGGGCAGGAAGACAGGAGCGCCCAGAGTCATTGGAGGACAGTGGTTTGGGGTAAGATCTCTCCCTTTGCCAAGAGACCCCTCCTCTGGGACTCCTTACAAAAGCTAAACCTATGTTGAGGGGCGTGTGCAGGATCAGGGTTAGTAGCTAGCTTCAGCTTTTGACCTGGGAGCTTGGTTTACCCAGGATCTCAAACAGGGAAAGCTCTAAAGGAATTTAATGGTGACCTGCAAAGGGAGTTTCAAAGTTTGGTTTATGTTCCTTTTTCAGTTCTTGACAGTGGATAGAGATGGCCTGAAAGGATTCTCCCCTACTCCGTCTGCCCACTTTTTATTTTTAACCTTAGAAATATCAGCTGTGTCAAGATCGGCTGTGATGGTATCACTGGAGGACTCCCTGGGGCTCTCAGGGATATATGCTGGGAACTGCCTCGTGTCTTTCGTTCAACACTTAATTGGACTGTGGAACTCACTGCCACAGGAGGTTGTTGAGACCAGGACCCTCACAAAGGATGATTGAAACAAAAATCTACAGAGCTAACATAGATAATGCTAAAACGGAGTTTTGATAAGAAAACCTCCTGCTTCAGGGCTCAAGCCAGTCTCTAACTATTAGGGGTTCGGATGAGAACTTCCTGTGGGGCAATGTATCCCACATCAGCCTGCTACAGGGTTTCTTGTCCCTTTCTCTGAGGAATCTGGGGCTGGTTATTATTGGAGACAGGATACTGGACGAGATGGACCCTGGGTTGGAGCCTACATTTAACTAAAGAGGTGGGGGTGCTGAATCTTTAAAGATGTCCTTTCTCCACAGTGCTTATTGGACAATAGAGTTAAATAGAGAATTAACATCAAACAAAGTCTTAAGCAGTCTGACTCGAAATCTTTTCCTCTCTTGATTGCTAAACGGTTGCCCTCTTGCCCTGTCACCTTTTCACTCATTTTCCAGTTGCACGTAGGCTAAACAAGACTTTAATTTCGAACATAAAAAAACCCCAGAATTTGTAATCCTCTTAGCTCTTTTTATCCGCCATAAAGAACGGAAACAAAGCACCATGTTCCTGTTCGCTTTGCAGGCCACCTTTGCACCATGTTTATTGGGCAGACAGTTACCACCTTAATCACTCACTATATAGTGCCCAACCTTGGAATTAAACACCTGATCAGAACATATATGGACTATACCATCTGGTCACAGGGGGGAGAGGTTCGAGAGGGGAGGGAGGGTTTGTGTGCTAAGGACATTAATGATAAATAAGTCCTGATAATTCTGTGTAAAGCAGGGAGAGGTTAAAGGGGTGGGGTTCCCTAATGATTTACTTGGCCTTTGGGATGGGTTGCGTATTCCTCTGTCCGTAGACTCCCACATAAAAGCCGACTCCCTGTAGCTGGGTGCTGGGCTCCCTGTATAGAGCTGGAGTGTTTTCTCTTTAGTGACCAGCTGCTCCAGCGGTAAGTGAAATTTGCAATGATCAAGTGGCCTAGCTAATTCCATCTGGGGCTGGGGCATCTTCTGAGCAAGGCTGTTTGGAAGGGAGACTATTTTAAACAGAAATGGAAGGTGAACTGTCTTGTGTGAAAGAAACCCTCTTACACCTTATTTTAAGCAGACAGATTTCCTTATCCCAAGTTACTAATACTGCCTTTAATTATTAAACCTGAAACAGCGTTTTGAATCCAGTTCTGCCTTGCATTGGCTGTACCATTTCCTGTGTGTGTTCTCCCCTGAGATGGGCTGGGAAGCAGGAGCTAATGCAGTCAGATTTGTTATCAAGGCTGTAGGGTCTGTGCAAACTTCTCCAATGGGCTTGGGTTTTGTAGCAGACTCTGGTGTCTACCCTTGAGGCCAAACCTGAGTTGTGACACATCTAAAGGATCCTTGTGCTGTTACAGGATGTCTATCTCCTACACCCACCCATCCACCGCTGGCTTTTGGCATGGACTGGTTGTCCGTGTTTCACTTGCCCTGATGAAACTGGGTTGTGTAGGGTTATTTTTACTCCATGTGGATTGCAGGCAGTTTGCAAATTTCATCTTAAAGGCCTGGCTTCCTGCTGTCCCTTTAAAGTGCCAGAAGCAGTATCAAGTATCAGAGGGGTAGCCGTGTTAGTCTGAATCTGTAAAAAGCAACAGAGGGTCCTGTGGCACCTTTAAGACTAACAGAAGTATTGGGAGCATAAGCTTTTGTGGGTAAGAACCTCACTTCTTCAGATGCAAGTAATGGAAATCTCCAGAGGCAGGTATAAATCAGTGTGGCGATAACGAGGTTAGTTCAATCAGGGAGGATGAGGTGCTCTGCTAGCAGTTGAGGTGCTAAAAAAAAAAAGCTTCCTTAAAGTTCCTTGTTCCAGCCTTGCCGGGCGTGTGGGAGCCCAAGCACAGCTGAGTCACGTACCCAGGGCTGGGAGGGGCCAAGTGCCACCCTGGTTGCGCAGTTGAGATGTCATGAGCACCATGCCCAGTTCACGCACCTGCTGCTATGCACCTGCTTGCGAATGCCACCCGTGGATGGGAGTGGGGGTCATTCCTTTCTCTTGGGCTGCCCTGCTGAAGCATCAAACTGTAACGTGTCGCTTTGTCCTGAAATGTTTTTCTAAGCCTAGCAGGGAGAGAAAAGAGCAGAAAGGAGGGGGGCTGGAGGTGTTATCAGAGCCCCCTCCAATAGAGCTGTGGTTCCTTGCAGCCAGATGGCACTTCACTCTACTAGCCGTGCCAAGCATTAGCAGCTCAGTGGCTGGACTATGATAACAATGAGCTGGGGCAGGGAGTTGTGCAGGTAGAGCTGTGGGGTGCAGGTGAGCTGTCCTAGCAACCTGCAGCCTGAGTAGGCGGGTTAGCCGTGCCAATGCCCTGTTGTGATAATAGCATGGGTGTGCGTGGGTGCCCCAGAAAGCACGTACTCGCTCAGTGGGAACTGACGGAGCTGGATCCTGAGAGACAGGGACACTGAGGTTGGATCCTGGAGGGGAGGGATTTGCTCACCTGAACCTTCCCCTGGGCTGATGTGTGACATTGTCAGATGGATCTCTGTCTCACAGACACATGCACCACTCGTCACTTTGGAAAGTGGAGGGAGTGGTGCACTCCAGCGGGATAGCCTGGGTTCATCATCACATTCAGGTTCCACAGGGAATGTTTGCAGCCTCTGCCATGTGTCTATTGTGTCTCCTCCCTCCATTCGTGCTGCCTGGTAGAGTGTGAGGCTACATTAACAACGTGTTAACCCTTGAGGGCTCAGCCGAACTGGCACCTGCTGCTTGGGCCCTGCCTTGGTCTGAGATGGGATCGCCTCCAGCTGGAGATCCTTCCCAGGAGGCAGAGGAGCTGTTTGAGCAGGCGCCAAACCAAGAGGAACAGGCTGAGACGGACACAGAGGAGGAACCAGAATCAGAACCAAAGCCCAGTAAGTCCCCGTGCTGACCATGCCTCTGGGGGACGTGCACTGGCATTACTTGTTATGGGGGTAGGGGGGCGACACTATGAACAAAGAGGGGGGAATAATGACTAATGACAGATACAGCTTCCCTGGTGGGCAGTAGCTTCCAGCTTTCACCCTCTCCCCCTCCAGCACGCACATCCCCAGATGGATTTGAAGTGGGGTGGAGTGGGGTGAAAAACCATTAGCAGACTGCAGAGGGCAAAGGAGCTCTGGTTCAACCACAGTATCCTGCTGTGAAATTAGCCCCCTCAAAAGCAGGACCCAGTTGGATTGTCTCTTTATAGCACACTAAGCAAAGCAGTGCAGGGTTTTTGCATGTTCACAAGTGCACAGTTAGTTATTTAATCTCTGCTCATAAACCAGGCACCCATCATGTATCCACATGTCCCCTTAAGCGTCCAAGGTTAGCCAAGCAGGCAGCAGAAGGGAGCATGGCCAAAGGTCAGGAATGAGGCAACACCTCCCTGGTGCACAACACGTTAGTCCTGCTCCTATGACATCCCCTCTGTGCTATGAGGAAGGCAGATGTGCTAATGTCACAGCAGTGGTACCCCATGCATTCACGCACAGTGCAGGGGAGGGAAAGAGAGACCTTATTCTGATGTGTAATTTCACTACCTGTATCTGATTAAAACACCTACTCTCTGGGTACATCTACACTACAGCGGGGAGTCGATTTAAGATACGCAAATTCAGCTACGTGAATAGCGTAGCTGAATTCGACGTATTGCAGCCGACTTACTCCGTTGTGAGGACGGCGGCAAAATCGACTTCTGCCGCTTTTTGTCAGCGGCGCTTACTACCACCTCCGCTGGTGGAGTTAGAGCGCCGATTCGGGGATCGATTGTCGCGTCCCAACGGGACGCGATAAATCGATCCCCGAGAGGTCGATTTCTACCCGCCGATTCAGGCGGGTAGTATAGACCAGACCTCTGTCACATGCTCCATGCCACTTGGTGTTGAGAGCCAGGTGGGTTTCTCAGTATCCTGGCAATTCAAAAACTCCTTTTTTTTGTTTTTTTGTTTTTGCTTTGGGAGAAGGGTTTGAGCCAAAATCCAGGTGGTGTGTGGTTTGTTTTTCTTTTGTTGTTTTTTTTTTTTAAAATATCAGTGAATTTAAAAGTTGCAAAATTTTTGTTTTTGGGATGAATGAGACATTTGTTCTGATTGAGTTTTCTTTATATTTTTAAACAAACAAAATTGTGTGGAACTAAAAAGTCAAAACATCTTTGACTCTTGAAACTTTGACACACACAATTCTGTGAAAGCCACACAAATCTGCACATTTTAGCATGGCCAAATCTGCTGCTTTTTTTTTTTTTTTTTAAATTGTAAAATAAATAATCTTTGGCTGAGACATCTGCCAGCTGCATTTAGCACACCAGTGCCTGTCGAGAGCTTGACTTGCAGAATTCAGCAAGAGCATTCGCATTGCTGCTGTCAGTGAGTAACCACCACTAACATTTAAACTGCTCCTTCATCTGGTCATACTGAACTACCTGGCACTTTTCAAATTCTGTTGCATATTAACGATGACAATCCGGCTGCTAATCCTTCACTAGAAAGGGGTTTTGAAACATCCCTCTCCAGGAAGACCTCACATTTTAGAAGAAAAAATTGGCTTTTGCATGTATTCAATTAATGAGCTTTCTTATGCTGGTTTGTTCGCGAGATGTACCAAAACAGAGCCGTTTGCCCCAGCATCTATAAATCACTATTGTCTCCATCATACAAAGCACACGGGAGAGTACAGGTCACCTCTCATTGCCAGGGTCTGGAGGTCTAGTAGAAAGTAGCCTGTAAAGATTCAGATTCTTGAACCCACTCAGTCTAAAGCATTCCCCTTTATCTTCTTAGTTCTCTCCTGAAGCTCTGCGTGTAGCTGACACATCACAGCTGGCCATTCTCCGAGCAAGACTGTTACTGGGACACCTACTGCTGCTTTCGGCTGTACCTGCTTCTCTTGCCTCTCGCCAAGACGTCAGTAGCTCTATAAAAACTGCTACTAGCAGCAGTGTGCCATTGCTCTGTGCAGGATCCATGCCACCACACCTGCTGGCTTCCTGGAACTAGGTGGAGCTTGGGAGTTTCCAGGTTTTAGATCTTTGCAGTCTCTGATCCCTGCCTGGCGAGGAGCAGAGTTCTCCCACAATGCCTAGGGAGAGCGGTGCAGTTTGTAGTGATGCTGTGAGCCCTGGGACACACTCCCAGAAGCCTTAGCGTAACACAAATGGATGCAGTGCTAGTGCGGACACAGGGAGTCACAGCCTGCCACAGCACACACTTGTTGGCTTATGGCACGGTCACGCTGTCGCATGTTAGCCTGAATCAGGAGAAGTTCACTGAGATAGGGTCAGTCAAGGCAGCTCTGTAGAGTAGATACACTTCCACAGCAGAAACCAGTGGTGGGGTGAATTTGTTGGGACAGCTGGAAGAAAAAACATTCTAAGCTGGTCTAAGTGGATGGTTACTTCACCCCTCAGAGCAGACAATACTGAGGCAAATCTGCTTTAAGTGTGTAAGGACAGAAGGCCTCCGCTCCGAGTGATGTTCATGGAGAGTGTGCTCAGTATGGGTTAGAATCCAGTGCTACTGGTAATGCATTTTCTGCAGCATCTGAAACTCTCTGCCTCTTTCCTCTGCTGCTTTTACCTGGACCACCGTTTCTGGAATGCCAGTAGAGTACAATCTTCCCACTCCTGCTGCCCCAGTCTCCTCCTCTGGGCTGGTCAGAGACCTTCCTAAACAAAGAGGACAAAGGAACCCTTCAGGAAGTGGATCTGCTGGGTAAATGTGTGCTGTTGGAAGTGCCTGCTTTGTGTGGAAGTACTTGCTGAGGATTGTAGCGGAGCACATTTAGACAGCGATTTAGAAACAAGCCTGGACCGTGGAGGTGGCTGCACCAGGAGCTGGCTTCTTCCTCCGTGTGTGTGTGTTTAAAATGTGCTGATCTCATTGTAGTGATGCAAATCTTCTCCTTCCCTAGAATCCAGCAGCAAAGCAAAGAGAGCAGCAATTGGAGCAGGTGTCGGAATAGGTAAGGGCCTAAGTCAAAGCACTTAATTCATCCAGAGTTTTGTGGCACAGCTTCTCCCCCTGCAGACAGTGCAGGGGTCATGCTGAGTGGTGGCAAAGAGACTCCAGATGCGTGAACATGCTGGCCCGTAGGGAGCAGGGACACCTCATTGGCTGCTTGACTCTGTCCCAGTGAGTGGGCAGCGGCTCCAGAGGAAGAGTGGGGTCACTGGCCTGGGGAGCAGAAATCTGCATTTGAACTCGTGTGTGTGCCCATGGGGGGCTGAGTCTATTCTGCAGAACTGGACGGCCCTCCAGGCATGGGGTGTCCTAGCCATGCTGGTTCTAGTGATCTGCCTTGCCTGGGTTGAGTCTCCCTGTAGCCCTTCCTGGGAGTCTAGGTCAGGACATGCAGCTTGGTGGGAGCTGTGGGTGGGAGCTGGTTCATGGACGTTCTGGCTGGAGCCAGTCTAAGGGCTTGTCTACACATACACTGGTGCTGCTGTAGCGCTTTAGTGAAGGTGCTACTACACCGACGGGAGAGCTTCTCCCATTGCCGGAGTTCACCCACCTCCGCGAGAGGCAGGAGCTGTGTCGATGGGAGAAGCTCCCCTCTTGACATAGTGCTGTTTACAGAGCTGGCGTTAGGGGGTAGCAAGCAGGGCAGTTGCCTGGGGCCCCACGCCACAGGGGGCAAAGCTAAGTTACATGATCGGGTTTCGGCTTCAGCCCCGCATGGCAGAACTCGGGCTTCGGCTCCTTAGCTTCTGCCCGGGGCCCTGGCAAGTCTAATGCAGCCCTGGCTGTCTACACGGGGGGGTTAGGTCAGTAGAAGTACATTGCTTAGAGTGTGAATTTTTTTTATGTAGTTATACCGATTGTTAGACCTGGCCTACCAGCCACTGCTCCGCTTAACACGGCAGTGTCTCTAACGCAGGAGTTGCCGTCATTGGGGCCCCAGTAGCAATCTGGGCAGCAGGCTTCACTGGAGCAGGCATTGCAGCCGGGTCGATCGCTGCCAAGATGATGTCATCAGCTGCCATCGCCAACGGAGGAGGAGTGGCTGCTGGGAGCCTTGTGGCAACGCTGCAATCAGCGGGTAAGCCTACAAGGTGAAGCCTCATTCAGACCCGTGTCTGGTGCTCTCCTGCCTTGCGATCCTGCCACTGCCACACAACCTCTGACTTTCCTTTAGAAGGAAGAGCAAAGTCTGTCTCTATATTGTTTCACCAAACGTGTTGCTAACACGTGACCGGCAGGGGCAGTGCTGCATGTTCTCAACAGTATGCTGGTGATGGTGGTGGTCTGGATAGCCTGGGCCTGACCTCATCGAAATAAGTAGCATTGATCACGTTGTGTATTCAGTATTTTACCAAGTATAGCTTTATAACTTCTGTTAAACTGTCAGGCCAGGCCCCGTGCTCCATGCCTTCCAGCATTTGCATCTAAAGGTGGAAGTCCCGATTACCATGGGGGCGGGAGGGATGGAAGGGAGGTGCTTTCTTGAATCCACAGCTCAAGCCATCAGAAATTAAGGCAAGGATGCTGTACGCATCCCAACATTGCACTGGGGTGCGTGCTTAGGTCACCGCAGGAACAAGAACTAACCCACATGTTTGGGTTTAGACACTCAAAGGATTGATTTCCTCTAGGAAGGAGTCGTGAGGGGGAGAGGCGAGAGCTAAAACCCTGGCAGGTTTGTAATAAATACAGTACTAGGGTCACTGTACCCCTGATCAGGGACTCCTCCAATAATGAGTGATGCAAATGAACCAAGGCAGAGGCGCACAGATCAACAGGTGATCAACCCACACGCGTCTTGCAGTTCTTGGGAAGAAGACTGCACCCAGCGGTCTTAAAATAGCAGAGTCCGTTGTGTTAGTGCAGAAAGCATTAAGGGTTAATTCTCAGATTTCACTGGCAGTCTATCCCTTATCAGCAGAGGCCAGGGGCAGGGGTTAGCTGGTGGCTCTGGGCTAGATTCTATTCTCAGTCATGCTAGTGCAAATCCAGAGTGACTCCACTGATCTCTGGAGTCTCTCTGGACTTACACTACTAAGAGCAGTTTTCACTCCTCTAGGAGTGTCCAGGGACTCGTGCAATGTAGTGATACTGACTAGCTGTTCCTCTGATCCCTTGCAGGTGCTGTAGGACTCTCGCTAGGTGCTAAAGTTGGGCTGGGCACTGCACTAGGATCTGTAGGGGCAGCTGTTGGCTCCTGGTTCTCTAAGGATAAATGAAAGCTATGCAAGTCCTGCTGGCATCTGAAGTAGACACTGACCAGTCCTGGAAACCCTTAAGCTGCAAAGCTGGGCCCATGCAGCAAGCTATGTGATGTGGGGGGGTAATTACTTCGTTGTTGCCTGGGAAAAGCTACTGCAAACGTGTCACTTGTTCTGCCTTCTCTTGAACGGTTGTTGAGCTGCTCTGATTATGGTGGGGGGGGTGTGTGTGTGTGAAAACAATAAAGCTGGTTTTAAATGGACAAACGGGTTAGTTTGAAATTGATGTGGGGAGAGTCAAAGCCCTGGGGAGCATCGGAGGTGGTGATAAGCATCTCCCTTGGAGAGGCTTTGGAGTGAATTCTGTGCCCAATCCTACCTGGGTGGCAGGTTGCTGTATCAGCGGATCCTCCCTGTATCTTTTCCCTCAAGCACACCTAGGGTGACCAGACAGCAAGTGTGAAAAATCGGGACGGGGGGCGAGGGGTAATAGGAACTTATATAAGAAAAAGCCCCAAATATCGGAACTGTCCCTATAAAATAAGGACATCTGGTCACCCTACGCACACATATGCCTGTCCCCTGGGGGGTTTTTGAGAAGAGACAATATGCTGAATAGAGAAATCTCACATCAGATGCATTGTCTGCTCCTGAGTGTGGATGCTGCCAATCCCTAGCGAGCCCCATCCCTCGCTCTCAGCCAGCCTGCAGCCGCCCTCCTGGGTTTAAGAGTTTCTATCAATTCTACTCTCTTGCTGCACTTGAGTCAGCTATTTAGCCCTCCTTCTGAAATGCCGATAACACTGTTCTTGTCGGTAGCCTGCTAAGATCAAATCAGCCTGAGTGCCTGAAAACTGCTCCCAGCCCCTGTTAGACTGGCTAAGCCAGAAGTCTCTAGCTTCTTGGGCACTGGCATGGGAGAAGAGAAGCACTAGCCCCGTGGAGAAGAGATCTGATTCGCAGGTAGAAGTTAGTTCTGTGATGTAAACAGCCTTTGTCAGATGTGTACTTCGGGGCTGGTGTGAGAAACCTTCCTCTGAAGCACAAAGTGTTGCTGTCCAACGTGGCAATAGAAACGTTATCCACGTCTACCCCGATATAACACGAATTCGGATAGAACGCGGTAAAGCAGCGCTCCGGGGGCCGGGCGGGCTGCACGCTCCGGCGGATGAAAGCAAGTTCGCTATGACGCGGTTTCACCTAGACCACGGTAAGATTTTTGGCTCCCGAGGGCAGCGTTCTATCGGGGTAGAGGTGTAGTTGCAGTTAGTTGTCTGCAGACTGAACTATGTGGAAGTGGATCCATGCACACCGGGAGCTAGTGTGAATATTCAGCCACCGCAGCGTGCTTCATTTTGTAGGGTTACCATACGTCCGGATTTTCCCGGACATGTCCGGCTTTTGGGGGCTCAAATCCCCGTCCGGGGGGAAATCCCCAAAAGCCGGGCATGTCCGGGAAAATCGGGAGGGAGGGAGGGCTCGGCCGGGGCCTCTTTGGCCGGGGCCGGGCCAGGGTCGCGGGGACGGGGGCATGGTGCCGGGCCGGGAGCCGGGCCGGGCCGGGCTGGGCGCGGGGCCTGGCGGGGAGCAGGGGGCGCGGGGCCGGGAGCTGGTCCGGGGTCGCGCCGGGCCGCGGGGCCGGGCCGCTGGGGGGTGCACCGGGCCGGGGGGCCGGTCCGGGAGCCGGTCCGGGGCCGTGGAGCCGCAGGGGGTGCGCCGGGCCGGTCCGGGAGCCGGTCCGGGGCCGGAGGGGTGTGCCGGGCCGCGGGGGTGCGCCGGGCCGTGGAGCCGCGGGGGTGCGCTGAGCCGGGGGGCCGGTCCGGGGTCGCGGGGCCGGGGGGGTGCACCAGGCCGGGGGGCCGGTCCGGGAGCCGGTCCGGGGGGGTGCGCCAGGCCGGGGGGCCGGTCCGGGAGCCGGTCCGGGGTCGCGGGGCCGGGGGGTGCGCCGGGCTGCCGGGGGCCGGCCAGCAGTGCTGGGCGGGCCGGGGGGGCCAGCCTGGGCCGCACCTCCTCCTCCCCCCCCCCTTGCTTCAGGCTTCCCGCGAATTAAATGTTCGCGGGAAGCAGGGGAGGGGGCGGAGACTTTGGGGAGGGGGCGGAGTTGGGGCGTGGGCGGGGCTGGGGGCGGGGGCGGGGCCCCGTGGAGTGTCCTCCATTTGGAGGCACAAAATATGGTAACCCTACATTTTGGCTCTATTCCCACTAGTCCGACAGCCCCATGCCGCAATGGGAGAAGGAGCTAGAGTCCATCTCCACCTTGTGCATCGTCCACAGACTTGCTTACTGCGGTCCAAACAGTTGCCTCTAGGAAACCGGTTGAAGACGGACGGGCTGCATACGTGTCACTGGGGGCAGAACGCCACATGTGGCAGCAGTGGCTGGTGAGGACGCAGACGGAAGGGAGGTACAATGGCTCCCGAGCCGATGCTGTTACGCTGGTGGGTGTGGAAGACGCGCCAGGCTCAGCCTCTCACTGCTAGTGCCTTGCCTTCGGTTGGCTTTAGTGCCCACTATACAGTGAGGTTTAGTTTTAGTTCAGATCCCAATGGACAGTTCCCTGCATCCCGCAACTGCATTTAACTTGCTTCTATCCCTACCCTTTGGGGGTAGTTGCAGCAGAGAAACAAAGGACTGAATGGACCTCAGACTGGTTTCAGAGTAGCAGCCGTGTTAGTCTGTATCCGCAAAAAGAACAGGAGTACTTGTGGCTCCTTAGAGACTAACAAATTTATTAGGACCTCAGACTGCACTTCCCTCTCCCTCCAGCCCAGGTATGTTGGCAGAGGGTCTGCTATGTGAGGACAGCTTCCAATCCAGGGCTGCCAAGCCACTAACCTGCCTTTTTACAAAGGGCCCCTTTTCCTGTCAGGGGAAGAGAAAAGAGGAGGGGGGGGGGACGACTGTTCAGGGAGACTCAGGAAAGTTTCCGTTTTAATTCTGCCACGTTTCTCTTGAGGATCGCCAGTCAACTTGCAAACCAAGGAAGGAAACCTCACCAAACCTGTCCCCGTGAGGCTGGGGAGGTGTCACGCCAACAGCCCATAGAATAATCTTTTGAAAAGGGTTTTGGGCCCTTGGTTATCCACCAGGAAGCAGCAAAAATAAAGAAAAAGGCAGAACTCGAGTGGCGTGTTTGCTCTGGGCCTCCTTTGGATAACCTTTGTCAGGCAGGCAGACCCATGAGCAGGACAGGAAACTTTCAAGAAAATGTTTTTTGTTTTGCACACAGACTGTACCATCTGGCTCTGAATCGCAGGGGCGAGGATTTGGAGGGGGGCGAGGGGTTGAGCACACTTGGACTGCTCACAAGTGAATCCTCCCTAAACCTGTGTTTAGAAGGGAGCACGGGGACCCTGGCATTTTCCCTGCCTTCGGGGTGGGCTGCTTGTCCTGCGGTCTAGACACCCACCCAAAAGCTGGTTCACTGTATATAACTGAGTCCAGTGCTCCCTATATATAGAGACGTCCCTCGGAGGGTGCACCAGTCCTCTGCCCCAAGGCTGAAGGTAAGCTGCTGCTCTATTGATAAGAGAATTTTACCTTGCAATGGTGGGAGGTTGCATTTGCTAAAAACAAACAAATTGAAAATGACCGGAACATGCAGCTCCATAAATTTTACTCTTTCCCCCATAACATAAGTAACATTTTTAACTTTGCCTGGGCTTCAGGTGCCTCCTAACTAGGATTGGAAGGGTTAGATTTTTATTGGTAAAAGTGGATTGCCTCAGAGGCACCCCCATCAAAAATATTTCCAATAACTGAAGTTTATGGATAGGCAAAGTAAGACAAATGCTGCTGGAGAACTTAGAGTTTGAATGAAGGATATTTATTTACTTTGTATACACCTCGACCCCGATAGAACGCTGTCCTCGGGAGCCAAAAAACCTTACCGCGTTATAGGTGAAACCGCGTTATAGCGAACTTGCTTTGATCTGCTGGAGCGCGCAGCCCCGCCCCCTCCCGAGCACTGCTTTACCACGTTATATCCGAATTCGTGTTATATCAGGTCGCGTTATATCGGGGTAGAGGTGTATTTTGATATGTGATGTTGACAATTCGTTGTAATGGTTATAAGGCTTTAACTTTTTGAATTACGTCTTCTGCCATTAAAAAATTATTCACACACACACACACACACACACACACACACACACACCAGTTGCCTGCCCATCGCCAATAATTTTCTGCAACGGTGAAAATTAAAATCTATAAAAATGCTTAAAACCCACAATTTTGCACAACTGTGACCATTTAAATAGACACATTTAAAAAACAATATTGTTTGTTAATTTATTTTTAAAAATTTAATTCTGCCAACCTTATCTCTGTGATGCTCTCCCTGGGGCAGACAAGATTTATAACAGATGTGGAAAGAAGGCTTCCAACAAAGTAACTTCCCCGTTAGTAATCTGATTTCCTTCCCGTGCTTAGCCGCACTTCTAAGAAACCTTGTACAGTAGAACCTCAGAGTTACGAGCTGACCAGTCAAACCGCACACTTCATTTGGAACCAGAAATACGCAAGCAGGCAGCTGCAGAGACAAACAAAAGCAATTACAGTACCGTGCTGTGTTACATGTAAACTACTAACAAAAAGGGAAAGTTTAAAAAACAAAAAAAATGTGACAAGCTCAGGAAACTATTTCTGTGCTTGTTTCATTTAAATTAAGATGGTTAAAAGCAGCATTTTTCCTTCTGCATAGTGACGTTTCAAAGCTGTATTAAGTCAATGTTCAGTTGTAAACTTTTGAAAGACCAACCATAACGTTTAGTTCAGAGTTCTGAACATTTCAGCGTTACACACAGCCCCCGTTCCCAGGGGGGTCGGAACTCTGAGGTTCTACTGTATTTTTTAAGTCCAAGTTTGCTTTTAGTTTCGTTTCTCGCAGCTTGGGCTGGGAAATTGAAACCTAGGGATCCTCTTTCACCTGCCTGTCCTCAGTGATTATGCAAACTTCTCTAATGCTCTTGAATTGTGGGGTTTGGTTTGGTTTGTTTTTCTGGAGGGCGGGAGGAGGGAAGGGTTGTCTTTGATTTTGGGCCAAATTTCACGTGAGTACCCCCTGAAGAGCCTCCCAAGTCTAACTTAAGTGCAGAGAGCTTTGAAAATTCTTAGTGGATGCATTTGAGTCGGTCTCAGACAATCTTCTGGGACTGGGAGGGGGCGGTGAACAACACTGTTTGAAAAAATAGTCTGGAAGGGTTCAAGGCAGGGGGATCTGAAAGCTGTTTCCTTTGAGTCTCTCGCTAATGCACAGCGGAGGGAGAGCACGGATGGAAGAGGTTAGTACAGCGAAATTGCAGGGCAGTTAGGGCAGGGGTGAGCAAACAATGGCCCGCGGGCTGAATCTGGCCCGCCAGCTGCTTTAAGCCGGCCCTCGAGCTCCCACTGGGGAGCGGGGTCTGGGGCTTGCTCCATTCCGGCACTCCAGTCGGGGAGCAGGGTCGGGGCCGCTCCACATGGCTCCCAGAAGCCGCGGCATGGCCCCCCTCCGGCTCCTACACGCTCCAATGGCCCCGCTCCAATGGCCCCTCCAGTGCTCCAGTGGGAGCTGCAAGGGTGGTGCCTGTGGACAGGGCAGCGTGCAGAGCCACCTGGCCACGCCTCTGCGTAGGAGCCAGAGAAGGGACATGCCGCTGCTTTCGGGAGCTGCTTGAAGTAAGCGCCACCCAGAGCCTGCACCCCTGAGCCTCTCCCCACGCTCCAACCCCCTGCCCCAGCCCTGATCCCCCTCCTGCCCTCCGAACCCCTCAATCCCAGCCCAAAGCACCCTCCTGCACCCCAAACCTCTCATTCCCAGCCCTACCCAGAGCCTGCACCCCCAAACAGAGCCTGCACCCCTTCCCACACCCCGATCCTCCACGTGCCCTCGGTCCCAGCCCAGAGCACCCTCCTACACCCCAAACCTCTCATCCCCAGCCCTACCCCAGAGCCCACACCCCCAAATGGAGCCTGCATCCCTTCCCACACCCCAAGGCCCTGCCCCAATCCCCCACCTACCCTCCGAACCCCTCAATCCCAGCCTAGAGCACCCTCCTACACCCCAAACTCCTCATCCCCAGCCCTACCCCAGAGCCTGCACCCCCAGCCGGAGGGGAAATGTTCAGCAAGAATTTAAATTACAATCTGCCCAAGAATGAGAGGGGTGAGAGGCAACCCCCTTAGCATGGCGCAGCGAGGGCAGGTCTTGCGTGGGTGGGGACAGTCTGGGCAGAGAGCGAGGCTGGATGTGTGCTAGCACAGAGCGATGCATCCCCCACGTGCAATTGGAGGGGTGCACTCATGAGAGCCAAGCGGGGGGGGTGGCTAGGAGGGTAATGGGGTTTGGCGAGACAGCTTGCAGATCAGCTGTGAGAATGGGTTACCCCTGGACACTAGCTCAGGCTGCATGTGGGGAAGGAGCTGAGGTTTAGTTAGTGACACTGGGGCATGTACAAACACCAGCAATTACACGGGTAGCCCCACACCCGCCGCACTGGCCCCCAGGGGCTGTATTTGGGAGGATGCTCGGAACTGGACTAACTGCGTTTCCCACTTTCTGTGCAGGGCCAACGATACCCAGGTGACAGACTCAGAGCCACACGCAGCAAACATGCTTGGTAAGAGCTTTTTATTTACCTGCGCCTTGAACAAGAATTGCTCCCCGACGAAGTCCCCATGCCATGCTGGCAGCCAGCCACCCCTCGAAAGCCAGAACAGGGGGAGGCCCTGGACACTCCCGTGCAGCCCCAGCGCGTGAGGACGTGTCTGCCTGTGGCATGAAGAGAACAATTCAGAACTAGCCTCACTGGCTGGGTTCCTTCTACCTGGCGCTGGCAGTACTGAGACAAATCTGCTGTGGACTCATCACCACCACAGGGCAAACAGCCTCCAGGGTGGCCCTGCTCGCACGGATGGCTGGGGCGGGGGCCAGGATGGGATGGAGACTTCAGAGCCATTTCTTTTTTAAATGCTCCTTTTGCAACAGACTGGAGCATCCCCAGATCCCTTCCCTCTTGCTCTGCTATTCTGAGCCTTGGTTACATTGTGCTGAGGCTCTTCATGGCTTCCCTGGCCTCGGCCGCAGCCTCCTGGCCAGTGAGATGCTGCTTTACAGAGACAGGGAACCCATCAGGGAATTCCCCAGCCTCGCTCTCCTTATCAAACCCTTCACATCGGACACAGGCACTCCAGCTGCTTTAGATGCAGAGGTTCAAATAATAAAAAAAAAACCCTGGGGCTCACTAAGGGCACCGACCTCCCCGGCTTTGCATGGTTACGGGTTTATAGCATGCGAATGTCTTTGCTGGGCCACTAACATGAGATTCTCATTCCCTAGACAGTCTTGTTACTTTGGCTGGAGCAGGCATTGCAGCAGGTAAGGGGCTAACCCATGGCACTGATTGGTTGACACTTGACATCTGTACTTATCAAAGACTTATTGAAGGGGCTTAGACTAGATCCCTCCTGAGGTTCCTTCCGACCCTGAGATTCTCTGAGTCTATTCGGCCAGGGATTCTCCTGGCTCACCAGCTGCCCCTGCAGTGCAGGGATCCCTCCTAGTGCGAATGACCCTCAGGAGAGTCAGGCATCCGTGTGGAGAGCAAGAACTCTGCCCCTGTCTGCTCGACTTCTTCCCCAGCCCACATGAGGCCACAGGGTCGCCGTGGGAGCAGGGAAAGGGGCTGGAGACAATCCCTTTGAAACTCTGCAAGCCCACAGTTCATTTTGCTGGTGTGAAAACGGAGAGCTTGTACCCACTGGGCTATACTGAGCCTAGGCCTTCCTTGTACAGTACGTGCCCTTGGTGAGAGCTCCATCCCCAGCCATCGCCCCGGTGCTGTCCTTTCAGGGGGCGACCGGCGCCACGGGGATACGGCAAGGTCCTGTAGCATCAATGCACTCTGCTGAGCAGAGCTAGGAAGGCAAGATGCTGCTTCTGAGCTCCACTTGTGCACCCTGCTAGGGCTTGCTTTGCAGATTAGCGGAAGTTCAGTTCAGGGCGTGGTTCGCATATGGCTCTGACCCTGTCGCCCTTCCTGGTTGCTAACCCCACGATCCATTGGACCACCCAGGAGAGGAGCTGGGCGGGTGGGCGGATGCAGGTCCATGGAGGGCTGGCTCTGCTGCAGAAGCAACTGCTGTAGGAGCCTGGACTGTGCTTAACCTCGCTGTGTCACGAATGCAGGCGTGGCATGCGTTGGGATCCCGGTAGCACTCGCGGCAGTCGGCTTTACTGGAGCAGGCATTGCAGCTGGGACCCTTGCTGCCAAGATGATGTCGGCAGCGGCCATAGCCAATGGAGGAGGGGTAGCGGCTGGAAGTGCTGTGGCAGTGCTGCAATCCATTGGTAAGTAATGGGGAGCTAACCTTTCATTGGAATGCATGTGTGTCTGGTAGTGCTCTCCTGCCTGCATGGAGAGCGTCTGACATTCCTGTGGTGGTCCTGATTTCTCTTGCCTGTAATGAGGAATAAGTCTCTCCCCTGACTGGCCAAACCTGCTCCCCACAGACCCTGCTAATAAACTGCTAAGCACTTAGATGGAACATGCTCTAGTTTCTCTCTTCACTATCCCTCTGGCTAGCTGCTCACTCCGGACTCGCTTCCATTGTTGGAGCGCAGGGGTAGGCAACCTATGGCACACGGGCCGAAGGCGGCACGCAGGCTGATTGTCAGTGACACTCACACTGCCCGGGTCCTGGCCACCAGTCCGGGGGGCTCTGCATTTGAATTTAATTTTAAATGAAGCTTCTTAAACATTTTAAAAACGTTATTTACTTTACATACAACAATAGTTTAGTTCTATATTATAGACTTAGAGACAGAGACCTTCTAAAAACGTTAAAATGTCTGACTGGCACGCGGAACCTTACATTAGAGTGAATAAATGAAGACTTGGCACAGCACTTCTGAAAGGTTGCCGGCCCCTGTTGTAGAAGAACAGATGGGATCTTCAGAGGCACTCAGGGTTCACCCACCTCACTCAGTTCTCCCTGGGGATGCGCCCCATTGACTTTAAGGGGAATAGTGTTAGTGCCCTGTTTGAAAATCCCACTCCTGTTCAAGGCTGCACCATCAGGACAGGTCAGCAAAGTACAGAACTGGCCTCTTGGCTCCTGGTAAAAGGGACTCTACCAAGCACCAGTGTAACCAATTGCATCCATACAGAAAGCACAAAGAGTCATGACTTCTCTGGTGCCAGGACATGGGAGGGGGATAACTGGCCTGCTAGCAGCGCCGTGATACTGACTAGCTGATTCTCTGTTTCCTCTCAGGTGCCGCAGGCCTTCCTGCAGCTGCCAAAGCTGTGATAGTAGGTGTTGGGGCAGCAGTCGGTGCCTTAGTCTGAAAGCTACAACTGCTCCTTTATGCTCTAGAAGACGCAACGACTCGTCCGCTGGCAGTTTTTCAATTGCACCATCAGGCTAATGCAACAAGTAGCAAGTTAGAGAAATGGCTTTGTAGTTGAATGCAAAAACAAGTGGCCTGTAGAAACAGCTCCCGCACGTCTGTTGCTCGTTCTACCTTCTCAACAACAGACGTCAAGTTCTGTTGGGATTATGGCTGAATTATTGCTGTTGGCTGAAATGTGACAAATCAATAAACTTTTGCAAATTTAAATGCCCTGAGTTGTTATGGCTGAAAATGGTTGATTGTGTGTCAGTGAAAAATAGCTCACCGAACGTGCACACACACTTTCACGCCAGTGTATTGCCAGGACCAAAGCAAAGTGTTGTCAAAGTGAAAAAAGAGCTAGAAGATCTCGGCCTCTGCCAGAGGTCGATCCATCCAGTATCCTCCTCTGAGCCGGCTTTGCAATAAGCCTGGGGTTTAATCTTGTGGCCACTCACCATGGCTACGGCTAGCCATTCCTAGCTCAGTGGCAGGTTACTCGGTAGAGCGCTGCCACCTCTGCTGACTGTCCTTCTTGTTTCTTGATGACTCAGCTCTAAGACACGCAATAAAGCTCTAACAAAAGCAACCCCTGCTACTAGGGCCCTCGGGGAGTGGATTGCTGCAGCCCGTCCTCCAAGCCCCCATTACTGTGACAGGCTCAAACCAGGATGAAACCATTCCCTGTCTAGCCCGGACATCAGAGTTACGTGGGCATTAAAATCAAATTGGAACAGAGTTTTGGGCCATGTCACTAAAAATCCCTCCTAATTACACACCTTTCAGCCTCTTGTGATGTCACCATTTCACTAGTTCGCCTTGACCACTGGATCGTCTAGGCTAATGTAACAAGCAAAAAAAACCCAGCCAAGCAGAATTTTAAACCACAGAGGTCCCCTTTATCCACTCTACAGCCGCACAGAAGAGGGCCGCACCCCCGGGGGTCCATTGTTTTGCAGCTTATATCTAGAGACTGTTTCTTGGGCCAGGAGACGGATGGGTGGGACTCTGCCCGGCTAGGATGTGGCAAGGACGGGGTTTGCTGTCTTGGCATAGAAGGACTGTACCACCTGGGTCTGGATCACAAGGGGAGGCACTTCAAGTGGTTTTATCTATTTGTGCCCTAAGAATGTTAACATGCAGATGCTCCGGAGTCCGTATATCCAGCGGCAGGGAGGTTAAAGGGGAGCGGGGCGTGGGATCTTGCCATCCCTGCTATTACTGGGGGATGCGACGTCCTCTCTGCACACACACCCATGTAGTGGCAGACGCCTGGAAACTGGGCTCCTGATACAGCTGCATTGCACAGCAATCAATTCATTCTGCTCACCGGACGCTGGAGGTAAGTTGCTGCTGCTCTGAGGGCAAGAGACCCTTCATTGTAACAGCACTGACATACCTCTTCTAAATCTGCCCAGGGCTAGGGCATTTGCATGCAGTGGGTGATGAGTCAAGGAGAAGTGAGGGGATGTCTATAAATTACATAAAGCATTGGGGGGGGGCCTTAATTTTGCTTGTTTGTTTCAGTGTTACAAGGGGTGGATGGGTCAGTGGGTCTTGGCAAAAATCACCAAACTATGTTGTGTCATTTATAGACAGTCCCTGAAAGATGAACTGCCGGGGAAGTGACGGATGCCTTTAAATGAAATCCTAATTTGACGGCCCAGCGTTCCTGATTCATGTTACTAATCGGGCTTTGGAAGAAAGATTCTTTCAGGGCTGAATAAAGTCCAACTTGGGCTGGAAAATAGAAACCTAAGAAATCAGTTTCGTTTCCTGTGTTGTTTGCGCACACAGCTGTAAGCGGGACTTCTGTTCGGGCCAATCAGCGTAGAGAAGCCTTGTTAGAGCTTGCGTAGCTACAGCCGAGAGGGGGGCAAATCCTTCCTCAAAGCGTCTGAATCTCTGTCTTCTACCAGCTTTTAGGGGAGACCAGGTGGGTGAAGTAATAGCTCTTACTGGCCCAACTCCTGTGGGTGTGAGAGATGAGCTTTCGAGCTACACAGAGCTCTTCGTCAGATCTGGGACAGGTACTCCGAGCGTCACAGCTAAAGGCAAGGTAGCACAGATTGTTTAGAATATGGAGTTGACACCTAGTCTAAAGGACTAGTCCAGGTGATGTGGCCCTTTTAACACCCCGGCAGTCATGGGACAAAGGGGTGAGTGGGTTACGGATTGTTGTCATAAACCAGAAATCCAGTGTCTTTATTAAACCCAGGATTTTTAGTGTCTAGCAAAATTATGAATTTCAGCTTCCAGGCTTGTCTTTTGAGGGTGCTGGTTTCCTTTGAGGACAAGGCCTGAGAGATCACAACAGAGGGAGCCTTTGGTGAGAAGCGTTTGCCCCCCGGGTGATAGCATGGTTTGTCTTTAATCATTTTCATGCGTGAGTCCATTCGAGAGCGCAGCGACTGGCTGGCTTCACCCACATAGGGACCGGCAGGGCTTTCCCCCCAGCTGGCTCATTATATGGTTTTTAGAAGCCTCATCCCAGTTTACACGGCAGCTGCTATAGAAGGGGAGGAATTCACACATGCCAAGGGGGCGAGGGAAGGAGTCAGGGGCAAAGACGACCCTATGCTGAGGTGGTGACAGTCCAGGCAGGGGAAGGGAAGAGCAGACGGAGGGGCTGGGATGTGGTTGTTACCCTAGAATTTTTTGATGTGTGTGCTGCTCCCCAGCAGATCTGTGCTCCCCACACGTGCACTGGGCATGACTCCTTGCAGCTAGGAGTTCACTTGTCCGTGAGAAAGTCCCACACACTCCATGTGGGGACCAGCTATGCAGGAGGAGGATGGGGTGCAGGTGGGGTTACCCCAGCTATTAGCTCAGGCTCCACAAAGGAAGGGGCCTGTGCTGATGCTCTCTTGTGTTAGTGGCTCTGGGACACCTCCCTGGACGTTTGCTAGGCGGGAGCTGCCCTATCTGCGGCAGACATAACCCCAGGCCTCTGGCACCGGCCCTGAGGCACGGGGCGTGGGTGGAGTCTTAGAACTGATCTAAGTGTTTTTCTGGCTTTTTGCTCAGGGCTGACGAAGCGGAGCTGCTATCCCAGTGATCAGGGTGTGTGGGTCAGAGTCTCAGCCATGGTTGGTAAGGTCCTTCTCTTTCACTAACTGAGCTTTGACCCGGAACGGCCTCCGTCGCAGGCACCACTAATGCGCCCGTGTATTGTACTGGGGAGAGCCGTATTAGTCGGTAGCCACAAAAACAACAAGGAGTCCGGGGGCACCTTAAAGACTAACAGATTTATTTGGGCATAAGCTTTCGTGGGTAAAAAAAACTCCCTGCTTCCCCAAATAAATCTGTTAGTCTTTAAGGTGCCCCCGGACTCCTTGTTGTTTTTGTATCTGTGTATTGTGCAGGCAGCCAGTAACCCCACAAGCCCAGAACAAGGGTTCTTGCACTGTCTTCTCACGCATCTGGTTCCAGCCCCTGTAAGAGACAGGATTCTGGACAGAGATGGACCTCGGCTCTGATCCAGTTTGTCAATTCCTATGTACATGGGCAGGCCCAGGAAACTTGCTCTTCTAATGCAGCCCAGTGGCCCACGGCTTGCGTGAGGATCTATTTGCCTTGAACTAAGGCAGAGAAAGGCTTCCTGTGACAAGCATTAGCTTGGAAAGACTGGGAGGGGGCCAGATTCTGGTGAGGTACAGCAGTATAAATCAGGAGTCCTTCCACTGATCTTACTGCTCCCTTGGTTCTCCTTTATTTGATCCTTTTAAATATCCCTCTTGGAGCATCTGAAACTTCATTTCCCTTTTCACTGCTGTGCCTACACGGCACTGAGGATCCCAGAAGCCATCTTCCCAGCTTTGCTGGCCTCACCGGGAGCTAGGGTGACCAGAGGTCCCGATTTTATAGGAACAGTCCAGATTTTGGGGGCTTTGTCTTATGTAGGTACCTCCCCATCCCGATTTTTTACACTTTCTGTCTGGTCACCCTACCAGGAGCCCTGGGGGTGGTCAGTGCTCTTAAATCAAGAGAATGAAAGAGCCTTTCCGAGAGTGGCGCATTGAGTACATGGCTCATTATGGAGTAGAAATGCTCAAAGATGATGGCAAAGTGGAATCCAGCATGTTTAGAGGCAGAGAACGTTCAAACAAAATCCAGGTTACTGCGACCCAGGCCTCTCCCCCTTTCTATTCTCATCTCCTGATCATCTGCTAAAGTCTTTGATGGCTCACTACTATAAACATCTCCTTTCCTAGGATTTATCCCCATTGCGGTTGGAGCAACTATTGGATTAGGTAAGTTGCAAGCTCACGACAGTGGGTCAATATTGCAAAACACTTGAGATTGTAACTGAGATTTATTTTGCCTTGGGTTTACTTGGCTCATCTGCTCTCCCGAAGCACAGGGGTCTCGCCTACTGAGGATATGTTGGCCCTTACGGCCTGTGCCTGCCCCAAGCCATGCGAAGCTGCAGGCGCTCACAGGAGAGCCGGGAGAGTGGCTGGAGACAAGTCCTTTGGACTTCTGCTTGCAGCAAGTTTGCTTGGAAATGTTCAAGCCCTGTACTGAATTTTGCCACTGCACAAATGGAGCCATGGGTGGTGGTTCAGAGCCTGAGCAACTGAAGCAGCGAGGGAGTCGATCTGGGGGTGGCTCTGGGGACCGAAGCTGGAGATGCGGTGCTCTGGGATCCCATTTTGTAATTAACATCGCAGCACTTTTTGTCATGCAGGAGTTGTCACCGTTGCTGTCCCAGTAGCACTCGGGGCAGTCGGCTTTACTGGTGCAGGCATTGCAGCTGGGACCCCTGCTGCCAAGATGATGTCAGCAGCGGCCGTAGCCAACGGAGGAGGGGTAGCCGCTGGAAGTACTGTGGCAGTGCTACAATCCGTGGGTAAGTCTCGCAGGCATTAGGAGCTGAGCTTCATTCGTGCGCATCAGTGTCTGATCTTATGACTGGCAAACAATTCTGCAGTGAAAGATGATCTCAGTATTTCCACATTTGCTCTCACTTTTCTTGCATGTAAAGAAGAACTGTCCCTCCATTGTCTTGGCAAATGAGCTCTGCTCCTCCCAACGCGTATGGTCCTCCAAACTATACTGTTATCGGTGGGCTGACTAGTGGGGACTTGGGCTCACTGCCTAACTAGCATTGGCCTTATCCTGCACTCACCTAGGATCCTGTTCACGATCTTCTTACATAGCGTAGCCCCGCCGATGCAGGACCTCTAGCTGCAAATGCTGTCAGGCAAGAGGTGGAATTCCACATTGCCATGGGGCATGCTTCCTCAAGCTCACCACTCTAGCCAGCCCGGAGAAATTAAGCCAGGGACGCTAGCCACATCCCAACACCGAACTGGGTGTCCGTGCAATTCCACTCGGCTGCCACTACAGTGCAGCGGAACACAAACAAGCAGATGCTTGAACGAAAGTGTTTTGGTTTTCTAAGTGCCCAGGAGAAGGGAGTGAGGGGAAAGGGAAGGGATTACAAAGTAGCTGCGGTTACTCATATAAATCCACAGAAGACCCTTAAAGGTTATGGCAAAAGAAAGCCAGACGTGATTAACTCCACTCTAGCTTTGGACTGGACTGCACTATTCTGCATTAGACATAAATGACCCAAGCTAGAGGAACGCCGATTTCAATGTGTTCTGTGAAGACAGGTGAACAAAGCACACAGCTGTCTTACTAGTGCCGGGTGACGGCAGGCCGATTTAAGAATGTAATCAATTACATCCATGCCAAAAACTAAGGAGGGTTATTTGTTTTGTTGTGCCCCCAGTCAGATTGTGCTGGCAGGAGCTTTGCTGGAAATTGACGCACCAATGGCAGGGGTTAACTGGCCTGCTAGGAGAGCTAATGAACTGGGGTAACATTTCCTCTGTTTCCTCTCAGGTGCTGCAGGACTTTCTCTTGCTACCAAAGGTGCGGTGACAGCTGTTGGGGGAGCACTTTCATTCTTCTATCCAAAGTGAAAGTTACGACTGCTCTTCCCTCTTCCTCCTGCAGAAACAGCCGCTGCAGCCTGCCTCTTGCTTGTCCTGCCTTCTCCACAAACAGCCCTTACAATCGGTTTGGCTGGTGGCTGAAATGTGAGAAAACAATAAAAGCTTTTTGCTGATTTAAATGCATCTGGTCGTGACATAGCTGACAGCTGTTGATTGTGGGCAGAGTGAAAGTTAATCACTGAGTTTGTACACGCGTGTCTGTCACACACACACACACACACACACACACACACACACAAGCCGAGTGTTGTCAAAGTGTGACCACAGCCCCGGTCATTTGGAGTCTGCTCATGCCCAGCACCTGCCCAGAAGAGGGCGCTGCAGGGCATTTGGGGTTCCAGCTCGTGTCCATTCCTGACTTGGGGCAGGGTGCTGGAGAACACAATGCTACTTCTCTTTCCGGTCTCGTGGGTGTCTTTTCTTTTGTTCAGCACAGTCCACCTATGTGCAAAGCCCCAAAAGGGGAAAGCTCCAACAAGAACTAGCGTCTGCCCCTGTGGAGTGGAGATCACAAATGGTCCCCTGCATCCAGGCCAGTGTGCTGGTGTCTCCAGCTAGCCCAACAGCACAAAAACCATTTCGCATCCTGATTGCCAGGGGCACTGGATCAATGTGTATCGTGGGGGGGCTGAGAGCCATTGAACCAAACTGTAAACCCTGGATATCATGGAAACCACTTCAAGCCGGGGGGGGGGGGGGGGGGTGCAGCAGCACCTCCAGCCCCCTAGTTCCAGCACCTGTGCTGAGCGCTATTCACCTGCCGCCCCACGGGAACAAAGCTTAATCTGATTATCAATTCTGGTCGTCTAACATCTTGTGCTTTCACTTGCTGCAGCTGAATCAGAAGCCGCTGCCTGGCTTAGACCCCCCGCCCCCTTGCTGAAATGCTGATACTACCACTCTTTGCGTGTAGCTGGATAAGATCAAACAGTCGGAGAGCTGAATGCTCATGTAAAACAGCTCCCAGTATCGGTTACATGGATTTGAGCCAGTGATTATTGGCTCAGCAAATCCCAAAGACGCTAAGGAGCCGTGATGGGGGACCAGGGACCTGAGACAAAGGTAAAAACTAGTTCTGCGGTCATGTAAAAATATTCTCCACCAGTTGCCTCAGAGAGAGCTGAATCTACGCTAACGTGGCCCATTAGCCTCCAACACAGAAACTGAGTTTGCTCAGCTCCTGCAGCTGGCCCTGGTGTGCACAGAAAAATGAACGGGCGCTGCAGTTTTCCTCCAAGAGGCCAGTTCAATGGAGAGTAATGGGGTGAACCAACCCCACCCTGGGCCAGAAGGGGTTAATAAGAGCCTGGAGGCGCTCAATCAACCCTGCCCTGCTACACCTGCCCTGTGTGTCAAGCCCAGAGGGAGGCATTCAAGGGCTGAACCTGGGGCAGGTGTGGCTGGCTAGGAGGGAGAGCAGGTGCTTGGCTCTCACTCAAGGAGGGAAGCTTGGTTGGAACTAGAGTCATCCTGAAGGTAGCTAGGCCTACAACAGGGAGCCCAAGGCAGTTGGGAAGGACAGTGGCAGGGAATGAGGCTGCCCAGGATTGCTTGCTGGGTCAGAGACTGCCCTTCCAGGGGGAGAGAACTCCCCTCCTGCAGAATCGTCTGGCAGGCAGGCAGCTCTGCAAGGAGTCTGGGGAAGAGGCTTGGAGAGAGTGGACCTGATACACCAAGAGTCTGGGAAAAGGCTGGGAGAGAGGCCCAAGACAGCAACGTAGGAAGAGATTCCACAGAGACAGCAAGGGGTCTGCGTAGTCAGGCCTTGACTGCTGATTCAAGGCTTCCTGGACCAGAACCCAGTGGAGAGGCAGGGCCTGGGTTCCCCTCTCTGCCCACTGAGGAAGGTGGAGTAGAACCCCCCCAATAAGGGGTGAGAAGTCCGATTAAAGTCCCCTGATGCCGTGTGTAAGGACTAGTGGGACTGGAGTCAGACCCAAGGCCCACTGCGAGTTGGTGGACTACTTGTCGGACCCTTGGTTTACTGTGGAAGGAGTGGGACTATGCATGACCCAGCCAGAGGGCCAGAAGCGGACCAGGGCCCCAGTGGCTGTCAGCAAGGGGTGCAGAAGGAGAGCCTGATGTCCCATGAGCAGCTCCCAGGGGATGGGCTGGCTGGTGAGTCTCATTTGTATCTGCAGTTTTATACAAACATGGCCCCCTTCCCCACGTCCGCTCCCTGGGTGAGGTCCGAGTCACGTGCGCTTGCTGTGGTGACCATGTACCTTTTGATGGCTTTTACTCTGAGCTCTGCCTCCCCAGCCAAGCTGCCGATGCGTGAGCAGGATTCAGCTCCTTCTGATGCGCGCTCAGCAGAACTGCATACCAGGCTCCAAGCCTGCGTGTGACTACACAGGTGTCGCTGTGAGTTGAATTTGGCCTGTCAAACCTCTTGCAGGTGACGGCCCATAAGGAAAGCCCCCAGCTCCACTCTCTGATCTTGGGGTGGGGTAGGGTAGTAGGGCTGGAAGTTAAAGGCCTCTCTTTAACTTGCAGCCTGACCACATTTAGTCTTGGAGTCTGGTAGAATGACTACCTAGGACCCCAAAAGGCCAGTTTCGCAGAGTAACACCCCGCTTGAAATCCCCTTTTTCCTTGTATAAAAGGAGAGCACTTTTCCCTGTTGCCTGTGGCTATTCTGTGGGTCACCAGTCTACTTGTAAATGTATCAGAGCCTAGTTCTCCAATGCATGCACCAAGCTACCAGCCTGGGGCCAGAACCAGATCCTCGGCTGGTGTAATTGGAAGTGAGAATGACAGCACTCTGATCTACACCAGCTGAGGAGTTGGCCCATGCCATTTCATCTCTTTGACCTTTTAAGGACAATGGTGCCTGGTGATAACCTGTATTTAGCAAAGCAGGGATTACTGTTTTGGTGCAAAACCTTGTTACTTGCATTACTGCATACCGAAGCCCTCTGTGCTAGGCACTGTACAAACACAACACAGAGAGGGTCCCTGCCCCAAAGAGCAACAAGTGACAACACATGGATCGAGACAGACACGAGGAGATAATATTGGGCTGCATGATAAGAAGTGGTCTGAGCACACCAGAGGTCGAATTTAAGGGTTTTTTTCATAGGCATCACAGAAAAGGGGAGTTTTAAGGGAGGAACTCAAGGCGGACAACGAGGTAGCACTGTTTATATTCAGGGGGAGCAACTCCAAACCTGAGGGGCAGTGGCGGGGAGGGGGGGGGGAGGAGAGCACAAAGTGGCTTGTTTGAAAATGTAACAAGTGGGCAATGGAGGAAGAGCTGATCTCCCAGTAGCAAATGACTGATGATGGGTGGGGTGGGGAGAGGCTATCAAGGGCTTTGAAAGTAAAGACAAGTAGCTTAGGGGGGGGGGGGGGGGAGTTGGAGAAAAGGATGTTTTTGAAATGCATATATGCTAATCACTGCTATTGAATGGCAGAGCATTGCAATGATGGGGAACCCTGCACTGCACACTACAGAGCTGAGGGCGAAATATTACAGCCTCCTGCGCGTGCTCAAAGCTGGTTTGTTGCCAGTGAGAGATTCTCTCCCACACACACGTTCTAATATTTGCATAAGTCTCGGTTGCATTTGGTGCCCCCAGTGTGGAAACCTGCTGACTCAAACTACTCCTCTGATTAATCCCGGTGGAGTCCAACAAGGTCATGCCGGCACTCTCTAAAGAGATCCAGGGTTTCCTTCCGCTGGCAGCACTCCCCTCTGGATGATTAGAGGGGGTGGTGAGAGCAGAGACCCAGCACCTGTTCATGCTTTAAAAGTAAGGAGGTTTGCTCAGAGACACCGCTCGACTGACTCTCGTTTTATGGGATGTCGCTTGTTTTTTTGTCTCAAATTGCTCCATGCAGATTTGGGGTTTTCTCACTCTTGGCACTGAAAGTTATTTGCGTCAGACCTGTAGAATCATGAGGCTTCTGGTGGTGGCAATAGCCCTTTCTGTAAAGGAAGGCATCCGGCACCACTTTGAGGTTCCTGCATGAATACATTTTCAGGTCTGTCACCCAATGTCCCACATTTGCTTACAAACAAGCGAGTTACCCAGCCAAGAGGACCAGCAGCACAGCACCTCCCCAACCTGCTATTCATCCCTTACTTCATTGTGTGTGACCAATTCATTTTTTAAAAGTTTGATGCCGACATTCAGAGCGCCACGAAGCTCTTCACTCCCAAGTAACTGGAGCTATTTTAAAACAAGGCAAATTGTGGTGTGTGGTGTATATTCAGTTTAAAAAAGTTTTGCATGATTGTATGAAAATGGAACCTCTGTTCCTTACCATAATTTATTCAGAGGAGGAGGAGGACAATATTTAATTGGTGGCCAGATGCCAGGGCTCCCCTAATCTGCTCCAATCCATGAGTTCAGGCCATAGCCAGCTGTTTCTGCCAGAGAATCTGAGCTCTTCTGATTTGGAAGCAGCAGCCATCAGTGCCTAGTGCTTTACCTACATGTTTAAAAACCACCAAAAAGTCCTTTCCACCTTACAGTCCCCAGCAGGTTTCAGCCAGTGATCTCTCCATAAAGCACCCCACTCCCCAGGGATAGACGTAGGAGCAATAGAATGAAATTAAGGGAGAGTTGGGCTCAATATCAATAAAATCTTCTCAATGGAGAGAGAGTAGCCTAGGAACTAGTCTCCGACTGCTCTTCAAGAAGCCCCGTCCCTCAAGCCTCACCCAGTACCCTGGAGAAACCACGCAGCTCCCCAGGTCTCACTGCTCTTGCTCACCTACAGAGGCCACTACACAAGTTACAGGTTGACTGAGTGCAGCCTATTGTACTGTTGGGTGTGTAGAGAGCAAGGGGACAGACGGGTGGCACAGGGCATTTGGCACTGAGGTTATTCCAGGTCACTTGCATTAGGACAGCATGTAGAGGATTCCAAACAGAGATCAGGGCCCCATTGTGCTTGGCCCTGTACGGACATAATGAAAAGGCAGGTCCTGGCCCAAACAGCTTATTTAGAATCCAGCCTGGGTCAGCAATGGCCAGAAGTCATTAACTCATTGCTTAGAGACTGCTGATAATGAGATCAGGCCAGTTCCTGATGCACAGATGTCCACAAGAGTTAGTCTCCCTGCTCTGTCCTGACCCTCTGGGGTCCCAGAGACTGTCACTTTACCATGTGCTTGGATTAGGGTGGCTGCCGATTTAAAGCTTTACTTTAATTTCATGCAGGATATGCGGGGTCCTGGTTTGGGGCACTCCCAGCCACTCCTGGTAAACTGGCCTGTGAGCACTCTCTCTACTGCATTCAAGAGGGCAGCTGAGTTTAGCCCGCTCCTGCAGCAGTGCTGGGAAAGCCTATCGTTCATTGCCAGATCGGTTGCCTTCTTTCACGCCCTACAAACAAGCCTATTCCCTTCTCACCCCAACCCCTTACTGTCGGACCCCCTGCCTTGGAGACAGGTCTGAGATGGAAAGGAGTGAAGGGGCAGAGGTTTTGTTCTGCAAACAAGTGATGGGTCGGATGTAAATGTATATTAAAAGGCTCAGGGAACTTTCCTACATTTTCATGGGAAGGTACTTTGCTCACCCACTCATCTGCCCCCATAACAAATCCTCCCCTCAACCCTGTTTTTTAATTCTTTAAAAGAGCCTGTCAACCAGCCTTATGATGTTAAAGCCATATTGGCGCACACAGCTCTCAAGTGACCCCCCAAAATCAGAGCACAACCTCCCAGCCCTTGCGGACCAGCTCTGTTACAGCAGCAAACTGGTATGGGACCAGATGTCAATGCTAAGCTTCTAGGGGAAGCCTGTAAAAGATAACGTCTCCTTGGTCAATGTGCTGGTCAATGGTAGTACGTTACTCTGATGCAGAGAAAAAACAAGTTTACTTCCAGACGCCACAGCTCCGGGGGGGGGGGGGGGGGGCTGAAAGGACCCCAGGTTCCTCTCCAGCAACCCCAGGCTGCAACCCCCTGCCTCTGTGTGGGATACGCCTCATCTTTATTACCCATGTGGTTTTCACCAACAGTAGAGAGCACGTGGGTCCCCGTCTGAGCCTTGCTGCAGTTAAGCATATTCACATGACACCTGATGTAAAGAATCTCAAAGCAGGACAATCTTACCTCACCCTGTTCCCACCAGCCCAGCAGCTTCGCTGGGCTGTGCAAGCGGCCGGTCCAGCATGTCACGCTAGCGGTAGAGTCTCTCCAGCATGTCCGCCGGCTTGACCTTCATATTGGCAAAGGTCACCTTTACCAAGCAGCAAAGCGTTACAGGCTGCAGAATATAAAGTTCTCCCTTTGTTACTGTTCCTAAAAATGGCTGACCTCCTGCTGAAACCTTCTCTGTGCACCTCCAAAGCTCACCCGCTAATATAAGGCACCTGGTGGTGAAGTAAAGGCTACCTAAGCACCATATAGAAACCAATTCCTTTCAGGTGGGCTTAAGAAAAGGCTCTTTCCCCTTTTCCTACCCAGACTAAGTCAACATAGGGCAGACGTACAAATGAATGTTAACTTATGCAGAGCACTCTCTATGCAACCTCAATACGTTAATTCGGGAGTGGTCTGCATGATTCCATCAGACACAGCTTTGGGGGTGGAATGGGTAGGGAGAGATGGTTGGCTGGACACACATTAAACATGCAGGGTAAATGGGGAAGAATACTTGGGGCCAGGTTCTGCACTTAGTTACACCAGCGTAAATCCTGAATTCCTCAGGATTCATACTGGTGTAAGAGCAGAATCTGACCAGCCCTTGTTTCCTTTTAAAACTTTCCACACACACAGATGAGACACTGACAAAGATGTAGGTAGTTTTATTATAAACAGTGTTTAATTCAAATTGTACATGGTGACAGATGACTGACTGGACTGATATGTGAAATGAGAACTTTTTATCGGCACAATATTAAAAAAAAATACAAATGCAGTAGGTACTTAATATACACACACTTAAACCTGCCACTTTCCCCGTAACTTCCTCACCCCACTGCAATTCCTCAAAACATAACTACTACACACACGGATAGCAAAGACCAGACATACAACCGTTGGTTTAAAAAAAAAAAAAAGTCACTGCAATATGGACCAGCCCAAGAACTTGTATGGATTTATCATTTAATTGCCTAAAAACTTCGTTATAAAGAAAGTAGACTAACGCTTAAATCAGATTTGTATATACTTAAGGCCCTGATCCTGTGAACACTTATGCACATGCTCAATTTTAAGCACTTGAATAATCCCATTCATGTCTAGGGTTCTATTCACAAGTTTAAAGTGAAGTCTGAGTATCTCTGGGATTTGAGCCTAAATCCTGGGGAAAAGAAAAATATCATTGCAAGAGCAATAATAAACATTTACTACCTAGAATGGATTTGCTAAAGTATCTTAAATTCTTTTTATATTAATGTGAGCCTTTTCCCTGGGACAGAAAAATATCACTTGTGTTCCTTTTGAAATAGAGTTCAGAGTAGTTCTGCCTCCGAGGTCAGGAATGTATTTCTGTGCCCTCGCACCAATACTGATGCCCTCCCTAATGTCTAGGTGTAGCAAGCACAGGATTAAAAAAAACAAACAAACTCCCCTTTTCTGTATTTTGAAGCATGTATAAAAAGGGAGCCTTATCCAGTGTTATACACGTATAATACATTAGTGTGCAAGGTGGTCCATTGCAAACGTTTGTATTCCAGTTACTAGATCTTCTACAATAAACTACCTAGAATAAATGCCTTAAGCAGCGGTACTGGTCATTGGGCTGCCATTCCCAGTTTTGCTACTACCTTTTCAAACCACATGCCATTATTTTTAACAAAAGTCTTGGTTTAACTTTTTCTGTCTCCTTAAGTGAACACCAGCTGTTAAAGCTCATGTTTGCCTCCCTTAAAATGACACTAGAAAGAGACCAAAAAAATCATACAGAGCTTCCATAGCTTGTCTTGATAGATTTGGCTTCCTAAGAACCCCAGGTTACAGCTTTGGAAGTGGGTCTAAAATATCTGGTCACTCTTTCTTTGGTCTACCTAGAGGAAAATCCTGTAATTCAGTAGTTTGCCACTAAACAGCATTAGTGCAATATTTAGTGCTAAAAAAATGGGTGCGTGTATATAAATACTACACATACTCTATCAGGACAGGTATTTGGTGTGGCAAATGTTAACTGCACAGTTCTAAATTTATATCTTTATCTAAACAGAAATGTCACCAGTGGTGTATCATTTCTCGTACCTATTGCGGCACTTAGTCGTGTTCAGCAAGTTTAAATTGAACCGTCATTCGACTTTAAGATGCTTTTTGGGAACCAGGAAGAGGTGCTAGTAGGCTGCAAATATACCACATAGGTCCCAATCCTGCAACCGCTTATACACATGCTTACGCGTACTCGTGTGGGTGCACCCACTGAAGTCAGTGGGACTATTCATGTGTTTCAGGTTAAGTGTTTCTGCAAGTTTTTGCAGAATCAGGGCCTTAAAAACACTCCCACTCGCCTCCCACCCCCAATGTATCCAAATACAAAGTGGAAATGGGGATCTAATTAGAAAAACAGGAGAATTTCACTGCACACGTTAGAGGGCAGAAACCACATTTTGGATTGATTTTTTTCCCCCCCCAGCTAACATCAGAATGTAAAAACAGCCAGATTGGGTTAGACCAAAGGTCCATCTAGCCCAGTATCCTATCCTCTGACAGTGGCCAATGCCAGGTGCCCCAGAGGGAATGAACAGGACAGGTGAGCATCAAGTGACCCATCCCGTCACCCATTCCCAGCTTCATTACAGCTACATTATCAAGCTGATAAGATAAAACTGTAACTGTGGATTTTCAGGGGCAGCAGCTAAATTCAGTTGTCCTGTACCAAGGAATCTAGCTAGCCGTTAAGGATTATTACATGTCATTCATAGCAGCAGACCGGTAATGCCAATTGTGCTCACATGCAGCTGTTGCACTTATGTCATCAGCAACTTTATTTTTACAGTTACCATCAAACAAAGTGATTGATGGCTTATTACAATGGCAGGTGGCCTTATTCTTTTGTAAATCTGTCCACATAAGTAGTGTAAAGATCCCCAAAGCCTTCAGGGACAGAAGTTAAAAATGGTTATAATAGGATGTATATGAAAATTCTTTTGTAAAGCAGGGAAATGGAAAATTAGGCTTAGCTGTACGTAATTATAGAAGAATAGGGGGAACAAAGTGATTTTTTCCCCTCAAGTTTTGCTGGTGCGTGCCACAACTTTTGAAGTTTCTTGATATAATTATGGTAGCAGTCAGACATCAAACAGGATCGAGTCCCATTGCGCTAGGTCTTGTACAAAACACATAGGAAAACATGGTCCTTGCCCTGAAGAGCTTAAACTTTGGATTTTTTTTAAATAAAAACAGGTTACAAGACATAACTTTAAACTGGGATCCTGCCATTATATGTGAAACAAGGATTTAACCTTTCAGCCAGGTTGAAAAATGTTTAGTCATTTCTCCAGAATACAGATATTGCAGATAAACAAAAAACATCCTTAGCCAGCCAGCCCATCTGGCGAGTGAATAACCTGTCTTTTAGGTGCCACACATTTAACTACACCAATCTCCACTTTTTTAAAAAGCTGATTTTTAGAAGAGGTATTTATTCACTACTTACCCATTTAGGCCTTTTAAAGTAATGCTTTGCAGTTACATAGCACCTTTCAGCAGAGGCCTGCAAAGCACTTTACAGAATTTAGTCTTGTAACACCCATGAGGTAGGAAAGTATATCTAATTGACAGATGGGGAAACTGAGGTACAGAGGTGCAAGTGACTCAAATAAGGCTTTCATCTACAGGACAGGAGCAGTTTTTATAATGTAGCTATGTCTAGGGCTACACAATGAGTCAATTGCAGAGCTGGAACTAGAATGCAGGAGTCCTGTTTCAGTCCTTTTGTCAAATACCCAGAGAATTTTGTTAAGGTCACTAGCTGCCCAACAGATCCAGACTGTGCCCTTTGGTATATTCTGGTTGTTAGAGTTATACACACATGTAGAACTACTAAAACGTGAAGCAGTTCCACCCAAGATAGTCTGTTCATTTGTGGATAAGCCATGAGAGCCTTCTATTCCATACCCAATCCAGCTGCTGTACACACGTAGTCTGGACACCAAGAATGCAGGTTGGATTTTGGTCAATGAAATGGACTGTACCTTTATGATGATCTGATTTTCAATGTTTTAAAACTTGACCACTTTTCAAGAGCTGCCCTTTGCATTTTATTGTTTACCCCCCAGTCAAGAGTGAGGTTGGGAAATTCCAGTTGTTAAACACAAACCTCCACCAATTAGCCCCGAAAATCCTTAGCTGAATGTTACCATCTTATCAGTGTTTAAGAACTAGGTATCGGCGAATCCAAGGGGTCTGGATTTTATGAAACCGTTAAAACTTTTAAAACCATTCTAGAATTTTTCAACATGTTGGGCCAGATCTAGAGCTGGTATTAACAAGTGAGTTCCATTGATTTCAATAGATGTGGCCTCTAACTTTTATAAATTAAAAAAAAAAAAATTGTTGGCCAGAACACCCTCATAACCCTCTTCCTCAAATCTAAATAGCAAAAAACTTATTAGACAGAGGTTGGAATGCTAGACCTAAGAACTTGTAAATTAGGACTACCAGAGACTTGTCCCATCTCTGCTATAAGTGCATATGCACATCATGTTGATTAGGTTGGATCTTCTTTGAATAAGAAACACTGCATGCAGAATGATGGAACGCATACACCTTAAGCCTATCACTTGTCTGCATAAACTGACTCCAAAACCAAACATGATAAAGTATTTGCAATGCAGAGCTCTTGGGAATACAGTGCAGCAGCGGTAGATTCTCCACTTTTATTTAAATATTCCATTACCCCTTGGCAAGTGCAAAATAACTTCCTTCTAAGGCAAAACAACAAAACAAAAAACCCCCAAAAAGCATCAAGAGACTTTTTGTTGAAAATCACACACAAGATTTTACACATGCTCAACCAGACACTGTGGGCTTGCGGGGGAATTGCTGGGTGAAATTCTATAGGCAGGTGGTCAGACTAGATGATCATAATGTTCCCTTTTAAACTCTCATCTCTGAGATTTACAGCTGGAAATCCCAGTTTTAAAAGCAAACTAGTCAAAACAGTCATAATACAACCCTATTGTGCACAAAGTGTGTACCCTCTGTTTTCCGGCTTGATTTTCCCTGAGCAAAAATATATTCATATTTCTGGTACATGTATGGGTAGGGCTAATTCCTGGCCATGCTTTCCTTGGCTTTACTGAGCTACAGATGGTTCTCAAGCTACTGACCCTAATAGAATGAGGGATTAAAATTATGATGTAAAATCGTGTCCTGCTCGGTCATCTTTCAATGAATCTATGAGCAGAGCCATAAAATGGCAATAGACTGCTTGTCTTTGGGTATGCCTACGATTAAACAGCCACAATGCTTCAGTGTAGCCATAGGTCATCCACCTCTCTGAGACGCAGTAGCTTGGTTGACAGAAGAATTCTTCTGCCAATCTAGCGCTAGGTCCGTTTAACAATCTCAGGGGTGTGGATTTTTCAGAACCCTGAGAAAGACAGAGCTATGCCAATGTAGATGAGCCCTAACAAGTACAAATTTTACTCCAGTGGTAATACCTGTGTAATGCAAGCAGGGTTTGGCTCTAAAGTTGCAGCTCTTAAGGGCAAAACTGGACTCCATGATTCAGCTTTACTACGGCAGAAGAAAGATAAAACTATCGTCCACAGTACATGAAATAAGAAACCAGCAGCTGGTCTGCCACTTCTCGCCCAGTAATCCATAATCCAGTCTGAAATTGCCATGCCTTGACATTGGCTGCACAATTTCTCTTGAGAACTGAGAAAAAAGTCTGATTCATGTTGCTCTCTGGACACATGATGCAATTTACAACTAGAGAAGGATTCGATAGGCTTCGAAAGTTTTGTGACTCCAAAAAAGATTTACAGTGGGCTGGTCTACGCTGGGAATTTGCCTTGGCATAACTACGGCTCTCAAAATCCACACCTCTGTGCAATGTAACTATGCCATCTTAACCCCCAAGGTATAGACAGTGCTAGGCTGATGGAAGAATTCTTCTGTTGACCTAGCTACCGCCTCGCTACCTATGACGGGAGAACCCCTCCCCTCAGCGTAGGTAGTGTCTACACTGCACTGCTGCTGTAGTGGTTGAGGTATAAATATACCCAGTATATACAGTGAACATAGGTAGATTCCATCAGTCTTCTGCAACTTGTCTGCTAAATTGGCTGCTCAAAACTAGCTCCTTCTTTCAGGCCTGCAAAGATGTTCCCTTCTACTTGGAACATACTGTAGAGCGGCAGCGGAGGAGAGCAAATCCAGATTCTGAATCCACTGGATTGATCAAGAACATTAAATAGGGTAACACATAAAGCAACAAGAGAATGCAACCCTGCTTTGTTAAGGCCAGCCAAACTCCGAATGCCCTCATTTTATACATAAAGCATGGAGACTGAAGATGAAAAAAGGAGCACAGTACACTAGGGTTACCATATCTCATAAATAAAAAAAGAGGACCCTCCACGGGCTCTGGCCCCGCCCATTTCCCCACCCCTAGCCCCACCCCAACCCCGCCCCTTCCCCATCCTAACTCCGCCCCCTCCTCCCTTCCACTCCCAGCCAGGGGGAAAGGGCTGCCCCAGTGCTACCGGCTTCAGGGTTTGCCGGACAGCCCCCAGACCCTGCGCCCCCAGCCGGCGCTTCCCCAGCGCAGCTGGAGCCCGGGAGGGGAAGCACCCAGCCGGGGGCGCAGGGTCTGGAGGCACGGGGGCTGCCCGAAGCCAGTAGCGCTCGGGCAGCCCGGCTCTTAAACAGAGCCGAAGAGTCGGGGAGGAGCAGAGCCGCCATTTTCCCGGACATATTCGGCTTTTTGGCAATTCCCCCCGGACGGGGGTTTGACTGCCGAAAAGCCGGACATGTCCGGGAAAAAGAGGACGTATGGTAACCCTACAGTACACAAGGTTTTATACACTGTAGCTGTTTTGTAAGGCAACAGTTCATAACCCTGCCTCTAAAGCTTCCTCAGTACTGCTTGGCCATTATATTACTGTACCCTTAGGAAATAAGAAACTGATACCACTGCTGCCATTTTATTTTAAGCTTGCGAGGAGACATTACTGAACTGGAGACTGTTGCCAGCTGAATGCAGATTTTTTTTTAGATCAGTGGCTAATGAGGTCAATGGAATAATTAATGAAACATGCATCTTCCCTTTGGGCCTGATTCTGAAGTCAATGGAAGCTGGAGATCAGCACATACAGGATGCATCCCACTAGAAAAGGTCAGAATTGTGCAGCGGACAACCACGCCCCCCAAAAGGCATTTTTAAAATCTTTGCAAAATCGACAGTCTCAAATTACTGGCTCTAGCTGTAATTCACTATGTAATATACCCTGTAATATATAACTGGGCAGCCTGGCTTCCAGGCCCTCAAGCGAAACCATCAGGACAGCATAGCTGTCCTATCTGTGCCCAGAAAAGAAACACTTGAAAATCATTAGTGTCATTGGGTTAGGAGACCTAAAAATAAGCAAATAAACCTATTGGCAGGAAGCAGTATCTTCTGTTTGTCCTGCTTGCACTCACCACTGTCATTTCTTTGCCACGTGCAGACTAAAAAAAGGGATTTGTTTTCTCCTTAAATAGAACATTTCAAGTTACGAAGAGTATTCCCTGGGCAGCAAGCAATACGATAGAACTATTTATAATAAAAATAAAGGAAGTGTTTTAGGCTACCCAGTAACTTTGAAACTGTGTGTGTAATTAATATATATTGAAATCTTCGAGGCAACAGATCTTGCCTCAGTGTTGAGTCCAATCAAAACAACCACAGATCTGAGAGGCTGAGGCAGCACGGGACTATCGAGGAAATGCATATTGTCTCTTACAAAGAGCCACAAAGCAGAAGTTGTTACACTGGAAAAAACTGAACTATTGTCCTGTTAACGTGACAAAAAGAACCAAAACGGCAATTAACTGTTTATCATATAAAAGATTAAATAAAAAGACAAATACAACATTTACCAACGTTGCTTTCAATCAATCAGGCTAAAGTAGTATAGATTGGTTTGCTAAGAGGATATGAGGGGTAATTATTTTTCATTCCAAGAACCTGGAACAAACTGACATTCTGTAGTTCCATAGACAACAAAAGAGTGAGGTTCTCCAGAGAGAAAGAAAAATGAGTAAGTCACCCATCATATACAAATATACTATTTTATTCTACGGGAATATTTCTGTAACTTCTATCCAGGGAAAACCAGAAATTTGTGTTTAAAAACAAACCTAACAGGATGTCTTGACTGTTTCCCTTATTCATTGAAAAAATTTCACACAACTCTCTAATAGAAAGGGAAAAAAACAACAACCTGACAAAGACATTATAGCTGCACTCATGAGGAATGTCCAAGAATTACAATAATTCATGGATATTTCCTGTGATGTGAGGTTCTGGGTAGACCTGCATGCAACTGAGACACTACTTGTTTTGTTTTTTAGGGGCAATAGGATTGTGGGGTTTTTTGTTTTTTTCCAACCATACAGTATCTGTTGTTGTCAGTTAAAGGCATAGGGATATTTTTTCTTCCTGAAACACATCAGCTGTCCAAACACAAACTGTGTGTTTGCTATCTAGCTACTTTTAATATTGCTATAGGGAGAAGGTTAGTATTTATATACTGTAAAATTAATGTAATTGAGATCATTAAGCCTCCAAGTCTCTGGGTAGTTTATTGGTAGGGTAATAATGGCCAGGGTATTTTCCCCCACAGCTTTAGGACAAGATGTGAAGCAAACAGTCTCCGATCAGAAATGACAGACACAGATGGACTTGGATCATTCAGAATCAGGGGCAGGTTTACTTTTCACACAGTTTTCTGTATTAAAAAATACATCAGTGAAATCTGTTACAGGCAGGGACAGGACTACCGAGTACACAACGTCAATAGACTACTTTACCTTTGTTGCTGCTAAAAGTAAAGAAAATTAAAAAAAAACAAATTTAATTCAAGGCTGTTGATTTTCAACTCCTGAAACTGCAGTGAGAGGGTAAGATATCAAACCCCCTGCTACAGAAGTTGGGCAACTACTGATTTTAAAAAAAGTACAATTCTCGTTAAAAATAGTCTCGTATGACCTGTCGTCCTTAGAAACGAACATCTTAAGCTTGAGAAAATGGAGAGACAGATGTTATCTAATCAGTGTCCTGTCCTCTGGATACAGTATGGGAGATTCCCCTTTTAAAAGATACAGTAACAGCCAAGCCATTGAAAAAAAAATATTTCAATTTCCAACACTATCACTAAATTTCTTTGGGTGGGGTGGGGTAAAAAACCACACAAGGTACTTTTCTACCACAGTTCTGTTGTCAAAAGTAATACTGCACGCGTTGAAAGGGTGGAAAGAGTATCTTCACTTTGAAATGACAAGGCCCTCCAGACTTGCACTGTATAAAAACAAAGAATTAGGTGGGAATGGGGGGGGGAGGAAAGGGAAGGAAAGCTGCCTTATGCCCAAACCAAAACAACTCCCTCCAAAACAACTATTTTTGCGCACCACAGCATTTGCTCGATTACATCAGACCGCAGAGGCTATTCAGGGGGCTTTCTGCACACAGCCCTAGACCCTCGTTCTCCTATACGTATTCCAGAGATTTTTGTCCCATAACGTGATTGCTCTGATGCTTGACTTACAGCATCTCCCCCACATCAGAGATCCAACAGAGTCGTAGTTGTTAGCATGGACTAAGAGCTAGACTCTGGGGTCACGTGACTGGTTGAACGCAGTCCCGGTAGTCATCCACTAGGGTAGTACTCTGGCAGATAGAACATTGACTTCTGGCTTAATATCTTTCTTAATCTTTGATCCCAGTAAAAAATAAAATAAAACTAAAAAAGTGTGTGTATACATAACGGAAGGTGTCTATTTGTCTAGACCTCACTGCACTGTGTCTCCTGTCCACATGCTCTTTGGCAGCAATGGCTGCCAGCCATGTGAGCCACAGTCTAGTTCTCTATGCCCATGGTTACTATGGTAGAATTTATACAACAGTTTTGCTTAAAAATATTTCACAATTTTGTTTTAATCCCAAACAAATGAAGGATTTATGCACCGCTTGAACAGGGTAATTCATCTTGAGTTTGTTTAGAGGATTTATCACTGCACTGGACACTGGCGTTTCTTGCAGCTTAAAGTAGTTTGCTTCCTTCGGATTCCAGTTTGCACATCCATTGTGGTTCAAAATATGCCTGTGTAGTGACGTTAACTTGGCTTATTTGATACACAACATTTTCTGAAGGCTGGATGTGTTCACAGTTTGGTACTTGCAATGTGTATTGAAAGGAAAATACCCCACTTCAGTTAGTCTGACAATTCAATATCAGAGTCCTCGGATCTGACTTTGGCAAGTTCTTCGTGTACCTCCCTCACCATAAGAATACGTGTTAACATGATGTCCAAGGTCCCGGGGTCTATTGGCAACGTGGAGTACCACATAGGGCTATTAGGTACACAAGAACGCTCAGGTTGAAGGTAAAACACATCACTTCTCTGCTTCACGCTTTCAGAACTGTTAGTGTAAAGAAAGGAAGACTATGTATCAGAAGGCAGCATTAGCAGTCCTGTTTACAGCACAGTTAAAGAGACAAAGGGAAAGCAGCTTAGACCTACTACCTGACATTACCTTGAGACTGGAATAACTACAATTTAAATAGTAAAATTTGGATCTCCATTCTAGTGCCTCAATCTCTGCCCTTCATTGTAGCGAGCTGCCAATCCGTCTCCAGCTCAAAGGGCATTAGCTATTTATAGAACCAAACAGAATAGCTGCGTCTCCTTATAGAGGTGGTTCTTCAATTGCAGTTTCATCCCATTACATGGCATCACCATTTTAACACAATTAACGTTCAATCTCAGAACAAAACTGGTTCTAGTGTTCAAGGCAACGTGGGAGCTCCGGCTAAGTCTATGCAGACTAACGGCATTACTGGTATTTCCTGGGACACTTGATAACTTTTAAATGTTCTTTGGGATTCTGAGGGTACAAGAGCCAGTGATCTACAAAACCAGAGCCTCGCCTGCCTGTTAGTGATAGCAGAATGGTGAACCCATCCACTTGAAAGACTGACCTTCAGCATCAGAGAGTGCCTGGCAGTCTTGCAAAGCAAGGAGTGTAAAGCCTCCGCTCCCTGCTGGGCTTTAGAATTGTCACATTAAAATCCAGGAGGTGAAAGAGGCTTTTCACTGCCACTTGCCACTACTGCAGAGGCTGAACTATGATGTCATATGAGGTGGTGTTGCAAATGTGGGATAGCTCAGAATGACACCAGTGAACACAAGGAATGTGTGTGAAAGGAGCAGGGAGTGGAGAGGGTTGCCGGACATGGCTTTGCCTGGGCAGGGCTATTTTGCCCTAATTTGGTTGGGTGTGTTTCAGAGAATGATTTACAGGGCTATTAGCAGGCACTAATGCTATGTCACTCTCTGGCATGTATGTTCTTCTGAGAGAGAATAATACTGAACTCCATTGCTCAATGATCTTAAGTGGAGAGTGGGGGAGAGACTGAATGATTTATACCAGGGGTCCCCAACCCGGTGCCCGCGGGCGCCATGGTGCCCACCAGGGCGTCTAAGTGCGCCCGCGTACTGGCCGGCGGACGAGCATCCACCGAAATGCCGCCGAAAATTTCATCGGCGATGCCTCTGGATGATGCTGCTTGTTGGCAGCATTTTGGCGGCGACGCCTATTGACGTTGCCGCTTGGTGGCGGCATTTCAGCGGATGCTCGTCCGCCGCCATGGTCCTCCGTAGCTCATCGTCTGGCGCCCGCCAGACAAAAAAGGTTGGGGACCACTGATTTATACGTTCATCCTTGTTCTGCGGCTTCCTTTGTGACTTCTGGAGTAAAGTTAATCTCATCTTTCAGCAAGTAAATGTCAGCATCTCTAGTTGCTACCTCTAGTCACACTCTTCCACCCTGCTTAACGAGGAAAGTGCTACTGAGATGTTGCTTATCTTGCACAATGGATTACTGCATTGCAGAGCTTGGCTCTACTTCTCGGTGCAAGAGGCCAGATTGCAATCATTCTGCAGGGTCCAGAATCCGTGAGCATGAGGGCAAAGGAATGGCGGGGGTTACTGCATCTTCCTCTACCCCTCTTCCCCCACCCAGCCCGGGGAACTCTTGGCAAAGTTAATGCAAACCACAGCGGTATTACCATGTGACAGCATTTCCCTATCACTGGTTGGACCCCGGAGGATCTGCTGGTGCCTGGCTCCATTAGAGCTGTGATGTTGAGGAGGAGTAGGGAGCCTCAGAGCCTGTGCAGAGGCAAAGGGCTGGGTGACCCTGATCCTTCTGAGGGGCTCAATAGGGATTGGGGGATGGATAACTTCCTTGCTTCTTTGCAGGGGAACTGCGTGTGTGGGAACCCCCTTCTTGTGGGGTGTTTAAAGAAAACTCCCCCAGAGGAGCTGCAGAGTTGCCCTACCCCACCACAGATTTCCTTGCAGGAGGGCACAATCTGGTCCAAGTATAATCCAAAAGTAGGCTGTGCCAATCACTCACCATTTTGACAAGTAAAACTCATAGAGTCGGACTGGACATCTCAGAGGGTTATCTGTGTTTTCAGCCATTTCCACTGCTGTTGGAACCTCCTCGTCCTCACTCCGTTTCCTTTTTCCTACAGATAACTTATCTGGATACAGGAAAATGACACATGAGCTCAGTGGAGAACAGTCCTCCTCTGTGACAGTAAGCTGAAGCTGGTTGGTTTAAGTTCTGCACCCTGATGGGGCTTTGCGCAGCGCATAAATGACGTGCTGTTTGAGAGGATCACTTTTCACGCAAACTGGCACTGCCAAGTCAAACACTGGAAACAACTTTATCAAACGAATGCCATCATTTGTGTCGCTGAGAGTTAAAAAGGAGCCCAACATAGCAGAATGAAATGCTGGATCAGGAAAATGTAATTGCTTAAACAATATTTAGTTTCACCTTCTTAATGCCAGTTTACAGTGACTGGTACGACCCTCGCCCCCATCCACAGCTCAATGCTAGAACACCATAGTACCAATGCATGGTCATCCTTGGTGTGTCTGTTCCCCATCTACCTCAGAGTGTGTACATCCTTTCCACGACACATCCACTTACCTGCCACTATGCTTTTCTCCACCCATCTCCTTCTGCTGCACTTTCAGAGCATACACCCCCACTGCTTTTAACAGTAGTTGTATAAAAATGAAATCAAGATCTACCCACAGTGTATCTTGCTTATGCAAATGACCTTTGCCAGGACACAGAATGAATTTTTGATAAGTTCCAGAACTAAGGCTATGTCTGTCTATGCAGCAGTGCCAATACAGCTGCGGCATGTGTGGTGAAGATGCCGATGGGAGAAGCTCTCCCACCGACATAAGCGTTTGTGTGCACAGTGCTACGACGGTGTAACTTATGTTGCTCAGGGGGGTGGAATATTCACACCCCTGAGCGACAAGTTTTGCCAACATAGGCTATGTCTACACTACAGCCTAAGACATAGTGGCCCAATTCTGCACGGACTTGTAACACTATTGGAAGCATTTAAGAGAGACTTTATGGTCACTCACTTAGAAAATCAGTAGTGCATGTTATCAATCTTATCCAGGACTTCAACTCTAGGAGGGAAGAGTAGAAGTGTTACTCCCCTCCTGGAGAAGGTAAGAAGACCTAGCACACAACCAATAGCATCTATCTTAATAGAGAGAATTCATAGCTTATCAAAATTAACTCAAGCAGGCAGTAGCTTGATGATCCTGCTTGCTGTCCTTACGAAGGACACTGTCTGATCAGTGGCAGTCAGCACGCTTCCACCGAGTTTTCGATTCACAAACAAGTCAAACATCACCACCACCAACTCCTCTCCCAGGGCTCATTGCCACCCCTCACAGAATCGGATTGAGCTTTAACATTTCCCAGCTTACCAATAAGCTGCTCACCCACTACCGCAGCGAAGGAAAGCTGCATTCTCTCGCTCTACATCCGGGGCCTGCAAAAGGAGAGTTTCCACTCCCTCCTCCTGAATTTCATGTGTGTCAACAGCTCTGGCTGGCTTGGCTTTATCTGAACTGTTGTCCTGTGGCTGCTCTGTCTTCGGGCCTGTTCCAGTGTGATAGGGTTTGCATACTACAAAGCAGAGCCTACCTAAGCAGACTAACTTCAAGTGCCCCTGACTTCCATGGGGGTTAAAGGTGCTCAGCACCTTAAGGAGCCTGGTCCTTCAAGCTATCAGCTCTTCAGGAAGGGAATGACTCTTATTCTAGGTTTGAATGACTGGATGTGTTTAGGCTGCTCTAAAAATGATCAGTGAAAATCTTTCAAATATTTTGGGCATCTCATCCACAAGTTTCTATCAGCTGGTGGGGCTCATACAGAATTCTGGTTTTAAACCCAGCTAGAAGTCAAAAAGAAAGGGCGGGGGGAGGACAAAGGGAAGGAAGTTAAAGTATCAGCAGAAGCCCAAATATTACTAAATGTGCAAAATGCACAACATGTTTTGCTCATTTTAAAATAAAGCATTGGCAATGCTCCTGGGGCTATGTAAATCCAAATTAAAACCACCTCAAGTAATTAGAAAGCAGCAACACACCTGATTCTACCTCTTGTTTTTGAAAAGGTGGGAAAAAACGCAGGTATGTCATCTTGGTGTTGTATTTCAGAGTCCGGGTGCGTCTCATAACGTGGGCAAAGGACAGCTTCAGATGCTCACTGACATTCTTTAGTTGGAAGTATTTGGTATTGAAGAACAGAAGTGTGTTCAATAAGACTATAGGGGAATATGCACCGAGCTGTTTACATTCCCATAAATGTTCCTCTTCAATTCTCGAGAACATGTAACCTGAGGATAATGGGTAAAGGAAAAGTAAAAATCCGCTCTTTCTAAACAGTCATCTCATTGTAAGGGCAACTCTCTGCCCTCAGGTATGAGTAAACAGCTTCAGCAGTGACTTGAGGGCACAATGTGATCCCTGAGGATTTTCATAGGTTTAAGGAAAGTAATAAACCCCTGTTGGATGGGGGGGGGGGAGGGGAGTTGCATTAAAAAGGGAGGTCCTGCCAGACAAATTAGAATATAAATGAAATCCTCCTAGACAACCTGATGCGTCAATGAACTGTACATCAGGTCAAACTCCGAGCTACAGTAAGTAGATTTAACTTGACTGAAATCAACAGAACTGCATACACTTACACAAGGGATAAATATGACCCATCAAGCAGGAGAAAGACCAAGCTATTGATCAGTGAGATTTGTCAAAAGCAAATGGAAAGCAGCCATTATTTATCTCAGTAAGACCTCAGCACAGTTTCATGTTGTATAGCTCAAACAAGTGCTCAGACATTACACTTCTTGGGTGTACAGCATGGATAATTGTGTGATACCTCCACGTGGAGATAAACTGCTGTGACATAGTGAACCTGAAAGCAGGTAAAGAAAAGGTATTCTGGAGGTTAATCACAGGGTACGTCTTCACTACCCGCCGTATCGGTGGGTAGCGATCGATTTATCGGGGATCGATATATCGTGTCTCGTTAAGATGCGATATCGATCCCCGAACGCGCTCCCCGTCGACTCCGGAACTCCGCTGGAGCAAGCGGCGGTAGCGGAGTCGACGGGGGAGCCGCGGCTGTCGATCCCGCGCCGTGTGGACCCCAGGTAAGTCGATCTAAGATACTTCGACTTCAGCTACATTATTCACGTAGCTCAAGTTGCGTATCTTAGATCGATTTCCCCTCCCCCGGTGTAGACCAGCCCACAGATGTGTTAGGCAACCAGAGGCCTTGGTGGATGTAGCACCATGTAAATGCGTGTTTTTTTTTTTTTTTTTTTTTTTTAATTTATTAAAGGAAATACACAGAGAGATGGTCACGGATCCAGGTATGCAATCACCACAATCACTAAAGCTTCTTTGGTATCCTGAAACCCATCTCCTCTATCCAAGTTACAGTTAAAAAAAGTGTTCAGCTGTTTTAGTTGTATTTATAAAATTACCACCTTTGTTTCGTTCAGTGCCCTTCCCAAGTATATCAACCAGCCAACTCTGCAGGAAACAGAGGGAGGATTTATAACAATATTTTGGAAGCCTCCAATGAAAGATGCTAGATGAAGAGCACTTCAAACATTAATTCATGAAGCTCCATGACATATGGCTAAGGGAAGCGTTATACCCATTTTACAGAGGCATAACCTGAGGCAGAGAGATGGTTAAGTGTGTCTTGCTAAAGGGCCCATAGTAAGTAAGTGGCAGAGTTGAATACGGAATCCAGGATTCCCGTCTCCCACAAATGACTACATGTTGTGGAGAGGGGGGGAGGAGGATAGCACCTCACAGTACAGATCATTCTCCTAATCATGGTAGACTTAATGGAGTAGTTCAATGCTGCTGTTCTTTGCCCACAGCACTCTTCAGATGACCTATACTGTAAGACGCACCCCTGAGAACTCATTCATTTATAAAGATGGGTTTCACTGTCATGCAGGTACATAAAAACAACACAGTATGAAAAATAATTGTCCTACCATTTGGAAGTATTGTAGGTTCCCAGATTTTCAATAGTTTTGTAAGTTCAATCATAAACCTGGAATAGGGCTCGGTAAATATGTTATCTATTCTACCGTTCTCAAACAGGTACTACAAGAGAAAAGAAAGGAAGAGATACAATTCACAGTTACATAGAAGAGTGCTGACAGGTTACAGGGTGTCAGATTTATTTTGGTTCTCTCCTACGGTATTTCTCTTTGCCTTCCTTTACAATTATGCTCAAAATGAACATGCATTTCCAAATGTGTTATGCTCCAAAGCATTTTACTGGCATCCCAGGTATGATAAACAGAGGGGCAGTGGCCTCTCTTATTAAATGGGAGATGCAGGCGAGAATAATTATTAATGCACAGATCTAGACCAGTGTTCTGAAAATTCACCATCCGTGAACACAACAAAATACATCCCCAAATATGGCTCTGTCTACAGATGCCGGCGTAATCATTTTAGCATCTTTCTAATGAACTGGGCTTAAATATGTTAATACAACGTCTCTTGCCAACACAGACAGCATCTTATATAAGCCTACAAAGGGCACAACCACAGACTTATTATGATGTCACAGGCAGGCTTGTTCTCAGTAATCGGGGTGGGGAAGAGTTCAATCTTCATCATGAATGTATTGTCCTTTAATGGCTAATGGACTAGGATACAAACATTCTACTCCAGTCTGGAAAAAGAGTTTGCTTGAAAAGAAAATGCAATGCTAAGAAATTTCTGATCTTCCTGAATGCTGGTCACAGGCAAACCAAATTTATAGCTCTTCTTCCATTCTGTCAAGCATGTCTGGTGAAAAAAGTTAAGGTGACAAATCAACAACCAACCAAATGAGGTTTAATGCCCGGGAAAGCATTTGATCCCTAATCTCTGAATGGTTACTGGAGACAGTGAACAAATATGCTACCTAAGGAAAAACTGGTCCCACCCTGAACTGAGTCACTTTGTGTTTTAAAGAGCTAGTTATAAGGTTCTGGGGTTTATCATCATTGTTTCAGCTTACAGTAAGCAAGCAGGCCACAATAACTAGTTACATTTTTTGTTCCTATTGGTTAATTCTAATTTGATTGTTCTCATGATATTATTTCTGTAAGTGGTATCTCTGTGATAACTGTCTAGCAATGGCAGTCCAAGACTTTTTTTCAGATTTGCTAGCATGTTAAGGAAGGGTGTTCCTTAACCACTCATGATAGGGCCTGCCCTTGCTGCCAGACAGGTTTTAGAGGTATGTGTGAGGGTTTAAGAACAAGCCTTAAAAATGGGGTAACCAAGTGGCCCTCATCTCCAAAATAAATTCCCAACAGCTACCAATTACTACAGACACTACATTAAAAAACATCTAATATACACTTGGCAATGCAGTAGTTCAATGAGTTACCTGCTGAATTCCAAGGCACAAGTATAAGATGCTGTCGGGATCATATTTTTCACCGTTTGGTCTCCGCACCTCTTGGATAAACTGGCACAAGCCAAAACTCAGCTCAGCAAAAGTGCATGAGAGAATATCCTCCTTGAGTTTCACAGGCCGAACTGTGGGGAATAGAAGCACAGGAAACATAAGACTCCATTCTGCAGGTCAGTCCTTCTGTACTTCCTGGTCCCGTACATCACATGAGCAGAGTTGTTACAACATCCATCTCCAACACACAACTCAACTCACGCCTAAAATAACTGTTCATCACTTTCCCATTTGTTAGTTAACAATTATGCAGCAGTTATTGTTTTCTGAATATTTACTAACAACCTTAACTGCCACCATATGTAATCAATATAAATTTTAACTGAGCAATAAGAAAGTGGGTACTTAAAACTAAGCAAGACTGTACAGTAGTGTGATCACTGAACCCAAGGAATAGTGACTTATACTTTAGGCTGGCTGTGTAGGTTTCATAAATCAATTTCATTTCTACAGCTGGATTCAGGGGAATATTGAATGGGAGAATGATCTTGAGCATTTCCTACTAGCTCCGGAAATGAGTTGGGTGCAATATGTTTGACTCGTTTACTTAAAGAGAGGAAGGAATTAAAAGTTTAAAGGGACAGGATATGGAGGGTGGGAAGAAGAGCAAACATAAGAGTTGGTTCCAGAATAAATGGTCAGAGAACTCTTGCACTGGGCTTGCTCCCTCCATCCCATAGGCAAGTTGCTTCTGCAGACTAGACAGAAAGCCTTTGTGGGGTAAGTTTGGGCATGGAGGCGGCTCCTGGGTGTATGCAGGAAGATGAGTGAAGTTCCCTCACCCGCAAAAATAGGATAGACAAAAAAACTTAATGGATTGCATTTCTGTGGGGACCTACAACCAGCTATTCTCATATAACAAAAAAATTCCAAAGGAGCACAGGGGAAGCGTTCTCTTCCTAATCAGAAGATTTTTCCACTTTCTTATATAAACCCCTCACATTCGGTTTCAGAAAAATGTAAAAAAAAAGTTTATTTCCCCAAAAGTATTTTAAAATCTATGAGTTTCTTCACTTCCCTGCAACCAAACCACTGGACAACTCCCAACTATTATTTCTAAACTAAGGGCCAAATTTTCAGTTGGCCTCTGAAAGCATGCCCATAAATCTCTTGGTGTATTCCTAGGTCAGACTAGGGAAGAGGGAAAGGGAAGCAATGACATTTGACTCAGACTCTGCCAGAATTACTGGATGCTTCTGTTAAAAATCATCACCAGTGAAAACGTTAACACGGTTGACATTTCAGCCATCATTATTAGGCTCCAGAGCCAACATACCAATGGTAGGAAAGGAATGGTTCATGCTTTTCTGAGCTAGTTTCAGGTTGGCTGTAACATGGCATTGGGATGCATTTGGAAGATTTTCTATGTAACTGTGAGGGCAAGAAATGAAGGGTCCGATTCTCTACTTCATCATTCACTATAAAACCAGTGAAGAGTTTGAAATTGGCATATGAATGCTTAAATTCTGGAGAAACAGATGGGGACAACACAAAGGTCAGTACAGGGTCCTACCCGATGCTAGCTCAATCAGAACCCTGCACTTTATAAACACACCTGGGCTTCAAATCAAGTACAAATGTGCATAAAATTAACACCTACAGGGACATGAATGACTGTAATATTTATACTGTTCAACTTCCAAATTTCAGTCTGAGTCCTGCTTCAACAGGTGACATAATAGATTAAAAGCAGACAGACAGACAAGATACTTAAAAAAATATATATATATCAATAGCCATGAAACTTGAGACCTGTTTCCTATAATCCTTACTCCACTCAGAGGGACATGGGCCTCAGTACCAATGGCATGCCTCAAACTCCATCCTGAAAGCTACATCACAACAGCTGCCCTCCAAGTAGCAGGTTTTGCTTCAATAGAAACAAGTTTACCTCCAAATTTTAGTTCCCCTTGGTCTTCCTGTGCATTCTTCCATTGGACCCAATTCCTCCAGGCATTTACCCCATACATGTACTTCAGAGTCATCCCGGAAACAGAGCAGCCTGGATAGGAACCCTGCATAAGATTCCGAGGCTCCACAGAAACTATGGACTTCTTCCTCCCCTGCAGGAAATCCAAAAAAGCTCATATAACAGTGTCCAATTCTGGACCCCTTTTAACCTGATCTCACAGGAAAAGTGCATTACACTTTGACCAGCTACTAGACGCTTACACTCCTGATGCTCCTGTTATAACACAGTGTCAGAGGACTTCACAAAGAGTGGAGAAATATTAACCTCGTTTTAAAGAAGGGACAACTAAGGCACAGGGAGGTTCTGCACACACAGCTAGTCAATGACAGAGACAAACAAAAAACACAGGTCTCCTTGCCTAGTCCCCTGCCCTAATCACTGGACAACAATGCCACAGCCCATGATTAAAATACATAAACGAGTAAAACTTGATAGTTTTCTCTGCATTATTATACAACTAAAAATATAGGCTCCAAAGGAGTTGCTTTTAAATGCTACACACTCTTTAAATGCTACCCCATAAAAAGAACACTGATTCCCCCTAGCAAAAATACCTAATTTTATAGAATAAACATAAAATGTAGATAAAATATTTCCAATCCTGATCTTTGTTTCCTTATTCTGTTTGTTCAAACTCAAGAGATGTAAATATGCACGTAAGATTAGCACCTTAGATACATGGAGTTTTTAATAAGATGGAAGGATGCTTTCCTTACCCGTCTTTTTGGCTGTGGGAAGCCATCTCTATGTCTCCGCCTTGCTCGCGAACGGGAGTGGAGACCCAGTCCTTTATTGAGCGGGTCAAATGAGTCTAAAGTCAAAACAACATCAGCACAAGTTAAATTAATTATATGATTTAACGGGGCCATCTAGAAATGAGAGTTTGAGTCATTACTAAGTATCTTAAAATTAGAGATGCCACATCTGGATATTCCTATTGCATTACCAATGGATAATTAAGCAGTAAAAGCAGCTCTGTCGATGTCAGCTAGAAGGAAGCTCTGAGATGGAGGACTCCCATGTAAGGGACATGGAATTCTCAGGGTAGGGGGAAAAACCCCAACACACTGATGTGCTTCTGTACATAAACTGATATCCTTTGTACTCATGAAAGACTCCCACCAGGACAGAGAGGTGACAAATTCACAAGCAGTCAAGGAAGAGTAACCACTATTCTCTATCAAATCATCTAAACTATGTTTTTTAAAGTGTAAACAAACGTGCTCTATCTTATTGGGATCAAGTATCTCTATTAGAGAAGATGTATTTCAGCTTTAACAACATGCATTTGCCCTTTGTGGGCAAATTAACTTCTTGCAATAAAGATACTGGAAGGATAGTTTCTAGCAAATCATGTATATATTTTTTTATACGTGACAGTGTGTTTTTCTATGTTACACAAACCTGAGGGAAAGTCTGCCTCCAGGTCCTGCTCCACGTCCCCTTTGGAGAACTGCCTCAGCTCGGGGTCTGGATCCTGCATGGCATTTGATCGTAAGGCATAGTGATTCAGCTCATCCTCCCAGCTGTGTGGAGTTGACACTGCTTCCGATTCTAGATCTCCACTGTAAGTGCTGCCTTGATCTGTAACGAACAGGACCCATATACAAAATGCACCAAAAGGAAAAAGAGATGTACAGTAGGACCAAAGTCCTCTCTACAAATGAAATACCAACCTTTCTCAAATATCTTAGGGTCCAGGAACAGCTCATGCTCAGATGTTTGGGATCCTTAAGGAAAAAAAAAACAACAACTAGAATTCATATGGACATGAAGTATTTTACTTATTTAAAACAGTAGCTGAAATGCAGAATTTCTTAGCTCATACAATTGATCCAAAAGGTCAGGAGACTAACCGGTCAATCTTGGACTAAGAATAGTGGACTGTGTTTAAAGTATTCAAGAAGGCATCCTGGCTTTAAGAGAGAGGTAACCAAAATCCCTTATGGAGTAAGACCATTTTCACTGCATTTGCCCTTGGGAAAATAAAACAGCAGCTTGCTGATGGGGCAAAAGGAAGGCTTATCACAGCATGATGCAGGGGCATCTGGTCCGATGCAGGGGCATCTGGTCTGATGCAGGGAAAGCTGACATTTACCTACCTTTCACAGGAATGCTTCCTTTAGTATCCTTTTTAAAATGTTCACATACCTCCATGAGAGTGCGTTTTTTCCTTCTCTTCATCTTCTGCAATCATTTCTGCCATTTGAAGGAGATCAGCCTCAAATGGATTTGTGGGAATCTTCTCCTTGATATCCTGAATAGTCTCTATGATCTTATCGGCATTATCCAGAGTAGTTGGGATAAGCATGGGAACTGGTACCTAAACACACGCAGGAAAGTTTAGATTTCTGAGCAGGACTTGTTTTATCGCACATGAAGTAGTTTTTTGCGTACCAAATGCATTAAAGAGGATCCAGCTATTTTTCTTCCTCTGGCACTTAGACTAAAGGGGCAACACAGACTATCTGCAGATTGGACAACTTGCTGTATCTCTGTAATAACCTGAACAATTCCTTTTACCACCACCTCTTTCCCCTGCTACCCTGCATAATGACCAAAGTCAATCAAGCAGAAGAAGACCGGATGGGATTCCCTCCAAACCCCATAACTGACCAGAGATTTGAGTGCCAGAAGAACTCAATGTCTGAATACATTGTCTTTGTGGCACTTCCAGCCTCTGAAAACTCTAGGACCGACAGACCAGGATCTGAATCTGCACCTGAGATTCTCACATTGGATTAGCCTATGCTAACTCTTTTCCTAAAAGGATGTTTACAGTACTTTCCTTGCTAGAGGTTCTGAAAGCTCCCTGGGAGAGTAGTAGAAATGCTACATAACCAGATATTTGGTTATAGATAAGAGAGACTCAGGCTGAAGATTTTAGGAAATCTCTCTCTAATTCAAATCTTTTGATGATGAAGTTGGAACCCCTGGGTTATAATTTAAGGCACAGCAGCAGAGGAGCTTTTTGAGGATGGGTATTAAATTTTAAGTGACCTCTAAGGCAATGTGACATGACTGTAGCTCTTGCAACCATCTTTTCCCCCTGAATACTGCCTACTGGGACATGTTTAGACAGAGTAAGAACAAATATAACCCTCACGGTTCTTTGTTCTAGTGAAACCAATCTTTAAACTGCAGGCCACTGAACATAACCATGAGTTGTCAGATGAGCTGAAGGGTAACTTACAGGTACTGGGACCCCAAGTGGAACTGGCGTATACTGGGTGAAGAGGTGAAGGGGCACTGGCACAAACACTGGTACAGGAACAGGCACCACAAGGATTTGGGGTCGAACTTCATCTTCCTCTGTCATGTTAAAAAAAATGAAAGTGGTTTGGTTCCCAGAGGCAAGGGAGCGTCTGACACCTCCGTAATATCTTGGAGTGGTCCATGAAGAATTATTATTAATAATTCCATTAACAGTGACTTCTGCTTGTATCTCCCCATGCACAACCTGGTATGTTCATCCCAGTGACTGACACGTCTACATAGCTGTGCGCACACCTCCTGCCCCTAGCTCTTAACATGTCAGGTAATAAGACAGATTTACCTGAAACAGGACAGGATTCCTGTCAAGACAGATAAATGTATGTATCATAGAAAGTCAAGAGCTATGACTTAGACCACTCTTCACTGGACTAGGTCCCACCCCCTTTGTATGGCAAGGACTAAATCCTGGTCGCAAAGGGTCAAATGGGAGTTTTACAATTGATTTCACTTGAGATGGAATGTAGCCTTAAAATGTTTAGGCCAATTATTCAAAGAGGATGCCAAATTTGTGCCTGTGTCTGCATCAATAAAAGCCAGCATTTTATTTAAAAATTGCACCTACACATGTCAAATGGATTATTCCATATCTAATTATTTAATTCACCCACACTGGATTTAAGTTTGACACTCCACTCTTTTTATGGACTTATTCTAGCAAATCCCCTGCATCTTCCCTGGAAGTGACATTTAACTTTAGTGCTGTTATTAGAAAGTGCTAGGTACACAATTCAGATGTAAACAATATTGTGACCATATACATGAACAATGAGGGAGAAAGAGGTATTTCATACACCGTTCTGTATATCAAAAGAAGGATGATTGCAATGAATACTAGACTGTGTGATCTTGTGTCTTGTACTCAAATTGGGAGCCAAAAACTCCTTAATTCTAATCCTAGAGCAACACAAGCTCCCTCTGTAGCCTTGAGCATATCACTTGACCTCCCTGCTTCACTTTCCATATCTATAACCTGATGATAGCACCCTTGTGAAAGTTTGAGCTGATTCCAAGATGCATTCCACATGCAGTTTTCATGGACTTCAAGAAATGCAGACAGAGATTGTCTTATATAGTTATAACACAAAATGATGCTTAAAAGCACTACGGAATCAAGCAAAACCCTTATTTTAAGATTAAAAATCCTTATCACACACTACGTTACTCATTCACCTGCAATACAGGCCTTTTTTTAAAAAAGGAAGACAATCTGACACATACCTGTCTGGCATTCCTTATTCTGGGTATGAGGTTTGCAAGATGTGGCCTTGGTCTGGGTGATCGGCTTGCACAATAATGCTTTGTTTTTTAAAAGCCTTGGAGGTTGTGATGGTGGTAGTTTCAGGGCGTCTGTCTGAGTACTAGCCTGGTTTTAAATACAGAAAAGAAAGTGTGGTAAGTTCAGTACATTTGGCTATGGTATTTTGTTACAATATGAGATGCAAGCCTCCTGCAGTATAATACAGATATAATTTTAAAAATGGAGATTTTGGTATGCAACATGCTTTACTGTTTAGTGTGGTAACCACAAAAAAAATTGCAAAAATGGTATCTTATTTGCTCCTCGTGTGTCTTCACATCTCTCTCTTATTTCTGTCAGTGAAGCAAAGGGTGTTTTTGTTTATTACTGTCAACACTGCTGAGAATAAACCCACAAGAGTGTCTGGTTTTAGATAACAAATAATGCTGGCTAAGTTCTGATTTTGAAACCTTAACTGTTTAACAAATATCTAAGACCCAGAAAGAACATAGCTTAGTTTTCAGATGCCATGTGGGGAATGCAATTAGAAATATTCCATCAACTAGGCAAACTGCTGTGAAGTCATTAAAAGGGAAAAAATATTAAAGTAGAACAAACTTTTTCAATTTTAGGATCACTTTTTTGACTGTAAGCAAACTGATTAGTTTTGCTTCTAGTTTCCGGCACACTGTGCTGAATCTCTCTCTCTGTCATCATCTATTCCAACAGCATGATCAGATTACAGTAGAGACTCCACTAGGGGGGAACATATATTTGCATTAATGGGCATACTGTAGTTTAGAACATCAAATCAGCAGTTTACCAGTGTACACCAGAAGAAAGACTTCTCTATGCAGTAAAAATTCTAGCTATCTATGAAGATATTAGCAAGTTGGATGTATTTTGAATCTCAGTCACGGTCAGAAAAAAATGAGTTCAAATAACCGCTGTAACACTACATATGGAACAGAGATATTTGATGTTTGGATAAGATCTCTAACAAATCAGTGTGTCTGAGCAAAGCAGGGGGAGGGAGAGAGGGGGCAGGAGGAAGTTTAAAGTTTCTTTTGCAAAAACTTACATCTCCAATGATCTTTGCTGTCACAGTAGGAACTGCACCTGTTAATTAGAACAACATAAACTTAATTTCTGTATTGCCTAACAGCAAGGCCTGCATCCTACAGAGGTCAAGTATTAATCTCCAGTGGGCCCAATTCTCTGTTGAATGTAATTAACATTGTAGTTATTTACACCTGTGCAAAGTGAATGTGACAACCTCGCCATTCTAATTTGGTAGCATTTTACATTCGCTCTGCAGTGGTGTAAATGAAGGCACAAAGTACAGGGCAATGAAGAACTGGGCCTGTTATCTTCAATGGGAGCAGGACCTAATGCTGCCTATCAGACCTATGAACAACCAAAATACAAGCTCAAGAAAAAAGATGTAAAGACTTTGAAACTGTGTATTGAGGAATTCTACCTTGTAAGACGTTGTTGGAGTTAACCGTGGGCTGGGCAGCAGGGGCACTTGCTAGGGATACCACGTTTGCTATAACCGGAGTTGAATCCTTCCTTAGAGAAGGAGGGCCTGATGAAGAAGTTGGTGTCATGGAAAGGTTTGCTGTTTAGAATGAACAGAAGAAATCTAGTGTAAGCATTAATATTACTGATAACAGGGCGTATTCATAGCTGTCTAACATATTATGCAAGATCCACCCTCCACTCCAATACATACACTCTTATAGTTAAAAGCTTGTGTAAGTATCAACTGCAGGTTTTTAATTCAGATTAAAAAAATCTGTTTCTTTAAATTCCATATGCAAACCATGCTACCCAGTCAGTGGGACATCTCAGAAATTGATCACAGCATGAAAGGGCCTATTTACATTATTATGTTTTATGACGTAAATACCATGGGGCCAACTGAGAACGGGACCCCACTGTGCTAGGCACTGTACAAACAGTAGTATAAGAGACAGTCCATGCCCCAAAATCCTTATAATCTAAATAACTCAGGTGAATTGTAACACTGCCCTACGAGACTCTTCACTGTCAAAGGCTGGTTTAAGTCCTTGACATTCATAATCCCCATGTTTACCATATTTCACCAAAGGTACTGTTCCCAGCAGTCTCTGGTACTACCCCGGACACATGAGGCCAGACTGTCAGAAGTGATGCACACCTGTAGCACATCTGTTTCAGATGAAGTTGCAGGTAACCTGAACTTCTGAAAATCAGGGCCATGGTACCTATCACTATCCTTTCTGCTTAAAACACACTAACTGACAAACTTCACACTAGACCAGGAGTGTCAAATGTTTTAGTAACGGCGTGAGAGTATAAATTAATTACTGAGTTACATATTACCCTCAATCCACAGCAAAAGTCCCACTGCTATCAATAGGAGATTTGCACAAGGATCAAGGGTAGAATATGGCCTAGAAGCATACAATACACTAATATTATTTATTATCTGGGGAGTAACTTAGTGTTGCAGTCACTATCATTCACTGGCAGAATATGCCCCTCTTTAGGACCACTACTATTTCTCCCCTTTGTTTCTCTTCCTCTTCCGGTCTTCCTCCCCTCTAACACTTCATTCCTCACAGTTCCTATTCCTGTGGGACGAATTGTCACCATCCTTCCCATTCCATCTGTTCAAATAATCAGTGAGGAATAGCTACAGCTTACATCAAGCTTAACACTAATATTTTAAGAGTCAACACCTAACGAAACTGGAGCTCAGAGTCATTGTTTCAAAATGTCTGCACATTTGGGAAGACAACTCAGCACTGGTTAAACTGAGTTCACATTTGAAAGTTTGTCTTCAGAATCATGAAGTTTACAAATGTGTATTTTTTAATGAATACTTAGATTCTGCCAAATATGATGCTGCCATGTGGGCTGCTTGAAGAAAACCAGGTGCCTGACATCTCTGCAACAGATATTGCTCTAATCAAATATGCTTTTGCAAACAGTGACACTCAAAAGTAATTTTTAATTTCTCTCGTTTTCTCTACATTGAGCATTTGCGTCTACTTAACACGGAGAGAAATCTTGTTTCTCCGCTACAGAGGATTAAAGTCACAAGAGGCAGAAGAGCCCTAGATCAGTGTTTCTCAACCTGGGTGGGGAGGGATCACAAGTACAAGGCCGGCATTAGGGGGTGGGAAGCAGGGCAACTGCCCAGGGCCTCACTCCACAGGGGGGCCCGTGAAGCTAAGTTATATGCTTCAGATCCGGGCAACAGGGCTCGGGCTTTGGCTTAGTAGGGGGGGGGGGGGGGGCGGTCACAATTTTTTATTTAGTTTTTGTAAAAGACCAAAGGAGCTTGAAGGAAAAAAAGGTTAAGAAACACGGCCCTGTATCACAGAATCGTAGGTTTAGAAGGGACTGCTAGGGTCATCTAGTCTAACCCCCTGCCAAGATGCGGGATATACCTGAGTCCATCCAATGGCTGTTCTCAGTAGGGGATGTGTGTGTACATTATATGATTTATGAAAAGGTCCACTGAACTGAGTTTTCCCCGAAATGGTCATACTGCATTATCCAAAGCAATTGTTCTGTTCTTATGTTCTAATTCACATCCTATTTTACCTGTGTTGTTCTGAGGTGGGGGTTCAGACACAGTTTGCTGATTACAGAACATCAAAATACAAAGCAGGTTGCAAAAATGTTTGATCTCCCCTTGCCATTTCATAGACTCACTGAGTTTACCTTGTCTTTTACAACCATCACACTTTGCCATCTAAAAAAAAAACAGCACGGGGAAAAAAAATTAAAAACACTCAAATACCAGGATAACAATAAATGCATATAAGTGAGCCCCTTCCCACCTACCTCCAAAAAAAGCTTTCAGCTTATATGCTGGTACTTTTAGAATAGCTGCAACATTTATTGGCGCTGCCACAAAACAGCCTAAAGAATGAGAGCATTAGATTGTGTTCTCCTGTAAGGTTCCTTTATATGTAGAACTGGTGTTCACAACAACTTGTGGGGGGTGGGAGGGACATTCAAAGGCACAAAGGGAACCTGGGCATCCAATTCCCCTTTCTGCCTTTGGCTATCTCCCCTGCAAAGCCCAGGAGCAGCACCAAAGCCAATAAACAGGCTTTTATAATTATAGAGGCACAGGGTGGTGAGCTGAGTGTGCCCCAGAGTGAGACAGAGAACAAGCAGGGCTGAAGACCCAAATAACCTGACTAATTCTGACAGCAAATGCAAAACACCAAAGAGTGAAGACTTCTTTTTCATTCAGCTCCCACAGATATGCAAGATCTTTAAAGGAAGCAGAGGTCCACTGCAGACAGTTTCATGCAGCTCTTGGGCTTCAGAAGTTCTTTTGTTATGGCATTTACATTTCAGAAAGTGATGCATGAAAGCTACTTACCTGATAAAACAAAACCGTAAATTTAGACATGCATTCTTCTGAGCAGAACTCCTCCATCTTTCCCCCAAAGTGATTCTGGACCAGTTTGGGGGAAGCCTGTAAACAGTAACTGCACATTTTACAGTGGTTTCCCCAGCGTTTAGCCAAGTCGTGTTTATAGAGCAGTTTACAACCTAAGACATCAAAGGAAGAACAAAAACAAAAAAAATGAATATCAAATTAAGGTGTTTGTTTAGTTCTTGCTGTTAATTGTGACTTTACGATAATTTATTAAAAATGATCATGAAAGTGTAAAGTATGGACAAAGACCTAGTTAGGTTAACAGATGAGATTTCTCATTTTATTGCTCTAATTTTATGGCAGGATGCTTTCTGATAGGATTTACCTGACACACAGGCCTGCCTTTTCTTACCTTCACTACAGAATGGCTTGTCTATTCCTGAGAATCGCACGGTCTCCTTGATAATCTTCTCAATTTTGCAGTATGCACACATTGCCATTACACTACTTCTCTTCTTGTATTCATCACAGCAGGTCTTCCCACAAAACTGAAACATTTTACCCTGTAATTACATGAGACTAATTCAATTATGCCAAATCTTGTTTCCCCCCCCAAAACCAGTATTTTTAAATAGTTTAAAAAACAAAACAAAAAAAAACATGTAAGAGATTTCTAGTGCTGGTGAAAATCACCATTTGATAATGCTGGAGAATAAAGTCCGCAGAACAGGTGCAGCACAAGGAGGGAGTGGAAAGGTTCCTATAGATGCACCTACCAATGTGCTTCACTCCTGACCAAAGGGATCATCTCTAGAGGCAAGAAGGAATGCTGCCTACGTAGTCATTTAATCCTTCGCCTTTCTTCTGAGGCAATCAAAAAGGACGCAAATCAATGCCAATTTTGATGGTGGTATTGCTGTACCGAACCGACTACCCAAATCCCAGATAGCTGGCCATAGCAAGACACCAAAGGACTGTTGCCAGATTGCCCCACATTATGGTTTTGTGCCTGTTTCTGATTCAGAAAGATCTGCATGCAAAGCTCTGATCTTTATTACCTTGTAGTCAAGCAGCTCTGGTTTGGTTGCAAACAGTCGGTTACAGTGCTGACACTTGAGTTTCACAACAGTGCGGGCGAAAGTGACTTGCTGGGACTGAGCAGCGAGCCTCTGGAGACCAGCTGCAGCCGAGCTGCTCATGGAGCTGGGGGAGACAGTCGAGGTAGTGCCACCTGATGCGGATACCGTTGCCCCAGAGGGAATGCTTACAATGACTTGACCCTGCGACAGGGGCACCACAGAGGAGTTCATTCCTGCAGGCTTGTTGAACAAGTTCTGTCGGAAAGCAATTAGGAAGGTATACTTTACAACAGGAAACCCATCTCTTGGAGATTATAGCACTAGTCTGCCATTCTATTAATTGAACTTTGAAAGAAAGTCTAGACATGATACCTGAAAAGCTACAACGCAGCTGTAACTGCAGAAATTGCGTATACTCCCATCTGACATAGCCAGGTGATACTGAGGGATTGCGGAAGTTTTACAGCTGTTACACTGAACTTGGACACCTGATGGAAAAACAAAGAAAAAAGAAAACCCAGTGAATAAAGCCACACAAAAGCATTGCAAATGGCTTTATACTGTGTGTACAAAAAACACCAATGACTCTGAATGACCAAGTTAGATAGATCTAAGAAAGAATATGACCAATGTCCTAGAGAAGAAGAAGCAGCAGCCAGAGTAGATTGAGCACTTTATGATAGGTTGACATGAGCACTGCAATGGTGGTACATAGGTGCCTGCATAGTACTTTATAGTTCATTAATGCTCACAGTATCGTTGGCAGGTCAGTAAGCATTTGCCCATTTTACAAGAGAAGCATCTGAGGGACAGAAGCTGAAGCCAAAGGGGGAAGGAGTGTCAATCTGGAATATTAAAATGCAAAAGTTCTGGGGCCCACACCTGTCATTTGTGACATGTAAAACCCCCAACCCATTTAAAACAAACAAACAAAAAAAAAAAAACACAAAAGCTGCTGTTTAAACAATAATACATTTGAAGGGCTTGGCAGAAATGTGATCACCTATGTACAAGATACAGGAAGCAGAGTACTAGAGTGATTAAAGTCCGCCCAGTGCTTTTGACTATATTAAAGCTATAATTTTTTAAAATTAAAATTGTAGTACTGGAACACAGTGTACACAGAACGTGATAGAATGTATGTTCCTTGATAAAATCCCTTGGTTAACTGGCTGAGAAAGAACTTGGCCTGCAAAGAACTGGAGTGTTTTACAAAGGCCAACAAACAAACCATGCACTGGTTATCACCTCAGAACCATCATTTATGCACAATTTCTGTAGGCATGCCCATGACAAAACAGTGCACCAGACTAGTGCACCTTGCCACTCACACCACACCTGTCTGTTTCATGCTTGTGAAGAGGAAGTACATTAAGATTTACAGGTATCTTCCTGCTCTCTGAAGTCATAGGAAATTCTGCACAGGTTGTTATTCTAGCAGACAGGGAACAGGATGTCCATTAGATACCAACACAGCAGACAGATCCACTTTTAGGGCTATCAGCATTCAAAGCATGCAAGTAAGTTTACACCCAAGTAATTATAATTAATTATAATTATAATTAATAATTAATGGAGATATCCCATCTCCTAGAACTGGAAGGGACCTTGAAAGGTCATCGAGTCCAGCCCCCTGCCTTCACTAGCAGGACCAAGTACTGATTTTGCCCCAGATCCCCAAGTGGCCCCCTCAAGGATTGAACTCACAACCCTGGGTTTTGCAGGCCAATGCTCAAATCACTGAGCTATCCCTCCCCCCCGAGCTATCCCTCCCCCACAAAAAGAAAAAGGAGTAAATGAAAAGTTGATAAAACTTTAGCTTCTTATTCCTTTTTCTGGCAAAATAAGATAATATTTAAACTGGAAGCATTGCAAAGTTAATAGTTGTATATACAACAGGAAAAAAAACTTAACTCTTATTTCAGCCTATTATTCAAATTATTTTTTAAGCTTTGTTTTCAAGATGAACTAAGTTTGATCTAAACTAGATGGAACTATGGATGTAAAACAAAACACACAAACAAACATAAAAGCCCCAAAGGAATAAAGTTACCTGCAGATGTAACCATTTTAACTCTGTAGGCTGACAAGCAGTTAACAGAGCAAAAGAGTTCGGTCTTTCCTAAATTATTTGTGCTCTCTATCATCTCAGCTGAAGATCTCAAAGACTTGCACAGTGCACAGGGTGTAATTTTTGCTGATTTCTGTGGAAAGAATAAAATAAGTCACTCATTTGCAGGTTTGATGCAAATTTTAAGCTCCAAATTAACCACTCTAGCACATAAAATGTACATAAAATATGAGAGCCACTGTATATGACGTTTGATTTCTTATGAAGTTATTGCAGTGTTTATTACTTACAATATATTTCTTCACTGTAACCTTATGCTCCCTCATGTTTGTTTGTACTCCTTGTTTTATATCTAGGTTGTAAGCCCCTCTTTTTATGTGTTTAAATAGTACCTAGCATAATAGTTCTGGGGCCTCTAGCCACTGCTGCAGCACAAACAATTCCATGCATCTAGTAGCTTTTGTTGGAGTGTCTCAAATATTTTGCTAACATTAACTTTCAACACACCAGTGAAGTAGGTACACACTACTGCCATTTTTGCAGATGGAAAGATGAAGGCACAGACAGGTGAAGTTACTTGCCTAGGGACACAGAGTCAGTGGCAGGGCTGAGACTAGAGTTAACTACCATCTCCTATCCTTAAAAATGCATTTTGTTCTGTAATCAAGTAATATCAGAAATTTGTGGAAGGACACAAGGGAAAGAGACTATATACAATTTAAGGATTTAAAATATCACAGACAAGCGGTTGGTTAGAACTGGTTTATCAGTTGCGATAAGTATTATTAAAAAAAAAAAGTTAAAGGGATCAGAAAGGGCAGTGAATCAAGCAGGGTTGGGAAGAGAGGAAATAAAGCCCCTCAACTCATTGTCATATGAAAATATTTGTGATACATGTTCGTAACTCATTTATGCAGTACGACTGGGTTTCCTCCAATGATATACAACATAAAACTTAAGTTTGAAATTATTCTTTCCTAGATTTCTACTGCATAAAGACACATTTTCTCCCTTTCCCATCTAACACCTGTTCCTTGCTCTTTCATCCAGGTTTAGGCTACAATTTTCAGCAATGATCATTGTTTTTGAAGGTACATTTTTGCATCTGCACATCAATTAACTGCAGATACAAATGCCACCATTTAATCAGCCAAGTACCTGATTTGCAGGCAGAGTCAAGTATCTTGACATCTTAATGGTGATACCTGAATGGACAATGCAAAAATGGAGGTTACATTTAAAATATCAGGGCCTTAGTATTTATCTTCTATACAATGCTACAAATCTACAGGGTACCATATTGTGGTAGGTAGGTTTCAAACAGGTAACTGGTCCCTACACTTAAGGACTTACAACCTGAAGACAACAAAACAAGGGGAATAGCCATTAGAGCTTGAATGTTCAACATAGGGTTTTCTTAGAGACGGGCTTGAGATATTGTTTGGATGTCAATTTGAATTTCTCCAAAGTTGGTGGTGTCTGGATAGAAGACTTTGGTTCAGGTCTATTTCTAGTTTATCTAGGAGTCAGAGGAAGCTTAGCATATGAAAAAAGGTATAGAGACAAAGTGACATGTTTGAGCACAGCTTGAGAAATTAAAGGGCAGAGAGGTATTCAGGACAGAGTTAATGAGAACTGAAGCCTTCTATGAATAAACCAGGTCTATTCCTTAAATGGTCTATTCTAAAGTCCCCACTTACCAATTAAAGTAACTTCTCAATCAATGGGACACGAAGTTTTATAAGTACCTGTTTATACCCGGTAACACATGTTGAACTGCAGAACTTCTTTGACTGTCCTTCTATTTGAAGAACGTGGCATTGGCCAGAGCCACTGTAACAGTAGCCCCCACAGTTCTCACAGCAGTTCATAGTCAAGTTATTAGCAGAACGGAACTTGGAGAAGCAAGCATCACTGCAGAGTTTGTGTACAACATTTTGATAATTCACTTCATGTCTAATCTAAAAGAATAAAAAATAAAACAGTTGGTGTCCGAGACATTAAACTGTTCTGATCTGCAGGAAATTCAAACTAGAAAGTAGAAGTTACGTATAAATTACCACTGCATTCTTCTGGCACATGCTGCACTTGGTTGAAATGCTGTTAGTATGAATAGTAACAACAGGTTTCCTTTTCAATTCATATGTAGAAAGACATGACTGGCTGCAGAAATCCTTGCTGGAGTTTGTATTGTCAAACTGTGCAGTGATCACATCCTTTGGATTTAGGATCTCTCTATTTAAATTAAAAACAAACAAACAAAAAAACATCAGCTTGATACACCCATGGCCCTTGGCAGACCAAACACATTATCTGGAATGGTAGTAGTGTAGTAATAAGAGAGCATGACAGTGTCTCACTCCCGTGGCCTTTATTTCAATAGTGTAGCCTTCCTCAACTATAAACCCAGCAGAATACACTGAGACAAACTTCTTTGTTTAAAAAGCTTACTTTCAAGGTGGGTTGTGTTTTTGCAACTGCTTTACCCATTAACTTAGACAATCTGGTTTGCTTAGATGTCACTAAGTAACTCGGTTTTTAAATGCAGTATGGAAAATAAGGTGATGTAGACTGTACAAGAGAAACATTTGTCAAAACCTTCAGAAAGCAGGCTACATAAATTAAATTCAGAAGAATGTTCCTTTAACAAGGAAAATACTCATCAGAGGGGAAAAACGACAACAAAATACATCTCCTGATCACTGTGAAGCCCATCCCAAGATGCTTTCACAGTGCTGTTCCAATCCTTCCTTTTTTCACCTCTTGTGCTGCTCTATTTGATTCTTAACTGCTGAATTTGACAGAGACGAGTTAGTTTTTCGTCTTATTTCCTGCCCTGCCTGCCCTCTTAATTACTGCAATTCTTTTGGCTACAATGTTTTAAAATTCTTAAAGAGCAAATCTTCTATGCCAATGCTCTTGATGGAAGGCTTCTGACAGTAAAATCAAGTTTAAAATAACACTGCACTTCAAGCAGATGAGAACTACTTTTCTGAACACAAATATGAACAGCAGACAACTGAACATTGTTGCATGGACTTTACACAGTGACGCATTAAACAAACCAAAATAGCAAATTGCAGTTTTATATTTAAGCTCAGCTGACCCTGTAAATCTGAAGGGAACAAATCTGTTGTTGAGGGAGTCACAGTGATATATAAACAAAGCAGAATTCACTTTGCAAAGTGACTTTTGTAACTAAAAATACCACATATGAATAACTATATATATGAATAATATATTAATTAGATATTGATGAAAGCTTGAACAGCTACACCCAAAATTTCTCTTGGTTTAGTTTGGAGATAAGGACACAAAAGAAGATATGGTTTATAGGAATTAAAACTGCTTCTGCAGCAGTAGACAACAAATGCTGGCTCAATGCTACTTTCATATTCAGAACAGGTTTTTCAAATTATGCCTATAAAGGGTAACGTTTCTTTTTTCATACTTGACAGAAGTTGCGAGCATCTGATTTAGATCCTAATATCCCCCTAAACCAGAACCTTATTTCATGCTCAATAATTTCATCTCTTCAGCTCAGCAAGGGTTAGATATTATATAATGAAGTGCCACCAGAGTGCTCTCAGGTGGCTTCTTTGGTCAAAAACTTAATGGACAAAACCTAACCTTGCAAAGTGGAGAGACTACCCCTATTGCTAAGTTTGATAAATAACTTAGAGAGCTAGAATTTGTAGGGAATCTCATGAAATACAATATATCAATTACATTCAACTACTAAAACTTGATTTTACTTCATTGACTTTAGTAATTTAATTGTTTTTAAATTGAAGAGCATCTGTTAAATGTATTCTCAAAATATATTTAAAACTTAAAGAAGGCTAAGTCTAATTCTGTATATGATTATTTTAAGAATGGGGGAAGGGGACCAAGTACCTTTTGAGAGGCAAACTTTTATTTCCTGTTGATTTTAACTGGAAAAAAAGAAGGTGTGCATATCAGGGTAAGCGTTTTAAAAATATATATGTAGTTGCATACAACAGCCCATTTGCAGTGACGGAAAACCAAGTTCACACTACCATTTGCAAACAGCTAAATCAGCAGAGGCAGAGAATGAAATGTATTTCTGAAAGAAAAGACTGGTGGTAAAAGTGGGTACTGGGGGGAGGGGGAGGAAGAGATGTAAAATAGCGATCCCTAACAAGCTAACTTTTCTTCACAAACAAAGCCTTTGATTATTCATCTGAACGTTAGTTATTACTAGAACTAGCTAGAACACTGCTTTACTTTGAGCAGCTTGAGCACGTCTTCTTTGTAGAAGCTGGTGGACGAGAAGCTGGAACAGTGTATCCAGTGAGGCACAGTGTGGAGCAGAAGAGCTGAGTAGACCCTTTCCTCTGGTACGCTGTTTGTCCCTTCTGGAGGATTTTTTTACAGCCAGAACAGGAAACCCGAATGGCTGTGGTTGGAACTGAAGGCAGCATTTTACTCATGCCAGAGGATGCCACAGCAGGCTGGAAACCTGATGTCAACTGTGGAGCTAGAAAAACAAGAGGAAATATATGTTAATAGCCAATACGTGCTGGGTGAAATTCATGCTGTGCAGAAGGCCAGCCTCTGCATTTGAGGGACTAACTGGGACTTCAGTAATGCACAAGCTTTGTCCATACATACATATATATGCGCCTCGTGCTGGCCTTCTGCACAGGAGCAAATTCCACCCATTGTTATAACTAAATACATACTTTTACATCCCTTTCAGATTTAATTCTCTCTTGGGTTCTGCAATACAAGCATTTGTAGGTCTACACCTGAAGAGTGTCTAGAAGCTGAACCAGACTTCATTTCTGCTGCAGTTAGATAGCAAATGAAAAGCATGCTAACCCCTGGAGTCATTTTTTGAAGTTGAAACATGTGGAAGATTTAATTAAATTTGGTTGGTCTTGTTCCTTACCAAGAGGACTGCCACTGACTGAAAATACAGCACTGATCTTCAGCTCCCCTTCCTGAGTTTTTGGCTGCTGGCCATAATCCTGAACAAAGGAAAAAGGAGACCAAATAAACAAACCTAACTAAAAGTGACATTAAAACAAATGAAATGACATCAATTCCTTCATAATGTGCTACTGAATACAAGGTCCAAGAAACCAAAAAATGAGAACTCTTCATAAACTTCTATGTCAAAAATCAAGGGCCACTGCATTCACAAAGCTCACATTGGTGCATGCAAATTGTGTAGTGGTGTGTGGAGATTTCATAGCACAAATTATATGTTCCCTTCCTTGGTTATATTTTCAAGACACTTTGATGGCCAAGACTTAAAACATCTCCATGCTTCTCCCCAAATAATTAGCAGTTTATTAGAGAGCTTTTCATCTACAAAGCACATTGCAACTTATTGTTCTTGACCTTGTCTTGTAAAATAGAGGTAAGTATAATACTTAATCTCTGTTTTCTCATATGTAAATTGAGGGACTTCCTCATGTCCATAAAGGGAGTAGGTGTCAGAACTAGAATGAGGCGTTCCTGTCTTCTATTCAAACCATGCTCCCCTATTTGCTCTCTCCAGACATTTAAACTAAACAGTGGCCACCACCCAGAAGCAAGGCACATTCTATATGCAGATTCTAAAGTTTAAAAAAATAGTTTCATGGAACTATATATATATGTTTAAACAATTTTCAAAACACACAATACATTCAATGTTTTATAACAACAACAACGAGGAGTCCGGTGGCACCTCAAAGACTAACCAGTTTATTTGGGCATAAGCTTTCGTGGGTTAAAAAAACCACTTCTTCAGATGCATGGAGTGAAAATTACAGATGCAGGCATTTGCCTGCATCTGTAATTTTCACTCCATGCATCTGAAGAAGTGGTTTTTTTAACCCACGAAAGCTTATGCCCAAATAAACTGGTTAGTCTTTGAGGTGCCACCGGACTCCTCATTGTTTTTGTGGATACAGACTAACACAGCTACCCCTCTGAATGTTCTATAACGGAATCTACAAGGCAGATAAAGTTTATCCTATTTCCAGGCATGTGGGGGCAGTAAAATCCACATACTGTGTATAATGTCAAGCTTTATATTTCTATTGGGGCTGGAGGAAAATTTCCAAACTTCTTTACTAAGGGCTTGTCCACACTATGCAGCTTTTAGCGACAAGGCTGTGTTGACACAGCCTTGTCGCTAAAAGTCAGCATGTGAGAACACTCTCGGTCGGTATTTTGTCGGCACTTTTGCTGACAAAATACCTCCAGCCCCACAAGCGGCATAAGCTTTGTCGGCAGGAGAGCGTTCACACTGCTGCTTGCGTCAGAAAAAAGTTTTGCTTTTGGGGGGGAGAGGGGAGGGTAGCTTTTTAAAGTACCTGAGAAAGACAAAAGTTTTGGCGACAAAGTCGCAGTGTAGATAAGCCCTAAGAAAACTGAGTTACATCTCTTAGAATTTCCCACAAGAACACCCCCCAGGGATACTAGTCCCCTTTGGGAACTGATGGACTGCAACATTTAAAGTTTCTCCTCTTTTAAAAGTGAAGATTTATCTGCGTGCAACAGAACAGAGCTTTTTTTTTTTTTAACTATAAAAAAAACTTTAAAACAACTGAAAAACACTAACTTTTAAAGTTTACAAATCAGCTGTAAACAGATATTTTAACAATTTTAATTATAGTGTTAGCTGCAGGCATTGTTGGTAATGGGAATAGGATCACACCCTGATGTCCATTATGCATGATTAGGTCCTTAGAGAGCAAAATTTCAAAGCAATACAATTGAGCTGAAATCTAGAAAGCATCAGCCTTAAAAATCACTTGCAGCAAAGTGTACTGTGTATTTCAGACTGGAGAAAAAAAAACCACATTCCCAACTTAAAAAAGCCAAATTAAGAAAATCCTCACTAGCTTCGATATTTCTCCTCAGTAACAAATAAAGATGATTACTATAGGATTCTTTTACCCAAGGAATTTGTGTGTCTAAGAATTTAAACTTCATATATCTAAGTTTCCAAGTCTTCACTGACATTCATGAATATGACTTTTGATAAGCAGAGGATATCCTGCATTAAGTTCTGCTTTCATAGCCAAACCCATGCAGCCTGAAATAAGAATCTGCAAATTATTACATACAGGAATGAATGTTTAATTACAGTAAACAACAAAAAAATCAATGTTGTATTCTCCAACCAAACACTGACACAGATACCAACTAGCAAGTCCTACAGTAAACAAAATTCATGAAATATTTTGTCAAATAATTTGGAATCATACACATGAGAAAAAAAATATCACAAAGTATTCATGAACGTTGCACAAACAAAGTGAGGTGAAATTTGAATAAATAGTTGTTACAAATGATATTTCCAGCTTTAACCAGTACACAGGAAACTTTTTCTTTACATTTATCTATGAACAACAACTTTGTTTACTTGGACCCAGAAGGCACTGTAGTGCAAGTTTATAAAAATTTTTAAAGAAAAAGAAATGGAAAGACTAAAAGGGGCAGACACAGAAGAAAGAGTACAAAAAGGTACAGAAAGAACAAAAAAATCAGAACAAAACAAACCCCACCACTACACAAAGACACCGAAACACAGGCAGCAGTGTCAATACTGTATTTACAAACACTAACTTTGTTCTCCTCTTACCTAGGGAAGAATTACACACACACACACACACACACACACACACACACACACTTTATTTTGAAAAGCCTTAGGCAAACACTAATTAACCATCATAATACCCTATGAGGATATTATACCCATATTAGGAATGAGGAAGACTGAGGCACTGTCAAATCAAATGATTTGCTTAAGGCCACAAAAAAATCAAGTGGCAAAGATAGGTCAGAACTTTTAAAATCCTGCCCACATCTCCCTGCCACCACATTCAATCCACTAGCCCCGTGGTGCCCAACTTATTACACAGGAGGGCCACATAAACCTAAGCACAACCTTGTGTGGGAGGCCAAACAGATTCTACATATTTTAATAAGATTTAAACTCACCTGTATTGATTTATATTTTAAGTTCAGTTTGTTTTGTATGTATTTAGATAGACAATACTGTATCTAGAAACAAACTATTTATACATTTGTGTAATCTAAAATGATGTAAACATGACAAAACACTAATGAATCGGCCATTAGTATATTGTGCTGAAGCAGGCTGCGGGCCTTATGAAATGCTCCGGTGGGCCACGTATGGCCTGCTGGCCGTCGGTTGGGCACCACTGCATTAGACCAAAGGTTCTCAACCTTAGAATCATTAAACTTTTTTCTGTATGGTCACAAAAATTTCTATAAAGCTCAAGAATCCAAGAAAGCATTTAAGCATACACTTAAGTGTTCCTATAACTGAAGTCAAGTCAATGGGAGTTAAGCATGTGATTAATTGCTTTTGTGAATTAAGGCCTGTACGGGTACGTCTACACAGGGATAAAAGATCCATGGCACAGTTGTAGCTGGCCCGAAGCAGCTGACTTGGGGTTTATGGGACTCAGGCCCTGGGCCTGAAAATACTGCTATGTAGATGTTTGGGGTCGGGACCCGCGAGCCTGAGCCAGCTAATCTGGGCCACCCACAGGTTTTTTATACCTATGTAGACATTCCCTAAGCTTTATTTCCAAAAAATTGTTTCTAGCCTTTATGCTTGTGAAGGTAACCTTTAGGATGTAAACAGCAGATATAGTCTATTTTTATATACAGCTATGGTGTGACAATTCACAAAATAGTCTATAAAAACCATGAATTATACTTTAGAATTTTTTAAACAGGACATAGACACGGGCTGGACCGAAGTGTCTACTTTAGCCACAAATGACATAATAAACTTATATGCAGTGCTGGGTTTTTAAAAAATTACGTATTACAGCATTTTGTTTTTTATCTAACAAACAGTATGAAACATTCTGAGATATGGGGTCATGGGAGGAAAAAACGTTGTTTGGTTTTGGGATTGGGGCTGGTAAAAGATAGAGAATCCCTGCACTAAGCTGTAATGCCTGTATGGTTGAAGCTTCAACCACCAACCAAGTGCAAGATTTAATTCATATTCAGTTTATAGGACTGAATGTAAGAAACCAGAATATAAAAAGTAATGGCAGACTTACCTCAGAGTTATCAGGTTCATCTTTAATTTTGTCTAACAGTCCCTGCTGTGGTGCCATAGCTTTATCATATTCATCATCCAAAGGTTCTTCCTTAATTCTAATATTTGATGCAAAGGAATTCCCCAGCTCCTGACCAATGGATTCCTTGCTAGCAAACAGGTAGCTAGGCTCCTGAGGCACAATAATATGAAAAAGAATTACACAAACATTGACTCTATCTCCCCTTGTAAGTATTCTCACACTTATTATCAAACTGTCTGTACTGGGCTAGCTTGATTATCACTTCAAAAGTTTTTTTTTTTTTCCTCTTAATTAATTGGCCTCTCAGAGTTGGTAAGACAACTCCCACCTGTTTATGCTCTCTGTATGTGTGTATATATATATCTCCTCAATATATGTTCCATTCTATATGCATCCGAAGAAGTGGGCTGTAGTCCACGAAATCTTATGCTCTAATAAATTTGTTAGTCTCTAAGGTGCCACAAGTACTCCTGTTCTTCTTTTTACAATATCCAGTGTTTAGATGACCATTTCCTATATGTCTGTAACTATTACCTTCCCTCTTCAAATGCTTTGGCTCTTATAAACAAAGCAACAGACACTTAAAAACAGTAGGCTCTACAAATCTAGGATGAAATCATGGCCTCACTGAAGTCAATGGTAAAACTCCCACAGACTTCAGTAGGGTCAGGATTTCATCTATTAAGTAGTTTCTCCCGCATAAGAACGGCAATAATCGGTCACCAAAGGTCCATCTAGCCCAGTACCCTGTCCTCCAACAGCGGCCAAATCCAGGTGCCCCAGAGGGAATGAACAGAACAGGTAATCATCAAGTGATCTATTCCATTGCCCATTCCCAGTTTCTGGCAAACAGGGACACCGCAGAAGAGCTCACCAAAAAGCAACTACTTGTCTAGTAGTTGGTCTCTAAATTGTATGTACAGCAACTTTACTATCAAGGGCCCCCATCCAAAGAGGGTGGGCAAAATTAAAATAATCTGCATTTGATCTTTCAAAGTAGTAAAAATGTATATGGAGACAAACTGCAGTTATTTTGAAATACCCAAAACAAACACATTTTGCTATATTAAAACAAAACAAAACAAAAAACAAAAAAAAACCCCTCACACATCTGAGAGTTCCATAACTTACCCTGAAGTTAGTTTCTGGAATCTGTGGTGCTAACTGCGTCCGTAACGTTTCTTCTACTTGATTAGTAACTGGGGAAAATGTATATTAAATAGAAGTTAATACAATTCTTAGACAAAACTGCTTCAAACCATCTAGGGTCTTATACCAATGTCCATCAGCATAATATCGGAGTATCTCCTATGTATTATATTCAAACTTTGCCTCCTCTTCCTTCCCAAAGCAGGTCAAATATAATGCTCAAACAGAATTAAGATTTTTGTTCTTCTATTAGACAATTTATTTCCCGACATCAGTGAAATGGTCATAAAATTCTGAAGCAGATAACCCACAGGGAGGGGTATCTGCCTCTGAATAAACTGGATCCTGCCATGTTTCTGCATTTACATTTATATCTGGCTATTGATTTTTTCAAAACAAGGAAGTAAAGACGACTCATCTATTTCTTGCTTTTCTGCCCCTCTCCCTCGCTCCATAAGTACTAGCAGCTAATACATGAAGAGATGTATTCAGTGCATGCTCTTCTTAAAATGTTCAAAGATACTGCATTTGTTACATAATTAACAAAGCAAGTTTGTGAACATTTATTATAGCTGTCACAGTTAGTGGCCACTTTACTCAAGGTTGCAAAAACAGTTTCTGAGAGTTCAACTTTAAGCTCATCATAATTTTCCAAAATATGCCCTTCTGGGGCAGAAATATTTTGTGCTTGGTCTCTGCCCAACGGTTATGTGGTCTGGGGGAAAAAAAATCCCATTCACTTTTTAAAATTGCCCTTGTGTTGTTCCCGTTACATATGCTGAGATTGTAAAACATTGATTTTAAAATTCTTGTAGAGTTACAAGCCTTTGAAAATGCAGGATTGGGTATGCACAACAGTAAATACCAGAGTTGGAAATTGTACAGAACAATAAGAGGCAGCAATCAGAAACCTCTCATTCCAGGGCCAGCCCTACAGCCTACTTTCTCCCCATCGCCCGAGATTTCTGAACATGATTAGATCATATATTAATTCATCTTGTTCTGTTACTGTCAAGCTTGGCATCCCACATTGTACTGAGGCTTCCAGAGCCTGAGAAGTTTGAAATAGCTGCATGGGTAGCAGGATCACTAGGCCACTTTCAGGCTCCCTTGACTGAGGAGAGGATCCCCAGGCATCCCTTTGGCCCTGTCCATGATGGCTGGAGAGAGAGTCTGGGAAGCAAATTCCTTGTCCCAGTAGACAGTGTGTCTCAAAGCTGCTCTCTAGCTGACTACTTGGAGGCACCAGTGTAGCTTTAATAAACCTTCCCCCAATGCCACCCTTGAAGGGCACACATATTAATAGCATGCATTTCACAGAAGCATCAGTGCATTACTGACAAACTTTTAAAGACAAAAATCATGGAAGAGAAGAATGGAAGTATAAAGAGACTGCAAAGAACATGATCAAAAATCACAGTAAGAAAGCTTAAAGTGACATTGAGCTCACTTAATAAAGCCACAATAAAAAGGTTTAGGTTGAGATATTCAAAGAAGGCTAAGGGAGTCAAGCACCCAATGCCTAAAAGGCTAGAATTTTCAGAAGAGCCTAAATATATAATTTCTATAATATGCATTTGTCATATTTCAGGGTTCAATGTAAAATGCTTTCCCTGCATTCAGGTGGACACATTACCCTCCCCAAGATAATGGGCTACCTAACTAACTCTTCGAGTGGTCTGTATCTAGTTCTCTTTTTCCCCTCTCCTGAGCTGTTATTTCTGTGGGTTAAACTGTTACCTGCTTTATCAAGGAAACTGCTTTTCAATCTGGAATCCAACTCTTTAGGAATTTTTTCCAAACGTTTTTCACGTTCTTGGAAAGGTCCTTCTCTGCTTTTCTCTTTTGTTGAAAAAGTCTCTTTACCATTATCTCTTGCTATGCTAAAATCCTTCCGAATGGGTTTAAATATAGGGCCCTGATCACACGATGAAGTGATGTCCTTTTGGATTGCATTTTGTATTTGCAATTCTTTTTCACTGTCCAATTCATGTTCTGTAACTCTCTTTCCGTCCTCCAGGTTATCTTCAGTGTGAATCGTAGACGGGAGACTGTCTTTTGGAGTAAAATTTTGATCATCCTCATTGTCACTCCCAACAACTGGAATCCCTGCAAGATCCCCTGAGTTCAGAAAATAATCATCTTCATCCAACAGTGAGTTTTCAGATCCTGTTCGATTCTGCATTTCATAGGATATGCTTTCAAGGGCAGGTATTAAATTGTGATCCGCGTCCTCAGACATTTCTGCATCCAGAATATCACCACCTATGAATAAGGAAAAAGAGTGCAGGTCTTCAAAAAACACCATGTTTGGGTTTAACAGAGAATATGCATACAGCATTAAACTTTAGCTTACTCATAAATACATATATAAATAAAAGAAGCACTTACATTTCTCTGTAATGTCAAAAACTGCATTAGATTTGTCTTCAAACTGTAAGAAGGAAAACATTACATGATTATCCATGGCAAGTGTGATGTATTGTGGTGTAACTTACCCTACAACAAAATTTACCACCCACCACTACCAAAATTGTCAATATAAGATTTTGTAAATTAGGATTACTTTATTCTGCAATATAACTACATTAGAAGTTGCAAAGTGACATTTATTGTAGCTGCTTTAGTAGTGTACAGAAAAGCACAGCATGGAGGTTTAGAATTAATACTGCCTCACTTCAGAAAAAGGGTAAAAAAAAAAAAAAAAAAAAAAATTAGTTTAATCCCTCACCACCCCCACCCCCAAATAAAACCAACAAAAACACCCCACACGCCCAAACAAATAAAGATCAGGGATTCCACCCAAGGGAAACTAAGGCCTAATGTAGACCAAATTGGCCTTTTTCATACCCAAATACTAAGGCGACCAGCACACTACGAATATAGAGACACCAGCACACAGAACTTCCATTGACCTTATGGGCTGCATAACCACATTTGGCAAGGGAATCTTCCCTTTTCCATAACGCACATAGAAAGTACGGTAACACCTTCTTTCCTAAGAGTTTTGACAGTGCATGAGAGTAAGGCACAGAACTGAAAAGTGCTTGTGTTTATGTATTGTACGGAACATGTGTTTTCATTACACATTCCCTGACAGATGTTAACATTGATAGCATCCTTTGAGGCTTTTCAAAGCCAAAACGTGCACCAAGGAGAACCAGAATGTCCAACAGAATTATTATTATTTCTTCTCGTGACATAACTTTCCTTTCAGTGGAAATGGTAACGCTTCCGTTTTAAGTCATATCTGCTTTCTTAAGGCAACTGTAAGAGGTAAAGAAATTAAACTTCCCATCGAGGCTAGAATAATCTTTGCCTTCTTCATCTGGAGCACAAGCAATGTGTAGATCCTGGAAGGTTTGAGCTTTCTTACTGTTGCAATGAATTGGGCAATGTCTGGTGAGATGCAAATCTCAGGCTGGTCTATGGGCGCAATTCTCTCCTCAATTACACTAGTGTAAATCAGGAGTATTTCCACAGAAGTGAACTGAGTTACATTAGTGTAAACTCAATGTGAGAATAAAATCAGGATCTATAAACCCAGAACTCTTCCTAGCGCTGGTACCTAGATGTTGAGAACTCAAGAGAGAAGGATGCAGTACTGGAAGTGTCCCTGGTAGCAGAATCTCAGTAGGCACTTGCTGCCATTTCCCCAGGGTGTGCAGGTATGTATCCAGACTGGAAGTCTCCTGGAGATACAAAAAAGGACCAAGGTTCAGTTCTACATCCAGGTCCAGTAGCAATGTTTTCACTCTTCTTCATGAGGACAAAGAACATACCAGAGAGAACTTGCTAGTGGGGCATTGTAAGTTTCCAATGGAGGTGAGGCATTAGATCAAACTCATTCTCCTTCTTGAGTTGCATTAAGATCTTAAGTGATTCTTGGGCTCGTTTGAGATCTCTTGAACATCTCTGAGAACTAATTTTTAGGATCCACCATAGCCTTTGGTAGTCATCCTACATGTGTTCAGAATCTAGCTCCCAAAATCTTCCTCCTCTCCGGGTCCCATACGTGCTGAAGTCCTGTAGTTACTGGAGGCTGGAGTGTTAGAACCCTAATTATTTCTGCTCCACGAAGGGGATTCAGAACCATAAAGTGTTAGAGATGAAGAAGGGGCCAGAGAGATATTTGCTTTATGGCAGATTTGCAGGATGTGTCCTTTATAGAATTCAAAACTTTGTCATGATCAATCTGACATGGAATCAGATAATAATGGAGTCGACATGGAGGATGTTGAAGCTGGAAAGCTGCACTTCAAGAACACATCAATTTTTCCATCACTGAAGTCTTTTGGAAAGAAATCTCTGTTAAAGAGACATTTATCCTGTAGAGGACCTCCCTAACTTGGGCGCTTCGACATAGTACTGTACAATCCTTTGTCACTTTATAGGAGGTGAGAGATCCTGTGAATTGTCACTGTAGATTTTGCCCCTTCAGTAAACTAATTGCTTCATTCAGGGAAATGAGAAGTTCAACTTGGATTGTAAGCAATGTTTGTACAGCACCTAGAACGATGGGACCGTCGGCACCAACATACAATACCAAGTTCTTTTTCTGAACAGGTTGAAAAATATTTGCAATTCAGACAACTTGGAATGGCTCTTTAAAGTGTTTACCACATTTTCAACCATCAGATTGTCCTTGAAGGAAAAACCTGTTTTGGATTTCTTGTCTCTTTCCTCTATGGAGCTGTCAGAATGAGAGGTGATGTGTACGTTTGCCTTGGGCGTTATTAGATCCTTTTGGATTTATTCTTTTTACAAGATTCAAGGCATACATGAAAACATGAATAGATCACTAGTACATTTTTATTTCTACTTTGTTTTACTTCTGCTGTCAACCATTGAAGGCCCTAGTTTTATATACAGTATATCACACATTCCACCTTAGAATTAAATATCCTTCTTGATAGGTTCTCTTCTTGGGACCCTTAGCAGACTTGGAGGAGCCTTCAACCACAGCAGGAACAAGGAATAATTGACCTGGGAAAGACATACTGGAGTGTAACTGTTTAGATCTTAGATCAAGATCTTGCAGAAGCAAGAACTGGGAACAGAGGTACCAGGTCTAGATGTATTGGAGAAGCTTCTCTGCCTATTGCCAATAAGGCCAACTATAAAGCTTTAGAACATAGGAACTATAATACCTGATCGGTCCACCTTGTCCCGTATCCCATTTCTGATGGTGGCCACCACCGAAACCCTCACAGGAAGATGCAAAAATCCTCAGAATGGACAACTCAATGACCAGCCTATTGGGACTGGGGAAAACTTCTCCTCCCAATCAGTGGTTTAATTATGCACTGAAGGTGAGGGTTTATACCCCTTTTTTTTCTAACTAATATAACTGTGGATATTCTCACTACTCATATACATTTCTAATCCATTTTTTAATCCTATTAAGCTCTATGGCTCCATGTTATCTCTTGGAAGTAAGTTCCACATGTTTATACATTTTGTTGTAACAAATAATTATCTTTTAGCAGTTTTGAATTTGTTGTTTTCAATTTCTTTGGGTCCCCTCACCATTCTTGTATTATGAGAAAGGGTAAATAAGAATGCCCAACTGGCCTTCTCTATACCTTCTTTACTTTGTATACTTCTATCATGCTCTCTCTTAATTATCATCTCTCTAAGAAGTCCCAATATTTCCTCACATGGAAGTTTTTTCATGTCCCAAACAAATGTCATCTATCTCTGAATGGCCTCTATTTATTCTGCTCTAGCCTTTTAGAAGGTGCCCAGAAATGAACAAAGTATTCCAATTGTGGATATATATTTGACTTATACAATGATATTAAACATATTTTTTCATCCCATTCCTTATGCATCCCAATATTGTTTAGCTAAACAAAAAACACTGCTGCATATTGAACAGGAATTTTCACTGAACTTCCAAGGAAACCCTAATAATGGCTTGGCCCCTACTTGTTGGAGAGCAGCCCTGGTTCTTGACCTATCCAACCTGCCTTAATCTATCTAAGCTCCTACTCTTCTTTACCATCACACTGTTGCATTAAAGGAACAGACCCCAAGAGCCATTTGGAGGCACGGACTCAAATTGCTCAGATTGTCTCCGGAAGAGGTACCTACCTCTTCCTATGTGTATATAAAGACAACTTCTTCATTTTTGCTGCACTGAATAACTACCTAGCAAGTACAGCACCTGCATTCTCTTTTTTCCCTTTTCAGCCACCCCCCCCAAACACCTCTGACCTTCCAAAGTTGAGGCTAGACTGCCTAATTTTCTAAGAGCAGAACCCTGTGACATGACGAGAACCCCCAACTCCCACAGAAGTCTTTGAAGGTTGAGGGTTCTGAGCAACACACATCATCAAGTCCTAAAAACGTGAGTCTGCAGATTGGCTATTGCTTTTTCAAAAAAGGCAGATGTTTTGCTTGTCATAGTGCAATCTTGGGAGGCTCACCCTTCAAGTGTCTGATCTACCACCAGTGTAGCTCTGATGAGAGGTGCACAATCCTTTAGAAAAACATTTCTAGAAAATTTTAGGAGAAAAATAATATATTCCTATAGTTGCATAATGGGGACAAAGAGCTGGCTTCAGAGTTTGAGGTTATTTTCATATACAAAATAGTACATAACTGTATAGAGCAATTTGCTCACAGGACAGTATCCCACTGATTGCAAGAAGCAGTACACAACTACTACAAACTGGGATAATGAGAACATAACCACCTTATAGGAAACAGAAAAAGTCAATATCCAAAACCAAAGTGTTGTTGCATTGAGTAATATAGTGAAATTAAAATAGCAAGGTTTTTATAAATTACCATATTATGCTAATACAGATGTTCTGGTGTGGTATTGTAAGTAGACTCACAGCAACTGCAATTAACAAACAGGAGGAGGAGGGAGGAAAGTTTTTCCCCATAAAAACCTGCTTGACCTGCACTGTCCCAAAGCAGTTTTAAGGAAGCTGGCTGCAAAAATTAGCAATAAAATAAGATAAATGAGTGTTCTTGCTACTCACATTACTACATCACTTTGTAGTCCTGACTTGATTGCACATAGTTTTAATAGATGACAGCACAATTGACACACTCCTTACCATTGGATCATAATACTCTCACACTAGTTACCACAGGCCTTATTTGGTGCTTCTGCATGTAGTCTTTTTCCTATACTGGAAAAAATGCTGTGTTGCATTTAAGGCAATGTTCTGATCCTCTCTCCTACTACAATACTTCATGGTAGCTCTACTGTAATTTCTACAGCTCTAGTCAACATGATAAAATTGTTAGTCTATACCACTTTAAATTCTTCTGAAAACTGCCTTCACTTTGCCCTAAGTTTGGTCTCCTGACATCGCTGGCACTGTGTTTTAGTGAATCAAAGTATGGAACTGGAGTCCATGAAGGGAGGGATAGCTCAGTGGTTTGAGCATTGGCCTGCTAAACCCAGGGTTGTGAGTTCAATCCTTGAGGGGGCCACTTAGGGATCTGGGGCAAAATCAGTACTTGGTCCTGCTAGTGAAGGCAGGGGGCTGGACTTGATGATCTTTCAAGGTCCCTTCCAGTTCTAGGAGATAGGATATCTCCATTAATTTAATTTCCATCACGGCTCAACTGCTGACCCACTGCATTACCCGGAGAAAGTTAATTTGAACATTGCACCTCAGTTTCCCAAACTAGCATGAGGATGCCAGTACTTCACAAAGATGTTGTGAGGATCACTTAATATCTGTAAAGCTATTTAAACATGCAAGTTGCTATATAAGTATCAAGTATTATTCTGGAAACCAGATCGTACTGCTTATAGGTCTGATCTTGCTGAATATCTTCAACCCCTATTCAAGATGGTGGGAATTGGGGGCACTCTGCATATCACATGAAGTATCCCACATATTGCAGGGCAGAGCTCCATGTACTGTATCTATCACCCACACTTCTTTATGATGCACATTTATTATAGCTAGAAGGACCTGAGAGCAGCTGCCTCCAGATTACAGACCATGTTCTGGGCCAGTGATGAGGAACTGTAAAAGAGGATGGAGCACACCAAAGTCCAGTAGTCTGTGCCTGAAGTTCCAAGTGTATTCCCAAAAGTGATCTTAATAAATTAAGGCAAGATGTAGGATTACTGTACCACTTTGCTAGCCAAAGAGCTTTTTTCTAAGTGAGGATGTTTTATTTTGCTATGTATTCATGTCACATCATTTCTATAAAGTGCACTTAGTGTGATAGGTATTACTTAAAGTATGCTTATGACGGCTAAATTTTGAAACTAGCAAAAGTTACATGTTACTATTTTTCATTATGGAGATGTTTTAGAAGACTACAGGTTTTAGGTATTTTCTCTAGTTTGAAGATTATATTAGCTTGTATTCTGCATACCTGAAGTGCAAAGAGAAAAATGCTCTTCAGCTGTGCACACAAGAAGCCTGGTTAGGTGTTAGCTTGTCTAAAGAAAATAAGGGTTTTGATAAGCTGGGCACCAAAATATTTAGCAGAATTGTCAGATTAATTTAAGTAAATCCGATATGTTGTGCTTTAGTTTAATTCTTCCTTCTAAGTCTAAGCATCTAAACGACCACACTGCCGTGTAAAATTTATTTTACTCAAGTTGCAAGGCACATCAGAATTATTAGACACTAGAATGCTTACCACTAGCCCCTTTTTTTGCCTGGCATGGGTGACAGAAGGGTATTAACTGTAGTTTAGTATTATACACTTTGATTTGTAATAATTAAAAACTTGCTCATAATTACAATGGCATTAAAAACTGTAACAACATCCATACGCCATTAATAATAATTTTTGTACAGTACTAAGAGTAAGGCTGCTTTGAGGCTGACAATTTCATTTTTTATGCAAAACAGGTAAGTATAACATTTTTTAAAAAGAAACCATTAAGGTCCCTCCCTTGTTCCTTTGTAACAACCCCTTGGAAGCTTGAAATATTTTTTCCCTTCACCATTTTTCACCACACAGGTTTTAGGGCTGATTATGAGCAGGGATGCTAGGTCAACTGTAATATATATTATATATATTTTAAATCACAGATTCCACATTTTCCTATCTCCTATGCAGTTTCCCTTGTGCACACACACCACAGCCTACGCCATTGCTTTGGAAAACAGACAACTTTTACAGAAGACAACATTTTTTTTTTAAAAGGTCATTCAACATTTAATTAATATTCCTGAACCCAGGTGTAATGAAGTCAGGAAGTGCTCCCTGACCCTTGGTGCATGACATCACTGGAGGGTTGTTAGGCACTCAGCCAATCACATTGCCCCTCCTAGATTTGAAACCTGTACAACACAAATAGTTAAAATTAATCAGTGGGCCATTCTTAGGGCTCCTTTTGCAGAATAACAGAGAGACCAATTGATTCATACCTTCAAAACACCTAGAGAGTGAGGAGAGCAGAGGGTAACAAAGAGCCAGCCTGCTGCAAATACCTGCTACAGGAAAAGAAGCACTTCAACAGGAAGAGAACCCCTAGAGGTCAGAAGAGCCATAGAGATCTGTGAATAAGAGAGCCACAGAGTTGTGCATTAAAGACTGCTATTTAATTCTACAGAGCCCCCTAGCAGCTTCAGCAGTTTCAGCTGCCTGTAGCTAGTGTCTTATTTCTGCCATTCAGTTGCAGTGGGTGTGTAATGTATTTCTGTGTTATTTCTGGAGATAGTTGAAATCAAGTTTTGCTATAACATGTCTCTGGGATTTTAATTTCTACTACATTGTAAGCATTTTTAGATACAAATCTATTCAAAAAGACAACTAAATTTAAATTTAACAATGGGGAAGTATCAACAAGTTGCTGCAACAAGACCCTACCATTTCTCCACATGTATGGGGGGAGGAGGGAATTATATATGGGTTGTCAGTGAACATGCCGATTTTCTTTTTAAGTCAAAGAAACTGTATTACAACATGCATTTTAGAGAATAATTGCAAAGTACATAAATGTGCTAATACTGTGAGGTGTAGCCTTTAAAATCAATGGGACTGTAAATACTCAACACCTCATAGGACTGGGCCCAGTTTTTTTTTAAATCAAAATGTTTTGATTTAACCTAGTCTAACCTTGATAATGTCCCTTTAATTACAGGGTTTTTTTTTTTAAAGCATAAGCAATTTCTAACGATTCTACATACACGTTAAAAAATACTAAGGAAGACATTTTTCTGTTTCATATTGCTTCTGACCTTGTTGTTCACAATAAAATGTAAAGTTATACTTCATCCAAGGATATTAAGCCATCTAAGCACCAAAATAAAATTCTCAAAATATCCTTAATAGATTAACAGTGAGTTGCTAGCATCTTTACCCAAGCATCTAGGCTCCTACTATACATGAAACCTAACCCTGCATTATGCTGCACAACCCCCACCCACCCAGAAATCTCAGTTGCAGATTGCAACAAAACTATAGGAGGTCCGGCAAATGGTTTCCTCGCTTGCATACACACACTTTATTGCATATTTTTTCAAATGATTTGGTACTCTTAGTTTGTATCCAATAAAAGCAGAAGGGGCTCCTACCCCCATAAAAAAAAATCCTCACCAAAAAAAATGCAATAGTGGGGGGGAACCTTCCTACCTGGCCCAATGGCCCCCTATAGGAAGGTTGTGGTTTGCAGCAGTTTTGTGCTGGTTGCAAAACCACCAGCCTAGTGCACATGGAGCGGAATCCTGCCAGTCTAGATGCCTGGAATCTACAACCATTTAAAACAAAAACAAAAAAAGCGGGGAGGGAGTGAGGGGAATTGGGGGGTTGCATCAGTTACATGCTGAACATCCTTCCTCCTCCTGCCATTTAAGTCATTCCACACACATCCCCCAAATTCCTGGATTATGGTGAAACACATTTGCAACTCACTTAGAATTTTAGAAGAACTTTCACTTACACCAGTGTAAATCAGGAGGAACTTCACTGAAGTCAGAATTATAATGGTATAAAAACCAGGATGAAATCAAAATCAGGCCCTGTACATTTTAGCAGCAAATGTTACTGATGTGATATTCATTAGATGAATTATTCCAAACCAAGATTCACTTTACATATTTTATTAACCCATTAGAATGCTTGTATTTTCCTGATTGAAAGTGTATGCTTAGAAGGATTTGTCCGCAGCTTCCAAAAAATTAACATTTTTTCAGTTAGGAGATTCTATCCTGCAAGGTGCTGAGAGCCCTCTGCTCCCATATAACTCAATGTGAGTTGAGGAGGTCACTCAGCATCTCACAGGATTGAGATTTTGATCACGTTAGAAAAAAACAACAACGCATGCATTTAAAAACAGACTATCTGAGTCCAAATAATACAGCCAACTGACAATGACGACTACAAATATACTGTTTGGGACCAGAGGACCAGCATACCAGAATCTAAGAGTCACACTTTCCTTTGCTCAGTGTATCTTCCAAGAGGTTAACTAGTTAACCACACTAACAATTGTTTTGTCAGCAATTTATATTACTAACAGTTTTGTCAGCAATTATATTACTAACAGAACATACGTTGTTTTATTAGACTTACGACAATAAGTCTTTGAAGACAGTGATGGAAACAGACTCTTTAGATTTTTCTGGTTTTGGCTCTAGTCCACCCCCAAATAAGAGATCTACAAGAGGGCTTTGCATATAAATTAAGACAATACGGGAGTGAGGTATCCTCTGGTTGCTGAAATATTACTTCGGGGGTTCTCAGACTTTTTCACTATGTGGTCGACATTATATTAATAGGTTGGTTGGTGGACCAGATAACAGTCCTGTGGTCTTTGCCTACAGTTGCCTCCCTTCCCATAACTGTCCTGTGGCAACTACAACAGTTGCTTACATGGAAGATAGGAAAGCCTTTATTTGTTTTTAGATATCTCTACTACAATGTGTTTTGTCCTTACTGAAACAATGTAATCAGGACATTGACTTTAGCTCTTTAATTCATCTTCTGTACTGATGCTTTCTTTTGCCTGTTCCTCCTCGCCCTTTTACATGGTGCCCTGCCACCTGATCCTCTCCTTCCCCTACTCTCATAATCCTGAACATTCCCCTCCAGCTGGTGGCTAAAATTCCAGTCCAGCTTGTGGTTCTAGATCCCATGGTTGGCTCCTATTTTCTCTTCTCCTCCTACATAGTTGTGGCTCTTAGTAGAGACAGCTAGACTGGATGCTCCTCCTTGTTTCCAATGTCTGTTATACGTAGTCTGGATACCTCCAAAAACAGGTGGAAACCAGAACACCAGTATTATGTGACCCAAAAACTCTCAACAACCCACCAGCAAATGCTCCACAGGACAGTTTGGGATTGTTGCACCACATAAATAAATGGGAGCCCAAAAACAAGATAGTCTGTACAAGATGCCCCAGTAAAAATAGCCAACATAAATTAAACATGCTGGAAACAACTATCCAAGATGAGGACCCTAGTGGTAAAGATTAGACTGTTTCTCCTGTAGCATCTGGCTCCTACGACAGCATTCAAAATGACTGTTACCAGCTGCCTAGAACACCTTCATCCATTGTGATACTTTCCAGAAAACTCACTCCATGGTCGACAGAAGGAATGAAGCAATTTTAGGAGACATAAAAGATATAGAAATTCATACCACAATGCAAGCACATGACGCTCCAATGCCCTTTCAGAAAAATAAGAAAGTGTTGGTCTATATAGCAGATATTTTGGAAAACAAGCTAAAACTAAACTCAATCTCACTCAAAAACAAAACATTGTAAAACTTTAGAGCCTACAAGTCCTATATCTTATTCTGCCAATCGCTAAGACAAACAAGTCTGTTTACATTGATGGGAGATACTGCTGACTGCTTCTATTTACAATGTCATCTAAAAGTGAGAACAGGCATTCGCATGGCACTTTTGTAGCCGGCGTTGCAAGGTATTTACATGCCAGATATGCTAAACACTTGTATGCCCCTTCCATGCTTTGGCCGCCATTCCAGAGGACATGCTTCCATGCTGATGATGCTCATTTAAAAAAAAATAAAAAATAAAAAAATAAAAAAAATAATGCATCAATTATATTTGTGACTGTACTCCTTGGGAGGAGAACTGTAGGTCTCCTGTTCTGTTTTACCCACATTCTGCATATATTTCATGTTATAGCAGTCTCAGATGATGACCCAGAACATGTTCATTTTAAGAACACTTTCACAGCAGATTTGACAAAACGCAAAGAAGGTACCGATGTGAGATTTCTAAAAATAGCTACAGCACTCGACCAAAGGTTTAATAATCAGAATTTAAGTGCCGTCCAAAATCTGAGAGGGATGAGGTGTGGAGCATGCTTTTAGAAGTCTTAAAAGAGCAACACTCTGATGCGGAAACTACAGAACCCAAACCACCAAAAAAGAAAATGAACCTTCTTCTGGTGGCATCTAACTCAGATGATGAAAGTGAACATGCATCAGTCCGTACTTCTTTGGATCGTTATCAACCAGAACCCATCATCAGCATGGAAGCACGTCCTCTGGAATGGTGGTTGAAGCATGAAGGGACATATGTATCTTTAGCGCATCTGGCACGTAAATATCTTGCAACACCAGCTACAACAGTGCCATCGCCTGTTCTCACTTTCAGGTGACATTGTAAATAAGAAGCAGGCAGCGTTATCTCCTGCAAATTGTCACCAACCTTGTTTGTCTGAGTGATTGGCTGACCAAGGAGTAGGACTGAGTGGACTTGTAGGGTCTAAAATTTTACATTGTTTTATTTTGGAATGCAGGTTTTTTTGTACATAATTCTACATTCGTAAGTTCAATTTCATGGTAAAAAGGTTGCACTAGTTTTTTTGTTTTTTTTTTCCGTGCAAATATTTGTAATAAAAATAAATATAAAGTAAGCACTGTTCACTTTGTATTCTGTGTTGTCATTGAAATTAATATATTTTAAAATGTAGTAAACATCCACAAATATTTAAAATAAATGATATTCTAGTGTTGTTTAACAATGCGATTAATCATGCAATTAATCATGATTTATTTTTTTAATTGCATGATTAATCACGATTAATTTTTTTAATTCCTTGACAGCCCTAATAAACATTGGTGTTAAATTTTAGTAAATAGCCTGAGTATTTGTATATATGATTTTAGATCTTTTTAATTCAAACAGGTAGATGAACTTTATGCTTTCTAGTTAGAGAATTAAATTTATATGTAGAACTCTGTTGTGGCTTTTCCATCTAAACTGAAAAAGCATAGGTTTGATGTTTGCTGTAGTGCCATTTGATTGGGACTTTTTTCTGAACGGTGCTCTAAAAAGGATTGTTTGATTCTGAACTGAGAGAGTCTGGGGTTTAATTTTTCTATTATTACTGTGTGTTTAGTACAGAGGCGTTGTACTTTGGCCTGAGGAATAATGAGGCTGTTAGTGGTTCATATCCCAGACTCCATTGTGCTATACTGTCAGTGTTCAGTTGGACCAGCCTCCGCTGTCTCTGGAGCATGACTGGAGATTCCCCTCAGTGATTTATGAATAATTATGGCTACAGCTCTTAGGGGGAAATTTTATGAATGCTGTACATGTTTAATCGGTCTCAAATGCTAATTTCGGGAATTACCTTTTGTTACTGTTTGTACCTAAACATTTCTTGGTTTATTTTTATTTACACAGTGAATATTTTTACATTATTTCTACTACTATATTTCACTGTTTACTTGATATTAACCTAGCTTTAGATGGGAGTCTTTTGAACATTAACATAGTAAACACTGAAGTAAAAGCTGATTATATAATCTTCCCAAAGACCGATGATTTTTTTTGTTTGTTTTTTCTAAAACCCTACTGATTTCCCTAAACAATTTTCTAGCTAATGCTACATTTTTTGTCATGGAAAAAGTGTCATTTTTCATAAAGAACCATGGCAACTTTCACAGGGTAACATCAAATTTCATAAACATTCATGTTAATAGCCAGTATCGATTAAACAATACTTCATCATGAGCTGAAATATTTCAGTACGTACCAGAATGAAGAAGCAAAGAATTTCCATTTACTTTTTAACTTGTTGGAACTTTGAAAATATTCAAGAATCAAAGGGAGAACTTATTGAAAAAATAAAAATAAATTTCAATAAAAAATGTAAACAAAAGATACAGGAACATCTGCTCTAGGAAAATTTTTGTTCAGCTGAGTTCATCCTGCCACAATATTCTGTGTACCACATGCATTACGAGACTTAAAGTTGGTATAGAGATTATTTACTCTCATTTTGAGTCCCTTTGCCAGAGTAGTGTAAAGTGCCCTATTATAAATGAGAATCCAGCCCAAATTCTCTGGTCTTATGCTCCCATGTTTAAAATTCTGCAGCGCAACACAGTCTGAAAAGGTTATTTCAGCACTTGCATTGTGGACTGGCACACAAAGACAACTGCAACATTTATCAAATCAGAAAAATTATTCAAGTTCTTATACTTTGCCAATCTCAGTTTGGTGAATTATGGCCTAAATAAGAGATTTTCAGAGGATGTGGGGGGAAAGGCGGGACTGCTGGACAGCTAGAATTTTATGTTTTTGAAGCAAGTGATAAATTCTATGATTTCCATACAATTGAAACCACGGTTAAGGAGTTTTAATTACAATGATATTTGAATATCATATATATTTTTCAATGAAAATTAAGAGTTACACATAGACACTTTCAAACTTCAAAATGTGTTCCAATTTGCATATGCTTCTGAAAGGCCACTTAAAAGTTTCTAAATGTGCAATTTCATAGCAGTGTTATTGAGTTAGAGACAACACTATTGTCAGAGCATTTCTAGAATCTGACTGCTAATTCTCTCTGGATGAATTAAAAAAAAAAAAAAACAACCAAAAACATTTTTGATATGTGACCAACTGTGATTTTACCTTTCTAATTTATTTTTTGCCAAAAGCCAAAGAAAAGCAATAATTTTGCACTGATAAATCAAATATTACATTTGAAATTTGCTTTCTAATATGTAGCAAAAATGTATGGAAAATACAAAGCAGCTATGGGTTTCACAGCATTACCAGTTCTCAACTGGTCTAAACAAAAGGCAGTAAGTAGCATGCATTTGTTGAACAAACAACATTTTTCTAACCTAAAGCTACAGATAAGAAGTCTTTAAAAAACTAGTTGCTTTTATTTTTGTTTCCCTTGCAGTTTCTGGGAAGTAGCATTTGCAGAAAGCCAGCACTAAGAAAAAGGAAAAGGTAAATAGAGAACGAGATGACATATAAATTATGAGGTGAGCACCATTCCCTAACCTTTCTTATGGCTTACATGGGTGTCCTTTTCCCTGAGAGGGCTAAACAGCAAATCAGGGTAGCAGACCTCCTATCTCTCTCAAACTCACCTGTCATGTGGTCTTTGCTTCAGCGTGAACTATGCTGCTAGCAGTGCAGACACTACCTGCTGGTGGAACCAGTTCCACACAAGAGGCCAACTCGACAGACTTCCTACTGCATTCCTGATATAATCCATTTAATCTTCCCTGTGGCACAGCTCAATTTCTTCTCCAGGTAATTCCCCATATGGATCCTTGCACATCCTTTTTCTGTTCCCTTTAGACATCTGACATTAAAAAATGCACTTCTGTTGCTGTTCTCTGCCTGTCTCCCTTTTTCACCAGTAGAGACATGATGTTGCTTTCACTATAGAACGGAAAGCAAAAAATGGGCTAAGACACTAGAAAGCAGGAGCAGCTGCCACCCTAATGACAAGTGCTGGATGAAAAGTCTTCTACTGGAGAAGTCTGACTTTAACAGGTATAGACGATTACAAAGCACAGATGTTATCAGCAAGATAGCTCTGTTTCTATGCAGCTAGGAACTTGTTATAAAACGGACAGACGGTAGCCATCTGGATAGAGAGGGCTATTGACGGGAATCCTTCAAGTAAACTCAGTAAATAGAATCAGCTACAATATTATTTAGACATTATTAGAAGGTGAAGATGGAAACAGGTCCATTTCAAGAACGTTGGGCATGATTCTCACTGCAAGGCCACTTTACACAGCTCTAGTTGTGTGAAGGGCGTTAAAGTGTGCTTAAGTATATTTTACTTCCACTTGAAGACCCCTTTACACTGCTCTGGCAATGTAAAGTGGCCTTAATGTATAAGAGAATCAGGCCCATTACATTCACATACAGCAGCCAAGTGTGGAAGGATAACGGTAACAACATGTTCTTTGGATTGTGACAGTGAATGCCTTTGAGAATCATAGGGTTAAAAGGGACCACAAGTCTAACCCCCTGCCAAGATGAAAGGCTGTTTATAATGTCTTTGCACCACTGAAGGGGGTTCAGCAATAGCAATTCTCAAATGAGAGAACATTTCCTTCCATTTTCAATGGCACAAGAATCATACTGAAGTTAACAAATGTTTGAAGATATCTGCCTTATTAATGTAAGATGCCAGCTTGTCTGCCAGCACTAATTTAAATTTCCAAGGCTGCCCAACTTTACACACACTTAGTACTTTATCCACAAATAGTCCCAGAGTGACAGAATAAGAACCTAAATAAATACATGCCCTGTTTAAGTTGTAATCTGTTCAAGAGAGGGACATTACAGTTAACTAAGAGGAAAGTGCCATGCGCATTTGAGGCACTTAAAAAAAAAAAAATCACTTCTTAGTAGATGATATATTAGTGGACAACCTTCAACTTAAACCTTTAGCATTTATAAATACAAAAGTAGTTTTATAATAATTTAAGTAGGTTTATTTATAGTCCTTATAAAAGGTATCAGTGTTGTTTTGGGGAGAACACTAATCTCCTTTGATAGTGATTTTTTTAATATTAAAAGTTGCAGAATATTATTAAAAAGCAAATAGAAGGGCAGCTTTTTGTTTTTTTTGCAATGGCAAAGAGTTAATCTTTCCTTCATTCTTTGCAGATGTTCCTGGATCAAGCTGCAAGATTCATCCAGTGGATTTAGCAAGATGACGATTTCAACATGTACAGAACTATCACTCTGGAGTGACAGTCCTTGCAAAAGGTATGGGGCGGGGGCATGGAGGAGGTTCATAACACAGATCAGGGCAATTTTTGAATATGCAAGCATTATAACTTATTAAGCTACCAGAAAGTTTAAGGATAATTAGGATATCCAGAAAGGAAAGGGATTCACGATTTTCCTCTTTTCACAATACATTACCACTGCGTATCCCAAATATCTCCTCTCAAAGATGGAATACATTTGGCAATAAACACTGCATAATGTACCTAAGAGAAATATACGGTTCACAGAAGAGCTATATTACTAACATCTGCATTGAGTGGAAATGAAGTTTTGCTTTGTATTTTCTAATGTATTTCGCTCATCAAAGTCCCTCCCCTCCCAACTTCTTGCTAACATCTGAGAGCTTGAGCCCACAGTGTGTGTGTGTGTGTGTATATATATATAAACTTCACACTTCTGGGCAGTTGCACCAAGTTGAATGGGACTGCTCCTGAGTATAAAGCTACACAAATGTGTAAGTGTTTGAAGGATCGGGGTCTAAGACAACATTATGATGTTCCATGACCCTATGGTAGTTGAGCAATATAAAACTACTTACACAGTGTCGCCAATTACATCCAGAAGATTCACATATTCTACCTAACTAACCAATCACAAGGTTCATGTTATTTGAAGCAAATTAATTAAATTTATTCTCATTGAGTCTAGCGTCCAGAACTTGAAAGGACTTCATCATAAACAGCATCTCTCAGACAATGGAAATGGGACAGCTCAGAAGAATGGTAGTGGGATATGGAACTTTCATTTCTAAATCAGAAGCTCAGATCCAGGTTAGTATTGATTCACTTATTACTGACAGTTTTCAACTGGAGTTATACAAGTGCAGAAAAGAGCCACTGACTTGCTGCAAATTTATTTGGAAAAATGCTTTAAAACTTATTTTTATCAGCTATTCTTCAGGCAACGAAACATAGGGAATAAGAAATGTATTATTGAGATCCCTTATCACTGTGGTAAAATAACATGCCTGATATTCATGCAGACTTAACTGTGGAACTGAAAGACCATGTCTCAGTATTAGCTGGACTAATAGTACTTATATAGTGGAGTCTGGTGGCACCTTAAAGACTAACAGATTTATTTGGACATAAGCTTTCGTGGGTAAAAACCTCACTTCTTGAGATGCAGAGGTTTTTACCCACGAAAGCTTATGCCCAAATAAATCTGTTAGTCTTTAAGGTGCCACCAGACTCCTTATTGTTTTTGTAGATTCAGACTAACACGGCTACCCCCTGATACTTATATAGTGGGTGCAGTCTGAGTAGCTAAGAACTGGATGAGCCTGCCATGCTGAGAACTCACTTTGGTTTGACATGGACAATTAACATAACTTTTTAAAAACAACGACAGTGTGTGCTTAAACAAGGGAAAGCCAGACAATTAAATCCCGATGAGGAAACCTAATAAACTTGAATTGTGTTGCTCGAATAATGACACCCGGAGGACCAACTGACACTCCCTTACAAAATTTTAAAGCGGTACTATCACTCAATTGATTTGCACCGGACAATTTTAGGGAAACCTAGAAAATTTTAAACACTTGAAATGCACCTTAGCTACCGGGATTCCATACCCTTAATTAGTGGGGACTTGTTGGGTCACTGCATTTACATGAATCCCAGCATGCTTTATGATGGCATCTCACTCCCCGCCAGGTCAGGACCTCCAGCCATAGACTACCTAGGCTTTAGCATGGGAGGTTGGCGGGGGAAGGGGAAGAGAAAGAAGGATCGTTTCCAGACAGCCATCTTTTCAAGACCACTATTAAAAGGTGCCTCCTGCTCTCCCACCATCCACACGCCAGGTCCCGATCACCGCCCCCATACCACCCACCCTCCCCAACAGCAGAGGCGGGCTGCACGATCCCTTCACCGGGGACAAAGAGGAACGGACGCTCGAGTCCCTCCCACCAGCTCAGCACACTCCAGATACCCAGCCCGGCTGCCCCACTCCCTGCCCCTCTGCCTGCAAGCGCGGCCCCCTCCCCTTCCCCAGGGCGCCTCCCACACGCCCCCTCCCCCTGACCCCCACCTGACCCTTCCCCTTTGACCTCCCCAGCCTCCCCCGGGCCCCCCCTCCGCTCACCCTGGCACGAGCTCCGGGTCCCTCCTCCTTTGCCTCCGCCATGTTGGGCCCCCGCAGCCCTCACACCCCGGGGGGGGGGCTCTGCCGCTCGCCCCCTGGGGGAGGAGGTGACACGGAGCGGTGGGGGTCGGCCCCGAGCCCTGCTGCGGGGGAGGGGGCTCCGACCGGGCTCCCCGGGAGGGGGGGTGTCTAGGCTGCTCCCTCGGGGGGAGGAAGGGGGGGGCTGGTCGGACCCTCCAGGCCGCCAACCTCTTAAAGCTGCAACGACAAGCCCCAGCGCGGGGGGGACTGAGTGCGCATGCGCACAGCGCATGCGCTGCGGCTCCGCTTCCCCCGCCCCCTCCCCGCGCATGCGCGCTTCCCCCCCCCTTGCTTCTTCAGGTCTAGGTTGGCCTCCTCTTAAAGGGCACCGCATCCATGTCTGGGCTGAGCTGGGAAGGGAGGGGAACACAGCCTGCAGCCTCAGTGGAGACCCCTGGTCTCTGCTTTAAAGGGAGGGGGATGGGTTGGGTATCATATTAGGGGTTGCCTACACCAGGCAGCACTATCCGCCATGGCCTGTCTGCAGGGGGACCATGGCACCTCATGCCAAGGCGTCCCCTGGAGCCTTAGCACAGTGCCCCAGCGGCCTCCCCCATGCTCCAGTACCCCAACCTCACGCCTGGGTGCCCCAGTACCCCCCTCACCCTCTGGCACTTCCGCCTCCCATTTTGCACCGTAGCACTCCCCACCTCACACCACAGCACCCTGGCCACGTCGCCACAGTTCTCCCTTGCACGATGACGCTCATACTTCACACTAGGGCACCCCCACCTTAGGCCTTACATCATGGCATCCAGGCCATGATACCAGTGTCCCTGCCTCTCCTGATACAGTGCCCCCATCACACACCACAGCATCCCCACCTCATGCCATAGTGCCCTCCCCTCTTGTACCTGGGACCAATTGGCCTCAATGAAGACTGGCTGCATGTCACCACCCTCTGTTGGATTGCCTGATGCGGTAAGGCAACTTTGTTCCAGTGACCAAGCTGTTCACAAGCCCCCATCGAAGTCATGCTTGAAGTCACTTCGTGGTATCATGACATTACTCTTGGAGGCAGTATGTATTTGTTTATTTAAAGGAAGCTGGCAGGTTAAAAATAATATATTCTTACAAGCAAATTTCCTCCCCTATGTTGCTCATGACATCTTGAGTTCATTAGCACTGAAAGGCTGTTGTTTATCTTTCATCTCTGAGGCAATCTATTTTTATTATTAATATTTATATTACGACAGAGCCCCGAGGTGCATCTCTCCCATCCTGGGATTAGCACCCCATTGTTTCAGAGACAAAAATAGACACAGTCCCTACCCTGATGAGCTATTTATTGTTTGCACTTCACTTGGACTGGCCAGTGAAACTAGATTACTCAGTTTTGCTTTTGTTTATAGTCCCCAGGCTATGTCAGTCACTAATAATAATATCATAGTCAGTTTCTAGTTAATTTCACTTTTTATCAGTGCAATACCTGGATTGCAAATATGTGGAGGATAATTTATTTGTTTTCATTGGAGTTTTTCTAATTTTGCAGAAAGATTTCTATTGGTCATAGGTTCTGCAAAGATCTGTTTCTACAGAAACTAATCCCCCAATCCGGCAAAGATTTGCACGTTTAACTTTAAGCACATAAGAGGTCTCATTTTTAAGTACATGAATAGTCCCACTGATTTTAAGTTAAATTTAGGCATGTGTGTAAATCTTTGCAGGATCAGGGTTTAAATCTTTAACGCTTTGTAATGGTGGTCATCACCGTGATACCTCCCACCAGTAACAGGATATGCCTTTCAAAAAAACATGAAGACTGTAAGTCCTTCATGCTAGAGACTGTCATCAGTTTTTACCTGGTATAGTGTCAAACACATTGTCAGCACCCAAGGATAATAATTATGAACAACATAATCCCAGTTGTTTACTAGTTAAATAATCTAATTGTTAATTACAATTTTAACTAAATCGTGTATTCTTCATTTCCTATCCTAATCTCATGTGCACTATTGTTGAACAGCTGTTAAACAATAGCCACATTCTTTGCCATAGATAGCTGCATTTCAGTGGTGGTTGAAATGATCCCTGCATAAACTGTATCCTTCACTTCCTACCCTAAACTGTTGTCTTGTTGTGATTCATTATTAAAATGCTGTCAAGTCTCTCTCTAGAGGTGGCTGCATTCCAGTAGTGGTGAAATAATTCCTGTATCTAATAATCATTAATAATAAATTATTAATTATACTTTACTTTTCATCCTTAAGTGGATTAACTATTTAATAGTTAATATATCAGTTTCTTACATCTTAAAGTACTTTGGTATCCTTCACAATGAAAAGTGCTATATAATATAAACAATAAATTTGTTGTGAGACTTAATTAATATTTATAAAGTTCTTTTAAGATTCTTGGATGGATGGAAGTGCAAAGTATAAATATTTATTAGTGGCCCAAAACAATGGAGTAACAATATTGTCAAATCCTGAAATATGATAAAGTTGTGTTAAAAATTATTAATTAAAAAAAATGTGAAGTTCTTTTTCTTTGACTTTTGGTTTCTGAGCCTGTAAGTTGCATTAGGATCACATCTTCAAACTTTGCTCCACAATCATGAGCGCTAGCGCTCCAAATGAAAGCTGAGATTTTTATGTAATCACATGACTCCAGGAGCTGGGGCTTTAAGAAATATCACCAGACTCTCAATGAAATCACAAGTGTTTGCAAAACTGATGTTGCGCACTGTCATGTCTGGAACAATGTTGTAGAGTACTATGACACTTTTTATGAGTTGTTCAGCGCACAACAACAGGAACAATAAGCTTTTTCTTCTTGTGTTTTTCTCATCAAAGAAATAAACTGAGGAGCTGAGGAAATGTCAGCATAAGCCCCCAGATTTGACAGTATACTGAAAACACATACAAAACACTGAGTAATATTTTTTGTTAGCAATAGGCCCTGTCATTCAAATTGAATGTTACAAGACAATGTGCTGTTAACAAGTGCGCCTGATAAAGGATTTTCTTGTATTGGTACGGTGTTACTGATAGTGAGGCTTATTATTTTGTGAAATAATCTCCCACTGGAAGTAGGGAAAATCATATCACCTGAGACATTTAAAACTAGATCAGGCAGAGCCCTGGAGCATAGATTCTAAAGTACAGTCTTGCATTAGCCCCTGTTAGGAACGGAGTAGACGAACTGATGGGACAAATTTTCAAAGTTGCCACAACTTGGCTGAATCTTGCACCTAATATAAACGATGTTTGTATTACAGTTGGTATATGAGACTGCGCGTAACTCTGTTCTTCCAAAAATACTGCAGGACATGTTGCTCAGCTATAGTAAAACTCTAGCTTTGCTCACACACAAATTTGCACTGGGTTAATTAAACCAGTGCCAACCCCCATGTGGACACTCTTATTTTGGTTTAAGAATGACTTAGATTCATGGAGCTTAGACTTGTTATTAATTGATTTAAGATAAACTGAAACAAGCCCTATTTCAACTGAAATAAGGGTTTCCACACAGCCTTTGGCACTGGTTTAACTAAATCCGTTTAAAATCACATCTTAAGTTAACCGTGTGCAGCAGCATATAGGTAAGATTGTTACCAGTGGAGTAGAGTGAAAATCCTAAATTACATCAGTACATTTCTGTGGTCTTTCTCTCTTCTTATAATGAAGCGTCACTCCATTAATAGTAATTTTTCTCTCCAGTGTGTTCAGATGCCACTCTGCGAAGTCCTCTGGAATACAGCATTTTCCACCTACCAGATAGATGCATTCCAAAGAGACTACCATCGCCCACTCCTCTGCTCTAGGGGCCTGATCAGCACACGGGAGTCTATAGGTATGTCTGTATTGCATTGTATGCCCAGATCTGTGACACCTGTGCTTGTGGACTCTGTATTTCCAAACACATGAGCCATAGGGGCTAGAACTAGGGGTGCTGGCTTGAAGTGGTTTCCATTATATACAGGGTTTGCAGTTTGGTTCAATGGCTCTTAGCACCCCCACTGTACAAATTGTTCCAGCACCACTGACCTGAGCATCCACACTCCATTGTAAACCTGGGTTTACAATTGCTGAATACAAGTCTCATAGCCATGGTAACCCATCGATACTGAAGTAGGCAGACCTTGTGACTCAGGTTTGTGGATTGAGCTGTATCCACACAACAAAATGACAGGGCTTGGACTTCAGTCAAAGAAAGATTCAAGCTCTGACCCACCACAATAGCAGGATCCTAGAACCCGGGTACTATGCGCTTGCTGACCCAAGTCAGACTGATTTTGTGTGTGGATGGAACGGGGGCTTAGGCTCAAATCTGAATCAGAGCCTGGACTTAGTGTGCTATGTAGACATACTCCGTGGGAGTTAAATAGGATTTGGATCAGGCCTAGGTGATAGAGGAGGGTTAAGAGAAGTGGACACTATCCCATGGCAAAAGGCTAAAATGGCATCCACTGACTCCCACTCTTGGTGCATCTGTTTTTAGGGTGGATTAAAAGGAACTGGATTACTCTTGCCACAGCTGCTTCCCACTGGTAGCAACAACACACAAATGACCCCCTAAAATGCAAGGGGTGAAGAAAGCCCTTGCCATTGTTCCTGGGCTGAGAAGGCGGGAGCAATAACCAGGTAGGCTCTCTCCTGTTATAGCGAAACTCCACTTCACTGTGACTTTTCTGTGTGAAAATAAACACTCCACTTCAGGACTTAGATTATGTGGTGATGGACACTATAGAAAGAAAAAAAATATAGACAGACAGGTAGATTAGACAGGTAGACAGACAGTTGTATACTGATTTATAGTTGATTTTAATTTACAGAAAGAAAAAAAACCCAAATCATAGCCTATGGCACACCTCTCTTTAAGAGCATTTGTCTTTAAATGATTGACATTTTTTTAAAAAGTGATTGTGAAACTCCAATCGGGTGGAGGCTGCAGTTCAATGAATTGAATGCATGAACATTCCACATACGCGCAGGCATGAATAGCTGAGTGTGGATCATCCAAATAAACCCCTCAGCATTGCACATTCTTATCTACGCACTCCTTCCTCTATTTTAACTCTAGTCTATTCAAAGAATTGCAGCTGCAAATTCTTGGACCATTTAAAATTGTTAAATACAAATAAATAACAATAATAATGTTTTCAACCAAATTGGGAAGCAGATTCTGTAAGCATCTTTGTTTTATTTTGTGGGATTACCTGGAAGGAACATGGCTAGCATGGCTCTGGAGCACACTATACACAAGTTGGGAGCTCAGTTTTGAAACGTTGGGTCCCGTAATAGGACAATATATTAACAGCTCTAATTTAAAAAAATGGGAGTTTGGAATTAACAGAACTGTATGTCTCCTATATAATAAAACATATATTGCTGTATTAGCAAAGAACCAGGCCAATTTTCAAGGGATGAGAAATAGGTCCGGGAGAAAAAATTTGGTCAAATAGTTTATTCAGTGAAAAAAGCAGCTTTGTGGCAAATTAAACTATTAATGAATTTGGTGAATAGTTTTGGTCGAATAAAAAATTGAATTTTTTTAAAAAGTCTAAATAGTTAATTTTGACATTTTCACAAGGAAATGTTTTCGCTTTTTGTCTGAAACAATGTTTCCTTTCTAAATTTAGCTACATTAAAAAAAACATTCAAAGTGTAAAAAAAAAACCTGAAATGTCATGAATAAAACAAAAATTTCATTTCAGGTCAAAACACTTTTTTTTTTCCTTCCAGATTTTTGGTTCAGCCACCAAACCAAAAACTCAATTATTCGCTCAGTTCCAGTGAGAACTCCTTTCCCACAAGTTTATAGAATACAGAGACACTCTGATATGATGGTGATGAGCCTGAGACACAAGCCTAGACAAATTACATTAGACAGAAAAGTTGCTCAGCAAAGACCTTCCTTTAGTCACCTCCTGTTGGAGTGATCTGGAAAGCATGTTTTGAGTTCGGTCTCTTAGGGTCAGTGTTAATGAGGAGGGTTCAGCTCCATTTTGCTTATTTATATCAAACAAGTTTTTTTCCCTATAGTTTTTAATAACAAAAATAATGACTTTGATTTTCCCTCTGATGGAAACCTCTGAGTGAGAGAGAATCCCCTTTAAAGAGATACGTCCTAAGCTGTACTCACTGTTGCTTGTCCTCGCACTGCGGTGCTCTTTATATTCCCGACATCTGCCCCGGGAAGTTTGGAAACACCTGGACTAGCATTCTCATCCGCAAGCGCTGGATCCACCTCTGCATTCCTGGATGGCTGGGAAGTGCAATATGGAAATGTTACATTGGAGTCTTGCCTGCAATAGGAATAATTCCTAAACCGTTTTTGTCGTGTGGCTTGTCACAATGAACATACACCCTTACCACACAAAAATGCTTCCTATTGGAGCTCAGACTTCTACTCCCTGCTGCCAGCCCTGCAGTTGCTCGTATTCTCAGTTTGGGGACAGCTTTCTTCTTCAGAGGGTTTCTTTTGTATCCACAGCGTCATGCCATGTCCGCCATCATTGAGAAATCACATTCATCAAAGGGATCTTCACAGAGCATGCTATTTTTGCTTGGCTTCCAGCTCATTTCCCTTCTGCAAGCCTCAGTCCATGCTGCTCTCATTTTCCCCTTGGAAGGGAAGTGGTAAAAGAATTTGCCACTACTCTGCCCATTAGTACAAAAGGGAAACACACAATACACCATCCTGACCAGGTATTTGGTTTGCTTTCCAAACCAACTTGCAGGACAGCTCAGCTGTGCAATCTCTTTCCTTCTCCTCAAGTCTGCCACCCTGCGCAAGGCCTTCTTTTTATTCACAGCACTGCATTTCCCCTACCTTTACTCCTCCCACTACCAGCCAGCAGCCAGTTTACTCGATCCATTCATGCCATAGTGTCCAATTGTTTCAGTAACCACCATCACTCCACAGTCCAGCAGGGAACTCTTGGGGTAGGAAACGTGGGGGTTAGCCTGGGACTGTTTTGTCTCCTTTCAGGCAACACAATGGGTTGTGGGATTGGCATTCCTGGCTCCCCCTCTCCTTCCAGCATAGCAGTAGGGGCGGGAGTGAGTGAATGTTAGGGAAAATCTGTAACTATTAGTGGGGATGCAAATGGGAGTGTGGGGAGGAGCTAAGGTTTGCTCTGCCAGTGAGAGGGAGATGAATGAAGTACCAGGTCTACATTAGAAACGATGTGCTGGTATAGCTATACCAGCCTGGCTATACCGGCAAACCCACCTAGTGTACACACAGTTGATACCAGCAAAAGAGTGCTTTTGACAGTCTAGCTTATACTAGTTCAGCAAGCGAAATAAGCTATGCCAGCCAAAGCACTTTTATGCCAGTATAACTGTGTCTGCACTAGGACTTTAGCTGGTATAGAAATGTCACCAAAATACTATATCCCTAATGGCTATTACTATATCGCTAACGTTTCTAGTGAAGACCGGACCTAAGAGGATTGCTGGGCAGGCACACCTGGCAGGGGAAAACACCTATTCACAGTCATTTCACCCGGGGATGGTGCCAGCAAGGTACTGTGGGGTCTCAGGACTGGATCACTTGAGAGGAGGGGACAGCAATGCCCAGAGGCTGGGCCTTCCTGCCTGTGGCAGGATGTGGGGAGAGGACAGTGTTCACGGGCTCTGAGGAGGATGGCAGCAGGGAAAGGGGAACTAAGATTGAATCAGGGCTCTCTCCCTAGGCAGAAGCTCGTGGGATCTAGCAGCTGAAGTTTAGACTGCCTGTGGATCTTGTAGCCTTTGCCCCTGTCTAGCTCCACCAGAGTAGCTGCGGTGGCAGCTCTAGTGTAGACAAGGTGCTGGCAGTCTCTGTGGGTGGTGCTGCATCACTGTTAGCAATGGAGAGCAATAGTTCAGAAAAAAACCTAGTGTAGACACAACATTTGTGCCGTGGCAGCCCAGGAGGGAAAGGAGGAAATTAAATGCAGGGAGCAGCCTAAGTTTGTTTTTCTTTTACACAGTTACCATTGTTTTATCTCAGAACCCTCCCAGCACAGGGCACCATTGGCGGGGAGAAGGAAGCTGGCAGACTGCGGGGACGGCAGGAGTTCAGATTACAGTGCGGTGATTTGCATTTCCATGGCACTAGTGATGTCACGGGCCTACACTAAGCAAGGTCTCCTGAGGCTCTGAAGACAAAGGGGAGCGACAAGAAGCATGGAAAGGAAACAACATAGACTTAAAGGACAGAAGCCAAGTTTAAAAAAGAAATGAATTCAGCAGGCGCTCAGTCATATACTCACTAACACAGGAGTGATGGCAGGGTCATAATTTTTTTCTTTGCAGTTCACTTTTAAACTCCCCAGGCACAAACGCCTCCCAGACTTGCAGGGCTGGATTTGTCACTGAGATAACATCCCCTTCCCCCAACCTTCCACTGATTAGAGAAGGAGCCCGCGTTGCAAAAAAAAAAAAAAAAAAAGGCAGCTGCTACACTCTCCCTGCTAGAGAGATGCCCAGGAAGTGTCTGATGGTAGGTGGATCGAAAGGAGGAAGCGGAACTCAAAAGGGAATATTCTAGTTTTCCCTCCACAAACAGATGCCCTTCTGCTGCTGCATTTTAGTCAATAAGGTCTTGTGACAGGGACTTTCTGTAGAGATGCTGGCCCAGGATGGGCTATTCACTTCTAGATCTGTGATGGATTTGATTTGCTTGTGCCACACTACCCCCAAAACACTGCAGGAACTAGAGGGTGGACTTATGTGAATAACTAGGGAAGAAAAGCAACCATATTTTCATCAATCATCCAATAACATTTTTTTGCTGTGGGAATGATCAGGTGTCAATCATCAGATGAATTGTTCTATGGATGGACCCGACAACCGGAATTTGACCCAGAATTTAAAATCAGTATGAGCATGCTTTTATAAAACCTAAAACCAGTGGAATCCTTCCACTGTTTTTTTTTAATTCCAAAGAAAACAGCTGTTTTATGAAAATATGCCAACATTCAGTGTTTGCAACCCAAACATGGCAGTGCTAAGATCCCGAAAGGGAAACTGACCGTAAGTACAAATTAGGGAAACTGATTTCAATGATTTTCATTGTCCAGCCAGAGAAAAATGCAAAAACTAAACAAGGAGAATATAAACAGTGAGAAGTACAATGGGATTTTAAAAAATCACAGTCGGTAACTTTAAAAAATTAACTTGTTTGTTTACATAACAAAAATTTTAGTTGACGGTGGCCAAAATATGCAAATTTGGGTGTCTATAGTTAGGCACCTAAATCCATGTTTAAAACACCGGAGGCTAGTCCAGGCTAATGGTTATGCAGGTCTATAAAGTCATGAATGGTGTGGAGAAAATGAATAAGGGAATGTTATTTACCCCTCCACATAACACAAGAACCAGGGATCACCCAATGAAATTAATAGGCAGCAGGTTTAAAACAAACTAAAGGAAGTAGTTCTGCATACAACACACCATCAGCCTGTGGAACTAATTGTCAGTGGAAGTTGTGAAGGCCAGAATTATAACTGGGTTCAAAAAAGAATTAGATAAGTTCCTGGAGCATAGGTCCATCAATAGCTATTAGCCAAGGGGGTCAGGGACACAACCCCATGCTCAGATGTTCCTAAGCCTCTGACTGCCAGGAGCTGGGACTGGATAACAGGGATGGATCACTCAGTGATTGCCCTGTTCCTTCCATTCCTTCTAAAACATCTAGCATTGGCCACTGTTGGAAAACAGGATACTGGGCTAGATGAACCATTGATCTCACCCAGTGTGGCCATTCTTATGTTCTTGTGTTAACCTTTCTTGGTCCACACACCCATTCCCCCCAAACTCCCCCGGACAACAAATCATCCCATGACTCACCCATTCTTCCACTGATTTGCAGCTTGTTTTTTATATTAGAAATTCAGGTCTCATCTACCTTGGAAGACTCTGTGGCAGGGACGTCAAACTCATTTGGAGGAGAGGGCCAGATTCCATGTTTAATTATGGTCCATGGGTCAGGATGTATATTGAAGACTTCATATCCTCTCAATACAAGCAGGTCTCCCACTGATGTCCGAGGGAGGTCTGAATAGAGAACAAGAGAACACAACCTTCATGCACTAACTCAACTTTTATTAAGTATCAGAGGGGTAGCCGTGTTAGTCTGTCCACAGAAACAATGAGGAGTCCGATGGCACCTTAAAGACTAACAGATTTATTTGGGCATAAGCTTTTGTGATAAAAACCCCACTTCTTCAGAAGTCAAATTTTATTATTTATTATTCAGTATATTATTGTCACACTCAGACCTTGTCTGCACTAGAAAGGGTTTGCAAACGCTCCTAGTGGAGACACAGCTTTTGTCGGAATAACTTATACTAGTTCCCTGAACAAAATAAACTATACCAACAAAAGGACTTTTTTGCCAGGGTAACTGTGTCTACATTAGGGTATGATTTTTTCACACTGCTAAGCAACATGGCTATGCCGTGAAAACTTTAACGTGTATGTCAGGTCTGAGTGAGAAAGTCTGCTCCTCATTAGGCCACTGCTATTCCGCCCTTCGTTTCCCTTCCCTTCACTGTTTCTCCCTCTTTTCTGCCTTTGTGCATCTCCTGTTTTTTTCACTCAGCTTTTTCCCTGCAGCCATTCCCAATCCCTACCCCTCAGAGGTTTTATTCCCACCCCGTCCCCCATTCCATCTGGTAAACTGATCAGCAATGGAATAGTTAATAGTGACATTGATAGATCTTCATTGGGCTTTCCAGGTGAGGCTCCAATGAGATTAATAGGATACCAGAGAGTTCATCTCTCTGATTCATTGTGTCAGGCTGCTTGCAGGCTCAGGCAGATAGCACGGCATCAGGTCAGGTTATCTCTGCAGTCATGAGAAGGGTGCAATGTTGTTGTAGCTGTGTCAGTCCCAGGATATTAGAGAGAGAAGGTGGGTGAGGTAGTGTCTTTTATTGGATCAATTTCTGTTGGTGAAAGAGACAAGCTTTTGAGCTTGCACCAAGCTCTTCTTCAAGTCTGGGAAAAGTGGAAGCTTACATTTTTTTAAATGAAACTTGATTTTGCACAATCTGAGTATGTCTTGAGGGCCACAAAAATACATCATGCAGGCCAGATCCAGCCCCCGGGCTGTCTGTTTGATAGCCCAGTTATGGTGACTGGAATTATGACATCTAAATATACAAGACTGACAGCAGGCGATTGAGAGGGGAAAAGATTTTACTCAAGGCTTATCTATACGGGGAAATTTACCAGCAGAAATATACTAGGATAGTGATAGCACTGTAGTTATACCTGTATAATTCCCAAAATGGGCACTCTTAGGGCATGTCTTCACTAGCAACATTAACGTGGCTGTGTAATCGCGGCACCTCCACGAGGGGTATAGCTACCAGTGCTGGGAACCTGGCTCCCGGTGCTGGTGCACTGTCTACACTGCCACTTTACAGTGCTGAAACTTGTAGTGCTTATGGGGGTGTTTTTTCACACCCCTGAGCGAGAAAGTTGCAGCCTTGTAAAGTGGCAGTGTAGACAAGGCCTTAGTCCAGAATAGATGTGTCCACATGGGGAGTTATACAGTATAGCTATAGAGGTATAATTATACCATTATAGTTCTGCCGGTAAATTTCCCCATGTACACAAAGTCCTTGGACTGTTTTAAAAGTCTGCTGTTTGTTTTTGTTAACACTTACTGAAGTCCAGTGATTAGTGAACAATTGAGAGAAAGGATGTCTTTGTTAAGGATCCAACCCTCTTTCCTTCAGTTAAGGTGTGAGCCCACAGTACACATCTCTGACCCCAGCTTCCCCTTCCACAAGAAAGACCGATAGCAAAACCAGGGAAGATCAGATTGATATTCAATTCCTGATACTTCTAACATAAATAACAAGTGTGCAGTGTGTGTTTGAAATGTAAGAATTGCTGTACTGTATCAGACCCGAGGTCCATTTAGCCCAGCATCCTATCTTTGACAGTGGCCAGCACCAGAGGCTTCAGAGGAAGTGTAAGAACAGCGCAGTAGAAGATGTAGGATAATCTGCTCCCCGCATTATTCTCATCCTGATCTGCAAGAGTTAGAGATCAGCTTAAGGCCTGAAGCATGAGGTTTAATATCCCTTTCAAATTGTTATCACCATTGGTTATGATAACGGCAGACATTCTTGTTATCTATACAGATGTCCAATCCCTTTTTGAATCTTGCTAAATTCTTGGCCACAACAACTTCCAGTGGCAATAAGTTACACAGTCTAATAAAGTGTTGTATGAAAAAGTATTTCCTTTTATCTGTTTTGAATTTGCCACTTTTTAATTTCAGTATATACAGAACAACCTTTCAGGCCCTTTTATACATCAAAAAGAAGCAAAAAGAGGGCATACACCCAATTTTAAAAATACTCCTTTGCAGGTCTCCTTCAATGGACCCTATGTCCATTGAAGAGCACCTGAAAATTGGGAACAGCATTATCCAAAGGTGCCTTGGGACAGTACTGTTTCTTAAAAATCTGTGATGTGTACTTTCTTGGGTTTGTAATTCTCTAGTCTTGTGTGTGTTTTTTATGTTCCATCATTTCATGCAAAGTTTATATATTGGAAATAATTTTTTTTAAATTGAAAGAGAAAATAAATCACTTGTCCTGTAAGATTCTTAGAAAGATGAGGCAGTGTGGTATAGAGGATAGGGAGAGAGATGAGCCTGCACATCCCTGCTGTCCAACGAACCCCTTTGGACAGGCTGACATTGACATAAGCAGTAGGTTAGGGGTGCTGGAGCTTCTGCATGGTTGATATTTCTGTTTCCCCATCAGCCCTTGACTTGCTCAGTAGGAATGTCATTATTTTTGATAGCTACTTTTACACTTGTATAGCTTATTTCTTTTTAGTGACAAGATTTGAAGTTCTCCTAGCAGAAGAAATGGAAAGAGCATTAACTGTAGAATAATGATATAGTTTATATTTCTAAAGCACATTATGTCATGGTGGTGCTCAAAAAACTTTACAAATTGATGGCCCACTCATGAGTGCTTCCTACAAGATGTGGAGCACTCTTAATCCCAGTTGCCTTGACTGGAAGATGAGGGCACTTCCACCCTCCCAGGAGGCACACTCATCATGCTGGAGTGTGTCTTTAACAAACAGACACAAGAATCATTCCATCCATCAGTAAAATGCAGCCACCTCTGGTGAAGAATGCACACAGCTGGAAGGAAGGATAATTTATTTATTTATTGTAACAGCTAGGCACTCCAGTCATGAGCCAGACCTCATTGTGCTACGCGCTGTGCAAATACAGAACCAGACAGTCCGTGCCCCAAAGAGCTTACAAGTTAAGTATAAGGCAAGAGACAACACATGAATACAGACAGACCAAAGAGGATACAATGAGACAGTGAGTACAAGGAAGCAATAAGACAATACTTGTCAGGATGATAGGCAAGGATGGTCAAGCGGTTAGGCTGTTAGACTAGTGCTTGAGGGAGCTGGGTTCAATTTGCTGCTCTGCTACAGACTTCCTGTGTGGCCTTGGGCAAGTTATTTAGTCTCTCTGTGCCTCAGTTCCCCATCTGTAAAATAGGAATAAGAGTACTTTCGCCTCCCAGGGATGTTGTGAGGATGAATACGTTAAAGGAAGAAAGGTACTCGGATGCTGTGATAATGGGGGCCAAAATAAGGACAGTAGATAAATAGGTCTACCCATGAACCTCTGGTTATAAAAGCAGGAAATAATTCTCGCTTCTTTGTGGCTGGGGTTCATTCCCTTTTAGTCCCAATATATCTCCCACTCCCCCCAACCTCACAAGCTAAGCCCCAATTCTACAAACACTTAATCCCATGAGTAGTCTCAGTGAAGCCAATGAGCAAGTAAAGTTATGCCGGTGTTTAAACGTCTATAGGATCAGCTCTTAGGACTGGGTTCTCTGATCCACTAAGCAGCTCAGAGTAAGTGTAAACCAGCCAGAGATTCCCCCTGTGGACTCCAAGGCTAATTGCACTGCCCAGCCCACCACGAGAAAAGGAAGATGGTGGGGAGGGAAAAGGAGGGAGCATGGCAGAGCAAGATTCTCTTCTGCCCAGTTCCTCACTGGTGTAATGTCCCTAAGTTAAAGCTGTCCCACTGCATCTTTAAACTACACAAGCCCAATTTTTCCTCCTTTGTAAATCACTTTTATGGCAGCTTTGAATTTTCACTGTGGATCTGAATCTGCTGCCACTGACAGCAGCAGCAAATCTATCAGTGACTTCAATGGGAGCAGGATTGTATCCAGAGAAATTAAACACAGGAAAGTACTTAACTCACCTTGTCCTCCCCTGCCCAGTGTCCAACAGAATGTACAGTCCCTGTAATGGCAATACTCATACAACAGTTTCCCTTGTAAATCGAAGATTTTCTTTCCTTTTTTCCTAGGATGTGGGGCCTGATTCTGATCTCCTTTACCTCAGTGTAAATCAAAACTAACTCACAGCAAAACCAGTGTCAGTGAGTGGAGAATTAGGCCCCCGATCTATGTCTTTGCCTTACTGTCACTGCAGTCACCTAATCAGCCTTTCTGGTTAACAACTGACCTGCCGGCATGTTTGTTATGGTGCACAGGAAATACCACTGGAGAGCAGAGTTAATCAGTGCTCAAGCCAGGAATTAAAACTGTAGCGGAGGGGAAGGAGGACCAGGAGGACTCCTATTCTCAAGTGACCTAGGAAAGTTGCTCAATTGATAGGAAGGGCCTCTAGAGCAGTAATTAGGCACTGCTGTCTCTTATCTCTATGTACTGTATGTTGCTGTATGGGTGTTTTTCACCCTCATTCATTCTTTTTATTTAATAAAAGGGTCAATTTGGTGTTCATAAACTGGGCTTGAGCCCTGGCATAATATGGATAAACGTGCAAGCTTCCCCATGTACACCCCTGACCTGCAGCTCCCCTGCTATTCCAGACACGCCCCCCTGCACTAGTACTCCCACTGTGCACTTCAGTTCCGATCAACAGTGCCATCTGGGCATCACATCGCCAGTTCACTTCACCGCAGCAAGTGCAAGCTTCTTGTCCTCACCTTCCAGGTTCTTCATAGTCGGGTGTCCCCATTGGTCCACGCTAGTCTCTTGTGGCTTGATTTTCAGAGGTGCTGAGCATGCACAGCTTCCCCCACTTCAGTCGAAGTTGTGGATGTAGCCACTGGACCATTCTGCACTGTAGGTCAGCCTGGTATTGGTAATGCCCAAGCATAGGATTGTTAACCTATGGGTGTGCATACACTAGCTCCTCTCAATATGCCATTGATTATTGAGTTATTATGACATATTTGTCTTTGGCATATTTGTCTGGAAAATGTCTCACCGGTTTCTTCTTGTTTGTTTTTGTGTTTCAGCAGCACACTCCCTATTGTGAATAATTACAAAACCGGGCACTGTCAAGAAAGGTTATTTTGTAAAAATTCCCAACTGCTTAGCCAATGTGTCTTTGATTTCAGACCCATCAAAAATGCTCACAATGCACTTATAAAGTCATGAGACATTTGGTCATATCCTGCTCTGTTAGATCTGCGCAAATCCAAAGTTACTCCATAGACTTCAATTAAGTTAGTCTAGATTTATATAGGTCTAACTGAGGGCAGAATTAACTCCATGGAAAATCATGGCTCTAGGTCTCAGTCATGGTAATTGGCTGTAATGTGGTAATTGGCTCATGAATTCTTGAGACTGGAATGGAATTAATCTGTGTCACAGGTCACTTGTGCTACGCACTATGGCCCCAGTTTTGTCAAGATTTACAAACATGCTTAACTTTAAGCACATGTGTAAGTTTTTGAAGGCTTGTGGCCTATGTCATGTATATGAGGAAGTGGGGGAAGGTGCAGGGAGAAAGCAGGGGTTTCTTCCTGACCTAGATGTCAACCTTCTTATGTGCTGAAGCAAGAGGACTTAGAGCTTTATAATAGTCATCCATGCTTCTGTCACTGCAGATGCTGTTCTTATTCATATAAGTGTTTAACCATTTTATTTAGTCTTTCTAAGATTATACAAATTATTACCAGAAGAAAACTGTTAAATATATAGAAGAAACATAATGTGTCAAATTAATTCCTAGTAACTCCAGTGAATTTAGTAGAGTTACACGAGGGATAAATTTGGACCATTGCACTTACACACAATATTTCTGTTCCTCCCCAAATGCATGAGCACTTTCCTAAGAACTATTCTCTGCAAAGATTTCCTGACAAGTCTTTGCATACAAATAGTTGGCCACTTCTTCAATTTGGCTTGTTCTCTGCACTTCCCGTGCAGAGATAAATGGTAATTGGGATAAAATACAATATGCCTTTACAAAAGGTAAATCATGTCAGACCTATCTGATCTCTTTCTTTGAGAAGATAACTGAATTTTTAGATAAAAGAAATGTAGTAGCTCTAATCTACCTGGATTTTAGTAAGGCATTTGATACAGTTCCACATGGGAAATTAGTAGTTAAATTGGAGAAGATGGGGATTAATATGAGAATTGAAAGGAACTGGCTAAAGGGGAGACTACAGTGAGTCATGCTAAAAGGTGAACTGTCAGGCTGGAGGGAAGTTACTTGTGGAGCTCCTTAGGGATCAATTTTAGGACCAATCTTATTTAATGTTTTCATTCATGACGTTGGCACAAAAAGTGGGAGTGTGCTAATAAAATTTGCAGTTGACACAAAGTTGGGAGGTATTGCCAATACAAAGTAGGAGCAGAATATCGTAAAAGAAGATCTGGAGGACCTTGAAACTGGAATGAAATGGGATAAAATTTAATAGTGCAAAGTCATACGTAAGTGATAATTCCCTGAAAACTCCATGAGGCAAACAGCATAGAGTTTTCAATCTCTTCTGCACCCTTCCTGTGGATAGTCCTTTGAGGTAGGATAATCTGGCCACATTTATTTCTTGTTGGTGACATTTTAAAAAGCAGTTTATTATCTCCGCTATTTTCAAATCACTAATTTAATCCCCTTCCTCATTTATTTATTAATGTACTTTCTTTCTCCCTATATGCCATGTTCCTCTATATTTGTAAAAGCCCTCTTAGCCCATTCGATAGCATTAGCTTATTTTGCTGTTTTTCTATATTCCTTGAATACCTTAACTGATTTTGAGAATTCTTGTTTGGTTGCCTCCTCCTTTTCTATTTCCAGTTCATATGGATATTGACCTCAGAACACCTTGGGAAGCCGTATGGACTGATTCTTATTCCTTGTATTCTTTTCAGAGAAACTGTAGTTGTAGTGCCTCATTTATAGTGTCTTTTAGGATTCCCTAGCATTTTTTCACACACATGGATTTTAATAATTCCTCTCTCTGCACCTTACTCACCAGATTTAATAATTGCCTAAAATGAGTTTTCTTGAAGTCTAATGCCTTGTACTACAGCGTTCTATGAATTCCTTCTTTACTATGCTCAATACAAATACTGCGTATGTGGTCATTGGTCCAACCTTGCCAATTATTCTCGTATTCCCAGGAAGTTCCTCCCGATAGAGCTAGGTTGAAGTCTCCCCTAGTTGGAATCCCTGCTTTATGGAGTTATAAAGTTGTTTTTTATGCAACTCAAGGATGTCCTTGATATTGCCTATTTAGCTGTCTTTGTTAGCCACAAGATATCTTGTTTACATCCCACATGAACACAGCACCCTGACACTAAAAGTACATTGAGTGTTGGTCCCAAGAATTGCCCCTTGTTTCCATGCTCCTCTTGTCCTGTAGGCTTGTAGCCAATGATCATAGTTGTTACTTTGTATCTAATCCAAAGAATGTTGTCAAATTGAAGCTCCCTAAACTAAAAATAGTTTTCACTTAAGACACAGCAAAGGCTGAAATTGACTATATATTGAATATTCTCTGTTTTCACTGCCTACTGAATGGAAATAGTCCAGTGTGAGGGAGAAAATGACAATTATTTGTATTTTGGTTAGACTGAGTTTAAAAAACGCTTTCTCCTGTCATACAACCACTGAGACACCTAGCGGTGGAAATGTTTACTGCTCTTGGCAATTGGAACTCACATTTCAGGAGAGCATCCATTTTAGAACATCGTTTTGGGTTCCATCCTGCTGGAATTAAGTCGATTGAAGTATCATGCCTGTTATGTATATAATGTTTTGAAAAATAATTAGAGCTGTAAGAAATCTCTCTTTAAAAAAAACAGAAGTCATAGTGGAATCCATGAAACTTTGTTTCATGTACATATTCCATGCTCTGCCTTGGATCATCCAAAGGGTTAACAAACAATTTCAACAAACCTGGGTCTGCTTTAGAATTTCACACCAAAACCACATGAATGTTTTAGTTTCGGTGTGAGATCAAGCAAAACTTTTGGTTTTGATTGAGTTTTGCTTTGAGTTTTGGGTCTCCTAATATTCAACCTAACATTGAATGTGAAACGGAGGGGAGAGGGAGAGAAATTGCAAATCCTCATGGATTGAAACACTCAAAACTAAAACTATAGAATACCTCTAATAATAGCAAACTAAATGAGTCCATGGTGTAACTTCATTGCATTAATGGTGCTATCCACCTTGGCCTACTGTCTATATTGATCTGCAGAATGTTGTGACAGCAGTATTATGGAGTAGTGATCTGTGTAGTATAACTCTCTGGTGGGGCTTCCCTGTTACTATTTTTGGGTCCCAAATCTGCTTTTTCCACCAGCTAGTTGACATGGGTTTTTACTGTACACCCATCTTGGGGCTGGTACTAAAATCTAGCAGTTGGATAAAATGGATAAAAGCTCAAGGTCACAGCTTAAATGTAATGACTAGTTCTATATAATAGTACAGGTTCATTAAATGGCTTTATTTTTCTAACTTGAAAATTTTCACTTGTGATTAAAATTGGGTGAAATTTCTCACACTAAGCTTTTTTTGGAGTGAAAAATGCAGATTTGGTGACACCAAAATGTTTTGTTAATTTGTGTTGATTTTGCCAAATAGTTCATTTAGGAAAAAACAAAAAAATCCCCCCCAAAATATCAAAATGTTTTGTTTGACATTTTGAAAGGAAACATTTCAGTTTTCCCCACAGAAATATTGAAGTATGGTACAGAAGGACCTATTTGGTACAAAAAGATGTTGCCTAACATGTTCAAAAGTGACTTCTGATTTTGGGTGTCCAGACACCATTTCCTTTTATTTTATTTAAAATAATTTTAAAATGTTTAAAAATGGTCACAAGGAAATTTGACCTAAAATCAATTTTTTAACTCTTTGATTTTCTGGACATTTTCCAATCTGAAATGATTTTTCAATATCTCAAAATTGCCAGCAAACCAATAATCTGTTATTTACCCAGCTTTACTTGTGATGCCTTCCTGAGCTGTAGATCAGGTTACATTTAATAAAAATGTTAATGATTGCAATCCCCTACATTTCCCCCAACCAACTGTTCCGTGGATAAATGAAAAACTTCCAAACCACCCACCTTCAATAGCACTAAAAACTTACATAACAGATGTCTAATTAAAATGTTATTACAGTCTGATGCTTTTTTATATTGTGCCTACAATTATTTCACCATTTATTTATTGTTTACATTTATTTATAATCTCTTCTATGGACATGTAACTGTAGTTTCTGAGCAACTCAGACATACACATTCCCCACTGAGATAGTATTTTACAGAAGGGCCTATTATCTAGTTTAACATATTCAACAGTGGCCTCTGATTTTTGGGTACACAGATACCACTGACTTCAGTTGGAGCTGGGGATATTCAGCCCCTGTGAAAATCAGCCTAAAGTGGGGACCAAGAAATGGACGAAGCCCAATCAGAAGTTGCTTTTGAAGGTAGCAGTGAGTCTGTCACAGAAATTTGAGCATTGGCCTGCTAAACCGAGGGTTGTGAGTTCAATCCTTGAGGGGGCCATTTAGGGATCTGGGGCAAAAATCTGTCTGGGGATTTGTCCTGCTTTGAGCAGGGGGTTGGACTAGATGACCTCCTGGGGTCCCTTCCAACCCTGATATTCTATGATTGAAAGAGACTCCCACTAGTCTGAGTGCCAGACCAGTGCCTTATAACCAGAAGAACAGTCTTCCTTGGTTATTATAGGACCTCTTGTAGCAATCAGTGGCCACTTTTCTATTTTGTGTGGGTATTAATTAGCCATTGACACAGCCAGAGAGCAGACCCCCTCCTCCACACCACACGGTATGCGAACCGGGCAGCTCAGGGTCATGCGCACCACGTGGCTGAGGCTGCATGGCGGATAGCTGAGCCCTTGGTTACATTGTGGCAGTTGACAGACTCCTCGTCTTCCCTGCAGAGCCGGTAGCTTAGTAGCATGAGTGACTCCGCTGCCATCCAATCGTAATACACATTGGCTAATAACCGACCCGCCTGCCAGTCAAATTGTCCAATCAGCACACAAGAGTATAACGGATCATACCGTCGGGTATTCGGAGGTCAAACGGACCAATCAGCAAGGAGCAGATATCCTACCAACGGGAGAAAAGAGGTGGCATAAGACGTGCGGCCTATTGGCTATTAGACCTATCAGTCTTTACAAACTCGGATCTCTATTGGTTACTTGGGGATAGAGGGTGGTTTCCGGGGGAGGAGAAGGTATATAAGGGGCGGACAAAGGCGCCGGCGAGGCCGTTTGGCGTCGCCGCCATTTTGTGCGCAGGGCTCCGAGCCTGAGGAGAGACGAGCAGCAGCGGCACCATGTCTCGGGATCGGTTCCGTAGCCGAGGCGGTGGCGGTTTCCACCGGCGCGGAGGGGGTGGCGGAGGCCGGGGAGGCCCCAACCATGATTTCCGGTCTCCACCGCCCGGCATGGGTCTTGGCCAGAACCGCGGCCCCTTGGGGGGCGGCCCGCCTGGCGGGGGCCCTAAGCCCGAACCCCCGAAGCCGCCCGTCTCGACCGCCACGCCGCCCGCCTCGTCCTCTTCCGCCCCTGCCACTACCTCGGGCCCGTCCGGCAGCCAGGCCGGCTCCGGGCCCCCCGCGGGGCCTACACCGGCCGCGGGACAGCAACCGCCGCAGGCCCAGGCGGCCGCCGCTGCCGTCCCCCCTTCCGCCCCGTCCGTCCCTGGGGGACAGGCGCAGCCGAAGCCGAGCCCCACCCCTGCCGTCGGCCCCAAGAAAGGCCCGGGCCAGTCTCCGGGCGGGGGGCCCAAGGGCCCGGGGGGGCCCCAGCAGGGCCCCGGCGGCCCGCACCCCAAGGGGGGGCAGGGACACCGCGGCGGCCCGGGCGGCGAGCAGCGCGGGCGCGGCCAGGGCCAGCAGCACCCAGGGCAGAGCCTCAATTTGCAGCAGGGCTCGGCCGGAGGCAGCGGCGAGAAGGCCACGGACGAGGTGAGTCGAGTCGAGTCCCTTCCCCTCCCCCGCCAGCTACAAGATGGCGGCGGCCGCGCTCGGACTCCCCGCGCGCCCGGCGCCATCTTGAAGGGAGCCGAGGGGAGGGCGAGGCGGGGCTGGGCTGTCGGGGGTGGCCGCGCGGAGGGGAGGCGAGGGCCGGGGGGCGGGAGGACGTGGCCCTGGGGAGGGAAGGTGGGATGGTCCCAATTGAGCGGGGCTTTTCCCTGCCCAGGGTGCCTGGCCTTGCCTAAATGCGGGATTGACAGACCGCCTCGGCACAGGGTGGTGACTAACCCCAGCCCCACCTCAGGGCTGGCTGAGGTACCTGTGACCCTGTGGTCTCTTGTGTTGGTTTGTGCGACGTAGGATTGGCGGGTGAGCCTGTGCCGTGAGGAAGAGGGTGGGCATCTATTTTGAGCGCCTTTGATTGAAGGCTTGTAACTGGTATAAAAGCTTGAACTGGTCTCTGTTTTTTTTTTTTGTAGGGCTTTAAAGCAAATCTCTCTCTTCTGAGGCGACCTGGAGAGAAGACTTACACCCAACGTTGCCGTCTGTTTGTGGGGAACTTGCCTGCTGATATTACAGATGAAGAATTCAAAAGATTATTTGCTAAATATGGGGAGCCTGGAGAGGTTTTTATCAACAAAGGGAAAGGATTTGGATTCATTAAATTGGTGGGTTCTCATACTATAGCCATTTAAATCTGTTGTTGTTCAGCTAAATTACAGCAATACAATTGTTTTGTTGAAACTGGGTCTCATTACATTTTTCCAGGAATCCAGAGCACTGGCTGAAATTGCAAAGGCAGAACTAGATGATATTCCTATGAGAGGCCGACAGCTTCGAGTTCGTTTTGCTACACATGCTGCTGCTCTGTCTGTGCGTAACCTTTCACCCTATGTGTCCAATGAGTTATTGGAGGAAGCTTTTTCACAGTTTGGTCCAGTTGAAAGAGCTGTTGTGATTGTAGATGATCGTGGTAGATCAACAGGAAAAGGCATTGTTGAATTTGCATCTAAGCCAGCTGCAAGGAAGGCATTTGAACGGTGCACCGAAGGAGTATTCTTGTTGACAACGTAAGCTGTTTGACTATATAGAAATGTAGCATATTTAAACATGGCAGTTAGAGGTAAATGTTTGTTTAGTCTCTTGCTGTTTTATCACAAGTTAGCTTAAGTGATAATAGTTATAAACAAATTTTCTTCTAAAAGCTAAAACCTGCATTCATATTGAAAAAATCTGGTTTTTGTTTAGTACTCCTAGGCCGGTTATTGTGGAACCACTTGAACAACTGGATGATGAAGATGGTCTTCCAGAAAAGCTTGCTCAGAAGAATCCAATGTATCAAAAGTAGGGGCACTCTTTGTTTTCTCCGCATAGAGATAACGCATATTGATCTCAAATATATTACAGTACATGCTATTTACAATATATGATTAGCATATGTATCTTACGACTTTTAAAACAAACTTTGTGTAAGCACTATACCCAGATGTACAGACACTTATTAACCTGTGTATCATATAATTTTTTTAAACATTAGTTTTAATAAAATTTTTGATGTGAAGCCAGCATTGAGTTTGACAACCTCTCATAGGTTTTTTCTTTTTATCCACTAAAAGGATGTTAAGTTAAAAATCACCCTTCTGTATTAAAATGGCTTACTCTACTATTTTTACAAGGAAAACAAAAAATATTTTTCTTTGCTTGCTTTGTGCACTTCACAGCACTTTGGCAGTTTTCACACAGCAACAGGGAAGAAGGAAATTAAAAAATTGCAAAACCACAAACATTGGAGCAGTAGTTTTGTAGTATTTAATGCTGGGTAAAATGTTCAGGTGTACCCAAATCATTATTGAAAATGGCACTGGACTTCTGGGGGAAAAAATTTTAAAAATAATGATTTCAAGTTGATGCCACTTTAATGAAATGTTTTAATATTAATAGTCTGAAGCCAACACATTCAGAAAAATAATCTTTCAGAAAATTGCAGTGATGGTGTGGATATCACTTGACTTTTCAATGAGCTGTGGGTGTAAATACCCTTTCTTAGTCCAGCTACTAAGTTACTTTTCCTTCTGGGCAGAGTCTTTTGTTTAACTGTCAGACATAATTTTTTCTAATTCTAATATTTAAAAAAATGTTTTGGACCTAGCTGACAATGTGTTCCTCCTTTGGTCATTAATTTTCTGAAAGAAATTACTACTATTACTGGGGGTATGTCTACACTACCCGCTGGATCGGCAGGCAGTGATCGATCCAGCAGGGATTGATTTGTGTCTAACCTAGATGGGTCCCGAGTGCTCTCCTTTCGACTCTGCCTGCACCGCTCGTAGCAGTGGAGTACCGTGTTGACCGTGTCAACAGGGGAGCAGTCGACTCACCACAGTGAAGACACCACAGGATTCTCTAGCTTTTGTTCTGAACATCTGGCCTGTTGTAGAATATATAGTGTCAGCAGCAGCATTTTAAAGGGTCTTTAAAACTCTATTGTTAAGCATAATTCAAACATTTCTTGAAAATACTGTGATTTAGGAAGAAACTGGTTAATTTGGAACGGAGTATTTAAATGAACCTGTTACTCAACTTCTGTCTTAACTGTCTTTTAAATTCATTATTAGTGAATATTTTCTATTCCACTTGTAGGGAAAGAGAAACTCCACCCCGCTTTGCTCAGCATGGCAGTTTTGAATTTGAATATTCCCAGAGGTGGAAATCCTTAGATGAAATGGAAAAACAGCAAAGAGATCAGGTGGAGAAAAACATGAAAGATGCCAAGGACAAACTTGAAAGTGAAATGGAAGATGCCTATCATGAACATCAGGCAAATCTCTTGCGTCAAGGTGATTGGCACTAATTCTTCTGTTGCCATTTGTTTTCTAGTTGTGTGTGCTATCTATACAAATAGTCTTATTATATGGATGTTTGTGTTTTAGGTTTTCATGAACTGATCCATAGTAAACAGGTGGAGCTTGAGAATTGCTTTTAAAAAGTAGCTTGCAACTTACATTACATCTTGCTTCCTGCTTGCTGTAAATTTTATTTTGCATAAAAATAAGGGAGCCTAAAAATTGGCTTTGTGTACTCTGGATTTACAGAGTTATTGTGGCTCTGTGAGACTGGGAATTCTCGTTGCTCAGTAGGATGCTATGAGGAGAAAAAGCTTCCCACAAAGTTGTTAGTTTTTCAATGTTTTTAGCATAACTCAAATTCTCTTTGGCCAACTGTAATTTAAAAGGGGAATGGTTTATCAATGACTGTAATTGATGAGAAAAGCAGTCACGTTTCAGTATCAGTTGTGTGCCATGTAGAGCTTAAATGGGGCTAGGGTAAATGGTTGAGGTGAGGTAACACTTTGTGATACTTTTTCTGTTTATAAGTTTTTATTATGTACAAAGGATATATTGACAAACTAATTTTTCAGACCTTATGAGGCGTCAAGAAGAATTGAGGCGTATGGAGGAACTTCATAATCAAGAAATGCAGAAACGCAAGGAAATTCAGTTAAGGTAGGCCTGAGTTTGATAAACAAGATTTTGTCACTAAAAACTAAATTACAGCAATGTTCTTTGTGCAAATGACAGTTGTGCATGTGCTGATACAATTTCAAGTTGAGGTTTGCATGTTAAAGCTAGCTTATCTTTGTAAAAATGCTATCATTTTTTACTTAAACATTTTGAAATTTGAATCCTGTTATATTTCTCAATGGTGTCCTTCAACTACTCTTAGCACCACGTGGTTAATCTTTTGTAGCTCTCACTGAAGTTGAATTCACTTGTTAACCTTTTCATCCACCAATCACCAACACACATTGTAAGATGCTAACTTTGTTGCTCATGTTGGTTATATACATATTAAAGGTGTAAATATTGTGCTTTTTGAGGTATAATAACACACAAATTATCAGGCAGGAGGAAGAACGTCGTAGGCGGGAAGAAGAAATGATGATTCGCCAGCGTGAGATGGAAGAACAGATGAGAAGACAAAGGGAAGAGAATTACAGTAGAATGGGTTACATGGATCCAGTAAGTATAAACAAAATAAAACCTTGCGGTTTATGGATAATTAAACTGATTTGAGATGCTACTGGGATTTTCTTAGTTTCAAAAAAACAGTTCAAAATATAACAAATGCTCAAATAGTTTTGGTAGGTGAACGGATACTGTTAAATGGTGCACCTGCTTCATGAAATGCAGGCCTTCAAAGGGGGGACAGAATTGATTACTCATTCTGATCTATTTTCACCTTTGCAGAGAGAGAGAGACATGAGAATGGGTGGTGCCAGCACAATGAACATGGGAGGTAAAGGATTGTTAAATATCTTTACGTGGTTAACATATAACTTGGCAGAATATGATTATGTATTTTTCTTTCTTAGATCCCTATGGTGCAGCAGCTCAGAAATTCCCACCTATGGGTGGTGGTGGTGGTGGCGGTGGCGGCATAGGTTATGAGGCCAGTCCCGGTGTTGGCCAACCAGCCATGAGTGGTTCTATGATGGGAAGTGACATGGTAATGTATCCTGTGATGGCTTTACTTTAGTATGGGGGGGAATTAAGGCAGGAAATTCTGAACTCTACCAGTTTTTGAATGGTAGATGGTTTAAATCTTTCTTGAGTACTGACTGCTTTTTTTTGTCAGTCTATGTAATAGCAATATTAAGGACTAGTCTGGCAGTATGTACAGTAATAGCTCAGTTCTTATGAGTATGGTCATTTAGACAGAAGTTGTCTGTAAACCAATTCAAATGTGCTACTAAGCATATTTGCTGTTAACCCTGTTACTGGTTGGGTTTTGAGTACCTGCATTATATTTAGGCTTGGAAGGATTTTTCATGAATTTTGATGTTTCAAAATACTGGATTGATTTCCAACAGCTTTTGCGCTAACAAATAAATTTAAGGGTTATTTATCAAGATGTGATTACCATAGAAATTAATTTACAACAAATTGACACAGAATTGACAAGCTGCAAGTTCTTCTATCTAAAAACTATTTCATAATTGTATCAAATGTCCACAAGTGTTACGTGGTTCTACTCTTGTTCTCCAAAGTGTAATTACTGAGGCCAATTAAAATCTGATCCTTCCAAGCCTAATTACAAAATCAGTGCACCCTTGCATTGATACACTGCAAAATGCAAATCTGTACTCTCATGTATCTTTATGCAACAGATTACTCATCACTGTCAACTTGTGAGTAATCAAATAGCAAACAGTACACCATATGCTGTGTGCTAATGTTTGCCATAATATCAAAAGAGCAGAAATGCAGTTGTTAGTTTTAGGCATGTTTAAATATTCCCAGTACTCCTTGACCTTAGTCATTTTGTGACTCCTATTTGACAAAGGAATAATGATAGCCTGTTCTAACTTCTTGTTTCCCACTTGTTGGGCATGACTGTAGGTGCAGGTTCTTAATCTACTGCATACCTCACGTTTAGAGGTATGTTTCCAAACAATACTATTTTTGGCACACTATATGTGTGCATTGGGTTGGAGTCTGCTTGGTGCTATCCCACTGGAGCAGTACTGACAGCAATGCTTTAATAGGATGGAAGTCTGTTCTGGGTCAAGTGGTTGATGATGGTATGCTTCCACCCTCCCCATTGAGGGTACACACCCTCTGGCACAAAATGCAGAGAATCTTTTTCTGGGTGGGTTTAAGGTTAGACTGTACTCAGGCCTCTGGCTTCATATGGTGTGCTACCACAGTAGCTTGCCAGGTATCTTCTTTTTATGGAAACCATACCTATGGTATTTAACTTTGCAAAGCATTGATTCAGTAGATGATGCTGCTGGCATTAATGCATCTATAATCTACTGATAACATTTTTAAGCAATTCATAAGCGTTTAGTGAACAGTTAGGTAGTCTGTGGTGAATGCTGTGTAAATTTTTTTCCTCATTCTAAAAGGCTTGGTACAGGTGCATGTTGAACTTGTGTAATATTTTAAACAACTTGATACCATCAAAACGTGTTGCTGTTAAGATGGTTTAACTGCCTAAAGTTCCCTAGGACGTGGCTCTCTATGCCACGCGGTGCTGTCCCTGTTGTTAAACTTAAGAATTGCAATTAGGTTTTAACTGGTGTATAAACTTTTGTAAAGAAGACACAAATTATGGAGAAGCTAGAAACTCCTTATTTTCTGAAAATTCCTTCCTCAGAAAGATTGAAGCTAACTTTCAAATAATTGTATACCAGTAACTGGAGAAAAGTCTGAATTAACCCATGATCTGTATTTACAGACTTAGTTTAGTAAACTGAAATTACTATTGTTCTTTTAGGGGGTAGTGAAACTTTTAGTTGAAATGGAAGTTGAAAGCTATCTTTGACTTCACAGTATTGATCTAACTTTTAGAGATCTGCTACCAGCCACACCTCCTTATCTGGTAGCTTGGTAGAAATACGTGCAGCTAGATGCATTAGTAAAAATATTTGAAGTCTCTGCTTTATTGCAGTCCAATTCAGCGCTTACAACTCTGATGGGAGACAGTCCATGAAGTCTTTCAATAATTGTAAAGTCTTAGTGGACTTTCCAAGAGCTTGTGGTGAAGTTGGGAAGGGAGGGGGGCTTTAATGGGTGCACCTAGTGAAATGTACAAAGGGCAAACTTGAAACACTGTGATAAAAATGTAGTTCTGTGAACCCATTTTTACATTTGGTTATATAGCAGTAGACCTGAGAATGTGAGACTAAATGAAGGTCTTTTCATCAAGCAATTGTGTTGGTTAGGTAAATCACTGCTTATTAGTCTTTCACATTTTTCATTCTTGTAATCCAGTAGCACTGTATTACAGTTGTTTGTTTTACTACTTAAGGCTTCTGCAGTTTAGTCAGCAGATGTAGTCTTAAACCCATCTTGAAAAGCACATGGTCTCTAATGCAGCACATGCCATTAACTGGTGAGTAGGCATCCTCTTTACAATGACATTTTATTAATGTCAACTCCTACTTCAGTGAACTGAATCTGCCTTTTCTGGCTAGGCTTATTTGGAAATAACTTATTGACGTAAACAAAACTTGTACTGAACTAAAGGTGAGAGTTTGCAAGCTATTTGCGTAAACTTGGTTGAAAATTGCTAGAGCTCATTTTGGAAAGGGTGTAAATTCACATCTGCACTAATGCTTACATTTCTAGCACTGCAGGGAGTATCTGTTCTTTGTAACAGATGTATGAGAATGCATCAAGTTGGGAACATACCTCAAGGCATGTATTACAATAAACTAATTTTTAAATTACCCTTTTTTCCTTTCTATGTTCCCGGTACCTGTGGATCGGCTCAATGGTGATTGTATCGACGAACCTTGACTACGGAACCTTCTAAAAATATATACTTAACACACATGGACATCAACTACATAATAATGAACTGTTAATACTGTTCCAATAGCGTGCTGAACGCTTTGGGCAGGGAGGTGCGGGGCCTGTGGGTAGCCAGGGTCCTAGAGGAATGGGACCTGGAACACCAGCAGGATATGGTAGAGGGAGAGAAGAATATGAAGGCCCAAACAAAAAGCCCCGATTTTAGATGTGACCAGTAGTTTCATTCCAGTTTGTTTTTGTCTGCCTTGTTTAGACACCAACTTTTAAATTCTTGCATTTTAGTAAGAAAGCTACATTTTTATGGATGTTAGAAACTAGTGACCTAATATTTGTAAGTGGTCTGTTTGGACAAGTACAATTTAATTATGTAATGCAGTGTTTCAAAAAAAAATTTAGCTGTTTTTTTGATGTATAACATCCCTAACTTGATGGCAGTGTACCAACTTTTTTTTACTGTGCTTCAAATAAATAGAATACTAAATGTAGTAACTATTCTGATCATAAACTCGCCATTCATGGTTCTAAATATGAGGCTAAATGCCATACCTTTCAACATAATTGAAACAAGTCTTGGATTTAGAGGTCTGATTTAGACCGGGATGCGGAAAAGTAGCTTAAGGGTGAGGCCTCCTCCCATTATGCCTCAAGATTTAAGTTTGGGTCAAATAGTTGTAGACTGATACTTGATCTTCCAATGGGTACAGATTTTCAGAGTATTCGTTATACTGTAATAAGGAAATAAATGGAAACTTTGCAAGTGTTGTAAGATGCAGTAATGGAAACTAAACAGCAAATGATGCTGCTGTCATGTAATGAGTTTTAGATTTTAACAATGGAGGGTGGGATGGTGGCAGAGATTTCTCTTTGGCATCCACTGCTTGAAATCTTCTAAAGAAGTTGAAAAGGTCACTTTTTAAAATAAATCCACAGAATGGCTTGGATTGACTGACTTCCCAATTAAAGGGCTGTAAACGTGACACATGTTTGTTTTATACGCAAGCTGTCTGCCTGAGATGCAGGATTGGCCTGGTTCAGTATTTAATACCTAACTGAAATTGCTTGGCAAGAAGACCAGGGAGTATTACCTAAGTAAAACAAGGAGATTTTTAATTTGTGCTCTAACTTGCTTATGTCCTTATGCTAAGTGAGTGGACTAACTCTTACAGTTCAGAAATCAACTGGGGTTAATTTCAGGGGTCTGTAAAAACTGAAGTCTTCTTTTATAGACCTTGTAGTACTTAAATCCTAAAATGCATCATGTTAAATTCAGATAAATAAATAGCCTCTTGCACTGTAGCAGGGTTCTCAGCTTTTTTTGAGTCACGTCCAGTCTTAGCATTTCTTTTTTACTCGGAGCTTCTGCTGCCCATGTGCCAGGTCACAGTGCCACTTAAGTTTGGCTCAGCTCACCGCACCTCCTGGTTGAGAACCCCTGTTTTGATATTGTCAGATATCTTAATGCTGACGTTTGGCAGGCAAGAGTAGGACTAAACCTGGAGTTCAATAGCTAATGCTACATAGTACAAATAAAACTCCCTCTTAAGATTCTGACAGAGGAAATGGTTTCATGAATTTACAGTTTGCTGTCCACTTAATTAAACCCCATAAGAATGCAAGGTATTCTGGACTCTGTTATTAATGTAGTTACTTCATTACTGTGATTGTACTTGACAAGCTGGGAGCATAGCTTCCCAGTGTAAAATGCCTTGGTATTAAGACAGGATACATCAACCTGCTTGTGCAAAGTTGGCAAACTTATTTGGTTTGGTTGTATTTTTACCTGACTCCCAAAATGTTGAGCATTCTGTGAATAGTTTTAATTGTTAGAAGGTCTTTCCACTGTTTGTGTTAAGCATTGGCTAATCCTAAATTCTGTCTATGGATAAAAGTTTTAGTGCGTAGATTTCATTACTTTGGAATACAAACAGTCCGTCTTCAGAAGTGAGCACTGTTTAAATGCTGTTAAACTTTAAATGTAATACTGGCAAGCTGTGAAATGTTGATAATCAGGTGTGTGACTAAATATTAAGTGTCTAAATAGAGACTCAGCCAGTTTGGCAAATCTGTTCCTATTTTCCCAGAACTTTTAAAGAGGGTAGATGACACTTTACCTCTATGAATTGAAATGTAGGAAATCTTGGATCAGCAGTTCTTAAACTGGAGATCAAGTGTCTGGGATCCTTTGTATAGGATTCTTAGTTTAAAATCAGCAGTCCAATTACAACTTGTATGAATTTTATAGTAGGGGCTCAATGCAAATACTTTCAAAAGGGTGTTCGTGGACACCCACAGAGGGTGAAAATGTCTGAGATGGGGAAGTCTGACAGTAAACATTAAATTAATTTTTTTCAGTTTATTTTTCAGATTACATGTCATTCTTTATTAAAGAGATGCTGGCACATATCCCAAAATGCTTTCTTTTGTAGTACTGTAACTTTGAAGAGTGAAGGATGCTGATGTCCTAATCATTACCTTGCAGAGGTTTTCTTTTTAGTCCCCCTATTTGTATGTAAGCTGTTGCTGGGTCTTAAAAATAGACCGTTTGCTAAACTGTGTTTAGCAAACATACTGAAAGATTCAGCAGTTTCTACAACATTTGAAATAGTTTTATTAAACAGTGTACCCTGTGTTGTAGTTGCATAAGCAGACTTTTTAAAACAATCAAGTCCTGCTTTGAGTTGCATACAGTAGCCAATTTGATTTCAGAACCTTTTTAAAGGTACGGTCTTAAAAGCTGACGGACAAATGACAGAATTTTAAAATGTTATACCCAGTTATTAAGTTGGTGGGAGGTGTTAAGGAAGTTGTCATGTTCCTTTGGTCTTTCCCCATGGTTCTGTGGTTTTGGAGTATTCACAAAGTCAGGTGACTTACATAACTGAAGAAAAGGGTTTTCAAATCCATTAAGAAAAGTCCTTGGTCTGGCAGACCCATTTCCAGATGGTCTAGACCATATAGAACTTTTTTTTTTGTATTGGACTTAGAGAAAATATTGGCTTTTGCAATTTAGTCTGCTTTAATTAAATTGAGCCCATTTAAACTTTTAATCTGTTATGCAGCATACAGAAATGGGTGTCCTTTTGCATGTTTTCACACTTCCTTAAAAATGAATACAGAGCATATCTACAATACTATGTAGATACATCACACCACCTAATAGAAATACAGCTTATGAGAAATTGAAACTGCTTTTGTGAGATTTTGTGGTATTTTTATGGTAGAAAAATTCTTGGCTTCTCCTTGGCGGCAACCACTTACTGTGGCAGCAAGTTTTTGCTGGAGTTTTTGAGACTGCAATTTTACACTCTTAAAAGTAGTGGCCTGCTACATAACTGCACTTAGCCAGCATTTCTGCAGTTCATAACTGTGAGGAACGTAGTACCACAAATGGCAATGGACATTAGGACCCGGATGTAGTATTCCTGCTTGCTCCGAGATTCTCATTGCCGACTGCGTACAGGTAGGTAACAAGCAATATAATATAACTTGGTGACTTTCTGTGTAACCTTATTCTGTGGGTATTCTGACATCACACTTCCGACTATGAAATTACAGTGCAGCACTCTTCATACTTGTATGTTTAGCTTGCATCAAAGTTGCGTGGCTTTCGGTTTTAAGCTGTATCTTTTTCAGCAGCAATAAGCAACTTATTGCGATTCTTAGATAAGTATCACAGACCCGATTCCTTTGTACATATGACTTGGCTTGTGTGGATTTTCTTAAGTACATTGTAATGAAGATATTCTTAGGTGAGCTCTGTGGGGAAGAGGGAATGTGATTTTTAGAATCATTTAACTAGTCAACTAGGTGCAAATTGCACCTAGTAAACCTGTCGCTTGTATTAACTTTCTGTAGTAGCAAAATATCCCATCTGCATTGCATCCCCTTGTAGAGTCTTGGCTACTTAGAAAATATATTGGTAATCATTGCTCTAGCCTTGAATGAACTAGGCGATAACTATGTAAAGCTCACTGTGGTGAGCTTTAAGACTTGGGTGTAAGTACTTCTAGGTCATAAATTGTGTTCAAATATCTCCATTAGTTTCCAGGGTTTATCAACTTAAGATAGGTTTGTTTTTAATTTCTAGGTGGCAGTGATCATGATATATGTTCAATTAAAGGCAACTGACTATGCTGGGAATCTATGGATTCCTGTCTTAAATATTCATCTTGGTAGTGAATGTACTGATCAAAGTAGCTTAATTTTTCATCAAAATATCTTTCAAGTGTGTGCTTATTCTAAATTCTTCACTGCTAGAAATACCAGATACGGTATTTCGAAAGGTTACATACCTAAATGTTTCCAAACTTCTAAATGTATTGACCATCAGCTCCTATCTGCTTTGTTGTGCTAGTTAGCTGTAACTCCAGAGTCTGAATGTCATATGTTTCCTTATTTCATCCCCTGATCTGGTTCTTGGCAATGCATAAGAAACCTTTTTCAGAGGTATTGCAAGGGTTTTTCTACTTGAGATGCAAAGTTTTACTTTGCATACTTGTTTCTGGTGTACATTTTTGTCAAATTTAGACATTAAACTTCTGTATTGTATCTTCCAAGAAAGAATCTTACTCATTGGTAAACAGTTTATAAACTAGATAGGCTTGCCCTCTGCTGTTTGTATTCATGTTCTTTTGAAAAATCAAAGTAATTTCTGCACTTCATAACTCAGACAGTAACAGCTCTTTAGTTACATTGAATGTGTAGCTGAACTTCAGCTATTCAACCTGTGACACCATTTGTATCTAAGCCAGTTTGGCTGTTGCCATTGACTTTAGAGCTTTTCTATGAATAAAATTCAGTAATGAAATCGATGGCAGTATGTTTCCTGTGAAACTGCAAGAATTGGATTATTAGGTATCTCTAAACCAACAGTCAGGTCTGTTCAGTTTTGCCAGTGTGCTGAGTATTTACTAGACACATGACTTGCCTTCAGGAATATCATGGAGGGGTTATATGGACACATCTACCTTCTGCATACTTGGAATGGTAATAGGCTTTTGACACTCTTGGAGCAAGCAATTTGTGACAAAGCAATGGGTTTCATACTAGCTTTGAATTGTCTTCAGTAATGAAACTTGGTGCAGTAGGTCTCTTAAAAACAAATAGGCATGTCTATTTTAAGCAAACAACTTGTAATAAGTGGGTATGAGAAATAACAGTACACTGAAGTGCTTGCATTGTGTTTCATCTTGGTTTTATCTTTCTCTATGAATTATACTTTTCCCAAAAGTTTATCTGAAGCTCGGAAGTGTGGTGCCAGAATACATATGCGTACCTGTTAGATCAGATTCTGGTGCTGTCAGGGGAGAGCACAGCACAGTGTAGCATATGGGGGGTTTTACTGTAACATTAAGCATACCAAGTCTTGCTTGCAGTTTCCCCAATAGCAAAACACTAAACAGATAAATATTGAGGCCTGTGAGTAGTTTTAGGACTTGAGTGGTATTGGGGTTGCATGTCTGTTAATCATTGCCAGCTGCAGTGACACGATCAGGAAGGCCTGTGTGTTGTAACATGTTAAATGAGGCTAAGCATGTTGGAGAAATTGCATAAATAGTGTGCTGTTTGGACTGTTACTTGGCTTCTTCCACTACTAGCAAGGCTGGAATCAACTGATCAGCTTCTGATTTCTCTCATATCAGCTAGTGGGGTTTTTAAATGGCTGCCTACTGGAAAAGAAAAAATGGGAGGATTGGCCTTCTCCCCCGTCTGTCATTGCTGCTAGATAATGATTGACAAGTTAGGACTTGATTGTGCAATCCCACAGTGGGCTGTGAATACCCCATCTATAAATGTTGCTTTTGAACACCAGTACTGAAGAGCTAACTGGGGAAAAGGGGGGTGGCTACAAGTGCATAATCTGGAGTGTTAAAAAGATGCACAAAGATATAGTATCCCTTATGCATGGTGTTTGGTGCCACAGCATAGAAAACAATGTGCATACTACATTTTTTTGTCGACTTATAATTTAGTCTCAACACTGTACCAAGAGGTGGGTTTGATACTAAATTTGGGTGTCTCATCCACTTGGCTGGCTAAGTAGCATTGTGAAGGCAGTGTGCTTTGCCTCCAACTAATAGTGTGCACAGAACTTTGTACAGACTTGTCCCTAGTTGCTGATGAGTAGATGATCTTCAGCCCCTTGCAGTTTGCCCTCAACAAAGCTGTAGTGAAAGGCTTAATATGCAAAGGGGGGAAAAGCTGTGACATAGGACAAAGGTAATAAGCGCATGACAAACTCTAGTATCTTCCTTTGGATTGCAATGCACTTGTAGGATTCTTGGGCTGGGCACAGCTAGTATCAGGGACACTTTGCTTCATCCATATGGAGCATGTAATATTACTACAGATAAGCCAAACTGTGGTTAAATAACTAGTCTAGTTTCACAGTTACATACCTTCACATAAGGGATAGTATACCTCTGACTGCAATCAAACTTCATTGTATTCAGACTGGTGAAGCTAGCAGTTATGGCTTGGTGTTCAGACTAGGTGCAGTTCTTCACTCAACCACCTGCATATTCTTTTACTTTCTTACAAGTGTTTAAACTAGCCTACTTCTGCCCCTTATACTACTTCCACCTAGTATTTTGGAATAATTTGTAAATTCCCTCATAACTAATAAGTCCATGTATCTTTTAAACTTTTACTTTAAAGGTTAGAATTTTGTAATGGGTTAGAACTTTGTTTTCAGAAACTTTCTAGTGTGTATATTTTTATAATAACTTCAGTTGTTATCCTTTAGGTGAAGATGATGCAAGCTGAGTGAAATCAACGTGCTCATCCATGTGAAGTAAGCATATCTGTTAATCTTTCATTTAAAAAAAAAGTTCAGAACCTGGTCTAAAGGACTGTGGAGTAGTGCTGGTGGTGGTGGTTGTTTCCAGTAGCTAAATTGAGTTAAAAAGCTAAACTTACTTTTTTGTGTAAGCAATTGTGATAGTTGCCACAGGCAGCCCATTATAATAGCGAAGGGGGGAGGGAGGGTAGGTAGGTCTCAAACAATCTTGCTGATATGGTTCACCCTCTGAATATGTTTTTGGGAACCCCTGCTATACAGTTAACATGCTTTTTACACCTCCAGATAAGTAGTTAGAATTATGCACACTGTCATTTTTGCTTGGTCACTTTAGACTCCAACTTCCTCTTAATGCCATGGCCTCTTCTTTGCTGAGATGCTGCACCTCATAAAAGGAATTGCCAAACTGAGAGTCCCCAAATAGTGACTTATATTTGGAGGTATAAAATCATTTTATGGAAGACATTAACTTAGGTAGTTTTTCCTCATACAGCAGTAGGGCCTGAGCACAATCCAGAATGTGACCTGATGTCCAGTGATGTGGAGTAGCCAGACTGCGAAGTGAATGGGTGAGTAGTAGATTAATCTTGGGATACTGAATTTGTAAGAAGAAATGACCCCCAAGTGTACTTAGCAGTTTCCACCTAAAATTTGACCTGATCTTAATATAGATTCTTAAGATCAGAAGTCATTCTTTAATGGATTTTATATAAAACCTTTTAATCTTTCTTTTGTAGAACCAAGATAAGCATTGTTTGAGGCTTTCCGGCTCTGCAGCATCAATAAACCCTGCTCATTGAACTCTACAGATGCTCAGACACACACAAGGAACCTAACATGTTAATTTCAAGCACCATAAGAAAAGCATGGTGCATTAGGAGGAGAAAGGTCTAGGGCAGATAGCTTAACACTTGAGTAAAACAATTACATAAATTAAACTTGATTCAAAAATATTGGTTCTGCTTTTCATCTTCAAAACATTTTACAAACAATTGAACTTCACAGCACCCCGCAAGGTAGGTGAATCAATATTATACGTGTTTTATATGTGGGGAAGCAAGCAGACTGGAGGTAGTATGCAGGGACCATAAGGAGGAATCTGCAGAGCTGGAATTAAACTAGAAAAATCTTTTTTCTCCACCATTTGACCCAGACCTCAGTCTAAAACACTTACAAAATATTATGCCAGTATTTAAAACCACAGGCCTGGGGGAAACTTGCTAAATATTTTCTTTTGCACTGTTGATGGTTGTATGCATCTGATCTATCCTTTAGGCAGAATGAACACTTAAAATTTGAAACCAGTGATGTAAAGATCCTTAAGATTTGATCCTAATGTTCTGTAGTCCAATTCAGAACTGCTTCTATGTCCCTGTTTCTATGCTATTCACTTAATCCCAGGTGTATCCTGAAAGCTTATATACATTGCTAAAGAATATTTGTTCCAGATGCATGATTTTTTTTGTGTTCATTCAATATTTGTTTTTTAAAGTGATCTATGTATGAAGATTGCTGGTAACTTCTCTAGATTTTGGGCTAACTTTGTGTTTTTGCATTCACAGGAAGAAGCAGTGTATGAAGTCCAGAACCCAGTGGAGAGGAGCCAGGGACTTAAGTGGCAATGTTTTTCTTTCAATAAAATATTCAATTGCTTATACAAATGACATTTGTTTTCTTAAGTTTGTTACTCCAGAAGTTCATTTAGTTTAACATATTTATGTACTTTGGATATCACTGCTAAAAATGAGGTGGCGATGGGGGTGGAGCATAAAGATAGAATCTATGAACCTCCCCTAAGCTGCATCTGTACTGAACAAGGCAAACGACCCTAATGAAGTATAGAAAGAAATAGGCAGCTGCATGAGCTGGGATGGGAGCTTGCCTATCATGCTTACAAAACTAGAAGCCTGATCCTGAAAGTTCTTACTAGACAAAGCATCTTGTTCCAAAGTGCTCCCTTACAGAGATCAGGTTCTTAATCAGATCAACTGCTTCTCCAGCAGTAGATCTCAAAATTGCAGTTACTCATTAGCCAGGGTCAGCTACTTTCTGCAAAATAAGGTTGGTTGTGGAGCAAGCATGAATCCTACAGCGGTCCAATCCTGCTCTGATGCTTTATTACTTCAGTGTGTGGATAAGGGTTTAAGTCTAGCAAAGAAGGCCTATCATGTCTTTACTTTTCTCCAAGGAAAGAGTCAAGCTAGCAGCTAAGTTTATGCTCTCATGATGACCAATCACAAAGGTGTGTGGCTTCATTGCAGATGAAGCTTCACATGGATTGATCTGTCTAGGTCCTTAAAGTGGTTTGGCTGGACATTCAGTTTATCACTGGTGGTAGTCTTGTGCCATCAAACCTTTTGGCATCCATGTGATTGCAGACCATGTAGTAGCAATCCTTGGTGAACACACTTGGGAATTTGTTGGTCTTCCAGTCTAATATGTTTATACCAAGAAAGTTGCCACAACCAAACCAGTGCTGGATGGAAAGTGGTTGCTGTGTTTAGCTTTGAATATCCATATTTCTGATCTTGTCCTGCCATGTAATATGGAGCAGTTGATGAAGTTTATGCTCTGCCAATAGCCATTATTACATGTACACTGCTACCCTGATATAACGCTGTCCCCAGGAGCCAAAAATCTTACTGCATTATAGGTGAAACCGCATTATAGCGAACTTGCTTTGATCTGCTGGAGTGCGCAGCCCTGTGTGCGTGGCGCCTACCCCCCCGGAGCACTGCTTTACCGTGTTATATCCGAATTCGCGTTATATCTGGGTAGAGGTGTATATTCCTTTGCTAGCCCAAGGCTTGGGAGTAAACATTACATCAGCGCAGGTTACTGTAATTACATTAATCCACACTAACAAAACCAGCTAAATTTTCCCCATGTGTAACCAATCTTCAAATAAAAGATCAATCATGGGTTTCTACAATGCTGTAGAAAATTTTTTTAAAACAGTTTGATTAATGGGTTACAGTGGAAGGGTGGTAGTGGGAAAAGCAGCTTTTTGCTTCATTGCTCATGGGTCAAACTGAACAGCAGCCCGACAAGCCATGGAAATTTGAGTAGGAAACCTGCTGTCAGCCCCATGGAGGCCAGCCTAAGTTTTAAAAATGGAGTTTAGTGTCTTAAATGTCCTGGGAACATTCTTGGCAGTTTTTGGGCTGATACTTGTGAGGGGAGGAGAGTACCGGATTGGAGCATGTACATAATTGTGGGAAGTGTAACCATGCTGTAAGTGAACAATCAGCCATATGTACATTACAGGTGCTTGAAGTGTAATACCAGCGACTTCTGTTTTGGCTTTTGGTTTCCTAACCTCGCTCCCAAAAGTAGTACATGCGCAAGTGGGACAATATGTGGTATAATTGAGCTTCCAATCCTGTGTGCTCAGTCAAACTTACCGAACCGCCCTGTTTAGTATGGTTAGCAGTACCTGCTCAACAGGCCCAGAGCTGGGGGCTGCAGGCCAGTAGTGAGGTATAGTGGCAAAGCAGCAGTGGGAATCTAGCCCCACAGTGTCAATGCGGAGTTTGCCATCAGGCTTTTCTGCATTGAACTGAGCTGATATCCAGTTATCCATACAATCACTTAAACATTTGTTCAGATACCGGACAATCTGTCCAGGAAAAGGGGGGTTTGTCAGTTATTTGGCATCTCCTAAAAGTCTTTGCTCTTTCGTTCAAGCAACTACAAAATATGAGGGTTTCAGATGCAGAGGGATGTCTAATGTTGCATTTTCTGTGTGTTAACGCAACCATTTGTCTGGCAAGATTGTAGGCAAGTCCTCATGTTACATGCACAAGCTAACGTCCCTTTAGGTTTGGGCGGCAATTAGGTCCCATTTTACTCATCACTTATGAATATTACATAGTTCAACAACTGAATTATTCATGTTAATTTAGACCTGAGCTAAAATGGAAGCGGGCAGATGCTCAGGGAAAGAGGCTTAGAGAACTCTTCCAGGATTAACTCTCACCACCGCCTTTGGGAAGTTACTCAGTGAAATGAATGAACGTGGCAGAACGTTACACTTAGCAATGCCAAAAATATCCTTGGGAGTGAGCAGCCCACTTGTTCTGGACTTGCAAGCAAGGAAAGGGACCCCTGCTCACCAGAGACTCTCTGAATCCCCCATGAATCCTGCTCTTCCAGATGCCAAGTATGTGGCTTTGTTGCCCGAGCTATCTCGCAGATGTTCTAGCCTTCGTCAGCAGCAGAGCAGTTGGAAATTTCACTTTGAGAGCAGGTGAGTCCCCTACCACCTCCTGTGTTTATTGGTGTGTAACATTTTCTTAAATACTTGACATCTCTTTACTGTGCCTGATTAAATCATAGAAATTAGAAATGGGGTAGGGGGAGAATAGGTCTTACCTTGTCTGTCTGGTTGGACTGTGGTTTTCTTCTTCCCACCTCCTTCAGACAAATACTCTATTCTGCAGTGATTTGTTTTAGCTTTGTCACCCCCCCAGTGGGGCTTCTACCACTGCCTTTGTGAGATTATTCCACTATCTAAGGCCTGGTCTACATGGGCGGGGGGGGTCAAACTAAGTTATGCAACTTCAGCTATGTGAATAACGTAGCTGAAGTTTATGTACTTAATCAACTTACTGTGGTGAGTCGACAGGAGAGCGCTTGGGGGTCGATCGTTGCCTGCCAATCCGGCAGGTAGTGTAGACACACCCTAAATGTGATGTTAGAATCCAGGACTTGCAATTAAAAGAATCCAAACTCAGCTGTCTCGCTGCAAACCACCTTGCAAAGTCAGAAAGCAAAGGTAGGTCATGCACACCCGAGGCAGAAATGTGGCTTTAGCACTTGAAGCTCAGCTCAAGTCATTTATTCACCTGGCATAGCTTGCCATGCTGCCTGGGCCCCCACGCAGGCTCATGCTGTTGCTTTATTCTCAAATGGAAACTCGGCATCTCTATCCACTCTGCAGCTGCAGTACTTTTGGAAATCTTGAGGTACCACTGCTGTGTTCCCAAGGCAGCAGGGATCCCGGAGTTCTCTGCCCTGGAGGCAGTGCAGGGCACAAATGCCATGCTATGGATTAATTGCCATGAAATAGCAGAGCTACTAACTGTGGTATGTAACGATCACTTAAATCAGCCTCTACCAGATGATGTCAGGGTAGCTAAGGTAATGGCTGATTTATTAAAAAAAGGCTCCAGAGATGATCCTGGCAATTATAGGCCAGTAAACCTAATTTCAGTTTCAGAAAAAGTGGTTGGAACTAGAGTAAACAGAATTCAGACACAGATGAACAGTCAAGCTAGAAGGACATATCAAATGGTGTCACACAGTCATCAATTCTGGGTCCAGTTCTGTTGAATATCTTCATCAATGATTTAGATAATGGCATAGAAAGGAGACTTACAAAGTTTGGACAATACCAACCTGGGCTGGATGGCAAGTGCTTTGGAGGATAGAATTAAAATTCAAAATGTTCTGGACAAATGGTCTGAAGTAACTAGGATGAAATTCACGAAGGACAAATGCAAAGTACTCCATTTACGAAGAAACAATCCCTTTGCACCCATACCCAATGGGAAATGACTGTCTAGGCAGCAGTAGAGGGGTCATAGTGGATCACAAGCTAAATACGAGTTAAGTGAAACACTTGTGCCAAACCCCCCCCCCCCACACACACACACACACAACATACATTCAGGGCTGTATTAGCAGGAGTGTTGTAAGCAAGACATGAGCAGTAATTCTGCTCTACTCTGGGCTGATTAGGCCTCAACTGGAGTATTGTGTCTAGTTCCAGGCACCACATTTCAGGAAGGATGTGGACAAATTGGAGAGTTTAGAGAAGAGCAACAAAGATTAAAAGTCTAGAAAACATGACTTTTAAGGGAAGATTTTAAAACATTGGGTTTGTTTAATCTGGAGCAGAGAAGACAGAGGGAGGGATAGAACAGTTTTCAAGTACATAAAAGGTGGTTACAAGGAGGAGGGAGAAAAATTGTTCTCGTTAACCTCTGAGGATAGGACAAGAAGCAATGGGCTTAAATCGCAGCAAGGGCGTTTAGGTTGGACATTAGGAAAAACTTGCTGTCAGGGTAGTTAAGCATCGGAATAAATTGCCTAGGGAGACTGTAGAATTTCCATCATTAGAGATTTTTAAAAGCAGGTTGGACAAAAACCACAGGATATTGGGCTCAATGGACCATTGGTCTGACCCCATATGGCCATTTTTTGTGTGTGTGGCTCAGAAATGGGACTACAAACTGTGGAGGTAGGATGCAGTGAGGTGGGAGTGGAACTGCCACGAGCACGAGAAAACTAGCTCCAACAGCCAGAGGAGCAGGTAATGCTGGGGGAAGATGTCTGGCGGTGGGAGTGGGGAAAGTGTGCCAAAGGATGGCAAGGGAGACAGCCATGAGTTGCTGCAAAGAAGTGGGCTAGGGGCTTCGGTAGTCCGTGGAAGAGAGGAGCAGCGGTTGAGGTAGATGGGAAAGGGGGGACTAAGGCCATGGGGGTAAGAATTAGCTGAGTTTGAATACAGCGCTGCCCCTGGCTGCAGGACACAGCATTTCTGCGATCCGCAGGGAATAATACCCCAAGTGTCTCCCTGCAAGGGGTAAATTCCATGTCCTCAGCAGCCGTCCCTCCCTCTAAGGCTGTGACACCAATCACTCCAGCCATAGGGGTGAAGCCATTACAGCTGCCCTACTTTAAAGGGAGTCAAGACTGGAGACTGTGAATGTCGCCCCTGCCCCCTCCACCCCGAAAGCTTTGAATGGAATGAATGGTCTTTGTACTCCAAAGCACTTGATTGTCCTTTTATGCAGGTGAATGAATTAACCTGCTTGTAACAAAGCCCAGCTTGCCTGTAGCAAATGCCTAGCTCCTCTGGCCTTTGTTGAGGGTGTCCAAAGCAATGGGCGGTCAGCTTCAGGGTGTCACAGAGAGCTCCCTAGGGCTCACGACACCCCCCCCCCCCCGGCTATATTATTACTGCAACGTTTCTCAACCTGGGGTCTGTGGGCCCCATGGATCATCTCCTCTCCCTCTGGTGACAGAGGGGCTAAGGCAGGCTCCCTGTCTGCCCTGGTCCCACGCTGCTCCTGGAAGCGGCTGGAATGTCCCTGGGGGGGCCAGGGGTGTCTCTGCCCGCTGCCCCCGCCCTGATCACCGACTCCGCAGCTCCTACTGGCCGAGACCCCTCCCTGGCTCCCCCACCTAGGAGCCGCTGCCAGAGAGATGTTGGTCGCTTTTGGGAGCTGCCCAAGGTAAGTACTGCCCTGCCGGAGCCCGCACCTCTCATCCCCTCCCGCACCCCGACCCCCTGCCCAGCCCGGACCCTGCACCCTTCACCCCATCTCCCTCCCAGAGCCCACATCCCACACTGCTACCTGCACCCAAACTCCCTGCCCAGTCGAGAGCTCCCTCCCGGAGCCAGCACCCCAAACCCCCGCTGTACCCCAACTCCCTCCCCCAGCCTGGAGCCCAGACCCAAACTCCCTCCCAGAGCCCTCACCCCCTTCTGCACCCAAACGTCCTCCCAGAGCCTTCACTCTGCACCCCCACCCTCTGAAAGTGAGTGGGGGGGGGGAGCAAATGACAGAGGGAGGGAGGATGGAGTGAGCTGGGGGCAGGATGGGGTGGGGGTGGCGTCTTGGGGGAAGGGGTGAGGGGCAGGGCCTGGGGCTGAGCAGAGCGGCTTGGGGGTCCCCAATTTTTTAATCAAAATGGAGGTCCTCGGGTTGCTGAAGTTTGAGAATCGCTGTACTAGGGGGTTTCCCAGACTACACTGCATTGTACCCCCAGGAGGGATGGAAGAGCTTGAGAAACCACTGCTCAAAATCACCAGTTCTCAGACTTTGGGCTCTGGTGTCCCACATCTCAGCTGTACAAGTACCTGGCATGTCACGCACGTGGTTGCGAGCAGTGTAGTCCTCATGGATTCTTGTTCTGCCACCAACCTGATTTTGGCCGCATGCCACCGCTGTCTGAGACCCACTCTCAGAACAGGAGGGAGACCTCTGAATCTGGTGTAGGCAGTGAACTCACCCCCAGGGCTGCACTTGGCCCACTCTGAGGACTCCACGGAGACCGGATGGATGTTCCTTGCAGGAAATGGAAATGACACCTCCCAAGAGATCGATCCCTGCAGCCTTCGCTGCTGCCCCTTCCTGTCCTGGGATTGTAAAGAAGAAATTCTGGTCCAGTAATTCCAAGGCTCAGATTCTGACATGATGATAATGGACCCCAGCACAGAGCTGCAGACATGCTGCAACAGCAGAGCAAAGTAGTGCCTGTATTTTAGGTGCCTACAACCCCCGTTACATCCTCCCCCCTGAACAGGAGCAATCATTTGCCTAGAGTTCCATTTCCTGAACAGGGGCTGTCTGTGTATCCATATGAGCAGGGGACATCATGCTGTACAGGGGGGTCAGGACACCTGGGTTCCATGTCCAGTTTTGCCACTGACCTGCTGTCATTTCACCTCTTCATGCCTATAACGATGCTGACCCGACCGTTATAAATCACCTTGTTGTGGCAGAAGCGGGATAGTAGCTCTCGACTTCTCCCTTGTGCGCCTCTTGCTGGGCAGAGCATTTCTGAGAGGGGCAGCAGCAGTTGGAACCCGGCCCCTGCTGAAGGCAGCTCATGCAAGGACCCTGACATTTCAAAGGGGGTGGTGATGTGGGAAGAACCCCACGCCAGCACAGCCCACCCTGGAGTGGGAGTCATCCCTGACCTGCTCACCCAAGTGCCAGCAGCAGAGAGGGCAAAGGGGTTTGCAGCTCCAGACTTTGCAGAGAGGGTGAAGGGGAAATGGGCTCCAGGCAGCTGGGCCCTGATGGAGTCTTTCACAGGACTTCAATGGGCGTTGGATTAGGTCTTTAGCTTGGGGTTTGAATTCTTGCTTTCCTGTGTCTGCTCCCCGAGCTAACCCCTGGTCTTGTCTTTAAAGCAGGTGCAAAGCTTTCCTTACCAAAAGTGAACGCTCTGCTCTGCAAGGCCTCCTAAAGAACAGCAAGTTACCCTTCCTAAGACCTCCTCCAGGGCTAATCTACTCCACAGGTAGCAGAGCACAAGATGGCGGCATTTCCAACCTGAGGGAGAGGACAGGAACCCATCGAGGGCCAAGGAAGCAACAGACCTACATGCACTTCTCCAGTCCCATCCGACCAGTTGTCAAGACCTCTCCCAGCAAGTCGAAGCCTAATGGGAACAACCTCCCAGCAGGAGCAGTGGCCCAGAGGAATATGCAGCCCTCAGCACTGAAACCCTTTCCTGGTGCTACAGCGCAGAGTTTGCTGGTGTGTGGGCTCACTTGCCTGCCGTTGGCCTGGGGGGATCTGCCTTTGCTGCCCCAGATCAGAAAATCCAGAGCAGAGATCCATGTCTATATACCCAGAGGGGAAGACAACGCAGACTGTGAATCGCTGGGTGAAGATACGGACAGTAGGCTGAGTTCATTGAGCTTGCAAGATGAGAAGTGAGTTAGTTCACTGGGAATTTAGTGTCTGGCCTTGAATGCACTAGCAATACTGTCTCAGGTGTGGTTCTGCTGTATTGCAGTTTGGCATCCCTAGCATGTAACCATGGATTCTGTTCCATTATAAATCTAATGATGACAGTTGGTGGGAGGGAGGGGAGAGGGGAACCATCTTGTGAGATCCTTGTCTCTAGGGAGTTTAGGACAGAGGGAAGGATTCCTGGGTTGTAGCCCTAGCCCCACTGCTGTGTGTCTTTGGGCAAGTTACTTAACCTCTCTGCGTCTGTCTCTATATAATGGGGATAACACTGACCTGCTGTGGGGTTTGATTCAGTAATACTTGTAAACTGCAATCAAAAGTTGCTGAAAGAAGTGTTAGGAAAAAATACCCTAGTATCCTCCAGTAACGGTCCAAAACGCCACATGTCAGCGTCTCTCCAGCGTTGATTGCTCCGTGCAGCACCCAATTGGCACATTTCTGCTCTCATGCTATTGAAGTCATTGGATTTACAGGGGTGTGGTAACTTATAAATTCCCAGTCTGGATCAGACCCATGGTCTACCTAGTCCAGTGTCCTGTCTGAGAGTGGCCAACACCACGTGCTTTAGAGGAAGGTGGAAGAACTGCCCCCTCCCCCAGACAGGTGTGGAATAATCTGCCCCTGTGACGGTCTCATCCTGATCGCTGATAGAGAGAGGCTTAAGCCCTGATTTTTAGAGCACAGGCCAAAGTCAATGCAAACTGGGCGCCCTCAGCTGCTTTGAAAAGCAGGCTCTGTGCCTCCCAAGAAGAGGTGGGGTCTGCACAGAGCATCTTTAAGATGTGCTGGAATGTAAAGCTGTTGGGGTAAATCATAACCTAGGAGGTTATCCCCTCTGTAATCTCCATATTTAAATGCCTCGGGGGTGAATTCAGGCCGAGCATAAGCCCACCAAGGCTAGGGCTGTTACAGCAGCAAGGTACTTGATCGTTATGGCACTTGAAACGGACATCTTATGTTCTTGGGTGAGGGGGAATTAAATGGTTCTTGCAGCATTTTAAAAATTAAAAGCAGGCCTCTGTTTTGCACACTAAGCAGACCCAGCAAGAGAGAATTTGGATCAAAGTTACCGGGAGTTTCCAGAACACATGAAAGGATTGGGGTGTAACCTCTTCTCTATTTAAACACAAGCAGATTCTTTTTCAGCTGAAGTAAAATGATTTCCTCGGGCTGGCTTCTCCTTTCGCTCTTCTGCCCTCTCCTGCTTTAACAAGAGTCCTGAGAGAACTGTTTAATGTTTCATGCAGTGATGTGCAAGGTATTAAGGACACAACATCCCATCCTGGAAGAAGGGAACGAGGTTGCCTGATGCAGGAATCTATTATTTAGAAAGGATTTTTAAAAAGGCTTTCACAGAAAACCCCACTTGAATTCTGTCCTTGTTCTCTGCCGCATTTCCAGTTGTTGATTAGTTTGCAATCCAGAATAGCTCAGGGTGCTGCAGACTACCCTGCTGGTGCCCTGTCTGACCAGCTCTCCACCCTCTGAAGGGTCGGGGAAGGAAAATACGACTGACAGAACTGGGCTGTGTTTGTTCCATACTCAACAGTGCCCTGTGCTAAACTCTTCAAAGGAAGGACTGATGAAAAAAACTCGGTGCAGAAACCTGACTCTGGTTTGACCCAAATAAATACCTGTAAAGGCCAGGTGCATGCCCTGAAGCTGCCCGCTTGTCTCCAGAAGCCAAGTGTAGTAAGATGAGGCCCTGAAACATAAACCCTTGTATCAGAGGCCTGAACTAAAGTAGTGGTCACGACTTTGCTAACATAAAGCAAAGTTAAGAGCCAGGGGCAGGCCCTGCTCACAGAGATTGCCAAGAAGAAGGCTGCTAATTGCATGTATACATGTGCCAGGGTGGCACCAGAACATCCCAGTACGAACACATTCCACAGAGATAATGAGGAACGGGCTGGCCCATCCTAAAGACAGGGTCAAAAGGATAATATGATGGATAGACTTGTTTGTTCAAACCAACATGTACCAGGAGAGAGGCAGCACTCGAAAACAGGGGTAGGCAACCTATGGCACGTGTGCTGATTTTCAGTGGCACTCACACTGCCTGGGTCCTGGCCACTGGTCCGGGGGGGGGGGCTCTGCATTTTAATTTAGTTTTAAATGAAGCTTCTTCAACATTTTAAAAACCTTATTTACTTTACATACAACAATCGTTTAGTTATAGATTATAGACTTATAGAAAGAGACCTTTCTATAAGGGATAGGGGGGAGGGCTAGCTCAGTGGTTTGAGCATTGGCCCGCTAAACCCAGGGCTGTGAGTTCAATCCTTGAGGGGGCCACTTAGGGATCTGGGGCAAAAATCAGTACTTGGTCCTGCTAGTGAAGGCAGGGGGCTGGACTGGATGACCTTTCAAGGTCCCTTCCAGTTCTAGGAGATGGGATATCTCCCTTCTAAAAACATTAAACTGTCTGACTGGCAGGCGAACCCTGAAATCAGAGGGATTAAATGAAGACTGGGCACTTCTGAAAGGTGGCCAACCCCTGCTCTAAAACGTAGAGGGGTTGAACCTCAGTGTCACCCTGGCCAAGTGGCTTAAGCGCTCGGTGTGGCCGGCGGGGACCCCCCAGCCCCGCGGGGGTCGCAGGGCGGAGCCTGGCTGCAGGAGACACCCACGGGCTGGCGGGGGAAGCCCGGGAGGTGCCAGGCGGGACCCGCCGCCTCTGACGCGCTTGGCCCCGGCTGCGCCCAGGGGTGGGGCGGGACTGGCCGGGGAGCCGCCGCCGGAGCCGTCGCCCCAGCCCGGGCTGTGTCTGCCCGCGGCCATGGCGCTCGTCTTCCCCGCCATCCGGGTGCTGCTCGGCCTCTTCTTCCTGCTCACCGGGGCGGTGAAGCTGACGGACCAGATCTCGGCCGAGCTCTACCAGCAGCTGGTGAGTGCGGGGGGCGCTGGCCCCGGCCCCGGCCCCGGGGTTTGCAGCGGGCTCGGGCCGGGGAACCGCGGCTCCTGCAAAACCCGCCGCGGCGGAGCGTGGTCCGGGCTCGGCTCCGGGTTCGACCCGGGGGCGGGGTGTTTGGGCGCCTGCAAGCGGCAGGTCGGGGCCGGGCTGCGGCCGCGCTGGGTCGGGTTCGTTTTCCGCCCTGGGCGGGACGCGGGCTTGGCAAGCGGGGCTCGCCGCCCTGCAGCCTCCGAGCGGTCCCGTGGGGCTGGGCGGGGGCGGCTGGCGAGCCCCGACCCCATGACCGCTCCCTGTCTCTGGCTGGGACTCTGGGCAGCTGGCCTGGCAAGCCCCCCCCCTTCCTCCCCAAGGGGGGCTCTGGGGGTGTTTCCATCTCCCCCTTTCCCATTGCCACCGGGCGTTTAACTCCCCCAGCACGCCCGGGGTGTGGGGCGGTTCCCCCCGAGTTGTAAAGAACAGGAGGCGACTGACCCCTGCAAATGAAAGTGCATCGCAGATGCAGGCCAAGGCACTTCCCAGTGTTGTGACTGGTGCTTTGGGTTCTCGGAGAGCGCCAGGCATGGGGCAGCACCCCATTGTGCAGGGGCGGGAGTCGGATCAGGGCCACAGAGGGAAATATTTACCCCCCAGCGGTAAACCCAGCCAACTTACAAACATGTATGGCGAGCTCAAAACCTCAGCTTAACATTGTGCTCTGCCTGAAGGCTTGTTACCTTCCTTAGTTATACATTAAACCCTAGGATGGCAGAACTGGCAGGGACTGGAGAAATTATCTTTGCTTTCCCGCCACTTTGTTTCTTTGTATGGCTAACAGCATTTTGCCTGTAGTCACTTGCCCCGTTCCCTTGTCTAGTCAGTAAGTTCTCCCTGTTGGTTGTGTGGCTTTTCACAGCAGCAGGGGAAAGCAACTCCCCCCAGCCCCCAAACAAAACCCAATGGTATTTACAAACCCAGAACTGGTGGGGGACTCTGGCCAGAGGTGCCATCTGAAAGGGCTGTAACTGGCTTGAGGTGGGGGGGTCCAGTGGCTAGAACACTGGGCTGGGGGGCCGGCGAACTGGGTTCAATTTCTCACCTCTGTCACTGGGGTCAGATTTTCCAAAACAGCTCAGCAACAACAGGGAGAGTTGGGGCGGGCGCACAGATTTTCAGAGGAGCTCTGATCATGGGCTACATGTTGGATGCGGCACAATCTGGAAAATCTAGCACCGTCCATGGCTGCAGGGCAACTGCATTCAGCCCACCCAGTAGGCGCAGGGATCGGTTATAAACCACAGTTTGGAAAGTGCCGGGGCTACGATACACTGATTCTGTGTTACTTTCCATTTAAACGCGGTTGAGCCCCAACCCGTGTGGTTATCGGGAGAGTCTCTAAACCACAGGATTTGGGGACTTCAACAGCAGAGTCAAGGGAAAGGGTAGGGACGGCTTTGTGGCCTGCATCATGCGGGAGGTCAGACCAGATGATCATAATGGTCCCTTCTGACCTTAAAGTCTATGAGTCTATGAGTAAGCGCTCTCCGGACTCAGGCACGGACTGTCCAGCGATCAGCAGGTTGGGTGCTGAGCTTAGAAAATCTGACCCCGGATGTGGGTGCTGAGCACTTGAAAATGGGGGTCCTGATTCTGTTCTCAGGTCCACCGATGTCCATGAAAACTAACTCCATGGAGTGACACTGGTTTTACACCTGTGCAGGTGAATGCAGGATCTGCCTCCCAGCCCTTACTATCTGTTGCTAGTAGTGTGGGATTGTTATGGCAATTTTTCAGGAACTGCCAACGTTGCTCTCTAACGCCCTGCCAAGAGGCTTTGCAGAAACTAACTGACAAGATAAGAAGATAAATAATCTGCCAGTGAACTTTCCCTGATATAACACACAAATAAATGAACTTTGATTTAAGCTGAGGCCAACAGGGAATAAAGGAGCAAAGAGCAGAGGTTTCCAGTTCTCTGTGGCTAAGGAGCAATATTGCTAGCTGGCAAAAACTATCATGAGAGGAGAGTTTTAGCACTGGAATGTCACCTAGAGCTGCAGGGAAATAAACTGTCCATATCAGTGCAGCAAGGCATTCTCTGCCCCCTTGAAAAATTCCACCTGTAACCTCACCTGAAGCCTGGATGATGATGATCTATTAGGGTCGCAGCACTTATACAGTCTGGATGCACTGGCGTTGTATGCTTCTGGCATAGTAACACTTAGTCCTTCTATAGCCCCTTCCATCCAAAGAGCACGTGGCTGCCCACAATGGGAAGTATCATTAGCCCCATTCTATAGAAAGGGGAAGTAATTTGCCCAAGGTGACCCACAGATTTTGTGTCAGAGCTAGGGAGAGAACCCAGGAGTCCTGGCTGCCTAAGCCACCCACTCAATGCACTGTAAGAACCGTATAATTAACATTCCCTAAGGAGGTTGTAGGAAGGATTCTTAACTATGCCCCCCCCTTATCCTCCCAGAAAGACCCTCAAGCCAGTCCAAAAGCAGTCTGGGAGATGCAGGTTGGAGCCATGGAGTTCCAAGTGCAGGAATGCTAGGCTGTGACCCTCTTCTTCAGGCACAGAGGGGGCACCCCAGGGTTGAATTTGCTGTTGGATTGAAAGGTCCGGCTGCTTGTTTCACAGCCTGGCTGGGCACTGAGCACTTCAGAGAGCCTGGCTGGAGGTGTTGGGAAAAGAGGTTGGGCTGGCAGCCCGGGAAAGTGAGATCCTACGGGATGGGAAGGTGCCGGCCAGAGGGTGGGCGGAAGCGGGGATTTCAGGCGGGGTGAGAATTTGCTACACTGCAGGGCAGGTGGTTGTTGCTTAATCAATAAATAATACGTCCCTTCTAGGCCTAGGGCCTGATTTCTGGCAGTGCTGCGCCCCTGCTGCCCCATTGACTGCCCTTGGGGGCACCTAGCGCTACTGCAGACAGGCCCTTTACTTGGGAGCCCCCCAGCTGCCTTTCTAGACCTCAAAGCAAGGGGCGCCCTGCTCCTTTCCTAGCCCCCCGTGGGCTCCAGGCTGCCCATCTCCTCTCTCCCGTGCACCGTGACTGAGCCCCTGCCGTGCCGTGAGCCCAAACGCCCCGTTCCCGGGAAGGGAACCGCCGCGGCCCCTTACCCGCTGAAGCTCCCTTCCCCGTTCCAGAAGTCCCAGTTTGTGCAGTTCGCCGACGTCTTCCCTCTGAAGGAGTTTGGCTACAAGCCGGAGCCGGGGCAGTACCTGCAGGTGGTTGGCTGGATCGAGGTGGTGGCCGGAGCACTGCTGGCCTTTGGGCCCCAGCTCCTGCAGGAGATCAGCAACTTCGTGCTCACCATCGTCATGATCGGTAGGTGTCGGCCGCCGGGCTCCTGGGTCGAGCTGGCCAGTGGGACTTGTTACTGAGAGTTCCCCGGCCCTGCTACCCCCTCTCCTCCCCGCCCACCAGGGAGTCCCGGCTTTCGCTTCAGGAACTCCAAAATTGATCTTTTCTCCTTGGTGGTGATGCCACCCCGTCCTCCAGAGCTCCCAGTCCCCAGCTCTAGACAGTAGCTCCCAGAGGTGTGAATTGCCCACATCCATCTCATGGGGTCTGTTGACTCTGAAGTGTAATGACAACGGTTCAAAGCCAGGGGGCCACCTTTTGGAGCCGGGTGCTTTGGGCTGATGGTGAGGCGGTGGTTCTGACCTTTCATTGGTCCATCTCCTGACTCTTCCCCAGCATGTTTTCTTCTGTCTCCCCAGGTGCCATTTACACCCTGCTGGTGCTGAAGGAGCCCTTGGCCATGTGTGCTCCGGCTACAATCTGCCTGGGCCTCCTGCTGCTGCTCAACATACGAGGAAGAGGGGGCAGGGCCAAGTCCAAGTTTGAGTGACTGGAATGAAATGGGGGGCCGGGGCGCTGGATTGGCAGGAAATGGTGTCCTCCCCCCAACAAAGTGTTGCAATGACATGGCTTCCTGCCAATGAACTCGCCGCTTATGCGCAGTACAAACTCAAAAATCCTGGGGCGGGACCAGCAGAACTGGGGCCCAGTGCTGACTAATTCGGGGACCTGGGGGACCTGCTGCGGTTGCGTGGGGAGCAGCTTCCTGGCTGGAAGCTTTGCACAGAGGCTGGGAAGTTTCTCTTTCTGCCCTGGCTTTGAAGGCGGCCCGTCCTGACCTGCCAGGTGGGGCAGGGTAATTGGAACTGGGTCGTGGTGCATTGTGCTGGGACCTCATGGGGGGGGGGGAAGCTCTGGAGTGTGCCCCAAATGGGTAACAGCTGTGTGAGTTCCCACAATGGGTCACCCTCCAGCGTGACCTGGAGTGAGTCGGGGGGGGGGGGGGGGGAAGGGAAGGGGTCAAGCTCCCATGGCCTAGCAAGCCCTTCACCTCTCTGCCAGCTAGTGCTGGGGGGGAGAGTCCCCCTAGGAACTGAGCTGAGACCCAGAAAACTCATCTCAGGTTCAGACAGCTCCTGGCTGGATTTGAACCACTGACATCCCATCAGTGATCCCCATCCAGGCCCTGTGGGGTGCTCTTGGTGGGAATCTCTGCGGCTCCCATTCCTTGGGAGCCGCAGACAGCTTGGGTTTTCAGTGGGAGCAGCTGAGGTGAACACAACCTTTGGCTCCTGGGGGGCCCACCCTTCTCCGCTGGCCAGGGAGAGTGGTGTGTAAGGACTCCGTGCAGCGGGAATGAAGGAGGAACCTTCTCACCCTGCAACGTCCTTGCTGCTCAGAGCCAACGGAGATGCAGCTTGGTCCTCCGAGGTGGTGCCGGAAGGCTGCGGATCTTGCATTGGGTTCTCTGGGGTGGATGTCGTGAGGTCTCTCCACTCCGACACCTCCTCCATTCAGGTCAGCCCCAAACCTGCACTGAGGTGCCACCATTGCCAACGAGACGTCTTGCCCCCTCCGTTCTCCAGGCCTTCTGGGCCAAACCCCACTGGGCCGCTCCCTGAACTTGGACATTTGCTCTGCAGTCTCAGTTCTCCCCACCCGCTCTTCTCGCCCCAGGAGCCAGCCCGGCTTCTCTCGCGCTGATTCCTTCAGGCTGCAGGGCTCCAGGGCTGATTCCCAGCAGCTGCCCGCGTTGCTTTTCCCTTCTCCCCGCTGCCCACCCCAGCTTCTCCAAGGAGAGCCCAAGTCTGCTCGGTCCTAGGACCAGCCAACCTGGCAGACACAGGGCAGGGGGAGCCGCCTGGCACTGCACTGGATGTGCCACCAGCCTGGGATGCTCTGCCGGGGGTCAGGGGCTGCCCACTTTGCTCTATCGCTAAGAATCGTATCATGGTGCCAGTGCCCCATGGAGCTGTCTGGCCAGGCCTCAGGGCGGGGGGAGATGGTGCTGACTGCTCTGGACGGGGGCCACATAGCGCTGACTTTTAAATAAAACCTCTATTTCCAACTGGCTGCCTCTTGTTCTGTCCCCGGTCTGGGCCTCAGCGGCTGCTGCAAACGGGTGAGTCGCTGCCATGGACTGTGCTATCCTCAACGCTGAGGAATGGGAATGGGGTGTGGGGGGTGCTAGCCCCATCCTCAGCCCTTGGTGGGCAAGGCATGCGGTGGAGTAAACAGGCCTCTGGGGAGACTCCCTGACCATGCTGTGGATGGGCGATGCGTGCCTGCAGATCCAGTTGGGGTCAGGGGATGGTGCAGGTGGGTGGGGCTGGGGGGGGGAGGGGAGCAGCTGGGTGGAGCTTGCCCATGGAGGGGCCATCCAATAGCTGTGACACTCCCCCCTTCCCCTAGAAGGGGGGCTGGGCTCTGAGTCACACCTGGCGGGAAGCAGCCATGAGCCCCAGCGGTCAGAGCTGGGGAAAGCCCCAGTGTGTAGCCGTGGCCAGAGTGGTGGTGAAGGTTCATGAAGGGGTCTGTTCTACAGAACTGTTTAAGAAAAGACGTATGAAGGAGACAGACGGACGGACTGAATTAACATAAACAGAGGGGGTCTGCGGCTTGCCCCCGCGGACTGGGTAAGATTATGACTGGTAACCAGGCGGAGTAAGGGATGGGAAATTAATGGACCAAAATTGGTGCGTTGGAAATTAGGCCTAATTGGTAGGCAAAAAACGAGAGGTGGGACCATTCTCCCCATCACCCCTTTTGGGGCCCCTCAAAAGAGGCTTGGGGAGAAAGGAAGGGACTTCTTCCACCACCGCGGCTGGGGCAAGGTTTTTACTGCCACGCTCAGACCTTGATACTCCAGTGACGATGCTTGACCAACTTTGCTGCACCAGTGAGGACCCCAGCTTGCCACATGTGACATCCTGCTCTGTCTGCCCCCAGCCCCCTCTGCTTTCCATCCCCCGTGATCATCCTGCTCTCCTCTCTTGGCTTTTCACCTGATCCTGGGAGCGGCTGCACCGCAGGCAAGATGAGATGCCCCAGCCAGCTCTAAGGAAGCACAATGAAGCAGAGGGACCTGCCGTGACAAACCAGATGATGTCCCCAATTGGGGAAGCAAGCCAGGGCCCAGAACAACAGCTGTCACGGCCGGCCTGCCAGTCCAGACCATCCATTTGTAACTGATCAACCACCCTGTATCCTGCCAACGTCAAAATCTGTATTTCCCCCAACTGCTATCCTATTTCTTCTCTTCCTTTAGTGTCTGTGTTTTGTCAAACGCGAGGAACTGATGTTACTGACTCAAAATTGACCAGAACTACCGATTTCTTCCCCAGCTGGGAGGGCAGTTTGGCAGAATGAGACTCTCACCCACATCACCCTCTCTAGAAAGAGACTTTGAACAGGTTTCATTATTTGTGTTGCATAATCTCTCAAGTCCACTTTCAGTGTTTGCCTTGTTTTGATTCTTTTCCTTTCCTGGGCTTCAGTCCGTAAATTTCTAGCCTTTGGCATGGATTTCCTGTGGTGTTTGCTGTGTCCGGAGCGGCCAAGGTCTCCAGCTTACCCCCACCCCATTTAGCGCTGTTTACTGTTGGACAGTGACGGGGTCGTGTTCATGCTTTGGGCCTGCAGCGTCCATCCAGATGAATACGACGACGTGGGCTGTGCCACAAGGCCCCTGCAGCCTAGTTCAGTCACATGCAAGCGGGCAGCCCAGCCTAGCTTGTCCTGCCCTGCTGCTGCGGGCTGGGGTCTGTAATGGACACACTGAACAGTGGGTTACATTTCCCTTTCCTCTGGGCATGCTCCGTGCAGCTGTGACTGTGTTGGCATCAGCCTGAGGCTGCAGCACTGTGGCGGGAGGCAAGCGCCCAGGTATCAGAGCGACATTGGCAGTGCTGCGGGTCTGTGGGCAGCGGATCCTAGTAGGTCACTAGTGGTCAGCTCTGGGCTTAGGGGCCTCTCCCTTGCCCCTGTAACTGCATTGGCTGATGCACCCAGGGAGGGGAGGATCCAACCATGGGGTGGGGTCACATAGCAACTGTGGTAGGTGCCCTGGGTCCAGGGACGATGCAGGTCTCCTGGTGCCTTGAGGATGAGGTCTCCCGTAGCCCCTGCTGCGGGCTCTCACAGGGCAGAAGGGGGCTTCTAGTCCCTAAGTTGCTTGAGAAGATGCAGCTGCAGCAGGGACTGGTTTGGGGACAACCGCTTCCTGCACGAGCTCGGTCTGGCATGCGAGGGCATGTCTGTGAGCTGCTGGCGTCCCCAGAGCAGGTGGCGCGGCCCCCGCTGCGCTCGCAGGATCACAGGGCAGGTGCTGGCAATTTGGGGAGGGGGACAAACCCCTGCCTCTCTCCCTCCTCTGCACCCCCACCTGGCAGCACTTAGCTTCCCCCGCCCTGACAGCCCCCAGAGCCTGGCTGCAAGGGATTCTGGCTGCAACAGGTGCGGTCGTGACTCAGGGTCCAGGGGGGTGGGGAAAGGGGGAGGACTGTTCATGCTGCAGCTGCTGGGCTGGGGTGGCTCTCTGGGAGCCCTGGCCCCTGGGGGCTGCCTGAGGCTCAGAGCTTCCTGCTGGCTCCCCACCCCTGCCCCTCTCCCCTCCATCACTTGTAACATTCCCAGCATTTTTCCCCAGCCTCTGGGGCTCCTGCTCTTACAGGAGCAGAATGCACTTTCCTTCCTCTGCTGGTGAGTCTGGTGTTTGCCACGCGTCCAGCAGGATGGCACCAGGGGTGGATACCCTCCGTGTGGGGCAGAGATGGGCCAGGCTTCCCCGCTTGGGGGCTGAGAGCAAGGTTTGCTCTCTCTGGTGACCCCTTGCTGGTGGACCCAGAGGCCAAGGGCTGTGTAGCCCCGAGGACCGAGCTCCCTGCTTGGCCCTACCGGGGCAGGGGAGTGGCATGTTGGCAGGTGGGTCTGTGCTTATCTGTCTTGGGGGCCAGGGGCAGGGCCTGCTCTAGCAGGGCCCCACAGCTTCCTGGACCCAGGCAAGAGCCTTCCCATCAGCCACCACAGCGCAGACGAGACCCCCAGGGAGCAGAAGATCTGAGAGAAATCAGCCTGTGGGCGGATGGCAGGGGAGGCACAGCCACCGCGGGGGCGGGAACTAGGCGGCAATCTGGGGCCTCTGAGATATGTGCCGGACCAACTGTCACAGGGCCGGGGTGTGTGTGTGTGTGAGAGAGAGAGAGCCCTGTCAGACTGAGAATATAGGCCCTGATTCTCCATTGCCCTGCATGGGTGTGGAAAGCAACTCCAAATAGTGGCACTCGCTTTGCACTAGTGCAGAGTTTCTTAAACTTCATTGCACCGTGACCTACTTCTGACAACAACTACTACTACACGGCCCCAGGAAGGGGGGGAAAGCCCCACCTCCCTGTGGGGTGCCAGAGCTCGAGGGCTTCAGCCCTGGGCAGTGGGGCTCAGACTTTGGCTTCAGCCCCGAGCTGCAGCAAGTCTAACACCCACCCTGGTGACTCCATTAAAATGGGGTCCCGACCCACTTTGGGGTCTCAACCCACAGTTTGAGAACTGCTGCACTAGTGGAAACAGCTACACCAGGATCAGGGCCATGGAGAATCAAGCCCAGAGGATTGGCCAGGCAAGCTCAAACAGGATGTGTCTAGCTAACATCCAAGACCTCAAGAGGAGGAGGAAATCCTTGTGGTGTCCCTGATTCCCTGAAGGGGATGGATTCCTTCCTGACCCCTACAGCTTACACCGTGGAGCCTGGGAGTTGATTATCACCATCATCCTACATTGCAGAGATACAAATATGGGCTGAATCCTATCCACCTACTGAGCACCTGAAATGCCTGCTGGAGTCAGTGGGATTGAGAGTGCTCAGAATCTGATCTTTGGTTGGTGATCCACCTCAGCATTTGCCTCAAAGAACTCCTGCAGCAGGGAGTTCCACAGGTCGATTGTGTGCTGCATGAGAAAGCACTAGGTTCATTTTGAAAATAAAAGAAGAGCCATCTATGCGTCACCCTGATGCTAATATGTCTGAATTGCCAGCACCACATCATAGCTCAGTGACGCAAACTGCTTCTTGGTCTGATTTTCGCTGATGATCAAAAGGAATTATTTACCCCCTTCCCAAGCCTGAGATGAGTATCTGTAACTGGGGCCAGAAGGAGACCATGCGAAACAGTCTTGGGGCATACGTGCTGGAAATAAGGGTGCGGAGGGGGCTGCCGCACCCCCTGGCTTGAAGTGGTTTCCATTATATACAGTTTGGTTCAATATCTCAGCACCCCCACTACACACATTGTTCCAGCCCCCCTGCACAGGGGCTCAGAGCGGCGCCTCTGACCCTCTTCCTCTTTGTTTCTGAGAACAGAGAAATAACTTTTGGGAAAGTTGTGGGCAGGACAACCTCTGAGAACCAGGTCGCCTCGTTCATTGCATCCGCCCCCGCCCAGTCAGAAGGGAGCCGGGCAGGCTCTGAGACCGGGGAACACATGAGGGAACACACTCGACAGCCCTGTGAGGCATTTATTCTGGAATCCCCTGGGCGATTGCAGCCAGGCATCTGAACCCAAGAGAGTGGCACCGGTCCCCAGCTCTGGACATTTTGCTGCTGCAGGGAGGGCTTTTCTTGGTGTGTTTCTACTAGCATTGATTACTCAGTTGCCGAGTGGATGGGAAGGAAGCTCCTTGGTGCACATAGTCTCCCTGTCTCAGCAAAGAGACCCCGAGTGTCTGGTGCTCATCACAGAGGGGGCAGGAGTCCCCCATTGGCAGAGGTTTGATTCTCCCAGCTCACAGGCAGGGTGGCAGGGATGCTGGGAGATCGGTCCGTTGGAGGAAATGGAAGTCCTATTTAACTGGTTCTGGCCAGTACAACACAGTGTGTGTTACGCTATCACTTCTCCTTATGTCTAAAGAAACCCCTTCAAAACATGGCCCATGCAGTGCTGTGCGCCTGAGTCTGCAGACAGACTGAAACTCCAAGAGGGATGTGAGCATCGATCACCATGGCGTGTTGACTCTGAAACCTAATGACAAATGTAAACAAACACCAGCACATTTCATTGCAGATCCTTTTAATCAAGAAGTCAGTGACTCACTGTTTGTGGGTGGAGCTTGGTGGTGTGGGCAGAGCCTGAATAGAGGATGACTACTTTTCCCTCTACAGCCTGACCTCTGCTGGGTTGGAGGGCCCGGGGATCAGTAAATTATTTACTCTCTGCTTCCCACTCACAAACGCAGAGCAGCAGGCCCGGTATTGGGTCTACGATCATACATTGGCACAGTGCCCCTCTGTGTGGTTTCTGGGCGCACACACCCATCGCTGGGAAGGGGCCCACAGGTTCCAAAAAGAAACCATCTAAGAATGTATCCCTTCCCTTCCAGCCAAGGTTTTCCAAGCACGTTATAAGCAGTAACTAACTAACCTGCACAAACCTTGTTGCTCAGATGGGAGGAAACTGAAGCACTGAGAGGGGGAAGTCACGTACCCTAGGTCATGCTGCGAGTTTCAGAACAAAACCCAGGTCTCCTGAAGCCCCGGTGCTGGAGCCTTTGACGGAGCACAGACCAATCTAGTGCTGCGCACCTGTCTGGCAGGGCCTCCCAGGAGCGCGTGTTAATTCTGAACGTCACTTTGAAATGAACAAGGAACAAAACCTGAAAGGAACAGAAACTCCAGCGTTGCTCTCCCCTCGCCACTCGTTCAGCACCGTTGGTGAGTTGTGGAAACTTGACCACATGGAGTTGTCATGCTCCCGATCCATCCCTCGGGCTGCACTGCACCAAATGCATGCTAGTTCCTGCCCCGCGGGCTCTCCCACTGCAGGTATCTGCAGGATCCCGGGTCTCAGGGATTCCTGCTAATGTTTGGCTCAGAGCCCAGGGGGTTCAAACCCCTCAGGCCATGATCCTTGCTCCCCCCATTCCCATGGGATATGCATAATTCAGCTAATGTGATCGTTAGAGGTGTAAACGGGTGTAGTGAGTAGGAACATAAGAACGACCATACTGGGTCAGACCAAACGTCCATCTTGCCCAGTATCCTGTCTTCCGACAGTGGCCAATGCCAGGTGCCCCAGAGGGAATGAACAGAACAGGTAACCATCAAGTGATCCATCCCCTGTCGCCCATTACCTGCTTCTGGCAAACAGAGGCTAGGGACACCATCCCTGTCCATCCTGGCTAATAGCCATTGATGGCCCTATCCTCCATGAACTTAGAGTCTAGTTCTTTTTTTGAACCCTGTTACAGTCTTGGCCTTCACAACAGGAGCAGGCTGGGGATTTTACTTCGGTATACGGCATTGGTGAGACCAATAGTGCATTCAGTTCTGGGCTCCACATTTTAAAAAGGATATTGAAAAATTGGCAAAGGGGCAAAGAAGAGACACAAAAGTTATTTGAGGGCCGTAGAAAATCTCCTGCAATGAGAGATTTAAAGAGCTCCCTCTGGTTAGTTTATCGCAAGGTGACTTGATTACTGTGCACAAATAACTTCCCAGGGAGAAAATACCAGCTCTGAGAGGGCTTTCTAAGAACTGGTGGCTGGTAGCTGGAGCCAGACGTGTGGGAACAGAAAGGAGGTGCATGTTTTTAGCTATGAGGGTAAGTAGCTGTTGGAAAGTGCTACCAAAGGAAGTGTTGACCTCTGCATCTCTTGATGGTCCAGCCTGGCTGCCCTTCGGGAAGAGGCTTTAACCCAACACAAGTTCCTGGACTCAGGACAGGGGTAACTGGGTGAGGGGCTGTGGTCTGTGCTATGCAAGGGGGTCAGACAAGCTGATCTGAAGGTCTCTCTTGGCCTTTGCATGTAGGAATCCCCATGGGAGTCACTCATTTCATAGAATCCTAGCATAGGAGGGTTGGAAGGGACCTTGGGAGGTCATCTAGTCCAACTCCCTGCTCAAAGCAGGCCCAATCCCCAGACAGATTTTTGCCCCAGATCCCTAAATGGCCCCCCCTCAAGGATTGAACTCACAACCCTGGGTTTAGCAGGCCAATGTTCAAACCACTGAGCTATCCCTCCCTCCTTCCCAAGGTGAGTGTTGTCCTGCTGGAGTCTGGGGTTGAGGTCAGGACTAGTCACACTCAGGCACTGCCCCAGGTCCAGCCAGAGGTGTTAACCCTAGCACAGCTGGGCAAAGACACGATGCACTTTAATTTGCAGCTGTGCGTCTTGCCTGAGTAGTTGGCCATCAACAGGTGTAACCAGTGCCAGTCCCGGGGGGGGGGCAAATTCTCACCCATGGGGGCGGGTGCTGTTGTTCTGTATCCCAGCTATGGTTAGGAAGAATCTTCACAACTGTGAGAGAAAGGGGGCCAGGACACCTGGGTTCTGTGTTCAACTCTCCTACTGCGTATGGGTGAGTCACTGCCCCACTCTGTGCCTCAGTTTCCCCACTGGTAAATGTGGCTAGCAACACCCAGCTCTCGGCAGGGGTGGGGGAGCGACAAGTGTTAATTTCTCCAAGTTCTGTCCCTCCTTTCCATCCCTGATCCTGCAGCGAGTGCTCTGTGGTTAGATTCCTGAGCCCCACCACAGTCCAGGCCAGCGCAGACCCTGGCTTGCACCATCAGCTGCCACATTGCTCAGTCAATCTGGCCTGGAGAGCAGGGAATGAAAAGGCCCATTATCCCTGCCAGTCACACACGGCTGATTCATCCCAGCCGGCACCAGGCTTTCCTGCTGGGCTAAGCACTACGGGCCGGTGTGGGCGGGGGGGCTGGGTCAGTGAAACAGGAACCCCCTTCACCTCTGCACAGAGTGACCCCCGGTGCTTTGGGCCCTGGACTCTGCGCCTTAGCTGTTAGGTCCCATTGTTCCCACCTGCAGCCCACTCAGGGCAGATGTGCGTGACGTAGGTCCGGGGCTGATGTGGGACCATGGCTGAGCTGTCTCTGGGAGCCAGGGCTGCGTCCCCACAGCCCCACTTGCAGTGCTGCCGGCCTCCTCGGGCTTGGGGAAGACTTAGAAGGGCTTTTCCTCTCGGAGTCCCCTTTTACAAACATGCACAGGTGCCGTGCCCTGCCCTGCCTCCAGCTGCCGCCCCATCCCCTGCGACACCGGGCGGATTAACCCTTGACACAGAGACGGCGCTCGGGGGCTGCGGAGATCAGACGTGCCACGCAGCCTGGCTGGGCTCTTTAAAGCCTCCCAGAGACCTGGCTCAGCCAGACGGCGAAGTGCAGCAGGGACGGGAACGCTGCCGACCCACCAGCCAGCCTCGCAGGGTAAGACACCAGCTTGGAGCAGCCTTTCAACCCAGGAACCTGAGTTTCCCACTGCACCCCCCCCCCCCCGACATTGCATTGCAGGGGAGTGCTCAGAACTAGCCAGTTCTTTGGATGGGGCCCTCGGAAGAAGGGGTAGGGCCCAGAGCCAATTTCCCCCCCTCTTCCAAGAGGAGCGACTGGCTGGGGGTGGGGGGCTTTAGCAGGGCAGGCTGCTTTCCCCTCCTTGAAAAAACATTTGGCTGCCCCTCCATAGCTGCTCTGGTTTCTACGCCAGCCGTAGAGCATGGAATGGTGGAGCCCTGTTATTCCCAGCGATGGGAAAGTCCTAGAGATCACTGGGCTCCTTCTTCTGCGATGTGGGACAGGCCGGCCGCTCAGCTGTGACAAACAACGCTTTTGGCTCAGCGCTGCAGAATGCAGCGGGGTAGCATTGGGTAAGAGTGAGCTTTGGAATTTGTATCCTGGGTGCCATGGGTGTGGGTGTGGGTGTGAAGAGTCTCTCTCTCTCTCTCTCTCCCCTTGGCCTGTCACTTTGCTGCTCTGTGCCTCAGTTTCCCCATCCATTCAAGAGGGATATGGCTGTATCACCTTTGTAGAGAGCTTTGAGAGCTACTGCTATTGATCCAGGGTGCATTATGAGGATCTATATTCCAAGCTAAGGGCCACTACTGCTTAGTAATAAACAGTCTAATGGGAAAGCTTAAGAGGGCCAAATCTTTTTCTGTTATCGAACTCACTGCTCTGCCAGTGGGCTTGGAAACAGAGCTGGTGTCCGCGGAATAGTCTAACACGTACTGTGTCATCGTGACATTTAAAAGAGCACCAGGTTTTTGCGGGCTCTCCACCCGCTGGTGTGTCTGTGTCTGCATGGCCCCCACCCTGCAGAGCCAGCTCCTGCGGGATTTAGATGCACTGGAGATGGCATGGCTGGGGTAGCTCCGTAGCACCCTAAAGCGCCATCCCAGGCAGGGACTCAGCTGGACAGGGCAATTCCAGATCTTAGTTGCCTTGGCTCTGGGGAGGAGAAGGGCGTACACACCTATTTGCTTCCTGCACATTCAGAGCTGGTAAATGTGCCAGCCCAGCAGACGGAGGCCCTCTGAATAGCTGCAGAGCAGGGACAGTCTTTCTGTGTGCTTGGCCTCGCTGCTGAGACTGCTAACGAGGGGCCCCCGCCAGTGTCCAGTGTGTCAGTGTTTCAAAAGCGTGCGGTGGGGGGAGACAGGAAACCTTTCTGGGTGTCAGTAAGTCCTAGAGCTGTGCGAGCTGGAAGCAGGGTCACAGGGGCAGTGATTCAACCTCAAGCTTCAGGGCTCCAACCGATCGCCTGCTGGGGTCAGGAAGGAATGTCCGACCCCCTGGTCTCAGCACTGAACAAGTGGATGAGTGCCTTTGCTGGAAGCTGGCCCCTCTCTGGGGCAGGGCAGTAGCTGCTGATCCGATCTGAGTTGCTCGTTCCTTCCCGGTGGGAACGTAGCCTGTTGTTGGTTCCCCACGTGGGAGGGGAGCATGTGGCTGGCAGCAGCGCAGGAAGAGTGGGCACAGCCGATGAACCAGTGATTGCCAGGCACAGAGAAGCCAGCGCCTGGCTCGGCCGAGGGGGAGCCGCACTGCCTGACTGGAGCAGGACGCAGGCAGGGACATTCCGACGGGCGCACATACGCGGCTGTGGCAGGAGTGCTAAGCCCCTGCAGCTGCGAGCTGGAGCCAGGGCAGCATCTCTGCGGGATCTTCGCTGGGTGGCTTAGACCCTCGGCCCTGGATGCAGCTGTGCCTCTGACTCACGGGGGCTTGTAAATCCCCCAGAAAATCCCTCTCTCTGTGACAGCCTGGAGGGCTGTGGGGTGGGGCCACGGATGAGGGGCTCAGGGCTGGGGCAGAGGGTTGGAGTGGGGGGGTGAGGGCTCTGGGGTTGAGGAGTTTGGGGTGTGGGAGGGGCTCAGGGCTAGGGCAGAGGGTTGGGGTGCGGGAGTGAGGGGTGTGGGGTGGGGCCAGGGATGAGGGGTTCAGGAGGGGGTGAGGGGTGGAGCAGAGGGGTGGGATGCGGGTGGGGGTGAGGGCTCTGGCTGGGGCTGGGGATGAGGGGTTTATGATGCAGGAGGGGTCTCAGGGCTGGGGCAGAGGGTTGGAGTGGGGGGGGTGAGGGCTCGGGTTGAGGGGTTTGGGCTGGGGTGTGTGGGAGGGGCTCAGGGTTAGGGCAGAGGGTTGGGGTGCGGGGGTGAGGGGTTCAGGAGGGGTAAGGGGTGGCTCAGAGGGGTTGGATGCGGGGGGGTGAGGGCTCTGGCTGGGGGTGTGGGCTTTGGCGGGGTGGGGCCTGGGATGAGAAGTTTGGGGGGCTGGGGCCAGAGAGGATGACTCCCCCCACCCCTCTGCCCCCCCTCTGCTGGATGGACAGGTCACGTAGAGAGTGGTGACAGGTTTCAGAGCGGTAGCCGTGTTAGTCTGTATCAGCAAAAAGAACGAGGAGTCCTTGTGGCACCTTAGAGACTAACACATTTATTTGAGCATAAGCTTTCGTGGGCTAGAACCCACTTCATCGGATGCATGCAGTGGAAAACACAGTAGGAAGATAGATATATACACAGAGAACATGAAACAATGGGTGTTGCCGTACCCACGCTAACGAGACTAATCAATTAAGGTGGGCAGGAGAAAAAAGGCTTTTGTAGTGATGACCAGGATGGCCCATTGCAAACAGCTGACACCTTCAACTGTTTGCAATGGGCCATCCTGATTATCACTGTTCTGCAGAGAGCTGCTGGGTTAAGGGCCAGGTTCTTCCCCTTTTTCAAACCGGGCTGGGCTGCCTAGTTCACATGGAGCGCTGAGCATCGGTGTCCTTTGACTTCAATGATTGGGGGGTGGGCTCCAGTCAGGCCAATGGGGCCGCGCGTGTTTGTGGGCGAATTCCCTGCCAGCCCACAGGGGCACCATTTCAGACTTTTCGGGGAGAGGAGGGGGAGAACTTTAACCATGATTCCAGAAGCTACTTAGGCAACTGAAAACACTTGTTTTTTGGCAGATAATAACTTAGAAATTATCTGACAGGAGCATTGTATCCAATTCCCTAGCAAGAAAGAAAATTCAATCAATATTAGACCCACTCAGCTCCAATACTAATGTGTTCTGACATCTTGTAGCAAGTCACTTATGGGACACTGGTGAGGTTTAAATTGTAATGTCTAGTTGTACTCAGATACTCTTACTGAAGTCAAAAGAGACCATCGTGATCATCTAGTCTGACCTCCAGCACATCGCAGGCCACAGAACCTCGCCCACCCCCTCCTGTAACAGACCCCAAACCTCTGGCTGAGTCACTGACGTCCTCAAGTCATGATTTAAAGACTTCAAGTTACAGAGAATTCACCACTGACACTAGTTTAAACCTGCAAGTGACCCGTGACCTATGCTGCAGAGGAAAGCGCAACCCTCCCCCACCCCCATGGTCTCTGCCAATTTGACCCAGGGAAAAATTCCTTCCTGACCCCAAATATGATGATTAGTTAGATCCTGAGCATGTGGGCAAGACCCACCACTAGCCCTTCCCAGCTAGTGTCCCTCTCCAGCCATTGGGGATTTTTGCTACAGGCAGTCGCCGATGGGCCACATGCCATTGTAGGCAGTCCTGTCATACCATCCCCTCTAGAAATGTACCAAGCTCAGTCTTGAAGCCAGTTAGGGTTTTTTTCCCCCACTGCTCCCTTTGGGAGGCTGCTCCAGAACTTCACTCCTCTGATGGTTAGAGACCTTCACCTAATTTCAAGCCTAAACTTGTTGATGGCCAGTTCATATCCATTTGTTCTGGGGTCCACATTGGTGCTTAATTTAAATAACTCCTCTCCCTCCCTGGTATTTATCCCTCTGATGTATTTATAGGGAACATTCATATCTCTCCTCAGCCTTCTATTGGTTAGGCTAAACAAGCCAAGCTCTTTGAGTCTCCTAAGGTAGGTTTTCCATTCCTCAGATCATCCTAGTAGCCCTTCTCTGTACCTGTTCCAGTTTGAATTAGTCTTTTTTAAACATGGGAGACTTGAACTGCACACAGGATTCCAGATGAGGTCTCACCAGTGCCTTGTATAATGGTACTAACACTTCCCTGTCTCTACTGGAAATACCTTGCCTGAAACACCCCAGGACCACATTAGCTTTTTCCACAGCCGCATCACATTGATGGTTCATTCATCCAGGTCTTTCTCCCCCTCGGTCACTTCCAACTGACACATCCCCAGCTTATAGCAAACATTCTTGTTGTTAGTCCCTAAGTACTTGCACTTTGCCCTATTAAATATCATCCCATTTCTATTACTCCAGTTTACAAGGTCATCCAGCTCTTCTTGTATGATATTCTGATCCTCCTCAGTATCAGCGATACCTCCCAACTTTGGGTCATCTGCATATTTTATTAGCACACGCCCACTTTTTGTGCCAACGTCAATAATACAAACGTTTAATAAGATTGTTCCCAAGACTGATCCCTGAAGAACTCAACTGGTAACCACCCTCTAGCCTGACAGTTCACCTTTCAGTATGACTTGTGGTAGTCTTCCCTTTAACCAGTTCCTTACCCACCTTTCAGTTCTCATATGAATCCCCATCTTATCCAATTTAATTAATTTCTCACGTGGAACGGCATCATAGGCTTTACTGAAATCCAGGTAGATTAGATCTACTGCATTTCTTTTGTCTAAAAAAATCAGTTCTCTTCTCAAAGAAAGACATGAGTAACTTTGTTACCGCCTCTTGAATACAACAATTGAAACAATTGTAGAAAAATCTATAATTATTTTCTATCATTTAGGCTACTTTTCCCAGTTCACCAAGCTTGGAACAGATCATTTAACTTTAGGAAACCTCCTAACAGCCCTTTCTTATCTTAATCCGCTGTTAATCACTCTCTTTATAAACAAAATTCTGAGTCCTGGACCCTGCCTCAGGGCACAAGCTGGGAGCAGCTCATCTCCTGTCTCCCCTACAGCACTCACTGCATTGCACACTCAGGATGCCTGCCTGAGGCTTGCAGTTTGGGGGGGCAAAGCCCTCCATGACCCCCCAAACTCCGCCTGTGGCCGCTGTGCTCATGTTTGCTCCGAGTCTTATGCTTCTAGGCTCTGCTGGGAGTTCAGTGCTTAGATGCTTGCTGGATGAATAGAGGAGCGTGTGTGGAGATGGATAGATAGAGGGGCTGTATGGAGAGAGGAGTGGGTGGCTGGATGGCTGATTGGAGGGGTGTGGATGGAGAGATAGCTGGAGGGGTATTTCTGGAGCTGGCTGGCTGGCTAGATCAATAGAGGGGATGGGTGGAGGGGGAGATAGATAGGTGGAGGCGTGGGATAGATGGAATTTCTCTGGAGTTTGAGGGGGGCCGGCTGGCTCCTCCTCCCCAGCAAGGGGTACTGGGGCCAGGTTGACGACACAGCTTTACGAGGAGCTCCTAATCAGTGTCAGTCCCCCGCCCAGCTCAGGACTCGGACCCCCTTTCAGGCACACCGCCCACGCCTCCCCTCTAACCCTGCCCCCTCTTGTCTTCCAGTGGTGCCGCGATGAACAATTGGACGGCCAGGCTGGAGGCGACGGAGGCACCCCTGGGCACTGCCCGCGGGGAGTGTGAGCCGAGTGACCCAGTGCAGTTTGTGCTGGTGCCCCTGGTGTACTGCCTGGTGCTCTGTGTGGGGCTGCCTGGCAATCTGGTGGCCCTGCTGGCCTTTCTGCAGAGTGGCCAGGTGAGGAAGGCCATCCGCATCTACCTCATCAACCTCACGCTGGCCGACATCCTCTTCAACCTCACCCTGCCCCTCTGGATTCCCTACTACTTGGCCGGGGGGCACTGGGCCCTCTCGGACGCCACCTGCCGTCTGGCCGGGGCTGCCTACTACATAGCCACCTACAGCGCCATCGCCTTCATGACCCTCATCAGCTTCAATCGCTACTGCACTGTCCGGGTGGCCAGGCTGGACCTGGCTCTGAACCGGCGCCACGGGGCCGTGGCAGCTTGCCTGACGGTCTGGCTGCTGTTCTTGGGCTGTGCCATCCCCTCCCTGGCAGCCCAGCAGACCTGGGCGGGCCCTCGGGGCACCAAGTGCTTTGAGCAGTTGGCGTGGCACAGGAACCTCTCCTACGCCGTGGTGGGCTTCTTCGCGGTCTCCTTCCTGGTGGTGCTGGGGGCGTACGCCTCCATCATGAGGTTGCTCTCGGCCACTGCCTCCCAGGGCAGCCACCGCCGGCTGGCCCGGGCCATGGTGCTGGGGATGCTGCTGGTGTTCGTGGTCTGCGTGGCCCCCTATCACCTCACCCTGGCCCCCTGGGTGGCCGGCCAGACGCAGACCCCCGGCTGCAGCCCACCCTCCACTCTGGACATCCTGCACACCCTGAGTGTGGCCCTGCTGAGTCTCAACAGCTGCATCGACCCGCTGATCTACTGCTTCTCAATCAAGTGCTTCCGGGCCGATCTGTGGAGGACGGCGCGCAAGATCGTCCGGTGCCTCCCACTGCCCCCGTCCCCGCTGGAGAGATCCATACCCAACGTCCGGTCCTCCTCCTTCACCTCCTCCTAGTGGGGCCACTGGGAGAATGGCTCACGGCTTAGCTCGGCTCCCTCTCCAGGGCACTGGTCCACCCTGGCACCAGCCTCCGGCGCCTTGGCCCCATTGTGAGAATCTGAACTCGCCACCAGAGCTCTTCCAGTTGGATGTGGAAGGTCGCCTGGTAACAGCATCTCCCTGGCCTGATGGGTGGGTGACCAATTGCCCAGTGGGAGCTGGAGATCCGCTCCCTGACACCATGCCCTGTGGCAGGAGGTTGGCAGGAACGGCTCTGCTGGCGAGTCTGAGCCAACCTGCCCGGATGCACCCGGCCCACCTGGATCTCACTTGCTGCCACCCCCAGGCGATCCAGCCCCCAGTGCTCCTCTGGGACATGGGCCTCCCAGGGCTTTGGCTGGATCTGAAGATTCGAGGGACGTGGACGGTGGCACGTCTCCCTCCTCAGCAGTGCTGGCCTTGTTGCCTTCATGCTGCTGCCAGGGAGAAAGGCTTCTCCAGGGCTGCTCCTGCCTGTTTTGGAACTCCTTCTTTGCTCAGCACGGGTGCAGAGCTGGCCCCCATCCTTGCCTTCCTGCTCCTCCAGTGGGTTAAATCCTCCTTGGGCAGATGTCCCCTACCATCACTGCTCAGGGCATGTCACTCATCCAGGCTGGATCGTGGGGACTTGAGCAATAGCAGCTCCTGGCCCTCCTGATGGGGCCGTGCCCCAGAGGGTTACGACAGGCTGTGAGTTGGTGGGAGGAATGCATGGCTTTGAATCTGGTGTAATGCCCACGGCCAGGCCCCCTCTCTAGCAGGGGCAGGACAGAGGATCCCGCCTGCTTGGAGACAAAGCTGCTTGGAAACGGGCCACATGAATTTGTGCCTAAACTGCGTTTTCTCCTCAAAGTTCTTTACCTCGTCTCCTTGCTTGGCGCGGCCGGAACGGAGCGCTGCAGCCAGCGCCCAGCAGGGACGGGTCATCGTCAGGCTGGGGTCTGCTCTCCCCAAAGGCCTGTTGACATAGGGTCTGTCATAGGCTGACACTGACCCTTTAAGAGGGAAGAAGCCCGTGCACCTGTGAATGGTCACTTGACCCTCACTTAGGCTTAATTAGGGTCTTAGAGGGGTAGAGACTGGATGAGCTGGGGACCTAGAGGGTCAGAGCTGCCTGGGACAAGCAAGAGGAGGAACAGTTGAGAGGTGCTGGGAGAGTTGGGGTGCTGCAGGCCCCCTGGAGCAAGGAGGAATTGCCTGGAGACCAGCAGGAGCCTGGCCATTGGCCTTCCTAAGCCGGAGAGCCGGGGCTGTGGTCAGGTCGAAGAGCCATGAGGTGGTCACTCTCAAGTGGCTGGCCGGGTGAGTGGGGGGGCTGCGCTGAGGGTGGAAAGGCACTGGGGACTGGGTGCTGATGGGCTCTCGGGCAGGTGACCTGGAAGTGATGTTTCTGGAAAGGGGAGTGGAAAACCAGCATGCACTGGTGTGTTTTACTGGGGGAACTGGGAGAAGCGTTTTCCCATGAGGGGTCCATGGACTAGTGCACGTGTACATGAATAAATTCTGCCCAGAGGTGGCATCATTTATAGCAGACAGTGAGAGAGACTGCTCTTTTTTGGGGGGCTGGGCTGAGGGGAAACTGAGGCACGTGCACCTCAGGTTGGGTGCCTTATTACAGGGCCACTGTAAGGTCCCTTCAATGCATTTTCCCCCGGCAGAAAGCCAGACAGCTAGTGCCAGGGGCCCCGTGGGGCACCGTTGTATGCAGTCCTTTGTGGTGACTGTGGACAGATATCTGTAGCTCACTCTCTAGTAGCAGTTCCCCAGACTAATGGGAAGGTGGCACAGCTGCTCCAGGGGGGTGGATCCATAGCCCTGAGTGGGTAGTGACCCAGGGGGGTTGCTGTACTGACAGGGAGGCGCTTACCTGTGGGGGAGGCTTTAGTAGCAGCCGTGGGGAAGATTACCTAGCAACGCCCCCTCTATGGCTGGATGTTACTAACTGGCTCTGCGTCTGCACATGTGTGTCTAATAACTGCTGGGTGTTTGACCCCCATCCCCGGATTCATTGATACCAAATGAGGCTATTTGGGTACTTAATTTTACTCCCCAGACCCAATGCAGCGAGCCCCCCTGAGCAGCAGGGTCTCCCCAGCCCCAGGTTTCGGCCTGGCGCTGTGTGCCCTGGAACCTCCCAATGTCCTGTCCCGTCTGCACCGGGTGGATGTTAAAGATCCTCGTGGCGCATCCCGTCAGAGCAGGCAGGGCTGGCCCCGAGTCCTCGGTCAGGGTTTCCCTCCCCCCCGGGGCGTGCGGCGTTGCTGTATGCCTGGCTGCTGCCCTCTGCCCCGAGGTGACCACGTTGCAGTGCATGGCATGTGCACGCGGTTGGTGAGGTGCTTTGGGAGGCTGGGGGATGAAAAGGGGCAGAGGGCACTGTTTGGTGTTAGCTGGGCGAACACATGGTGCCGTTGGGAAGTCAGTGCCATTGGCGGTGGGTCCTAGGGGCTATTACAGGGGAGCAGAGGGATGGAGCCAGGGCTCACCGGTCCCCGGGGGCTGCACGCTCTGAGACAGCACATGACGCTATTGTCTATCACCCTGCAGCACCGCTGGCACAAGCGGGGCTGGTGCTGGCTCTGGCTCTGAGCTCCGTGGATAATTGCTGGTAGGACAGATAGCACCGACCGTGGGCCTCATTTCTGTGGGCTGTTCGGTGGGGCCCTGCTGCCAGGCACTCCAGCTTTGCAGCCCATCCCATCCTGCCAACCCCCCTCGTTTGAGTGACAACCAGCCCAGGCAAGATGCCCAGGCCCACGCCAGGCATCTCCAGAGCTGCAGTTCCCAGCTGGGGCCTGGCTTGCCTCACCTGGGAGCAGGTGGCCTCTGTGGTGTGGCTCTCGAGGGACTGAGCTTGTGCCCTCTGGCGAGGGAGCGTAGTGCTGCTGACGAGACTGGCCAAGGCATTTGGCGGTTTCTGCTGTTGCCTGTGGACAGCCATTGTCTGCCTTGGGTTCTGGGTAGGCGGGTGCTGCTTGCTGGGATGCTGGGGAGAGATGGGCCGCCAGTCTCAAGTCTGCTGTAACTGAACTAGGGGCATTTTGGTCACTGACGTGTTTCAAAGCAAAACTAGTAGCCAGCCTGGCTGTGTCAGGAAGGAGGTAGCTTGTGTGAGAGACGCTGCAGCCCCACGAGCTGGGCTGGGAGGGACCTCGGGCGGTCAGCAAGTCCAGCCCCCTGCGCAGAGGCAGCACCAAGTAAACCCAGACCAGCCCTGACAGGGGTTTGTCCAACCTGTTCTTAAAAACCTCCAGCGGCGATTCCACGACCTCCCTTGGAAGCCTGTTCCAGAGCTTAACTACCCTTATCATTAGAACTGAATCCCCAACTATCGAATCCCCAGTCTCCTTTGCTGCACATTAAGCCCATTCCTTCTTGCCCTACCTTCAGTGGGCAGGGAGAACAATTGATCGCTCTCCTCTAAGGGCCTTAACATATTTGAAGACTCTGATCCGCTCCCTGATCTTTTTTTTGCCAAGACTAAACATGCCCAGTTTTTTTAACCTTTCCTCAGAGGTCGGGTTTTTCAAACCTTTTAATCATTTTTGTTGCTCTCCTCTGGACTCTCCAATTTGTCTCCATCTTTCCTCAAGTGTGCTGCCCAGAGCTGGACCCAGTACTCCATAGGCCTCCTGAGTAGAGCAGGACAATGACCTCCCGTGTCTTACATCTGACACTCCTGGTAATACACCCCAGAATGACATTAGCCATTTTTGCAACTGCCTCACATTGTCAACTCCTATTCAGTTTGTGAACCACGATACCCCCCAGATCCTGTCCAGCACTACGACCACCTAACTAGCTAGTCTCCCTTTTGTAGCTGTGTACGGTATTTGATTTTTTCCTTCCTAAGTGAAGTACTTCGCACTTGTCTTTATTGACCTTCATCTTGTTGATTTCAGACCAGTTCTCCAATGTGTCAGGGTTGTTTTGAATTCTAATCCTGTCCTCCAAAGTGCTTGCAGCCCATCCCAGCTTAGTGTCATCTGCAGATTTTATGAGGGTGTGTGTCTGTGCTTTTGCATGTGTTTGTGCCTGTGTGTGTGTGTGTGGGGGGGTAGTGTGTATTTGCATGATTGTGTGCAATGTGCATGTGTCTATTGTGTGCAATTGTGTATGCATGCTTCGCTATGATGCATATAACTGCACACACATGTCCCTGTGCGTCTAGGATCTATGCAGTGCATGGGCGTGTTCTTGAATTTTGGGCACGTCCCCAGTGTGTCTATGCTGTGTGCATTTGCACAATCATGGATTCATAGATTGTAAAGCCCAAAGGGAGCACTGTGATCCTCCGTTCAGCCCTCCTGTCTAACGCAGACCCAGACCTGAATTAATTCCTGGCGGAACTAACGCGGATCTTTTAGAAAAAATATTCCTGTCTTGATTTAAAAATTGCCTGTGATGGAAATTCCACCACAATTCTTGGGAGTTGTTCCAATGGGGAATGACCCTCACTGTTAAAAATGTACGCGGCCTTTCCACTCTGAATTTATTCTAGTTTCAACTTCCAGCCATTGGGTCTGTGTGTGCATGTGTCTTCCATGTGCCCAGTTGCACACGTGTGTGTCTTCATGCACATCTATGCTGTGTGCAACAGCCCAGGGGTGTGTGTGTCATGGTGTGTGCAATCTAACGGGCCCCTGGGTGTGTGGATCTGCACTTGGATGTGCGTGAGAGTCAGAGCTGTGGTTTCTTTGCCTACAAGCTTGACAGTTAGAATCTGTTCCTCCAGGTCTGAATTGTCATGCAACAGCTTCCTTCTCTCCCGCACCGAGTCACAGCTGGCTAGCAAGGTCCAGATGCACTAACCTGCCCCTGTGAATGAGCTTGTCTACAGCCCTGAGAGCAGGCTGCAAGGGCAACCCTGCTACTCTTTAGGGGCTGGCATGGCCCCTGTGGCGGTTCCTACGGTGATATCACCGGCCGGTGATGTGTGAGCAGCCTGGTCACTTGGATCCCTGCAGTAGGGTGACCAGAGAGCAAGTGTGAAAAATTAGGACAGGAGGTGGGGGGTAATAGGTGCCTACATAAGACAAAGCCCCAAATATCAGGATTGTCCCTATAAAATCGGGACCTCTGGTCACCCTACCCTGCAGCCCCAGCTTGGAACCTGTTTAACCCAAACCTTGGCATCTACGCCACTGTAGCAAGGCCAGTCCCCACCCCAGGGCGTATGGTCCCCGTGGGGCACTACAAACATGCTGGGAGTCAGCATCTAAGCCTCTCCCTCTCCCTCCAGGGCTCCAGCAGGGGCTGAGACTAGGGGCATTGTCTGCAGAGCCCCCAGATGAAAGGACACCTGCACAGTGACCCCCTGTGCTGAGCTAGGAGAGGCCGGAGCCATTCGGCTGTACTGTGCCATGCCTGAGACACCTGATTCCACTGGGCAGGGTGCAGTGGGGAAGCGACATGGGCGAGACCCCTTCCAGAGGCACGAAGGAGGGGAATTTTCTCTGCCCTGCCTGCTCTGTGCTGGTACTGCTGGCTGCCCGGAGGGGGAGTGCTGGTGCAGGGCAGCAGGTGCAGACCCACTGAGCCGAGTGAGTCATGGGGCTTGGTGCAGAGTTGGTGGTGGTGGGAGGGAAGAGGGGGAGCCAAGCTGCTGGGGGCAAGAACAATAGAATCCCTCCAGCCTCCATCATTCAGGCTTCAGAGGGTCCTATGGCACCTTTAAGACTAACCGATGTATTGGAGCATAAGCTTTCGTGGGTGAATGCCCACTTCGTCAGACGCCTCTGGAGAGGTTAGCACTGGCTAGGGCAGAGGGTGGGGGGCCAGGAGCAGCGGAAGGATGCCCGTTCCCACTCCTTAGCCTGTCTTGCTATTGCAGTGCAGAGATCCCCTAGGAAGGGCAGCGTCTCTTTAGGAGGGTCAGCTCCCTTCTGTAGCTCCCCGTGGCAGTCCCCGCGGCAGGGGCAACAATCCAGGCTCTGCACAGAAATAAGACGTCCCAACATTGGGCAACCACATGGAGTCTGACTCATGCCAGTCTGGTGTTTTTCCTTAAAGCTCCAACTCCCGGAGTCATGTGAGCACCGCAGCATTCAAAGTTTCTAGCCTGGATGCTTGTAGAGAAGCTGGAGAAAAGGCTCAGACACCAGAAGGCAAAGTACCCCACGTGGATTGTGATTCCTTTAAAACTCCTGCTTCCGGGGGGCCTGGCTCCTGGTTTCTGACCGCGTGCGGCTGGCAGTGCTGTTGTAGAGGTGACCTTGAGCCCCAGAGAGCGCAGGCAGAGAGCTGCTAGCAGAGAGGCCTGTTATACACCTGTGCTCCCCCCAGAGGGCAGCAGCTCACATGCATAGACAGGTCTAGAGATCATTAATAAATAGCTCACAGGGAGCCAAGGTGCGGCTGCTCCCCAGGTGATGGCGCCGCACAGCAAGGGGAGCCTAGCCGAGGTGCCAGTCCCCGGCTGCTGGAGCTGGAGGCCACCACCGTCCTCAGCCCACACCAACCCCACCTACGCCAGCACCTGCCCAGCTTCATCAGCCCAGCCAGGAGGAGGTGCTGTCCCCTACCAGCTGCTCACGGCTCCTGCAGTCCACTACCCATGGCGGCTGCAAAGGCAGAGCCGGGTGCCCCAGGAAGAAATTCAGCGGAGTGGCCTGGGCCCAGCTGCTCACGGCAGCAGGATGGTGCCGGACTCGCTCAGGGATTCTGTCACCAGGCCGAAGGTGAGAGTCTGGGCTAGGGATCGACAGTGGCGGGTCTCAGCGTTCCAGTCACACGGCACGATAGATCGGTGCTGCGCTCGGCGCCTGTGCCCACCCCCAGCGCTGAGTGACCTAGCTGGAGAGTCAAGTGATGAACCACAGGCAGGGGGAGAGAAAACCAGAGACTGGGAGAAGGGCACCGTTCACTGCTGAGGCCAGGAGTCCTGACTCTTAGGCCTCTGGCACTAATTGCTCTAACCACCAGATACCCCCGCCTCTCCCAGAGCAGGACTAGAACCCAGGTGTCCTGACCACCATCTTCCCCATCCTCCTGCTCTAACCAATTCCCAGAGCAGGAATAGAACCCAGGCATCCTGACTGCCAGCACCCCACCCCCCTGCTCTAACCCACCTCCAGAGCAGGAATAGAACCCAGGCGTCCTGACTGCCAGCCCCCCCATCCTCCTGCTCTAACCAATTCCCAGAGCTGGAAGAGAACCCAGGCGTCCTGAGCCCCAGTCCCTCACCCCCCTGCTCTAACCCACCCCCAGAGCAGGAATAGATGCCGGGTATCCTGATTACCAACCCCCCAGCTCTAACCCACTCCCAGTAAGAAGAGAGCCCAGGAGCCCTGGTTCCCAGCGTAACCAGTAGACACCTCTCTAGTAACAGAGCTGGATGCCAGGTGAAGCCAGGCCTGTGTCCTCCCAGAGGGTGAGACCCTGGTGCTCCTCAGGCGCTGTGTTAGCCCTGGCTAAGGGCTATTTGTGGCTCCGGAGAGCCGTCTGTTCCCTGGCAGGGCGGAGTGCACGCTCCTCCCCACGCTCCCACGTCATGGTCTTCTTCAAGGGGGAGGCTCTCCCTCTCTCTTTAGGTGGCTGTGTCACTTCTCTCTGCACCTCTGTCCAGACTCGCAGCCCCTGCTGCTGCCGCAAGGAATCCTGGGAGCCTTGAGGCCGTCGTCAGCGCTAGGAGCCCCGGAGATTCCCCTTTAGCTGCAGTGACGTATGCCAACCCCTGGGGGGTGACACAGTCACACACACGAGTCGGTCTCACGTGCTGCCCATGGGAAGGCCGTATGCCACAGATACTCGCACACGTTCACTCACACCCGCTCACACTCACACGCTGGCTTTCACCTCCCCTGTGTTCTGCCTGCACCTATGGCCCCGGGGTCAGCTGTCACTTGGAAGGGAGGGTGCCCCCTGCTGGACCCTCACTGCGCCCCCTGCTGGCCAGACAGGTAGTTTTTACCAAGCCACCTTGACACTATCCCCTTATCCCTGCCCAGTCGTATGCCCCTTGGCTGTGCTGACCTGCAGGGGGAGCCTATCTGACCCCCTCCCCATTTGTGGTGCAAGGACAGAAAGTGGGGGTGGGGAAGAGGAGGACGGGATCTAGGAGCACCCCCAGGGTTCAGCTCTGGACTGCATGTGGTGATGGGGAACGCGGGGGACGTGTCTCTGATGCTCCTGTGCCTAACGCCCGTGTGCTCTGGCCCCCCGGCTGACAGGAGCCGGCTCCCCCCAGGTCTGGGTCCCTGCCCAGTGGCAGGAAGCAGTTATGGTTTATGGAGTGTGTCCTTGTCAGGCAGGTTAATTGAGCCTGAAAAGCAGGCTATGAAAATCCCTGTGTGGTCACAGCAGACAGCCCCTACCGGGAGTGGATCTTCCTCCCGCTGAGCGCTGGCTGAGTCCACGCTGCCCTCAGGGCTTGCTGATTGCATGGCTTGGCAAGGCAGGACTCAGGCTGGGAGCCACTCCAGTCTGGGCCTGTCATACTCCACTCCTGGGCTGGGGAGCAGGGGCCACAGCCAGCCCCCTCCACATAACTCTCCAGAGGGGGAAACTGAGGCAAAGTGACTCGCCTCCCTGGCTGAGCTTGGAGCAGCACTGACAGGAGCCCAAGGGAGGGTGCTGCTTGGCCCAGCCCCAGGAAAGGTGTTCTGAGGGCGGCAGGAGAATACACTGGTATAACGGCGTCCGCGCTAGGGGGTTTCAAATGGTTTTGTTCCACTCTCAAATGGATATGGATAAAGTGGTACAAAAACTGTGTATAGACAGGATCTTGGATTGCGAGTTGTTCAGGGCAGGGTCTCTCCCTCACTATATGTCTATACAGTGCCTGGCATGACAGGCCACTGATCTCGGTCAGGATCCGTGCAGCGCCTGGCGCATCGGGGTCACTGATCTCGGTCAGGATCCGTGCAGCACCTGGCGCATCGGGGTCACTGATCTCGGTCAGGATCCGTGCAGCGCCTGGCGCATCGGGGTCACTGATCTCGGTCAGGATCCGTGCAGCGCCTGGCGCATCGGGGTCACTGATCTCGGTCAGGATCCGTGCAGCACCTGGCACAGCGGGGCCACTGATCTCAGCTAGGGACTCTAGACGCTACCCTAGCGTAAATAATAACATTGCAAAAAGTGCCCAGGGAGTTTTTAGGGACCAGATCCTCAAAGGTCTTTAGGCACCTAACCCCTCTTGAAATCAACCTAAATACTTCTGAGGATCTGGGATCTGGGGGATGTGAAAAGGCGACCTCCCTGTTTTTCCATAGGAACTCGGGCCTGGCCGTGTGAAAGGAGCTTGGGGGTAGCAGTGTGGGAGAAGGAGCTGGCACTTTGACAATCCTCCCTCATTTCTTGTGCCTCCTTAACCTCAACTCTGAAGCGCCATTTGAAATGCAGGCGCTAATTAGCCAATTAGAGTAACGGGTGGCTTTCTGGGGAGCCCAGCACCAGCAAAGGAGCAGCGGGGACCCAGCTCAGGTCCCCAGAGCTCTCTCGCCTTCATCTCAGGCCTTCGTCCGCCCCTTCGTTTGCAAACCTGCCCCCATCCCCTCCTCTCTCAGAGCGTGCATGTGCCCTTTGACCCTAGGGGGAGGGGGCTGTCTTTGGAGGGCTTAATTAATTGGAGCTTTGGAATGAATTAAAAGGAATAACAAAGGAAAAAAAAGTGGAGCTGCCTGGAGTTCTCTGTCACCTTTCACCATATGCCCCCCTTCATCTGTCATCACCACAGGCAACCTGCTACCCAACTCTAGCCATCTGTCCTTAGACAGACAGGGAGGGGTTTGAAGGATACATCACCGTCTGTCTAAGGAACTTATCTGGCCCCTGTCATCACAGTATTTAAGCCCCTCATAGCCTTTAATGTATTTATCCTCAGACCCCATAAGACAGGGTCAGTCTCTTTTCGCTCTTGTACAGATGGGAAACTGAGGCACAGAGAGGCTAAATGACTTGCCCAAGGTCACACACTGAGCCTGTGGCAGAGCAGCGAGTTGAATCCAGGATCTCCCAAGCTGTCAAACCAAAGGACTCTGACTAGAGAGCTCGGCTCTGTCAGGGTTGGTTGCTTCCCGCTTGAAGGCCCTGAAGTCAGGGGAGATGTTCATGGCCTCATTGATTTCAAAGCCAGATGGGAACATCTGCTCTGAACTCCTGCAGAGACCCTCTGTTGGTGGAACCTGCCTCGAGCCCAGAACCTGCCTCGAGCCCAGAACCTGAGCTGGATGTAGCTTCTAGTTGCAGGTGAGTGGAGGGAGTTTTTATGGGGGCCTCCTTCATCTCCTGTTCTTTTAGTTTAGTGCGTTCCCATTGCTGTTTTCCCCCTTGCTCTCCTCTGGCATGCAGGATTCACCATCACCCCTTCCCCATAACTGCCACTGGATGCTGTTGAAACACCTGTTATGCCTTCCCCCAGAGGTGGCCGCATTTCAGCAGTGCTGGGAAGTTAGGAGCAACTCCCTTGTACCGCACTTTGGGCCTTTTGAGGCTTGCTGTGGCAGATGAATGAGGGTTAACACTGCCTTCATTCATAAGCATCATGACGTATTTTGCCCGCCCCATGGAGGATTTCATTCTGGCATTTTTAAAAAAAACCCAACCCCCCTGGCTTCATTTGAGGTTTGAGTGGAAAGTGATGATTATTTTTAATACAACAGAGGAAGGCTAATAAAAAAAGCAAGAGCATTAACTGAAACAAGCCCCTTTTGGCCCAGCAGGGACACAGATGTACCAATAACCCAGCACTGTCCTAGCTAGTGCTGCATGCATCAAACCATCCATCTTCCCAGCGACCCGTCAGCTCCTTCTCTGCTGCTAGCACTGGCCCTCCCAGCCCCCTTCCCCTGTGGCTGGCAGTTCCCGTTCCCTTTGGCTCTGGGTGGCTGGGGTTCTAATGGCAGGTGGGTTTGTTCTGGGACTAGAGGGAGATCCCTCGCATTCCCAGTTTGGGGGGGAATGGGGCTGGTTCAGGGCCGTTTTATACCTAATCCATCTCTATGATCTGTCCAGGCTCCAGGAATTGATTTAGGCAGCATGCTGTCTATTGAGTGCGATGTGCAGATATTGCAAAGGCTGCGGCATTACTAATGCCTGCTAAATATTTCAGCCAGCGCCGAGAAATGAGCTGGTGGGGGAAGGGCTGGCGCTGCACTGGCCTGTGATCCTCTTCCCCCCCCCCCCCTCCCCGACACAGCCTGCACTGCAGGGGATGATCCCACCGTGGGAAAGGGAATTTGCACCCAGCCTGGCCTGGGTCTGGAGCTGTGTTAGCTAAGTGCAGCAAACACACAGACCTGGGGTCTGTTTTACTCAGCTCAGGAGCCATATCCCACCTTGGCCCCCATCCCAGCTGGGGAAGGATAATTGCCCAATGCAGCCATCCAGCAGTATGTCCTGTCCAATCACCGGTGCTAGGCACAGCACCAGGAGTTCACGGGCTATGAGAAATCTTCTGAGTCCTTGGCTGCTGATTAGAGGGTCCCTGAGCAGGAACCTGGAATACAGGGTGGGCCCGGGTTCCCCTACCAGCCACTGGGGAAGTGGCACAGTCAGGGCAGTGAATTTGAAGACCTCTTGGGAGAGTCTTTGATACCCTGGAAGGGGGAAAACACACTGACCTGGCCAGAGGGCCAAGCCACAGAGAAAGCACCCCAAGTTGCAGAGAGAGAGGCTGCGGGGTGTGCAAATGAGCGACGGAAGGGGATGTTGGACCTGGAAGAAGCTAATTCCCAGAGCAGCCAGGAGGAGGCGCCCTAGTGCTGAGTAAATCCCGTGATGCTCCCCATATTATGGCATGGCCACAACCATGTAGCCAGGGCCCTGGACTGGCCATAGTCTCCCAAGGAAAATGCCATCCCCTGGTGATACACTGAGTAGCCTTGTGCTGCCCAGGGCAGGGGGCCTGCTCTGATCTCTCTCTGGCACTGCCCATTCCCCCTGCTCTGAGGGCGGGAGGGTGTGGTTGGCTTTCCAGACTGAGCTGGTGAAAGAAGGGGATCGATGGCCCACTGGGCCAGGCTTCCCTTTGACAGCTGCTGCACTTGGCTTGGGTTCATCAGCGGCAGCCCCGTTGCCAGATGGAAGGCCAAGCCGTGGGGCAAGGGACGGGCTTTCCGTGCGCCGGAGATGAATATGCATGATCCATAACTCCGGGTGATTGAAGACCTCATCTGTCAGCCAGCCAGAGCCTCTTTCATTTGGCAAATCATCAGGGTGCGCTCTGTCTCTCTCTCTGAGCCGTGGGGGGATTGTGCTGGTTGTGGTTAAGGTCGTACTCTCTTGGGATGTGTTAAAAGCCAGAGCATGTCCGTGCGGGGCTGCATGTAGCGCTAGCAAAGCTCCTACACTGCATCTCACTCCCTGCAGCAGGAGCAGCTGGGCACGGTAAATGCCTGAGAGGCAGGGAGCTGGTAATTCTCCTGCTTTCCCTTTCAACCCCTGTCCCCGCCCAAGTAGCCTGCGAGGGCCACTTGTGGTCTGGTTCAAATCAGCTGGGCTAAGAGGTGACTAACTCAGGAAATGCTGCAAAGCGAAATGACCGTGATCACCTCAGTTCATAACAAGCCCTGTCGGCTGAAGGATCCCCAAGTGCTTTACAAAGGACATATGTAAATCGCCTCTCCCCCTGCTGAGATGCAGCCACCTCTGGGGTGGAACGTGGCCACTGCTTAGCAGTCACACAGTAACACTTTGCTATGGGACAGGAAGCGAAGAAGAATCCTGCATCCTGTTGAAACTGCTGGGGGGAATGCAGGGAGATGGGATGTGATCGCCTGAGTGAAGATTTGGCCAGGACCCCAGGGCTAACCTTCCAGTCTAGCCAAAAAAAAAAAAAAAAAAAAAAGAAGCCAGGGGATCTTTAATGGGTACAAGGGCTCAGGTCCTACAAGCAGCACAGTGCCCCTAGTGCCATGCTGTGGCCTTAGCCCAGTACTGATTTGGGGAGGGACAGCCCCACCTCTGGAGTAACTAGCTCCATCTCCTGTGGCTCCCCTGGGTTTCCTTTTGCAGCTGGTGCCTGCTTGTCCTGCCTGAGAGCCCAGCTCAGCAGGGGCGGATTGCATTGCACCAGGGACGAGGAGCCGGGTAATTAATGAAGAGTGTGGGGGGACTCCCTGGAATGGGGGTGTATAGACCCCAGCCAGAGCTCAGGAGGGAAGGGGTTAAACCTCTCCTGCTGGCTGGGTGTAGGGGTTTGCAGGGCTGGACCAGCTGTGGGGGATGAATTACTCCCACTCCTCCCTGGGTCTAGCTCTGTGCTGGGGGTGGGGGGCAGGCATGGGGGGGGGGGGCCTGGGGGAGGGTCTCTGGAAAAGACTGAAGCTGAGTGGCCCTCTCTGAGTCCCAGGCCCTACCCCTTTGCTGAGCCCTGTGGCTGAGGGAAGCGCTGTTGTATCTGGGTTTGGCCCTTAAAGGGATAGGACATTCATTCTCCTGCCATACGGTGGAGCCCACCAGTGGGGATTTAAACCCACCCAGGCTAGCAGAATCCTCTCCTGCCGTGCTCCCCCAGATCAGGCCCTGGGCTCCCCTCCCCGGCATCCCTCTGGCCTTTCCTGTGGGCCCTGGGTTGCACCCCTTAAGGGGTTGTTTGTGCAAATGATGCATGTTGAGGGGGACCAAGCCGCGTGGACCCCTCTTGGCCTGCAGTGCACTCTGCAGGCAGGGACTGGAGTGGGGTGGGGGAGAAGAGACACTGCAGACCAAACCTCCCTCCTTTGCCCTGTGGGGTGGCTAACCTGGGTGATGTCGCTCGAGAGACACAGGGCCAGGGGACGCTCCATGCGACACAGACACTGACCGGATCCTACAGCGGCACCTTCCCAGTGTGTGACAGTGAGTGTCTTGGCAATGCCCGTAGGGTAAATTACTGTGATTAACCTCCTGATACAGCTGTGGGAAAGCCTGGTTCTCACCCTATTCACGCTGGCTTTAGCCCAGTTTAATTCCATGGGGCCTGAGGCTAAAATACTCCAATCCTCCATGTGGAGTCGGGATGGTGTGTATGTGTGAAGGTGAAGGTGACTTGAAGTCGTCTTTGTGTCTCCTGTATTCTGGGCTATGCCAGGCAGAGGGCCCTGCCTGGCCCAGTGTCAGAGCAGCCTCAGGGTTGCTCTAACTTATGCTGTGCTCCCAATGGGTTCTGGGAAGCCGAGGATAACTGTAATGCAATGCAATCCAGACCCATCCCTACACCAGGGGCCGGGAGCAGAGCTGAGGCACAACCCATCAGCTCAGGAGCCCCTGGGGGTTGCTTCCACCCCACTTGAGGCCCCTTTATGCAGCTAGTGTAGGTGAAAAGGGACTGAGAGTGGCTGACTTCAGCCGTCACCCGGCTCTGTGCTAGTGGGAGGGGAGCCGGCCCCAAAGAGCTGGGTGTGTTGGGCACACGTTGGGTGCTGAGGTCTCAGGGTGATCTGGCTGTGGGCATTGCAGTGGGAGCTGCTGAAAGGCTGAGACTTATTTGGGTGCCTAAACGGGGGATGGGCTCTCTGAAAAATCGGGCCCCGAGCTGCCCAGGTGGGTGTCAGAGTGGGACTAGACCTGCAGGGCCAGCCATCTGTCAGTTCGAGTGCTGCAAAGGTGCAAGAACTCCAGGAAAGTCAGTGGCGTGACCCAGGGTTTACCCCATAGTAACAGGGCTCCGGGTCTGGCCCCTGGGCAGGCTGACCATTTGACTGCCCCGGGGTTCCTCCATCGTCGCTGTCTCTGACGATCCCTGTCCTCCCAGTCCCACGGCCGGCTCCATTCCACGGCTCGCCAAGCATGGAGAGTCGGCCGGAGCAGCCGGTGGGGTGTCCCCACCTAGCTCGCTCTCCCTGCCAGCCACGCCCAGGGGTTAATGTCCATAACACGCGGTGCCCCCCAGGATGCACCATCAATTGGTAATGAGGTTTGAACAAAGCTGCCCGGAAGCAGCTCACGTAGCTGCCTTGATAGCATATTAATTTTTAAATGCACATATGAAAATTGAATTCTAATGTATGTAACTTCGCTCCGGTCCCCTCCTTGGTAACCAGGGCCCCTCCTTGGTAACTCGGACTCCTCTAGCGACAATTGCTATGCTGGGAAGCAGCGGAGACAGGAAAGCAGCTGGGGGTTTCTAATCCGGTTCCTGCCCAAAGCTTTATGCAGGCGGACACCAGCATTGCTAACCTCAGGCACTCAAAAACCAGGAGTCACCCCCCCCCAAATCAGGAGATCAGCTTAAAAATCAGGAGGTTTTACAAACCAAAAGCTTTTTGGGATTATTTTTAAATTCACCTTTTTTCTTTTTTAAACACCTTTATTCCAGGACCACATTTTCCTGCTTTTCTCTTCCCCCTGAGGACTAGAAAACGAAAGCTGGGATTCTCCTGAAATCCCATGACTCCAGGAGCTGGGGCTTTTTGAAAAATGCCCAATAACTGGAGACTCACCAAAAAATCGCCAGAGTTGGCAGCGCTGTGGGTATAATATAAATCACGAGCTAAATCAAGATGCGGCCCTGCATGGTGGCTCCAGTGGTTGGTGTTCAATAAAACAAACCACTATGTTGCTAAGCTTTGGCTGGGACACACCCAGGTCTCCCTCCTTGCCTTCCATCCCTTCTCTGCAGCAGAGGCAGGCTTTCCTAATTCTAAGATGTGCATCAGGCAGGGGGTGAAGCTACACTGGTCCTTTAAGCTCGTCCCTTTGTCTCAGAGCTCCCCGCACTAGACCAAGCTGTGCCCGCTAGTGGTACTATAACAAAATGCTGCTCGCAGCCAACGGCGCAGATCTTTGCAACGTCATCATCCCTCTTCTTCCTCATGTGCTTGGATTGGCAGGGAAACAGCTCACATTTAAATAGCCATCATTAGGTTTCAGAGTTACCATCTGGTTGAGTAAAAAATAAATAAATAAAAAAAAGGGAGTTAATCATTGTTTCTGGCTGCCTGCTCTCTTTACACCAGGGCATTGTTTGAGTGTTCTTGGCTACCGTAAAGTCATGAGATAGGGAGCAGCTGAGGTTCAGTGATTCTATGCCCCTGCAAAGTCCCAGGGGCACCAATACAAGTGAGGGCTGTTCTGGCTGGTGCCAGGATGCTACACGAGCCCCCTGCATCCCGCTGTCCCTGCCTCTGCCCCGTCAGCTCTTTTCTGCTTCCCGTGTGTAGAGATGATGCAGGTAGGGTGACCAGACAGCAAATGTGAAAAATCGGGACAGGGGGTGGGGGGTAATAGGAGCCTATATAAGAAAAAGACCCAAAAATCGGGACTGTCCCTATAAAATCGGGACATCTGCTCACCTTAGATGCAGGGGAGAGGCGGGTGTGGCCCTGGAGGCGTGACTGGGGGTGTATTTCTCTGGGTGTCATCCTGGCTGGTTCCCTAGGGGAGGAGCTGGCTGGTGACTCTGCAGTTGGCTGTGTGGGGGTTGGCTGGCAGCACCCCACCTCTCCGGGGAAAGGAGCCCCCAGCCATGGCCCATGGGCACCCTGCACAGTTGTGCTGCACATCATTACAGGCTCTGCTGAGCCCAGTAACCCTCCCTGACCCCTCGGCAGCTCGCCTTCCGATCCTGCACCGTATTCATGCTAAGAGTCTTGCTGTCAGCCCGAGTGACGTGCCCTTGATTAAGCAGCTCAGGCGGGCTAGCCAGGGAACCAGTCCTAGTGTGGGAGGGGAAACTGAGGCAGAGGGAGGGGAAGTGACATGCCTGGGTCACAGAGCAGGTTGCCATCAGCGCAGGAAATAAAACCCAGGTCTCCTGAGCCCAGCCCAGTGCCTTATCCATGGGGCCATACTGCCTTGAATAGGAGCTGCAGCTTCTTTCCCTCAGCGCCTTTGTGGTGGGTGCAGCTGTGAGCTCATCCCCTGGCTTCACGGTATCCGTGACTCTTGCCTCCGGATTATGAGTTCAACTCCCAGCCCAAGGCTTTGGCTCTGCTGCCGGTGAGCTCAGTGCAGAGCGGGGTGTCGACCCGTCTCTTGGATGTTAGGGGGCGTGTTCTGGGTGCCAGGACTCCTGGGTTCCATTCCTGACTCAGACACTGACTTGCTGGCTAAGCTTGGCAAGGTCACTTAATCTCTGTGCCTCAGTTTCCCTGCCTTTAAACCAGGAAGAAAGTGTACCAGCGTCTCTGTAATAATCACCGATGTCTGTAAAAGTGCTTTGTGATGGAAAACAGGGGGAGACTACTGTTTAAATGACACATCTGCACCACACACTCCATGGGCCTGCTTCTCTGTTGCCCTGACCCTTGTGCCTCATTTAAACCGGTGCCGACGGGGCGTGAACGACTTTGCCCCATTGGAACTGGCTGCGCAGAACACAGGGCAGTGGGGAATACAGCTCCAGACTGCGTGCATTTTGTTATGGGCAGGAAGGACAGCGCCCAGGGCCAGGCTCTGGCTGGCACCAGGACGAACAGTTACCTGGCAGCGTGTGGTCAGAAGGCACACGCATGCCCTGATGAGCTAGGAGGATTGGATGCAGCTTTCCAGCCGCCCACACTCCTTTGCCAAGGCAGCCCCAGGTCTCCGCGGGGACCCGGTTCTGCCAGGCGGCTTGTGTGTAAAGATTTATTTAACAGGTTTAAATATTTAGCAGTAAATAAATATTAAAGGCCGAGGTGTGTTATCGGAGAGTGCTGTGCCCAGGCTGGGAGGGGGGTGAGTCTGTCTCCTGGCAGACTGGGCAAGGTGGGCAGTGGGGGGCACTGAGCCTTTAAAATAACCCAGGGGTGGAATTGGGGTGTATGTGTATGTGTGTGTGTGGGGGGGAGCTTGCATGGGGAGGGGAGGGGAGAGAAGACAGAGCCAGGGAAGGAAGAGGAGGGATGGGGGAGGCAGTTCTGGGTCCTGATCTAACTCCTACTGACTTCATGGGACATGTCGGGCAGCTGTTGCTACAGGCGGTGCTGCCAGCTCTGCCTCGAACGGGACTGTGCTCCCCAGCATTCTCCCTGGGACGCAACACGGAGAGTGAAAATTAAAGCCCTGGAGGCGAATGGTAGCAAACTTCAAGGTTGGTTGGTTGGTCTGTCGGTCCTTCCAGAGTCCAGGTGCATCCAGCACATCACACAGCCAACAAGGGAGAGGGGAGCAAACTCCCCTGGAAATAGACGAGGGATGTGTGGGATGAGGCCTGGCTTCCCCCACTGCCTCACTTGGGCAAGTCCCTGCTCCTTTTTGCCTCAGTTTCCCTGTCTGTCAAGATGGGGATAATGACTTGTTCCCTTTGTAAGTGCACTGAGGGCTCCGGGCAATGAATGCGATGCCAAACTGCCAGCACGGAGCAGTCGGTGATTGTCGATTGGTCCCGACTCTGCTATTGTTGGGCCTCTGGGTGAGAAACCACTGGAGACGCTCCCGGCGCTGGCTGGAGTGTCATCTCCCTGCAAAGAACTGCAGGTTGTGGCTTGGCAGGGAGAATAGCCCCGAGCCGGTAAGAAATCACAGCGCCGGTGAGCTGTGTTTGCTTGGAGAGCCGCGTGGGTGTATATCTCCTGGCCTCCTGTGCAGCCTTTGCTGTAAATTACCTGCTGCTGTCCTGTGGTTAATAATGCATGAAAACGCAGGGATACGTTTTCTTCAAAACAAGCTCCAGGAAGCTTGTCCAGGCTCTGTGCTCCCCCCTCCTGGCCAGCCAGGGTCCCGTGTGCCCTGCTGCGTGCTCTCTGGAGTGGGGCAGTTGCCCCACTCCAGAAAAGAGGGGTTAAAAGCAGCCCTGGAGAGGGCTGCGGCTGGGAAAAGCTGGGCTGATTGGGGAAGCGGCCACAGCTGTGGCCAGCTCAAACGGGGGGGGGGGGGGGGCTGCTGGCCCTTATAAGAGGGCTGGGGGCTGGGGAGCTGGAGGAGTCTCTCTAGCAGTGGAGAGAGGACCTAGCTGCCTGGGAGCAGGGCACCAGAGGTGGAGCAGGGCTGGGGAAAGGCAAGAGAAGCTGGGGAGGTCCAGCCAGGCAATTCCCCAGGCCTTGTGCAAGGCCTAAAGAAGGAACTGGGGCTGCAGAGGTGCACTCTGCGGCTAGACAGAGGCAGCTGCTCCAAACCTCCTTGCTAGTGATGAGTGGCCATGACAGACTGCAGTTTGCCCCAGGGAGCGGGGGCTAGATGATGACTGGCAGTAGCCACTGAGGCAAGGTGGGGATAGAGGGTTGGGGGTTCCCTTGGGAGGGGAGACCCACACTGTGAGTTACTGCTGGGGGCACCGGGGTCCGGGAGGGACACAGGTGCCTGAGGCAGGTGAGCAGCCAGTAGAGGGTGTGCCACATGCTATGCTAGGAAAGAGCTAATTCCCAAGACGACCAGCAGGAGGCACTGTGCTGGTGAGTAATCGCCTCGCTACACTCTCTCCCTTCAGCTGGGCTTTGCAGGGGATGTCAGGAAACTAACCCCCTGGTGTGGGCGAACTCCTTCCTCACCCCTGCATAGATCAGGCAGCACTCAAGCAGAACTGCCCCTATTGCAGGTTAGCAGGAGGGTCTGAACCTGGGACTTTCAGCCCCACAGCACAGACCTCTGCCATTGGAGCTAAAGGAGTAACCCTCTCAGCAGCAGTAGTAGCTTATTATCCTCTAGTGGACCAGCTTCTAGATGGGGATGCAACACACATTTTGCCCCTGTATGACATGCACTTGGGCCTGGGTCTCACACTGAGGCACCGAGTTGGGAAGTAACTCATACAGCAGGCGGGGATCAGAGCCAGAAATAGAACCCAGGTGTCCTGACTCTCAGGCACCACTGCTCTAACCACTAGACCCCACTCTCCTCCCAGCGCCAGAAATAGAACCCCGGCGTCCTGACTCACAACCACCCCCGCTCTAACCACTAGACCTCACTGCTTCTCTCCTGTGAACTTCCTCCACCCTGGTGATTCTAGAGCTCTGGATTACTGGGTAGGGGTGTGGCTGGGCATGAAGCGTGCTACACTAGCTGTGGGTTTCTCGTTCTCTTTGGGGGGAGCCTAGAGGAAGGAGAGGCAGGGCAGCATGGGGCAGTCACCTGAGTGCTGAAGCACATGTTTCCCTGTCATTTATTTGCTTGCTGAGATTAGCGGGTGGTGGTTAGATGCCCAGGGGAAGTCTTTCATCACACACCCAGCTCCTTCTCCAGCCAGCTCCTTCTCTCTGGCTTCTCCGCCTGTTCGAAAGCGGCTGATATTTCACTTCACCCGGAAAGCAAGTTTCCTTTCTGATAAAACCAGCTGGCACAGCCCACAGCCAGGAAATAGGTCACCCTACTGCGCTGCTGCAAAGACTCGGTAATAGCCTGCCCTTTCCCCTTCTTGTACAGATGGGGAAACTGAGGCCCCGGGCAGGAGAGCTGCTTGCTCAGTGCTGTGTCAGAACTGGGGTTGTAAGTCAGGAATTACTGACTCCCAGGCCTTTACTCAGACTGCATCACGCTCTCTATCTCCTTTGTGGCTAGCAGAGGTCAGCACGCCGATGGACATCCGGCTTCTGCCCCATCTTGCTGCATGGCTGCGAATGAGTCACTTCCCCCTCTGTGCCTCGGTGTCCCCAGCTGTGAAATGGGGACAGGGAAATGTATTTACCTACTCCACCCCCAGGGGGCAGGAGAGTGGGGCTGGCTGGTTGGCTGAATTCTCCTTAATGTGCTTTGAGATCCCCAATCAAAGCTGCCCTGGATGTGCCTGGGGCAGGTGAGTGTTTTGTTTCACTTTAGGGGGCAGCGTGGAAGAGACGGAGCAGGGGGGTGTTAGATACAGCGCATGGGGGCTGTTCCCAGCACAGCAGGGGGCTCTTGGGCAGGAGGGGGCTGGCTCGCTCTTAGCCTGTCTGTAAGGGCGAGAGCCCACGGAGCACACAGTGGGCGGCTCGGCCCTTGGGGGTGGAGGTGGCACCGCAGCCTGACTGGGTTAGAGCAGAGAGGCTGGGCTGAATTTGCCGGCCCTGCTGGGTCATGGCAGGTGTATTGAAGTTGGAATCTGATTTCTCATTTCAAGCTCTGCTGCCCGGGGAAGGTCAGGCCGCCACGTGGCAGCACCAGCCTCGGGGCCCTGCCTGCCTTCTCTGCACTGGGCTTGGCACTTGGTGTGTGGGCATGTTGAGAGAGAGGGCACTGCCAGGCACCTGCCCTACCTGCTATGGCTGTGGCTCTGAAGGCAGAGGGGTGCCAAAGCAGGTGGGCAAAGGCAATGGGTTCCGCATTCCCTGGGCTTGTGGGCTACCACTGACTGTGCAGGGTATGCCCACGAGCCGTGCTCTCTGGCCCCCATGCTGCACCAGTGCAACAACCCTGCCCTCTGGGCACCATCCCACCCTGCCTGGCCCGGCTCCCCAAGGAAGTGGATTGTGGGAGACTTCAAAAGGACTTCTGGGAGAAAGTCCTTTTGAAGAGGCCAAGCTCCCATAATGCCTTGGGGAACCCCCCCATCACGCCCTGGGTCCTGCAGCAGCTCATGGCGAGGGAGGGGGCTGTGAAGGTCGGGATGCCCTGTGGAGAGGCTAGCTCAGTACGGACCTGCAGGATGGTGGTCTCTGGCTGGAGCCTGGGCCAGGATCACCATGTACTGGGGCTGAGGTACCCCCGAGCCCTGGGGCAAGCAGCAGGGGCTCGGCCTGAGGTAGGACACTGCCCGCTACCATGGCCAGAGCTGGCTCTGTGGTGCCCAGAGCTGTGAAGAGGCATTTCCCTTTGGAAGCCGGCTACCCTGCTGGTTCCCATCGGGCTGGGGTGCCAGCGGGGGTGGGGGACTCCTTGTGGGCGGTTGCGGGGGCAGTTACACTGGGTGTTGCAGGGTCACATGAGGAAGTTGGCCTTGATGCCAGGGGTCACTGAGGGGTTTGAACAGCTGGAGCCATTGCTGGAAGCTCCAGCCAGGCCCCCTCCCTTCCCTGGTGCCGAGCGCCCAGCAGGGGATGAGCTTGGAGCTGGTTCTGGTCTGGCTGGTGGATCCATCTTAGCCTGTCTGGCTGTAGCGAGCTGCTGACCATGGCAGCATGGCATGGAGCTGGGATCCCAGCTGGGACACGGGCTCCCTCCATGGCCTCCCCCAAGTCACTGAGGGCCTGCATGTCACCCGCAGGCCAGGCCAGGCTTCCCAAATCGCCCCGTGTGTTGGGTGCTCAGCTCTCTGCCTCAGGAAGAGGGGGTGACTCTCTGCCCCAGGGGAGTGGATGATCTAACCGCGGGGAGGGGTCTGAAGGCAGAAGTGCCCAGCACAATGAGTCTCTGCAGGGCAATTCTGGAAGCCCCCTTGCTGGATTCATTTGAACCCCAGCAGGGCAGAGCCCTGGAGAACCCCGTGGAGGAGGCAGCCCTGCCCTGCCCTGCATTGCCTGCAGAGATGGACAAGAGGAGGCCTAATAAGTCTCTTCCGTTGCTAATTTCTGTGATTGTCTCCAGGGGAGAACATGTCCCAGTGCCAGCCCAGGGGGCTGGGGAATTTATCTTCATCAGACGGGCGACCTCATCAGTCTTCTGGGATAATGGATGAGGAGCCGGGGCCCCTGGACTGCACCAGGCTGTGGGTTTCAGTTAGCACAAGAGCTGACGATTCCGATTTCCTCATGCCCAGGGTGCTGGAGTGGGCCAGGCAGAGCCCCAGGGCATTCCTGCCCATCCCTCTTTGCAGAAAGCCTCTGGCATGGGCTCCATTGCTTTGCCCTTCCACTGACCCCCTCAAAGGGTCATGCTGGTGGATTCTTGCCTGGCCCCCCCAGGCCCTCGTGGGCCAGCTCCTTAGCTGCTATGAGCAGGGCTGGGGGGATGGTGGGCTCAGCCCTCTGGCCTTTCACCTCTGCAGATGTAAATTCCAAGCTTAAATTAGGTAAATGGAGAAGAGTTTTCTGAGCTCAGCCTAATCCACGCTCAACGCTTCTCCCAACTCCCTCCCCAGCCCCAGAGACTCCCCAGGCTGGAGCCTGGAGCCCTTGGCATTGCTTGGGGAGGGGCAGTGCTGGAGAACTACAGGTGCTGGTTGAGGGAGCAAGGGGCATCCCATGTTGCAGCCCAAGCGAGGAGTGCTGGAGTCGGCGGTGCCGGCCCTCCCTCGCTGTCTGTGGCCCCAGCCTCCGCCCAGAGTGGGGCTGTTTTCCTTTCTCTATGACAGCATTGACCTCCGCAGCCAAGAGAAATCATTCCAGGAACCGCAGCCGGCCTCCTTCCTCCCTCGCCCCGGCCTCTGCGTGCACAGGGCTCCTGCAATTAGCCAAGTGCCTTGAGGGGCAACTTTCCCCCGCATCCCAAGTGCAGGCAGAGGAGAGCCACCCCCTGCTCATCACCTCTCGCCAGCAGCGGGGCGGCCCAGGCAGTTCTTGCCAGTGCTGGTTACAAACACCCCTGTGAAATCAGGCCCCGCTGTGCCGCACAGCCACAAGGAGCGGGCGATCCAAGGATTATCAGTGGTGGGGAACTGAGGCCCCAGCTCACACAGGCCTGCCCAGTACTTATAAGTGGTCCTCAAGTAACAAACCAGTATACACAGCACTGCTGAAGTGACCCTACAATAACAACCTGTGTGCAAAGCAACCTCTCCACGAACACACCGATACGTGCAGCAATCACCAGTGACCCTATAACATCACACACACGAGTGACCCTACAGTAAACCACCATATGTGTGGCAAAGGGCAAAAAACCAAAGGCAAAGGCAGTTGATTACAGGATTAATCTTCCACATGGTTTATTCTTAATGCCAGCAAGTGAAAGGAGAAATGATGGGAACAGTTCCTGGCTGAGCCCCTATTAAAGTCATCTAGTCACCACTGACTAGAGCGGGATTTTCTTTGGCTTACCCTGGGGGGAACAGAGTGTGCACAGTTCACCCTATTATTATAGCAACAATAGGTCTTCAGGGCTCTGAGAGCAACCCACTAAGACAGGAAAAACCCAGGCGAAGGGCATGCGCTGATCCCTGCGCGTTTCCTCTCCTGGGCACACAGGGAGGCGTTAACCAGTTTACTATCCTATTGCACTTCTAACTGGTGCTGGCCGTAATTATTATTATTAGCGAATTATGCCTCATATTGTAGGGTTTTGACGTGTGAAGGGCAGAAAGGAATCTCCTTGCCGCGCCGCGGGCTCTGCATTGATTGGGGGGAAGGCAGAATGAATAGTTATTACACAACCCGATGGCAGGGCCAATTACCCGCCTCGCTCCTGGGCTAGTCCCAGATCGTTTTCTCAAGGGCTACGAGAGACCTGAGTTACAGGTTAGATTCAGCAGGCTGCAGAGATTTCCCAGGCAAGGATTAGTTATTGCTCCCCTCCTAGCATGAGCCAGGAGCAGTGTGACATAGCAAACCACAGCTGCTTTACCAGGGACGGCGCCTAGAGAACCGCAGGCAGTGAGCTACAGAGGTAAGGCTGGCAGGTGGCAGTACGTGGCCTACGGTTACGATCACCTCTAGAGGGAGGTAGGCTCCAACTCACCGCGCCACCTCTTTTAGCCAAGGAGTGAAATAATCCATGACTGTGTTGCAGCTAAGGTCACCAACCCTCCAGGATGGTCCTGGAGATCACCAGGAGTTAAAGATGAACCTTTAATTAAAGATGATGTCATGGGATGAAACCTCCAGGAGTATGTCCAGCCCAAACTGGCAGTTTTAGTTACAGCTTTCCTGTGAAACCGCATTGTGCAGCATCACCCTGCGCTCATGAGGGGTGGGGAGTGTCGGCTAGGGGAGATTGGAGACCACCTCTCTCTGCTGCCTTGGGGAGATGTCTCCGAAATGCCTGAATGAGGGTCCTGGATCCGTGACAGTGAGACGTGGTGAGCCAGGCGCAGCAGCCAGGGGAAGGTGGCTCACTGGGGTGAGGGTGAGGTGTCACAGGTACCCATGTGAAATTCCCCTCTCAAATACACAGACACAATTACACACATCCTCATACAAGCACTCACTCATTCACACGTATACATGCGCACACACGCACATACTCAGACACAGTCACACCTACACTAGTGCGCATTCACACACACTTGCATACAACTGCACAGGCCCGTTCCCCCATACACTTGTGCACGCACGCATACCCCGGCACACGTGCAGGGTGGGGTGAGCACTCACCCCCCCTGTCCTGCCACGTGCAAACACTCAGGTACCTCCACACACCTGTGCACGTGCATACTGCTTTCAATGCTGTCCTGGGGGAAGGTCTCCCCCAGCAAAGGGTGCCCGGTGAGCAGAATGCAGGGCAGGCCTCAGTGCACCCACCAGCTGGCTCCTGGAGGAAATTTCTTTGTGGGGGTAAGGCCAACTCCCCCCACCTTAAACACTGTTGCCTTTGCAGTCCTGGGCCCATAACCACAGCCCCAGAGAGGCCTCCTTTACATCCGGCTGTCCCCCTAGCGACTCCCTGCTACAGCCAGATTCCGGTGACGGGTGAGATGAATTTGGGAGCCTCAGCCTTGTTCCTGACAGAACATTTTCCAGCTCACAACCCTCCCCCCCACACACACTTAGCTGGGGATGATGGGGGGAGCAGGAGTGGGATGGGGGGCATCAGAAGAGCTGTGTAGGGGGGGAAGGGGGCAGGGCTGTGGCTGGGGGGAAGGGGCGTTAGGGAAGAGCTACTGGGGGTTCTGGGTCAGGCTTGAGCTAATTAAAAATGGGCAAAACTTTAGAAACCTCGGGGAAGGCCAGGCGCTCATCCCGCTTCCGTGCAATGGCAGGAGACCTGGCAAACTCAGGACATCCCTGAGCTAGGCCGGAGGGGAAGCAGCTCTCCGGGGCGGGCCCCCCGGCACCCTCCTCCACCTGCTGCTTTTGCCCGGTTACGCCCCCCGCGGAAATAGCTCGTTAGCTGGGTGGGGGGAGGAGAGAGCCCGTGTCTCTCCAGCTGCCCCCGCGCGCAGGCCCGGCCGGACCCACCGGCTTCCCCGGCTGCCCCGCAGCGCCCCCGGCCCCTGTTCGCCGCCGAGATCGCCGGAGCCGGGGGCGCGGGGCTCGCGGGAGCTCGCCCGAGGCTCGGATCGGGAGCTCTCTCGCGCTCTGCATGTGTATCGGTTTCCTGTGGCAAAGCGGCTGCGGTGGAAGGAGGCGAAAAGGGGCTTTGTCCCCGCTCCGAGCCGGGGTCCCCCCACCCTCCGTGCCTTGGCCGCGCGCATGGGAGCGCCCCCCCCCGCCTGGCCTAGCCGGGCTGCCGGGGGGGGCACCATGTGCTGAGACCATTTTGCATCTTCCCTGCAAAGCCCCAAGGAGCGGCGCTGCCCCGGGGGGAGGCTTTTGTGTCTGCCTTGGCCGCGCCCCCCCCTTCCCACCCCCGCCGGTTCCTGGGGAAATCCATCTCCACATCTTCCCCCGCGCCGCTCCCCTCCCCTCCCCGGGTGTCAGTCCGTAAAGGAGACACCGTCGTGTCTTCACGATTAACCCCCTGGCTCTGCAGTGCGGGGCCGGAGAGGAACCCGGGGGTCCCCGGACCCCTCCCCTCCCCTCCCGCCCCGGCCCAGCGCAGGCTCGCGGGGGAGATTTAGTCTCATTGCTTCTCCGGGGCGGGGGTGTGGGGGGAGTGGGGGGCGATCCTCAGCAGGAAGCAAAAAATCCGGAGGAGGAGGAGGCGTGAAAGCGCTGGAGGAAGCTGGACCTCAGGATGTAGCCCTGCGAGGAGCGGCTCCCCGGCAAGGTAAGAGGAGCAGGGCTATTGCCGGCTGCCGAGGGGGGCGGGGGGGGGGGTTTGCCGGCTGCGTTGCCATCCGCCGGGGGGTGGGGTGGGGGGGCACAAGGCTGCAGCTGGATGCTGGCGAGCGAGTCCAGCCTGGTGGCTAATGCGCGCAATCGATCAACAGTTAGTCGCCTACTTTGCAAGGGCTCGTCCCTGCCTGGACGTGGGCGGGGGGTGGGGAGGGGACGACCCCCTCCCACTTTCCCTGGGCGAAGCGGGGGGGGGGGGGTGTGCCCGGGCCTCAGCCCCGGCCCCGCAGCTCGCTCTAGTCTCTCTCCCGCCGGGGCGGAATCTCGCCAGGCTCTCGGCGGAGGTCGCTGGTGGCTTCCCCCCCCGCCGGGGCTGCAAAGGGGCCGGCTGGGTGCGAGGGGCGAGCGGAGCCCGGGCAGGTTCGAGATACAGACGCCCCGCAAACGGGGTCGGCGGGGGGGGGGGTTTGCTGTAGGGGAGAAAGCGACTTGGGGGCGTCCTGCGGGGGGTGGGGGGCGTGTGTCTCCCCAAGCTGCAGAAACTTGCGGGGCTCAGTCATCTGCCTGCTGGGGAGGGAGGTGAGACCCCGCCCCCGGAGATTTAAACCCCGGGAGCAGGGCAACCCCCCAGCTAGGGGCCCCCCGAGTTTGCGGGGCTTCCTGGTGTGGGGGTATCTCTCCCCCGCAGACGCGCCCCGGGAGCTAGCGCTGGGGTGGGGGGTCCTGGCCCGGTCCGCTGGGAATTCCCCCAGGCAGCCACCGGCCGCTCCGGCTGCACCAGCGATTTTAAATAGTTACAACGGGGCCTGACTCTCCTCATTGCCCGTCAGGGGTTTCTGGTTGTTGAGCCACTCAGCAGTTCCTTCAGGTGACTGCCCGATCCTGGGGGCGCTCAGCCCCTGTTGGCTTGGCTAGGGGTGCCCTGCAGAGTATCTCCAGACTGGGAAGCCGTTGTGGAAAACGTGGGCCCGTGCCTCAGTTTCCCCACCTGTAAAATAGGGGTGGGGACACTGCTCTGCCCCGTGGGCGGTGAGGCTAAATGAATACCTGTGTGCAGTGCTCAGAGGCCCTCTGACGGAGGGTGACACAGAAGCACTGAGGGGCCTGAGCTTGGACCCCCAGCAATTTTCCCAGAGGAGGTCCCCAAAGTAAGGCCCAGATCCTGTGAGCTGCTGTGCATGGGGTGTGCGCTGTGCCCAGCTGTGCTGCGCAGCGGGCAGGATCAGGCACTCCGATTGCCCAGGACAGGCTGCTGTGACGCAGAGGGTGCGGGCAGGAACTCCCGAGCTCCTGGGTTTTACGGGCTGGATTTGGTTCTTCGCTGGTTTTATTTTTTTGATGGCTACTTTGATTGATAGTAAATGCTGCTGCTTGGACAGGCCTTCCCCCTGCTCAGCGATCTGCTTGTGGTGCCGATCCTGAAGAGAACAACACGCTCTGCGTGCTGGATAGGGGCTGCCTCGTAAAGAGCGGGTGCGGTGGGTCTGATTTCCTCTCCCTTACAGCGGGGTAACTCTGCTGACTCCAGTGGAGTCATTGCTGAGTCACACAGAGCAGAATCAGGCCCTGGGCTTCCAGCTGTTGTTTGAAAGCAGGGAGGGTTGGGTTTGGGCCTCATTCTCCTCCCTAAATCCAACAATCTCTCCACCAGGAGCCTGGTGATGGGCAGTAGCATAGCTCGGTCTCTGATCCCAGCCTCGGTGGATGTGGATTCTTCCTTTGTTGACTTAAATTGGAGCAGGATCAGGCCCTAAATGTAGATTCAGCTAAAAAGGTAGCGTGATGGAATGACCGCCAGCCTGGGCCATCCGCTGGGTTTGAATCGGGGACCTCTGGCACTGCACTGCAGACCTCCTTTAGGTCAGCTACAGGAGTAACTCCATTAGCTACCAGCAGAAGTAGGGCTATTATCCCATAGTAGGCAGGCCAGCTGGAAAGGGGATGGGACACAAGTACACACCAAAGGCAGGCCTGGAGATTTGGCATAAGGTGAAACCTTCTTCCCTTCAGAATGTGATGATGAGGGTTACACGTGTTCTCATAGCGCCGTGCTGTGGGCATCCATGCCGGGACAGCTCCCTGGCATCTGTTTGTTGATGGCTCTCTGGTGGGCAGTGCTGTTCCGTTGTTGGGAATTCTATGGGGCAGGGGCTGACAGACATTGCGAAGCGGCTTGGGGCATTTTGCTGGCACTAACGTGTTTAGCCGATCGTGGGAAGATTTAATTCCCATGTTGGGCTCACCAGAATCAACCTCAGGCTGCCCAGCACGGAGTGATCTGGAGGGACATCCATCCCCAGCGTGCCTGCTTATGCGATCAGTGGCCTTGTGAAGGCCTGGGTTTGCCATGTCCCCAGCACTGTTTTCGCTGGCAGCAAAACCCCCAATAAGATTGCAGGGGACTGGTCTTTCTTAGCAACAGCATTGGAGACCCCAGCATGGCGGGGGTGAGGTTGTCACTTATTGTAGGTCCTGGGTCTCTGTAAGTTACTAGAGCCAAGTCTCTGCGGTGATAGGAATTGGGTAGTACCCCTTTAAATAGTTTGGGAGTTCTCTAGTGGGCCTCCCTGTCTTCTGTTCCAGTCTTGCCTGGAATCTCACATGAAGACTGCAAGGCACCAGATGTATCTGGGATATGTATAACCTGAGTATGATATGTACAGCACCTGGAGTGGCGGGGTCAGGAGGGACCCTGCTGGTGACAGACCCACCTGAGGACATCTGCTGCCCCCAATAGGTCCCTCCAGGGTGGGTTTCAGAGCCCGATTGGGAATGGCTGCAGGCTATGCGAGGCCCGGCTCTGAGACTTGCTGCCTGCAGGTTTTTTGCAGTGTAGATGTACTCTCGGGGGTTACATCCATTGGCAGGTTTATTGCTGGCCTCTAGACCCTGAGCACGAGGCTCCGAACTGATGGAATGAAAATACAGCTGGGCAGATGGTCATTTATAACGCTAAGCCCCCATAAGATGGCCCTGGCACCCAAAAGAGGGCTGGATTCTGCCGGTGTGAATCTGGAGCGATTCCGGAACAGTTACTGTCGTATAAATGAGAGCAGGAGCTTGCTGGTAAAGTTTAGATTCCCTTAGGAAAGAGATGTCATTTCCTGTCTCTCTCGCTCTCCTTTTCATCCCACCCAAGTGCTTTTAAGTGCTCTCCTGTAAACATTTCCATGTGTTCCCCAGCTGCCGGAGTCCTCGAGGACACTCCTCCGTAGGCAGCTGAGGGATCTCTTCTTTGACTGAGGGAGGGGATCTCGCCGTGAGGAGCAGCACACGATAGCATCACCGATGCACTTAGTGGAGGGGTTGGCAGGGGATCAGCCCTTTCAATGCATTTATCAAAGTGCCCGCGGCTCCCGTTTCAGCAGGAGTGTAAACACGAGAAATAAACCACCACCGACATAGCCACAGAGCCATTTGAGTCCCTGGAATGGGAAGTTGGCGCTGCCAGGGCGTGCACCCATGGGGAGGTGGCACAGAGCGGGTCAACGTCAGGGTAGAGCTTGGTTGGGTAGACTCTCCGTGAACTGCATCTTGTAGTACGTAATGCCCTTGGTTAGCATCTTCAGGCCTTAGCCCCAGCTTAGAGATTTCCGTACGGACAAGTTCTGGGCTTTGAGCAGGGCCCCAATGAAGCATGACCATCTCACAGCTACTTGGTGACCTGCGTGTGGCTTAGACCGCACCCTAGAAACAGTCTCAGCTCATAGAGTTTAAAGCCAGAAGGGGCCATTAGATCATTTTGTCGGTCTACTTGTGTATCAAAGGCCGTTAGCTTTCATCCACTTGAGCCCAATAATTTGCATTTGACTAAAACATTTCAGTCTTTGGGATGCCAAATAGGCATGTGTCTCAGGCAGCGAACAGGAGAGACCCAGGTGCCATGTAGATCAGGGGTGGGCAACCTATGGGTCAGAGCTTTTAATCTGGCCCTTGAGCTCCATTGCCCCGCTCTGGCCAGGGAGCGAGGTTGGGGGCTTGCCCTGCTCCGGTGCCCCGACCCTGCTCCTTGTCTGGAGCACCGGGTGGCGGAGTGGGGCAAGTGATGGGGTGGGCCTGCCCTGGATGATAAATGGGTGGGCCATGGTCCACCCGTGGCTACGCCCCTGGCGCAGTGTGTCTTTTCTGATTTTAAAAAACACATAGCTGGCACAGCTCTTCATTCATGGCCGACCATACAATTTCCATACCTGATGTGGCCCTCAGGCCACAAAATTTGCCCACCCATGATCTAGATCCTCCCTAGAGGGCAGCCGTCCCTCTGATTCCAGTGTGCAATAAAGCAGCTGCCGCAGACTGACCAGTTCAGGAGAAAGAGTGGGTCCCACTGGGGCGGTGGTGGACTGGAGTTAGGAGGGGAGTTTGCAGCACTGAAGGTGGTCTCAAGTCTAGCGTTAGTGGGCCGCTGTCCGGGTGGTAAAACCACCACTACCACCCGTTCCCTTGTTGCTGAGAGAGATCAAGGTCTGGATGGACCATGGGGACCCTACCCCAGCTTTACGGGGGGTCTTTCCAGCCGGGGGCTGAGGCTCATTGTTGGGACACTGGTGTTTGGGAAGCTTGCCTTGCTGCTGCACCGACTCTGCGGATAATCAAAGGACTTGAATCACCACTTACGATCTTTCATCAGCACTAAACTCCCAGATGCGCTGCCTTATCTACCTGCAGAGCATGGCCACTAGCTAGCACGTGGGTCATTGCCAGGACTGTGAATGCAAGTGATCCAGTGTACTGGGATATTAGTTAATAGTTGCTATTGGGGGTGGAGGGGGGTAAAAGGTTGTGCTATAAAAGGAGTGTAAATTTTGGGACTGTGGTACCCATGCTGGGAACATGAGTCTCATACCTCAAGATACATCTGTGATGGAAGGGGGTCATTATAAGTAACGCCCTTCCCCTCCACACCATGGGTTTTATCATGGTCTAGCCTCGTGATATAAAGGGTAGAAGTGGAGAATCTTAGACTTAAGGCTGAGTCTAAAAGCCCTACTCTGTCTGATGGTATCACTGTGCTGTCCTGCAGCAGAGAGCCAGCCCCTCCCTCCCCCAACAAAATACAAATTCCTAAAGTTTCACTGATCTACATTTTGCACAGTTTTTCTCTGGGGCTAAACATTTCCCAGTGCTTGTGTCCAGAATTTTTATTTGGACCCATCAAGAGTATTGTGGGGGGATATGGGATGGAATATCACTGGCACAGAATAACATCCAGTTTCAAGTATTTTGGGTCCAACTATTGCACTTACAGCTAAGATCTGTAATGAGCTGCACTGAATCCTGGAGCTGAACAGCCAGGAAGTTTGGATCCAGATCTAAATTTTGCACTTGGCTTTGATTGCCATCATAAGCCGGAACAGCTGGCCACTTTGGATCCAGATCCAGGTTTTGCACATGGCCCTTATCTCTCTAATAATAAGCTGAACAAAAAACCTGGATCCCGCCTACCCTGATTCTTTTCTTTTTTTGGATCTGGAGCCAAGTGTTGCTCTTGGCCCTTATTACTGTAATCGCCCGAACCAAAGCCCTGGAGCCAAACAAAATGAGGAGTTTAGACACAGTTCCGGATTGTGTGACTTAAGCCCATCAGTCTCCACACAACAGGATCCCCCCTCAAAAGCTCTCAAACCCAACGAAGGACTGAATATTAGGCCAAAAAAGTTATTGACTGAACAGGCTTCTGCTGTATCGTGGAGATTCCCATTGCAGTCCTGGGTGCTTGCTCCAGGACTTTGGCAATGAATAATTAAAGTTACATTGCCTGGAAGGATACAGAGTGTGAAGAATACTCCCCTGATTTCTCTCTTATTGCAGAAATGCCCAGCGGCCAGAGTGAGCTTCCATTAGGCCCTACGCTCTTTGGGTCCGATCCCCCGTTGGTATAAATTGGCAAAGCTCCATTGAAATCAAGAATAGTCGGCTGGTTTCTCGTCTTCATAACCTGTCTTGCCGTGATATAGTGGTTTCTTCCTTCCTACAATGTGCGACTGGGTTAATCATCAAACAGTGGGCTGATGCACTGTGAAAAGGCCATAGAATTACTCCTTGAAAGGCAGGCTAGGGAGATTGCATACATGTGGAGCCATTCCCTGCTGCATAGCAAATAGGAACAAATCTCAAGTGGCGCAATCGTCTCAGGAGCGGCTGGGGAAGGTTTTCCCAGTTACACCAGGGAGGTGTATAAATAGATCACCTTGCCCCCATTCATCCTGATGGTGGCTCAAGGAGAACTTTCCCCCGGTGGCTCTCGACGAGCTGTGTGGTGCAGTGGGCACCGGTGCAGAGTGGAAAGGACACAGTGGCCCCTCGGATGCAGGCTTGTCAGTCTGTTTCCAGGGTGAAGTAACTCCGTTTTAAAAATACCTTCACTATTAAAATCGCAAATGCCCCATCCCCCACAAGGGAAAGGACCCCAGAGCCTGGGCTGTTTCATTGAGCAAAATAGGAATTAAGCTGTTGCCCACGTCTGGATGGGCTGCCTTAAAAAGTTTATGTATTTCATGATGAAGGGAATGGTCGGGTCTCTGTCCCTGGAGTCTCGCTGGGCGTGTGTGTAAAGCGCTGGAGAGCTAGGTTCAGTTCCCAGCTCTGCCAGACTCCCTGGGTGACCTGGGCCAGGTCGCTTCCCCTTGCTGTGCTCATCTCCCTGCCTGTGAATTGTTTTCCCATGTGGGGCGCTCATGCCGGATTTCCCCATCGCTTCCTAGCCCCCTGTGAGCAACATGGCCATCCTAAGCTTGTCCTGATGCAACCTTGCTACCACCCTGCATCATTTGGCCTATTCATAGAATATGCAAAATTCTGTGGCTAGGTAGGACTTGGTGGCTGTCTCTCTACTTCTTCCTGTGGGGCACTGGGGTTTGGCTGGACTGGGGCTCAGGAGATCCGAGTTCTATTCCTGGCTCTGCTACTGACCTGTGTGTGACCTTGGGCAAGTCGCTGCACCTCTCAGTGCATCCGTTTCCCCTCCCATCTTTTCTAGTTCGTTGGTAAACCTCTTTGCGGCAGGGACTGTCCCGGAAGGTGTGTGTGCAACGCTTGGCCCAGTGTGGCCCTGATCCCAGTTGGGACCCTTCGGGCATGTCTATGCTGCACACTAAGTCTGGGCTCTGAGTCAGGTTTGAGCCCAAGTGCCCCTACCATCCACACACACACCAGTCTGCCTGGGGTCAGCCAGCTCTCAGGAGCCAGGTCCTCAGACCCTGCTAGAGGGGTGGGTCACTGCCACTGGGGTCCAAGCCCTGTCACTTTGCAGCATGGATGCAGGTCACACTGCAGACCTGACTCAGAAGGTCTGCGCAGTGCAGTATGGGCGCGTTAGCAAGGCTGTGAGAGCCAGGTTTACAATGAAGTGTGGACGCTCAAACATGGGCTTGGCAACAATGAACTGTCCACAAGCCCGGGCCCCACAGGCCTGGGCTTTGCATGCAGTGTAGACGTACCCTTAGGCACTACCACAATACAAACAATAAATCAGAGTGAATCTTCCTTCTGCAGAAGCACTTGTCCCTCCCACTTGAACGAAAAGAAAATCCCCATTAGCTCTGAGCAGTGTAGGGCCTATGGGACACAGCTGGGTACTGATGCCATCCAACAGAGGGCAGTGATGTCTGTGTGTGTGTCTGTGTCTCTCTCTCTATCTCTCTCTCACGCACACGCATACGCTCTCTCTTTCTTTAACACCAAGGCTGAGAGATTTGACAATACAGATGAGTCACCTTATTTGAAAGGCTGCCTGGCTGCTGTGCTTGGCAATCCTAGAGGAATCCTTGAGAGCCACATTGTAAAATCCGTGCAGCTGAAACAGACTCAAGTCTCTAGTTTGTGGCTTCCTCCCACGGCTTCCTCGGGATTCCTCTGCTGCCGGAGTCCCTTAGGACAGCTCAGGCTGAGTGCTGGCAACCAGGGCCAGGAGCTGAGGCAGGTCTAGGGCCCTGTGGCAGGCCGGTGCTGTTGCCATAAAGCCTTGGCCATGACGAGCTTGTAGGTAGCCCTGCTTTTTAAGTAGGGAGTAGCCTCAGAGGGACGGGTGCAGCCCCTGGGTGACCTGTCCTTTGCAAGGTGGGATGGAATACTGCACCTCCGTGTCACCTCTGTCCTCCTCCACCCCCGGCACTCCTCCTTTTCCCTTTCCCCCTCTCTCACGTCACACGGTCTTCCCCCACTCCGTTCCCCTTCCTCCTCCCCTGTTCACCTGCTCTGCAATCTGTCCCATCTGCGCCCCCTCCCAGAAGGTGAGCTCTGCCCCAGAGTGCAATACAATGGACAAGAAAGCACTTGCTTGCAGAAGGTGCTGGCTCTGAGCTGAGCATGTAGCTTGCCTGGATTCAGGCTCCCACTCAGCTGTGCACACCCCCTTCCGCTCGGAGTGAGCCAAGAAGCAACGCGCGAGAGTGAGCACAGGGCAGGAAACCTGCGCTTTCTCCCATCTCCTTTCCCAGCTGCTCCTCTTCTGTCAGCGACACTGCTCCTGGGGATCTCGGCTTTCACCAGCCTCCTTTGAAGCAGAATGCAACTGACGGATTGTTTCGCTGCATTTCGGTGTGCGGATCGCTGTTCCGGTTAGGGTGACCTGGCGCTTGGAGGGAGATAGTACAGCGAGGGGAAAGAAACGACTTAATCATTCTCAGGCCAGTACTGTGTGTGTGTGTGTGTGATCAAACTACATAGTCTGGCAGGTATATCGGCTCAGTGGGGTACGTGGAGAAGCATGTGACGGGAGAGCAAATGCACATGGGACTAAGGCAAATTAATTTGCACAATTATACAGTTTTGTAAAGACAGGAGAGGTCTCTCACACCAGGGATAAAGGGCAGAGTATCTGCAGATGAACTTTGGCATCTTTCTATTTAAACTCCCCTAAAACCTTCTATAAATCCTAATTAGACTTGTCACATTTTTATTCCCGCCCCCCGAAGGCTGGAATTGGAACAAGTAATGACGTGATTTCTAATCAGCCGCAGAATTCCTATTTCTCTCGGCTCTGGTACAGTTCAGAGAGACGTGTCTCAGGGCCTTTTCGGCTGGTGCTGCCCAAGCAAAGAGGGCTGCTTTGCAATTCTCTCTTTTCAAACCTGGCTTACCACACGCGTACGCTTCACGGCTCCAGAAAATTAATATCCCTGCACCTCCGGCAATAATCCTGGGAAAATCCTACAATAACAAAGCAGTGGGGGGCAGCCAAGCACTCATGAACAACACTACAGTAAGAGGGAAGGGGAGTCAGACTTTGGGGTCTATTCCTGGCTGTCACTGACTTACTCTGGGACCTTGGTGAGTTTTATAGGAGTGTGATGTTAAGAGGCGCTGAAGCCAGTGGGAGTTGCCACTGCTCGGGACCTCTGGAAATCAGGCCACCTGACCTTCTGGGCCTCAGTTTATCCCTCTTGACAAGGCTAGAAGGATACTGGGGCAACGCAAGGCGCAACTGATGCCGGTTGGTCTCTTTCAGCAGCTCCGCAGAGGGCTGCTCTAGAGGTACAAAGCTTTATTGGTAGGGTGTGATAACGTATCATTCCTAGGTGTTGAGCTGCACTTGAAAAAGCATTTACCGGTGGGTGCCCGGGGTCAGCTGGCATGCAGGGCGATGCACACGCCTGGACAGATGCACTGACAAATGGCCTCCGTGGTGGATGGCTTTTTTTTTTTTCTGACACAACCCCATAATGTGTGACTTGGCACCCAGGTGACTAGTGCAGCATCGTAATTGCAATCAAGGAAGCCTGTGTTTGAGGTAACATTAATACTGCTGGCGTTGCTCTGTATGGGCAGCCGTGTGAACTGCCTGTGCTTTGGGAAGGTGCCTGGTTGAGTGTGTTAAGGGAGGGCCGACCTGTCGGGGCTACCACAGGATAAATGTTAAAGGACAATAATGATAAAAGTCCCACTTAAGCCCTTTGCACAGGAAGGAATTTAACTTTGTCAGTGCAAATCCACTTTAGCTGGGGTGATCCTGGGTGCATTGTCAGCAGTGGGGATTGAGTCTGGGACCTCTGGATTGAAACATGCGAGACTTTTCTGCCTGAGTTTAAAGAGCTGGCTCTGTTAGCCAAAGACTGTAGCAGCTCATCAACCTCTGTGTTGACTGTGTCTCAGTTCTGGGCAACGGCACCTGTATTTCCCCTCCGTGGTCCTGCAAGCCTCCTCCTCCACTCTAGGCTCCTCGGCTGCCACCTTTCTTGCCCAGACTTCTGTCGCTCTCCCTCCTGACCAGTGTGTTTTTCCAGGCTGCACGGTTCCCTGCCAACATGGGCCATGTGGAATAAGAGACAGACCCTGTCCCAAGCAGCTTGCAAAGCATCTGTGTTTTGCTTTCTCTTCGAAGGCGTCTGAGCAGCACAACTGCCAGCAGTTATGTTTCAGCACAGCTCTTTCTAAGCAAGCACATTTATTCTCAAGGCAAAAGCATTACAGAGAAAACAATGAAAGAACCTACTTCCATGTCAGTCCTCTTACCAGCTATTACCTCTAGCAGGGGTTCTGGTAGGAGTCAGTCCTTCAAACCCCACCAAAAGGCTTTCTTGTTACACGTTTATAACAGCCTTAGCTCTGAGCGTGTAATCAGCTGACAATGTGTCTCTGCTTAGGGCGTGGCTTCAAAAGGTTGGGTTTTTGAATAACCGGAGGAATTTGCATTCATCCCTAGAAATTTCCCAGGAAATACACTGTCCCAAAAGATCATTTGTGTCTGCCGCATTGTTCGATACAATCCTTTCATCATCCAGGCCCACAACACTACAGAACCTGTGCCTTTAATGTAGTGGACTCCAAAGACACTTAAACTCATTCAATAAGGTTTTTTTCAAGGGTATTGCAGGAAATCACCGCCATGTCCCAGACTGCTCACCCCTAGCGGGGGACAGAGTTCTGCACCGAGTGGGTGCGGCTTACACATCCATTTGAACAAATTGGGCCAATAAGAAAGCAAGTTTTGCTAGATGTATCTTTGCTGTAAGCAGGCACTTCTGAACATGTCACATTGACGTTTTATTTTTTCTCTGGTTCTCTGGGACACACTGCTGCTCTGCTCACGTCCATTCAGAGTCAGACCTTCATAGACATAGGACTTTGCACTGGACTCAGCTCAAGATCTGGGGGTTCAGTTGGCATCATTGCTGTTAGTATTACGGTAGCGCTTGGGGAGCCCTGACTGAGACACCCCTGGAATAAGAGGTAGTCCCTGTGCCAAACAGCTTACAAGCTTAACAGCCAAGGCAGAGTGTGTGTGTGTGTGTGTGTGGGGGTAAACTGAGGCACAGAGAGTGAAATGACTTGCCCAAGATCACACAGAAGGTCAGTGGCAGGGCTGGGAATCGATCCTGGGTCTTCTGAATCTCAAATCGCGACTCTGTCCACTAGCCTATGCTGCCTCTCCCACCTGGAAGTGGAGGCCAGTTTTTTTTCCCAACCTAAAACCAGGCTCCTAGAGCCTCATTTAGGCACCTAAAATAAGTGGCCTTGTTTTTTTTTTTTCCCCCAAACTGCTGAATCTCCCACCGGCTCCCATGGAATTGGTGGTGAGCACATCCCCTTTTCCAGAGATGCCGAGGTCGGGAATTCGGGCTCTACCATCCGGCAGCCAGCTGTGAATAGCGCCGGGTTCCTTTTGCTGCAGCAGAAACGCTCGTCTCTTAGCAGGTCTGTCTCCCTTGCAGCCAGCCGGCTAAGTGGGCTCCTGTGTACTTTAATCACTGAACAACTGCCACCCACAGCGTTTCTACCAAGGTTCAAGGAGATTAGTGTGGATCCCTCTGATGGAGCAGCAGCCAATGCGAGCACTGCCCAGCTTCTGGCTGTTAACTAATGCCCCGTCTGCCACTGAAGGGAGCGGCTGGGTAAGTGGCAGAGCTGAGGTATTAGGGAAATCCAGGGCTATCGTGTTTAATGAATTAGCCTGAGAGCGCTAGCGGGCCCCATGCATGGAAAGTGACTGCAGAGTCAGCTTCCTTCTCTGCCTCTGAGCAGCTGTGAACAAAGAAATGGGCTGTTTCCTGGTGGGATCCGTGTGTGTGTGTGTCCGTCCTCTACAGTCCCCCCCCTCACCCTGCAAGGGTGTGATCCGTGTCTCTTTCTGATTCTGGGATTTGTGGCTTTGTCAGCTCCCAGGGTTCAAAAATCCTGAGCGGGGCCCCCAGAATCATGAGACTTTTAAGCAAGGCATAATATTGGGGTTCTGTTGATTTGCCTTCTCGGGTCGTAGCCAGAACCAGGAGAGACGGAAACGTACTTAAGCTGGGCACCGTGCGACTCCAGCAGCTGGGGCTTTAAGAAACCCATCGAAGATGGCAAGCCTAACAAGAGACGCCTGAGAGCCGGCAGCCCGGGATTTGGGTCGGGGTCTCCCTCGCTGTCATTGTTTGACCAGTCGCAGCCAGGATGCTATTAACCCTGTTCACTCAGGGTTGTCGCCTGCCCATCTTTGTGGTGCCAGACCAAGGGTCTACCTGGTCTGGTGTCTTGCCTCTGGTGCACTTGGTGCTTCCAAGCAATGCAACCCTCTGTACTCCCAACGGTGCAACGCATCCCCATGAGAGCAGGTGGGAATAATGGCTGGTGATCAGCTTGTGCCATGCAGCAGGAGCACGGGAAGCCTGGTGTAATGACAGAGGCTCTTCTTAGCCACGTGGAAGAGAGGTGGTTTCTGAGACTGCCGCGTGGCGGAAGCCAGGGGTTGGGGATGGATGGGAACTCTGCCAAGCAGCCTCCTTCCCTTTCCAGTCACCTGGTTTGTTTAGGGAAGGCGGTGGCACCCTGGCAGAGGGGTAAAGTCTATAGCTCCAGCGGCGAGGTTGGACTATAGGAGAAAACAAAGCTAAGCAAGGAGGTGCTGAGAAGAGGCTCCCGGAGCATCATGTGCTAAAGAGGGCAGATATTTGGAGCAAGAGCTGTAGGAGAGAGAGTGCAGTGATTTCCTGTGCATTCCCATTTGTGCATGACTTCCCTCTACTGGATGGAATCAGAACTGCTCCACCGTGCATCATGGGCCCTGTACTGTTCAGAGATTCCCCTTCCGCTCAAGAGGCGGGGAGAGTGCTTTTGGAGCAGGAGGAGCTGAGTTCTGGTCTCACCGCGCACAGATGCTGGCTGTGCTCTGACTCTGGAGGAGGGTAGAAGCCGGGGAGCAATGGAAGAAGCTGTGTGGCTGAATGGAGCACTGCCTGCCGAAGGTGGCTGCGAGTGCTGTGGAATAAAGCCTTTAGAATCCTGATGCAGATCCCAGTCCCCCAGTTTGTCGGGGAGTTGGGTTGGGAGGTGCCCAGGAGTGTGATGGCATAAAGGACTCTGGTGTGGAGTCCCCAGCCCATACAAAAGGAGGTAGCTTTTAACAAAGTGGCAGCTGGGTGTCCCATCTACAAAGGATCTTAAAATAACTCCCCTCCCCTGGGCTGCTCCCTGCACGGCGCCGGAGGCGAACCCTTAGCTAGCTTATGAAATTCCAAATGTCAGGAGGGAGCCTGTGGGACTGGAGCTGATGCCTTGCCAGTGAGCCACTGACCTAATTCATGGGCTGGGAGGGAGGGGAGCCGCTGTGTTGTAGCACAAATTTCAATATTCCACGGTAACATATTTAAAATATACAGGCTTGTAAATTACAGCTCCCTGGGAAACTTGTCCAGCTGTGCCATGTTGGACCTGTGTCCGTCCATCTGTCTGTCTAACAATACATGTGGGTATCAAATCTGGCCAGTGTGGTGTCGGGAACTGATCAGCACTGGGTGGCAGTTGGCTCCGAATGTCTCCATTTGGAACTTACTGTGTGTATGTAGACTTGTGAATATAGCTGTGAATAGAGATTTCTCCATCTGGGAGCTGCTCTTGACTGAAAGCTCTTGTAAGAGCAGGAGTCTGTGGTATCCTGCAGTGATGGGGCTCCCAATCCCTGGTGCTTTGGGGTGTTGTGGGTTGGTTCTCTAAGCTCCCTCCCCATCAAAGGGAGGTTGTTTTGTCTCTTTCCCCCCACCCATTCCATAGAACAGGCTGGGGTATAGCCCTTGAAAACCACGGCTCTCTGGGCATTGATGGAAGGCAGGAGCATTGGCAAGGAAAAGGTTATTTTGTGGATAAGGCATTGGACTGGGACCCAGGAGATCTGGGGTCAATGCCCAGTTCTGCTCTATGACCATGGGCAAGTGACTCAATCTCTGTGCCTCCTTCCCCACCTGTACAGTGGAGATAATATTCCTCCCCTGGCCTGACTGGTCGGTGCAGATTATAAACTCTGTCTGCACAGCATCCAGTCCAAGGGGGCCCTGATCTCCGCTGGGGCCTTGAAGTGCTGCTGTGATACAAACAATCCATCAGTGGCCCTGCATGTGTAGCCAGCAGGAATGAAGTCCCAAATGGGGTCATCATTTTGCGCTTCCAGATCTAACTTTTATTTTTTAAATGTGAAAGGTGATGGGGAATTTCCAGGTAAGCTGACAAGCAAGTCAAAACCCGTTAGTCTGAAGGTGTTAACGTTGTCTCGCTGTCTTTGTTCTGGGGGAAAATCCTGCATGTCTCTGGGCTAGCAATCCTGAACTCTGTGCTCCAGAGGTGCATGCCAGGACCTCCCTAATGCATCTTATTAAAAGGTTTGACAAGTGCCAGGGTGACACACACAAAACCATCGCCTTGAGGCTGTGATCTGGGGTCTGTTTCCAATTAAGTGTCTTCACCTCTGGGGACTGGCAGATGAAGTCCCTGGAATGGCCTCAGAGCCTGCACTTGGAGTGTTTGCATCCTTGGTGGCACAGCCCTGAATTACTTAAGGAGATTTATGGCTCTCGCTTGTAATGGTGCTTCATTGACTCGCCTCCACGGTGTTATTGAGTGTATGTGAGATCATCAGGTTCCTTTGGGACGGGATCTGGATTCTGGTGTGGCTGGACAGGGGCATGGGGGATGGTCCATGCTCTGTGTTGGTCTGGGCACCTGGGTGCCAGGTAGATGCTGATGTATTGTGAAGGTCATCGGGAAAGAGCAGCGCGGGATGGTGAAAAGAGGCTGGAGGAGAGATGCAGGGGGCTGAGACTAAGGAGGGTCATGAGAAGCAGTTGCGGCCGCAGTCAAGGAGGGAGAGGATGGGGCGCTGGGATCTGAGGGGCTTGCTAGAGGTAAGTGGGACAGGATCGTGCGGCTCTGAGAAAGGCAGAAGCTCTTCCACTGAGAGCGAGATCCTGGGGAGAGCAGCCCCTGGGGAACAGCTGCAGTTGAGCCTCCAGCAGCGGGAGCATCCCATGGGGTTGAGCACGGTGTGAGGACGTAGACAGACAGACCCTATCTCCGGGAAGGGGGATGGGCGAGCTGTTCCATAGCTCTCTCTCAGCTGAGCGCTATGATTGCATGAGGGGCAGACGGTTTCTTGGCCCCAAAATTCAAGGGAGCAATGAAATTACCCACCTGATTTTTGCTGGCGTTGGGCTTGGAGGCCAGAGAAGAATTAGTGTGAAGAGGGATCCCCACTCAGCCTCCTTCCTCTCCAGGCTGAAGGGGAAGGGGTGCGCTTCTGCAGCCAACCGCTCCGTACGAGCCACACGATGAGCGGGGTTAGATGCCCGGCTGTAGGCACACCCCATGAAGGGGTGCCATGGCAACCACCCCAGCAGAGGGCCAACACTTGTCCCCCATCTGGAGCTTTAGAGTGGTACCCCCAGCATGCCAGCCCCAGATCAGGTGGCTTGGCCTGCTCTGTGGTGAGTGTGGGCCCAGGTCATTTCCTCTCTAGTGGCACCTGCTGCTTCCTCTGCTGGAGGCGTCCGCAGAGCAGACATCGTTGCGTCAGTTGCATTCAGGGCCCGCCCCCTCTCTGAGCTGTTGCAAAACAAAGATCGAGTTTTAAAAATGATAGTTGAGGTCCTGATACCAGCAGGTGACTCTGGAGCTGGGCCTGTTCGCATGGGCCTGGGCCTTCATTTGGCTTTGCTTTTTGGGCTTATAGGTTGGCTTGCGGGGTGAGAGGGTAGGATCCAGTATCTAAAACTGCTGCTCTTCCTTTGCACGCTCTGTGCTGCGAGGGCTTCCCCCTGTCCTTCGTGTTACACGTTCCTCAGAGCTCCCCTTGTGTTGAATCTTTCTCAGTGCTCGCTGGGAAGGAGAAGAGGCGTGTCTGTGCAGCGTGGGGCCAGGGCACTGACTCCGATCGCTGCTGAGTGGGAGCTGGCGGGCTCAGTGCTGGGTACGCAGCCTCGCCTGGTAAATCATTAAATCACTCTCCCCTTCCTCGGGAATGCAAGGTGGCTACAGCGCGAGAGGCCGGCGTAGTCACAGCTCAGCGATGGAATTGGGGCTGCCCTCAGAAGAGGGTGTGGTGTTAGATAAGGAGATGGTCTTGTGGTAAAAGTACAGGACTGGAAGTTTGGGATATCAGGGGTCCATTCCTGGCTCTGCTGCTGTGTGCTGGGGCAAATCACTTACCTAACCTTTATGCCTCAGTTTACCCAATGGTGATTGCCTACTGGCAACGCTCTTCTGGGGTTTAACTTGGTGTGGCCAAGCCGTGTTCCTTATCCTGGGCTAAATGGGGACACAATTTGGTCCTAAATGTTTTGTAAATCTCTCTAGAAGTGCCACATATATTTAGACACAGACAGATGCACAAGCAAACAAATTTGTAGACGCTCATGTGCACACCTGCCCAGGCCTGGGTGACTATACTGGGGTCACTAGCAGACCCCGAGTGCAAAGAGTCAAGTGAGAGGCAGTCCAGGTGACGCTGATAAGCCACCAAGGAGTCCTGTGATGTTAATTCCATCCGCCCCTCTCTGCTGTTCTCCTGCTTTCCCTTTGCCTGGGTTAAATTATTTAACAGACCCCGCTCTGGCAGGAAGGGCTGCAGGCAGATGTAGACACGAAAAGATAATTGAATTAGAAAGGATTCCTGCTCCTTCTCCTCTCTTCTGCACCCCTCTAGACCAAGTCCCCTCCAGCCAGGGGGCGGGCCAGGTAACCAGGGAATTCGGAGCACGAGTGGGTTTAGTTTGGGGTCATTTCCTGTTTCTCAGATTTATTGCAGCCGTTGCATGGGGCCGTGTACATGAGTAATCTTGGAATAAAGAATGCAGGCCATGCTTACAGGGTGGGGGACTCGATCTTGGGGAGCAGGGACTTTGAAAAAGCTTTGGGGGTCATGTTCAGCTGATTATCCATCGTGCGCTCCCCCGGTGATGCTGTGGCTCAGTGGTCCACTGCGATGGTTGGATGTATAAACGGGACTCTCGAGTCAGGGTGGAGAGGTTCTTTTGGCCGGTTCTGGAATGCTGCGTACCGTTGTGCTGCCCACAGTTCAGGAAGGATGGAACTAGATTGGAGAGGGGTCAGACATGAGTTATGAGAATGATTGAGGGGTTTGAAAACCTGCCTAACAGCGATAGACTCGGAGCTCAACCGGGCGGGTTGAGGAGTGGCTTGATCAGTCTGTAAGCACCTACATGGGGAATAAATATTTAATAATGGGCTCTTCAGGCTACCAGTGAAAGGTCTAACACCATCCAATGGCTGGAGGTTGAGGCTAGATGAATTCAAACTGGAAATAAGGTGTAAATTTTTAACACCGAGAGTAATCAACCGTTGGAACAATTCACCCAAAGTCGTGGTGGGGTCTCCATCAGTGACAGCTGTTAAATCACAGCTGGGTGTTTTTGTAGACGCTTGGCTCTATTTTGGGTCTGTGCGACACGGGAGGTCAGACGAGAAGATCTTGGAATCTATGAATTTCCTCCCTTTAAAGGCCAGGCTGTTAATGATCAATTTAGGCTCCCAGGATCCTACGGTGGGTTGGCTTTAGGGTCCCGTGACCTATCAAGGCATAAGCCAGCCTGAAATTGATTTTGGGGGTAGCAGGTGGGGCGTTAGGAAGAAATGGCTCCTCTGTGCAGGCTGTCCAATCGTTGTCCACGCAGGGTTTCTAGCACCTTCCTCTGAAGCAGCTGGCACTGGGCTCCCAGACCAGATGGAGCCCTGATCTAGCTCGTCTGCTCCATAGCCCTGGGAGTCCTCGCTTCTGCAAGGGGAGTTGTAGTTCCCAGCAGGATTCATAAGAACGGCCATACTGGGTCAGATCAAAGGTCCATCTAGCCCAGTATCCTGTCTTCCGACAGTGGCCAATGCCAGGTGCCCCAGAGGGAATGAACAGAACAGGGAATCATCAAGTGATCCATCCCCTGTTGCCCATTCCCAGCTTCTGGCAAACAGAGGCTAGGGACACCATCCCTGCCCATCCTGGCTAACAGCCATTGATGGATCTATCCTCCATGAACTTATCTAGTTCTTTTTTGAACCCTGTTATAGTTTTGGGCTTCACAACATCCTCTGGCAAGGAGTTCCACAGGTTGACTGTGCGTTGTGTGAAGAAATACTTCCTTTTGTCTGTTTTAAACCTGCTGCCTATTAATTTCATTTGGTGACCCCCCCCCAGTTCATGTGTTATGAGAAGGAGTAAATAACACTTCCTTATTCACTTTCTCCACACCAGTCATGATTTTATATTCTTATGTTCTTGCGTTTATATGTGCTCTCAGTCATGGGAAGCGTGGCTGGCAGTTCAGGCTGCCGTCGCCTCCCCACCTGGCGGGTCTGCGTGGGTTTTATTATTGCAGATTAAAAGGAAAGGTCTCGGCATTTCTTAACAAAATACACTTTTTTTCAGTGCTCCCGGCTCTTCGTTTCCCCTGGGCTGGTGAGAATATTAACATGGTCTGGGCTCGCTGGGTTAGGGAAAGCAAGTAGCATCTGCCTGGGCATGGGACTGTGATGGGTGTTCCTGTGTGATCAGCAGGGTTGTGTGTGTCTGTGAGCGTGTGTGCCCATCTCCATTTCTCTGTGTGTGTGCGTGCATGGAATTGTGTGTGTCTGTGGCTGTGATTGTATGCACACATCCATTTCTCTGTGTGTACACACACATGCATGCTGTGTTTGTGTTGTATGTGTGTGAGTCTGGGATTCTGTGTGTGACTGTGCGCACACGTCCATTTGTGTGTGCGCGTGCACTGTGTTTGTGCTGGGTGTGTGCGTGCACGCCTGGGATGGTGTATGTCTCTGGGTTTGTGAATGTGTGTGTGCGTGTGCTCCAGTATACACAGGGCTGTGTGTGAATTTCCCTGCAGTGATGGGTGAACGTTTGATTGTGTGAGTTTTGGCTTTGTGGGGGTGTGTGATTCCACGTGCGTGTCTGTGCATGTGCTAGTGTGTAGGTGTGACAGTATTGAGAGTGGGAGTGATCCAGTGTGTGGGTGTGATGCTGTGTGAAGATCAGTCTGCTTGGGTGGGTGTGTCTACCTCCGTGAGGTTGTGTGGAGAAATATCCGGTCGAGCTGGGTGATGGAGCTCTCAGACCGGGTCTGCGGGAACCCTTCAGGTAGCTTGTTCCCTTTTGACCCTGTCTCGTGTTCTGCATTAGGCGCTGTGGGATTCCCCTTCCCCCACGCAGCCAGAGGTCTGTCCTGCCCCTGCCGCTGTCCAGCGGATAAATTGGCGCTGCCTGCCATTTGCATCGCACAGCTGCTCGGCTTCACTCTCGGCATGGAAAGCCCAGGGGGATTCCACAGGAAGAAAGCGAATTCTCTCTCCCTGCTGCTTCCGCCCTCCTTCTTCTTGTGCCGAGCGGAGACGATCAACTTTATGGCTCAGTGGCAAATTCAGAGTGAGTTGAGACCCGCCGGTGTGCTAGCTTAGGGGCCTGGAGCGCAGCGTGCAGGCCTGGGCGAGCAATGGACCACAGGGGTCTGTGGATGTAGGGCTGGGGGAACGCAGGCCTCTATTTATCCACAGGGAGGGTGTGGCATTGGGTAGCTGCCGAGCACACTCAGTGCCCCTTGCCAGCGGGCCTCAAGCTCGAGCTGGAAGGACCCCCTTCCCAGGGACATCCTGTCTCCATGGTGCAGGCAGTCATCAGCCCCACTGCCACCTGTGATGGTCATTTATGTGCCATGGACACCTGGCCGAGAGGACGTTGACCTATTCCATCGAGCCCATTACATGCGGGGACCCCTGGTCGCTACTGGCCTGGGCTGGATTTGAACCACTGACTCGGCTGTGCAGGACTTCACTGCCCTATATTAATCCCCGAGCGAGCCAGCCAGCCTATGGCCAGGATTTGGTCTTAACCCTTTCATGCCCAGCCCGAGAGTGAAGAGCACCTTTTTCCAGCAGCTGCTCCATCTTCTCTCGTAGCAGTGGGGACACCCCGTGCTGCTGCTGGCCAGTGCTCACGTGCACAAGCTCAAGTGTTCGTCACTCGCTGTGCCGGGGCCAGTCCCCAGCTGGCAGCTCCAAATGGAAGGCACCTCCTTTGAGCATGCACGTTGTGCCGCGGCACCATCTGTGCGAGTGCACCGATGCAGCCTGGGACCTCTCGGGAAGCGATGTGCTTGGGTTAGTGGGAGGACGGGGAACCCATTGCTCATTAAACCCACAACTCGTCCCCTTGGTAGGACTTTGACCCAGAGAAGGCTCCAAACCTGAGTCTTAGAGCCAAGTTGGCTGATGAGTTGAGGAGGTGGAGAGGTTAAGAGGACAGTGATGAAGCATCAGGGAGGGGCTGATGGGCAGCTATGAGGTTTCCTTCCACAATCAAAGTCTGACCCCAAAAATAAGTGGCGGGCAGCAGTGTCCAGTTCACGGCACTGTGTGTAAAAGTGTAATCTTGGGCGAGCGAGAGAAGGAAATGGCTTTGGAGAGAAACACGCCCAAACGGGAGCCTGCACAAACAAGGGGGTGCATGTGTGGAGGAAGAAAATGGCTATTTTTAGAAACACCGCCAGTTTTTTGAGTGTGCACAATTGTAAAAGTGATGGGAAATGTCTGACTGTGCTGCGGACGATAATGGTGCACGAGTGTGAACTGGCGTGTGTGTGTGTGTGTGTGTGTATGAGGAGGAGGGGAACGGCTCATGCTGGGAACACGTTCTGGGGTGCGTGCAGCCTTCGTGGGTCTGCCTGCCGCCTTGGCGAATGGTTCCTGATGCGATGTCTCTCTGCAGCGAGCAGATTTTCCTTCCTTGCCCTTGGCGGCATGGGGCAGATGGGCTGTGCTCCACTCAGCAGCATCGCGAGCTAACGAGGGCTGCATGGATGCACACCCCGGTAGGAGGAGGGGAGCCTTGTTCTTAAACTCTCTCTCTCGAGGCCTGATGGGGCTCCTGAAAAGCAAAGCAGGGCCCTCATGTGACCTACTGGTCAGCACCTGTCCCAGGTCTCCAGTCCAAGTAGGCTATTGGTCTGTTATCACACTAGCTGTGGCGCCTGGATCCTTAGTTCAAAGTGTAGAGACGCATGCTGCTAGCTCTGGAGGTCTCCGGTTTGATCCCCTGTGTTGATCAAGATGGCAGTCATCGTACTTGCAGTCTATTGGGTTTAGTTATAGGATATTTAGTGCCCCCTGGCTCCCATCACTCGTATCTGACTGGTTCACCTGCTTGAAGGGATTTGCCCTCACAACCTCTCCCCCTCATGAGGCAAGTCAGTAGCCTCGATGTCCCCATTTTGCAGATGGGGACACTGAGGCACAGGGATGGAAACAACTGCCCCAGGTCACCCACTTCTGGCAGTGCTGGGAATTGAACCCAGGGGTCCAGAGACCCAGTCAGTGCCGCAGCCCCAAGGCAGCCCTCCCTCTTGTAAAATGAGAGTGACCCACACATCGTGCCCCTTTTCCATTGAGAAGCATCCGTGTGCCTGCCTCTGAGGAGAGTCATCCTGGGGTGAGGCTAAGCTCCTAGCAGAGGCTTTGAAGCCATGGTTCTTCATTGCACCTTCCATGGGACTTTTAAGCTGTGCACCCCTCCCCCCTGGAGTAGAACGGGCACCTTTCCACCTTCACCAACATGGGCCTTGTGGGCATGTGAGGGCTGCATTGCCGGGGGGAGTGGTGTACAGGCCTAGCACCAGGGAGTGGGGGGGTGAGACGTGCACATGAGCATGAGGGCTTTGGATTGTGCTTTTAGAGACCAGCCTGCGGGGGAGCCTGAGAGCTGTCCAGGGGGCTGAATGGAGAGACCTGCTTGCAAGTGTCTCTTCTAGGTGGGTGAGGCAATATCTCTTATTGGCTAGTTTCTCCTTGGCTGCAGCAAATGATCCAAACCCCACTGAAGTCCATTGCAAGACTGCCTGTGGCTTCAGGCTTTAACTCCCGGTGCTGGGACTTTCTCCTGCACCCCTTTCATCTGTGGCTCTCAAAGCACTTTGCAGCCATTCGGTAAGCCTCTTCCCATGGTGCAGAGAATGATTATTATCCCCCTTTTATAGCTGGATAGCTTGAGGTACAAAGAAGTTGAGATCTGCCCGAGATCTCACAGGGGAATCGTTGGCCAAACCAGGAAGAGAACCCAGGAGTTCTGACTCCCCGTCCCCTGCTCCAGTCCCATTTCAGATGTTTCCCCAGCAAGCTACACCTGAGAGAGGGCAGCGAGGACCCAAGGAGAGCTAGGGATGCTTATCTCTACCCCTCCTTGCACGCCCTTAGCTGGAGGTCCCTTCGTGGCTACAGGGGGCGGCATGAGAGAGTCAGTTGCTCACGGCCCTGCCAGCTGTGCGCCGCGAGCAATGTACCGCACTCCTCCAATTGCCACCTCACCGCAGCGTAAGCCCGCGGATGTGCTGCAGCTCCAGGCAGGGTTCACAGGGAGGGCAGCTAACCTTTAAAACAGGCTAACATCAAACAGCCTGCCTGCCTGGCCACAGGTATTAATGTGTCCGGCTCAGGTCTGTGCTGTTAATTACCTGATTCGACGGGTCTGACAGGGAGAAGGAGCATCACAGCGTGACTCACCACAGAGCGTGAGTCGCATAAGTGTGAGAGGCAGCACAGAGACACGGTCAGCAGGAGACAAAAATATTGATGGGCAGGTGGAGAAGCTGCCAGTCGGCAAGACCCTCAGTTGCCTTCGTGGGGGCCCGTTACCAGGGAAGCCTTCCCCACTTACGGGCTGGGCTGGTTCAGTGCCCAGAGCAGAGGGGCAGCCGAGGAAGAAGACGGGCTCAGATGCGTGCGTGAAAAGGAGCAGAGCAGTGGACAGATAGACTGGGGAGCAGGGGTTCTATAGGGTGCTGTGGAAGAAGACGGGCTCAGATGCGTGGGTGACGAGTTTGGGGTTGTCCAGAGATGAGCGAGAGGCTTGGTTCTGCTGTGTGTGTATTGGTGCCGCGGTTCCATCTCCAGTCTGAAGGTGTTGATCTCTACGCTAGGGGTCGGCATTGGTGTAGCCACATCACCGTGACTTTGCCCAATGCAGAGAGGATTTGAAGAAGGTGAGGGATGGCAAAGACCCGAGAAGGGAGACTGGAGAGATGGGTGGGTGAATCTGCTTCGCAGAGGTGTAAAAAAACTTCATGGCCCAGAGGGATCCCAGCTCTCCCTGCCCCCCCCCCACCATTTTGCTAGTGTTAGTCTCAGACTCTGTGGCAGGCTCAGACAATGTGAAACCCCTGGAAAGTCACCCGCTCACCTACCTCCATCCAAACACTTGCCCCCTCCCTGGGAGAACCATATCGACTTCACACTGTCTTGTCTTATCTTTGCAGGGTTCCTGGCAATGAAATGTCAGCCATGCAAACGAGGCTGCAAGAGAGTGTCAGATTATAGGGCCACGCTCCTCCTCGGAGTGCAATCAAATATGTAAATGGGATCCTAGGGAGGCTTGCGGGCTATTAATAGTTGTGAACGTGGCTGTGTGAACTCCAGTCGCTTTCTTTGAAAGGACACGGCTAAGGTGGGGAGGTAGAAAGTCAGAGAGACGCTATGGACGTTGCTTTGTACACGCCATGTGTGTGTGGGACCCCAGCATGGCGCATATGTCGTGTGTCCCATTGCTGCTGCCTTGCAGTGAACATGCAGACCGTAGACGTACAAGGGGCATCTGTTTGGAGACCAATTGGTCTCTGACCTTTCAACCCCCAGGTTTGTTCTCTAGAGCTAGAGTTGGGGGGCATCCCAGGATGCTGGAGCCATGATTCTAGCATCCTGAATCTGGAAGTAGTGCTGATGGGTATTTCATTGGCATTGCATCTTCTTTCCTTGGTGAAGCACCAGCATCATTTAGTTGATTTAGTTGGGGATTGGCCCTGCTTTGAGCAGGGGGTGGGACTAGATACCTCCTGAGGTCCCTCCCAACCCGGAGATTCTATGTTTGATCATAGCAAGTGTCAGCAGCAATCATGGGTGCAGAACTTCTCAGCCACAGGCCGCTGCTTAGCCTGTGTGGGGAACTAGAACATGTTTTTTGGGTATCCTACAAAAATGGTGGGTGTAGAAATTGAAGAAACAAAGCCCCCCCCCCCCCCCCCCCCCCCCGTAAGAGCCAGTTTTTCCAAAATTTCAGGGCTGAGATTGTAACCCGAGGGATTTGCATTTAAAATGAATAGGGATTAGGGTTCCAAATTGCATTTTACTTACGCAATTGCATGCCTACGCTCTTTGAAAACGTGGCCTTATCATTTGATATTAACTATTTCCCCCCCCCCCCACTCTGATTATTTAAAATGACGGTCGGTTAGAATTCACGAGCCCAGTCTTCGACGGCTCTGTTTCAGCATTTGGGCACATTGGGCATCTAAAATGGGGTCTTGGGCTCCACTGTGGCCCGGAGCTGGAAATTGGGCCCCCCAGTCCCAGCAGAAAGCACAAGCGCCGAGTTGCTCAGCCATCAGCCTTGTGCTTCAGCCTTTCCCACGGAGCTGCGAACGCATGTGGCACAGGGGAAGGGAGTAACGGAGCCTTGCCGAGCATCACTGTGATGGAACATGACTGCAGCCCTGCTAATGAAGGTCAAAAGCTTAATTCTCCCACCGCTTTTGTTTTTTAATGGGAATCTTTTTAACCAATTATCACTGCAAAAAAAACCCGCGTGTGGGGGGGAAACACCAGCTCTTTGCTGGAGAGCGATAACCTGGTGACACATGGATTGCACAGACTTGGCTTCCATCGCTCTGCTTTGCTGTGCTGCTTGTAGCATGCTCTAATCTGATGGACCCCAACAATTCATTTGGAGAAAGGGGTCTTGGGGCTGATGGGGGGGGGGAGTGCGACTTCCCTCTGATCTCTTTCCTTTCTTCTCCTCCCCTCCCTCCTCCTGTCCTGTTTGCCTTCCATCTCTTTCGCTGCCTCTCCAATGAGCTTTCCTAGAAACACGATGCCGGTTACCAATGAGCGAATTAAACACCCCTCACCCCCAGCTTGGCAGGCATTCAGCAGAAGGAGGGAGGCATGGAGCCCATAGGGCTGTTGAGTGGCCCTTTAGCGTTGCCAGGTGGGGCCTCTCCAAGCCCTTTATCCCCTTCCACCACAAGGGCTACAGCCCTGGGAGTTCTCAAACAGCCCTGATTTCACTCCAGAGTCTTTTGCACTGTTTGTATGTTTTATTTCTGGACATGCCGTATGAGGAGAGAGGCCGGCTGGGCCCTGACCCTGAGAAACAGGCTAATGGCCTGGACCAAAGCTCATTGAAGTCAGTGGAAACGCTCTCATTGATTGTGGATCAGGCCCTGTGGGAAGCTCTAAATGCGAACTGCACTATGCCCCCGCTACAGAAAGGCTTTCCCTGAGGGTGGAGCTAATGTCACCACCCCTCCAAGTTCTTGTATGCGGTGCCCTCCCTGGGCTCTTGGCTAACAGCTCCAGGGGTCTCCAGTTTAAAACAAGAAGCGGGACTGAAAGACCAGCTGCAGGAGCTCATGCTCCGTGACAGATGCAGAAAACTCCATGTCTGGTCCTGCTTCTTCTGCATTTGCAGACTGGCTCAGTTTGATTTTTTTCATTTGGAAATGACTTTTCCAAATGAAAGGAATTGTTTTTAGATTCAAAACATCTTGAAAAAGTTTTTTTTAAAAAGGTCAAAATTGGAACAAAATGTCAATTTTCGTGAAACGAAATGTTCTGAGAAGAGAAATTTCTCAGAGGTTTGTTTTGCAGGAAATTTTTGATTTTTTTTGTGTGTGTGCCATTTCAGAATAGAAATTTTTTGAAATTGTGGCATTTCCTCTGAAATGGAATATCTGGTGCCCGGCCAGATCTATAAACAGAATCCTTCTGTCTGCAGGTTTCTAGGTCTCACTCATTTTACAAGCATTAAAATCACTTAAATTTTTTTAAGGTTAGAATAAGGCTGGAGACAACAGTAACTAATTATTCAAACTCAGAAACTGGAATAATTAGCCTAATTACCAGTCTCAGGTGATGTCTTATTCCGTCTGATAACAGACCGAGGAAGGCAAAAATTAATGAACCCATCAGCCTGACTTTTGTAGATTGACCCTGGCTTTACACAAAGTTTAGGATGCTACCAAGGTATATTTAGCATGTGTCAGTTCCACTTAAGTTATTCTTTAGGGGTGAAATTCACCAAAAATATGATGTACCATGTGATCACTCAAAATCAGACTTCAGTGAGACTAAAACAAAGCCTGGGTTTTGTGCTGGCTCCTCCGTTTCACCCTATAAAGTATTCTGGGTCCAGATTTTTCAAAGGGCTTCCTGTGCTGATGAGCATGCGTGTGCAAAACAACTGCATCTGTGCGTGCAAATGGTGTAAGTGACGTGCACAGTGGCTGCACGATTGGCTGACTGGCATGTGCCAGCACCTGCTTTGGCTTCTGATGTAGGAATCGTTACGATTCCGAGAGACCGGCTTGCACATGCCGCGGGCACAAATTAGACAAATGCATCCATTAAAGCGAAAGGCAAAGGTGCTGTGCAAGGCACAATGCGAGTTCAGTGTTCAACCGCCACCCCGTCCAAAGGGCAGCTAACTGTCCTTCGTGCCTGTGAAAATCTTTCCCTAGCCTCCCCCCTCATCCCCAGGGCAGGCGCAGAGATCTGGGCCGCTGCTGGAGGGTACGGTAGCGATTTTAAACGTGGCCCAGGGTTTTAGTTGTGCTGAGCTGCCCGGATTAGATGGAAGGGAGAACTGACTGTAGTGGGAGGAGGGGGGGGCTGTGAACGGGGCGGGAAGGAGCTTTGCATTTTATAAAACCCTGGGGCAGTAAGAGCATATTGCAGTCAAGGTGAGGAGCTGTGCCTTTAAGGTTACTATGGCAATGGTGGCATTCAGTGTGCTGAGAAGAACTTTCCGGTTGGCAGGCAGGGTGCCCCCCCCCACTGTTGTGTGTTCGCTGTTTAGCGAGGGGCGCTCCCCACTGAGAGCAGAGCAGAGGGGATAGGGCAGCGCTGCTGGGGGCCAATGTGCCGCGTGCTGGACGGCCGGGCTCCATGCAGGGCCCGTGCCGTCAGCCCTGGGGGGGCAGGATCAGGGCCGGGCACGGAGCTGGGCCCTTGGAAATCCCCTCGCTGCAGGGGCTGGCATCTGCGGGGTGCAGACAGGCCTGGGTTCGGATGCTGCACCTGCGGGGCCCCTCCAGTCCCCTCCACGTGCAAGATGGGCGGCTGGAGACATTGCTAAGGAGGCTCCAAGCGGGAGCGGAGTTATTCCAGGGTGGTTGGTGTCGGGGGGGTAGAGATAGGAGGGATGGGGGGACATGTTGGGCAGAACAGTTGTGAGCGTGCCAGGCTCCCAAGGGAAGGGCTGGGGTAGTTGGCACTACGTAGGTCCAAGCCCTGTGCTGGCGTACTGGGAAAAGGCCCAGTGAACTCAAATTGTCACCTTCCTTCCCCCCCCACCCCCACTGATCCAAATGCAGTTTGATCCACCAGCTCTGCTCAGGCCTCTGGCTTCTCTCCAGAGGGTGGAACGTGAACGCCCTTGCAGGCGTCGCTTTCCCCGGATCTCTGCGCGCTCGGGCCGGTCTCTCTCTTGGAGCACCAAGCCGGTGCTCGGTGTGACGCTGTCTTTGCCACTGAGGGATCCCCATTGTTACAGCTGTATGGTCAGGCAGCATAAAACACCGGGCTCTGTACTCTCAGGGCTGAGGTTCAGGCAGGCTGTGTGGCCCAGTGGGTAGGGCTCTAGACTGGGACTTAGGAGATCTGGCTTCTGTGCTGCTCTGCGACCTTGGGCAAGTTACTTCCTGTCTCTATGCTTCAGTTGCCCTCCTGACCCTTATCTATTTAGACTGTAAGCTGTTCAGGGTAGTAGCTGTCTTTTGTGCAGCACCTAACACCATGGGGCCGAGGTGTCTGTTAGCAACTTTAGGCGCTGCAGATAACAAGCAGAGCTCCATGCAGCAGGCTCATGGACAGCAGCTCCTATATTTTGCCTTCCCATTATCAGTTGTTCCCCAACCACCATTTTGAAGAGCTCCAGCCCCTCCGGGCCTTGCAGCAGGGACTTGGAACTTGTCAGGGGCAGAGTCCTGGGGTCAGGGAGGTGCCTTTTGTTCTCTCCAGGAAAATCCATTCAGATTTGGCCTAGCTGTGAGACACTGCTAGTCCCCATTTGCAGCCTGCATTCGGCTTGTTTCCATCTTATCCCAAGAGGCGATGATGTTGGGGGTGAAATGGGCTGTGTTCCTTCCCCCTTTGGTTTTTTCTCTCCCATCCCTTTCCCTGTGTTGTAGCCGGCTTGTTCCTCCAGGTTCTGTCACTAATGCACGTGGCCCAGGATATCTGGCACCGGGGGTTGGAGAGCGGATTACAGGCAGCTTGGGGTATTTCAACAGGAAGAATATACGCTGACTGCCCCCTACCCGCACAGCACGTTTGTCCACACACTCTGTGTACACCCACCTTCCCACCCACTGCAGACACGTGCATGCCACACACTGCACTTGTATTCTCTCGCACACAAAGTCACACCATACCGTGTCCTGTGTACATGGATCCTTGGACATTGCTGCTTTCACTCACATAGGCCCTCTGCATGTGCACACACCATATGTTCGCTGCTCCATGTACACACCACATGCACAAGGCTTGACTCCCAGCTATACAAATACACATGTCGTGCACTATTGCTCTCACTTGTACACACTCTGTATACATGCCACATATACAGCACACGTGTGTACATACATGTGCACATGCTCACTGTTTGAGCACATATATACCACACAATTGTACACACGTGCACTAACACCTTACACACCTGCATATAACAGTGTCCTGTGTAAACAGATGTACATGCACATACACAACCTATGCACAAGCATGTACATATCATACACACACATGCACACCCCCTACAAGCACGCACTTATAACACACATGTTGTGGCACTCCTACCCCCCTACCCGACACCTAGCTACGCGCACTGTAACACCCTTACACATATGCTCACTGATGACCTCTCGGGCCCCATGCTGCGGGACTCACAGACGCAGTGAAACCTTTATCTGCTGTGGTGCAGGCAGGCTTGGCATGGCCGAAATGGTTTAGAGACTTCTCTGAGCTTTTTGAGTTTTAATGAGGTAAACCCTATAAAAAGCAGCATTTGTCCTAAATGCCTAACGCTGCATGAAAACCTCTCCAAGAAGGGCAAGTCCCCACCTTTTAGAGAACAACTCTCGTCTCAATATTTAATGGCCTCGCCCATTTGCTGGTCCCACCTTGGCTATGTGGCTTCGAAAGCCTGGTTGAAGCAGTTAAGAATTTCATCTCACTGCATGTAACTGCAGCCACATGATACGTTAACCTGCTCGGAAGGGGGAGCGTTCAGCAGAGCCAGGATGAAGGCGGGTGGTGGGAAAGAAGGGCAGGAGAAGGTTTTAGATACATTTTAATGCATTTGCAATCATTTCCCCAATTTTTACAGCTTACCTCAGCGGCTTATCAGCCTCCAATCTCATTAAATCAGGCAAATTGAAGCATCTGATATTTTATGGAGATTAAGGTGCGCGCATAGACTCTGTAATTATCAGGAAGGCTGTATTTACAGCACCTTGTTGCTAGTAAACAAAAATAACTTCAGATCAGAGCCTTTGTACAGGGAAATAAATCTGCCTAGAGAACTCCGGCGAGATTGGCGAAGGGGCTAAGCAGCAGTGTAGATCAAACCCGTGTGCGCGGGGGAGCGCGGGATGGAAGTTTGCCTTCCCTGCTGGGCGGATCGGCCTTTAGAAAGCAAAGGGACAGGGGAGATTTCGGGGATGCTGGACAGGTGGGGGCAATTCCACGTTGTGCACCAGTTTGCAGAGTCCAGATCCAAGGGGTCAGGTGAGATGCAGGCAGACACGGTCTATGGACAGCAAATATTTTACTATGGAGCTGCACCTGCTGGTCACATTGTGCCGTACTGCATCCTGGTCCAAGCAGAGGTGAGGCCCATGGAAACTATGGATCTCAGGATGGAGTGCTCCATCTTGATCCAGCTGTACCTTCTCCTGGCATTTCCGTGTTGGTTTACGGACCGAAGGGCCACCCGGCCCACTGCAGATCAGGGCGCCTGTATGGCTTAGATTCCCAGGCTCCCACTGCCCCGGGTGAGTGCTGAGTTTGCTATAGGTCTGTATAGCCAGGGTGGGAGCACTGCACGTTGAGGAGGAAAAGGATGGATGTTAACGTCCTTGGCCCAGTGAGAACTGGTCACTGTGTTTGACCTATGGGTGAGCTTTTCCGGTTGGCAGCACCTGCTTTCAGGATCTCCTCCTCTGTCCATGCCCTCTGGATCCCGAGGGACAGATCCTCTGCAGGTGTAATCCAGGTAGTTCCATTGAAGTCATAGAGCTATGCTGATTTTCACCAGATGAGGATCAGGCCCCAGTCTCCGTTGACGGAAGGCTGGTATTTATTCATGCAAACGTTTGAACAACTATCTGATTTTCTCTATCTGGGTATTTTCTCACAAAGCTGAAAGCTCTGCAATTTACAATTCACCTTGTTTTATTACAATGAGTTTATTGCAATGTTAGGGGCCAAATCCTTACACTGATTTACACCAGCTCTCTCCATTCCAGTCAGTGGAGCTGTGATTTACATCAACTGAGGATCAGGCCCTAGGTATTTCATAGAAGTCTATAAATAGATAGTTGGGGCCAGAGCCTGAGCTGGTGTAGATCAGCCTAGCTGCTTTGACCTCAGGAGAACGATGCTAGCTGAATTTTGGTCCTTCGTGTCACTGATGTGTTTGCCACACTGTATGGTTAAAGAAAACTCAGTACAATTATTTTAAAATCTTGTTTTGTTCTGAGTTTTCACTGCTGTGAATTTGTGGGTCACAGGTTTGATTTTTTTCCTGTAGTTCCTTGTAGTTTTATACCCACAATTTTGCCCCTGGAATGAATTGCGGAGGCAGGTCTTTGTAGCCAGGTGCCTGACCTCCTGGTAATGCCAACAAATCACCTGGCAGTTCAACATCTGAGTCCTGGCTGGGGCCATGAGTTATTGTGGGCATAGAAATGCAAGAAAAACTATTTATAAATGTACAGAATTGCACCTCCAGAAGCAGAGGCTGCACTGGGCAGGGGAGGCAGTGTGGGCCTAGTGGCTGGAGCCGGACTGGGCCTCAGGAAACCTGAGTTCTATTCCCAGCTCTGCTACTGGTTTCCTGGGTGATGTTGGGCAAGTCACGTCCCTGCTCCATGTCTGTTTCGTTTCCCCATCTGTTCGAAAAATGGAGCTAATGATTCTGACCTCCTTTGTAAAGTTATGGGTGAAAAGTGCTAAAATAAGAGCAGTAACTGCAAATCTGGCCTTAAGTTCATGTAATATAAATAACTATTGTAATTAGCATCATCATATGTAGCAGTTTTTTCGTCCATAGAGCTCAGATCAAAGGCATATCTGTATCGTTAGCCTCACTTTACAGATGGGGAAACTGAGGCAGACTGAAGGGGAGTGACTTGCCCATGGTTACACAATGAGTCAGTGGCAGTGCTGGGACTAGGTCTCAAATGTTCTGGTCACCCTCTGCTATCGGAGTGTCCAGCTGCCACGTGGTTGGGGTGATGGAAATTACATTGTCTTGCTAGCACTGTGGGCCAGACCCTCAGCTGCTGCAAATCCACGTGGCTGCATTGACTCGAGCGGGGCCCAGGCTGGATTTCTGCCTCGTAAGCTGTATTCCACCCCCTGACGTCGGATAGCTTCTTTATTACGGGCAATGAGCTCCGTTTGGGATGGCATTGTCCTCTGCCCTGCAATGTAATCGGCATGCATGACTCAGCTCACACAATGCATGGCTATTGTCGAGCAGCTGCAGTGTTCAGAATAATGGGCTGCGTGCCTTTTCTCTGCTCTAGGAGGAGACGTTATTATTGACTCCTTTATCTACCAAATCCGCAAGGTGAAATGCTCGAGGAAACACTCAGTGCAAAGCGGTTTAATCCCATTTGCAGCTTCCCCACCCTGGCAGGCAGCTGCCTAGAGCTGAGGACTGGGAAGGACCCCTTGGGGTGGATGTTGTCCAGTACCAGTTTACTCAGGGCACCAGAAACCATAGAGCTGGCACTAGCTCCCCCTGCTGGTGTGGGAGTGGGAACACGGGAGCCTGGAAAGGGTGGAAAGAGGAATATTTTGCATTTTTGTGGTACTACGGCATAGCTGCTTGTGTGTGCATGGGCCCATGCATACCCACATAACAGGACATATATGCATGCCGCGCAAATGCACATGCTACTGGTACACACACACACACACACACACACACACACACACACACACACACACACATACAATGGGGCATTGATGCATTCTCACTCTTGTGCGTGTGCACACGAGGAATAAGTGTGCACACACATGCATGCTCACACAAGCCTGCTTGTGTGTACACATACGCAGAGCATTGGTGTCATAACAACACTTGGCCCTTTTCTGCTGCCCTCTGTCTGATAGTGCTTTGCAAACACCCCACCCTGGGCTGCACCAGCTCTCTAAAGAACCCGGGAAGTAGCAATAGGTGCACTTTACAGGTGAGGAGACAGATGCAGTACCCCCCCCCCCAAATATTCCAAATGAAAGTGTCTGACCCACCCAAAATCACATGATTGGCTTAAAAAAGCAGGAGATTTTACAGCATAATGAACACGGGGCTCGTTTTCTTTGCCTTCTGCCTCGTGAACTTTTAGGGCACCCTCGTTTTCTGTTTCCAAGCTATTATGCACAGCCGGCAGGGCTAGAAACTTTGGGGGTTTAAAGGAATGAAAGCTGAGAGTCTCCTGCAGTCACTTGATGTGTGCGCGCGTGCACACACACGTACGTGTGTGTGTGTATGCATGTAACAAAAACACCAAATACTGAGAGACTTGTGATAAAATTGTGAGAGTTGGCAGCAATGCCTGAGCATGCAACCCCTTGCATTTCTCCAAGCAGGCTGGCTCCCTCTCCATGTGTGTCTTTATTTAATGTGCTGTGTAGGGGTGCTGTGGGTGGCTGTGGGAGTGGGAATGTGAGACGGAGTGGTGCGGTTGTGTGCACATGGAGTGGTTGACCTTTGCTCCCTCTCCTCCTTTAATCTGTTGAACTGTTATTCCCTGTAATGCCTCTGACGGTGTCAGAGAGGGGAGGGTGCCCAGACAGCAGTAGCAGGGTGGTAAGGTGCCTGGGGTGGAGATACGATGAAGTAGTACATGGTTACGGAAGCACGCAGCTGAGATCAGGGCCCCACTGGGAGGGGGTCTGCACACACACAGAGTGAAAGACAGACTCCCAAGGCAGACAAGCGGTGTGTGTGTGTGTGTGTGTGTGTGTGTGTGTGTGTGTGTGTAAACTGAGGCACACAGATGGAAGGTGACTTGCCCAGGGATCAGGCAGCACAGTTGGGAATAGAACATAGCTCTTCTGCATCCCAGTCCTTGGCTCTACCCACTAGACCCCATTGCCTCTCAATTGAAATTGTATCATCAAGTTTAAAGCTGACAGGCCAGACCCCTCACTAGTGTAAATCAACCCCATTAATGTCAGTGGAGCTCGGCTGCTTTACGCCAGCTGAGAAGCTGGACCACTGTATTATTTTTAACCGGCTACCTTTTCCCCAGACGTGAGGCTGAATCTCTCCCCTCCCCTCCTTCCCAGGAGCCAGGGGAAGGGTCCTGCTGGGCCTCCCCCTCCTCCTTTTCCTGGAACAAGAAGGCAGCTGGGGCCTCGCTCGTCTGTGGCTACGGCAAAGAGCGATCTCCGGGCGGAGGAAGGAGAGCAAGAAAGAGAAAATCCATCTCAGGCAGAAATTGGCTCTGGCTGTGTTCGCTGGGCTGATTCCGCCGCTCTTATGAGAAGCAGTAAAATGTAAATGACAGGAACTGGAGCGCGTTACCAAGAACAGTGCAGGCGCTTGCTTTGAGGAGCCGTCTGCGGCTGCCAGCGAATCCTGTGCTGCAGTCCAAGGGCTGTGGGAGTGGCTCTGTGGAGGGGGGAAGGCACCAGAGGGACCCCTTTGCCCCTGGATCTCTCCCCTGCTCTTTCGGCCTGGCTTTGTGGCCCGGGGGATAGGCTGTAGATTGGAAGGGTTTGGGTCTAAGCAGCTGAGGCTGCTGGGTGTGGCAGGCAGAGAACTGCCACCATGGGCCTATGATGGCAACCTCAGGGATCCAGAAAAGAAACAGCCGAGGTTAGGGTGACCGTCTGGGACTGGGGTCACTTCCCGCCTCTGCTGCAGATTCCCTGTGTGACCTTGGACGGATCACCGAGGCCTGGTTGACGCTAACCATCTAGATGGGCCTACCTCTGCTGCGCGCGTCCCGAGGGCGGTGGTTAAAATGACCGAATCCCCTGCGAGGCCGAGTAGCGACATTGACGGAAACCCCCCTGTCGTCGGTGCTGCGGCGGCACCTCTAGTGTAGACGTGGCCTTGGCTGAGGCACTGAGGCCCAGAGAGACCATCCTGTGGGGCGATGAGCAGGGGGGCTGTGAGGGTCAATCTGTTCAGGAGTGGGAGAGGCTCGGGGGCTGGAGAAGCACCTGGCATAGCTGGAATGCTCCTGCTCCCATTGAAGTCAGGGTTGTTGGGTTTTTTTTCCTGAGCAGGGTCATTCATGCAAACCCCACTCCCCAAATATTTCCTCCACCGTATCCTGCCGTCTCCACCCAGACGGTTAGACCAGTGAGACTCAGACTGAGGCTCGGGAACCGCAAGTGGCTCTTCACTGCGTCTCCTGTGGTTCTTTGCGGTGCGTGTGATTTAATGATTAACCCATCAGGATCTTTACTAGGTTATTAACCACTTGTAGAATACTTGGTCAGTCATTTTGCTGTGAGAATATCGATAAGAAATGCAACAATGAATTCGCCTGACCATGGCTCTTTTGGGGACTGTTGATCGCTACTTGGCTCCAGAACCACCGAGGTCTGAGTATCGCTGAGTTAGATGATGCCTGCGTGGCCCTGGGTCTCCAGGCTGGCTCCTACCGAAGGCAGTGAAGGTCTGCAAACTCCAGGCTCCCAGACCGATGCCCAAACCAGCTGGCAGTTGGTTCCTGGGCTCCCCACTCAAGTGGCCCGGGGTAAGGCTGCGATTGGCTCGGCCCCAGCGGCGTGTCTGCCATACAGCTCTGTAGGTGTCTGCTGTGATTCCTTTCAAGTGGAATTTCCTGGGCTGCCCTCACCCCCATCCCTCCCGTGTGTGTTTTGGAGGAGAAAAGGCTCCCAGCTGAAGTCACTCAGATAATGGACTTACAAGGAACCATGTTTTGAAAACGCTACATCCAGCTCCACCAAGTCCCTGTGTCTAGATTATAGCACCTGCTCGGAGCGGGCAAGCAATTAGATTCCCATCCAGAGAGCAGCATGGGTGCAATCCTTTATCTCTGCCTCTCCATCCGTCTCCTTCTCCTCTCCTTGTCATGGGAAGCTTAAGAGTAACTCAGTCCATGAGACCACAACGTGCCCCATGACTCCCCAAGCCAGAGGACTGCTAAGGCCGGCTGCACTGGGCCCAGAACAGCGCTATGGCAACACAGCTGCAGACGTGGATTAAGATGCAGGGAGGGAAGAGGGAGCGTGAGAAAGAGGTTTTTTTTTCCCCTTTGTGCTGCCTCAGTGAAGTGCGGTGGGTGGCAGGGGGCCGGGATTGGGGGGTACAAGTGTGGATGTGTGCTGGGAACCCAGGGTTGGAGTCGCAGGGTGAGGCTGTGGGTTTATGTGGGGAGCCCAGGACTGAAATAACAGGGGAGGAGGGTATGGAGGTCAGGATCGGGGGCATCAGTGAAACTGTGCGTGTGTCTGGGGGGGGGCTCACAATTGGGATAGCAGGGGGTGGGCTGCAGGTTAGGACTAAGGGGCATTGGCAGAGTATGGGGGGGCTAGGGCCTGGGCTGCAATGACAGGGCTGCATGCCGAGGGTCTGTATTGAGGTGCCTCAGCCGAGCTGTGTCCTGGCGGAGCTGGTACGTGCACGTAATCGCTGCAAGCAACCCCCCCACCCCATAGTGTAATGACACAAATGCAGATTGCTGGGGAACTAGGAAGATACAGGAGACTCCATGTCATGTACTCTGGGCAAGGACTGAGAGAGACACCACTCAGGGATGGGAAATATCTCATTGCTGCCTCTCCAGGAGGCAGAGGGACAGCACTCGAAATGAAAGAGAGAAGAAATAGACCCACATACCTGAGAAAATGAAACCTGCCAGGGAAGAGCAGGAGCGGCCACTTCCAGTGGGGGCCCCAGGGCTGGGAAATAAAGGGGATCTGACCCACTCTGAGGCCAATCCGGGTCGAATCCTGGGGCAAACGGAGCTGGTGTCACTTTGTCATTAGATCTGTTAAGTCAAAGGGGAGAACGGCCGGCGGAGGCTGCAGAGATGAAAGGCTGGATGGAGCCGGGCATTTGGCCAGGAGCTGGGACCATCTCGTACATTGACCCATGCTCAGGCTATGGTAGGGAGATGCTCCAGGGTCCCAACTGAAGGGCAGGGGTGGCACTGGAGAGGCGGGCATAGCAGGAGGGAGGGTACATCTGTTTGGCATGTTTATGGCCCAGGGAAGCCAATGAGTAGCCAATAGTCCAGGGCTACTGGTGGCGGGGAAGGCATCAGGGGCAGGACAGCCTGGGGGGGGTTGTAGCTGGTATCTGTCTAATTTCCCCCTCCTCCCACACAGCAATGTGATGTGTTCAACTGCTCGCCCTCCCTTCTGTGATTTCCCAGCAGGCCGGGGATGCAGGTGAGTTGCTGTCCACACACCCAGTGCACGGGGCGGAGTTGTGGCTGTCCCCCAGAAGTGCCCTGCCAGCTCTAGCAATGGGGACCCGTTGGCAGGCCCACACTACCCAGTCAGAGCCATTCCTGGGGCTCAAGGCAGGCCTGATCTGGGGAGGGCAGAGGGCTGCAACAGGGTGCTGTCTAGGGTGCTGATCGGAGCATGGCTCGTCCTCGCTCTCTGGCGGGGGTGGGTGGTTTCTTGGTACCAAGTAAGGCCTCCAGACTTTGGCTGAGCAGTGCTGTCTGGGGGCACTAGCCCGGCTGCATGGACACAGGCCCCGGCAGGTCCGGGGATCGCTGTTCTGAGCTGACACGGTCACCTTAGCGCGTGGGAATGGGGTGGCCGGATGCAATCTGCCTCGTGCGAGCAGACACCCCCGTAAGGCTCAGGACAAAGGTACGTTGGTGTCCCTGCTCTGCAGCCCGGGGCCCTTTGCGTGCACCGCACGGTAATGGCCTAACAAGGCGTCAGCAGCATTCCAGCCTCGGTTTGTTTTAGCGGCCACGTGGGGGGTTCTTTGGAAGTGTGAATCACCTACATCCAAAAGGATCCAGCAACCCAGTGGCTCCCTGGTGTCTGTGGGGCTGGCCTGGGTTGAGGAGAGTGTCTGCTGGAGTGGAAGAAGATGTCTTCCCTAGTGGTTGCTCCGTACATTGCTCTGAGCATCTCTCACCTCCCGCCTCTTGCTTTAGTCATTAGAAAACCACGCATCGGGGAGTGGAGCAGAGTTTCTTCCAGGTCAGATCTAGGATTATTTCCTTAGAGCTGGTTGCTTGTGCTACCCCTCCAGGGGCCAGGCCAGGGAATATTACATATTGGCAAAGGTTACAACTCCCCACCATCCATCGCACGGTCTCCACAAAGCCACTAGCCTCGTCAGCAGGAGAGCCAGAGTCGCTCACCACTAGGTCACTGTCCTTGTGTCCTTTCAAACGCAGGAGGGTGCGCAGTGTGGAGAACCCAGCGGTGCTGCAGGCTGGGTGAGCTGAGTTGGTCCAGTGCGACATTTCTCTGCATCTCAATAAGGCCTGTCCACGGTTTAGTTGTGTCGAAAGAGAGGGCCACGTCTGGAATGGCAGGACAGGACAACCCTGAGGTGCACCAGGAGAACTGGGGAGGGGGAAGCTCGTCTGGCTGCAGGCTGTGACCGAGGGGCACCCAGGGGATCCCAGGATTGGACTAGCAAGGGTGGCTGTGGGTCAGAACGGAGAGGTATCGGCAGAGCTCAGTGCATGGGGAGCCAAGGCCTGGGATGGTGGGTGCGTGTGCGGGGGAAGGGTGTGATGCTCAAGCCTGAGACGTTGGAATGTGCGTTTGGGGTAATAATTCATGTGTCCTGGCCTGTTCCCGCTAGGGCTGCGGGGGACGAGCCTTGATATAAATATCTCTTTGCTCGGCACACGACCTACTTTCCAGACAAGAACGCGAGCCTCTCCCTCCCCCATTCATCTTACTCCTTCCTCCCCCGCCCCCTCCTTGTGCAGGGAGCCCTTGTCCTGCGGGATGCAGCAGCCTCGCTGCCCAGCTGCAAACCGCAGCCTCCTCTCTTTCCCCTTCAAACAGCTGTTACGGAGCCCAGGGCTAGCTGCTCCTGGGGTCTCCGGCCTCCTGCTCCTGGGCTGCCGGCTGCAGCAGGGGCAGGCGTGGAGTGACCTGGCCCCACAAGCCATCTGCCTCTGCATAGGGACACCTGGCTGGGCGGGAGCCGGACTAGTGCATGCACAAGGCACATGCTCTTACTTAGCATCCGGGGTGGTGGGGAGGGGGAAGGAGTGTTCCAGACGGGCCTCTAGTTCTCGTCCGGGTGCAGGCAGCATCGTCTATGGGTCTGGCAGGGAGGCCCCCTGGCTGGGGCTATGGGGCTGCTGGTGACCTTTCCCTACCATCTGGGGATGGACCATTTCCTCCCCTCTGCATCCTCACTCCACCTCCCTCTTCAAAGCCCGCTCGTGGGGTAGCATCAGGAAGGGCGGCTGGGTCCGCGGGGCCAGGCCATTCGCGGGGCAGCCCAGCGCACTGAAGAGGTTAATGAACAAATAACGGGGAGAAGTTGCTCGTGGAAGAGAAATGGAGCTCCTCCCCCGCATCCAGCCCTGGCATCGGTGCCAGCCGGCTGCATTTCCCACTGCCTCAGCCGTTCAGTCTTTGCTCAGAGCCAGCAACCGAGTTGGACAAATGAGCTTCATAAATACAAACACTCGGAAAGACCTGTCTAGGAACAAAAGTGGCAGGCACCTTCCTCAAGGGCTGGCTGGAAAGTGAGGGCCACGTGGGCCCGTGCCAGGGAGGGAGGCAGTGGTATGGAGCGGGCAAGGCCTGGCCAAGGGGCGGTGAATGATGGCGCTTGTGATGCTGTGCCTAGGTGTCAGTCAGCAGTGACTGCCGGGCCACTGGGGTGATGCTGGGGTAGGTGAGAGGAGACTCAGACCTTGTGGGTGCTTAGAAAGGGGTGGGCCCAAGGGGGCTGGGGCAGGGATGCGGAGTGGAGTGATTGTTAAGAGAAGGGAAGAGGTGGATGGCCCTTGGTGTGGGACATTTCAAACTAGGCTGGACAAAGTCCTGTCCTCGCCAGGGGGCTGTACTCTTAGGGGTCTGCTTCTCTCAGCTTTGAGGCAACAGCGTCCCCACTCCAACAAGCGCACAAGCCCCTTGGAGACTGTCCTGTCAAGGAAAGATGCTCTTGCAAGGTTTTTGGCTCAGTCTTTGAGCCGGGAGCTCAGACAAGTCTGGGCTCGGAGTGGCTGACAGCTGATCCTAGTTCAGCCTCCATGCATTGCCACCTCTCCTAGCCAAATTCACCCCAGGGCTGTCTCCACTGGCTTTCTTGCGTTACACCAGCGGGGAACTTTGCCTGATGACTCGATCCCAGAAGGACAAAGTCCGAAGGGGGGCAACAAGCCAAGAGCTGGAGCGAATGTCCAGGTTTAGGAGCTACTGGGATCCGTCACTCCAATTCCCAAAACCAGGGTGGGTGCAGCTGTGGAGAGATGGGGAGCCCCAGGAGCATGAGTCTGGTTGCAAGAGGTCACTTGAGACCTGCGGTTTCTTTCTGCCCCGCCTTGCAAACACTCCCCTGCTCGCTCAGCACAGAGGAGCAGTTGCCTAGATGCTCAGAGTGTTTTTTCATCTCCCTGGAAGCTGCTTGCCTTCAGCCCACCCTGAAATCACTCGTCTCTCCCCTATTGTCCACCCACCTCACCGCAGCCTCCCCCTGCCTGGGATCGTGATGGCTCTGGGAAATAAATCCTTTCACGGGGAAGGAGATGAAAACTGAGCAGAGGAGGAAGCAAAATATTTGCTCAAATCTCATTAGGTGGATTCCTGTCCCCGAGACCCAGGCGAGTGTATTCAGGAGCCTTCTGATGTGTAATGAGCGAGAGATGTGTCAGAGGAGAGCCAGGAAGGGGAACCTCCAGCAATTGTAATTAGCCGGCTCTGCTTAGCCAGGCTCCGCTAATGGTGTTCGTGCCCCAAAATAAAAAGACATTGAGGCTTTGATTTGCGGGGCTCGTGCTTTATATTTAATTAGAGTGATGACCTCAATGGAAGCCCTGGATTGCAATACAGATTGGGGTGATCTGAGGCATGGGGGGAAGGTGAGTATAAGAGGATGTGGGGTGACCCCCCCGTTTTAATTGGAACACACAGTTCTCAGCCCACCCTCCCCCCTGCCATGTATTTCAGCCAAGAGCGTAAAAGATTGATGAATAATTGGGGAGGGGGATGAGTAATGGGGCATAGTGTGCTGCCTTTCATACCCCGATCCTGTCAGGTGCTGATCACCCCTCTGAGCCCCCCGGATTGCTGAGGGCGCTCACCTTCTGGCCTGTCATAGTGGAGCTAAAATTAAATATTCAATTTGTATTGTCAATCTGTAAATCCTATAAACCTCTTTCTCTCTAAGCTGTTGTAGCGGGAATATCACTTGTGTAATCTCTGCCGAGGGCTTCCCCGCCCTCCTCCCCCTTCCCCCCACCCCCGTTCTGTGATTAGTGTTTCTTACCTTACATCCACACCTCCCCCCGACTCCTCGCTCGCTGGTTTTGCAGCTGCCATCTGACTGGGAAGGGTTGGGAGCAGTAGGCACAGAAGAGCGGCCATACTGGGTCAGACCAAAGGTCCATCCAGCCCAGTATCCAGTCTACCGACAGTGGCCAATGCCAGGTGCCCCAGAGGGAGTGAACCTAACAGGCAATGATCGAGTGATCTCTCTCTTGCCATCCATCTCCACCCTCTGACAAACAGAGGCTAGGGACACCATTCCTTACCCGTCCTGGCTAATAGCCATTAATGGACTTAACCTCCATGAATGTATCTAGTTCTCTTTTAAACCCTGTCATAGTTCTAGCCTTCACAACCTCCTCGGGCAAGGAGTTCCACAGGTTGACTGTGCACTGTGTGAAGAACAACTGACTTTTATTTGTTTTAAACCTGCTGTCCATTCATTTCATTTGATGGCCCCTAGTTCTTATATTATGGGAACAAGTAAATAATTTTTCCTTATTCACTTTCTCCACTCCACTCATGATTTTATAGACTTCTATCATATCCCCCCTTAGTCTCCTCTTTTCCAAGCTGAAAAGTCCTAGCCTTTTTAATCTCTGCTCATATGGGACCCGTTCCAAACCCCTAATCATTTTAGTTGCCCTTCTCTGAACCTTTTCTAATGCCAGTATAACTTTTTTGAGATGAGGAGACCACATCTGTATGCAGTATTCAAGATGTGGGCGTACCATCGATTTATATAAGGGCAATAAGATATTCTCCGTCTTATTCTCTATCCCTTTTTAATGATTCCTAACATCCTGTTTGCTTTTTTGACTGCCGCTGCACACTGTGTGGACGTCTTCAGAGAACTATCCACGATGACTCCAAGATCTCTTTCCTGATTAGTTGAAGCCAAATTAGCCCCCATCATATTGTGTGTATGTAGTTGGGGTTAGTTTTTCCAATGTGCATTACTTTACATTTATCCACATTAAATTTCATTTGCCATTTTGTTGCCCAATCACTTAGTTTTGTGAGATCTTTTTGAAGTTCTTCACAGTCTGCTTCGGTCTTAACTATCTTGAGCAGTTTAGTATCATCTGCAAACTTTGCCACCTCACTGTTCTCCAGATCATTTATGAATAAGTTGAATAGGATTGGTCCTAGGACTGACCCTATTCAGCTGCTGGGATCCATCACTCCAATTCCCAAAACCAGGGTGGGACTGACCCTTGGGGAACACCACTAGTGACCCCTCTCTATTCTGAGAATTTACCGTTTATTCCTACCCTTTGTTCCCTGCCTTTTAACCAGTTCTCAATCCATGAAAGGACCTTCCCTTTTATCCCATGACAGCTTAATTTACGTAAGAGCCTTTGGTGAGGGACCTTGTCAAAAGATTTCTGGAAATCTAAGTACACTATGTCCACTGGATCCCCCTTGTCCTCATGTGTGTTGACTCCTTCAAAGAACTGTAATAGATTAGTAAGACACGATTTCCCTTTACAGAAACCATGTTGACTTTTGCCCAACAATTTATGTTCTTCTATGTGTCTGACAATTTGTTTCAACTAATTTGCCCGGTACCGATGTTAGACTTACCAGTCTGTAATTGCCGGGATAACCTCTAGAGCCCTTTTTAAATATTGGCATTACATTCGCTATCTTCCAGTCATTGGGTACAGAAGCCAATTTAAAGGACAGGTTACAAACCATAGTTAATAGTTCTGCAATTTCACATTTGAGTTCTTTCAGAACTCTTGGGTGAATGCCATCTGGTCCCGGTGACCTGTTAATGTTAAGTTTATCAATTAATTCCCAAACCTCCTCTAGTGACACTTCAATCTGTGACAGTTCCTCAGATTTGTCACCTACAAAAGCCGGCTCAGGTTTGGGAATCTCCCTAACATCCTCAGCCATGAAGACTGAAGCAAAGAATTCATTTAGTTTCTCCGCAATGACTTTATCGTCTTTAAGCGCTCCTTTTGTATCTTGATCATCCAGGGGCCCCACTGGTTGTTTAGCAGGCTTCCTGCTTCTGATGTACTTAAAATACATGTTATTACCTTTTGAGTTTTTGGCTAGCTGGTCTTCAAACTCCTTTTTGGCTTTTCTTCTTACATTTTTACACTTAATTTGGCAGTCTTTATGCTCCTTTCTATTTACCTCACTAGGATTTGATTTCCACTTTTTAAAAGATGCCTTTTTTATCTCCCACTGCTTCTTTGAAATGGTTGTTAAGCCACGGTGGCTCTTTTTTAGTTCTTTTACTGTGTTTATTAATTTGGGGTATACATTTAAGTTGGACCTCTATTATGGAGTCTTTGAAAAGTGTCCATGCAGCTTGCAGGGATTTCACTCTAGTCACTGTAACTTTTAATTGCTGTTTAACTAACCCCCTCATTTTTGCATAGTTCCCCTTTCTGAAATTAAATGCCACATGTTGGGCTGTTGAGATGTTCTTCCCACCACAGGGATGTTAAATGTTGTTATGTTATGGTCACTATTTCCAAGTGGTCCTGTTATAGTTACCTCTTGGACCAGCTCCTGTGCTCCACTCAGGACTAAATCGAGAATTGCCTCTCCCCTTGTGGGATCCTGTACCAGCTGCTCCAAGAAGCAGGCCTGGGGGCAGGAGTTCAGATCCCAGGGTGGGGTATCAGGAGTTCTGCTGCCTCTCCTTGGAAGGGCCCAGTGATGGACCCCGCTCGGCAGTGCGAGTGGGTCGTGCCATCGGATGTCGTTTTGGTGGAACGAGTCTGCTGGGTCTCACTGCGCTTTCCTAGAGGATGGGTGTTTGCATTGGACACCCCGCTGGCCTCCTCGTTGGCAATCCCAGCAGACAGGCCTAGGCCGAATAGATGGTGGGGTGCGGAGCGTGGTAGAACACCAGCGCAGCAGGAGCCTTCCCTTCCCCCATGCTCTCAGAGGTGAGGACAGGGAGAGGAAGGCACCGAATTGGGACTCGAGAGAGCTGGGTTAAAATCCCGCTGCTGCCCAGACTCCCCGTGTGATCTTGGGCCAAGCCACTTACCCTCTCCGGGCTTCATTTCCCCACCAGTAAAATACGGGTAACAAGCCCCCTGTTGCCTTGTGGGGCAGGGACCATCTCTCACTCTGGGATTGCGCCGTGGTCTCAGCTATGGCCTGGCAGTGCTGTAACGATAATGGTCGTGGCGGAAGCTTGCTCTGGGCTGTGCCTGTTCTGTGAATCTGCAGGGCTCAGTCCAGTGCTGCCTTCGGGACGATTAACTGAGATGAGGCCGCGAGCCAGGGCAGTGGCAGAGCGGGTGGCCAGAAAGGCCAGGATCTGTCCCCATCTTTGCTGCGTGTTCGCTCCAAAGAAGTTCTCTTGAGCAGGTTTCCAAAGGCCAGAGAGGTGGAAGTGGTTCCCTCCCCCATGGAAAAGTACAAGGCTTCGGTTTCCTTCCTGTTTCAAAGCACCTGAAAATAGGACTGAGTCATCTGCCTTCAAACTCAGGACGTGCTGGGTGAATGCTGTGTTCTTGCTAGCTTGCCCCACGGTGCCTGGCCTGGCTATTGCAACGTGAGATCCTGCCCTGGAGCAGGGGCTTTGGGAACTGGATTCAATCATCCAGATCACATGGGCTGCGATACCGAGAGACAACAGGGTGACCGACAAACAGGCTCCCAGCGCTGGCTCTGAGCTACCTGGCTCTGGAGGGCAACTCGGAGCCTTAAAGAAACAGCCTCACCTCCTGTTAGTGACTGGCCTTCGGTGCAATGGTCACATCCGAACCTTGCAAACCCTCCCTGGCTGCATTAGCAGAGCTAGACAGGTGCTGGAACTGCGCTTTGGAAGCACCAGATATGATGGGCCAGATCCCTCAGCTGGTGTCAATTGGCTTCAACATACACACGCATGGAGCAACTGAGGAATCGCCAGGCTGCATCTGACTAGTGGTCTGTCTAGTGCAGTCTCCTGTCCCTGTGGCCCGGTGGCCAGTATCATCTGCTTCAGACGAAGGTCCAAACCCCAGGTAATGGACAGTTGCGCAATAACATGTACAGGAGGAAATTTCTTCCTGACCCCAAGCAGTTAGTGGTTGGCTGGTGCCTTGAAGCATGAGAGTTATAGCCTCTATAAAATGTATAGTCCTTCTAAAGCTTGCCTGCCCTTTAGCCCTGCAGGTCCCCTCATCCTCCGATATCACCCTGACCTCAAACCCGTTGCAAGCCCCAGAGAGGAAATGGCAGGTGTGGGGGTGGAGGCGGGGAGACTTACAGCAGGGATTGTTCATTGGCTGTGACTCATTCCACTCGTGGTGCTTTTCAGAGCCACTTGGGAAAGTGGCAAATTAGAGAGCAAGAGCCGAGGGACATTTAATGACTTGTTGGAGAAAATATTGAGACTAACTCGCAGGGTGAATGCACGTTGGCCTGTGACGGCGCAGGAAGGGAAAGGAGAGGTGGGGCTGTAGGGTCAGTAGGTGAGTGAAAATGGACATTTGCGGTGCTTGCCTAAACCTCAGTCAGTGAGCAGACCCATCTGACGGCTGCTTGGGAAGAGGGGGGCTCATGGAACGCGTGGTAGGGCGTTTCTCACTCATCTGCCCGCTCCCCGCTTGCTGGCTGAACATGCCACATCACTAATGCAGCCTCAGCTCCCCATCTGGCATGCTCTTTAATGCCTTCCTCCCTAAAGACGACTCTCTGTGCTGGTAGCGACGTTACTTTGCATTCCTCAAAGGACTTTGCAAACTTCTCTGGCCCCCAGGATGGAGGCAAGTGTTTTAATATGGGTAGAAATCCCAAGTGAGTCAGTGGTAGAACTGGGACTAGAACCCAGGCGTCCTGACTCAACTGCCCCCCGGCTTTAATAACTAGACTCTTCTCTGACCTGACTGGGAGCAAAAAGCAGCAAAAATCACAAGGTATTTTCCTCTGATGCAATAAAGTTAGCACTGGCTGAAAGACCAGTTTCTCTCTCTCTCTCTCTCTCTCTCTCTCTCATATATCTTATCTTTTTATTCTATTTTTATCTAATCTTAAGTTTATACTCCGTTGAAGCTCAGATTAGATTATTTATTTGAGATAATCAGAAAGTTGGGCTCCTGAATTAGGGAACTCAGTTGCCTAAAGCAGGTGTTTAGGGGCTCAAGTGTCAATTGCCAAGATCAAATCAGGAACGGGGAGTGGTGATTTAGGGAACGATAAGACAGAAAATGGAGCCTTGAGGGAGTTTGTGTGTCTGAGAGAGAGAGGGAAATCCATAGGACCAGCTCCTTAGTTGATATAAATGAGCAGAGCTTCATTAGCTTCAATGGGGGTTCCACTCCTTTATACCACTGCAGAGGATCTGGACCCTGTATTGAATTAATCTCCTAGCCTTTGGCCAGAAGGAACCATCACGATCACTTAGTGTAACCTCCTGCACATGGCAAGGCACAGAACCTCAACCACCCTCTCCTGCAATAGGCCCAGAACCTCTGGCAGAGCTACTGAAGTCCTCAAGGATTGATTTAAAGACTTCAAATTACAGAGAACCCACCATTTCCTCTAGTTCAAACCAGCAAGTGACCCATGCCCCACACCCAGGGCCTCTGCCAATCTAACTGCGGGAAAATTCCTTCTTAACCTCAAATACGGCGATCAGTTAGACTCTGACCATGTGGGCGAGGCCCACAGCAAGACACCTGGGAAAGAATTCAGTCTAGTTACTCAGAGGTCTCCCCATCTAGTGTCCTATCTCCGGCCGTCGGAGATATTTACTAATAGCAGTCGCAGATGCACTATGTGCCATTGTAGGCTCTCGTTGTATCGTTTCCTCCATACATTTATCAGACTCAGTCTTGAAAGGAAGATAGGTTTTTTTTTTGCCCCTGCTGCTCCCCTTGGAAGGCTGTTCCAGGACTTCACCCCTCTGATGGATAGAAACCTTCCTCGAATTTCAAGCCAAAATTTGTTGATGGCCAGTTTATATAATTTGTTCTTGTGCGAACATTGGCCCTTCATTTCAATAACTCCTCTCTCTGCCTGGTGTTTATCCCGCTGATGTATTTATAAAGTGCGATCAGATCTCCCCTCACCCTTCGTTCGGTTAGGCTAAACAAGCCAAGCTCCATTAGTGTCCTCTGAGCCTCCTAGTAGCCTTTCTCTGCACCTGTTCCGGTTTGAATTCAACTAGATCAGAACTGCACACAGGATTCCAGATGAGGTCTCACTAGTGCCTCGTACAATGGTAATACCACTTCCCTGTCTACTGGAAATACCTCCCCTCATCATTTCTCTTCATTCCCAGGTGCTGTTTGTCTGATTATTGTATCCATGATGCACAAACTGCTTTTTATGTAATATTTTAAACACCCCCCCCAAGTACAATTTTTGAGCCACAAAATGGCCTAGAATCAAATTAATTCAGAGCCAGATTTTCAGAAATACTGAGATCTGACTGCCCCCATGGACCTCAGTGGTGTGGAGAAAGTGACTAGGGTGTGTTATTTACCCCATTGCATAACACAAGAACAAGGGGTCATGCGGTGAAAGTAACAGGCAGTGGGTTTAACACAACCAAAGGAAGTACGGCTTCAGTGTTAGCCTGTGGAACTCCTTGCCAGGGGATGTTGTGAAGGCCAAAACTAACAGGGTTCAAAAAAGAATTAGATAAGTTCCTGGAGCTTAGGTCCATCAAAGGCTATTAGCCAAGCTGGTCAGGGACGCAACCCCTGCTCTGGGTGCCCCTAGTCACTGACTGGCAGAAGCTGGGAGTGGACAACAGGGGATGGATCACTCAATAATTGCCCTGTTCTGTTCATTCCTTCCAAAGCACCTGGCCTCAGCCACCGTCAGAAGACAGGATACTGGGCGAAATGAGCCATCGGTCTGACCCAGTATGGCCAGGCTTATGTTCTTGTGCCTCAGTTTCCCCATGGCTAAAATGGGAAGTGATGTACTGACCTCCTTTGCAGGCTTCCTTGGTGTCTATGGCTGGAGAGCCCTGGACAATTGCAAAGCATTGCTATTCTGCACACTCACCTATTGCCCATTCTGCTCAGTGCAGCCTCCCTCTTTCCCAGAACAAGAGACGAAGACCTTCCTCAGAGGCTCTCCACTTCCCTGAAGTCCCCCTGCAGGGCACCACTGCTGGGTGATGGTCAGTGGGGTAGTTCCATTGGAGAGGCAGCGGGTGAGCAGGTGCGGCTGCTGGATTCCGGAAGGGACTTGCGGAGTTAACCGTTCAGGAAAGTGAAGCCAACGTGAAAAGGCAATCACACCTCTTAGGTAATTGACGGGGAGGGAGGGGCTGCATGAGAGCCTGCAGGGAAGCTGCTGCTGCTGCTCGGTCTGTGGTCATTTACTTAGAGAAGACAGAACCTGGAGGGAAGTGGGTCCCGCATCCTGAGATGGCTTCATGAAAGACAGGCTGTCCTGTACCATCCTTCAGAGCTTTGCAGAAGGGAGGCAGGGTGCCAGAAAGTGTGTGTGTGGGGGGGACGGCTCCTCCTCCTTTGTTTAATGCATTTTTGGACATGATTTTCAGTTCTGATCCTCTGGAGCAGGGGTAGGCAGCCTATGGCACAGGTGCCGAAGGCGGCTCGCGAGCTGATTGTCAGTGGCACTCACACTGCCTGGGTCCTGGCCACCGGTCCGGGTGCATTTTGATTTAATTTTAAATGAAGCTTCTTAAACAGTTTAAAAACCTTATTTACTTCACATACAACAATAGTTTATTTATATTATAGACTTATAGAAAGAGACCTTCTAAAAACGTTAACATGTATGACTGGCACACGAAATCTTAAATTAGAGTGAATAAATGAAGACTCGGCACAGCACTTCTGAAAGGCTGCCGACCCCTGCTCTGGAGCCTGGATCCCCAGTGCACTCTAGATCCCATATCTGAATTTTGTGTGTGTGTGTGTGTGTGTGTGAGAGAGAGAGACACCCACACCTGAGTATGCCAGGCTTCCAGCATGTGCACACAGCAGAGCTGATCAGAAAATGGATTTTCCATCCTCCTGAAAAATTGCTGAGATTTGGAAAATAAAAAATGGTCCCAAATTGGGATGAAAATTTCAAACATTTTTGCAAAATGAAACTCTGGAAAAAATGGTCATTTCAGGTCATTGAAATGTTTTGATTCAAAAGAATTCATTTTGACCATTTTTAATTTTGTTTATATAAAACATCTTGAAACAAAAAGTTAACTTTTCCCTCTGAAAATGTCAAAATGGGACATTTCCGCTTTTTTTCCGAACCAACATTTTTTCAAAATCAATACAAGTTTGCCAACATTTCAGTTTGGTCATAATGGCATTTTTTTTTCTGACAGGAAAGCTGTTTTGGTGAAAATTTGTCAGCCAGCTCCAGCGTACATGCGTGTGAACGCCCACACCCATGTAAAATCTCCCGGTGACTGTCGTGTAGAGAAGGACTTATTGGTGAGGAAGGGTTAAAAGCAGCAGCTATTACTGACAACTCAAGCTGTGATTTATTTGATGAATGATCTCCTTTTCCACCCAGAGCACATCTTGCTCTTAAACCCACCATGATCCTAACAGGTTTGTTTGGTGTTTGAAATTTTTTGCCAATTTTTTTCCCCCAAACACGTCTGAGCCGGCGGATGCGTCTCAGTCTGTGACTCGTCAATTGGCTGGTACTTGGGATTCGCCTGTTGAGCTTTGTAACTGGTTAGCTAAAGTCACACGGCTTTACTGCTATTCTCGGATTAGGTGGCCTCAGCTTTATAAACTGCTTCCTTGTGGATTCTTTTGATTTTACTTCCTTGATTTAGATGAGTCTCAGCTGCAGGGTTGAAATTGACCATTCACAGTCATGCAGACAAAATAAACATGAATAAAAGTAGGCTGGAAATGAGAGGAAGGTTTCTAAATCTGGGAGGAGGGAGGTTCTGGAATGCCCTCCCTAAAGGAGGAGTCGGCAACACCCAGCTAGCTTCGAGGAGGAGCTTGAGAAGTTTATGAATGGAAGTGTGTGACAGCACTGCCTCCAATAGCAGGGGACTGGACTCAGTGAGCCAGGAGGTCCCTATGTCCTGTGTGCCCGACATTGGGTCGTACCAAGGTTCTTGAGGAGTGAATGATAACGGGGTGGGCACAGGTTGAATCAGTCACCGGCTTCTAACTTGGTTCTGAGCCGGTTTTGATGCAGCTCTGCTCAACACGGAGGGTGAAATCCTCGCCCAGCTGGAGTCGATGGCAAAGCGCCCATTGGCTGCAGTGAAGCTGGCATTCCGCCTTTGGAGCTCGGCGAGGGAATTGGGCACATGAGTAGAATCTATGGGGATCTGAAGGGTGGGAACCCCATGGAGGGAGCGGATTTGAGGGGTACAATGTGGTGTGATGGGATGCAATGAAGGAAAGGCATGAAGTCCATCTGGCTGAGGAAGAGGCCCCAGCCGTGGAGGCCTTTCAAGGCCATCTTGGCAAGTAGCAGGAGAATTTTCTATAGGGGGCTGGTCCTGTGTCAGCCCTGAGAGAGAGGCCGCTTGGGACCTACAGGGCTCTTTTCCTTTGTTAAGGGGCCACAAGCTGCTGCCCTTCCCCCTAGCCTGTCTATCTTAGATGTAAGTACTGGCCCCCATTACTGTAGCGTCTGAGTGCCTCCCAGTCTTTAACGAACTTCCCCTACAGGGGGGGCATGCTATTGTTCCTCATTCTACAATGGACGCAGAGCACGCCCGCACCACAAGTTAAGGTGTAATTGTCACGCAGGAGGGCGTATCCCTGATAGCTTTAATTGAGCTAGTGCAGGTCACTGAAGACACGCGGATGCAGCGGCAGGGACCCCAGCGTGGGCCAGCCACTCACGTACACGCCCAGGATCCCCTGCAGGCTGGTGCTGGGGTGACTAGCACTGCTCTCTCCACCTTCGAGCTAGGACACCCGTGGCTCCTGAGCTGCTAGGGGTTGAATTCCTGACGGCTCCGTGCTCCTTCGCAGCAGGAGATGTTGAGAAGCAGTGGAGCAGGCTCCGTGCTCTCGTAATTCTGACCATCTTCTTCTCCGGGGGTAATTCTTTCCCTCTTTCTTGCCCCCCTTTCCCTTTACTGGACTCGGGCTAAGAGCCGTTGGGCGTTGAAATATTTAGATTTTCACCAGCGTTGCAAATTAAACCCAACAGTTTTTTTTAAAAAAAGGCCCCCTCTTGCATTGTGCTTATCTTTTGCAAGCTCGGTTGAAATGCAATCCTCTGTGCCACTCCCCCGCCCAGCGCTGCCAGTCCCCCTCCCCCATCTCACAAAGAAACCCCGCCTCCCACCCACATTGCATAGCCTCAGTCGTGTTTGCCGCGGAGCGTCTGCCATGGGTGGGAAGCGCCACAATGGACTAATGGATAAAGTGCTGTTTGTATCCCCCCCTTCTCCCAGGTCATGCTCCTTGGGAAGCCACGCCCCCTTCCAATAACATCCTACCATTCTCCTTCAGGTTTGTAGATTAGCCCTTCAATAGAAAAGCCGCTGGTACTGGCGGAGATGGGATACCACCCCAGGCTGGCAATTCCTATGCAATGCTGACATCTGAGTTCCATGGTAAAGTCCTTTGCCATCTGGAAGGGTCTTAGCAGAGCGCACACACCCCTGGAAATGCAGCGTCAAGGGGACCTGACAGCAAGTATTTAGTTTTTTTTTTTTAATCTAGAGGATTTCTTTAAGCGACGAGTTGGTTCAGATTCCCCAGCCGCTGGGGTGCTGGGAAATGCTGACGGAGCAGGCGAGTGAAATGCCAGGGATCTCCACAACCACTTGGGATTGTGGCTTACGCTCAGTGTCAGCGGGTAGCTCACAATAGAAGCTTTAAAGTGACACTAGGCTTAAGTCATTACACCATGTGGCTGGGGAGATATCGGGCTTCTTAAGCAGACATCAGCACCTATTTTTTTTATTGTAAGAAGTGGGAAGTTGAGCTGCGGACCCGGAGGGCGAGATATAAAAGCCGGCATGAGGGAGCAGGGGCAGAGATACTGAGTCTAAAACCCTGCTTCCGCTGAAATCAAGGGATGCTTTACTCTGGAGTCCAGAATCAATGGGCTCAGGTCCACGTGCTAGAAACAGCCGTCGTCGTGCTGGGCATTTACCAAGCGAAGGTTCTCTCAGCCAGAAAGGGAAGTGGTTGGGTTTTTGTTTTTGCCTATAAGCGGCTCAAAATGGAGTGGGTGTTTTTATGGATACCGAGAACATTGAGTTAGAATTGTAAGGATGAAAAACCCTCCAGAGTTTTGGATGGGCTATAAACTTTCCTGCTCCAGGATATAAACCAACCTCTAATACATGGGGGTCAGGAAGAACTCTCCATAGGGGCCGATTATTCCATAACTGCAGCGTTTCTTACATCTTCCACTGAGGCAGCTGGTGCTGGCCACAGTCAGAGACAGGGCATTGGGATGGATGGACCTCAGGTCTGATCCCTGTGTTCCTAAAGTTAAACTGTAAATATAGTCCTTTAACAGTAATGGAGGGGTAGTCGACAGGCGGACTGTGGGCCAAATTTGGGCTGCCGGATGCTTTTGAATGGACCGTGAAATCTTTTTATTTAATTCTTATTATTGTTGTTGTTCTTGTTTTTGTATTATTTTCTCTGGAGTCTGGAGCTTGACTATACCATGATCAAGAAATTTGGACCTTGACAAAAAATAATTGACTACCCCGTGAGTAACGAGTTTTTAGCTTTTCTGGAGCAATTTCCATTGCAGGATCTCAAAGTGCTTTGCAAAGACTGGAAGACTCCAGGCAAAACCCCAGAGGCAGGGCTGGCTCCAGGCACCAGATGAGAAAGCACGTGCCTGGGGCGGCACATTGTAAGAGGTGGCATTCCGGCCAATCTTGGGGCAGCCAGCCCAGCCCTGCAGGGGCACGGATCCCGGCCCGGGAGGGCAGGAACTAGCGATCCCTGCTCCTGACCGTGCTGCCGGGCTCCCCGGGACGCACCATTCCCTGCCGCCTGCACTGGCCTCCGCCTCCCGCGTGGCTCTGAGCACGGCCCAGCTGAGCCGCTTTTAAAGGAGCGGCTGAGCCAGCACCTCCTGCAGCCCCCAGGGGCTCTGCCTGCCCTGCCGGGAGAAGCACCCCGAGGCCGGAGGGGGAGCCCCTCTCGCTTGGCTGCGAGTGGGCTGCAGCACCTGGCTGCCCACGAGTGGAGGGAGAGGGCAGGTGCCACCCTTCACCCCGCTGCGAGCCGCCTTGACCGCCCTCCACGCACTCCCTGCGGCTGCCTGGGGCAGAAAAAAAGCTAGAGCCGGCCCTGCCCAGAGGGCACAAACCCTCCAGGAACCAAAAGCAAAGGCAGGTTGGTGTGAACCCCTGCAAACCACCCCCACGAAGGGCTGAGGAAACAGTCTCGCCCCTTGCTACGCTTCTCTCTAACCTGCTGTGCTGTGAAACTATGAAATGGCTGATAGGACGGATTGTCAGGTGTCGGGGCCTGGGCTTCACACTTGAGCTCCCTAGGTAATAAGAAGGGTCAGCAAAGAGAATGGCCCAGATCCCATGGCTGGAGCGTGCCCGCTGGGCCCCCTTCTCCAGTGCACCAGGGCAAAGAGGGCGTGAAATGCTACCGAGACAGAAGTGCTTCGAGGGGCTTGAGCTGACGGTGCAGTCCGGGTGAAGCCCATTGGTGTCCAGAGCGGAGTTAGTTACAGCAGCGTGGGGCATGCTGAGTAATGTCTGTTGATGCTGGCAGCTGCACAAGGCCAGGGTGAGAGACCTCAGAGCTGTAGGTTTTTCTCTGCCCTGCTCCACCCTCCTCCCGCGCCGTTCCCCAGCGAGATCAGGAAGCGATGCTTCATCCCCGCCTGTCATGCTCCCAGATCTGCTAGCGGCCAGGGTGATGGATGCGTCCCCGTGGGGCCGGCTGGAGAGGAGATGTTTGTCAGCCCCGCCAGTGGAGCTGACACCAGTGAAGATCTATGAAAAAGGAAGCTGCATGGGGTGTCTCCAGAGAGATGGAAACGCAGCCATTTCTCATGGCCGCCCCAGGCCAGATGGCGGCGTGGCTCACAGGGGCCGGGGTGTGTGTGTGTGTGTCTGACTGAGAGTGGAGCATCGTCTCCAAGCCGCAGGGGCAGATGGAGCTATTGGGGCTGCAGCCAGGGCAGAGCATGTGCTGAGTTTAAGGAAGCATCAGGCCTCAGCCCAGGGTGTGGGAGGCCCAGGGGTCAAATGGACCATAGGATCCACTATGGGGACAATCCTGAATCAGCCAGATGCTGGGGTGGGCTTGATGGAGCCTGATCGGCTTGTGCTTTTCCGCCTGACTGTTTCTACTGCTGTCACGCCTAGGAACCCGCTCAGGGCCCCAGTGTGCTAGGCGCTGTACAGACATGTAACGTGGCTGCCAGTCCCTGCCCCAGAGCGAATGGTCTGATGCGAGGCAGGGCACATTAGGGTTGGTCACCCATGACGGGCTCGTTTCCCATCTCTGCCGGTGTCCAGTGCTGGAGGCTGCAGAGGAAGGTGCAACCCCCCCTTGTCATTAGCGCATCTAAGTGGGCAATACTCCATCTCTTCCTGATCCTCGGGGCTGGGGCCAGCACGTGCCCGGAAGCACGAGGCTGTAGCTGTTAGCTCGGCCAGATGCCGTTCCTGCCTACAGCTCATGAGTTCTTCGCAGCAAAAACCCAACCCTGCCTTGATTTCCGGCCAGCCCCTGTAGCTTCTGCCTGGTGTCCCCACAGATGGGCAGGGGTGAGCACTGAGCCCGCCTGGGCTGCGTCCTGACCCGAGTCACCCCCATCTCAGCTCCCCGCGGGGGGCGGGGTGCAAATGAGGAGACCACCTTATCTCCCCCGCTACTGCCTCTCGCTTCGGCCCTGTTGCTTTTCCCTCCCCTCAACCTCCCTCGCCAGGGCTTTGCTTGCTAAATCAGTCCCCATCCTGGCTCTGAACTGCCATTTCCTCTCTTGCCCTGGCCAGGCGGGAGACACTCCCGAATTGGCCCGCAGCCCCCCAGGAGAATGGTCTTTCTCTCCGGCGTTAGCTGCTGGCCCTGAGTTCTCAGGTGCTGCGGGAGGGGTCACTGCAGCAGAGCTGAAAGCCGCTGGGGAGGGTCTGGAGTTGCGAGCTGAGTCGCCCCGAGCTTTAACCATCGTAACAAGCGTTTGGAGGAGGCCTGGCCGGTGCACAAGGCATGTGCCTCGAAGATCCCAGCCCGACTTCCCAGCTGAGAACGAAACAGCAGTAAAACTCCAGCAGGCTTTGGTGCAATGGAAGATAGCAAGGCGGGCTGTGGAGGAGGAGGGGTGGGGGGCTATTGGCAGAGCTGCAAAGTGACCCAGGATTGGACTAGTGAGGGGAGTTGGTAGGGCCGTGTGCGAGGAGCCTGGGGGTCGCTGGGGTCTGTGGGTCGGGAAGGGGGAGCAGCAGAGCTGTGAGACCAGTCGCCAGAGGGCTCCGTCTATCATGTTCTTTACAGTGGTTCAGGCTCTTCCCATTTAAAAGGACATTGTGAAACTGTGCGTGTGTGTGTGTGTGTGTGGGTGCAGCTGGGGCTTAGTGAGCTGGAAGTCAGCACTCGGGGTTCTCTTTATGACACTGCTCCTGCTTCACCTTGGGCGAGTCAAGTCCCTGCTCTGTGCCTCAGTTTCCCCATTTGTACAGTGGAGATGATGCTGTCAAACTGTCTCTGCCATATGCTTTGGGATCCTCGGGGCTGGCCAGAATGATTTCCACCCTATCTATGATACCGCGGGGCATGGCTTCTTCCCATCTCTCTCTTTCAGATTTTCTGTCTCTTGTATCCCATTCATTGTCTCTCATCCTTGTCTCGTTCCGTCGGATTTCCCCTGACCCAGTCCGGAGTTGGCAGATGCCTGGCTGTGAACTCTGAGCTCCATCATTTCTGCACAGGAACGAAGGGGAGGCTAAAATGCTGAGGAATTTGAATTTGGCTCCTCCACTCCCACTGGCTGTCAGCAGGATCGTTGTCTTCTCGGCTTGATATAAACAGCAGGCAGCTAATTAGGTGGGGCAGAGGAGAGCTTGCTTTGGCCAGGGAGAGGGAAATGCATGTCCGGGTGCTGCTGGCACAGTATGCACAATGAGGGTAATAGCAATAAGGCTGTGTCATAAATCTAAAGGGAAAGGTAACAACCTTTATGTATGCAGTAACATAAAATCCCTCCTGGCCAGAGGTACAGAATCACTTTACCTGTAAGGGGTTAAGAAGCTCAAATAACCTGGTTGGCACCTGACCAAAAGGACCAATAAGGAAAGAAGATACTTTCAAATCTGAGGGGGCGGGAGGGAGAGGTTTTGTTTGTTTGTTCCCTCTCTCTCTCTCTCTCTCTCTCTCGAGAGAGAGAGAGAGACTGAACAGGTAAACCATCATCTGAAAAGATACCTAAAATGATAATCTAAAATTACAGAAATTGTAAGTAAAGGCAAGGAAATGCATTAGATTATCTTTTGTTTTAGCTTGTGAATTTTCCCTATGCTAAGAGGTAATTTCATTCCTGTTTTGTAACTGGAAAGCAAAGTCAGAGGGGAATCCTCTGTGTTTTAAATCTTTTTATTTACCCTGTAAAGTTACCTTCCATCCTGATTTTTACAGATGTGATTCTTTTACTTTTTTTTTTTAAATAAAATTCTTCTTTTAAGGATCTGATTGATTTTCAGTGTCCTAAAACCCCAGGGGTTTGGTCTGTGCTGGTGAGGATATTATTCTCAAGCCTCCCCAGGAAAGGGGGTGAAGGGGTTTGGGGGAATATTTTGGGGAAACAGGGACTCCAAGTGGCTCTTTTTCCTGGATTTTTGTCGAAATCACTTGGTGGTGGCAGCAATACCGTCTAAGGACAATGAAAGGATTTGTGCCTTGGGGAAGTTTTAACCTAAGCTGATAGAAAGAAGATTAGGGGGTCTTTCATGCGGGTCCCCACATCTGTACTCCAGAGTTCAGAGTGGGGAGGGAACCCTGACAGGCCGTGTCCTGCCATTGTGCAGCCCGTCTCTGCCTGAAGGCTTTGCCAGAATTTCGTTCTCAGCCAGTCCCTGCTCGGATCTCTGGGATGCTGACTGACCTCCACTGCTCTGGAGTATAGGAAAGGAGTCGGCTGTTGATGTACAGCTAAACCTGGACTAAGGACCTTGCCCAGCAGCCAGGCCCCTCTGGGAAGAGCCTGCGTTAAAGTGCCCCCCAAATTTCAAATCTATGCAAGAGTGAGCATGGGCCTTTAGGAGGCCAGGTTTTTATTCCTGACTCTTCCGTGAGACCTTGGGCAAGTCACTTAGGTCTATAGAAATTAAGAGTCTTTGAGGATCTGGACCTTACTCTTTGTGTGCCTCAGTTTCCCATCTGTACAATGGGAACAGTGGCACTGTCCTCCCTCACAGTGAGGCTCACCACATTAAGTTTGTGAGGCGCTCAGGCACTGCGGTGAAGTGGGTCAGATGAGTATCTAGATGGATAGATTGGGCTGCTTGTTGCATTTGGATAGCGTCGGTGCTGAAGAATGTCATGACAGAATGTTCAATATGAGTTGAGAAATAGGCGTTTGTGTTGCTTTGTGTGTGTGTGTGTGTGTGTGTGTCCGTGGGTGTGGTTGTCCGTATGCGTGTGTGTTGTGCGTGGCTTGGCCCAACAACCTTGCTGTCGGGGGCCACATTGCCAGAGCGCGCGTTTCAAACCAGCCTGACAGGCCGGCCGGCCCATGGGGGCCCCCGTCTCTCTCTCGTCTCCCCCTCTCTCTGCAGCTGTCTCCACCAGCGTCGTGTGACTGCACCGTGGCGGGAGTGGCAGTGAGAACTGATAGCTGCAAAAACAGCTGGGCACATGTTGGCAGCGGGGCCAGCGAGAGCACCTGGCCTGCCCCACACCGGGGTGATTTGGGGAGGAGCTCATTGCCCTGCAGCTCCCGTGGAGGTCGGTGGGTGGGGGGGAAGGGGATGCACTAAACCCAGGCCTGGTCAGTCTCCAGCAGGAAAGGCAGGGCTCAGCATAAGGAGGACAGGTGAGGAGGCAGTAGGGCATGGGAGCTTCCTGGAGATGTGCTGACCAAGGGCTGCTTGCGGGGCTGGGGTGTGCTGCCCCTGCACCCCTTCATGTCTCTCTGCGAGGGCATCCTGGCCTTGGGGCTCCATCCTGGCTTGTATCCCTGGGGTTCTCTGGGGCCGGCCAGTGGGACCCAGCTCTGGGAGTGGCACGGGGCTGGGAAGGGGATTCTGGACCCTGAGTGATGCTGAATGCTCCCAGCTCCCAACAAAGCCAATGTGGGGCAGGGAGGGGGGGCTGGATCTGAGTCCGGACCCAGGGGTTGGCCCAGTAAGTTTTGGGAACTTCAGTCTGGAGCCGAGGCCCCTGCCACCAGAGCAGAAGGAGAGGGAATCGCCAGGGCTGTGAGCACTGTAGAGCCTATGACCCACAGCTGAGCAGTTCTGGTTCCATCCAGCAGTGGCTCACTCGCTCAGTATGCAGAGAGGTTGTGCGACTTGCATGTTGCGACTGCAGTGTGTGTTGCATCTCTGCGAGGGGTGTGTGCGGCGGATCTTTGTCTCTCCGTGCTGCGTCTGCGCGTCGCCACGGGGGCAGTACCTACCAGGAGCGGTTTAAGGGGAGCTGCCTGGCTCCTTTGTTCTCTTTTTCCCTGCTTGTAGCCCTTGGTGTGTTTGCTCTTCCCACTGGCAGTTGGTCCAACAAAGGAGCAGTTTAAGTGACCACTTGGCTGCTGGCTGGGTGTGGAGTCTAACAATTAGTGTCTGTTTCATACACAGGCTGGGCACCCTAACAAGGCTACGCTGCAGTTCTTGAGCCATGTGCATTTTGGTTTAACTGCCCCCCCCCCCGTGCTGCTCAGAGGGACAGAGGTGCTGCTGGGCTCTCCAGCAGATCTGTGGGGCCCCAGCTGGTGTGGAGGAAGTCAGCAGCCTCACACACTGCTCTGGGGTGCACAGGGGATCATAGAATATCAGGGTTGGAAGGGACCTCGGGAGATCATCTAGTCCAACCCCCTGCTCAAAGCAGGACCAATCCCCAATTAAATCATCTGACAGATTTTTGCCCCATATCCCTAAGTGGCCCCCTCAAGGATTGAACTCACAACCCTGGGTTTAGCAGGCCAATGCTCAAACCACTGAGCTATCCCTCCCCCCGGGATTGTGCTTCCTGGCCACTAACACAAAACCCTGGGGATCCGGTTCAGGAACCTGAACTCTGGATCAGTCCCCTGGTTGGCAGTGCAGTCGCTAGCCCTGGGCTAATGAGCTGGGCTGGCCGAGAACCTGGGCTCTGGTCTTTCCTGAACGCTGGCTGTGTTAGTGCTTTGGACGGACTTAGTCTCCCCACTGCTGACTCTGCTTCCCGAGTCAGTTAGTTCCTGGTGGGGCTGGAATCTCCTGATCAGACAAATTCAGACTCCCCTGATGCACCCCCTGCTCTGTATTGGACCCAACCTGTTAGCAGAGGGATGTCAGGAGCTGAGAAAACTTTTATTAAAGATTGGATGAAACCCCTCGACAAACCCGGATGAGACGATCTCCTGCTGACCTTGCTACTAAATAAATGCCACCAGGAAATGGCTGCAAACGCCGGAGAGGCGGGAACCGGACGCATGGCAGCTGTGCCAGGCTGTGGCTGGGAGAATTGGGTACCAATTGAGCCCCATTTGTAATGAGCAAATAGTTCCCGTGTTTCCCGGGGGCCTGTTCGCTATTTGGCTCTAGCATTTGGAGGAATAATTTTCATATGGTGGGGCCCGATTCCCTTCTGTTACACCTGTGTGTAAATCAGGAGCGAGTCCATTGGTGTGACTGAGCCTGATTCACCTTTCATTTACACTGAAGTGCCAATCAGGACTAACGCCACCGAAGCCCTATTGCTATGAGGGTGTGAGGAGGATCAGGCCTATGGGTTTGCCAGGAATTGTTTCCTTTGAGTTTTCATCCCTTTGCTGTTGGACTCTGTGTTGTGTGTTAACGTGGGACGTCAGTGATTCCTCAGCCTTGTATACGGCCCACCCGGGTGTGTATGTGAATATTGCCCAGAGCAGATTGTGGCCCCACTGATCAGACCAGACCGAATGAGGCACTTGCATTCACAAAACGTGTAGCGAAGCACGGGCAGGGTCCTTGGCTGGTGTGAATCGGCCCAACCGTCAGGCACGTCAATGGAGTTACACCACTTTACGCCAGCTAAGGATCTGGCCTCCCATATTTATTTTAGGAATAACTCTGCCCAGGAGTCCTATATCCATGTTCCCCTACATCCCTTCCTGCTCATTAGACTGTGGGACGTGATTGCTGTTCTCCGGTACAGTTAGCAGGCGGAACAGATGTTTAGAGCATCCATCTGAAGGAATCCGTCCATGGAAATAACCTGCGATGTGATGCTCGTAATTCGTCCTGGTAACAGCGATTCGCTTTGCTCCAGCTGGCACGCAGGGTCAAGGTGGAGAGAGGTGTTTGACTGGAGGCTGAGTACACGTGGGCTGGGCGTCTGGCTATCTCTCCTGCATCTCCTTCGTGAGCCGGGACGCCTAGGAGAGGTTTGGATACCACCCCAGGGCCTCAGCGGCTGTAGATGGGTGTCACAGTGCTGGCTATAATGGACTTGCTTCCATTTGCACCAGCTGAGGGTCGGGGCTCAAGTCCACAGAGCAGCTGTCAAGGCTCTGTAGGAAACCTCCATCGTTTGCGACCCTGCCAGCCAGCCCGGGGGTCGAGTCCCCAGAATTTGTCCCCTAGTAGCCAGTTGTCATAAACATACAGCTAAGGGTAGCATAAAATCCCTCCTTTACCTGTAAAGGGTTAAGAAGCTCAAGTAACCTGGTTGGCACCTGACCAAAAGGACCAATGAGGGGAGAAGATACTTTCAAATCTGTGGGGGAAGGTTTTTGTTTTGTGTTCTCTCTGGGTCAGCGAGGAACCAGGGCAGGGAAAATACAACTACCTAAGCTATATCTGAACTAAGCATCTAATATTACAGAAATAGTAAGTAATAGCAAGGAAATGCATTAGATTATCTTTTGTTTTAGCTTGTGAATTTTCCCTATGTTAAGAGGAAGGTTCATTCCTGGTTTTTTGCAACTTTAAAGTTTTGCCTAGAGGGAAATCCTCTGTGTTTTGAACCTGATTACCCTGTAAATTACCTTCCATCCTGATTTTACAGAGGTACTTCTTTTACTTTTTTGCATAATAAAGTTCTGTTTTTTAAGAATCTGATTGGGGTTTTTAGTGTCCTAAAAACCCAAGGGTCTGGTCTGTGCTCACCTTGGTTACTCTCAAACCTTCCCAGGAAAGGGGGTGAAGGGGCTTGGGGGGATCTTTTGGGGAAACAAGAACTCCAAGTGGTCCTTTTCCTGAATCTTTGTCTAATTCACTTGGTGGTGGCAGTGATACCGTCCAAGGACAAGGAAGAATTTGTGCCTTGGGGAAGTTTTTAACCTAAGCTGGTAGAAATAAGCTTAGGGGGTCTTTCATGTGGGTCCCCACATCTGTACCCCAGAGTTTAGAGTGGGGAGCGAACCCTGACACCAGTGATGGCAAAGGCCTGGAACACTGTCTCAGACCAGCGGCGGGTGTTTTATTGCAGGGTGGGCCTGAGAGACTGAGCCCCACCCTGCACCACACAGCCCACACAGAGAGGGCTTTATATTGGGCCAGATCCCCCGCTGGCGTAAATCGGCATCACTCCATTGGAACGAATGGGGCTACACTGATTTACGCTAGCTGAGGACCTGGCCCGTGGGTACCTATTGTAGCTTCCTTCCTTCCTGGCCGTCGCCGGCGCTCGGTGTCAGTTGCACAAGACGCTGGCTCAGGCTCTTGACTCAGCGTAATGGTGGCGCCGATAGTACAATTTGCAAGTGGCTTTAATGGGGCTGCTAATTAGACCCTCGCCTCCCTCCCTCCTCGTGCTAGGCCGTGTCTCCGAGCCGTGATGAGTCCTGATTAATCCGTGCCTTGCTGGGTAATCAGACGGCGGCGCTCCGACTGAGCCGCACCTGGCTGGCATTTCTTCCTGCTCCCACGGGGGTGCCGAGAATCCCACCCCAGCAGCAGCCACTGGACGAGTTCTGCCTTGGATGGGGCGGTTTGGACCCCACCCTGTTTGAGGCTGATGTCACTCACGCTCGCGCCGTGGGGGGCTTTGTCGCCCCTTAGTGGCTGGTCCATGGCACAGGTTGAGAGGCTGTGGTAGCCTCACCTGATGAGCTGTGTCCTTTAGGTCAGGTGGTGGAAGCTCCCGCCTTTGGTGCTGAGGGGCCAGGGTTCAAATCCTCCTCTTGGGCCAGGGAGGAAGAGGGTTGCTCTGGGCAAATTCTGCAGGGTGCTGAGAGGCCTGTTGAAGTCAGAGAGTGCCCAGCACCCTGCACCATTGGGCTCTTGGTGCTGGTTTTACTGCCCTGACGGAGATCTGCAAAGAATATTCCCCGCTCCGCCAGCCTCCCTGGGAAAACTCTACGCCACCCACGGCTCCCCAGGCTCCAGCTTCAATTGCAAACCTGACTCCAGCCCTCGTTCATCAGAAGAGATGCTGAACGCCACGGGCCTCTCCTGGCAGCCCAGCCCCCGTCCCAGCTACACTGGGGCAGTGGCGCTGGGCCACTTTTTATAGTGGGGGTGCTGAACGCCAGCTAAGGAAACTGCAAAGCAGTGTTCCCCAAACTTTCTACCTCGCCGCCCCCCGTCCGGGGCCAGGAGCCGAGCCCTGGGGCCAGCCAATGTGTTTGCATGGAAATCCTGAAGGGTTCCTGGATTTTGACCCGGACGGGACGTGTTTGGAACTGAGTTGGGTCTATTCGAACCTGAAGTTAAAGTGACATTTGGGGAGGAGGGGAATAGAAACAAGCCACAGGATTGTCAGGACCAAACGAAAAGGCCAAGCTGCAAATTAGCTCCACCTAGTTATTTATTATATTCCATTACCGTGGAGGCATTGTGCCAGCTGCTGCCCGGACACACAGTGAGAGACCATTCCTGTCCCCGAGAGCTTCCAGTCTGCATAGACCAGACAGACTGGGGAGGGCATTATGACCCCTGTTATGCAGAGGGGGGAACAGTGCAATTAAGAGACTTGCCCAGGGTCCCACTGGCTGGGGTGGGGTCTGTGGCAGAGAGTGGAGCTGAGCTCCAAGTCTTGACCACACGACCGTCGTCCTTCTCGGTGGCACTGCCCAGCGGCTTGTGAGGCTCTCTGGTGCCCAGGGAGAGGGGCAGCTGGCTGCAGGACTTTGCTCCTGTTTGTGGCCAGCAGGTGGCACGTTGTGGCTCTTCTCCCGGGACCTCGACAGCTGCTTTGGAACTGTTCCTAAAACTCTGGCGCTATATTCGCTCTCGGTTCTTTCCCCTTTAGAAGCTTTAATATTCCATTTATTTCCTGACCAATGTTTGTCCTTTTCTGCCTGGCAAATGTTAATTCTCTCTTCCCCCCTCCTGTGTGTCTAGTGGAGCTGCAAGTCATGGCGAAAAGCAGCATTCGCTGTATCTCGGGCTCTGCTGACCAGAGTTTGCAAGGGACTAAACTCCCAACTGCTCCTATTGTTCTCAATGGGGGGCAAAGTTGGGGGGGGCGGTGTTTCTCCATTGTTCTTAAGAGGGGTGTTGGGGGGGAATTGCCATTGTTCTTAGTGGGAACTGAGCTCTTTGGAAAATCTGGCCGTGTGTGTGTCCGGGTCAGATTTGATCTCTGTTACGTGGGTGTGAATCCAGACTAACCAAAAGAAAGTCAGTGGCGTCACTCTGGATTTACGCTGGTGTGACTTGGATTGAAATCGGGCCGTTTGCCTCTCTGTGTCTCTTCATATCTCTGTCTCCACCTCTCTGTTTATGGGCCGGGTTCTCTTCACTAGCCCGTTTCACACTGTAACGCCTTTGCCTTGCATGGGGTGACTCCTGATTGACACCAGTGTGAGTGCAGTATCAGGCCGATTGTCTTTCCCTTCCCTCCCCAGCGGCAGAATCGCCCCCGTTGTCACCTAGATCTCTCCACCCTACCCTGTATGTCATATGCTCCGTACCCGGCTCCCAGACAGGAACTCCAGCAGCTCTGCCCAGACTGTTCCCAGCCTCCGCCCTGGCTTTGTGTGGTGACTTGACAATGCTGCTCACTCTCCCCCCAACCCCCGGTGGTGTTTGGTTTTGTGGTTCTCCCAGGGTGGGCTTTCCTCCGCCCTGCTCCCCCGCTGCCTGGAAGCAGCAGGGCCTGATCCTGCTTTCTCTTGCCCCGCTTGCTCCGGTGTCGTTACTCCTGATACGCACCCAGAGGAGACTCGCATGCAGAGACTGGGAGGATCTGAACACGCTGAAGAGGATGAGTGTGTAATTTACAGTGTTGCCTGGCGAGCTGCTTCTCCCCAATGCGACAGCCCTGTTTTATTGCAGTCATGAATTCTCTGCACCGTAATGACTGTCCAGCATGATAGGGGCCCATCGATTTCCTCTTCCTCGCACCCACTTCTTTTTGTTACCTAAGCAATAATGGTGATAATATTAGATGGTTCTTCACTGATAAGAGCTTCAATCAGAGGCAAGGCAGGGTACAGAACAGAACAACTCTGAGTGCTTTGCATCCGAGAACGACTCGGCCTCATCTTGCATTGAAAGGCAAAACTCCCTTTGATTTCAATGGAAGCAGCATCAAGCCCCAGATAAGGGCCTGATTGGGCTGGAAGGGGTCAGGACAGTTGTGATACATTTTTTTGCAGCCCTGCTTCTGCGCTTCCTAGATCTGTTCAGGAGGAGAACTGCTGGGATAGAAGACTGCCTGTTCTTGCAGTATTTCCCGTCCAGCTCAAGTGAGACTAGGGTGACCAGAGAGCAAGTGTGAAAAATCGGGACGGGTGTGGGGGAGTAATAGGAGCCTATATAAGAAAAAGCCCCAAAATCGGGTCTGTCCCTATAAAATCGGGACCTCTGGTTGCCCTAAGTGAGACCTCCACCAGCCAGGTTCTGTTCTCCAGCAGTTCCTGACCCAATTCTGCAACCCCAAGTAGCTGTGATAACGTGGAGGAGCGGCCCAGAGCCAGACGTACTGATGTTTCCAAAGTTCATACATTGCTCAAGGTGGGTCGCACAGGACCCAGGGCCGTCGCTTTAACTAACCGTGTGGGTGTCTCCTTTGTTGTCTCACTGCGTCCCTCACTGCCCCTCATCTTGAACGGAGTCCTGCACACGTCCGGTGGAAACCCAGCTCCATCAATATCAGCAGCACGTCCAGCGGCATGAACACACTCAGCTGCTCTCCTGTCAGTAATGGAAACACTCCTGCCCTGGTAGCTGAGAGCCCCAGGAGCGCCTGTTGCTTTGGCAACTCACAGGGTTGCTAGTTTAATGTTTGCTGGTGGACTTGGACACTTGCAAGAGGGAGGAGGGAGGACTGACGGGCTGTGATGGGAGCTGTAGGGAATGTTTACCAGGAAACTGGACTGCGTGAAACGCTCCTGATTTCACATTTCTTGATGAACGAGGAATTTAAAGGCGGTTCCGGTTTGTTTGCACTCCCCAGCTTTGGAAACATTCAGAGTCCGATCGGGATCCACACCAGACTTTGCGGTTTGGCCCATTTCTACTGGTGATCAAACATTGTCTCAAGAAAGCCTGGGGTTGAGATTGCATCAAAACCATGCAGACCTCCTGCTGACTTGCATCAGACCCATGAAAGATTCATGCAAACCTCCTACTGAAACCATGCAAATCTAGTACCAAAACCAGGCAAAACTTGTACAAACTTTGCAACAAAGCCACGTGAAACTTTGTGTCGACATTGTGGAAAACTTGAGCAGACCTTGCGTCAGACCCATGCAAAACTTGTGCAACCTTTGCAGCAAAACTCGGGCAAACCCTGTGTCAAAACCATGCAAACTTTGAACCAAAGCCGCGTAAACTAGGCTCTGCTCAGCGGATGCTCTGAATTTCATGTTCAGTTTTTAGTTAGAAACAGAGTGAAGGGGAAACTCGGGTTTGGCCAACACCGACTGAACTGACGAAAATGGGCCAGATCTTCAGCTGGTATAACTGAAGTCAATGGAGCCGTGCTGGTTTGCACCAGCGGGGGATCTGTGTCCATTCCGTCCAGTGGACCTACAGCAGAGTTGCACCAGCTAGGGAGCAGAGCAGAAAGAAAGAATGAACGAGAATCAATGTGGTGAGCAAATAGCTGCTCCCTCGATCTTGCTGAGATGTGCCAGGTGCTGGATGAATTGTGTGGCCCTTTCCTGGGTCGTTCCCAGGCCAGAGCGGGTGGGTGGGCTAATTAGCCTCGGCTGGGGCTGGAGGCCAGCAATGACTTGAAGGCTCTTTAATCTCCATCCAGCACCGATACAGAGCGTGTACTTAACTCCTCTCCCTTCCGCACTGCATGTCTCCTAAGCCCTCTTCTTTTAAAGGCCTCCCCAGGACTGACCGTGCGAGGCCCCTTTCCAAAAGTTCAGCCCTTGGGGTGGGTGATGGGACAGGTGGTTTGGTGCAGAGTTGTCTGTGGGTCAGGGAGGATGGGGGGGGTGAGGGCAGGGGGTGTTAGCGGTGGGGGATTTGTGCACGGGAGGCGTGGAGTGGAAGAAGGTGCATGTGGGTCTGGGAGTGATGGAGGAGAAGGATTTCTTGGGCTAGGCGTAGGTAGGGGAGCGGCTGAGGGAGGCCTGTCTTGGAGGAACACCCAAAGGGCTCGGAGTCAGGTGGCCTGAGTTCAGGTCTCGGTTTGGCCACGTGCCTTGGGCAAGTTACTTCACGTTCTGCCTCAGTTTCCCCATCTGTAACCTGGGGCTGATAATGCTGCCTCCCTTACTTGACAGACGTGTTGTCAGGCCTTGTCTACAGGACATAATGAGCCTGATTTCTCTAAAGGCTGGGGCCTTCACAGAGCTGCAGTGGCTTAATTTAAGGATATGATTTTAAGCCAATTTAGTTAAATCGGCCCAATTTCCTCCTGTAGACAAGGGCTCAGTTGATGACTGTGAGGCGTATTGGTCTCGTTACCTGCTGTAGCACTGCGAAGGGAGGGGGCGTGTGTGGGGGCTGGCGGAGTGTTGCAGAGGGAAGGAGGGTGAGATAGAGGGTGGGTGGGTTGCTAAGGAGAGGGGTGTGAGGACGTTACATCTGCATAGAGACACATTTACGGTACTCCCTGCAGGCTTATGCGCCCTACTCGGTCACTTTTCTTAATACACTAAGGACACCGGTGCTGTGGAACCCTCCCACAGAGGTTCCAATCCTTGAGATTTCTGGAACCGTATCCTGCATCACCTACTCCGGGGGTGGGGTGACGATGGAACCAGGAGCCAGACCCAAAGCCCAGTCCACCCCTTAACAGCCCCAGGGGTTCCCCAGCATCAAACGAAGATGCCACGCGTGGCTATTGCACACAACGAGTTAGCTGGCAGAAGTGCAGCAAGGTGTCTGGGGCACTAGGGGCTGCAGCCACAACCCCTCGGGCGGTGCCTGTGCCAGATGTTACAGCCTAAGCAGGGCTGGGGCCTGGGGTCGGGACGGGGATGGGAGACCTCAAAGAAGGGTCCAGGTGGATGGATGGATAGAAGGGCGTGTCTGGGGATGGATGGACGGACGGACTGACGGATAGAAAGGCTTGTCTGGGGACGGATGGACGGACTGATGGGTACAAGGGCGTGTCTGGGACGGACGGATGGACTGACGGGTAGAAGGGCGTGTCTGGGGATGGATGGATGGACTGACGGGTAGAAGGGCATGTCTGGGGATGGACGGACGGACCGACAGGTAGAAGGGCATGTCTGGGGACGGATGGACAGATGGACTGACGGGTAGAAGGGCGTGTCTGGGACAGATGGATGGACTGACTGGTAGAAGGGCATGTCTGGGGATGGACGGACAGACTGATAGATAGAAGGGCGTGTCTGGGGATGGATGGACGGACTGACGGGTAGAAGGGCGTGTCTGGGGATGGACGGACGGACTGACAGGTAGAAGGGTGTGTCTGGGGACGGATGGACTGAAGGATAGAAGGACGTGTCTGGGGATGGATGAACAGACTGACTGGCGGATCGAAGGGCGTGTCTGGGGATGGACGGACGGACTGACTGGCGGATCGAAGGGCGTGTCTGGGGATGAATGGATGGATGCTGTTGATAACACTGAGCTCAGAATGAGGCCTATAGGACGCCTGCTCTGTCTAGGCACCGGCATTTTTATGCATCCCTTCTCTGGGTGTTACAGACCTCTAGCGAAACGCCTCCCTATAGAAGAGCTCAAGAAGGGTTTGCTCCCCCTTATGTTAGGAGTGAACTATCTAATGTCCCCTTAGGCAAAGTTGTGTCCTTTCCTCTTTATTGTGGGCTTACAGCTTTGTGCAAAGGGGTCAGGTGGCCATCGTTCAGGGGTATAAAAGGCAGCTGCTGCCTGATCTTTGGGCTCAGCTATTGATTGGGGAGTGCTTAACGAAGAGAGCTGGAGCCAGGGCTGTGGGAATATGCTGCCCTCTCCGCAGGGCAGGGAAGCTGGTTGCTCTGGTATGTGTGCGGGGTTAGTTGGTATCGCCCTGGTGAGGAATGGGGTGAGGCTGCCCCTGGTTGGAGGGTGGCGGGGTGCATAGCAACGAGCCCGCTTATGTCGTCTCTTGCAGGCTTCACAAGTGCTGTGGCCTCTGGCCTCCGCTTCAGACCCTTGAAATGGACATCCCTGTCTTCCTGCGATCCGCTCCGCCTTGCTGAGAGAAGGGGTGTCCTTTCCACGGGGGCGACTCCGGCTCTTGTGGATGGAGTCTGGCCGGTAGTGCTGGAGTTCAGGCTGTATCCCCAGAACGTGGCATGTGAGAGCCTGGTGTAGTGCAGGTCCCCCGAACGCCATCCCGCCCCCTGGTGTCCCCAGCTCTGTTCGGGAGGGGTGATCGGGGAGTTTGGGCTTCACAATGATCCCGCGATTAAAGCTACGGCTGGACTGCAGCCTTTGTCCCTCCTCTCTGCTGAGGTGGCCTACGTGGGAGTTTGCGGTGGTGGCAGCAGCAGCATATGCGATGTGGACGCTTGGTCCACTAGGGACTTAAACTGTGAGCTCTCTGGGGCAGGGAATTGTACAGCTCCTAGCACACTGGGGTCCCTGTCCATGACTGGAGATCCAGGGTGCTACCATAGTACGAATAGGAACTGGAGTGGGACCCGGCAGGTGACAGCAACAGCTTTTGAACTGGGCTGGATGTACCAACCTAGAGGTGAGGGGCTCCCTCTGCCAATGCTAGTTCCCAGATCATCCTGTCCCACTTCTTTCCTCGTTTCTCTGTCTCTGGCTTCTGACTCTCCCCTGCTCCCTCCTGCTTGAATTTCATGGTGCATGCAGATTGGTGTGCGTATGAGCTAAAGACACTTCAAGGCCCATAATGAGCTCTTCTTTATCTTCCTGAGCCTGTTAGGCTGAGCTGAGCCGTCTTCCCGTGGCCTGCGAGGCTGTACGTGATCAGTGTGTGTGTGCGCGCGCCTTGATCTCGCTGTTCGTCCTTATGATGAAGCATTTCCCCTTTCCTGCTCCCCGTCCCTTTGTCTGCCTGCCTTTGACTTCCCAGCCCACTTCTCTGTGGACTCATGAGCCTGCAACTCTGTCCTTTTTTCCCTTGTGAAGAACGGGGCTATTCAGACACGCTCCCAGCTGAGCCAGGCAAAAGCCTGGCAGAGCCTTGTTAAAATGAGGAATATTCAACCGCTTCATCAGTCCCAGCCCGGATTCCTCATTTAACTCAAATCCCGAACCATAGATCTGGGCCAGATCCCGTCTCCCGGGCCCATCTGTAATGTCCAGGGGGGAGAAAAATCCCTCTTCTGGGGGAGTGGGAAGGTTGCAGTGGCTGGATGTAGGGTGGGTTTGGCCACAGGGCTCCCCCTTCCCATGTGGTACGATTATTTTACCTCCCTGCCACTGCAGCTTTCCCTCCACCTGGGACGGGATGGACGTGTCGTGGCCCTGCCTGGAGCCCGTCGCCAGGGCTGCCCGGGGGGGGGGGGGGGCAAGTGGGGCAATTTGCCCTGGGCCTCGCAGGGACCCCCACGAGAATATGGTATTCTATAGTATTGCAACTTTTTTTTAATGGAAGGGGCCCCCGAAATTGCTTTGCCCCAGGCCCCCTGAATCCTCTGGGTGGCCCTGCCCGTTGCCTTAGCCGTAGGAGGTGCTGGGTGGGAGAAGACGGACTCTCTCCCCTCATGGCCTCTGAGCAGGACTCTGCCTGCGCCGGCGTCTCTGGCCCATGGAGCTGAGCGCCCCGTCTTGACTCCTCCCTGCTTTGCCTCTAGATGGCTGGGCTTTCCTCCACTGTTGGAAGGGGATGACGCAGGGCCTGTGTTGGATTTTAACCCCCATTGTGGCAGGGGGGATTAAAGGCCTCTCCAAACCAAGCCCCAAAGAGGGGCTGCGTGGCTCTTCCAGGCAGACAGCTGCGGGAGCGGGTAAAGGGCAGGCCGCTGGGTGCCTGGCTAGCCGGAGCTGTGGGAACCTGCAGCGCTCCTCTTTCAAAGCGGCTGGGGAAGGCCCGTTCAGAATCAGGCTGGGAGAAGCAGCCTCTGGGAGAATTCCCTTTGGGGCATCTCTGCAGGCACCAGCCATGCGGGGACAGGAAGGGGATGCTGCCTGTTATCCCGTCCCTTCCTGCCGGGCTGGCTTGTCTCCTCCGTGCTACTGCCCGGCGTCTAGCTGTCAGCACTGGGGCTGCCGAGAGACGACTTCTTCCACGGGCCACTGAGCTGCAGGCCCCGTCCAGCCAATCATGCCTAACTGACATGGACAGTGGCTCCTGGCTGGACAATGACGATAATCCTAACGTGGCCCATGTAGGCCTGCTGTTCCTTGTGCACTGGGACGCCTGAGGGGGTTGGAACTTCCCACCCTGCCTGCATGAGGGCTTGGCTGCCAGCTGGTTGGGGGATGCTGCTTCATGCCGTTGGGGAAACTTGGGTCCCCCGTGTTCCCGTGCACGTGGTACACAGGCCATTGCCACGCTGCTCACGTGGGACCCGGGGCGGGGGTGAAGCTGCGGCTGCCCACCGAGTGTCAGAACCTCGAGCCGCCCCGATAACCCATCACCCAGCTCTCCGCCTAGGCAGGCGGAGGAAAGCAAGCGCCCAGCCGGATCATTTTCTGGGCGGCGTGCAGAAGTCTCAGGGCCCAGCTGCTTCGAAGGACTGGCTGCCCCCTGATGTTCCTGCCCTTCAGGAGAATCAAGTCCCCTGACTCCTGAGGCCCCTGGCTGTTTTCTCCGGAGTGGCCCTCAGCACATGGCTGTGCCCGCACTAGCATCCCATGGCCATGCCAGGGGGAGACTAGCTTTGGGGTCTCCATCCTGTATCAGAGAACGGCTCCTCTCGTATCTGATTGCTTGATGCCTGTCAGACCCTCACCCCACAATGTCCCCTCCCCTGTCACCATGTGGCTGTCTCTCTTCTCTCTCTCTGGAGTCTTCTCTGTTCCGAACTGGCTGCATGATCAAACCGGTCCAGGCTGCATCTTTCTCGAAGGGGCAGCGATCCCACCTCTGTCACCTCCCGAGCCTCAGCTTTGTGTTCTCCCTTCCTTTTCATTTTTGCTCCTGCGGTTTTCTTTTTTCTTAGCACATTAATTGGAAAAGCAAAAAAACCCACCCCCTGCCTGGCTGTTGCAGGCCAGATACTCGGCCGGTGTAATTCAGCCTTGCGCCCTTCACTTCAGTGGAGCTATTCTGCTTTATGCAAGCGGCGGAGCTGGCCCTGTGGCTGCAATCGCTGTGAAGTCCTAGGCAGAAGCTCTTCCTCGCCACGTTCCTGAGCTGACGCCTTCAAACGGAGCCTGACGATCTTTGAGAGCTGAGCTCCCTGTTGAGTGGCACCTGTCAGTTGGCTAGACGGGGCGCTGCAGGCGTCTGGGGGCAGTTTGCTGTCTCTGCGCTTCCAATGCCTCATCATGGGATCTGATGTCTTTCAAGATCCACCCTCTTCAATCTCCTTAGTTCATGATCCATAGCAATAAAGCCATCATCTGAGGCTGGCTCTTGGGAGCTGTAGTGACTGGGCTTTCGGTTCATGGGGGATGTGCTGCTGCAGTCCTTTGAGAGCTTCAACAGGAAGCTGTTCACAAATGCTGGTGCTAGTGGGGGCCGAGTGGCTGTGGCTCCCCGGGGCTGCTTCAGGAGATGATCGTGCTCTGTCCCAGTGAAACTGAAGCCCTAAACGTACGCCCACGGAAGGTAAAGAAGTGTCGTCCCTGTGGGGCGGGCTGAGACTCAGCAAGTAACATGCCCAAGGTCACACAGTGAATCAGTTGCAGAGCTGGGAATAGAACCCAGGAGCCCAGACTCTCAGTATTGTCTTAACCAAAAGTCTCATTGCTTGGGGATTTTGCTTGTACACCTCTACCCCAATATAACGCTGTCCTTGGGAGCCAAAAAATCTTACCGCCTTATAGGTGAAACCACGTTATATCGAACTTGCTTTGATCCGCCGGATCGCGCAGCCCCGCCCGCCCGGAGCCACTGCTTTACTGCGTTCTATCTGAATTCGTGTTCTATCGGGTCGTGTTATATCGGGGTAGAGGTGTATTTTCTGCACCCTGGGGTGCTGCCAGTTAGCTCCATTGCCTAACTTAAAGCGGGAGCTCTGAATTCCATCCTTCAGGATAAGATGGGGTCCTGCAGCATCTCTGGAGGGGTCCCAAAGCACTTTACAGCCTCTGGAAAGGCTGGGTTCTGATCTCGTTTAGGTGATGTCAAGGAGACGAGATGGGACCTAACTGGTATATTGTGTGTGTGTGTGCGCACACGCGTCATGAGTTACTGAGGATTTGCACTGGTATGTCCAGGATTAGACTCAATTCTTTATCTAGAGGAATCCCTGGAGTCTTAGGGCGCGATTCTCTTGCTCTGCACCTCGTGTTGTTGCTTACACCAGTGCAGAGTGCTGCCCTTCTGATGGATCTGTGCCTGCTTTGCACTAGTGTAAATGGTGCAGGGGGGATGGTGAATGCAGCGGGGCCTGTTGCACGGCTCTAGCATAGTGCGGCGCAAGGCCTGAGGAGCAGGGTGATGGAGGAGGAGTGCCCCGTTTACAGGTGGAGGGACCTGCCTGCTTCTCCATGACGCCCAGGGATTCCTAGAGGCTTCAGTGTGTGTCACTGTCACGCCAGTATTTCCTTGCTCTGCTCTAGGAGTAATTGCTCAGATGGGGACGTGGGGCAACTCCCATCCCTCCCCTGGAATGTTAATGAGTCAAGAAGACTCAGACAAATGGCTCATTAAGAAGCAGTGCTGCATTGCAGGATTTTTCATCCCACCGACCGCTGCATCAGCAGAGACAGCACCTCTCTCTCCCCAACCCTGGCGAAGGATCTGTCAGGGAGCCCAGGCCTGTGCCAGAATTAACCACGTGCTTAATAAACTACCCCTCATGCCCAATGACCCGTCTGCAGAGTCCTCTGGGGGAGAAGTGAACGAGGTGCAGCGGGTCATAAAACAACCCTCAGCTCTCGTCTCCTCCCCAGAATTAGATCCTTCCCTTTCCCTGGCCCAATAGGATAGAATTGGAGTCGGGGTTCTGGCCTCCCCCCGTCCCCCACTTGCTGATGGCAGGCTCCGGAGCCAAACTCCACAGCCTGGGTCAATCCAACGCAAACGTCCAGTCCGTTCGGGGGCGGACACCTGGCTAAGAATTTACGAGGCAGAAAGGCCAATTCTCGAGCAGCGGAGCTGGAACGTGGCTTTTGGAAAGAAGGGCACAACGCAAATACGAATCATTCAGACGCTGCAGCCCTGGAGCTGTGCCTGTCTAGGGATGGAACTTCCCGAATCCATCAACTCGGGCACCTGGGCCTGGCTCCCTGCACCCTCTGCCGTCATGTACCCCAGAATTATTGGGCTCAGTCCAGGGGTAATTGGGTGCAATTCTCTCTGCACCCTGGGTGAATAACTGCACAGGGGCAGGGGGATGGAGCGTGAGTCGTGTCCAACACCTGGGGATTCAAAGGAAGGATAGAGCCTCAGGCTGGGTCTCCCTTCTGAGGGGGAGAGACTAGGATGACCAGACAGCAAATGTGAAAAATCAGGACAGGGGGTGGGGGGTAATAGGAACCTATATAAGAAAAAGACCCAAAAATCGGGACTGTCCCTATAAAATCAGGCCATCTGGTCACCCTAGGAGAGACCTACTAGCCACATCTCTCGTGAGCATGTGGGAGTTTTTCCAGGGTGCACGGGGCGGTGAGGAGCCCAGCTCTGCTTGAAGGTGGAAGGGACTTGGGGGTGTACCTCCCCCGCCCCCGGTTTGTGCCTTTGAAGACTCTCCCGCTGTAAGCTCCAAGTTTCAGAAGTGGCTGCTGAGTTGGGGTCTCTGGATGCCCACTCTGACCCTCATTTTCTTTTCCAGAGGGGCTGGCAAAATCAAAACTGTGCCTAGGGAAGACTTCAGGGTTGTTGTTGTTGTTTTTTTTTTAAAGTAAACTTGATTCTTTTTAAAAAATTTTCATGGCAGATAATTTCTCTTCTTTTAAGCCAGCCCTGGCGGAAGCCTCTCCCGGCCACTGGGATCCTAAAATCCCGCAAATGGGTCTGGAAAGACTCCAGGGCAGAGGGTAGCATGGGAAGTCACAACCTAACTGCCCTTGCTTGCGGGCACCGAAGTTCCCGCTCCCATTCCTGAGAGAACCTCTTCTAATCCAAAGTCTCCCATCACTGTTATTCTCTGTGGACCAGTCACAAGTGGGCTATGCTGGTTTGATACTTCTCCCTACACATGGCTGCCCCGTGGAGCTGTGCGTGACATGCTAGAGAATTGTTTTATGTGCCAACTGCGGGACGGGGGACAGGGCTGGCGGAATGATAAATAGCCAGGCTCAGGCGTTTGTAGAAGCAGAGTTAATTAGCTGCCTTGATGGACGATACGGCACCTGTAGGCTGAGACTCAGCCAGTGAATGGCAACGAACTGCTCTGCCTGTCTGGGCAGGGTTGGTGCCCTGGGAAGTGGCTTTAGGCTCAAGGGAGAGGGAATCATAGTGGGGGGGGGAGGGGGAAGCGACGTTATTGCTGATCCCACAGAAGTGCGACCTCCAGCCAGGTAATAGAGGAGAGAGCGCTCTTAATTAGTGGTGGAGCATGTCTCCTGGGCTCCCAATCCCCCCCATGCATCGGGAGCCCAGCAAGGCTGCACGCATGTGGCTGCGCGGGCTCGTTACAAGGCAGATCTGAGTCACTTCCAAGAGGCTTCCAGTCTCCAGCGCCTCTTGCTAACGGGGCGCGGGGCGGTGACGGGGCATGAATAACCAGCCTAGTCTGAGTGCTGCTGGGCAGCAAGTCTGGGGGGTAGGGGGGTGGGAGAGCCTCACGTGGGCTGACTCCCGTGGCCTAACCAAGTGGCAGTGGCCTTGCTAACAGCCCTGCTGGGGGCAGCATAGGCCTGGAGCATCCGGTGCTGGGCTGAGCCTCGGGGATTCCATTCCTGGCTCTGTCACTGACCTGCAGGGTGTCCTGGGGCACCTCACCTCTCTTTGTGCCTGTTCCCCTTCTCCCCTTCGTCTCTGGTCTATTCAGTCTGTAAACCCTTCCTGGCAGAGACTGTCTCACTGTGTGTCCTTGCAACACCTAGCGCAATAGGGCCCTGAGCTTGTTCGCTCCTCTAATTCAAATCTACCCCTCCCGCCCCCAGCTGATGGCCTCTGCCTGTTAGCATTTCCTCGCTCTCGCTCCCTAGTCTAGCGCCTGCCTCTCTCGCACTTTCGCGCCCTCGCTCTCATCGCCATGCTCTCGGAGGCTTCTTTGCCAGCACAGCCCCCTCGCCTCGCTCTGAAATTACGACTTTGTTTAGCTTGCATTTGCAATTCCTTGGTTGATATTTATCCTTCATGACTTTTAAAATCTTGCCTCATCCCTTATTGATAGCTGCCTTGCGGTTTTTCTGCCCCTCTCCCGAGCAGTGGCCTGTCTGAAGCCCTGTCGTTTTGGTTTAGTGAATAGTAACTGGTTCTGATTTCCTGATTACATCAAATGCATTTGTAGTGATCCTTGCGCCCTGCTAACTCAGTGTGCACCGGTTTCCTTTCTCTCTGGATTTTGATCTGCTCTGGGTCAGAGTTAACCCTTGAAACCTAGCTGGGCTGCCTGGGGTGAAATCACTAGGAGTTTGGCCATTAGGGTGACCAGACAGCAAATATGAAAAATTGGAATGGGGTGGGAAGTAATAGGAGCCTATATAAGAAAAAGACCCCAAATTGGGACTGCCCCTATAAAATCAGGACATCTGGTCACCCTAGTGGCCATTGGCGTCCGAGGCCCCCAGGGGAGTTGCCGTGGGTCCGTTCAGCAGAGACTGCTTCAGAGGAAGGTGTAAGGAGCACGCATAGGCCGATGGGGGGGAATCTGACCTCATATTAGATCTCATCCTGGTGGCATCTACTCAGAGATTGGCGTGAACTCAGGAGCGTGAGGCATAGGGATGTAGGACACGGGACTAGAAGGGACCACCTAGGTCATAGAGTCCAGGCCCCTGCTACTGCAGGCAACTCCGTCCCATAATCCTGTCCCAAATTCGTTAATGTCCCTTCCAAATGTTTGTTGGCAGTAACTCTCATAACTCTGATCGTATCTGTGTAAAATTCAGATTTTTTTTTTTCCAGAATCTTGCTGATTTCTTGGTCTTAATGACATCCTGTGACAATGAGTTCTACAGTTTAATGATATGGGGAGAGCTCAGTGGTTTAAGCATTGGCCTGCTAAACCCAGGGTTGTGAGTTCAATCCTTGAGGGGGCCATTTAGGGAACTGGGGTAAAATCTGTCTGGGGATTGGTCCTGCTTTGATCAGGGGGTTGGACTAGATACCTCCTGAGGTCCCTTCCAACCCTGATATTCAATGTTATCCTTCAATCAGTTCTGAATTTGCCACCTTTTTAGTTGCATTGAATGTCCTCTTGCTCTTTTGAGACAGGGAGAACAGAAGCTCCTGATCTCCCTCCTCTAGACCATTAATCACATCATCTCAATCTGTCATTACTACATATGTGCTACCAGATTATAAACATTTAACAAAAATAAGATCTCCAAACATTCCCACCCATGTATGTGCATATTACCGCTGCCCAGCTTTGTCTGCCTTCTTAATAAAACTTGGCACTTTACACATTCAAAGCCCTGTGCAAACATTAACTAACTAAGCCTCCCAGCATCCCTTTGAGGTATTTGGTATCCTCTCCACTTTACAGATGGGGGACACTGAGGAACAGAGCAGGGAAGTGAATGTTTAGGTTGGTTCTTTCATCAGAATGGAAATTCCAGTGAAACGGCCGTGCTTTGGGAATGTACCTCCACAAGAGCTGCAGAGAGTACCAGCTGTGACGGAGTTAATGTGTACATCTTGAATGGTTCTGGGGGTCTTGAAACCCAGCTGGGTTTCTACAGAAGGGAGAAGATGGTCTTCTGGCTAAAGTGTACAACTACGCGTTAGGACTCCTGGGTTCTATTCCTGACTCTGCCACTGTCTTGCAGTGTGACACCGCGAATAAGCCACTTCAGGCCTTGTGCCTCAGTTTCCCTCCTTTAAAAAGGGGATAATTCATTGCTCACCTCTTAGGCATGTTGTGGGGCTTTCTGCATTATTTGTAGGGGGTTTGGGACCATCTGAGGGAGGGAGGCTAACCGGCCGTTGATTTAAACAGCTTTATTCCTGATCTATAGCAGTGTGAGGGGGAAATCAGGCCAGATGTGCATCGAGGACTGGGATAAAATGCCCAGTCAGAAAGAAGAAGGTGTAGGCAGCGCAGCTGTGCAGGTGATTTTGCCTTGGAGTTTTGATACAGAACCTCTGGGTTCAGAGAGGCTGCAGACCTGTGGGATATCTGCTTGTCTGCTTCACTTAGAGGCTTGGAGATAGAAATGTCTCTTGTTCTATCAGTGATAGGTTCTGAGTTGGCTCTGGGCCTCTGTGACATTTTATGTGATTCAGTAATACCAGCCGCAGCAAAACATCTGTCAAGGAAACAGGGAGGGAAAAAAAATCAGCAAACAGGAATGAGCCGTTATGTAGGTCAATGTACTGAGCAATAAGATAACAGTGGGTGTGTGTTTAAAACCTTCAAGGAGCAATGCTAAGCAAATTTTCAGGCCACTTTCTCCTACTGAAGGGAAATTTAGAGGAAAGTGCTTTATATTAAAGTATCCAAGAATCCCTCCTGCTTCATGCTCGGAGGAGTTGATGGCAAGGCCAGGGAGAGGCAGTGCAGAGAGGGGAAGTCATTGCTTAACGCGGCTCCACCCCTTGCTGTTGGCTTCTTGGAGCCCCATACTGCATGGGGGGGCCTTTCGGAACAATGAGCCACATGCCGCGATGGGGGCCAGATCCTCAGCTGGGCTAAATCAGGGCAGCCCCCCTGCTGATTTACACCATCTGAAGATCTGAGCACAGCACAGGAGTTGGAAAATCCTAGATTCTCATCCTGGCTCGGCTGACTCACTGGCTGCCCCTGGGCAAGACCCTTCACCGCCGTGTGCCTCAGTTTCCCCATCTATAAAATTGGGATAATGCTACTTGATGGAGGTGAGATTTAAAATCTGGCAGCAGCTTCTGCATGGATCACGGACTGGATAGAAAACAGACCAGCGGGGAAAACCCGGCTCTCTTGGGAGCCAATGGCAAAACTCCCCTTGGTCTAGCGAGGTGTTAACCATCCCAGGAACGGCCAGGCGGACAGTGGATGATCCTCCAGTGGCAAAGGGCCCAGGCGGGGCTCTTATGTCCCACCCATCCCCTGCCCGCTGATGGTGCTGCAGGGGGAGGGTGCAGCCAGGCTGCCCCCTTCTTATGCCAGTCCTCGGCTGGCTTTTCAGCCCCTCGTGGCCTCTGCAGCTCTCCGTCCATTGGAGATGCCCTAGCCCAGCACAGACCCGGGGGCCACGCACTGAGCAGCCCTGGGGTCAGAAGGAGCTTGAAGCCAGCTTAGCAAATGCCCCTGCTTCAGCCAGTGCTTTTTGGCTACAGCTGAGAATCCTGCCCAATATTCCTTTGCAGGCTCTTCCCAACCACTTCTGTCCTCCCCCTTTCCCCGCTCACTCTGGGCTGTCCCCGCCTGCTTGGGGGACGATTTGAAAGCACAATCCTAGGCTGTTCTGCCTGGCAAATCTCCACCACGCTGCAGTGGGCAGCAGCAGCGACGTGCAGTTGTGCTTCTCCGTGCGTAGGACATGCCACCCGCACGAGGGTCATATTCAGGGGCCTGATCCCCTGGGCAGGGTGGGGGCCCTAGACCGGGAAATGCTGCGGGGTGGGGGCAGATGGGGAACCAAAAGCTGCTTTATCTAGGTCAAGCCCACCCCACCGTGTGGCTATACTGTGGCTTCTAGCTGGCTGCAGGCCCCACCGGAGGGCTGTGCCCGCGGGGAGATGCTGCCAGCATGTGGGCTCCAACGTGTCTAGGACTTAACCAGAGGGGCAGAGGTTCACCCCCCTGTGTGCGCCCCATCCCATTGCCTTAGGCCACGTACAGTCCCCCTGCTCCTCCCAGCTTCTCCATCCCACCCCAGACCCTCTTCCAACCCCCCAACGGTCCTTTTCCACTAGATGATGCCTTAGTGTGCACTGAGCCGCCTGCCGGGGCACCAGTGCTCTTGGGAGAGGAGGGAGCCGAGCCCTACTGCAGACGCCAGGATCGAGGGAGGAAATTGTCTGTTACGGCAGGAGTGGCCATTCCCTGAGCCTTGCTGGGAGACCTGTGCCGTGGGGGACACTGCTGGCTAATCTCCATGTTGCCCTAGAGGCTCTAGGGCATGTTGGGCTTTCCTCCCCCAGCGGCCTGAGGCCAGGATGGTTCAGCGTGCAGCGTTCCCAAATAACTCCCCCTAGCAGCAGCCGGGTCTGGCCCAGGCCTCCTGGTGCTCAGACACCAGCCGCCGGGCAACGCTTCCACGGGCTCCTTCTCCAGCAGCAACGTGGTCCTTGTGACAGCGACTGGCAACAGCGAACCCCTGCCCGGGCTGGTTTTAGCCTCGAGGCGGGGCAGGGGGACTCGCAGTACGGGAAATGGAGGTTACAATGTGATGTGTGGAAGGGACCCAAGGGCACACTGCTGGGGTTTCCATAGAAGCAGCACTTGAATTGGGGAGCAGTCCTCCTCTGTAAGGTTTTTCTGGCACTGTGGTCTAGGGGTTAGAGTAGGAGACGGGGAGACCCGGGTTCTTGTTCTAGCTCTCATACGCTGCTGACCGTGCGCAAGTCAAGTCTCTCTGTGCCTCAGTTTCCCCATCTGTCGCATGGGGATGATACTGCTCTAGTTGTCTGGAGTGCGGCCTGGGGAGTGTTAAAGCTTTGGGAGCTCCAGATGGAAGGCAGCATAGCAATCCAAGTACCGTCAGCTGCAGTGGAAAATCAATTCATAGACTGTCCTGAATGTGGGAACAAGGGAAAAACTCCATGGCCTCGAACTTCTACTCCCCCCACCTTTCTGTGCTCAGTTTCCTTCACTTTCTCTATTGTAAGTGCCCCTTGTGAAGCCCTAAGGCCTCTCTCAGCGCTGGGGCCATACAGGGCCCCCATTGTCCTCAGGGATCATGGTGACTCTTCTCTGTCATCTCAAGGGAACTGGCATTTCAAGGTCTTCTGAGGCTAGGCCAGCCTTCCCTGTGTTCACAGAGGAGCGAGATGCAGCCCCTGGATCTCTTGCGGTGTCCTTGGATGGCTTCCTTCACCCATGTTAAAGGACTCCATTCATCTGAGGAGAAACAAGGTTTAGGATCATTTCCTTGCAGTGCAGTAAGCGCACAAATAATCTTCTTCAATGAGCTAGAAAATGTTCATCTGTCAGAGGAGCTGCAACTGAATGCCACGGTGCCAGTCCCTGCATCACTGTGTGTGTCAGCGGGCATGCAGCCGGAGGCTCTGCTTGCCACGGGCCATGTTCCCCAAGCCCGGGGGCTGGGCAGCAGAGCCGGGCGTGCCCACCCTGGAGGAACCAGTGGATGCTCGGCGGGGGTTTAAATGGGAGCGTTTAATAGTCGTGGACAAACCTTGGGCCCAGTTTTCCAATGTGCATGTGACACTTGCTCTGCAAGATGCACCCAGCTGCAGATCTGAGTGTGCAAAACGGTCACTTACATGTACAGAGAGGGGTTAGTTGCACGCCCGTGTGCGGCGTGTGGTACATGATTGTGCAACGGAGCAGTCGTGCATTTTCGTCTGCAGAGGGGGTTGTGTGGGCACGCCTCCATTTGTGGTTGGAACTCCTAGTTCATCCCCAAGGCCCCTGACCCTGAGCGCTTTGCAGTTCTGAAGTCTCTTGTTCTTCCCCTTCTCAGGCCTCTCTTAGACTGAGAGCACCTCTGAGACAAATCTTCCCCCCTGGGCAATGGAGAGGAAGGATGGCCCAGTGGTTGGGGGGCCTCGATTGGTACTTGGGGGACCTGTGTTCAATGCCTTGTTCTGCCAGAGGCTTTCTGTGCAACCTTGGGCAAGTCACTTAAGCTCTCTGGGGCTTGGTACCACCCCATAAGATGGGGGTACTAGAACTCTCATCTCCCACAGGGGTGAGGAGGATAAACCCATTAAAGGTTGTGAGATGCTCAGTTACTACACTAATGGGGGGCTAGATATGAAACCTACTCAGTGTTGAGAAAGTGCCCGTCACATCCTGGGCATGGCTAGAGCCAGGATGGGGTTGTGCTGCTCTCATTTTGTGGGTGCAACATTTATTTCCCTGCTCTAAAAACTTGGCCTTAAAAGAGAAAAAATCTGCCTCTTCCACCCCGGTCTCCTTAGGGTTTCTGCAGTCAGGAGAAAGGGAAGAAGCCGAGAAACTTGCCTGCAAACCAGGGCTGGGCCTTGATTAGCTAAAGAGACCAGGCAGCTGCTGGCCGTTCTCCCAGCCAGAGTGAAATGCGATTGTGAAGTGAATCGCTCGGTCGGCATGTAGACAAAATCTACCCCTGTGTGTGTCATATAATGTCAGTGATGCCTTTCACAGGGATCTCTGACCCTGGATGAACAGAACATTGTTCCCCCCGGACGTTAGTGCTGCCCAAAGATGCCTGTCTTTCCAGAGGAGTAAAATGAGGGAGAGCTGAAGGGGCCGTGGGGTTAAACTGAAGGGCAGTTCAGTTCCTTCGGTGGCAGGAACCCTGGCACCTGCCTCCCAGCCCTGTGCTCGGAGGTTGAGTGGCACATGCCTTATTCAAATGTCCGACTATCACGATTGTCGCCATATCAGCGATTTGCAGGAATAGCTGGGGAAGAGCGGGATTTTGGACCTTTACTTCCACTGCAAACAAATGTATTTTAAGGGGGAAATTCCCTACATGAGAGCCTGATCCACAACCCACTGAAACCAGTGGGGTTCTTTCCATTGACTTCAGTGGGCTTTGAATCTCTTGTAATTCCCTGTCCTCCACAGCAATACATTGGTGCAGTATTTTACACATTTGTTTGTAAAGTAATTACTTACGGGAATGACAAATTTCTAACTAATTACACGATCGCTTTCCTGTGCGAAAGGACTAATGAAATATCCATGACCTGCTTTCAGCTAATTCAAGTTTTAAGAAAATAATTACACTATATAAAATGATGTACTAAATTGGGTGATTCTTTACTAAACTCAGGTTTGTTTAGACTGAGTAAATTTTACTAATACACTGTCTAATAAAATACTACTGTAACGGTAATAAATTAAAATATTTGCTTCCAATAATTCTTTTCACTTATGACTCATTATAAAAAAAAAAGTAAGCAGATTAAAAGTGCAGTCAAAATGACCTGGTGGGATTCCATATTTATTTTCTTCTGATGATTGTAGATCAAATTTGCTCAGTTCATGAGTAGAAAAATGGTCTTTCCACCTGCTGCGGCTATAGCGTTAAGCCAGTATTGGGAACTGAAGCTGTGAGCTTGTTCTGTCTCTTTCATCACCAGCCAAAAAGATCCCACAATGGGAACTCCTTTGACGTTCGCAAGACAGAATGGACTCTGGCATGGTCTCCCATAGGTGTGTATTGTCTCTTCAGGGCATAGGGCTGTGAAAGCTCACTTTTGTTGCTATGGTAAGCAGAGATGATGAGATGACTTGAAGAATGGGCAGGGAGCTTAGGGCAAGCTGAAGTAGCTGGAAAGATGGGGCACATGGAATGGGGTCTTTCTCACATAGGTGTCACTTGGATCCTGATTCAGCAAAGCACCGAATCACGTGCTGAGGTTGAACCATGTGACTAGTTCCATTGACTCAAATAGGAGCTTGCACGCTCACCGTTAACTGCATGGTGGATCAGGGCCAATGCACTCAGCACTGTTAGACTCCAGCAGTCTGCCGCCCCTTGAAGTCAATAGAAAGCCTTACCGAGCCATCAGTGGTTTTGAAATATAGCTCATTACCGCTTTGAGCATAACAACGCTTCTCACGCTGCAGTGGCACCCCTCCGCCTGCCATCAGCGGCCGTTCCTTTATAAAAAATCCGGCCATAACTGCTCCAGAGCCTGAAATAACTCCCTTGTTAGGTGACGTGTGTCTTGATGAGGCAGGCTTGTCTAATGGTTATGGCACTAGACTAAGACTTGGGCGAGCCAGGTCCAATTGCCTGCTCTACCACAGTCTCTTAGCCTCAGTTTCCCCGTGTGTAAAATGGGGATAACGCCATTTCCCTCCCTCACAGGGGTGTGGAGAAGGAAATGCATGCAGATTGTGAAGCACTTTGAGAGCTACAGATGATAAGTGCTCTATACCAGCTGGGTATTATTTTTAATAAAGTTTTTTCAAAATCTCTCTCCCCTCACGCGTAAAGTTTGAGCTGTGTCTAAAATGGCCTTTTTAAAACCCTGTTAGGCACTGCCTTAAAATATACAAACACAAGCGTAGCCAACTTCCCTGGGCCTGTTCTCAGCTGCTGGACATCAGGATAGTTGCACTCCAGCTGAAAATCTGGTCCCTCTGATTCTGAAATGAATTTTCTATCCAGCTGCAACCGATTGTCCCTTCTGTAATGGGCAGAAATGGATCTGTCCAATAAACTTCAACTTGTTTATACATTACAGAAGTGTTAGGGGGAAAAGGGCCACAGCAGCAAACAGCATCAGCTGTTAAATTATAATGGGTTAAAAAATAACCCCCCAGGCCACATTCTCTGCCAGTGTCGATCCATGTAGCCCCAGGGAAGTCAATGGAATGGGGCAGGATTTCCACCAGCTTAGAATGTGGCTCCACATGTTGAAATTCTTCACACTAATACTTTGTGATTAAAAAGACTGAGCACCTCATAAAAACTGGCTAATCTTCAGAACAGGCCCTTCGAGCTAAATCAGCCGTATTACCGACGTCTTGCAGGGGAGGAAGTTGAGGCATGGTGACTTGTCCAAGGAACATGTGGTAGACCCAGGGCTGGAACCCAGAAGTTTCTGGTGCCTAGCTGGGCCTGCAGACAACAAGGCCATGCTGCCTTCTAACTCTGCGGGGCTGTTAAAGGGGACAGAGGGGATCTGAGCGGATGGCCTCACAGATAATGGCTGGAGTGTCGTGCTATGTTCAGCACCAAGGACAGCTCCTTCGGGAAGCCAGGCTCATTAGGGGACCAAGAAGGAAGGCCAGGCTTCTAAAGGCTGCTGTAGAGAAGGCCATTCTGCTAAGGTTTTGGGTCACTGTTAATCGGTAGGTCAGCCTGGCGCAGTGCGATTACCGAGTGGGAGAGAGGCAGCGCTGTGGCCATGGGAGTCTGAGGGCAGCTCAGGTTAGTGCTGAGGAGAAGGGTGCTTGCGGCCTAGCGACCGAGGGGCTGATTTGCAGTTTGGATGTGTAAAGTCCCCGCAAGCTCTGCGTTGGCATTCGGGGGCTGTTTATGCCTGCAGGGTGGGGTGGCGGGATCCCGAAGTGGGGCGGGGGGGATGGTGGCATGTGCCCATGGAAGGAAAACTCTCCCTGTCATGCTCCGTTAGGCTCCAGCACCAGTGCCTCCAATAGGCCGTATAAATATAGAAAAACCCCATGAGGCTCTATAGGGGCTTCCCACTGTGTATCCTTTTGGGTAGGGCTCCGTATGACTTGGATTCAGACAGCTGGGGCAGGGGGCCCTTTGTGAAAGCCCCCACCCCCCCGGCTTCAAAATAGCCTGTCACCCCCTGCAAGCTCAGCACAGGGGCAGTTCTCTCCCGCAGCAAACTCAGCAGGAAGCTCCGTGGCCTTGTCCCTGGGCGTCTGTCCCTCCTTCCCCATGAGGATGCCTGCTAGGTTCCAAGCCCAGCTGTCAGCCCTGGCCAGCTAGCTCTGCGTTGCCTGCCGGGGAGGAGGGGTGGCTTTTCCCTTCCTCTTGTGTGTGTCGGTGCACGTGGGCTTGCGCCTGTCTTTGCTATGTGCTCAGGAGTCAGGTTGCTTTGGCTTCCGGGACAAGCCCTCCCCGAGGAAAGCGCCCCCACTCCATTCCCTGCACTTCTCATGCTGTCCCTGCCCGCCGTCCCTCCAGAATGGTGGCACCTTGGCTCCCGTGGGAGGAATCTCCCTGGAAGCGAGTGACCGAGACGTCTGGGACCATGAGGCTACGAGCCGGCTAAGAGCTGGGGGGTAAGTGAGACGGGAGCCGTTTTCCTTCTCTGCAACTCTTCTCCTTGGGCCCACTCTGGGGCCTGCCCGCTGGAGAGGGGGCCAGAGCAGACCGTTCAGATGAGCTCATTGAAAATGCTCCGACCAAATGCCAGGGCTGAGAAGTGGTTAGTGTGGAGAGCCAAGTGTGGTATTGACCCCTGAGGTCAGAAATGCTCTCGGATAGAAGTGCCAAAGCATAGCAGAGAACAGACAGCAGGAGACGTTTTAGGGGCTGTGCGGGCATGTGTGTGAGTGGAGATCACCAGCAGGGGGTTTGCTGATAAGGGTTGGGGTGGGGAGGGAATGAAAAGGCGAATGAGAACACAGATGCGTCACAAATCAGTAAAAGCGCTTGTAGTATTGATCCTCTCTACATGCCTATCTCCCCGGCACCCAAGGGCTCTGCACTTTGCCAGCATTAGCTCACAAAGCCTCACTACCCTCTGAAGTAGGTCAGGTGTTTGTATAAGGGCTCTTCCCCTACCACTGAAATGCAGCTGTCTCTGGGGGGGAACTTGGCAGATGTTTAACGGTACATTTCAGCACAACTGGCTTCCTGCGTAGCTTGTAACAACGAAGCCCCCCCACCGTGGGTTAGGCTGGGGAGTGAAGGAGGGTACCCTATTCCTAGGGAACGGAGGAGGAAGTTGCTGATTAGCTGAGTTGGAGTTGGTCCAGGACACAGGGTGGACACTCAATTCTTGTTAACGCTGCTTTGGGACCTTTAGTGGGGTCAGAACCTGTGTGGTGCCATCTGGGTTTACAGGGCTCCCATCAGGCCCCTGAGCGGTGATTTTATGCAGTGCTGGCCTATGGGCAGGGGGTTAGTGCAGCGACGGCCAAGGTGCAGCAGAGATGCAGGTGCAGAAGGTGCAGGCAATCCCCTGAACTCCCGATGTTACACTCTGGGATCTCCTGATGAAAAGCGCTATGGAAGAGCTAGGTGTCATTACCCTGCCCTCAGCCGCAGTGAACTCAGCCATGGGCCTCTGCGGCCAAGGAGACTTTGGCAAGAAACTGGCAAGGTTGGAGACTGACTGGAAAAGAAACGTGGGCGCTTTGGAAAATCTGGCCTCTGGCTTTGGTGCTGGGGTGGGGAAGTTGTGGGGGGACCTGGGCTGCAATGGTAAAAAGTCCCACAGACCTGGTCAAAAGGCCACAGATGCTGCCGCGTTCCTACGGATGGGCCAGCCTTTTGCTCGCCTCCACCACTGGCCATTGCTGGAGGCTCTGAGGAAGGGACCCGGGGCCTTTCCAGCTTAGGGAGCAATCGAGACGGGAGGCCAAGGGAAAGAAGATGGCAGTGCAATCTCCCCACGCTCACAATGCACACGGCCCCTTGCAGTCTGTCCCCTCCCACCATCATCCCCTCTTGCTCTCCCTGCCCACGGCCTGGGGCTCTCCTTCTGCCAGCTCCCTCCTTCCCCTCAAAGTTCCTTTCAGCCATTGTGTGTCTTTCAATCTTCCCCTCTGATTATTCTAATTCCGCCAACAAGCGCTGGGCTTGGTGATTGGTTGATGGTGACTCCGAGGCCTCCTGGCTTGCTTGCCTTTCAATCCAGGGGCCTCCGGACCATGCAGAGGACAAATCTCCTCCCCAAGGCGAGTCTCTAATGGAGTTTAACACTGTTTTTCCTCTCGCCTCACCGAGCCCTGCTGGTGTCTCACGGTTGTATTGGTTCCTCGGGGGCAGGAGAGGACGGGTGTGCCGGGGGAGGGATGGAGCTTCATGGGCTGGGGACAAAGTGGAAGCGTTTACTGGGCATGTGCTGAAAATGGGCGGGCGGGGATGGGAAGAATCTTGTGCTGCTGCTGGGTGAGGGAAAGCCCTGGGCAGGGCCACAGCAGGCCTGGCACTTGTTTCTCCTCGTCTCAACCTGGTGAAACGGAGGCACAGAGCAGGGATGTGACTTGCCCAGGGAGACAGTGGCAGAGCCAGGAACCGAACCCAGGAGTCCTGCCTTGCCAGCGCCCCCTCCCAGCAGCAAATTCTCAAGTTCTCTTAGAGCTTCCTTGTTGATTCACTTTGCTACTTAAGGCCTGGGTCAGAAATCCTCCACTGAGCTCCCTGTTGATTTGGCTGCTCAGTCTGAGATAGCAGTGCAGTGACTGGGCCCCCTGTGTTTGGAAAGGACGGTGGGGAGCGAAGGGGCGATGGACAATTGCGGGCAGGGTTAGGGCCCTGTGGAAACCTTCCTTGGAAGATAGGAGGAGCCAACCCTGCGTCGCCCGTCTCTGGGACGGGGGCCTGTGAGGATGAGACGCCAGCCACACAGGCTGGGGTGGCTTAGGGTCAGCTTGGCCTAGACTCTGAGTTTCTGGGTCTCACAGACCGTGTCAGAGCTGGGAAAAAATCCAGGAGCCTTGGCTTCTAGCACCCTGCTCTCATTTCTGGACCAAACCCCTGCCACAGCTGAAAATAGAACCCAGGTGTCCTGGCTAGGATGTGCTTAAACACTTGAATCAAAGGCGACTTGCAGCTGTGTGGCAATTTAAGGCCCATAAACTGATTCAGATAAAATAACCGGGGGTCGGGTTTGAAATTGAACCCATGATGGCTGTCTGCTTGTGTGGGAGCCCGGTCCGCTTTGGGAACCTGCCCCACACAACCACCCCTGGGCCCGTCACTAGCTGGGAACCTCGAAAGAGGGGCCAAGGACTGAATGGAAACCGAGCTGGCCAGGGCTGAGCCCCGTTGCAGAGGCTTTGCGGAGAAGTTTGCACCTGTCCTGCCTCCAAAGAGAGGCGCTGAATTCCCACCGCATTTGTGGGGCTGCTGGGCAGGTGTCTGCCACCGCCAACGCACAGACAATGCAGCGAGGAGCCCCGGGCTAGCAGCCGCGCCGAGACAGCCCAGGGAGGTGTCTTTGTGCCTCGCAGCTGCTGAGCGGTTCCAGGGCTGGAGGGGCATAAATCAGGGCAGTCTGGGAGACTGCTGTCATTTACCAGACTTGCCAGAGTGCTCCAGCCCACCCCCTCGCCCTGGCGTGCTCCTGAGGGGCTGAGGGCTGCACCGAAGCGGGGATAGGGCTACGAATGCCCACCCCAGCTCATGTGTCAAGGGACTGGGGTCTAGCGGTTAGAGCAGGAAACTGGGAGCCAGGACTGCCAGCTCCACCGCCGACTCGGTGTCTGTCATTGGGCCAGTCACACCGCCCCTGCGTCTCCGTTTCTCCCATCTGTAGAAATGCAGGGAAATGATCCTGCGCTGCTTGTCTCTGAAGTGTGTTCTGCAGAGCCACCAGAGTTGGTCAGTGCCGCCCTCTGCTCCCAGAGCAACTGCTTCTCCAGCCCTCCCTCTCGAAGGGCAATAAATCTATGGGAAGCTTCTGCAGATGAACTTCTCTGGAAACGCCCCTGGAAGAGCCTCTTAGCAGCAGCAGCTTGTCCCCATTACTCAGCCAACTGACCACTCTACGCTTCCTGCAAACAGTAGTTACAGGACATGCAAAAAAGCCTTGTATGGTTCTTCGGAGGCTGGGCCTTGCTGCCTGTTGCGTTGGCTTCCCAGCCCCTGGCTGCCTGGATAATAAGGGTAAGAAGGTGTAATTGAACCTGGCGCCTCCAACTCTTGAGTTAAAGCAGTAATTTCATTAGCTGGTAGCAGTAGTTGGTTGTTACCCTCCAATGGAACCGCCGCTGTTAGTGAGACATGGCACATGCTTTGCCAACATGTTACACCCATGCGGAGCTGTGCATCCTTTTGCGCTGTTCCCTGGAGCTGGTACCACTGCTGCTTTTATCTCCAACCCACATAGACTCTCTGGGGAAGCAGGAGCGCGTCAACCAGGCACTGCTGAGACAAACCGATGAGATTTGGAAGCTTGGCTGCGATTCTGACCCTCCAGCCCAAACCCGGATCCCAGCTGTAACCAGGAAGGGAATTGAGCCACGTTCCAAACTTTCCAGAGTGTGAAGCTGGGCTGGAAATTTGATTTTTCTCTTGACACTTCTGATCGTTCTGGATGGACCAGAACCCCACCCTCACAGGAGTCTGGAGCTCTGCCCCAGTGTCTGGCTCGTCTGGTCCCAGGGAGATGTGCTGTAAATGAAAAGCAGTGGAGGAAAACAAGTTAACCAAACTTTGCCATGAGCCTTGATTCCAAGCCCGTTATCCACTTGAAATCTGTGCTGTTGCTTCATTGCTTTCTTTCCCCCTCCCTGCCCCATTGCATCCCATGGTAGACGTCCAATTGCACACAAGGCGGTCGCTATCTCAGCACACGTCGCTAGGCAGAGCAATCTAGCCAAGTCGCTTGTGAAGAACAGAATCCCCCCTGCATAGCGCCATAAGGTCTGTGCCCCCCCAGGGAAATTAAAGTTATCCACTTTTGGCATATGGGCCATATATTTGCCTGCCCAAGTCCCAGTGCCCTGTGGTTACGAGTCCCAGTTTGCATTCTGCCTTACCCTCGCCGATGGGGAAAAGATGCAGGAGAAGCAAAAGTACACAACTAACTTTGTGGTGGGGGAATTGCTGATGGGAGCTTCTCCTGGCAGAAGATGCAATAAAGGCAAAAAGTGAGTTATTTGTAATGGTAATTACGCTCTTCCAGTTTATCCTAGCACATAATTGTGTGGGCGTCAGGCTCCCAATGGTGGTAATTACCCTGGTGGTAAATGGCACAATATTAAGACGTATTTTTTTCCGTTTTCTTCTGTTTGTTGTTGTTGTAGTTTATTGTAACAAATTCCATTCTTATCAACAACTGACAAGCCAAGATCCTGCTTTAGTAACATCCATTTCCAGTCTGTTGGCTGGAACCATTTACTGAGGAGTGAATTTCAGCCTGGTCCCCACTTCTCCTTTCCACGTCATTCCCAAGCCATTCTGCTTTTGGAATCTTTGTACTATCCCTCTGCACTGATTTCTCCCATCCCCATCTGCTCTCCTTAGGTTTGAGGTTTGGATCTTTTCCTCAGCTAAGAAGGTTAGAATCGCTTGACCAACCCAGCCCGTTGCTTCTTCTAATCCACTCGCCTGTCTCTGACAATGGCCAGACGTTTATATCCTCCTATAATGTCTAGACAAATGAGCATTATTACTGACCTTGGCACAAAAAGTGGGAATGTGCTAATAAAGTTTGCGGATGACACAAAGCTGGGAGGTATTGCCAATACAGAGAAGGACCGGGATATCATACAGGAAGATCTGGATGACCTTGTAAACTGGAGTAATAGTAATAGGATGAAATTTAATAGTGAAAAGTGCAAGGTCATGCATTTAGGGATTAATAACAAGAATTGTTGTTATAAGCTGGGGACGCATCAGTTGGAAGTAACAGAGGAGGAGAAGGACCTTGGAGTATTGGTTGATCACAGGATGGCTATGAGCTGCCAATGTGATATGGCCGTGAAAAAAGTTAATGCGGTCTTGGGATGCATCAGTCGAGGTATTTCCAGTAGAGATAAGGAGGTGTTAGTACCGTTATACAAGGCACTGGTGAGACCTCATCTGGAATACTGTGTGCAGTTCTGGTCTCCCATGTTTAAGAAGGATGAATTCAAACTGGAACAGGTACAGAGAAGGGCTACTAGGATGATCCGAGGAATGGAAAACCTGTCTTATGAAAGGAGAATCAAAGAGCTTGGCTTGTTTAGCCTAACCAAAAGAAGGCTGAGGGGAGAGCTGATATATTTATAGAGAGCAATCATAGGAATAAATACCAGGGAGGGAGAGGAATTATTTAAGCTCAGTACCAATGTGGACATAAGAACAAATGGATATAAACTGGCCACCAGGAAGTTTAGACTTGAAATTAGACGACGGTTTCTAACCATCAGAGGAGTGAAGTTCTGGAACAACCTTCCAAGGGGAGCAGTGGGGGCAAAAGACATATCTGGATTCAAGACTAAGCTTGATAAGTTTATGGAGGGGATGGTATGATGGGATAGCCTCATTTTGGCAATTAATTGGTCTTTGACTATTAGTGGTAAATATGCCCAATGGCCTGTGATGGGATGTTAGATGGGGTGGGATCTGAGTTACTATAGAGAATTCTTTCCTGGGTGTCTGGCTGGTGAGTCTTGTCCACATGCTCAGGGTTTAGCTGATTGCCATATTTGGGGTCGGGAAGGAATTTTCCTCCAGGGCAGATTGGCAGAGGCCTTGGCGGGAGGAGGGGTGGTTTCGCCTTCCTCTGTAGCTTGGGGCCCGGGTCACTTGCTGGAAGATTCTCTGCACCTTGAAGTCTTTAAACCACGATTTGAGGACTTCAATGGCTCAGACACAGGTTTGATACAGGAGTGGGTGGGTGAGATTCTGTGGTCTGCGTTGTGCAGGAGGTCAGACTAGACGATCATAATGGTCCCTTTTGACCTTAAAGTCTTTGATTAAGCAGGCCTAACCCAGCAGCCCTCCACCCCATATTCCTCCTGGCGCCAACTCCCCTCCCGTCTGCTCGATTCCCTTTCAGGTGGGCTGAGCAGGGTGGTAATTTGCCCGAAACCCATGAACTTTCCTGGAGGCTATTGACAAGGGCGTCATCCTTGCTCTGTCTTCCACCTCTCTGGATTCATGGATTCTAAGGCAAGCAGGATCATTGTGGTCATACAGTCTGATCTAGATAGCACAGGCCCAAGACCTGCCCTGAACTGATTCCTGCTTGAACCAGAGAATTTCTTCTAGAAAAACTTCCAATCTTGAGTTAAAAGGTGCCAGTGGGGGAGGGCCGGGGTCCCACCCTAGTCCCTGGAGGGCTGGCTTGTGTGTGGGACGTCCTTCCCTCGTGATCTCTGTGCGGAGGCAGCCCTTCTTGCTGCCTCTTCAAAACCTTTCAAGTGAACTGACCTAGATCTGTTCCGTGATGAGCTGGAGGACAAGGTTACAAGACCTGACAGCTGGGGTTGTGCTCACACCTAGTTCCCCCCGGCATGGCACGGGGCAACAAACGCAGACGCTGCCTCTCAAGCAGGCTCTCAGATGGTGACCAGAGCGGGACCCTGTTCAGAGTCAAGGAAATGCTGAGTGAGCATCTCATCAGCACTTAGCTAGAGTGAGTCAGCGCGGCGTAAGGCACAGGTGAGAGGAGACCTGGTCTGCTCAGTGAACCACAGGCACTGACAATGTTCCTGGATTCCGGAGGGTGAAGCAATTGGCCGGGACCTTTCTCCAACCCAACCCTGAAATTACCCTTTCGAGCTTCAGAAAATCTTGTTTAGCTTCCTCATTTCTTCCCCTTGCCTCTGGACTAAATCTGGTTAGCACTCAATAGCCAAGCCTCATAACAGCCCTCGTGGGAGAGGTGGCAAGAAACAAGGCGTCCCCCTCTTTTAGACGTTACAGAACTAGGGTAGATGAGTGATCTACTCAACAAAGGGGGCTAGCAGCAGAGCTGGGATTAGAACCTACAGCCTCCTGGGTCGTGGGCTGTGCTACTCTGGAAATGCCACGTGCAGAATAAGCCGGTGTCTGTGATGAGCTGATCTTTTGAGGCTTCTAGGCCTGCACTGCATATGTGAAGGGGTTCAGAAAAACATCTCAGTTTGCAAGGCTGATCCCAATCTCTGGAGGTTCCTTCCAGCCCTACCCTTCTACGACTCTCAGGTGACGTACCCAAGCTCCAGTTACTAGCCCAGGAAGGCTGGTTGTGTTATTGGGGTCCCCTCCTCACTTCCTTTTTTAGCTCTGCCCGCATGGATCTCCCAGGCACTCTCACATCATCCATCCGGGCTGCTCCTCTGTCCCAGAGAAGTGCAATGAGACATCCCCACGCCCTGGGCAGATTTGGATGCAGCTCTCCAGGGCGCTCAGCTCAGGCCGGGTCTCTCCTTGGCTTATGCCACCGTCCCGCTTGGAGCTGGGGTTCTCGTTCCCTGCAGCTGCTCTCCATCCCCACCAGTGGCAGGCTCCGTATGGCGCCCGTGCCTGGAGGGATGAGTGTGGTGGTGAGTGTTGAGAGGCAGGGCTGGGCTTGACATGCCTGACTGGGGAGCGGGGGCAGGAAAGATTGTCATGGGAGGCAGTGGCTGCACTGCCGGGGCGGGAACCTGATCCTCACCTTACCAGCGCCTGAGTGCTCTCCTCAGCGACGTCCCATGAGCAGGGCCGGGCTCTGCTCAGAGCACTAGTCCTTGAAATGGCCCTTCTCTTCCCCCACCCCGCGAAGGTACAGCGCAGGGGCCCGATTCTCCAGCGTCCCCCTGGCACGGCTCCACTGGCTCCGCTCCTGATTCCCCTGCAGGCGGGAGGGAAACGGCCTGTTCTCTGGGGTCTGTGTTCCTGCCCCTGAGCAGGGCCTGTCTGAAAACTGGGGTTGGATCAAACTTCGTATCCAAAACCCCAACTCGCTGAGTGTCACCCTGGCACGCCCGCCTCTGCTGGCATCGGACCCTGCCCGCTACAGCTGTGAGGGTGATTCTGGTCTCCCTCCCCAGGGAGTGGGTTCCCCAGGCTTTGCGCTGGGGCGAGGGAGATTCGCTTGGGGGCTGGGGTGTGTAGGGAGCTGCAAGGGGGCATAGCCAGCTATAATCAGCCTTGCAAAACCTCCCCTCAACCCCATTAACCCAGCCTGCATCATTCTGGGTGAATGAAAGACGGTGGCCATCAGGCTCAGGGCACTGAGGAATTGGCCCCATCACTCCAAGCTCCTCCCTTTGTCCCCTCAAGTCCCAAAGCTGCCCCGTCCCCCAAGGCAGCCGAACCCCATGACCCCTTCCAACTGTGGCAGGGTCGGGGTGGGGGGACCCCAGTGGCCCATGCTGCTCCCTCTCCCTCCGCAGTCCCCATGAGGGTAAAGGTGCCGGCTGCTTCCCCCCGCCCACCGGCTGCCTGGATTCATTACAGGCTGGGCGAATGTTCTCGCTCCGGGCTCCTTTTCCCTGCCGCTGGCAGATCTTTATGAGAAAATTACAGAGCTGTCTCGCAAAGGCCGGGCCTTGCTTTGTTTAATCCAACTAATTCCCCGGCACAAAAGCCCGCGCGGTGCATAATAATCGGCTCCTCTGCTATTTTGACTCATTCTTTCCGACATGTTTGCGATATTTAAAGCGATTTGCTTGCTTCCTTTAGCGCTAGGAGATTATACTTCTGCTCCCCCCAACCTTGGCTACCTACTGCCCCATACCCCCAGATCAGCCAGGGCACTGCCGGACATCACAATAGATCGGTGGCCTGATTCTTCAGTGAGTGTGAGGGGAGCCCAGCTTCCTAGTCTCAGTCATTATCCAGATTGCAATAACACCTGGCTGCGGAGCAGGGCCCCACGGTGCTAGGCCCTGTACAAACACAGAACAGAATGACCGTGCCTTTGCTAAAAGCAGAGAGGAGCTCCCCTTCCTTGCCCTGGATTGGAGAACACCCCACCAGCTCTTCTTCTCCTCCGTGAGAGCTCCCCCTCCTGTCTCAATCGGATTTTCACCCCCAAGCTGATCACTGCCCCAAAGACCTAACCACTGCCCCTGTGCTGCACACATTGGCTATCTACTCTGCTCCAAAAGGACAGGCCCTGACTACTTGAGCTCACCGAGAATCTCCATTAGTTGTTGGCAGTACAGGGCTTATGATGCACGCGGGAACAGTTGTGATTCCATCCAGCAGAGGGCAGCAGTTTGTTTTAATGGAAACCTCATGTTTTGTGATAAACCTTGGCGATAGGAGTCTCCCCTGCTGACGGACCCTTAAATTCCAACATTTCCCACCTGAGTTTAGTACTCAGGAAAGGCGCCTGGGTTGCTGATTGATATTATCCTCATTCTACAAGCTGCTAAACTGGAGTGAGTCCATGACTTTCCTCGCACAGAGAAAGGACTAGAAGAACGCAGGTATCCTGGCTTCCAGTTTCCGGCTCTAACCACTAGGCTGGGATGCTTCACTGCTCCTCCTCCTCCCCTAACCCTGGAAAGCGGCGTCAATCCGTACGGAAGGGACATGAGTGGTCCTAGAGGGCAGCCCCAGCGATTGGCGCCTTCTTCCTGTTTACAGAACAGGTCCAGCCCCGGCCTGGAGGAGTGCGAGGAATTCCATCTCCAGAGCCCAGGCTGAAAGCCCGTCCCTGCACCCCGAGGTGGAGGAGGCCAGACTGGGGCAGTCGGGAAACCCTGCTCGCCTAGTGGCCTTTGGACGCCGCGGCTCACGTTTCCGCCGAGTGGGCCATTCAACGTGCAGCTCTGAAGCTAGCGCTACTGGGGAAAAGGCTCAGGTGCTCGGAGCAGAGTCCCCATCTGGGAGCTGGTTTGGAGGCCCTTATTCCAGGGGTTGCATCCGGGAGTCCCTCTGAGCCCCATCCAGGCAGGAGCCGTTCATTCTCTGGGTGTGTCGTCGCGGCAGCGGGGAGTGGGCGGTCCAGGGGGGTGGGCTTGGGGACTCACCCCCCCGCTGGAGACGTCCCCTCTGAAGGTCTCACAGCAGCAGCAGCAGTGAAATCCATCCTGTGATCGCCTGTCGGCTAGCACAACACGCTCCCCTGCCTAGCCCAGGCACCCTCATGCCCCTCCACGCTCACTACGGCTCTCCAGACAGGAGAGCTTGGATTTTCATCTCAATCTTCTCCCCCATTGGCTTTTAGCCTGGCTTCAGAGATGCTGGAGTCCCCTGGGCTGGGATACCCGTATGCCATAGCCAGCTGGACTACTGGTCCCTCATCCTGCCTTTGGCCGATGTCTGAGAGGAGGGCACAGTCCTCTGTGCTGTGGCAGGTTCCTTCCTGACCCTTGCAGGGATCAGCCTGTGCCCTGAAGCATGAGATTTCACTGCCCCTATTGGCCACCTATAATTGCCGGTGCAATTAAGAAGTCAGAGAACCCAGCCCATGGCCACGCTATGGAATCTCCTCTGGGTTTTTTGCTTTGAATTGGAGATGGAGCTGAGCCTCGACTCCAGACCCAAATGTCCTAGGAGTCTAGGGAATGACCCACAGCTACATGCAAACCTTGCTAGTTAGTGAGGATCTTCGGAGGCTCAAATGTGCTAGGTGCTGTACAGAAGCATGATGGGAGACAAACCCGGCCCTGAACTACTTACAATCTAAATAGGTCCAGAGGACCCAGGTCACCCAGCAGGTCATTGGCAGAGCCCAGGTCTCCAGAGCCCTAACCACGCTGCCTCCTTGCCGGCTGAGCTAACGGAGTGACTCCTGGGTCTCTGAGGAGCGGCCTCCTGCCATTGCTGGGAGCTGCTGCTAGGGGGAGACACGGCTCACATGCACTAAGCCGGTGTATTACATTTGCACCCAGGCGATTGAGGCCAGCTGCTGCATCTGAGTGCAGATCTAAGCTCCCCGCCCAGATCTGGGGGCGGTTCCGGACCCTGGGCTCCAGTCTGCCTCTGCATGGAGCCGGAGCCTCTCCTGTAATCGTAGCCGAGCAGGGCAGCTGGGTCGGCATGCGGCTCGAAGCCTTGCTGCGTAGTGTCTGCTTTTCATGGCATGCGCCTTCCCTGCGGTACGGTGCGCCCTCGCTGCTCGCTCACGCCGGGTGGAGGCTGTTGGAAGCAGCCGCCGTTTTAATAAATAAAGAACTAGGATTTATTAAGGCAAGAGGATGGGCCTGATTCTCCTCTTGCTTTACACCACGCTCACGTCTGTGGGAGTCCTCCGGGCCCGATCCTCCTCTCGGAACCCCTGGCGACCTCCGAGAGGCGGCTCGGGAGTGGGTGTGCGAGGAGGTCTGCCGTGAGATAGCTCCCTTGGAGGACAGCTGCCTTTTCTTTTAACAGGCGGCAGCTCGGGAGCTTCAGATGGAGCAATTAGGGAGCCTCATTAGAGCAGGAGTCGGATTGGGAGGGAGGGAAGCAGGACCCAATGATCCAGCCTGGAGGATGGAGGAAAGGCGAGTGGGAAAGCTTATTAGAGGACCCGTGTTCCCAGGCTGTTTCATTCTCAACCTCCTGTGCTGCTTGTGGTGCTGTCCCTCTGGAGGCCTGTTCTGTCACCCCCTGTCAGCAAGAGACCTCACTCCCAGTTGCCGGGGGTCAGAGAGATCCCAGGGCAGTTTTGAGCCATGAGCGTCCCTCTCCTGGCATCACACCCGCAGCCCTCCCCTTGTTCTGCCAGGCCTCCTCATGGCAATGGCAGTTTCTCCCAGAGGCCGAAGGCAGAGCTGAGACCTGTAGTGAATCCCTGGCCGGAGAAGTCTTGTGAACTGGGGAGTCGTTCAAAGAGAAAATTCAGCACTTGGGAAAGTGAGCGACGTAGCTTTGCATAGCCTGGGCACGTGGGCACACAGCTCTGCCCATGCACCTCACTCCTGATCTGCAGCCCTCCCTGCAAACCCAGCCTTGGGCTGTCCACATACAGCTCTGCCCATGCACCTCAGTCCCACCTCATGTTGGGCCAGACCCTCAGCGGGTGTAAATAGCTGTGGTGGTAGTGGGCCTGAGATGATTTGCATCAGCTGAGGATCCCTCCTCCTGGATTTTGCCTGAAGATCAGGAATTAGTTTTCTGATTCCATGTGCCCACCCCTGGTGTCAAGCCCCACCTGGCTCAGAACCACAGCATGGCTCTGAATCTCTGTAAACAACTGCAATATGAACGGGCTCCTCCCTTCATGTTACGCCCTTGATCTGCATCAGACTCAACTCCCACCACAAGTTACCGCCAACGGGATCTAAACGGCTGAGGAAGGTGGCTGCAGCTGAGCTAACAAGGGAAGACACCGGCTTCCAATCCTCCCCTTCTCTCTCTAGGAAAAGCCACCTCTTTTGCAATTACCTTTGTCTCAAGTACAGTCTACCTTTCCTAACATATGATTTGAAGACAGGTTGCCCTAGGCGCCCTCGCTAAATATGCTAACAAGAGTGCTAATGACGCCTGTTAATTAGCCAAGCTATGCTGGAGAATAAGTAATTTCCTCATTTATAGTCATAACAAAGCCAGCCCTCTGACGGGTTCTAATGAGGTAAAAAATACACACGCAATCCCCCATGCAGACCCCATTGTGGGCTTTCACAGTGTCTGGGATGCAGGCTGTTGCCGCGTGATGGAAGGAGACCACATGAATCTCTCACTCTCCAATGCAGAGCTGCTCTCTCTCTCAGCACCTTCAAGGGGAGAACCTGGACCCAAAATGTGGGGGGCTGGCAGATATTCTGGGTTCACCTCATTCCCCCAACATTGCTGCTTAGTTTTTAAATGCCTCCTTCTGCATCTTCCTTGTTGTCAGCTGTTTTAAGCGTCTTCCCTGTGCTATCTCCCTGCAGCTCCAGTTCGTAGAGGTATAGATTTTCAAGCCCGAAGGGACCATTCTGAGCATGTAGGCTGACCTCCTGTCTGACCCAAGCCACAGAACCTCACCCAGTAATTCGTGCATCAAGTCTGCAGTGTTGGTGGAGCAACGGCATATCGCTGGATTTAAAGACTTCAAGTGACGGAGGCTCGGCCACGTCCCTTGGGAAGTTGGTCCAGTGGCTAATTAGCCCTCAGTCTTACTTCTAGGCTGGATTTCTCTGGCTTCTGCGTTTGGCCGCTGGGTCTCATTCTGCCTTTTGCTGCTAAATTAAAGAGCCAGCTGCTATCCGAGATCTAGGAACTTGTAGACTGTGATCAAGTCACCTCTTAACCCTTCTCTTGCACACACTAAAGAGATGGTGCTTCTCACGTCTCGCGGGAGGCAGGGTTTCTCTTAGCTCTTTTCTGAATCCTCTCTAATTTGTGAGTCTCCTTTCAGAAGCATGAATGTCTGGCCTCCAAGCCAGCCGAGCTAGTGAGGGTCCCAGGGTCTGTGTTTCAACCTTGGATGCCCCAAGACCTCTTTGGCTCCTCAGCTCAGCAACTAGGCTCATAGGCAGAGCCGGTCCCCTTTGAAATTAATGGCTTTTAAAATCTCACTCAGAAGCTCTTCATATTAACAAGTCAAATGAGTGAGTGAGTGGGGGGAGGGATCGCTCAGTGGTTTGAGCATTGGCCAGCTAAACCTAGGGTTGTGAGTTCAATCCTTGAGGGGGCCACTTAGGGCTCTGGGGCAAAATCAGTACTTGGTCCTGCTAGTGAAGGCAGGGGGCTGGACTTGATGACCTTCCAAGGTCCCTTCCAGTTCTAGGAGATGGGATATCTCATTTAATGTAAGCAGGTTTAGTGGTCAGACTGGGCCTGTCCTGCTCGCTCCTTGTAGTGTTCAGTCTCTGGTTAGCTGCTGTTAGGACAGGGAGCAGACTGAGCCGATAGAGAACGGGACTTTGCCGGATTGATGGGTGTTGGCAGAGCTGTATGGGGAGGCCAAGGCTGGAACAGCAAGAAGAGTTGCAGGTCAGGGTGAAGGGGCATTGGCAGAGTGTGTGTGGGAGTCCAGGGCTGAAACAGCAGGGTGTGAAGTGGGTGAGGATTGAGGGCCATTGGCAGAGCTGGGTGGGGGGAGCTCTGGACTGGAATAACAGGTGGGGTTGTGGGTCAGCACTGAAGACCATCAGCAGACCTGGGTATGGGGCACTTTGCATTTGACTTTTATAGCCACGCAGAACAGCTGAGTCAAGACACTTCTGGCAGCTTTCAAAAGCCATTGTAAAAAAATGTTCTTGTGGCATCTGAATTGATTTGTCCGACTCGTGCTTTATGGTGGCACCAGGCACTCGGAGCTGTCGAGCGGCGGAGTCATAAGCTATTGCCACTGCAGTTCAGCTGTCCAGCCCACGCCGGGGGAGGCTGGTGTCTGTCTGTCTGTCTGCCGAGAAGATGTGTTGCCACGTGGCTTTCCTTCCCCTTTAATATGGGTGGTTTAATGTTTATTAATAATTAAACAATGATTTGTGTTCTATGGGCGCCCACACGAACCAAGCCCTGAACGACCTGCTAGGGGAAGAAGGTGACCTTGTTTCTTGTGTCTCTGGAGATGGTGCTTTTATTTTTTCATGAGCTGCTAGAACTCATCATTAAAAAAGCGTGAAGGGGAGAAAAGAAGCAATGAGGCTGGCAAGTTTGACTAAGCCAGTTCCCCTCCCTCAATTGCTACCGGGAAATATTTCAGGGTGAAGAAAAATACCCCTCCCCTACCCCAGCAGTGCTTGGGTGCAATTCACAAGACTCAGGAGTGCAGAGAGATGAAGTGACTTGTCCAGGGAGCCTGTAGCAGAACTGAGGACTGAAACCCAGTTCAGCGACTGACCCATAAGACCATATTTCTTCACAGTTTTACAGCTTTGGGAAATTTCTGCCTCCCCTTCTGCTTTGCTGGCGGTAGCTAGCCCCACTACTCCATCTTGCACCGGGCTTCCTTTCCCATCTGGTTGAGTAACTATTGGCAGAGTCGTTTCAGGCTGGGTTGGTATTTGGATGGGAGCCCTCCAAGCACTGCTGGGTCAGTAGGGTCCGTTTGAGCACAGAGCCCTGGTTTGGTATAGGTGGGGAATGGGACACAAAATCAAACTCTCTCTGCTTGTGGTCATTCAAGATCCCATGCAATGATAGGGTTAACGTAAGCTTATGCCCAGCCCAGATTCCAATGGGGGTAATTGCATTCTGCTTCCTTAAACTCCCCTTGTAAGAGAGATTCTCCACCCCTGCTCCTAATGATACTTAGCGTATAGAGCACTGTCTACGTTCAGAGCACTAGATCTCCATTAACTCCTGTGGAGGAGCATTACTGTTCTCAAGACGAGATGGGGAAACTGAGGCAGAGAGGTGGTGAGTCTTGCCCAAGTCCAGCATTAGAATGGGGGGAGGGGGCTGTGGATTTCCAACCCTCCAGCCCATGCTGCCTCTCAAGAAACTGCACATGCCTAAACTATAGGGCGTGTACTATAGGGAGGCAGTATTGCCTAGTGGCTGGAGCGCTGCCTTGGCATTCAGACCTGAGTTCTATCCCTGTCTCTGCCACTGGCCTGCTGGGTCACCTTGCATAAATTAGTCGTCCCCCCCGTGCCTCAGTTTCCTCATCTGTACAGTGGGGATCATGATAGTTGGGGATCAAGTGCTTTGAGATCTACTGATGAAAATTGCTATATGAAAGCTGGGTATTATTATTAAGCAGATGTCGTGTTCTATTTAACAGACTGTTGTGAGTGATTTGAAAAGTGCTTTGGGATCCTTCTGGTTGAGAGGCAAGGTATAAAAATACATACACACAACACCTTTCATCCCAAACCCTTTACAAGGTATCCCTACGGGTCCTGCCTTCCACCCCATGGAAATGCAGCTGCCTCTAGGATGGAACGTGGCAGCTGTTTAACAGCACTCTGCAACATTACTCATCGGTTTAGGACAGGAAGTGAAGAAAGATCCCAGATCCACTTGGAACTACAAGGAGAATGGCAGGAGGTAGGCTATAATGATTCAATTTGGCCAGGACATTGGGGTCAACGCCCTCTGCTGCTGGGAAAAGTGCCCTGGGATCCTTAATGGCAACATGTGGTCAAGAGCTTGGTTTTACATCTCAGCCAGAACCCAAACCTAATGAAAGAGTTACCCAAAGCACCACTACGTCTTCCAGTAGTGCTACTGTAGGAGTGCAGTGGTTTGGGCAGAATACTGGAGTATTATTTTTAGCAGGACTGCTGGGGCATTGGAATCAATATGGAGTCAAGAGGGTACAGCGCCCCCTAGTGACTCATCATCATGCCCTAGAACACCATGACTTTTCCATGAGGGTCTCCCATACAAGTACTGGTCTGGCCCACCCCTGGTAAGTGTGGGAGAGATGGAAGCATCCCAGCTTAAAGCAGCATTGCTGTAGGCTGCCTAGATTGCTAGTAGGACTCCTCTGAGAGACTGAAAAAAGCAGCGTTCTCACTGGTAACCACTGGGTGTGGCATGGAACAGCTGTTCCCTGCAGCCGTGGGTGTGTCTGAGAACTGGATGCAATGCTGGGGTAACAGCTTAGAGTCAGGTTAGCATGTCGCATAGCCCCAACCAGTGCCCACTCATGCCAGTCCCTCACCAATGTATAAGGAAATCATCATTAAAAAAGCCATGTGAGAGAAATGCCAGCATCAGTTCCCGGGAGACTGTTCAGTTCATGGCTCAGAGCCCACGAGACAGCCTGTTAGAGAAGCCAGGCCGTTTGGTTCGAGCCTCGTGTTGAATAAAATGCCCTGGGTACAGTTTAACTTTCTTTGCTCAATTTCTTTCTTCTTATTGTTTGCCTGTCTTGAATGGGGAACTGCAGGCGTTTTGATAAATGGACTGATAGGTTCCTGAGGTTTCAAGGTAGCTTCTATAAATACCTCTGTAACCTCCACTGGAACACGGCAGAAGTGTCATTTCGACGGCTTGATTGAAGATCTGCAGGTAGAATGAGGATGGATTGAGATTTCATATCACAGTGGGCCCTCTCTCTCCCCTCCGACTCCTTATTTCAGCACATTATAAGCCACGTGAGTAGAGCTGGTTGGAAAAACGCAGAACCATTTTCCACCGGCCAGTGCAGTTGGGATTAAATCAAAATGCTTAGGATTAAAATTTCATCTAGGAGGAAAACTGGGGGGGTGGAGAATGTTCCGACAACGTTGAAATGTCCCGTTTTGAAGTGTTGGAATGAAACCTTTAGATTTTTCATTTTGAAACGACTTTTCATTTTGTTCGTTTTTTATTCTGTGTTGTAGTATGTAGGATAGTAGAACACTGACCAAAATCAAAATCACAATGAAATGTTTCAATTGATCCAAAACACATTTAAAAAAAAAACACAATTTATTTTGTGGAGACCTTTGAAATGTTTGGGGTTTGTTCTGATTGGGAGTGAAGCCAGATTTTGAAATCTCAAAATCCTTTAGATTAGAAGAACCGTCATACTTGGTCAGACCTACTCCATCTAGCCCAGGGTCCTGTCTTCCAGTGCTTCAGTGGGAATGAACAGAACAGGACAATTTATCGAGTGATCTATCTCGCTGTTGTCCCATCCCAGCTTCTAGCAGTCAGAGGCTTAGGGACGCCCAGGGTTGTGTCTCTGACTATCTTGACTTATCCTCTGTAAATTTACCTAATTCTTCTTTGAACCCAGTTAGACTTTTGGCCTCCACAACATCACCTTGCAAGGAGTTCCACAGGTTGACTGTGCATTGTGTGAAGAAATACTTCCTTTTATTTGTTTTAAACCTGCTGCCTGTTAATTTCATTGGGTGACCCCTGGTTCTTGTGTTACGGGAAGGGGTAAATAACTCTTTTTCTCCACACCATTCCTGATTTTATAGACCTCTCTCACGTCCCCCTCGGTCATCTCTTTTCCAAGCTGAGCGGTCCCAGTCTTTTTAATCTCTCCTCATATGCAAGCTGTTCTATCCCCCTAATCATTCTGGTTGCCCTTCTCTGCACCTTTTCCAATTCTAATAAATCTTTTCTATGTGAAATGGAACGTCCGTCCTGTGCCGGCTTTGCACGTGAGCATGACTTTGGGCTGGGCTCACAGACCTGCCTTACTTGGGGTTCCCTTTTCAGCACCCATAATTTTGCCGTCCTTTCAGACTTGATTGGCAGGTACAGTCGGGTTTTTAGACGCTGAGGGCCAGATCTTTGGCTGGTGTAGATGGTCAGAGGAGCTGTGCTGATTTGCACCAGCTGACGAGCCGGCTCATACAGTCTGCTCTCATAGAAAGGTGGGTACAGAGACGCCACCGACCGTTCTCTGCATGGGCAGGTTGAAGGTGCAAAGGGAGGCAGGGCTTGGAAACCTGCCCAGGCGCCAGTGGGATGGGAGATGGCTAATGTCTCTGTCCTGTCTCTGCAGGGGACCCCGCAGGGATCATCCGGCACAATGAGGAAGTTCCGGGCAAGGTTCTGACACCATGAAGGGCTATCATGGGGAGCGCAGCCAATCACAGAGCTCCACAGGGCACCCGTGTCACTGCATCCCAGAGGACTGTGACCAGCCCCTGGACTACATCCGCCACAGCCAGGAATCCAGGCAGCCGTACCTCCTCAGCCCCAGTGAGCCTTGTTCTTTGGATCACCGCTACTGCCCCTCTCGGAGCCCCACTGAGTGCCCAGGCGGGCCGATGAGCCTGACCGAGCCGCTCTCCACCAGCAGCAGCAGCACCTTCCCCAGGATGCACCACACGCAGCAGCAGTACGACTCCTGCGACGAGTGCATGGCGGCCACCCACCCCTCCAGCAAGATCAACCGCCTGCCCCCCACCCTGCTGGACCAGTTTGAGAAGCAGCTGCCGCTGCACCATGATGGCTTCCACACGCTGCAGTACCAGCGGGCCAGCACCACGGAGCAGCGCAGCGAAAGCCCCAGCCGCATTCGCCACCTGGTCCACTCCGTCCAGAAGCTCTTCGCCAAGTCCCACTCCCTGGAGGCCCCGGCCAAGCGGGAGTACAACGGCACCAAGATGGAGGGCCGGGGGGATGGGTATCACCATCACCACCAGCACCACCAGTCCCGGCACACCAAGCGGAGCAAGAGCAAAGACCGCAAGCTGGACTCCCGGCACCGGCCCAAGATGATGGGCTGGTGGAGCTCTGACGACAACCTGGACAGTGACAGCAGCTACCTGGTGTCCGGCCGGCACGCCGTGGACCAGGGCACCCAGTACTGTGTGGATGCTCCTGAAAGTGCCTTCAGAGACTTGACCTTGAAGAGTCTAAAAAGCGGGGGGGAGGGCAAGTGCCTGGCCTGCGCTGGCATGTCCATGTCGCTGGACGGCCAGACGCTGAAGAGGAGTGCCTGGCACACCATGACGGTCAGCCAAGCCCGGGAGGCGTATCCCAGCTCGGGAGGCAGCCAGGAGAAAGCCTTGGTACTGCAGGAGGCAAAAGCCAAAGACAGAGGCTACCATTACCTTCAGGTGAGGTGTGAACTGGTGGGGTGGGCGGGCTGGCTTGGCTGGTGGGCGGGGGGGACAAGCCTGTAGGTGTCAATCGTTGGTTCCCATCCAGCCTGGTTGCAGTGTCTAGAAGTCACTCTGCCCCAGCGCAGAGGGCGGTCATCATCAGCGCTGCGTCTCCCAGCCCTGCAGAGAGCTAGCCAGACGCAGCCCTGAGAGCAGGTGCCCCTTCTACACTAGGGCTTGCAGCAATGGGAAGGCCTGGTAAAAATACCCCAGCGCAGACAAGTCTCTGGATACTCCTTGACCTTTGTCAGGGGTCTTCCCCCTCTGCTGAGCCAACCCACAGGCTCTTCTTTATGGGCTGGAGATCTGGGGATGAACTTCTTACAAATCCAGTTCCTTTGGCCTGGACGCCCCACCGCACACGTCTCTCCGCGCACACAACCCCCCGTGCACTCTGGCAGCTTTCGGCAATGGTGAATTGCAACCTCCGCTGCAGCCGTGGCCTTAACCCAGGCGTTGTCTCTGAAGGGCCGTGCACAGAAGCACGATGCCCCCGGGCCATGGTCAGTGGCTGCTCTGATGGGATTCCCAGGGCCGGTGGGGCAGCCGGGGAGCTGTGCGGCGGGGCATGCGGACAGGGCTGGACTCACTGCGCTGGGCTGCGGGCGCCGTAGGGAAGGCAAATGAACCGTGGAAAGCCAGAGAATGTCCCTGTGTGGCTGAGACCGGGACTCGGGGCTCCCGGAGCTGCAGGGCCAGTGGGCTGCTGCCACCTATGGGCACGAGTCGGTCGTAGCACATAGAGCCCGGGAGCGAAGGGGGCGGGAGGCGGGGATGGGGTTGTCGGTCCAAAGGGGATGATCCTGGCCTCCAGCTCCCTCCTGGGCTGGAACAAGGAAACCCCAGCAGAGGGTCACCGGCTTCCCAACGACATAACGAGTGAGACTGGAGCCAGGTCCTGAGCCAAACAATGGCCTGAACTATCCGCCCCCCATCCCTATGCCGGGCTGGACCCAACCCCACCCAACTCCACTCCCACTGTGCTCCACACCCCCGTATTCCACCCTTGCCAACCCCCTGCCCTGCACACACCCACTGCCCCCCTCCCCCCCGACTTTGGAAGACTTTGCTCTGGGTGCCAATCCTGCCGCTCAGTCTTGGTTTCGTTGTGGCCCCACCAACAGCCATGTGGGCAGTGGGCAGTCTCTTTCCTGCCCGCTCTCCAGAATCCAGACTGTCCATGCCCTGCTGTGACCCGCTTGGCTGGGGCTTTGGTTTGCCATGGGGGGTGGTGTCTTTGTCAGGGAAAGGACCACACCCAGCCAGCGCCAGCCTTCTCTGCTTCTCCTCACTCAGCCTTCTGGGCCTGCAGGGCTCTCAGTGGTGGGGTGATGCAAAGGGCAAACATTCCTGACCTGACACTGACTTAGGGGCATCAGTCCTGGCTCCTCCCAGTTTCAGTAGGGGGATCTCCCTGTTCTAGACCGTAGGGTATTCAAGGGGCCTGAGATGACTGGGTCCCTCCAGGTATCATGTGGTGATGAGATGAGTGCGAGGTCACTGCAAGGTGATGCCATGTGCAAATCCTGGCATTGTTTCATCCCAGGATGCCAGAGGACCATGCGAATCCTCACACCTGGTGTGCTTTGGTAGGTGCTGCTGGACCCTGGGAAACTGAGGCACAGAGCGGGACAGGGACTTGTCCAAGGTCACTCAGAGAGACCTGAGGAAGAGCTGTGTGTAGCTCAAAAGCTTCTCTCTCTCACCCACAGAAGCTGGTCCAAGGAAAGACATTACCTCACCCACCTTGTCTCTCTCATATCTGGGACCAGCTCGGCTACAACAATGCGGCATACAGAGAGCCAGCGGCAGGAACAGAACCCAGGAGTCCTGACTCCTGTTCTCCTGGTCTGAAGACCAGGCTTCTCTGCTTCTGCTGCAAAGCACGCGCTTGTCCAACGCCGTTCCCCGGTGAAATAGGTCTGACTTTGGGAAGGTCACTGCCAAGCAGGCATGTGCCACCAGCACTCCCGTGGCTCGTCACACCAGGCCCTGCGGGGGGACACTTCCAGATGTGTCTTGCCTGCCTTTCCCACTAACTGCAAGCACAGCTCGCTTCTGCCCCCCCCCCCCCCCCCGCTGGCTGAATTATTATTATTTATTGATCTGGACTGGGCCTGTGGTGAGCTCCAGAGCACTTAGCAGATTCCCAGCCTCTTGTCTGTGTCCCCGGCTCCTTCCCGGGCTGTGCCTGCAGCTGCAGCTCTCGGGGTAGCAGGTGGCTGGGGGAGGTGGGGGATGGGCTTGTGCTTCAGGTCTTGAGCTGGGGTCAGAAAATGGGAGTTCAACTCCCTCCTCTGCCCTAGGCCTCCAATGTGACCGTGGTCCTGTTGCTTAGCTGCTCTGTGCCTCAGTTCCCCTGGTGTGAAAGGGGGGTGATATTGCCTCCACTCTCCCACTCGTGGTCTATTCAGATTGTAGGGCAGGGGCTGTCGCTCACTATGGGTCTGTACTGCACCTGGCACGCTGAGGCCCTGAGCTTGGTTGCAGCCTCTAAGTAGGGTTGCCAACATTCTAGTCACACAAAACCGAACACCCTACCCCCGCCCCTTCCCCGAGGCCCCGCCCCTTCCCCGAGGCCCCGCCCCCCACTCAATACATTCCTCCTCCCTCGGTGGCTCACTCTACCCCACCCTCACTCACTTTCACAGGGCTGGGGTAGGGGGTTGGGGTGTGGGAAGGGGTGAGGGCTCTAACTGGGTGTGCAGGCTCCGGTGTGGGGCCAGAAATGAGGGGTTCAGGGTGTGGGAGAGGGCTCTGGGGTGGGGCTGGGGATGAGGGATTTGGGGTGCAGGAGGGTGCTCTGGGTTGGGGGCGGGCTCAGGGTTGGGGCAGGGGGTTGGGGTTGAGAGCGGGCTTACCTCGGATGCTCCTGGTCAGCGGCGCAGTGGGGGGGCTAAGGCAGGCTGCTTGCCTGTCCTTGCACTGTGCTGCACATGCCCCGGAAGCAGCCAGCAAGTCTGGGTCCTAGGCAGGGATGGTGGGGGCAGGAGGCTCCTCATGCCGCTCTCACTTGCAGGCACCGCCCCCCAGCTCCCATTGGCCGGTTCCTGGCCAATGGGAATGCGAAGCGGGTGCTCGGGGCAGGGGCAGCGCACGGAGCCCCGTGGCGCCCCCGCCTAGGAGCCGGACCTGCCGGCTGCTTCTGAGGTGCAGCGCAGAGCCAGCCAGGACAGGTAGGGACTAGCCTGCCTTAGCATCACAGCACCATCAGCCAGACTTTTAACAGCCTGATCAGCAGTGCTAACCGGAGCTGCCAGGGTCCCTTTTCGACCAGGTGTTCCGGTCCAAAACCAGACACCTGGTCACCCTTCCTCTAAGCAGTACTGCGTACCGATAGCACCTAGCAATGTCACCGCTGTTGGAGTGTAGGGCAGGAAGCGAGGAATATGGTATCCCACTGAAGCCAGCAGGGATGATTTTAGGAAGTGAAAGGGGATTGCATGGGACGGCCCCGCACTAGGGGGAAAAGGGTGATAGGGCCGACCCTCAGTGACCACAAGTGGCCAGCGGCACAGCGCCCCTTAGTGCCGGGGGGCTCCCAGAGACCAGGTGGGAGGCAGAGAGGGCAGGGGCAGGGGGCGATTGAATGAGCTGGCCGAGAAGGGCACAGAGGTTCTCCGCCCTTATTCTGAGCGGTGGGATCAACGCTCAGCTTCACCCACGCACTCTGACAGCTGGCCGGCGTTGGCTGCTTTTAATGAGCGCTCGCCTTTCTGAGGAAAGCTCCCCTCCTCCTAACGTGTCCTCCCAAGAGCTGGTCTCTGCCAAACCACCTCTCCCTCCGGCTCTGGCAGCTGGAGCGGGAGGTCCGGATTGGGTCCTGCTGCTTTCAAAGGACTCCTTTGCTATGGCTGCTTCACAGAGTCACCCCGCCCGGCTTCCTTTAAATGTGAGCCTAGACCCAGGGCAGAGCCGGGGCAGATACAGCATGCGGACAGGCATGTGTCTGCCCACAGAAGGGCGGTTGGTCTGTCTCTCTAGCTAGACATAGCTCGACAGGGGGCAGGGGGGTAGATGGCTTGGTGATGAGCCAGGGCTGGCCCTCGCCCCGCCTGTGTGACGGGCATGTAGCTCCATGGCTGTCTCCCGTCCCCTGGGCCTGAGCTCCACCCCTCTGGGTTTGGGGTGCGTGAGATGGGATCCAGGACCTGGCTTGGTTCCCAGCTTTCTGCTCCTAGCCTGCCCCCCGTTTCCCTCTCCCTGGTGGCAGAATCGGGTCCAGCTGTGTCTAGGCTCCTGTCCCAGCTCCGCTCTTCGGTGCTTCTGCCTCATGCTCCTCTGAGTGATCCCCCGGCCCGCCCCAGTTCCTGAGAGCTGCTCAGCGGCGAGGCACAGAGGGGCAGAGCTGGAGCTGCTTGCTCTGTTCTGTGCTATGGGAGCCCCAAGACCAGGGTGATGGGCTGGCAACTCAGCGTTTGGGACCTTTCTGCGGCTACGCGGAGTTACTAGTGACAGCTGGGGGACAGGGCCACGCCTGCGCCATGTGTTTGAAAGGCCGAGGTGGCTGGTCTGGTAGGGCCCTGGGAGGATTACAGGTTCAGTCCCTGCACATGGCCTTGTGCTCCCATGGACCTCCCTGGAGCAGGGTCTGGGCGTGCCCCTTTCAGCCCCTGCTGGGGGAAGGAGATGCTCAGCATTGTGCCCCTCCCCTAGTCGATTGGAGGAGGAGGGCATTGCCAGACAATGCCCTTGGGGGTGGGTGTTAAATACCGAGGACAGAAGTTCAAGCCCTGGGTTTCCTATGACCTGCTGATGGCGCTATGGCTGGTGGCATAACGCCTCCGAGTGCCGTGCTGGGGAGCTGGCTCTGTGCTGCGGCAGAGGGAAGCCCCCCCTCTTGCTGAACCATCGGCAACTCTTCCTGCATCTGCCTGAGTCTTCCCTGCAGCAGGGGCTCAGAGCAGAGCTATCAGTCGCTGGCTGGGTGCTGTGGGGAGTAGCTGTCTGCTTCCCTGCTCGCCTGAATCACCCAGCCTGCTCTTCTGCTTCAGCAGGGTTCTAGCTGGCACCATCCACCCATGGATTAACTAATGGGAGGGGTGGTGCTGGGGGTCACTGTGCTTCTGGGAACAGGACTGGCTCTTTGATGGCAGCTCTCCTGTGGCCGGGGAAGGGCGAGCACTGAGCTTCGTAGGCCCTTGAGGGTATGTCTACCCTGCACACTGAGTCCCAGCCCTGACTCAGGTTTGAGCCGCAGCCCCCCTTCCGTCCACACACAAATCAGTCTGACTCGGGTCAGCCAGCACTTGGGACCCGGGTCCGAGGATCCTGCTGGGGGGTGAGTCTGAGTCTGAGGCCCACTGAGACTTGGTCCAACTGTCATTTTGCAGTGTGGACACAGCTCAAGCCGCAGCCTAGTCAGGAGGTCTGGGCAGTACAGTATGGGTGCGTTAGCAGGTCTGTGAGACCTGGGTCCTGCAATTGTAAAACCAGGTTCGCAATGCAGTGTGGATGCTCCCGAGTCCCCAGGCCTGGTCCCACAGACCCCAGTTCACAATACAGCAGGTATGCACCAAGTCCCCAGGCCGGGCCCCACAGACCCCGGTTCACAATGCAATGTGGACGCTCCGAGTCCCCAGGCCGGGCCCCACAGACCCCGATTTGCAATGCAGTGTGGACGCTCCTAGTCCCCAGGCCGGGCCCCACAGACCCCGATTTGCAATGCAGTGTGGACGCTCCTAGTCCCCAGGCCTGGTCCCACAGACCCCGGATCGCAACGCAGTGTGGACGCTCCGAGTCCCCAGGCCGGGCCCCACAGACCCCGGATCGCAACGCAGTGTGGGCGCTCCGAGTCCCCAGGCCGGGCCCCACAGACCCCGGATCGCAATGCAGTGTGGGCGCTCCGAGTCCCCAGGCCGGGCCCCACAGACCTCGGATCGCAACGCAGTGTGAACGCTCCGAGTCCCCAGGCCGGGCCCCACAGACCCCGGATCGCAACGCAGTGTGGGCGCTCCGAGTCCCCAGGCCGGGCCCCACAGACCCCGGATCGCAACGCAGTGTGGGCGCTCCGAGTCCCCAGGCCGGGCCCCACAGACCCCGGATCGCAATGCAGTGTGGGCGCTCCGAGTCCCCAGGCCGGGCCCCACAGACCTCGGATCGCAACGCAGTGTGAACGCTCCGAGTCCCCAGGCCGGGCCCCACAGACCCCGGATCGCAACGCAGTGTGGGCGCTCCGAGTCCCCAGGCCGGGCCCCACAGACCCCGGATCGCAACGCAGTGTGAACGCTCCGAGTCCCCAGGCCGGGCCCCACAGACCCCGGATCGCAATGCAGTGTGGACGCACCCTGAGGGGGCCCTTGTCAGGCACGAGGACTCAGCCAAGAGCGAGCCCAGCTGGAGGCTGCGTGTTACTGTCTCTGAAGTGGCTCTTTCCCGCGGCTTTGTTCCCCATTGGCTTTGCTGTCCCCAGTCTTCCCACAATGCCTGGCGGTCCAGCGCCTTGATGTTTGCGATTAGAGGAGAGTTGGGCTGTAATAGCCTTGTCCTCCAAAGGCACAAAGCAAAAAGGCTTTTATTTAAAAAAGGGAAGAGATTCTGCCAGCGGCTGCAGCCGGCTCCCGAGGCGCCGGGCCCCCCAGCTCTACACATCCCAGCCCTGGTGCTCCTGCTAATCACAGGCAAACAAACAATGAGAAGGAGCTGTGATCCTTGGCTCTCAGAGGTAGACAAAGCCCCAAAGGCCCGATCAATGAGCTCCCAGCTCTAACGAGGAGAAAACAGAGCAACGGGAGCGGCCAGGAGAGAGGCGGTTTGTGAAAATGCATCTTAATCCTTCTTCACAGCGTCCTTTGCTGGATCGCTGTCTCCGTATAGGGCCCGGCACCTCACCCACGTTCACGGGCCCCATGGCGGGAGGGGAGGGTCCCCATTCTCCCCCGATGGAACTGGGGTGCAGAGAGACTCACCCAAGGGCATACACAAAGCTTGTGGTGTCCCAATCTCCTGCCTCCCAGTTTGGAGCTTTAGCCACAAAGCCATGCTTCTTCCGAGAGCCCCGGAGAATGTGCTCACACACAGAGGGACCTATACATCTGAGGCCTAGGTAGCAGCAGCTCAAGATTTCCACCTGACATCCCACCTCTCCTTGTTAATGTCCTGCAGCCCCTGACTAGAGAGTGCCCAAACTGGAGACAGATTCTGCTCTCCTACTGGTGTAAATCTGGAGTAACTACAATGGAGTGGCACCAGGGCAAGGGGAGGATCGGGCCCCCATGGACCATTGAAACCCTGCTGCTGTTGGTACCAGGAGCTGGGCTCAGACCCATCTAACCTGCTTTGCAGATACACAGTTTCTGAAGAGGCTCCAGACCTGGTTCCCCGCTCTGTCCCATCCACGCCAGCCTATGTGGGACTCAGTGGCGTTGCCTGGCATGAGACCAGGATGACTCTGTACAGAATCAGGCCCTGGGTTTCTTTATTTAGAAATAGGTGTTTACTGCGTGTATGTACAGCGCCCAGCACAATGGAGCTCTAATCTCCACTGGGCTCCTGGGCTCTACGACAGTGGTTCTCAAACTTATTTGATCAGGCTCCTCTTCTTTGTGTCTGTAGTCGTTTAGACCCCCACCTATAAGTACGTATACCACCACCCAGATCTGAGGGCAGAGGGGAGGGTGGCGGCGGCTGGCTCGGGCGCCGGCTCTGAGGGCAGAGGGGAGGGCGGCGGCGGCTGGCTCGGGCGCCGGCTCTGAGGGCAGAGGGGAGGGCGGCGGCGGCTGGCTCGGGCGCCGGCTCTGAGGGCAGAGGGGAGGGCGGCGGCGGCTGGCTCGGGCGCCGGCTCTGAGGGCAGAGGGGAGGGCGGCGGCGGCTGGCTCGGGCGCCGGCTCTGAGGGCAGAGGGGAGGGCGGCGGCGGCTGGCTCGGGCGCCGGCTCTGAGGGCAGAGGGGAGGGCGGCGGCGGCTGCACAGAAGTAAGGGACGCAATGTTAAAAGGGATATTTGTCAATATCACTTTTCACAGCAGACAGCACCCCATTGCCGTCCTTCTGTGCTACTGCTGCCACCCTGGGGCTGACGGCCGGAGCCCCGCCCCATCCAGGTGAGGGGTTGAGGGACGGGGAAGGAGAGCCTGAGCCTGGGGGGCGGGGCTCTGGCTGTGAGCCCTGGGGCAGTGGGGCTCTGGCTGTCCCCTTAATCCCCGCTTCCCAGGTGTGCACAGCCCTTCAGCGCGAGCCCAGCCACCCGGGGCTGAAAGCCAGAGCTCTTCAGAAAAAGCACACGCTTGGGCCTCCCTTGACACATTCCCCTGCCTCCCTGGGGCGGCCCGCCCCCTAGTTTGAGAACTGCTGCTCTACGGTAATGCCAGTAATAATCAGGGCCACTGAAAACCCTCCTCTCAGTAACAAAACGTTGTTCCCATCTGAGGGTAGCTGGGGAAAAGGAGGTTGTGGCCTCACTCCAGTGACCCTGTTCTGGGGGTGACTAGGTGGACCCCAGGCTGCCTGGCAGTGGAGAAATAGCAGGGAGAGCGCAGAGCGGAGCGGAGATAGTCTCCACCACTGAAACCCCATTGCTGTACCTGCAGGGCCATGAAGGAGGCAGCCGGCTTGTGGGAGCATTTACACTGGTAACAGCCTCCTCCCCAGGTAGGGTGACCAGATGTCCCAATTTTATAGGGATAGTCCCGATTTTGGGGTCTTTTTCTTATTAGGCTTCTATTCCCTCCCAACCCCTGTCCCGATTTTTCACATTTGCTGTCTGGTCACCCTGTCCCCAGGGTCTCAGAATGGCTGGGCATGGAGGGGATTTGCCAGTCGGGGTTCTCCATGGAATGGGCTGGATTTCGCTGGGTGGTTTTCCCATGTTGGGATCCATGGGGAGCTGGCAGGGCAGATCCCCTCCCTTCCACTCCATGTGGGCTCAGCCTGTTTTCTTCCTCACCGTGCTGATGTTTCTGGGTGGGTTGAGCGGGTGGCAGATGGAACTGGCTAGTAACCTGGCATGCCATGGGCAGGGATTGAGTGTTGGCTTCCTGCAGGCAGCCGTGCCAGCCTGCCCCTCAATACTAGCCTGCCGCGTGTCCTGCCACTCCAGCGCCAGGGCCCCACATTGTCCATTGTCCAGCTGTGCCGAGGACCGGGCTAGAGAGGAGGTGGCGGGTAAGGACTGAGGGCCATCGGCAGAGCTGTGTGGAAGCCTGAGGCTGTGGGTCAGGATTGAGATGCAGGGGCAGAGCTGAAGGGAAACCTGCCTCGTGCTGGCCCATGCTCTCCCTGGCTCTATCAATCGCTCGCTGTCAGGCTTCCAGGCTGCTCTGAGGCCGTGGCTCCCGTCCCATCCCGTGTGCAGAGAGCACATGGGGAGTGAGCTGGCTCTGCTCCCAGGCCCCAGCGGCGTGCTGCAGGAGTGCAGCTTAACAGGGCAGGGGCTCTCCGAACCCCAAAGCACCCGCCTCACCTGGGCACCCCACCTTGCCAGGGCCTGCAGCTGGTGACATGACCTATCCAGCGCTTACAGCTCCGTCCAAGCCCTGGGCTAGCCCACCAGGAGTCCTCTCCGGCCTGCTCTGTAGAGTGCATCTCACAGGCCCTCGCAGCGCTCCCTGACTCCCGAAGGGCAACCCCCAGGGCCTGCGTGCTCCAGCTCTAACCCTGCCACCGCACCCCCTCCACCGGCCCCCTCCCCTGCACACACGTGCCTCTTGGACAGCCGGCGTTGCTGTCCCAGAGGCAGCGCAGAAGCCGCCCCCGGCTGAGGCCTTCCAGTCTGAAGGGAAAACCGAGACTCTGCCCTCTGGCCCTTGGGCCAGATCCAGGAGTCTTCACCTGAGCTGCTGTCTGAGGAGCATGATTGAAAAATCAGGCCTGCAGGCGTGTGTCCGCACCCCTCGTGGGGCCAGGCTTCCCGGCTCTTTGCTGAGCAATGCTGCTGTTTGTTTCGCGCCACTTAGCACAGATTGGAAAAATGTAAATGATCTGCCTGCCTAACGAGCCCATCAGCGCCGGGCCTTCCCCTCCTGCCGTTGGCCCAGCTCCAGCCTCTCCATGGTAGAGGTGCCTGGCCCGCGCTGCGAACGGAGGGAGGGGGAGAGGGGAGTGGGCCTGTATGTGTTGGCACCTGCGTGTGAGATCTCTGGGGCCAGATCCTGTCCATGTGCTGGTCCCTTTCTGCCGCCCTGGGTCTGAGAGAGGGCTGGCAGGAGCCAGCCCAGTGCTCTGGGGGATCCCAGCAGGGTTGCCCCACCCTGGTGTCATTCCAAGGGACAGGAGATACTTTGGGCCAAATCTTGCCCCCAGTAACGCTGGCGTAAATCCACAGCAACGCCACTGGCTTTAGCAGAGCTACTCTGGATTTACACCCGTGAGTCAGTCTTTGCGCATCACCCCATGCTGCAGTGTGGGAAACGGACGCCCTGGCTGATCTGTGGGGCCAGGAAGGGCCACATTTGGCGCTTGTGCTGCTGTAAATCTGGGGCGTCGCCACTGGGCTTCAGTGGGGTCACTCCAGGTTTGCGTAGGAGGGAGCAGAACTGCTGTCCCAAGATGCAATGGGGCAGTGGGTCTCACTCTTCTAGGCCCCAGCCCCAGTGGCTCCTCTGCCACTTAGACATCTGGGCAGAGCAGGAGGTTGTTTGCTGTTTGGCAGCGCCTGGCAGCCTTGGGGATGAGAGGTGCCAAGCAACCGCAGAGGTTGTGCTCAGCTCGGGTTCGTTGACGGTGTGTTTTGCCCGCGGGCACATATGTGACTGGGGTGGTCAGGGCACGAAAGTTTCCACCTTCTCATTGGGGCATGGCTCTGTCACAACCAGTATCGATGGCTTCTGGCAGCTGGAGCTGCCCCCTCTTCCCGTGGTAGTGGCTAGCTGGGTTTCAGGCAGGGGAGATAGCAGAGAGGTTTGTGGGAAAACGAAATTCCCATGAGCCTCCTTGGCCCTGCCTCAGGTTCGATCTCATTGGGCTGAGCCGCTCCAGGTGAGAAGGCTCCGGCCGGGGATTCCCCTCGCTCTGCTGCGGCCCCCAGGAACGGGGAGTCGAATGGCCAGCGCTGGAGCCTACGCAGGGCTGCTGGCCGGATTCCAGGCTGGTTAGCTCAGCTGTCACTCCCTATCTCCGGCCCATCTGCCCGACGCCGGGCCCAAATCACCGCAGCTCCCTTGTTGGCTGGAACGAGGGGAATGAAGGGATTCTCCAACATTGGCTCATCAGCTCTTTCCTGGCCCAGCCTTGAGCTACTGACGGCTGCCTGTCTCAGCTGGTGGATGCACCCCTTGTGCTGTCTGCTCCCAAAACGCTGTCTGGGCACCTGACCCTCTCCTGAACTGCTCCACTCCCAGCTTCACCCGTCTCCCATCGTCCCCCCTGGATTTGGGGTCAAACCATCTGCCAGTCCTGATTTCAGCTCCTCGGCCTGTGCGCAATACGAGATGGTGCCGGGCTCCCACCCTGCCTGGCTGGGAGGGTGCAAACACCCCTCTCCCCCCCACCCATAGGCTTTTGCCAGCTCCCTTCCCAAGTGGCGGCCATGGGTGTTTAACCCTTTAATGCCTGCATTAGTGCTGCCGGCCGGCCCCTCTGCCTGGGTTCCATGATAGGTCACCCTTTACCAATTAAAAACTAATTAGCCCTTCTCTTTCCCGGGTCGGGGAGGGGATGGCCAGGTTCTCCTGGCCCCTTCCCCACCCGCTCGCCTTCCCAGCCCGGGCTACCCAAGTGGGGACGTGGCAGGGGAGCGAGAGACGTGGGAAGTGGACCCACTCTCGTTCCTGTGTTCCCTCTGAGTGGCCGGAAAGGCGCCTCTGTCTGTCTGGGTCTCTGGTTCCCTTCCAGCTGCTTTGCTCTTGTGCTCATAGCCCAGGGCATGCTGTCCCATCACCGGAACCTGGTCAGGACCCCAGGGCGCTGGCACCATCGGGACGGTGCCTTGGCAGAGGGCCTGGCCATGGCTGCGCCGGCCATGGGTGAGATTTGTCCCAGCCTCGCCTGCTGGGGGCGCTGTGAGGTGGGAGTTCTGAGTATCGCATGGGGGGAGTTCCTCAGCTGAGACACCAGCTGTGTCCAGAGAGCCCATGCAAAGGGACGAGGGTTGGGGGGGGGGTTGGCTGGTGTGGGGGGCAGTGAACAGACTGGGGTGGGCCACGCCAGGGGGCTGTGGGGCACTGAGCGCTGAGGCTGTCGGGGTAAGGAGAGAAACAAGGCTCTCTCTTTGAGGGCACTGAGCTTGCCCAGGCCAGCTGGCCTTTGTTTGGGAGTTGGGGGCAGGTTCTGACCCCCCCAGCTGTGCAGTGCTGGGAAGCCAGCTCCAGCCATTGTGAGCTGCGCCTGGCAGCTCAGCGAAAGGAACCCCACCCTGGCAGACACGGGGCCCCCGAATCCACTTCCCATTTGCAAAGGGGAAGGCAGGGTGGTGGGAGCTGAGCCGCAGAAGGCTCACAGGGACCCCCAGAAGATCCGATGCTTCTGCCAGCTCCAGGAACCCCTGAGCAGAGCCCAGGCCAGGTCAGAACAGGAAGTTTCTGGTTCTAGCAGAGCCGGCATCAGCAGGAGAACAGTCCATTTCACACAATCGCCTCCCTGCTGGAGCGCGGCCTCACTGGGAAGCAGAGGAAGCGGGGAGGGGAGTGAACCAAACTCTGCTGACGTGCTTTGGGGCAGAGACGGGCTGAATCAAACCCTGCGAGGCCCGGAGCCCTGGACTTTGGAGGTCAGATCCAGTGCCCTGGACTTTGGGGCTCGGGTTTGAGCTGCAGGCTGTGGGGAGGGATGGGGGAAGGGCTGTTCCTCTTGTGGACAGTAGGGTTTGCCCCTGCCTGGTGTGGTGCTCCCAGTGGCTAATGGGGAGTGGGCCCTGCAGCCAGCAGGGGAGAGAGGCCCTGTCCATAATGGCTATAAAGAGGATTCTTGTCAAACCGCTGGACACAGACAGACCCTGCGGTTCCTTCGGGCTCTCAAGCTTCGCTGTCCTAGCGTAGCGTCTTCCCGGTGTCCTACCCTGGACTGTGCAGCCATGGGCTGGATGGCTAAGTCTGCTCCACCACCATGCAGAGGTGATGCGTGGGGGGGGTCATGTGGGGTCACAGCCCCCCCAGATTTCTACCAGGAACCCCTGCTGCACACCACCAGAACCTTTACATTGTGCCCCCCCCGCCACTATCAACCCCCATGTCTCTGTCCCCACGCGCGCTCCACTGCCCCGGGCTCCCTGACCCGACCCCTCTCCATGGGGCTCTCCTTGCTGCAGGTGCCGCAGGACGAGTGGAGCAGCTACCCAGCGGTGGGGAAGGACGGCGAGATCCCCTGCCGGCGGATGCGGAGCGGCAGCTACATCAAGGCCATGGGGGACGATGACAGCGGCGACTCAGAGGCCAGCGCCAAGGTGTCTCCCAAGGGCTTGTTCCGGCGAGATGGCTACCGCCGCTCCTCCAGCGTAGACCAGGCCAGGACCAAGTAAGAGAGGGCCTGAGGGGCCAGGCTGGCTCTGAACCGCCTTTGGGGATGCAGGCTTGGAGAGGGGCAGGGAGGTGGGGTTTGGGGAGAGGATTTTGGAGGATGTGGGTTTAGGGTGGGAGAGGAGTGGTCTGGGGAGGATGTGGGGGCGGTGAGTGCAGGGACTTGGGGGTTGCTTTACTTAGGCTTTAGTGAGAGGTGGATTCCAAGGGTTCTCTGGCAGGGAATTCAGGCTAAAATACACAGTTTATTTTTTTTAAAGGAAAACTCCATAAATCCAGGGATTTCAGCAACTTTCCCACGCATCCCACCCTCCTGCAGATTTGCAACCTAAACATCCTAGGCTCAGGTTAGTGCAGGGATATTTGAGTATGAAACTGACCAGCCTTACAAGATTCTACTGGCCTGTTGTATTCATTCGTTATTATGTGCACTAATGTAGTGCCCAAAGACCCAGATTGTGACTGCACCCCATTATGCTAGGTGCTGCACATACACATCAAAGGAGGAAGTCCCTGCCCCGTAGATCTTTCAGTCTGGGAGAGCCGGGGCGTGAGGGAGAATTTCCAGGCAATTAAAATCTTTCAGTTTTCTTTGTCCTCCATGAGTGCTAGTAAGTAGATTTTGCACTAGGAAATGGTCAGTTTCGCAGGGCTGCCATAAACAAGAAATGCAAGTGTTCGGTCTACTTTCAAGGACCCAGATTTTCAGAAACACTTGTTCAAAACGCCCATGGGTTTGGTTGCGTGGCTCTGCTCAATGATATCCAGCTTACGTGGACATTTGCATGTGCAATTATTGCAGCTGTATTTGCATATAAGGGCCTGGTCCTGTGCTTGGATCAGTGGGCCCAGACCTAGTTCAGGAAGGCTCTGTGTGGGTGCAGGGTGCACATGAGGGGATCTGATTGCAGGATCGGGCCTTAGGTGCACAAGTGTCTGGGCATTTTTGTGTATGCAGATCTGTGAAACCAGGACAGTGAGTGAAACCCCAAAGTTAAAATAAACTGTATTGGGGTTCAGAGAAAGTTTGAACTGTTTGTCTCTCTAAGGGTTGGGCCTTGTCTATGCTGGGATTTTAGCCACTGCTGCACACCCCTGGCTAAGAGGGATGCAAACACAGTTTGCACCAGCACAGGGGGATTTCACATGGGTGCAGTTTATCTCTGTTGCAGGAGTGGGGCAGGGAAAAGAGGAGGGTTATTGGGGTAAACTGCAATAGTGCAAATCATGCTGCAGTTTTTAGACTAGGGGTTTGCACTGGCGTAAATTGTAGTGCACTGGTGAAAACAGTGTTTGTATTAAGAGTTTGCACTAGTGTCAATTATGCTGGACTGGGGCAAATTGTGTTTGCATCATTGCACATTGCACTACAGTGGTGTAAATCAGGCCTGCAATAGGAGTTTGCACGGTTGCAGATTGCACTGGGCTGGTGTACATTGTGCTGTGTTAGGGGATCACATCAGTCCCTGTGTTGACATGGCTGTAGTGCTCTCAGGTGTTGGTGGCCCAGGTAAGGACACACCTGCTGGTTAACCTGCTCTGTTTCTCTCAGTGGCCTTGCCCCATTGCCAGCTCCGCACTGCCACCATAGGTCTGCTGCCTGCCCTGCTTATCGGCACCTCCCTCTGCTGTGGGGGTGTGTGATGATCTGTGAGCCCAGCCTAACCCAGCGAGGGCTCTGGGAATCCCCTCTTTGCTCCGGGCTGTCTGGGAAGACTGTAGAGGTGGTGGTGAGCTCGCGTTGGGATGGCGGGCGGGGACGATGATCTGCCAGGTTCAGGGGGCAGCAGCTGCAGACAGGAGCCCAGTCACTGGGCTGTTTCCAAATGCTCTGCTTGAACGTGTTGCTTCTGGTCCGAATCCTTTTTCCCCCACTGTCTCTCATTAGGTTTGCAAGTAGGCACTATTCTGATTCATATATCTGTAACTGTCCCAGCTGCTGCACCCCGCCCAGACTGCACCCTCGGGGACAGGGCTACGGACGCTCCTTCACCACCGGCCAGGTAAGGTGGGCAGTGCCCGTGGCGGCGCCTGGCTCTCGTGCCCTGACTGCCCTGTGCCCTCAGTCGCTGGAGCTCATACGCTCGGGCTGCTGAAGGAGTGGCTGGAGCTGAGGAGAGCTCTGCACGCTAGGTGCTGAGTGGAGCCCACTGGAGCTGGGCATCGGACTCGAGGTTCCCAAGTGGCAGCAGCGTCTGAGACGCGGGGCGGGCCTGGCTGCTCTCCACTGACCCTTCTGTGGCACATGGACACCTGACCCCTCACGTCCCACCCACCCCTGCGTTGCATGTGCTAATCTGCAGCATGGCGATGCTGATTCTTGGGGAGGCGGCAGGCTTCCCTGCATGCATCAGCGAGGCTCTGCCCCTTCCCCGCAATGGCTCTGCTTCTGCTCCCCGTCTGGCCAGCGCTGTCCTTTCTCTGCTCATACGGTAACGCAGAGCACTGTCTGCACGCTACCGGCCTTTCCTCCGCAGCCCTGCCTGGGCCGGCCGTGACCCTCCCATTGGTGGCCATACAGAGCGCTCTCATGTCTTCCCAGGGGCTTGACTAGCCGCAAGAGGCCCCTGGGATCAGCAGGTGGCTCTCGTTCTTGGCCCCTCCTCTCTGCTCCCAGCATAGGCTGTTTATCTGCCCCTCTTTCTGCGTGCATGTTAGCCCCAGGGAATGGTACCCAACTGATGCGTCTGTAGGATGGGGGCAGCCCGGACAGTGGCCAGGTAAGCTGCCCAGGCTGCCCTTCCAAAGTGCTACAATCTTGAGTCCTTCCAGAATTGGTGAGGGGATTTCAGCGTCCGGGGCCCTTTCACTTGCTGGCCTCTCTGCCCAGCTGAGCTCCACATTTTTCGCCAGCTGAGGTTTTCTCTCCCACTGATACATCTCATAGAGGGCATCAAACAAGAACTAAGTGCTAATGACTTTGGAGGACACTAGTGACTTGAGCTGGATTCAAACCAGCGACCTTGTAGTGCAGGGCTCCCCGAGCCATCCAGCACCAACGAGGAACCTTAGTTTAGTGCTGTGATAATTCGGAGTTGGTTTGGAACAGCTTCCCCAAAAGTCTGGACGCTACTCTGAACTCTGAACCTCTTGGTTGTGCCAGGCCTGGCTGGTAACATCTAGGGAAGAGCTTGTCTCTCCCATAATCCCAGTGCTGCCTGGACAGACTTCGCCTCCCCTCAGAAATGGGTTTGAATTTTGGGTGACTGTCTCAGTGCCGCGTTTCCCCAGCAAACAGCAGGGCCCCCTGCAGTCACTGTGCTAACTCCTGGGCCCAGCACCAGGATGTGGGCAATGATGTCTGCCTGCTCTCTGTCAAGAGCAGAGGTAGAGAGACCTTCTAGGCAGAGCCGGCTTTAGGAAGTGCAGGGCCCGATTCGAACAGTTTTGACGGGGCCCCGGCAGGGATGACTGGAAAAAAAAAAAAACACGTAAAAAAACGTGTGGGGCTTGTACTCACCGGGCGGCAGTCGTAGTCTTCGGTGGTTTGCCCTTCACTCGCTCCGGGTCTTTGGTGGCACTGAAGGACTTGCCGCCGAAGTGCTGCCGAAGACCCAGAGCGAGTGAAGGACCCGCCGCTGAAGTGCCGCCGAAGACCCGGAGCGCTGCCGGGTGAGTAAAAATTAAAAAGGAGCCTCTAGCCAGGGAAGGGATTCTCGGCCACTTGCGCCCACCCCCGCGGCCCTGCCATTGGGCGCGGGGCCCTCTTAGGCGCGAGGCCCGATTTGGGGGAATTGGGGGAATTGGCCTAAAGCCGGCCCTGCTTCTAGGTGCTCCCGGGACATGCTGCAATGGATGGAAACCTTGACTGGGCGTCACCCCCGCTCAGTGGGTCACAGCTGGGCTCCAGGCAGCACCTGCACTGAAATAAAGCCCGGCACGATCAGTCGGACCTTTCCCTCATGGCAGATTCTCATGCCCCAGAGGAGGTAGTTGCAGCAGAGGGCAGAGGCCCTGGCAGTGGGCGGGAGCTTGGCAATGGGACTGGCAGACTTTCCTCTCTAGGTTGCTGGGTCAAATCCAGCCAGGGGGACGGGAACAATTGGCATCTTGGCAGCCTGTGTGCAATGAGTTTGGTGGGTCTCGGTCGACTTCCCAGTGGACAGGCGTCCACCTCAGCGAAGCCAGCGTGTGCCACGCTGACTGGCAGGCTCAGCAGAGGCCAGGGATTGCTGGGGGTGTGGAGACCGAGTGCCCATCTTGCCCCTCCAGAGGGAGCTCCGTAGGGGGCTGGGTGAGGGCGGCTGGCTCTGCATTGCTCTGCCTGGTGAAGCCCCAGGGTCCCCCACTGGCTGGAGTCAAAGGGTCTGGGTGACTAGGGAGGGGTGGATGCAGGGCCCCCACTGTGCCGGCCATATCAGTATCACCTCTAGCCCTGGAGCCGCCAGCGGGGGCCAGAGCGAGTCGTCCGCTGTAGCCCCTCTGGTATCTCCATGGAGGATGGTGCTGGGGGCGGGGGCGCTGGACCCTGTCAGAGCTGCCCAGGCCCCTCATCTGCCCCACTCTCCCCTCAGATCAACGAGGAGCTGAACCACCAGTTTGAGGCGGTCTGCGAGTCTGTCTTCGGCGAGGTGGAGTCCCAGGCCGTGGAGGCCCTGGACCTGCCTGGCTGCTTCCGCATGCGGAGCCACAGCTACCTGCGGGCCATCCAGGCAGGCTGCTCCCAGGACGACGACTGCCTCTCGCTCTTCTCCATGTCTGTCCCGCCCAGGCCAGCCATCACCAGCAGCATCCTGAAGCCCAGCACCTGTGAGTCCCTGCCCCTGCCCCACGACGCTGCTCCCAGGGGCCCTTCACTCGTACAGGGACGGGCGGGTTGGGCAGTCCTGCTGGGACCCAGAGGGACCTCACACCCACCCCAGCCCCTTCCCACAGAGGGACCCACCCGGACCAGCCTCTCCCCCTTCCCACAGAGGGACCTCCTGCCAGCCCCTCCCTCTTCCCACAGAGGAACGCCCACACCAACCGCCCCTTCCCATGAGGAATCCCCTTCAACCCCTTCCCACAGAGGGCCCCCACACCAGCCCCTCCTCCTTCCCATGAGGGACCCCCTTCAACTCCTTCCCACAGGGGGACCCCTCACACCAAACCCCTCCCATTCCCATATAGGCACCTCCCTGCCAACCCCTCCCCATAGAGGGACCTGCCCACCTATCTCCCCCTTCCCATAGATGGCACGCAGTGGGCTCACCACTCCAGCTTCCCACTGCCGCACTTTGCCGCCATCTTGAACGGCTTTCTGGGATGCCCTCCAAGGGCCGGGCTAAGCTGCCCGTGGGCTCACCCGCCGTGAGGCTGCGGGTACTGCCAGCCCCCAGGCAGCTCTCTGGCTGGCTGGAAACATCAGCTTCACTGAGGTAGCATCTCATGTGGCTGGCACATGTCGCTCCAGCCAGCCAACACCCCTATCTTTCTGTCTGTCCGTCAATCCTCCTGCCTGGTCTCCACCTTCCTCTCGGCATTTATTTCAGGTTTCCCCTCCTCTCTTCCTGTCTTTCTGTTTTTCTCCTTCTCTCGTTTCTCTCTCCCTTTTTCTGTCTGCCTGCCTGCCTCATGACGTGTGCAGCACAAGAGCGCACTGATCTTCCCTCTCATTGGAGGGTCGTCTGGTCCCTTTGGGTTTAGTGGACGAATTGGCCGAGCAGCCAGTCCAAAAGCAAACGAAACTTTTATGCCTCTCGTCACAAGTTCACGGTTAACTGGTAGGGTGTGTGGGGTGTGCAACCTTTGGTGGTGCGGCAACGTAGGGCCAATTCCTCGGCTGGTGTAAAAGGGGCTGACTTCAGTAGCCAAGGATCTGACTGCTAGGCCTGGCACACCATGGGGAAGCCGGAGGAAGAGGCGGGATTGGCCGGTGTTCGCGTTCGGAAATGAGAACGTGTCTCTTTCTCACCTGACTTTTTATCGTGTGCCTCTCCCACAACAGCCTTCAGTTACAGAAAAGCACCGCCTCCCCTCCCTCCAGGAATCAAAGCCAAGCCCTTGATCTCAGTCACGGCACAGAGCAGCACTGAATCCACCCACGAGAGCTACCTCCCCAGCGAGGTCACCCGGAGCCCCTCGTGGTCCAAAGACGCCGCGGCTCGCTGCAACTCCACGGAGAGCTTGGAGAACTCCAAGGTGACAGCCATCTCCTTGGATCTGCCTCCCGTCCAGCCCCGGGGCTCTCCCAAGCCGTCCACACTCATCATCAAGGCCATCCCAGGCCGGGAAGAGCTGAGGAGCTTGGCACGGCAGAGGAAATGGCGCCCGTCCATCGGAGTTCAGGTAAGTGTCGCTCGCCCCTGGCTCCCCGGAGCCTCCCACTGTTGAACCTGGGCCTAAGCCCATCTGGATCCAGCTGCCAATGCTGAATGGTAGCCCTATGACTCAGGGCTTCCTGGGAACCCCAGCACTGGCACTTCCAGGCTTGGCAAGCGGGGCTCTGTGCAGGGTCCCAATGCATGGTGGCTTGCCTCCCATTCAGCCATCCCGTCTCTTACCCTCAGTGAATCTTGGGCTGCTCCAGACCAAGGTCTCACCACCACGACCTGGCTTTGCAGCCATTGCCAAGACCTGTTGCAAGCGGCATCATGTCTGCATGAAATGGTCTTGCCAACAGGCAGTGGCAGCACAAGGTTCCTTCCTGCCACGGCCCCCCGCCGTACCTCATCTTTGACCAACAGGGAGAGAGGAGACTCCAGTCTCCATGGCTCTTCATCTCCGTGCTGGAAGCTCCTGGAGCTGCCTGGCCATTGCTTTCATCAGCGCTTTTGTTTCTCTGGCTTTCCCACTGCTGCGCCACTGCATCCGCTGACGGAAATTAAAAAGCATGAGTCTATTGCGCCCGAGGCTGTGCAGCGATTCTTCCCCGACATGCTCTCCCTCTGATCACCACCGCAGGTTGAGACTATATCTGATTCTGACACAGAAAGCAGGAGCCAGAGGGAATTCCACTCCATCGGGGTGCAAGTGGAGGAAGACAAAAGGTACGGCTGGTTAAATGCAGCTTTTATCGCTCCATCCCTCCAGGAGCAGGGCTTAGCGCAGCCGCCTTGCCGACTGGATTGTTTTCACACAATGCCTCCCCCAAACTAAACATTCCTAACGTGCGCCTCTTCTCCGGAGCGTCCCAAGAGCTCGGCAGCGTCTTGTGCTGACTGCTAAGTACAACTGTGTTTCCTCGCTAGCTCATAAATCAATGGGCAATGCAGGCAGCAGCCGGGCAAGCTTCCCTGAGCAATATGCCTCATCCCTGACCTGATGTCATTCTAGGGATGGCTAGGTAGGTAGGTCAGTCTCTGGACCATTAAGCTGCTTGGTCGGTCAGCTGTCAAAGACGGTGCTGATTGTGAGGAGCAGGGAGGTTGTGCTGTGGGCACTCGTCCGCTGCAAAATGGATGGAGGCCCAGCAAACTCACGTCACACAGGTCAGCAAGTCGTCACAACTTTTGCTCACTCCTAATAGATTCACATCTGCACCCAAGAGGCCAGAGGCTCTGGTACCAGAGGCTCTGGTACCCTGTTACAGCCCCCTCCTGAGCGGCTCACTTTCTTATCAGCACGTTTGTTACCCTGGGGCCCTGATTGGTATGCCAGAACACCAGCTGCAAAGCATGTGTTAACCTACACGCTGGGCTGGGACTGAGGGATTTGCAGCTGCCTGGATTCCCTCTTGCTGCAGGTGTGAGCAGTGACTCGGGGATTGATCCCTGTGAGATGTGTTGTGTCTGCAGATCAGCAGCTGCTGATCTGCCCGTGGTTCTGATCCAGATCTGGGGTTCGGTTCTGGGGTTTTGGATCTGCCCGTCATAGAGGCCCCCGGTTCTGATCCATCAGAGGCCATCAGGACCTGGACCTGGGGCTGAGCAAGGCTGAGTATGAGGCATGGCTGTGATGTGAAAGTCGCTGTGACGCAGATGAAGAAGCTGAGATGCCAAGTGGAATCCAGTTGAGACCCCCAGAGATGGCCGCCAAAGGGGCCCTTCATGTGGCCCACGGGGGCTCGTCCAGCTCTGACCCAAGCCCCTCCTCTCAGAGAGACAGCGCCTCAGAGGCTGGGCTAGTCTGGACCTGCTTGTTCACCCTCCCTGCCTCCCCGCTCCTTCCTGCCCACGGCCGAGTCACTGAGGACGAGGCATCTGAGGGGAACTTTACAATGTTCCTTCTCTTTGCTTAACAAGGGGCCTGAGCGCGTGTTCCTCTCCCCGTCCTTCAGCATCCATCCAGGGCCGGTTACCATAGAAACAGACTAGTGCGCGCAAGCAGGAGAGAAGGCACTGAAATGAGGGAACAGGAGGAAGTGGCTGTTAGCGGGCTGTCCCCACGGACAGCCAGGAGCTCAACAGCTTATGAGCCTCCCAGCGCAACTTCCCCGGAATGGGAACCAGCATGGCCCCTCGCTCTGCTCCTGCAAGGGGAGCGGGGTCCCGGCTGGGCAGGGTGGGGAGGTGTAGGGTCACACTGCAGAGCAGCAGCGCAGTCCCAATGCATGGGGTTTACAGTCAGTGAGCTCCGAACTAGGGGTTACACTCCAACTGGGCGGGTTTCCTTAGACCCTCCCCCGCCCCCTACTCCAGCTCCCACACACAGCTCTGTGGATGCCCTTCGATCCTGACCCGCAGCCCCCTGTTATCCCAGTCCTGGAGCCCCTGCAGTTCTGCCGATGCCCTTTGATCCTGACCCACAGCTCCCCGTTATCCCAGTCCTGGAGCCCCTGCAGTTCTGCCAATGCCCTTTGATCCTGACCCACAGCTCCCCGTTATCCCAGTCCTGGAGCCCCTGCAGCTGTGCCGATGCCCCCCTGCTGTGGTTTGAATGCTTTGCAATGCTCCTGCTCCCCCTGCTGTGGGAAGGCGAGTCCGTCCCCATAACCCCTTTATCTCCCTGTCCCCAGGCGGGCCCGGTTCAAGCGCTCAAACAGTGTGACGGCCGGCGTGCAGGCAGACCTGGAGCTGGAAGGCTTCACGGGCCTGTCGGTGGCCACAGAGGACAAGGCCTTGCAGTTCGGGCGGCCCTTCCACCGGCACTCCTCAGAGCCAGATGCATCCAGCCGGCAGTACTCGGTGTTCAAGACGGTGCACACGCAGGGCCAGTGGGCCTACCGGGAGGACTACCAGATGCAGTATGACACCGTGGAGGTGCCCCGGAGGGACTCCTGGATCGAGAGGGGCTCCCGCAGCCTCCCCGACTCTGGCAGGGCCTCTCCCTGCCACCGGGACGGGGAGTGGTTCATTAAGCTACTGCAGGCTGAGGTGGAGAAGATGGAAGGCTGGTGCCAGCAGATGGAGCGGGAGGCCGAGGACTACGACCTGCCGGAGGAGAGTGAGTCCAGATGGGGCTGTGAGACTGGAAGAGGGGTGCAGGGCACCCCAGGATTCCCCTAGGGCTGGGGGGGCTGGAGTCTTGCTCAGCATCCCCCAGCCTGGGCTATCCCCCAAATGCCTCCTGCAGCACAGTGTCCCAGACGTGTGCTGAGGAACGGGTGTATCCCTTTGGAACCTGAGCCAGTGGTTGCCCTGCACATGCTGCCATCTGGCTCACAAAAGGTTAAGGAGGCTGGGCTTAGTGGCAAGAAATACTCTCCAGGGCTCGTAATGGTGCATCCCTGAAGCTGGGAGGGGATTGGGGGGAGGTAATCAAGCCGCATGTCATTAGTAAATTCCTCACCCATTCTCTGTATGCCTTACCAGTTTTGGAGAAGATCCGGAGCGCCGTGGGCAGCACCCAGCTCCTGATGTCCCAGAAGGTGCAACAGTTTTTCCGACTCTGCCAGCAGAACATGGTGAGCGCCTCCTCCTTCCTTATGGGTTTCCCAGGGATGTGTTCTGTCCGACGGACAACTGGGCTGAGGCGGCAGCAGGTCCCCGGGGGTCTGAAGCGGTACATGACACTCTGCACAGCTGGCGATGGTTCCATTTGGAGGTGCTAGCCGAAGGGTTGGAGGCTCACCCCGACCCTCTTAAGGCTGAGTCCAAGGTCCTATAGGGAATAAATGGCCCTTTTAATCCATTAAGGCCCAGACAGCCCAACTCTGTTCCTCATCAGCTTGAGCAGGGAAGTGATGGAAGACCTGGAGTCCTCTGCACCCCATGGTATGTAAGGAGCTAACCCGCCTTGTCTTCTCCCCCTTCGGAAGGACCCTAATGCGTTCCCCATGCCCACCTTCCAAGACCTGGCTGGATTCTGGGACCTCCTGCAGCTGTCCATCGAGGACGTCAGCTTGAAGTTCGCGGAGCTTCAGCAGCTCAAGGCCAACGGATGGAAACTCATCGAGCCCAAGGTAGGGGGATCAGACCATGAGTGCCAATTGGCTGAGAAGGGGGGTGGGTGCAGCTAGGGTGCACGGAGGGGGGGGGAGCTCTCACTTCACAATGCACAAAGTCAGCTTTTATTGGCCTCCTGCAGGAGAACAAAGACAGCATATGCCATAATGTTACTATGTGAATCCATGGTGCACTCACCCCTTGAATATGGTGTCCAGTTCCGGTCGCCCCAATGCAAAAAGCAGATAGTGGAACCGGAAAAGGTTCAGAGAAGGGCAACAGAGATGATCAAGGATGTGAAATGGCTTCCTTACGAGGAGAGACCAAAAAGATTAGGGTCCTTCAGCTTAGAAAAGAGATGACTAAAGTGGGATATGCTAGAGGTCTATAAAATCATGAGCGGCGTGTAAAATGTGAGTAAAGAAGTGTTTGATCCTTTCACACAATACAAAAATCTGGGGTTACTCGATGAAATTAAGAGGTAGCAGGTTTAAAACAAACGTAAGGAAGTACTTTTTCACACAACGCACAACTAACCTGTGGAACTCATTGCCAGGGGACATTGTGAAGGCCAAAAATATAAGTAGATTAAAAAAAGAACTGGGTAAGTTCATGGAGGATCAGTCCATCAGGTGGCTCTTAGCCAAGATGGTCAGGGATACAACCCCATACTTTGGATGACCCTACACCTCTGACTGCCAGAAGACAGGGGTGGATCACTCCATAATTGCCATGTTTTGTACACTCCTCCTGAAGCTCTGGTGTGGGACACTGTTGGGGACAGGCTACTGGGCAAGGTGGACCATGGTCTGATTCAATATGACAGCTCTTAGGTTGTTACATGTGGGGCATTGTTAGCGGGTGTATTCGTGGCTTGGCAGAAGAGCAGAGGGTTTGTTGGGGGAGAAGGGGAGGGGACATAATCATATCTATTGTGTCTATCGAGTGTGTTCCCCATAGCATTCGAGCACCGTCATGCAAAAAGAATGGAGAGAAAGAGGAATAGAAATGGGTCTGGCTGGAATCAGTGAAGCGCTGAAAGGGAGCACTCTGTCTTGAGGCACTCCAGCTGTTTCCCAGCTCCAGGAGAAAGCTGTGGTCCTTGGCATCTCCAGTGTGTGTGTGGATTACGGAGTGTAGATCCTTCTCTCCTTGCATTGCATCCCTGATGCTGTCCTCAGCCCCCTCTTGTGGGGAGAAGGGGCAGGCCAGGAAACAGATGAACCTTGGGCCCCATTGCATGTCTCAGAGAGATTAACCTCTTCTTCCCCTTTCATTGGTTCATGGGGCTGAGGTGGGGGATGACCAGGACCGGGCTACTGCAGCAGAGGGACAGAGAGGGGCGAGCTGATGGGAACGTGGCCAGGACCAGTTAGCAAAGCCCTGGCCTCTTCTGTCCTGACCCCTGCCCGCAGATGGAGCCTTTTGTGACCCGGGGGAGCGACTCCGCTCAGGGTAGGTGGAGAGTGCAGATACTGCGCGCCCAGCTAGCAGGGGTGTAAACAGCAGTGTAGACAGTGAGGCACAGCTTAGGTGAGCAGAGCAGAGTGCCCCACACACCCAAACCCCCGGGGTGTATACCCTGTCCGGCTCGCTACATGCCCAAGCAGTGCCTCGCACGTCTACACTGCTAATTTTAGCACTTAGTGTTCCGCTGCCTCCTTGCTGCCGGTGCCTTTCCCTGCGGTGTGCAGTGACACATGTAGTGCCTGTACTCTGCACGCCGCTGTAAGTGTAGACATAGTGTAAGTGAGCTAAAAGTAGTCTCCCCCTTGGCAGAGCCACTGGGAGCTCAGCTGAGCTCAGCTAGAAGTCGCTGCTAGGCATGTGCCAGCCTGGCTTGTGTCTCAGGGACTTCCTGGGGAAAAAGTCGGGGAGATGAGAGATCTATGATCACAGCTAACTTCTTCTTTTTCCATGCACACTTCTGCCCCTGAGCTGGCGCTGCTGATCTGTGCCAGGCAACATCAACAGGCATCTTTAGTTACCACTTAAAAAAAAACCAACCCAAACAAATAGAGCCTTTTTCTCTCCTGTGTTTTTCACGTACAGCTACGGCGTGTCCTCTGTTTGATGTTATCTTCAAAGGTACAGATCTACTCTGTGCACACACGCACAGCATAGGACAAACCAAAGCAATTCCAGTCCAATCACCTCCTGGCAGCCCTGCCATCCATCACACTGATTCAAACCCTGGTGGAATGTTCCCAAGGTCAAGCACAATCACCAACCTGTGTCACAGGCAGAAGATGCAGCCCTCGTTTGCCTTGTGTGAACGCAGCGCACAAGAAGCATGTGCGCACGTCCTGGGCTAGATCCTGTGCTGACTTTCAATCCCAGGGACTGCATTCAGCCCCAGGGACTGGTGGAATTGAGCGGAGCATCAGTCAGCATAGAATTTGACCCATTTCTTCTGTATAGAGATAGGTACACAGCTGGGGGTATACACTCGCCGACACATGCACTCCGATATGGATGCAGAAGTACGCACAAACACTGGGATGCATGCACGAACGCAGATGTGCACAGCTGCATACGGATGTGCAAGCACACATCTGTTTATAGCTGCACATACACGTACGGATTCTTGCGGGTATGAGAGCGCATAGACAGGCACCCACTCAAATGTGTCTTCTCTTGCATGGTCTCACACACAGACAGATGTACACACATAGGAATATGTGCACACAGATGCACAAACATACACATTTGGATGTGCCTACACAGACACATGCACACACGTGAATATGCACGCCCACTGTGCGCACCCTTGCATGGTCTCACACACAATCGTACAGCTGTGCATACATCCACCCCCCCGATGAACACACACACACACACACACGTGCGCACCCGTCACATGCAGCCATAGCCACACGCTGTCTAACACGGCACATCCAGCGCCTCCCGGAACCCCCTCTAAGCCCTACTCTGTCTGTCTGTCTGCGCAGGAAGAGAAGAAGGTCCCTCCCCCGATACCAAAGAAGCCGCCGCGCTCCAAGGTGCACCCGGTGAAGGAGCGCTCCCTGGACTCCGTTGATCGACAGAGGCAGGAAGCCAGGAAAAGGCTCCTGGCGGCCAAGAGAGCTGCCTCCTTCCGCCAGAACTCAGCCACCGAGAGCGCAGACAGTATCGAGATCTACATCCCTGAGGCCCAGACCAGGCTGTGAACAGAACCCTGGCTTTTCTACCGCACTGTACAGAGAGAGTACATAGCTCACTGTGATGGCCAGGGCCCGAGCCGCAGGGACCCCCCGGGGCAGCTCTCAGCCCACTCACAGCTTCTCGACTTTTTATCGTCTACGATTCATGGATCCGACGGTGAATGAACATGAGCCTGGTTCTGTCCTGCCCTCGTGCCCCTCCCCGTGGGGCAGGGCTCTTCCCAGCCCTGCCTGCCCACGAGCCCCTTCCTGGCCTTTCCCCATTGCCCTGGCCTCTCCCCAAGCCCCCTGTCTGCCCTGAAGCCTTTTCTGCCCCCCATCTCCCCTCCTTCTTGCAGCTCCTTCCTGTCCCCTTCTCTGCACAGTCCCTGGTGGCCTCCTTTCAGAGCTCTTTGTACCTTGCTCCTTGCAGCCCCCCTCCCCTTTGTTACCCCCTCTCCTCTCCTCATGCCCCTCCTCTTCTCCCACTTTCCCCCTTATACTTTCCCCTCCCCTGCACCTCCATGTATCTTCCCCCCATGATCGTGCCACCTTTAACTTCTCCCATTTCCTCAATTCAATGCAAACAAAGCATCTTGCGGGGGGGAAGCGCCGCTGAGCTCCTGCCAAGTCACCATTCCCGGCCGCCCGGCGGGCCAGCTTCCCTTGCTGGCATGAGGCTTCGGGCCGTGGCAGGCACGAGGGGCAGTCCCTCCACGCACCCCGACCACAGTTCGGTCCCATCCCTGCCTCTCGCTTGGGCACCTCGGGGAATCCAGGGTCATAGACCTATATACATATATACATATAATCGAAGGAATAAAACAAAAACTACACATGACCACAGCTGTGTTCCTGCTGGTGAGACTGGGATCAGGTCATCAGGATATCCATGGCAGCAGTAAAACCAGCCCCTGCTTTCCCTACATGTACATCGTCAGTAAGAATATGCTATGATTTCTCTTCTTTCTTTCTCTCTTTCTTTCCCTTCCTGCAAGCGAGAATCCTGGGCCTGCGCTGGGGTGCGTCCACTCCTCACGGGAGGCCAGGAGAAGGTCAAAACTTGGCTGGTCACTTTTTCATCCCTCTTTGATTTCCCCACCAGCTGCTGGTCTGACTAGATGATCCAGGGAGTGGAATTCGAGGGGGAATTTGGGGGGCGGGGGAGCAAGTGTCTTAGGAGCAGCGTTTGGATTCTGTCTGGCAAGGGCAAGGGCTGGCAGAAGCTGAGGTCTTTGGGGTTGGTTTTTGGGTTGGATTTCCCTGGCTGCTTTCCCCCCTCCAGTTAGACGGGGCATAGAAACAAGCCTGGCCTTTCAAGTGACCAATCCACCATGCAGGGTATTGACCCGAGCCAAGTGCAGGGCACTGGTTCTGACCCATCTGCATCTGGTCTAAAGACACAGCTGTCCCCAAGGGCCAGGCCAGCGGAGACGGCAGGGAATGGCGAACGTGCCATTGACAACCCATCTTGCCTTAGGAGGAAGAGGAACCTGCTGTTGTGTCTCCGGGGTGTTGCCGTGCCGGCTCCTTGTGTTGTATTTACTATTGTTAAGGAAGGTGAGAAACCCCTTGGAGCTGTCAACCGCACAGACGGAGCTCCAGCAGGTGAAGGTACTTGGGGACGACGTTTCTGCGGACAGAGCTGGCCTGTCTGAATGTCGGGGGGGAGGGCCTCGGGGGCCACCTGTGGGGTGAAATGCGGGTTTGTTGTTACGTGCCACGGCTGTTCTGTATGATGATCACAGAGCCTCTGTTTCGGGGCTTCTCAACCCAAGGGTCACAAACCCCTGGTGCTGAATGGGGTGGGGGTCTCAGCCAGGTGGGAGTGGGTTCTGGTGCGGAAAAGCTGGAGAACCCCTGTGCAATAGCAGCCGGGGCAAAAGTGACATGGCGTTTGCTGTGCGGCCCCTTGAGCATTGGACTGGGAGGATTTATTCCAGCCGGGCTGCGATGGGGCTGGCCATGCCGGCCCCGGCTGCCCAGCCCGTAAAGAAGCCCTTCCCCGACAATGCAAACCAGCCGGAGCGGTAGGCACTCAGGAGTGAGCCACGCCCATGCCAGCCAGCCCACCGCCTTTTGGTCCTTCTCCCTCCATCACAAACGCTCCCCAGCCCCTCTCCCTGCCCCGCAGCTGCCCTGGGGGGGCTACCCAAAGCCTCCATTTGGCTCCAGCCACCCAGCGATGCAGCCCACGCTGTCCTCTGCTGAGGAAAGGCTTTTGGTGTCACCTGCTGCTCCCGTCCCGGGGACCCATCTGGGCTCACAGATGCCAAGACCGGGCCCCTCCTTCGCAGCACGGTGCCCTACCGAGCAGGGCAGCGGCCCTCGCTGCTGGCAGCCGGGCTAGGCCACAAAGAGAGTCCAGCAGGGCCAAGGCCTGGAGCCCTCACTAGGTTCAGCCTGAGTAAGGACTGGGGCAGGCCAGCAGGCATTAGCCTTCAGTCTCTATCGGGCCAAGAGCACCCAGGGACAGCAGCTCCCTCCCCGGTCAGTCACTGTCATTAACGCCAGCTGGGAAAGTGATTTGGAAAAGCAAAGCCACGGGCAAGTGGAACTGGAGGTTGCCATGGTGGCGGGGCTCTGGCTCGTGGCCTGTTGGTTGTCACCCTGTGCCTCATGCAGTCCTTTACCTCGCAGCAAAGCGAGCGTGAAACGCGGCCATTCCGTTCGGTGGCGCCTACCCCCGCTTTGCACTGGTGTAAAAGATGGGCCCTGGGGCAATGGAGGATTGGGACCCTGCTCTGTTCAGACCACCTCAGTGACGATAACCTCCAGCAGGTGCACCGGCTCCCTAACCGCCGGCCCCCCTGGGAGGCAGGGTAAGTGCCACTCTCCTTAGTGGATGGGGAAATGGAGGCACAGGGAGCTCAGGGGCACGACTCCTAAGCTCCCATCTGTCACTGGAGACAGACCGAAGACATGAATGTGGGTCTGCCCTTCCCCAGGCTGAGTTCCTGCTCGTGAGAGTGGGAGGGGCAGATGGGATTCGCATTACAAGAGCCCCCTCTTCCATGGGCATCCCATCCTCCATGGTACCGCATTAGCAGTGCCCTGTCCTCCCGGGTATCATGAGGGATGTCCTCACATGCATGCTACATTAGAGGAGTGCCCTCCTTCTTCTGGCATGGCTGCCATCGTAGCTTTCTTCAGAACCCACTTTAGTGCGTAGCCATCACCCCTGACAGCATGTAGATGAATAGTGCCTGGGGAGCCTGCTATCCACGGCCCCCTCCGCACATCGTTACCTGCACACAAGCCAAAGGTAGTGCTGCACACTCCTCATATTACCCACCATGCTCACCTTCTCCACCAGGCTGAGTGTGCAGAATGGGGGGAGGGGGGGTGATTTCAGATGAGGCGGTAGGGAGATGGGGCATGAACAGAGGGGCCCTGTAGGGTGGGTACTCGCCAGGGATGTGGAGATCAGATGGTCCAAGTGTTACTATGAGCCCCCTGCTGGTTCTCATGGACCGTCTTTCCCCTCCTTTTCACTCATTCTGCTCCCAGCCGTGCAGACCCCTCCTTCCACCCAAAGCACAGTCTGTTCCACCTGCCCTGACGTCCGTAAGGCTGGGGAGCAGAGAGTTCACCCACTGAGCCTGGTGTCCTGCCCTGGGAAAACGGGGTTGCCAAGTCAACCACTCTGAAAGTGCAAGGTAAAAACTCAGTGCTGCCTTCTCACTTGTCCCTCCTTCCAACTGGGGAGCCCCCTGCACTGTGAAACCCTTCAAGGGGACCCCCCTCTTCTCGCCACCCCATGATTGTACCAGCTCCTGCTCCCTGCCCACTCAGCTGTCTTGGAGACGCCCTGATTCAGACATGAAGAGGGGAGGAAAGAGCCCAAGAAGAGTGGCTAAAGGGGCAGCAAGGGAAGGAGCAGAGACACCAGCCACAGCCTAGACGGCCAGATCTCTAGGGCAGGGACGGTCTTTTTCATGAGCGTACAGCTCCTAGCACTGTGGAGGCCCCGATCCCTGACTGGGTCCCTCAAGCGCCACTGTAATAATCGCCAATAGTAAATTTCAGCCCACGCGGACATCCTGCCTGGTGCATGCTGGGATACCTCCCTGTAGCACCTGGGACAGGTAGGAGGTACTGAGAGATGGGAGATTCCACAAGCATACTGGCTTGGGCAGGCGGAGGGAGGAAAGCTTAATTCTACCAAGAGCAATGCACCACTCACCCTGGGGCCTTTACTTCCCCCCCTTGGATGGGATCCATACCATGACGTGGTGCTAAAACCTCCCCCGGCCTCTGTTATGTGCCTGTCCAGTTGGGAGGGCCTCGGGTTACTACATTAAAATAGATGTTTAAAGGGAAGGAGGGGGGAATCCAACCAGCATATTCTGGAACAGAGAATCATGAAAAAAATACCCAACAGCGTGAGCTCTGGCCCAGCTGGGGGAGGGGAAAGGCAGGAGACTCCTTGGTCAGCATCCAATACTCTCTGAACGCTGCTGTTACCATCCTGGCCAGGAAAGCAACCATCAGCTCGGTTCACCTGTCCTCTGCCTCCGTCCACACTTTAGTTCTTAGCAATGTGCCTGGAAGAGGAAGCCCTTCCACTTGTAAGTTCTGTAAGACAAACCATGCTATACAGTGACTGTGACATGTGGTTTCATTTTTATTGTAACAAACTTAGCCGTACTGTAATAAAGACGACTCTTTGATTACTCTGGGCCTGGCACCATTCTCCCAGCCGGTGCTAGTCTCACCTTTGACCCTTCGTGGCCCGTGTCTCACGTTCTTGTCTGGTTTAAGGGAAGGGGAGGGCTGAGTCTGGAGTCAGCTCCTGACGGTGGGGATTCGCTGCTCTGCTCTGGGGGCAGGAGCGAGGTGGCTTGTCAGGATGCTGGGGAAGATGCAGAGCTGAGTGCATCTCTCCTACACAACTCACGATGCTGCGAGGTGGCTTGCCACGTCTGCTGCAAGGGGTCACTGGAACAGACTTTATTAGCAGAGGGCTCGGCCCTGAACGGTACCGCGGCTGAGACTAGAAGGGGGCTCCTGACAGCGTCTGCAGGGAGCAGCGTTACCAGTTGAGCTCCAGCGAGTGCCTCCTGCCTGAGCCCCCCAGGAGCTGGGTGGAGCTCTGTATTGAGAGGGAGCAGCAGGGCTGGGAATCGGGGAGCGCAGGGCTGGAACCGCTGGGGGGAGGGCTGTGGGTCGGGACTGAGAGGCATGGCCCAGCCTGCTCTTCACTCCCAAGCTGTTCGGGTGGTTGCGAGGGACTGTCTCCAACCAGAGAGCTACATCCTTGGGCAAACCGGCTGTTTGAGTAGCCCCAAGGTTCACCCCTTGTCAGCAAACACAGCTCCGGGGCGGGTGTCGGAGTGGCTCAATGATTAGACCACGAGGAGCCATCCGAAGTGACAGGGAGCGAGGTGAAAGGGCAGGGGGCCAGTGCTGAAGACGGCCTTGGCTGGAGTCTAAGAACCGGCCCTCGCAACGAGGAGGAGAATCCTCAAGCCAGCTGGCCAGGGTGTCCCACCGCATCCCAGCTCCCTGCGGGAACAATCCCCTTCTGCCATCCCCCCGGTGCCTGGCCTGGATAGACAGATACCCACCTTTCCTCCCTCCCTGTTCCCAAGCGGTGTGGCTGGTTTGAACCCACGGCAGAGCTTGGATCAAATGTCCACACGCAGAACCTGGCCCTGGTGCCTGGCGGGTGGGACCAGGGAGAGATGGCCCATCCAGGCTCCAGCAGCATCAAGACGCCTGGCAACCCGGTCAGGGGCCTGGAGCACCAGGTCTCCGTTTGCAATCTGGCTCCCAGCCCACGGCCTGGGGTTGAATCCCAGCCCAGGTTGGGCCAGGGCTTGCCCAGGTTTGGAGAGGGCTCGGAGGGAAGGGGTGTGTGTGTGTGATTTTGACTGAGGGGAGTTCTTTGCACCGAAGCCCCGAAGTCCAGCCGGGTCGGAGCTAACAGGCACCGCAGCATCCGACGAAGTGGACATTCACCCACGAAAGCTCATGCTCCAATACATCTGCTAGGCATAAGGTGCCACGGGACTTTTGGCTGCTTTTACAGACACCGCAGAGTTTCCTGCAGCGCAAACAGGGATCCCGGGGGACTAGGGTGACCAGACAGCAAGTGTGAAAAATCGGGATGGGGGTGGGGGGTAATAGGAGCCTATAGAAGAAAAAGACCCCAAAATCTGGACTGTCCCTATAAAATCGGGACATCTGGTCCCCCTACGGGGGGCTGCCCCAGGGCAGTGACATGGGGGGGCTGGGGGTGTCCCCGGCTGGAAATCAAGCCCCAGCCAGGCCGGATCCTGCGGGCAGGGAGGTGTGGGGGCCGGTCCCAGCCCGGCCCTTCCCCGCGCTCTCCAGCAGCGCTCTCCGCGGCGCTGCAGCCGCCAATCGGGCCGCGAGGCTGCGGCGCGGCCTGGCCCGGAAGCCGGCGGCGGGGAGAGGGGCGCCGGCCTGGAGAGGTGAGAGGGGCCGGGCCGGGCGGCAGCGGGGTCCGGGTCCGACCTTCCCTGGAGCCCGGGGCCTCGGGGCTCCCCGGCGGGCCTGGCCCCTCTCCCCGGCCCGGGCGGCGGGTTGAGTGCGGGCAGAGCCGGGCTCGGCTGGGTCCCGAGGGGCGGCTGCGGGAGGCCGGTGCCCGGCTGTCCGGGCGCAGAGCCCCGCTGCCCTTGCTCGCCGGCCGGGGGGGGGGCTGCACGGAGCGGCCTGGACCCCGGCCTGGACCCCCCTGTCTGCGGCGGGCCGAGGCCTCCGCCCTCGGGTTCCTGCCCCGGGGGTCAGGGGGACTCGCGGGCCCTGCTCAGCACAGGCGGAGTGTGTGGGAGAGGGACCCTGCCCGGGGGGGCTGAGCCGTGTGCGTGGGGAGCCCGGGGCAGGAATAGCGGGTGGGGGGGCGTGGATCGGGGTCGGGGGGCAGGGGCTGAGCCGTGTGTGTGGGGAGCCCGGGGTTGGAATAGCGGGGGGGGGGCGTGGATCAGGGTTGGGGGGCAGGGGCTGAGCCATGTGCGTGGGGAGCCCGGGGCTGGAATAGCGGGTGGGGGGGCGTGGATCAGGGTTGGGGGGCAGGGGCTGAGCCGTGTGCGTGGGGAGCCCGGGGCTGGAATAGCGGGTGGGGGGGCGTGGATCAGGGTTGGGGGGCACGGGCTGAGCCGTGTGTGTGGGGAGCCCGGGGCTGGAATAGCGGGGGGGGGGGGCGTGGATCGGGGTCGGGGGGCAGGGGCTGAGCCATGTGCGTGGGGAGCCCGGGCTGGAATAGCGGGGGGGGGGGCGTGGATCGGGGTCGGGGGGCAGGGGCTGAGCCATGTGCGTGGGGAGCCCGGGGCTGGAATAGCGGGTGGGGGGGGGCGTGGATCGGGGGGCAGGGGCTGAGCTGTGTGCGTGGGGAGCCCGGGGTTGGAATAGCGGGGGGGGGGGGCGTGGATCAGGGTTGGGGGGCAGGGGCTGAGCCGTGTGCGTGGGGAGCCCAGGGCTGGAATAGCGGGTGGGGGCCCATAGATCAGGATGGGGGGGCATCCCCCATCGGCAGAGCTGTGTATGCACTGTACAGCCCCTATTACTATCCAGAGGCCGCCAGAACTAAATTCCTTTCCTCTCCCTGCCCCAGACTAACCAGCCACTGCCTTGGTTATCCCCTTGGGTGGAGGGATCAGGATTAGGATTTGTGTTTCTACCTTGGTTTCCAGGCAGAACACACAGCCCAGGGCAGGCTCCCAGCAGCGGTTTCCTGGGGGCTGGGAGATGAATGGGAGGTGCGCTGTTCTGCCCTTTCTCTTAGGGATTGGGCTCTGCTGGAGCAGGAGACCCTGGAGAGGATCATTTCCCCTTGCCTTCCCCCAGGCACCCTAGAAGCTGTCAGGATTGGGGGGGAAGGTTGCTGGCGTGGAGGTTTCAGCCCCCTAACTGCCCTGGAACCCTGCAGCCCAGTTGCCGAGCTACCCCAGGTGGGAGTTTGACCAGTGCCACCCAGGTGGGTGTTTGGGGGACACACACGTGAAGCTGAGATATCTAGCCGCCTGGGGGGTACCAGGGTGGAGGTGACTTGCCTGGAGTTCCGGGTTGGGGCGTTGGAGCTGGGTGTATCTGGGCCAAGGGGCAGAGTCAAGTGTGTGTGGTGATTTTTGGGCTCCCCTGGGGTGGAGGGAGGTGCAGGGTGGGTCACGTGGGGGGATGACGATGGTTTGGGATCTTGGAGGTTTGTCGGGGGAGCGGGGAAAGAAGGGGGCGACTCTCCCTTGGGTGGGGGGCGGGTCTATGCAGCTGTGACACTGACTCTGCCCCCCTCTCCAGAACACATCTGGCGCTCTCTCCTGGCGACGCCATGTGGCCTTTGCTGTGGATGACTGTGCGGACCTACGCCCCTTACGTCACCTTCCCTGTGGCCTTTGTGGTGGGGGCGGTGGGCTACCACCTGGAGTGGTTCATCCGTGGTGACTCCCCGCAGCCGGCCGAGGAGGAGAAGAGCATCTCGGAGCGGCGGGAGGACAGGAAGCTGCAGGAGATTGCGGGCAAGGACCTGACTGAGGTGGTGAGCCTCAAGGAGAAGTTGGAGTTCACCCCCAGGGCCGTGCTGAACAGGAACCGTCCAGAGAAGAGTTAACCAGGCTGCCCAGGCACCTCCAGGGCCCTCGGGGGTGTGAGCCCTGCCAGCTTGGCGTGACTGCTTCCCCCTTTCCTTTGGGTTGGAGCTGAGCACTCAGTCCATCTGGCTGCAGGTCAGGACCCTGGGTCCCTTCGCCGGGCTCCTGGAGACTGTCCCATCTCACCCATGTGTTTTCAACCCAATACACCAATATCTGGCTCGTGCTGGGCGTGTCCCCCCCTCCCCTCCCCCGGCGCTCGAGGGGGCTGCTTGTTAGAGTTTCCCACCCATGGATGGAGGAGGAGGCATGGCTAAGGGGGCAGAGCTGGGCAGTCTTGGCCATTGCGGCCCGAGTTTCTAAAGCACCCAGTCGCACAGCTAGGGAGAGGGATGACGCTCCAGAGGCTGCGCAGCTCCTGGAGGAAATGGCTGCACTCCCAGAGTGAACAGGCCCTCGATGCTCGGCCCGCCCTGTCCTGGATCCCTCTGGATCTCCCTGGATTCTGCAGGTTTCCCTTGCATGGAAACAGCCAAGACTTGCGTCCTGTCCAGGTGGCGGAGCGTGGCTGCCTCTAGCCAGAGACCGGGGGTGCTGGAGGGTGTCCCCCCTAGGAACTGAATTGCATGGGGTCAGGAGGAGGGCAAGGAGGCTTGCACACTGCTCGCTTCCCTGTTCCTGGCTGGGATTCCCCCTCACTTCTCAGGACCCCCAGATTCACCCTCCCCAGCCTGAGGGCTCCAGCCCCCTTCGCTGTGGTGGGTGCTCCTGGCGTCGGACTGGCAGCTGGGCGAAGCATGAGGGAAGCTGTAATTTCCTGGCAGGCCAGAGACTGGTGGGGGTAGCTGGAAGTCATTTCACCCTCCTGCCCTTGGCAGGGAGCTTTGGGTGCGTTGCTGTGGGGCCGAGGTTTGGGGAATTAAATGACCTTGCAGCTGTGAAGAACGAAGCCAGATTAAACCAGCCTGAGAACTCGGGGCCTCCATTTTCTTCTTTCCCTCTGAGTGTTTCGGCTCCCGGTTGGTACCGTTCTGTCCCCCTGCCTGACACCCAGCAGCCGAGCGGGACGTTCTAGGGAAAGATCTCGCCCCAGCAGCGTGGAGCTCCTGGTCCTGCTTGGCTCTGACGCAGCGGGAGGGGTGGCTGCGTCTCTTCCCCAGCAGCCCAGGTGGGGTGGGGAATGCTGCCAGCAAGGCCCTCTGTGCACAAGCCGTGGCTGGGTTTCCTCGGGGAGGCAGCCTGCCTGGAGGTGAGGGGAGACTCCCCTCTTCTAGAGGGGCTTGGAAATGCAGACCTGGCTCCTCCCATCCCCCAGTCTCCACCCTGTCCTGCTGGGTCCCGGCCACGCCTCTCCTACACGGGAGCTCGGCCTGATGCTCCCAGAGCAAAGCCCCCGTTACAAACCTCCCCCGACCCCTGAATATTCCAAACACCACAGTGACAAGCCTTTGTGTTTGCTAGCAGCCACTGGGGGGGAGGGGACGACTAGTGACCCCCTTAAAGGGGCCCAGTTCGCAGGGGCTGCAAAGGCACAATGCAGGAGGTGCCGTGGGTGCTTGGTACTTCCTGACAAACCGGTGCCTTTAAGAGGTCTTGAGGAAGGCTTGTCCAATGGTCGGAGCACTAGCCTGGGCTGTGGGGGAAGACCTGGGTTCAGCTCCTGCTCGGCCACCGACATCGTGGGTGGGCCCTGGGAAGTCACGTAGTCCTCTTGTGCCTCGGTTCCCCATCTGTAAAATGGGGCTAAGAGCACCGTGTTGTGAGAATAAACACGAAAGGGGCTCAGATCCCCCGGGCCGGATCAGTATGAGAGAGAGAAACTGGGCACCCGCAATCAGCTGCCACTTGGAGGCTGAACGCCCACAAAGCTTTGTCTGGGTCCAAATCTGCCCCACTTTTAAAGGGAGAGAAACGTATTCCAAGTAGCGAGCTGCTTTTCCTTCATTGTAACCAGGGTAGCTGGGAAGAGCCTGGCTGGGCCATGGGCTGAAATGTGCATTAGCAGGAGAAGGCATTAGATCTACATGGCTGATCGCTGCCCGCCCACCCCTTTCCTGGGGGGTGGCAAGGGTCGGGTTTGTTTTGTTTTAAAGGGGATTTTGCAAGATGAGTGCAAACGCTTTCACAAGAGCCTGACCTTTCCTGCAAGCTGCTCAGCGCTGGCCTGTCAGCCTGGGTTCATAGCCATCTGCGTGGCTGTCTTCGGGAGACAGCCAGAAACTGCCCTGCGCAGAGCTCTGGCTGTCAATCATTGCTACTAAATGATAGGGGGGTGGGGATGGAAAGTCGCCTCCCCTTCACCCGCCCACCAATCTGGACTAATATTTTCTTGACCTTCAGGCCCTCACCCTGCTGCCTGCCTACTCCTGGGACCGCTGCCATTGACTTCAGTGTGTATCCACTGGCAGGGGGTGGGCCCAGCACCTCCCCGGGGGAGTAGGGAGGGGAGCTGGTGCCCCTGGAGAGTAGCCATGCTAGTCCAGAGGAGACAGGAGGAGGGGATTGGACTGGAGGCCAGGGGCTGGCGTGTGCAGCTCGGGGAGGAGTGGGGGTCTGGCGCAGCAGCTGGCTGCTGAAGTGAGGCCTCCCCCTGCAGTGGCTGCAGTTGCTCTGTCAAAGCCACCGGACCGGCGGTTTGAATTGAATCCAGGTAGGGCGCTGGCCCCTCGGGCATACTCTGCTGCAGGGGCTGGGCCTGTGCCCTGGATGGGGCGAGTTCAGCCCGCCCTCTCCTGGGGCCTTTCGCTTCCCTGCGGGTGGAGATGAGTTAGCTGCTGTGATCCAAGCAGCGCCCTGGGGTTCGACGGGGCGATCCTGGCTCCTGGCTGTCGGGGCGATCCTGGCTCTTGGCTGTCAGGGCGCTGCATGAGGCCAAGAGGAGCATTCGGCATTTCCATCGTTCCGGGCACCTCGGCCTGGAAAAAACCTCTGGTGGTCTCCAGCTGGTGCAGCCCCTGCAGTGCTGGGAGCAGAGCAGCTCTGCGGGCCGGTAGAGCCAACTCCACGGCAGTGGGAGAGCCTGGCTCAAACACCCAAATCTGAGCAGCGAAAATGCCTGAAATCTACCGACAAGTCCCCTAGCGTGTTCCCTGCTCTCTGGGCCTGGCTGTACCGTGAGGCGGTGCACCCCAAGTGGCAGTGAGGTGCATTGGTGCCCGTGCTGCTTCAATCTCGCGGTAGAAAAAGCACAAAATGGGGGGTTCGGGAGGAGCAAGTGGGGTGCTGCCCTCCTTCAGTGTGACCCTGGAACTGCAAACTGACCCCTCTCACCCAGCTCCTTCTGTTGCCCCTACTGAGCTACTCAGTGCTCCCCAAACTCGTTAGGCAGCTGGGGCGGGGGGGGGGGGGCCCCGCCGGCCCCTGCTCTGGCATGTGCACAGTAGCAGAGAGGTGGCACTTTTCAGCCAAGGACAGTGCAGTGAACCTCCCGGTCTTACGTGGGCTCTGCAACGTCTGCGCAGAATAGATACAACTTTCTTAAGGTCTCAGCTAAGAGGACCCTGCACCAGCCCAAGGCACAGAGCTCAGCTAATGTCACCTGGGAAGGGACCTGACCTCATTTCAAAGGTGCTGAGAACCTGCAGCTCCCTCTGAAGTCAGTGGGGGGGCAGGGTGAGGGCTGAGCACCTCTGGACACTGGGTGGGTGGGTGCTGAGTGTTTGCTTGTGGCTCAGGGGTGTGTGTGTGTGTGTGTGTGTGTGTACGTGTCCACACACACGTGTATGCAGTCTGGCCCTTTGCTGCGTGTGTGTATAGGTGCAGTTTGCGGAGTGAGACGGCGGCTTGGACAGTGTTTCTTTGGAGCCTTGTCAATTTCAGTGACAGGAATTTGACCTTGCTGGATGGTGCAAAGGGAAACAATGTTGGCAGCTCATAGGGCTCCACACCCTGGCCAGGGAAGCTGCCCGGAATGGAAGCGCAGTGGGATTTGGAGCAAGCGCCCTTGGTGGGGGACTCCCTCCTGTGCTTGCCAGACGGTGACCAAGGGCCCCAATGCTCAGACGTACGTAGGTGCCTAAGTCCAGGGATTGCAAGGGGAGTCAGGCACCTAACGCCTTTGAGGATCTGGGCCGAAGAGCCCAGAGTGCCACCCCTGAAGGGGGCTAGGGGCTGCAGCGATCTCCACTCTGCCAGGAGAGAGGAAGCAGAGTGAAGCTGACCCTTTGGGAGAGCACCCCGCAAAGGATTCTAGGGAACACTGTCAATCATCATGAGTCTCCTCCCGTCCCACTGTAACCCCCTGGATGTCAGCGGCTTTCACCAGGTGTGAGTTTGGCCCAAATACCCCAGGAGGAACACAATGGACCTCAGAGAGGGAATAGCCTCTACACTGGGCTCTAGTCTGACTCTGCCACAGACTCACCAGGGCTTTTGCCCTGTCTGTGCCTTGGTTTCCCCATCTACAAAATGAGAGCAGCGGTATAATATTTCCATCTCTGCCAGGCACGTGCCGGCCCATAGCTAATTCATGTTGCTTGAGGCCTTGAAAATGCCAGGGGTTAGGTAAACTACAACTATTCATTAATTCCACTGTCACTAACCATGCCAGGGCTTGAAATGCCTGAACCATCCTGACTTATTCTGGTGCCCTCAATCGAATCTGGCTCCGCGGTGTTGAGTCTCCAGTTGGCATGCTCAGCATTTGGGGGCAGGATCTGGCTGGGATGGGGCTGCTAACACATTCCTGATTCTTGGGGTTCCCCCCCCCTTTCTTTCCCGGAGCCTTCGCTCTCTGCACCAGCCTGTCCTTCCACTGCGGATGACGACCAAGCCCTGATGTCAGCAGCCTGTTCAGCACTTTGTATCGCTACAGCCCTGTTTCCTCGAGCGCTCTGGGGTTAGAGGTCACCCTATTTCCCACACATGTTATGGATGGTAATAGCTGAATTAGCAGCCAGCTTCGCGCTGGCTCCTTGATCCCCCGGCTGACAACTTTATGAGCAGCACTTGCCGTCTGTGTTTATCGCCTGCACTTGCTCCCAAGTCGGGCTGTAATAATAACCCTCTGCCCTGCTGTCCTTCCAGCCAGGAATCCCTGACCAGGAATCCCCGAGGAGCCCTCCGGAGTGTATTATCCCCATCGGAACCGAGGGGGAAGGTGAGGGGCTGGGAGTTGGCCCAGATCACCCAGCAGGCCAGCGACAGGTCAGAAGCCTGCATGTTTTCCTTGCCTGGCCCTGCCAGCTTTCTGCGGAGCGGGGAAGGTTCTCCCGGAGCTGGCCAAGCCGCCTCTACCACCCCGTTGGGGCCCTGCTTGCTAACGGCCTGTCCTTGTGCCACCTGAAATCCAGCACCTCAGCAAGGGCACCTCACCCCCTCGCTGCCAGCCTCGGCTCACCCAGGGGCCATCTGCTGCCACCCAGTGGCCACTGCCCACTAATGCAGAGCATTTGCGGGGAAACCTGTTGGGGCATTTTCAAAGGTGAGCCTTTTGCCTCAGGAACCTCACTGACGCAAGCAGGGAGCAGAAGCCACGTGGCGAGCCCAGCACAGCTCGTGGCCAGCTCCTCAGCAGGTGTAACTCCGGCACAGCGGATGAAGCGATGCTGATTTACACCAGCCGAGGATCAGGTTCCCGTATTCAGATGAAGTAGCTAATTTACCTGGCCCTTTGCAGCATTATGTCTGAGCACCTTCTTGTAGTTCCCGGCCATAGTTTCCCAGGCATCTAACCATCTTCAGTAGCAGGATCCTGGTAGGTCTGTGATTCCTACAGCCCCCCTGAAACCACTGGGGAAGGGCGTGGGTGGCATAATCCATTTCCCTAACTCCCAAGCCACACCTGTCCCCCTGCTGGAGGGAATGACGTCTTTAAAAGCTGCACAGTCCTTCTGATCACCCTGCTGCCCAGAGAGCAAGTCACTTGTTGAGCTGTGTGGTGCCCTGTGAGCGCTCATTTCCCAGCAGAGGCAACTCGATGGCGAAAGGATATAGGCGCCTGGAAGCGAATAGTTTTCCCCATTGTCTTTTAATTGTTTGGAAGTTGCTTAGCTGGTTCCATTGTGTTGCTTCCAGTAGCCTCCTATTAAACTAGAACAATGCATTCGTCCAGGAAAGTCTTCAAACCCAATATTCAATAACTTCGCCTCACTGCCCGGGTCCCACCAGTGTTCATTAAGTTCTCACATCTCACGATTCTTAGATGATTCCACGTTCAGCACACACCCAACACCCATCAATTGTGTTATTCTCTTCCCCCTCACCAGCAGCCCGGGACGGTTAGCCTCATTTAACAGATGGGGAAACTGAGGCACTGAGCTATGAAGTGACTGTCCCAAGGTCACACAGGGAGTCTGTGGCAGAGCTGGGCATTGACCCCCCCAGAGCTCCCAAGTCCTGGTTCAAAGAGTCCCAATCAATCCCAGCAATGCGCTGCTTATGAACAAGCCACCAGGCAAGGATTATTCCCTGAAATATGCAGCAACTAAAGTAACTGGGGGCAGGACTATTCATGGTAACTTGTGTTGAATAATCAGGCTTGCTACACACTAATTGCCAGCTCTTACACGAGACCATTCAAGGAACAAATCAGCTCCCAGGCTGTTATCATGCAGCTGCATCGTCCAGCTGGGATGTAGCTACCACGCTGCAAGAGCCTTTTGGAAGGGGGTCAGAAAACATTTCCAGTAGCAACAGCGTAGCCGTCTAAGGCCGAAAGCATCGTCTGTGCAAAAGGGCAGCAAAGCAGGACATTCCATCTCCCTGGGTGGCTGAAGGAGCACACGCTGTCTGAGTGATTCCCTTCCAGATTCTGGGGGCAGGAATTCCCAAGGGGGTGAGGAGGAGAGAGGGTTCCCCTGCAGCCGATGCAGAATCTCCAGCTTGGTCCATGCTGCACGTAAGTGCACCAGGGAAGCCTATGATTAGGAAGACCAGAAGGATAAGTGCCTGGCGTTCCGTGGGCAGAGATGACTTTGTTCCTGCTCAAAGCTGCTGGGCTGGATCAAAACCCCGTAGCTGCAGCAGGGGGATATGCCATGGGGACAAATGAACCGAGCCCCGGTTACCAAGCAATGCATGGTGCAGTCCCCAAGGTGTGCACATGAGGGGCCTGCACTAAGGCCTTATCTGCAAGAGGGATTTGACCTGGTTGCAAAACCTAGCTCCAGGCAGGCAACAGCGCCGTTAGCTGCTGTTCACAATTGTGCAGCTAACCCCATGTGTGTAAGGGCGTTACGTGCCCCCAGTGCAAACCAGCTCTTAGAAAGGCTTTGCCCGCCTACCCGTGGGGTTTGCACCAGTGCGGACAAAGCCTAAGCACTCATCCCCCGGAGCGCTGGGCACGTTGCCATGGTGCATGTGGATCGTAAGGCAGGGTGTGTGTAATGGGAGTGTAATTCACTACCCCCCTGTGGCACTAGCAGTGCTGTGGAAGTGCGGTCTGTCGGATGCACTGAGATCTTTACCATTAAAGCCCCCATAGGCGTGTGTCCCAAGGCGAGGGGTGTCAATCATAGAATCATAGAATATCAGGGTTGGGAGGGACCTCAGGAGGTCATCTAGTCCAACCCCCTGCTCAAAGCAGGACCAATCCCCAACTAAATCATCCCAGCCAGGGCTTTGTCAAGCCTGACCTTAAAAACCTCTAAGGAAGGAGATTCCACCACCTCCCTAGGGAACCCATTCCAGTCCCGTTGGAGCCTGGCTGACGTCTGTCCCAGGTAGTGATCCCTAATGTGCCCCCCGCAGCGTCAATACCACCGGGGGCTCTTCGTCACTGCCTGCCCTGCTGTGTTGTTCTGAGCTGGTTAAACAGTTGCCGCGGTCCAGCCCAGAGGTGGCCCATATCGAAGGCCCTTTAGCAACTGCCCCATACCCTGTACCTCTGCCAGGGCAAGCTGTGCTTCTAGGAGGGGCTTAAACAGGCTGCAGGGTTGTTTAATAGGCAGCCTGCTTGCTTTCTGCACTGCCCCCCTCCTGCCTGCCCCTGTCACCGCCAGCGGCCGGCCCTGGGTGTGCAGCGCCTGCGTGCGCCCTTGTTTGCCGACCTGAATTTGGTGCCGGCTGGGCTGGGACGTGGGCGGCTTGTCCGCTGGGGCATTACCGACACCAGCTCATTGAAGGAGCTGGGGGAGGGGAAGGGGGCTGCTTCCGGGGGCAGGACGGAGGGGCGCAAAAGGCAGAGCTGATGGGCACTAGTGTTGGGGGAGCACCCAGCAGGCGTCAGTGGCTCAGGGCTGCGGACTCAGGCCACCTCCCGTCCATTACTGGGGAGGCCAGTGTCCATGAGGCCCCTTTGCTGCCCACTCTGCACAGCCTGGGACTCCCAGCTCCTCATCATGCCCCTCCCCCCCCACGGTCCTCCGTTCCTAGCACACCCGCTTCATCACTGCCACAAGCCCACGAAAAGCCAGCCACTCTCCCCACCCCGAGGCACCACCAGCAGCAGCTCGGGCTGGCTAACGCACGCATGGCTGGTCTAGGGTCACAGCACGCAGCTTGGGGGCAGCCCTATGAGCTCATCGCAAGGATATTGGCCTCCTGCAAGACTCGCCCCCCCCCCCCCCCCCCCCCCCGCCTGCCAGCCAGGATGCCGCTGAGCTGAACCTGACCTTGCACGAAGGCTGCGTAGACCAGCGGGCAGCTTGGTAGTGATGCAGCATCACGCATGCAAACAGCTTGTTGCGGAGTGAAAGTGCAAATAACAGCTGGGCTGACAGGGAAGTAACTCAGCAAGGAGAGGGGGAAAGATGCCGTGTGACATGAAAAGGCGGGTGGAAGCAGTACAGTGATATGGGGAGGGGGCCATATGACCCTTCCCTTCCATCCAGGCCCAGATAGAGCCCCCATCAGGGTTGGGGGTATCTTGGTGGGGCTTTGCTGTGCGTATGTTGTTTTTAGGGTTACCATACGTCCGGATTTTCCTGGACATGTCCGGCTTTTTGGGCTCCAAATCCCCGTCTGGGGGGAAAGCCCAAAAAGCCGGATATGTCCGGGAAAATCGGGGGGGGGGGAGGAGCGGGCCGGGGGCTTGGGGGCTGGGCCGGGCTGGCAGAGCGCGGTTGGGCTGGGCCGGGGGCTCCGGGGCCGGGCCGGCGGTGCGGTGCCTGGCCGGGGGCTCCAGGGCCGGGCCGGCGGGGCCGGGCCGGGGCTCGGGGGCTCCGGCGGGGCCAGGCCGGGGGCTCGGGGGCTCCGGCGGGGGCTCGGGGGCTCCGGCGGGGCCGGGCCGGGGCTCGGGGGCTCCGGCGGGGCCAGGCCGGGGGCTCGGGGGCTCCGGCGGGGGCTCGGGGGCTCCGGCGGGGCCGGGCCGGGGGCTCGGGGGCTCCGGCGGGGCCGGGCCGGGGGCTCGGGGGCTCGGCCAGGGGCTCGGGGGCTCCGGCGGGGCTGGGCCGGCGGGGCCGGGGGCTCGGGGGCGCCGGCGGGGCCGGGCCGGGCCGGGGACTCGGGGGCGCCGGCGGGGCTGGGGGCCGGGCTGGGGACCGGCGGTGCGGTGCCGGGAGCCTGGGGGCCGGACCGGGGACCGCAGTGCTGGGCGGGCCGGGGGTGGTCGGCCGGGGGCCGGGCCTGGGGCCGGCACCCCAGGGCCGGGGCCAGCCTGGGCCGCGCCTCCTCCCCCCACACTCCCCCTTACCTGCTTCAGGCTTCCCGCGACTCAAATGTTCGCGGGAAGCAGGGGAGGGGGCGGAGACTTTGGGGAGGGGGCGGAGTTGGGGCGGGGCCGGGGGCCCGTGGAGTGTCCTCCTTTGGGATGCACAAAATATGGTAACCCTAATGTTGTATGGGCCTAGAACGCCAGGGTTCTATTCTCAGGCCTCATTACAGCCCATAGGCAGCATGAAGAGCCCTGAAAGTGGGGGGAGGGCCGCCTGAGAGTCCCCCCTGCACAGGACGCTGTCCTCCCACCCCACCCCACCCCCCGTGTGGTGCTGGTGTAAGAGCTCTGCACTAGCCTCTGGCATATGGGGAGGGGCAGGGGTGTGTTTGGAGTGCATCATACTATGGTTAGACTCTGCTTCCCCAGGCCAATGGGCCGCTGCATTAGAGCAGCCCTGAGACTGCTCTAACTTACACTGGGAGCTAGACAGGGCCCTGCACGTCCCAGGCTACCAGGAACGCAGCGGCGCGGTAAAGCCATCTTCATGCCCTTTGCATCCCTGCTCCAAGCATGGGATTGGCATAACTGCACCCGCTCGCCCTGCCCCTGAAACCACACCCAGCGAGCTGCTGGTGTCAGGTTGGGCGGTGGCTGGGCAATGCTGCATCTCCTGCTGTGGCCCAATGCATGGGAACCTAGGCTGGAAAACTGCCGCGCACCTAAGCCCTGGAGCCGAACCAGAGCCAACCAATGAAAACAAAGCAGCCGAGCCCGTGGAAATCCCTAGGGGAACTGGCTGCTGCTTGCCCCAGCCCTTCACTGACCGCGCCGGTCTGTTTCTCAGGCTCCTTTTCTACCCTTTTTCCATGAGCTTGTGGGAATCTTTTCTCAGCCTTCTCTCGGGGAGAGCCTCTTCCTGGCGTGGTCCCCACGGCCCTGGAGCTGCCGCCTCCAGCTGAGCCTTCGTCCCCAGCAACCAGGGACAGCAAAAGCGCTTGGTTGCTGAGAGGAGCCGGTCTGTGTTTACACTTTAATGTGGGCCTGGAGCTGGAGAGGCCGAGTGGGGTGATGCCCAGAGACACTCCCAAGGCCCTGCTCATTTTCTGGCCACTGAAAACCCAATGGCCAGAGCTCTTGCTGCAGCCCAGTGTAGTTAGCCCAGGGGCAGCCAGCAAAGGGGGCTGAAAAATCACTGGGTGAACCGGCGTTAGAGGCTGAACGAGGGGCTTTGCGTTTATGCTGGTTTAGCGTAAGGGAACTGTGGGGGGTCACTTGAACTGAAAACCCACCTGAGAGCGAGAGAGAGACAGTGTCTGTGTGTGTGTGCGTCCGTCCGTCCGTCCCCTGGTTTCATTATAGCTGTGTAATGTAAACCAATGGGCTTCTGGGTGGCGACAAGCCCAGGGACTCTGGACTGGGAGTGGGGTGGGTATGGCAGTGGGGTTTGTGGAGCCCAGTAACACAGCAATTGTGTCACTTGGGGGGGGCTTTTCCCATCGGGGGTCCACAGACTTTGTTGTCCTCTCTTTGGGCGGGTGTGTTTATTTTGCCAGGTAAGGTGCTGATTCCCTCGCGTCTCAGGGGCACAGCTGCTAGTTCCGGTTGGGTTTAGCTTGGCCATGGTGACGTGTTAGTAGCACACAGCCTACAACCCACGTACCAGGCTCCCTGCCTGGCTGAGTCATGGGTAGGGCACCCAGGAGACCTGGCGGCCAGACCCGTGCTCTACCCACTAGCCCACACACTTCCCTGAGCTAGGAACTGAACCCAGGTGTGTGCTTGCCCCTGGGCTAACTCACCTGCCAAGAACAGTATGTGTGAGGCCTACTTCACAGGCCCCCACGGCCTTCCCAGTGCCAGGGAGCGAACCCAGGCATCCTGACTCCCAGTCACACACACCCCCGCAGCTGTACCCACCAGCCCATCCTTCAATGTGCTGCCTTAGCGGCCCAGCATACTGTGGGTGCCATGGCATGCTGGGGTGGGGGATGGTTTCAAGGGTGCACTGGAGGTGGGGGGGGGCATGTGAGCTGCTGCCCCCCAAGGAGAAGCCGGCACCCCCATGCGGGAAGAAGCCAGCGGAAGTGCGGTTGGAGGGGCCTGACAATGTCAGGATACGGGAAGTTGTGGACGCTATTGAGAGCACTTCCTCCAGCATCGTGGTTCTCACACATCTCTCAGGCGGGCCGGGCTCAGCATTGTCTGGCACAGTCCCCGCGAGAGGCGCACTCTATGTAACCCCGCGCCCACAGCTGGGACGGGGTGGAGGGGGGGATTGTTTGGGGCTTGCGGTCCCTTATTGTGACTTGCTGGCACCAGGCTCGGGTGACGGGGGTTTGTTACTGCTTGCAGCACAATGGGAGGCCCAGGGACATGGGTGCAGGCGGCCGCAGGGGCAGGTGCTGGCGTCTCTACAGAGGCTGCCATTGTATGTGGGACGGGAAAAGGCAGGCCAAGACCCCGCCACCCTAAGGGTGTAACTGAGCCAGGAGTTCAGGCTCATGTCAATGGCACAATGCCCTGGCTGGTCACAGGCGCTCTGCAAGGACAATGTGGCCTGGTGGTTACAGCAGGGGATTGGGAAGCCAGGCCACCTGGCTTTCATTCCTAGCTCTGAGTGGGGTCTAGTGGGCAGAGCAGGGCTTGGGTACCAGGACACTTGGTAGTGGCCGTAAGCAAGTCACTTAACCCCTCTTGTGCCGTGGGTTAGCTCCCTGTTAAAATGGGCGCTGGCCCACTGGCTGGAAGGCTGGGCTAGTTGGCAGTAGAGACGCAGCCTGGCTGCTGAGTCTCCGGGCCATGCTGGCCAGGGCTCTGTAGTAAAGATGGGGCGGGGGGGTCACAAGGGTTTTAAAGGTTGTGTTTCCTGGCTGCAGCCGGTGCTCTGCCCCAGCCCGGGTACATGACATGCAGGCCTGGGTATGCCCAGCCTAGGGTGACCAGACAGCAAATGTGAAAAACCGGGCCAGGGGGTGGGGGTGGGGGGTAATAGGAGCCTATATAAGAAAAAGACCCAAAAATCGGGACTGTCCCTATAAAATCGGGACACCTGGTCCCCCAGGCCAGCCCCCAGCTCTCCCGTGGGGACATACCACCTGCGCCAGCACAGCCCAGCACTGCAGCAATAGAGGAAGAGGAAATGAGCCACTTGGCTTGTTCCAAAACCCAGCGGAGCCGGCGGGAAAGGAAGCCTCCGCTGACCTGCTGCACCTCCCCTCGGGACAACAGTGGCTGGTCTTGGGGGGGCCCATTTGCAAGTGTCCCTCCCGGGGACACTGCCTGTATGGCGCGAGACCCCGGGTTGCTGTCTACCCAGTGCCCAGCAGTTCACCAAGCAGAGCCGGCCACCCTTTGGTCCAGCAGCACCCAGTCCCCAGCCTGCTCACGGTGCTTCCCAACCAATACTCTATGTCCTGGGGCACTGGCCTGGCACAGCCCCCGGCACAGAGCTGGCATGGGGTGGGGGCGTGTGTGTGCAATAGCTCCAGAGGGGCCTGTGGACGAGGCACCCATTCTCCTCCCAGCCAATGAGATTGTTTCAGTTCAAGCCCCCCCCACAGCAGGTCTTGGCTTGCTGCGTCTGTCCTGGGTTTCCGGCGAGGGAATCTGCTTTGGGAACGTTTTCTTTTTCTTATACTGGGAAAGTTTAAAAATAGACACCCACACCCCCTCCTCGGCGCCGCGCAGCACGGCCTTCCGCAGGGGGTGGGGCTGCCACGGTGCCTAGCGATGCTGCTCACCTGCCGCTCCACGAGGAGCCCTCTTGGGTGTGGTCAGCATCCCCTCCCCTGTGGGAGCAGGACAGGGAGAGGAGCTCAGATGACAGAGAGCAAAGCCACCTTTCACTCACTGGGTCACAGGCCTCCCCTAGGGCCCCCCTGCTGGGACCTAGAGGGGCCAGGCGCCCCCCCCCCCCCCGAGGTTCTGCTGGGGGGGGTAATGGAGTGGGGCCTGCAATGGGTGGCACAGACCCAGCCATGGGAGCTCTTTGCCTGCCATGACTCCCCCTGGATGCCCCAAGGGGCATTTATAGCCACTTTGCCCCGGGGGGCTGCTGGTCTCTTGGGCAGTTGGGAATTGGCCCTGTGGCCGCTCTTCCCAGCAGAGCACATACAGTCTAGGCAGGACCAGGGGGATGCCCCAAAGCAATCCCCCCCCACCCTTTGCCGGAGCCTCCTTCAGGGACCCCATGCCCCAAACACCAGTGCCCTGGTGCAGGCCCAGCGTGCAGGGAAACCCAGTCGGGTCGAGGCACAAGGAGTGCACGGCCCTTCCTCTGAGAAAGTGCAGGCTGGGGTGTCCCTAGGGCTGCGGAGGAAGCGCTGCATCCGTTAGTGGCTCCAGCTGGCCAGGCCCGTGGGGGGATGGGGTTGGTGACAGCTGCAATGAGAGTGCGCCCTCCCACCTCCCCTATAAAGACAGGGCATTAATCAAGCAACAGATTCATCCCTGCTGCAACTTCATCGACTTCAACGGAACCGGACTGGGCGAAAAACACACACACACCAGACTGGGCGCGCAAAACACACACACACACACACACACACTCTCTCTCTCTCTCTCTCTCTCTCTCTCCTTCTGACAACTCCCTCCTCCCTGTCAATGGAGCCCTGCACATTCCCAGCAGCCTGTGCTAACCCCCGTCCCTTTAACTCTCTAGGAATAACAGCTGTTTGCTGTGTCTATCACCCCCCCGGCTCCCACCGGGGTCTCTGCTGCCCCTTGCTTCCGGTCCCATGAGGCCGGCTCGCTCTCGATTAAGTGCTCCCACCCGCTAGGTACAAAATCTGCCTGGAGAACACGCCTGAGTTTCTTTCTTTGCGACTCAGCCCTTCTGAATCCCCTGGTGACCACTTGTCCCGGGGCCTAGGCTGGGACTCACTGTGCCTTCCAGGAACTGCAGCCGCTGAAATAGCCCTTCTTAGCTGTTTATGTAGCTTCAGAAAATAGTCTCCCGCTAGCGTTGCTGGGAGCAATAGGGTGGGCATAGGAAAGAGCGCGCATCGAGCCGGTCATACCAGCCTTTATAGCAAAGGGGGTGGGGAGACCTGGCAGGAGAGGGGTGGGTGGCCGGGGGGGCGGCACTTTTACACACTAGAGTTAGACATGAACCCAGGGGCTGGTTGCTGAGAAATGGAAGGTTTCCCTAGGGAAACTACCTATAGACTTTGTGAGGGATGGAGCTGAGGGTCTTACAGAAATTTATCGGGGGGGCTAGAGCCATGCCACTAGAACCGAACGAAGAGCAAGCTCCTTTCTAAAGCCTGAAGCAATTGTCTCGAGGCCGGGCGCCAGGAAAATGCTCGGTCAATGGGACTCTTCCATAAAGGCCTGGAGGGGGAGGAGATTATGACGTGGCGTTGGCTAGCGGCACTGCACAGCCATGTCGTAAGAGCCAGTCCTGCCCCAAAGACCAACACGGGCTGGGAGAAAGGCCCTGAGGAACAGCCAGAGTCAGCGCGGTGCCTATGGCAGAGCGGGGCGTTGCCCGTTCAGTGCTTTAACCGCAGCGTGTGTGTGTGTGTGTGTGTGTGTGTGTGTGCGGGGTTCACATGTATTTACATACATGATGCATGTGGGTTTGGCATGGGAGCATTGAGTCCAAGGTGGCCTGTATTAGGCCGTGGGGACAGCAGCCCTGTCCATCAGGAGAACCAATGCGACGGGGTGTGTTTCGAGACATAGAGCCTGGGGGTGGGGTGGGGGTTGTTTCCTGCTCTCACTAAAACCCTCCTGCTCAATGACTGTTCAGTAACTGGATTACGGTAGCGGCCACAGCCCCACTGTGCCAGGTGCGGTACAAACCAGAAAAAGAGAGAGTCCCCTGGGAGACCACAGGAGGCTACAGCAGAAAGAACTCCCCTGTTCCAGCCCTTTTATGCTAGGTGAAAGGGCCGGCCTGGTGTAAAAGGGGCCCTCAACCCCCAGGTGCAGCCTGGTGAGGCGGCCCTTGGCACCGGCCCTGTGCCAGGCATCCATAAGGTAGGGTTACCATATTTTGTGCCTCCCAAAGGAGGACACTCCACGGGGCCCTGGCCCCGCCCCCAGCCCCAACTCCGCCCCTTCCCCCAAAGTCTCCGCCCCCTCCCCTGCTTCCCGCGAACATTTGATTCGCAGGAAGCCTGAAGCAGGTAAGGGGGAGTGTGGGGGGGAGGAGGCGCGGCCCAGGCTGGCCCCGGCCCTGGGATGCCAGCCCCGGGCCCGGCCCCCGGCCGACACCCCCGGCCCGCCCAGCACTGCGGTCCCCGGCCCGGCCCCCAGGCCCCCGGCCGAGCACCCCGGGCACCGCACCGCCGGTCCCCAGCCCGGCCCCCGGCACCGCCGGCCCGTCCCCTGAGCCCCCGGCCTGGCCTGGCACCGCCGGCCCAGCCCCCGAGCCGCCGGTGCCGGCCCGGCCCCCGAGTGCCCGGCCCGGCCCCGCCGGCACGGCCCCGGCAGAGCCCCCGAGCCCCCGGCCCCGCCGGCCCGGTCCCGCCGGAGCCCCCGAGCCCCCGGCCCGGCCCCGCCGGCCCGGCCCTGGAGCCCCCGGCCCGGCACCGCACTGCCGGCCCGGCCCCGGAGCCCCCGGCCCGGCCCGGCCCCGCTCTGCCGGCCCGGCCCCCGAGGCCCCGGCCCGGCCCCCGAGCACCCACACGGCCGGCCCGGCATGTCCCGATTTTCCCGGACATGTCCGGCTTTTTGGGCTTTCCCCCCGGACGGGGATTTGGAGCCCAAAAAGCCGGACATGTCCGGGAAAATCCGGACGTATGGTAACCCTACATAAGGTGCCCTCCTAGGAGGCCCTTGTAATGAGTGGCACAAGGTGTGTTCAGCTGCAGACTAGGGGAGCTCCCAGGCTGCTCTGTAACCCAGGGAGGCTGCCGTAACCTAGACAGGCCCCAGGGCTGGCTGCGTTATCTGAGGGAATCATGCCAGGCTCCGGAGCAGCCGAGGCTGGGGATGGCATAAAGCCACCTTAGCCCCCCCCACTTCCCATGGGCTGCAAGTTTGGGACAGCACAGACTGTTACCGTCAGCGCTTTACAGGCCTTGGGAGGTAGGTAGCTCAGGATCATTCATCTGACTTTGCAGATGGGGAAACTGAGGCACAGAGAAGCGATGTTCCTTGCCCAAGGCCACACAAGAGGCTAGTGCAGAGCTAGGAATAGCTCCTAGCTCTTCTGAGTCCCAGCCACGGAATTGTAAACACTTAACCATCTCCTGCCCAGTTCAGTGCCAGGGCTTTTTCTTAGGTTACAGCATCTGAGCTGAAGTGTCTGCACATCCCCTGGTCCAGGCTGTGCTTTGTTTGGTGTTGTTCTGTGGGTGTTATCAAGAAGCTGTTTCCTGAGCTCTGAAAAGAACGGGAGGGATCGACTGGCCAGGCCTGCCCCACGCTATCACACAAAGGCAGCGGCAGCCCTGCCGCCAACTTTGTATTGCAGGAAAAGTGGGACAATCCAGTTTGCAAACTCCAAGGACAAAAACATAACACGACAATAGAGTCTGTTACCAGGCGACAACATGAGTGTGTCAGCCAATCCTGGGCTGGACTTCTCAAACGAGCGCCACGTGCATCCCCAAATCCTTATGGATGCACTGAGGATCCAATCACATGGCTCCTTTTCTGCACAGGACACTCTCTCTGATGATTAGTTGCCCTTTGACCCCGTCCTAGAAAGATTATTCAGTTAAGCTCCACCCTCAATATGACATTTATTGTGATTAATTAAAGCACCAGTGATGATGATGATGATGATGAATAGAACCGGGCTGAGGCAGAAGCACAGAACTTTCTGAGCTGTCTTTTTCTTGACATCACTGTAGCAAGACTTAGCCACTGTCTCTCCGAGTGGCTCAAAGCACTTTAAGTATCACGGAGGCACAGCCTGGGGCAGACAGTCATTGAACGATTCTATGGCCATTTGGAAGAGGTAAGAAAGGCTGCCTCAGAGCCAAGCTGGCTCCTTCGGGAATCCCTCCTAAAAAGCATCTCCTGCCCCTCGCTGGCAGACACTTGTGCACATCCGGGTGCAGTGGTGTGTGCCACACGGCCGTGGAAACCACGAAAGGGCTGACGTGCACTGCAACAGAATTCTAACGTCTCCCCAGCCAGGATGCTAGCACGGCAGAGATGGAGGAATAATGTGCCTTTCCAGCTACATGCAGTGGTGTGAACGGGTTGTTCCACTCGTTGCATTGCCTATGGGTCTCAGCCTGAAAGCACTCACTACCAAGCAGTGTGCTTACATCCCACAGGAAGTGGTATGGGGCTGGGCTGGGGGTCAGGCTCTGTTACCGAACTGCTGTGTGATGTTCGGCATCCTCCCTCCTGTTTCCCCATTTCCATTGCAATCTCTTCGGGGCAGGGACTCTTTCTTACTATGTGTCCATACAGCACCCCGGGGTGCCGTGCTCCTCTGGGGTTTAAATCAGAACGTGGCATCAACCCAGCCCCAGTGCTGCCACGATACCAACCAGCTCCGCTCCTGGCCCAGTTCACTGCCCTGCGGCCCCACTCTCGCCTTGGCTGCTGCACAGGGGGAGCAGAGGCCTCAGTACTGAAGCGTATTATCTCCCCGCCAGGCCTGTGCAGAGGGGAGAGCAAGTGGTTCCTTTCCATTCATCACCCTTATCAGCTGCAACCTTTTATTTGTACAAGGGCGGCCTGCCCTCCTTCTAGGGAAACAGGCCTGTTTGTGTCACTCCAGGCACACGGACAGAAGCAGGGCCCGGTTGTCTCCTCGGCTCCCAAGCCTGTCCTGGCTGCCCCCTGGAAATGGCTCGCTGTGAAAATTAACTCCTCTCTGTTGTTCTTGGAGCGCAATGAAGGCAGCTTCCCCCAGCTGTGCGAGCCCCCGGTCGGCACTTCAGGTCACTGGGGCAGCCAGGGCCAGCCTCATCATAACATGAAACAATAACACGCTCGGCAGCTTTATTATTCCAGCTCACCTCACAGCCAGCGCTGGCACTGGGAGCTCAGAGGTTGGGCAGGAGTGGCGGCAGGTTCCAGACAAGGGGGCTTGCGGCTGTCTTGTTTTTCACCTTGCTGGAACAGTGGGAAAAGCCTGAAGCCCCGGCTGTGCCAATGAAAATATTCACTCCAGGCCAGGAGAGGGAGCAAAAACAGAGAGCAACACAAATAAATAGCAGACTAAGCACTCGGGCTGCTGTTGGCCAGGGGTGGCAGAGGCGTCTGCACAGTTACCTTTCACACAGGCATTTCCTCTCCCTTCAGCATGCTCAGGGCTCCTCTCTTTGGAAAGCCAAGTCTCTCTGTGTGTGTGTGGGGGGGGGGGGGGGGGGGAAGGTTATCATCAGTATTATGATAGCACTTAGGGGAAACCGAGGCACAGCATGGGGAAGTTTTCCACATGTTTACAACACAGTTCACTGACAGGATAGAAATTCTCTCCCTATCCAGGACTGGCTCCAGTGGGAATCCCTCCTGAAAAAGCATCTACTTCTCCTCCCTGACAGCCATTTCTGCATATCCGTGTGTGTCACGCAAGATGGTACCTCACAGTAGCACCCTGCGAAGGATGCAGGGCCTAACTGGTGTCTCACTCGCACTTGTGTAACTCTAGGGACGCTTAGTGAAAGTGTAGTAGGCTGTTATCCATTTTACAGATAGGGAACTGAGGCCTAGAGAGACTAAGCGACTCAGCCGAGGTCCAACAGGGAGTTTGTGGCAGAGCTGGGGATTGAACCCAGCTCTCCCAAGTCACAGACTAGCACCTGAAACACACGACTAGCCCACCTCGCTTCGGAATGGCAAAAACACCAGCAGCTCCCCACACACTCTTCTTTCATCCCTACTAACAGCCAATATATTGCATGCCTGCCGTATGCAGCCTCGCACCTGAAGCGCACAAGGTAGAGAAGCATTAGCCCTATCTAGCAGATGGGGAAACCGAGCCACGGAGACTTGGTCCAGGCCACATGGCGCATCTGTGGCAGAACTAGAAAGAAAACCCAGAAAAACTAGTCTTCTGCAGCCTGGCCCCAGGCCCTGATCACTAGAGTCAGGGCCGGTGCAAGGAAGTTTTGCCTAGGGCACGAAACTTCCACCTTGTGTCCCTCCCCCCCAGCCCTGCGGCTGCTCCCCACCCAGCTCACCTCTGCTCTGCCTCCTCCCCGAGCACGCTGCCCCTGCTCTAATTTGCCTCCCTCCCAGGCGCCGCAAGCCTGGGAGGTGGGAGAAGTGGAGCGGCAACCGTGCGCTCAGGGAGGGAGCGTAGGAACGCTGTAAAAAAAAATTGGGGGCACCGCTTTTTGGTGCCCCCAAATCTTGGCGCCCTAGGCAACCGCCTAGTTTGCCTTAATGGTAGCACCTGCCCTGACTAGAGTCACCCGCCACCACCCTTACAACAGCTGTGAGATTCAGAGAGGAAAGAGTGTCACAGGCACTTCAACAAACTCGGAATCCTAGCAGGAGAGCGCTGGGTGGGAATGAAAAAGGCAACCTGCCGAGTAGAGGAAGGGCTCTGCTGTACTTACTGCAGTGGTACAAGGCTGTTCACGCAAGGAAAGGGGAGGAAACCTCATAACTCAGCAGCTGCTGTGGTGGTTCTGTCGGGCTAACAGGAGGGCAAGCTGGAGTCTATTTGTTCCCCCTGCATCAAGAGAGTTGTTTACTACAGTTTCCAAGTAAGCAACAAGGCCGCACCAGTGTCACTGAGGGCATCAGCATCTGTGTTAGTGGCAATAACGCACAACTCTCAGATCCCCAGTGGAACAGGCAGGGCTGGCAGGCAGTGGGAGAGAAAAGACACTTCTGCCTGTGTCCTGAGCACATTCAATGTGAAACCAAGCGGATAATCACAGGAGACTAGTGCCATTTTTACAGGCATAGGGCATCTCTGGCCTCACTCTATTTCCTTCCACAGCTCACTGCAGTTCTACTGTTCCCATTTGCTCATCCAGCACACGAATTCAGTACACAGCTGGAAGGGGGGAAAATGCGTGTGACAGAGTTATTTTTGAAACCCTTTTTACACAGCAGTTTGCCAGAGAGAATGGCCTGTTCTGGTGTATTTTAAGCCCTGTGGTTATAGAAGCAGAAAACAATACAGGCGTTTCAGCTTATCTAGAGCCCATTTCCACCTATTATGTGAGAACGGGCGAGTACATGGCCCGAATTGCACTTCATCACTGTACCTTGGAGAGCACATGAACAATACAAGAGAGGCAAGGATGGTAAAGGCTGGCCCACCCCCCAGGCCAGTCCCCTGCAAAATAGCCCTAGGACAATCTCTACCCAAGAGTCTGAACTATTAGTCAGAGTTCCTCCCCAGCCAGGAATATAGTCACCCTAAGATTCATAGACCTCCAAGGCCAGAAGGGACCACTGTGATCCTCTCATTTGACTCCCTGTATAGCGCTGACCCGAGAACATCCCCCAAATAACTCCCAGAGCAGCTCTCTTAGGGCTTGTCTATACTTATGCGCTGGTTCGGCAGCAGGCAATCCAACTTCTGGTTTGATTTATCGCGTCTTGTCTGGACGCGATAAATTGAACCCAGAAGTGCGCGCCATCGACTCCGGTAATCCTGCTCGGCGAGAGGAGTACGCGGAGTCGACGGGGGAGCCTGCCTGCCACGTCTGGACCACGGTAAGTTCGAACTAAGGTACGTCGACTTTAGCTACATTATTCACATAGCTGAAGTTGCATACCTTAGTTCGAATTGGGGGGTTAGTGTAGACCAGCCCTTAGAAAAACATCCAGCCCTGAATGAAAACTGGTCAGGGACAGAGAATCCGCCCCCACCCTTGGTGAGTTGGTCCCGTGGTTAACTACTTTCAGCGTTAAACACAGACACCTTATCCGTCTGAAGTTGTCTAGCTTCAGTTTCAGACATTGAATAATGGGTTCTTCCATCTAGCATGATCCAATTGTCTTCTCTCCTTGTAGGTCCTGTAACCAAGTCACCCCTTAACCTTCTCTTGGGTAAGCGAAAGAGACTCAAAGAGCTCAGTCACCAAGGCTGGGTTTCTGATCCTTTAATCATTCCCATGGCACTTCTCTGAACCCTTTCCAATCCATCCACAGCCTTCTTGAATGGAGGGTACCAGTTCTCCACCAAGCCGGGGCCACACCCCTGCCAAAAATGGAGAGGAAATAACCTCGCTGCTGCTACTTGAGAGCCCCCTGCTTAGAGGTCCCAAGATTGCCTTAGGTCACTGAGTCACTCTGGGAGCTCATGTTCAGCTGATTGTCCACCACAACCCACACGTCCCTGCTTCCCAGGCTAGAGCTCCCCATCCTGGGAGTAGGGCCTCCTCCTTTGCTCTTAGATGTATACATTTAGCCCTATTAACACACAGAGGGCTCAGTTTACCAAGCCATCCAGCTAGCTCTGAAGCAGTGATCGGCCCTCTTCATTAGTTACCCCTCCCTCAGTTTTTGGGGCACATGCAAACTTTACCAGTGCTAAAGTTAAGGGGGGGGGGGGGGGGGAAGATTGAGTTCAGTGACTAAGGGCTACATCATGAGATGGCTTGGGAGGAAGGGCTGAAGAAAGGCTGTTCAGCCATGCTATTGGGGGGTTAAGGCAGTGAGCTATTTGGCAGTAAGGCCATTCCCGTTCTTTATACGGCTGGTCAGCACCTGGAGCTGAACTTCAAACGAGACCATTTCAGCCCAAGTCGTGAATGATGTCAGCAGTCTGACCAGCTCGCCTCATTTACTAGACCCCAGGTTAATTTATAGCATCAGGCTAAAACTTTATTCAAAGTTCACCCGCTGATAGTGACAGAGGGCAAGCCCAGTCAGCCAGCTTTTCACAGTAAGAAGCTGGGAGCATTAGACTGAGAACCATCGGACTAGACGTGTTACACTAGATGCTGTGAGAAAGCGCCACACACACACACACGGCAGGAGGTATTTTATGTCAAAGTTTTATTTGACAAAAATGTAACATTAAGTCTGCCAGAAAGAGCTGAAGAGCGACTTCCATCTGCTACTCTCTCAGCCTGGAGCACGTACACGTTGGGGAGATAAGAATACAGACTGAGCAGGCATCTGTGGTGGTTTGGCTTACATTAAAAATGGAACAAACAATCAGAAGGACATAAGGCTAGACCCTTTTGGTTTCACAGCTTTGGGGTTTTTCAGGCACAATTCCCTGGAGCCTGCTCTCTTGAGAAGGGACGGCAGGTTTCCCTCAGCCCACCACCCCCCCAGCATTTCATACCCCAGCAGGAGAGGACATTTGTGCAAACAAACAAAGTCACTTGGTTTTTTTTCCTACCCCTTTTTAAAATGAAGATTTTTTTTTTTTTGAGTGACTTTGGTGCTCATTAAAGTGAAATAATCACCAGCCTAAACCGTGCACGTGAGCACTCTGCCATGCAGCTCTATTCCTCAAACCCCACCCCCCCACCAGCTACTCGGGGATCAGATCTGTGCTGGGCTGGAGGTGCCAGCTCGGTTGCCTGGTGCAGTCGGTCCCTATCTGAGAGGCTGAGGAAAGGGAACCTAGGAAGAGTGTGATCAGCCTTAAGCTCCCATCAATGGTTCTAGGTCTCTGAATGGGGCAATTCACTTACCCACAACATCCCCGCTCCCCTCCAGCCTGGCCGAATCCGTGGGCAGCCCCATGCCAGCAGAGTCCCAGTGCTCACGCCCCCCAACGTGAAGGCCCTTCGTTCCCAGCAGATTTGAGCACACAGTGGGATCCCTGTCAAGCAGCTGGGAAGTGAATACTCACACTTAGCGCTAGCCAACCAACACCTTAACAGAGCCAGTGGCAAATAGTGGGCTTTGAAGCTGCAGTCGTTTTACAGTCAGACCAGCAGGTTAAAAAATAATAGTTAACCAATGGAAATCTGTGCCTCAGAAATGAGGCCATCTGGGGCAGAGGACCAGGGCTGTTACTGCAGTTACCAGTGGGGATCCCTTACACCGACAAACACATGGACAGGAAGTTACTCTGAATGTACATGAGGACAGTGCTTATAACTTTGCTCTGGGGCGACTGAACACAGGGAAGTAGGCATTAAGTCCTGGGATACGGCCTTTCCTTAGCCCATCAGGGTTTCCTCACCCTGGGCTGGCACCTCATCTTGGACAGATAAGCTACGGAGTCATGCAACTCGGTGGGGCAAGATCTAGAAGAAGGAGAGAGGTTTGGTTTAGGAGCAGGACCAGCTGCTTGGGGAGCACTGGAGTGCCAATCAAACCCCACAGTAATTCTTACAGCAAACTGCCCTATGGAACTTCTAGGCTGAAGGCAAACTCTTGCAGCTGCTAAGATCTCAGAGGCGAACAGACTTCCCCCACTCCCTCCTTTAGAAGGAGAATCGTTTACCTAGGCTAGGCCAGATTAACTCCACCAGTTAGGAATTAAAGATCTCGGCTAGAGAGATTTAGAGTTCAGGTTACAAAGCACAGCTCTGATCAGAGATGATGGAAACCATTGAGCAGGAAAGGGGACGCTCCCCTAGTTATAGTAAGGATATTTCCACACATATTGCCCCAAAGACGCAGTAGCTGGTCCACCCCAAGGCAAAGCACCTTGGATTTAAATGCAAGCCGCACAATATCCCAGGCAGCTTTCCACTGAAGACGCTTCTGTAGCTGAGGAAAGGATTTTGTTTGGTTTCCATGTCTACACAGTTTAAAAAAAGAAAGCACCCGCTCTCCTGGGACTGCAGCTGGAGAAAGGCGAACGTATTGGTATCATGTGACACCGTTTACTTCGGGTCTTTTGTACAGACGAAGGCACCAGAGAATAACCCTTCCCAAGGGAGCCTGAGGTACATTTCGCCAGCAGAATGGTAGGAAGGGTCCTCACGCCCTGTAAACTTCAGCCAGCCGGCTACAATGCAACATATGATTGAGCCACATGCACATCCTATGGCACAGCAAGTCTGCCAAGAGGTGCACTCACCTGAAAGCACCCACACTTTAAATACACAGACACACAATGGACAGTGGAGAGCAGGAGGTGCCTGCCAGTCAACCAAAGTGGGTTTCCAATAGGAGCTTTGGGGTTTGGTTTGGTTTTTAAAGCCTCTGTAGCAAACAGGTCCTATGGCCAAGATGCCCAAGAACCAGAGTATCCCCTTGATCAATGGCCAAGGGATACCCCCGAGACACAGCAGCCTGGTTTCAGTGCTCTCCTAGACGTACTGTTTCTTGGAAGCAGAGCTGCCGGGCCGGCTGGCCTGTCTCTCCTGCAGGGGCTGGGCTCCTGGGGCGTAGGACTCAGGGGAGGGCTTGTTGCCACTGCGCAGCACCAGGTTCTCCTCGGTGTTGAAGTTGGCCCAGTTCTGCTCGCTCGACAGCTTGTTGTAGGCCAGGTAGGGAGGGGAGTGGCTCTCGCTCAGGGGGAGGTAGTGACACGGCTTGCTGTCTGGGAAGGAGTCTATGTCCCCAGCTGGGCTGGAAGAGGAAGAGGCCTCCCTCATGCTGCTAAGCAGGTTCTTGCAGCAGAGGTGGAAGAGCTCCAGGAGGTTGAGGCCCAGGGAGATCAGGCCCACCACCATCATGAAGATGATGAAGATGGTCTTCTCAGTGGGGCGGGAGACAAAGCAGTCCACCTTGTGGGGGCAGGGGGCCCTCTCACACACGAAGATGGGCGGCATGAAGAAACCGTACAGGTACCACTGGCCTAAGAGGAAGCCGGCCTCGAAGATGCTCTTGCAGATGACACTGACGACATAGGTCCACATCAGGGATCCGCGGAGCTTGATGCGGCCGTCCTCTGCCACGCAGATCTTGGAGATCTTCTTCTGCACCGCCGACAGAGCCTGCTCCACCTTCAAGTCTTTGATCTGCGCCGCCCGGAGCTCGCTCTCCCGCTGCTTCAGCTTCTCCTCCCGCCCCGAGAGGTAGATGACGTGGCCCAGGTAGACCAAGGTAGGGGTGCTGACGAAGAGGAACTGCAGCACCCAGTAGCGGATGTGGGAGATGGGGAAGGCCTTGTCATAGCACACGTTGACACAGCCCGGCTGCTTGGTGTTGCACAGGAAATCCGACTGCTCGTCCCCCCACACCGATTCCCCGGCCAGGCCCAGGATAAGTATCCTGAAGATGAACAGCACCGTCAACCAGATCTTCCCAATCACTGTTGAGTGCTCCTGGACCTGGTCCAGCAGCTTCTCCAGGAAGCCCCAGTCCCCCATCTTCTAGGGGGTCTTGTGCTATTGATGGCAGAGAGAGAACAAGAGTTAAGTCAACCTGACCGTTTGAGCTTTCAGCCCTCGTTTCCACGAAAGCCAGAGATAGGAGACGCACGGGGCTTCCCAGGTTGCCACACGGCCTGGCAGCACTCCCCACCACCCTGCTCCATGGCTGGTGTTTCATTCGACTAGGAACCCAGACAAGGGCCTGCCCACCCGCATCCTGAGCTGGGACACTGGGTTTTAGCCAGCTCAGCTTGCGGTTCTTAGGTTCTACAGAGCTAAGCTGTGTGTGGTATCGCTTTGAGGACCAGGCAGCTCTGCAGGAGGGGAAGGACTCAGACGGGCATCTCATGTTGGGTGCCAACTGGCTGGTGAGGTCAGGCTTAGGGTTGCCAGCTTTCTAATCGCACAAAACTGAACACCCCTTCCCTGAGGCCCCACCCCTTTCCCAAGGCCCCGCCCCTTCTTGCACCATCCCCCCTCCCTCCATTGCAGACTTTCACCAGGCTGGGGCAGGGAGTTGGGGTGCAGGAGGGGGGTGAGGGCTCCAGGGATGAAGGGTTTGGGGTGCAGGAGGGGGGTGAGGGCTCCAGCTGGGGGTGCAGGCTCTGGGGTGGGGCCAGGGATGAAGGGTTTGGGGTGCAGGAGGTGGCTCCAGGCTGGGGATTTGGGGGCATGCAGGCTCTGGGAGGGAGTTTGGATGCAGGAGGGGACTCTGGGCTGGGGCAGGAGTGCGGGAGGGGGTTCGGGGTCCCGGTGGTGTTTACTGCAGCTCCCAGAAGCAGCAGCCACATCGCTGCAGCCCCTAGGTGCGTGGGCAGCCAGGGAAGCTCTGTACGCTGTCCTCATGCCCGCAGCTCCCATTGGTTGCTGTTCCTGCCTTAGCCCCACCCACTGGACTTTTAGCTGCCCGGTCGGCAGTGCTGACTGGAGCCACCAGACTGGGTGGCCCGGTCACAAACCGGACACCTGGCAACCCTAGGTGGGCTTCAGGGGAGCACAAGACATTTTGTCCCATTTGAGGCCCGGGCAGGAGTTTGCGATGCTGGCCTAGTCATCCCCTCAGAGCGTAGGGAGAGCTGCTCCTTCCTGGGAGCCCTGGGCTAGCAGTCAGACCCTAAAGCGGATCACTGGGGATTTCAGCAGGCTACCATCACTGCCAAAATACTAAGGCTGCAGCAAGAAGTCAGCCTTCCAGAGACCCAGGCCCCCACCCCTTTTCCCCACACTGGGAGACCACAAATCTCCAGCAGAGAAAGCGACACTAGCCAGACAACATTAGCCACTGAAGCAAGGGGGGGGGGGAGGAGAGGAAAATGGGACACCCCCTCTTGCCTGGTGATTGCAGGGTGCAGATAAACCTGGTTAGGTGACTAGCAAGTGCAGCTGTACCACGGGTCCATCAGAAAGCAGCACCTTACAGCTGGGGGCATGCTACTTTTAGTTAAAGGTGCAGGACCCCGTCAAGGGCAGCCCTCAGCTTCCTGGCCAGCTGCCAGCACTGCCCCCTTAGCGCTGCGAAGCGTGGGTGCCCCTGGAACTTAGGGGCTTAGCACAGCCTCTCTCCCCCCAGCCCTTGGCAACGGCTCCAGCCAAAGGGTGTCCAGCCGAGAAGCCACTGAGGCAGGACGTAGAGTGTAGCTGTCCCGTGGCTTTTTGTAGGAGCTGGGTTAGTGCCACAGGGCAGGTTAGTGCCAAGGAATCCAGGTGCCCAATGGGCCATCTGTCCCTGAGACAGGGCATAGGGCAGCAGCCAGCACCTGGGTGCACGAGGTTAGAGACGGACCAGTCCTCCCTGCAGCTGGGCTGGCGGCTGAGAGCAGACAGCTATGCCACCACTGTGAGCCCCTCTGACGGAGGAGCTTGTTAGAGACACAAAAGCACTGGGGCTTAAGCAGCTCTCCTGGATAGGAGCCCAGCCTCCAGGCAGCACCCCTGCCCAGGGGAGAAAGTGGGGGGCAGGGAGGAGGGAGAGTAGGATGAGAAAGCTCCAGGTGCTCTATCCTTCTCCCCAGGGTCACAGCAGCAGACAAAGCAGAGCCCCCCCCCCATACACCCCCACACACTTTACCACTTTCTTACCCTTTGGGGAGCAGAGTTTAGTTACTCAGAGCCCCGCTCAGCAGAAACAGACCCTGATGTTAATCCCCCAGGAGAGAACAGGCATTTCAGCCCCAGTGCAGCAGCAATTAGCTACCCAAAGGGGAGATTCACTCACTCAATTCCTTCCCAGGGTCTCACTCAGTCACTTTCCAAGGGCACTTCAGAGCTAAGCACAGCAGCCACCCCCTCAGGCCAGGGGCTCCTGCCTCCCTGCAGCACCATACCCCAGCCTAGAAAGCTCATTTGTAAGGAACACCTATCAATTAACCAATCAAGGGGTCTGCTGGCTCTGTAAAGCAAGGACTCACAGTGGGGGGCGGGTTGATGTGGCCAGATGCAGTCATGAAGGGGTTAAACTGAGTCAGCCTGGTGCAAAGCCCAGGGCTAAGGCATGCACCACCTGGGCTCCCAGGTGCAAGCAGTGGGCTAGGACACAGACCCCCTTTGCATTCCCCCATCCCCTTCCCTGCAGCAACCGTCTGGTTTGCAGCATCTGTGCCGAGCCCCTGTCCCCAGTCCCAGCCCCTTGGCCGGCCCAGCCATGCCCCAGAGCAGAGGGGCTGCCCAGCCATCCCTGACCACGCCAGCACCATTGGCTTGCTTGGGAGAGGGACCCAGAGCCAGCTGGAGTCTGGTGTTTACTCACCGAAGCCAGGCACAGCTGTGCGACCTCAGCCCCAGCTCCCTGCTGGCCCAGGTGGGGCAAGGGGGTTACAACCTGTGGCTCTTTATACCAGAGGCTGCTGCTCCCACCAAATCCCTGAGACTGTCCGAGAGAAGGAGGAAACTGACCCTGGGTAGAGTCACACAGGGGGGCGGGGGGAGGAGCCGCAGGAAACTGGGGGTTGGTAAAATTGATAGTTCGGCTGCAGAGCCCTCCTTTAAAGGGGCAGCTGCTTTGGCAGGTGTGCGGCTGGGGGGGGGAGGAGGTGTGAGGCGGGGGGGTGACTTTATTCTTTTCCTGGCTGCTGGTTCCATGTGAAATCGCAGCAATGTTGGGGGAAGAGCACAACAGCGGGAGTTGGGAGCGGCCGCGGGAACGGGGGGAGAGCGGCCCTGCTGGGCTCCCTCCTCTTTCACAGGGAGTCGCAGACGAGGACGGGGCAGCCTGGAAATAGGAAATGGAGGAAAACAAGCCAGACAAGGCTGAAATAATAATACTATCAGGCCAGGTCAGGGCCTCCCCCGTGGAGCCAAAACCAACACTGGGAAGATCCCGGGCCAGGGGCCTGAGCTGTGAGAGTCTGGTGACAACCAGGCCTCTGGGGGGGGGCATCGCCCCCGAGAAAGCTCCGTTTTCGGGGCCGTCTTTTCCCGAAGCCAGGGAAGAACTCTGGCATTTGAACCAAAGCACCAGTGCACAAGTTACTTAGGTTGGGGGCTACGGGAGCTGGAATTCGGCCTACAAAGTGCCCCCGCTCAGATGCTTTGCCAAGGGTCCGTCTCCCCTCATCTAGCTCCCCCTGGCCCAGTGAGCTCAAATGGGGCTCTGCTTGGGGGGTTGAGCTTGCAGGATACGTGCCTAGCAGGGGGGTGAAGTTGAACAGCTCTCTCCAGGCTGCTGCTGGGGCTGGCCAACACACGCAAGGGTTTGGGACACTCTGAGTTCAGGAGGGGCCCAAGCCACCATAAAAGGCCTGATCTTTCCACCCTCATCCTCACTGAGCAGCACTTACCTGGGAAGCCCCATTGGTTTCGGCAGGGACTAGTCACCTGGCTGAGGGCTGTGTGACGTGCAGACTCGATCGCACGCTCAGGGAGGTAGGGGAGGAGGTGACTGGCTTCAAGCGAAGGGCTGAGCGAGTTGAGAGCTCCAGGCGGAGGGGATGGAGGGGCGGGTGCCGCCGAAAGGGAGGGGGGCACTTGCGGGTTCCATGGCAAGGGGGCACACGGTTATTGTAGGGGAACTGGCCCAGAGGTGGCTAGTGAAGGAAGACGGGGCTGAGGGCCAGGGGTACAGGGGTATGACACCCTGCTAGGCTGACCATGAACAGAGATGGTAAAGCCCTGACCACACTAGGTGCCCTGGGGTTTCAAAACAGATTAATTAAAACCGGGTTGATAACTCCTTTGAGAATGAGCCGTAGGAGTTCACTAATCCAGACAGGGCCGTTCTCTGCCACACTCCAAATCTCTCTCACGCACACACATGTGCGCACACATACACGCACCCCTCGTGGGGCAGCATTCTACACCCACGTTACACTCTTTGCACAGGGGTACAGCACACGGTGTGAGGCGAGGCACAGGCAAGCCCATAATCTCGCTCTCTGGCTATAACCTGCCCTGCACACACATTTGGTACCCGTGTAACGTGTTGGTTTAGGGGGGTGATTTTGCCCCCCCAGTACAATTGTATTGGTACAAACCCTAGTTCTGTGGACAGCTGTACCAGTATAAAGGTGCTTCCACCAGTATATTCCCCGTCCCCTCTGGCCCAGCTGACCTGCTCCTGAACTCAGAGCGTCCCAAACCCTTGCGTGTGTCGGCAGCAGCCCGGATCACCCCCCTGCTAGGCACGTATCCTGCAAGCTCAACCCCCCAAGCAGAGCCCCATGTGAGCTCACTGGGCCAGGGCCTTACCCCTTAGAGCAAGGGGGAGCTAGACGAGAGGAGACGGACCCTTGGCAAACTGCTCAGGCACTTTGCACATAAGCGAGCAGCACCACCCTTTGGCCAGAAGGAGAAAGGAACGAGTAAGAAGAATACTCTACACTGGATCATGCAGGGTTTTAAAAGAATGAAAAGACTTTTCCCCTCTAGTTTATTCTCATCCACCATCCTTCCCCCTCTCCCCGCTCTCTGCCCTCCCCCAAACAGGGGTGATACTTTAGGGCTGCTATTTTCCAACCTGGGTCTCTAAAGTTCAGCTCCTAAATCCATATTTAGGCTACTAGATGAAGGTGGCCTTATTCCCAGAGGTACGAGAGGCCGCAGCTCCCCGGCTCAGCAGTGGTGGTGAGCTCCTTCAGGCGATGTGGCTACTTTCAGCAATTTTTCACTAGCCAGGTGCCTCTGTTTTCCTGCACTGCTTCTTGAACTCCCTGTTGGGCAAACTGGTTGGATTCTGAGAGGAAAGACACTGAGTTCTCAGGCCTGTCTCCAAGGTATGGGCCCTGCGGGCAGCAGTCTGAAATGTGGGTGATTTCCAGAAGATTAGGTTCAAAGCATCTCTCCCTATAAGGTACTTATCCAGCCCCACTCACCGTAGTCTCTGAGCACTTCACGGTCTGTAATGTGTTTATCCTCACAACGCCCTGTGAGGTAAGGAAGTACTGTTATCCCCATTGTATAGATGGGGAAACTGAGGCAGAAAGTGACCCAAGATCATGCAGGGGGTCTGTGTCAGGGAAGGGAAATGCACCCAGGCCAACACCTTAATGACTGGGCCATTCCCCCTCCCCCCACCGAGATCTAGGTTTATTTCCATTTCCAACAGCGCCTGTGTCCCAGTGCGTCTTAGGTTCCTTAGATGCTTTTGAAAATGTCCCCCAGGATCTCTCTGGGCCTCAGTTCCCATCTGTACAATGGACGTGACAGCCCTGGCCTGCCTCGCTGGGGTGGTTTCAAAGATTAGGAGGTGCTCAGATACCAGGGCCACGGGGGCCACATAGCTACGTGAGACAGATGTGGCAATGAGGCAGGCTATTGGTCTGGTTTTAAGCCGAACGATCCTGGTTTTCTAAAGTTTCTCCCCGTCTGGTACTGAGACAAACTCGGACGTGGTTTTGTCCTGTATCGGATGAGGAAGGAGGGGGCACCATTTTGAAGAGCGTGCGAGGTCATGCCAGCGGGGCAGGGCGGTGTGCTCCTCAAAATGGCATCCCCCGGAACGTGATCTTGCCCGACGTTCTGGGGATGAAGGGCGTGGCAATGTCTCACGGTGCACCCGCCCACCTCCAGGGTTTTCCCATAAGACCTTTCCCCCGGGGCTGGAGGTCTCTGGATGGCCTCTCTAGGACATCTGTCAGAATGTCTGAGCCATGACGATGCAGGCTAGGTTTTCTAGGGCTGCTGGCATCTCCCAGAGGCCAGAGGGGATAGAATGACCGAGACCAGTGCTGCTCGAAGCAGGGAATTTGTATGCAGCTAAAGTCCAAGGAGTCTGGGATTTCTCTCCCTCCTTGTCTTAGAACCTGAACCAAAGCCCAGGGGAGTTTTCCCATTGACTTCAGTGGGCGTTGGATCAGCCCCTGAAAGCAGGGAGAGGTGCTACAGGTGCGGCCAGGTAGAAAGGAATTTCTGAACCGCCGGTACATTTGGGAGCCGCCTCCCACTGACCTCAGCGGAGCGTTAGCGCCTGGAATGGTGCCATGAAAGGATTAACAGAAAAGCCTCCTGGGAGATGGTGCCCAGCAGGGCGAGTGGGAGTTTGAAGCCCCAGCTGGAGTGAGTGTTGACAGGCCCTTTACATAGAGCCAGGGCTGTTTAAGAATAGATTAAATGGAAATCATCCCTATTTATTGTAATATTTATCAAGGGTTAGTGAATAATTGATGCCGATCCCTTCTTGATTTCCTGGGGGGGGATAGAGCCTGGTTATATTGAATTAAAGTTTAACGACAGCGGCGAAGTGGCAGGCTTCAAAGTGGGCAGCGTACGTCCCGGCAACGGGCCTGGGCTGACGGAACGCCAGGGCTGAGCATCAGTGGGCGGGGGCAAGGCCACGCCTAGGGCCCCACTTCGTGGTTCGGGCCCAACTCTGCTATGGGCTGAGCCAGTCCCTTAAAGCCAAACTTGTTGGCTTGGGCTCATGCATCCATCCATCCCCGGCTGCGCCTCCATCTATCTCTGCACTTACTGTTCTCTCTCTCCCTCTGTCCCATCCCTGCGTATCTCAGCCATCCATCTCTTCACTAACCAGAGACAGAAGAGAGTTTTCCTTTCACCACGTCAGAGACGATCCCCTCTCTTCTCCAGATTTGGTAGCGATTCTCCACGGCAATGCTCCTAACCACACCTGACCACAGTTGCACTGATCCTCTTCTAGCTGCAAGGGAGTAAAGCGATACTGTGCTGGTGACCCCCTTTGGTCTCCGTTTCAATCTTGGGGCACTTTGTGTTTAGCAAACTTAAATCCAGGCCGATGTCCAGGGGCAATCTGGAGCAGGGATAGTGTGGTCCAGTGGTCAGGACCTCAGGAAGCCTGGGTTCTCTTCCTGACTTTGCCACTGACTTGTTGGGTGATCTTGTGCAAGTTGCTTCCCCGCTCCGTGCTTCAGTTTCCCATTTCACCCTTTGTTTATTTAGACTGTAAGCTCTTTGGGACAGGGACTATCTTTTATGGTGTGTACGTACAGTCCCTAGCACAATAAGCCCCTAATAATGGGAGCAACATATCCTAAATGAGATACAGTGGTCCTGTGCTGAAATCGGCAAGTGGTCCCCAGCAGAGGCCATGCCCCACCGTATACATCCCTCAGAGAAAGCAGGCATGTACCTATAGATAAACAATGTAGCGTATATTTGGCCATTCCATTACCTGGTGGATTACACAAATCAAATGTTTCTTTGGCCGCTGGGGGTGGGACACGCGTCCCCCCAGCCCAGCAGGACAGCTGTAAAATACTAGTCGTGTTGCTGTGAAGCACTTTTCGGAGCGGCCCAGACAGCAGGAGTGGGGGAGGGGCATATGAACGAAGTTGACTGGGTTTGACAAATCAAAACGCGCCGGGATAATAAATAAATAAATAATGGAGATATCCCATCTCCTAGAACTGGAAGGGACCTTGAAAGGTCATCAAGTCCAGCCCCCTGCCTTCACTAGCAGGACCAAGTACTGATTTTGCCCCAGATTCCCAAGTGGCCCCCTCAAGGATTGAACTCACAACCCTGGGTTTAGCAGGCCAATGCTCAAACCACTGAGCTATCCCTCCCCCATACCAGCTTCGGAGCTCATCCCAACGTGACTTTGACCCAGCAAAGATGTTTGACAAGTAGCTGCTGAATGTTTCTTGTCTATAACTTTTTCTGAGCTGTGCATTGCCTGAGAGATAACTCCCTGGACGCTGCAGCCACTCGGCAAAATGGAGCGAGGGCTGGCCTGCTCAGTGCTTAAAACTTATACTGGTCTAGCGATGTTGGGCAGGGCTGTGAAAAAAGCCTACATCCATAGGGTATGTCCACACTACCTCCGCCCAGGCATGGTGCTACAGAGACAGAAGGGGTTTTTCTGTCAGTGTCATTAATCCACCCTCTGAGCGGCGGTAGCTTTGTGGATGGAAGAATTCTTCGCCACGTCTACACTGGGGGTTTCACAGCCCTGAGCAACACAGCGAGGGCAATTTGAGTGTAGCCCAGACGCTAGAGACAAAGCCCTGCTGACAACCCCCCCAGTGCAGATGCAGCTGTTATGACAGAAGAAGGCCTCTGTCGGCATAGGGAGGTGGTGCTTTTACACAGGCAGAAAAACTCCTTCTGCTGGAGTACGCTGCGTCTACACTAGAGGGCAATGCCGGCATAGCTATGCAGGCTCTGTAGTGTAGCTATAGCCCATGAGTGGCTACCTGGCATTCATTTTCAGGGGTGGAGAATGGGGAAGTTATTAATATCAGGGGCCGGTCAGCTGCTGAGCTAATGAGAAATAAAACAGCATTTCTAAACAGGCTGCGCCTCTGAATCTCTTTTAATCTCGTCCTCTCGCTGCAGGGAAATGTTTTCCTGGGATTTCTAAAGGAGCTGTGTGGCCATTAGAGCACAATA